>NW_027526422.1:170271679-171498346 GCF_048455015.1 Haemaphysalis longicornis
AATCATCAAGGTGTCAAAGAGGCACTTGTGGGTACGGACAAGAGGAATCTAACTGCAGTATTTTCAGCGACTAACTAATAGCGTACTCATTTATTCTGACTGATAAAGAAACCCCGCGAAATATGAAAAATACCACGTGACGACGCTCCCACCTGCATCGTTGATTGATTGATTATGGGGGTTTAACGCGCCGACACAACGCAGGCGATGAGGGGCGCCGTAGTGGAGGGCTCCGGATTAATTTTGACCACCTGGGGATCTTTAACGTGCGCCGAAATCTCCTACACACGAGCGTTTTTGCTTTTCGCCTCCATCAGAATAGCGGCCGCCGCGCCACCTGCATCGTAAAGTAGCGCCCTCGAACAACGTTTCTCTTAGTTAGCCAGAATTAAATAAATGAAAGAAAGAAAGAAAAAATCGCGAACGAGTGTTTGCTTTATCTGCCTCATCTGCCAGCAGCGGAAGCAACGCGTCGCGTATAATGCTGTTAAAAATGAGGTGTGATAGCGGTTATCTTAGCGCAGGTCGAGTGAACAGATGGTTTGTTTTTTCACCTCAGAACCTGTTCCAACAAAAAAGAATTGAAGAAATCAGCTCGAAAGTTTAAAGGGACGTTTTGCATTGCCCCGGTCGCGATGCGTTTTTCTAATGAACAGAAGGCCAACATGATCCTTGCCTTGGGAGCGGCAAACGGCAATAAGAGAAAGGCCTCAAACATTTATCAGTCGTGGAAGTTTGGCGGTAAACGCAACGCATCGACCATCATCAGAAATTATGTAAGCTCGAGACAAACAGGATGTTTTCAACAACAGCGGCAGAGGACTCCATCTGTGAGTACAAGCCTACGCACGGATGATCTTGCATTTGTGGCTGCAAACCCTCAAGCTAGCGTGCGAGACGTGGCCGCCCAGGCACCAATTTCCAAGTCGACAATCTGGAGGATTCTGAAGGACTCGGACTTTCACCCATACAACGTTAGCCTGCACCAATGCTTGGAAGACAGGGACTTCCAGAATCGTCTGGATTTTTCAAATTGGATCCTCACGAAATCTGTAGAGTCACCAGATTTTCTTAGCAACGTAATGTGGACAAATGAAGCCAATTTTTGCAGAAACGGCCAGGTAAATCTGCACAATGCACACTGTTGGAGCGACTCCAATCCACACTGGGTAAAGCGCACTCGGCACCAGTACCAGTGGTCATTTAATGTGTGGTGCGGAATTTACGCCGGTACTATAATAGGCCCAATCTTCTTCGACCAGACGTTGACTGGACAGCGGCACGTGAACGAAATCCTGGAAGGAACGGTTGATCGCTGCCTCAGCGAAGTCCCGCTGTCACGTCTTCCACTGATGTGGTATCAGCAAGACGGGGCGCCAGCACACAGCAGCAGTCGAGCACGAAACTGGCTTGATGCGACTTTCCAAGCACAATGGATTGGACGGCACGGGCCTGTAAATTAGCCGGCTAGGTCACCCGATCTTTCTCCACTGGATTTCTTTCTTTGGGGCTATGTGAAAGATCGTGTTTACACGAGCGAGACGAAGACATCTGATGAGCTCAAGGCCAAGATAACGGATGTCTGCAGCACAATTCCTCCGTCCATTATCAAGAAAGCCACTGAAGATGTGATTAAGCGGGCTCAGTACTGCGTAGCTGCAGAAGGAGACCTGTTCGAACACGCCCTCTAGGAGGTATCGAACTACAACCAGTGCAAACGAATGCACCAGTTAATAAGAAACACTAAAATCTGATGTATTGCCTTGTTTTGTGCAGGCCTCCCTATGGCCAAATCGGCACGTTTTTAAGTGGTATGCATTAAATTTATGCAACACAATGTTTTTGCCTTTTCTGTAGGGTGTACGTGGGTGGATTCCCCGTCTGTTTATTTTTTTTTATTTTTGTCGTGAAAGTGTTTTACAGCACGCATACCCGAAAAATAAGGGCCTCGTTGTAATTTGGCTTTGGGTTGAAGCATGTTACTGCCACGAAATATTAGCGCGCGTGCACTCTTTCTATGTGGTGGGAGCAGAGCCGGGATAAATATTGTATGTCTATTTCATTGCTTTTCGCGTTTCCACTTTGGTTACAGCGGCACGTCGACTGCTTTAGCTTGGGCCTTTTTTTATCAAGAGGATCTCGGCCGTAAGAAACAGAATAGCGGTGCATAATTGATAAGAACAAACCGCTTCTAAGCCGCCAAAACTTGGTGTTGCTACACCTTCCATGCCACTATCAAGGGGATGCGCTGTCCCTTCGGGTATGTGAGAGGAGAAGCAGTTGCTTTCAATTAGCTAGTTTGAGAGCGCTACTTTACGATGCAGGTGGGAGCACCGTCACGTGGTATTTTTCTTATTTCGCGGGGCTTCTTTATCAGTCAAAATAAATGAGTACTCAATTAGTTCGTCGCTGAAAATACCGCAGTTAGATTCGTCTCGTCCGTACCCACAAGTGCCTCATTGACACCTTGATGACTAGGACAGTATTTGTCGAGTTATATAATTAATTAAAATTAATTATCTAAATCTCAATAACGAAAAAATTACTGCCCATTACTACACTGCACTAGAAACATTATGCATTAGGTTTCCTTCGAGTAAAGCGATTGCTCTTTTTTTATATCTTGGTGCATGATAGCTGGGACACCCTGTATAAGCGGCGGAGCGCGCGTTCGGAATTCAGTCAAGGGTGTCTTTGCTTGGCTTTCGCTTGACTTGACGCTTTGCTTGACGGTACCAAGCAATAAAGCCGCTTGGAATAAAGACGCTTGCAAAAAAAAAAAAAAAAAGCTTGAAGCCCGAGATAATCAACAGCGCGCCAACTCTGCCAGCGGAGCCGCGTTGCCGCCGAATGCGCCAGCGCGCCATTTCCACTGAAAGTGTGTCACCCGCAGGCAGCAAAAGGGCAGCGCGGCTCCCCTGGCGTCAATTTATCGGAGCGTGATACAATCGCGAAACAGCGAGTGATAGCGGCATGTGTGCTGTACTGCTAGGCCGCGCCTGCGCAGTGCGTGGTCTCGACAACAGGCGCCGCGCAACCAGACGGCGCAGCGATTAGTTTTGGCCACCGCTCCCGTATTCCGTATACTTCAGCTCACGGCTGTACGTACTACCACGGCGATTTTTGGCGTGTAGGTGGTCTGCCTTAACTAATTTTGCCTGTGCCATCTTGCTCCAAAACGGATATGTGCGGCGAAACTGATGCTAAGCGTTGCTTTAGTGGTCCTAAAAATCTCAAGTAATGCCGCGGTGTCCAATGCCATTCGATTCGCAGAGGGAGCAGTGGAAGGCCAAGCCGAAATGCATGCGTTGTCTGCAGCCGCCATCGCAAGCCCTTTGCTCATTAGAAAAAAAGTAGCACTGCCGGCTTTGCTGTTCAATCTAACCTGCGCGCCAGCGCCTTGTCATCTTCTCGCGAGTGGTGTTGCTGTTCCATAGTTCTAAAGTTATATTAGTCAGGCCGTATTGGCAGGATGCGATGCCCAGACACGAGATAGAGCGTAACTGCTTGTGACAACCTAGCTGATATCTGCAAGTAATGACCGCCGTACATGCGGCTTACAATACAGGAAGGCTGTTTTTTCTACACGTCTTCTCCTCCCCCTCAACCCCCACCCCCTTCGTAAGCAGACTGTCCACGGGCCATTAAAAAAAATGGGTGCGTTCGATTTGTGTTGTGTGCTCTACGACGTGGTTGCGCAATATTTTTGTGCGTAGACATAATCCAGCAATGAGTGGTCAATAGTGCTGTTACCGTGTTGCAACATGATTTATTGGAAGTGATGCAGGTTAATGGTCGAGTCAATGCTTTCTTTCGAAGTTTGGGTTAACTGGCCCAAAAGGCAGCCCTTGAAGCATACCTGTGCGTGCTTTCTTTTAAATTATACGTTCCCGATTACGTTGTCTCTGAACAGAAACGAATTTTTTGCATGTCTAAAGAACATTCGCGTCTCGAGGAGAGCCCAAGAAATAAGCAGTGTTGAGTGGAACTTTCAAGTTCTTTTCTTCTCCCGCCGAGGTGTGCGCGAAAAAAAAATCTGTATAGCGGCTAGAACTTTCGGTGTTTTTCTTGCGTAATCAATTATTTTTTGATTTGTACCTAAATGTGTATGTAGCACGTTTTTTTTTCCTATTGTGCAATATTGTATGCATAAATTTGCATGTCATATTATTGCTTAGAGTCCAATAGTGGATTCACAAAATGTATGTGCAATATATGAGTGTAGTGCATCTGTTTTCATGACTTCGAGTCAAACATGCCCTCATATAAATTTTGAATAAAAGAAACGCGAAAAGAATGTTTGTGTAACGCTCCTCTTATTATCTCCACAAAGACAACAATTGGACACCAGAAAACACACTATCACCTACACGTCTTCTCGTTCAATTATTAAACGCGTTGCTGCACATACCAAACGAAGGGCAGCGATCATTCCGAGGCATCGCCGCCGCTCGTCCAACTTTCGCGCCTGGTGTCATTGCCCAGCGGCCCATTAGACAGCGACTGGCGGCAGGCGCGAAAGATTGGTGAGCGTCGGTTGCTGCGGCAGGCGCCCGGCGGCCCGGCTTGGCTACCGCCGAAAAAATGACGTCAGCAGCGTCCGCGACATCACCAACCTCCCTTCCCCCCCGCCAACCGTTGCTATGACGATAAATGGAACGTTTTTCAGACGCCACGTACCACTAAGGGAGGATTTGGCGCTGTTGGCGCGAATTACGCGGGAACACTGTGGAAGCTACGGAGGCCGCCCCGTGTCTCTACTCTCCTTGCCCCCGCAACGCGCATGCGCGCTGTTTCCTTGAAGTGCCGTGAGGATGCTGTAGTAGTAGCAGGTGCCACGCGCTCCCGTGTTCTCACTACGTGTGACCGCCATAGTACCTACTTAGGTAAGCTTTCGTCACCGCCAACATTGTTGACCGGGAAAACGGGCAAGTAGTTCGGGAGGCCCCGAGCGCTAAGGTCCCACAAATTTTCTAATCCCCTTATAATAATGAAGCAGGAACGTGGGTACCTCCGTATTTGTTTGAGCCCGTTGCTTTGCATATGAAGCATAGAGCACCCGACATCACTGCCGGCCCCGACTATTCGTGAAGGCAATGTAGTAGCCACGGGCGCTCGGGTAGGATATCTCTGCAATTTAGGAGTCACTTTAGGGAATCACCCAATAGCATTACGGTTAAAAATCTACGCGGAAGCACCTCTAGAGAATAAAGAGTAATAAAGTGCAGATTACACGCCTGCTTAATGCGGAACTTTGCCCAGAAAACTGGGACACAGCGCAGCAGCGGCACACGTCAGCGGCCGTCTTCCGCATATGACGCCACTTCCGGGCGCTGCCGCTCAGTTTCTCGCTCATCCGACGATGCGGGAGGGAGCATTGTGCGAGGCGTAAAGTCAAGTTTATCGACGAATACAGCTGTTCCCGAGCTAAAAATGCCGAAACAATGTTTACAGGCACAAACTGAATGATATAATAATTGCAAAAAGTACATTTTTATCGGGTTTTAAAGGCACTTTAATTGTCGTTGAAGGGATAAGCCCTAATTGGACATCTGTCAGGCCATAGATCTTGTAAGAAACTCTTTTAGCATAGTTGAAATCTTATTTGTTTGCTCTGCCGTTGTGTTGCCAGTAGAATACAAAAATGCGTAATGGTTACTTTTGTGGTTGAGGTTGACTATTTAACATGCTTGTAATGAGGCAAAATGTCCATGTGTTCCGATTTCTGAGCACGTGCAAAATTCCAAGGGGGTCCAAATTAATTTGCAGCCCTCCCAAGCAGCCCGGCTTGTAGGCATTTTGTAGCTTGCGCGCATTTAGTGAGCAAAATTTTATCAATCTCACACAATTTTAACAATAACTGGAATAACCTCACTAATTATTGCATTTTAGCTAAGAGATTTAAGGGTTTTAGATCTGGGCTATTAGTCACAGATGCTTTCGCCTTTACATAAGCAAAGAATAAAATCTGCCAGACTAACCAGTCAAATTCTTCCGCCTTGCGATATTCTTCTTTTTTCCGTAGTTATTTTTCCGAAGCGCCTCATTTCTGGCTGAGCATACCATCATTGTGTATTTGTTATTGGGTTGCGAAAACAAGACTCAGAATAAAATAGAAGAAGAGATAAATAAAGATGGAAAAAACATAAGCAAACAAAGTTTGAACCCGAACTACAAGAATAATTTGAAAAACACACACACACGCGGTTTTTGGGCAAGAAGGAATGGCGTGTTTTACGGGAGAGCGAAAGTGGATCCTCAAGTAGTGGCCCCCTTAGCCCAAGTACCCAGAGGAGCTCTTTTGCTCGAACCCTAGACCAGCATAGATTGGTCGTACATGTTTCAGCTTGCGAGAGCTACGTTCTTGAAGGGTCGGATTGAGTGTTTTTGAAGGCCCGTATGATGTGGTAGTGATATCAGCATTCCTCCGGGCAGTCAGGGCAATATTATGAGGACAAATGGGCAAAGACGATAGCCTGTAATAGGCTCACCTGCGAATAGGTCACCTGCGTCGCTGAGTTTTTAGATGCAAAGCATCTCTTGCTTGCGGCTGTCCGTTGTCCTTCCGGGGTCCATCCGCAACTCTCCTCCCCTCCACGCCAGCTGTGATAACGTCAGTCTCTCCCCTCTTCCTCTCCGCACCACATGTGTGGGCTGCTCCTCTTCTCCCCCTCTCCACACCACCTGTGATAACGTCACTCTCTCCTCTCCCAAACAGATGTGCGCGCTGCTCTTTCTCACCCTCCTCCTCGCCACCTCAGATAAACCAGGTCCGCGCCGCTGCTCCCTTCAGTTGCTGCTTCGGTCTGCGCCGTCTGATGAGCTGACTATGGACGCCAATGACTCTGGCCGTGACCGGCCACGGTGGCTCAGTGGCTAAGGCGTTGCGCTGCTGAGCACGATGTCGCGGGTTCGATTGCCGGCCACGGTGGCCGCTTTTCTGATGGAGGCGAAAATAAAAAATATTACACCATTTTCCCACGTGGGAACCGTGAGGACATGCAAAGCATCTCGAGTTTGCACGGCTTTGCATCTCCTCAGGTTACCCACGTGGGAAAATAGTGTAATTTTTTCTGCACTAAGTTCTTTGCGCGCTCCTGGGCGTTGTGTCATCAGAGACTGTAGTGCTGTAGGGCTTCGCGCTACTATGGTGGTACAAGTTTCGAGGCTTCTTGGTCGGGTGGATGCGGCACGACCTTCGTAGACACTCAACCAATAACATGTGCTTCCTGAATTACGCCTAAGCCTTTGGGGCCCGGCGTAATGGCGGTTTTACATGGCGCATAAACACAGATTTCACGAAGGGTGCTGCTGTGGAGGGTTCTTGTTCTGCAATAGCGTTTAGCAGCGGTGAATCCCTGACATGCGTCGAACTATCATCACAAAAGCATCGTACCTTTCGTATCCATCAGCCATCAAAATTTATATTTTTGTTCTTTTGTGCTGCATTTCACATGTGTGATTTCCCAATGTATTTGCCACCAGTGCATGTTTTCTACGTGCCTCTCCACTGCTGGTCGGCTTTGGTTAGAAGCTTTAACTACTGTCATTCACCAGTGTTTGTTTAGTAAATAATTGGACAACGGAAATGTGGGCACCAAAAAAGAGTGAAGGGAAAGATATCCTGGAGTTCAAGGTCATTGCCCTCCTGCCCTACACTTCCTCGAATGCCCACCCCTACACACTGCACGCATTATCAGGAAAAGAGCACGTGATTTATCGCGGTAGAACCTCGGAGCTCTCCCCCTCCTCAAACTTGAGGAGTGAAGAAGGAGAGGAAGGAAAGAAGGGAGCACCTTTGAAGAAAAGAATCAGTCTGCTTCCAGCTGATCTTCGCTTCGGTCATCCTTTTTCGTGCCAGCCATCCCAGTGAGCGTATTTCTGTGTCGTTCCCTGCCATGGTTGGGGACACTAATGCTATTTTCTTCGCAGCATGGATGAAGATCGCGGCCCTGGAGTGCAGTCCTCGAGACCTGGGCATCCAGCGGCGCCTGTTCCTGGTTAACCTGTTGCGGGAGCTGTCTCGGAACCACGACGATGATGATTCCTCGCCGAGTAGCAGCAGCGATAGTGAATACGACTCCTCTGACTGCAGTTCCGGCAGTAGCGGATCTGAAACTTCTGATTGCAGTTACAGCAGCAGCAGCGAAGATTATTCCGGAGAAGAGACGGATGAACCTGCACTGTCGCCCAGTAAGGAGCCCTCGGCCGGCCGTCAAAATGGGCCGAATCCTAGTGCGAAACAGTGGAGCGGCGACAGCGCACCACAGGATGGAACCAAGGAGAGACTCACCGGGTGTGGCCATGCCGCGGCAGAACGCACCACGACTACTTACAAGCATCCCGGAGAACAAGTTAAAGGTAGGAGATAAATTATATTCAAGTTGTTTGTATGGGCTGTATTTAATTGCTTAGGCTTTTATTCATAGTCGTTTTATAATGAATTTGCTTTATTTCCCTGTAGTGTTAGTTTGATTTTCCTGTGATTTTTTCAGTGCAGTTACTGCATCGAATTTCAAGCTGTGCAGTGACAATTAGCCAGGGAATCAGCAACTCACACACAGTGGTTTTCTGTGGGTTTTTCTATTGTCATAGCTTTTTATGCCATTTCCCGGTAGCGTAAAGGCGTTTCCTCGCTACCACAGCCAAGTGACACGTGGGGATGTCTAGGGGCACGTTTGAACCTGCATCACCCTCTGGAGAACCGGGAGTTTCTGTCTGGTATTGTATAGTAGGTGTTTCGCTTCTGAACAGCTAGCTTGCAACCGGTGTCGAAGCCCGCGTGATCTGTATTTTTTTTAGACTTGAAATTTTTGCTCCTTCTCGAGGAGGGCATTTTTCATCTCACGTGAAATGTATTTACGACTCCTTTGTGCCATATAAACACCAATTCGTGTAGTTTTGTTCTTTGAGGTTAGTTTCATCTAGTGTTTTTGTTGCAGATTTTGAGGTTTTCGAGCTTTTATCTTGATTTCGGCTCGTGTTGCCTGATATCTTTACGTGGTTATTCCTGTGTTGGGTACTTTTGTAAACAATTTCGTACTAATTTGGTTGCATTAGTCTGCTTCAGGTTGGTATGGTTTCTAAAATAAATAAGCAAAGTTTTTCATGAAGTAGAAACGGTTGGCATATGTGGGGGTGATTTGTTTAGACTTGTGTTTTTATCCCGTTGTCTAACTAATTAACTAAAATTTTGTAGCTTTTGTGTGGTGTAGGCAGCTTTTGCTTTGTGCAACCCCCACAGTTAGATTACATGACCACAGGCTCTGCGAATTAGAAAGCGAATAAATGCTTCAGTGTACTGGGGCTGTATACTATGCACCCTGTACCAACTCTGTATTTCGATCTTCTACTTGGAATTGTTTCTGTTCGCTAATATTCTTTGCTCCTTTTTCTCGCCCTTGCAGATGGCCCCAGTCCTTCCAAGAGGTTTCGATCCCTCTGTGCCACGACCCAGGTGCCCATCGACCATAACGCGAACCCCGCCTGGGGAATACCATATCCCGCGTTCGATCTTCCGGATCTGCTGGATGAGCCAGTCCTGCCAGCGTTCCTGTCGTCGTTGAGCAATTGAAAGGCACCAAGCAGAACCTCGTACAAAACACTAACCGGCGCTACCATGGCATGAACACCTCCAGAAATGCATGGGCACTTGTATTATTGTTTCATAAAGCGCAAATAAAAGAGTCGCTACGAATAATTGTCCCCTGGTGTTCCAGTTGCTATCACTAACAACGAATACTTGAACACAATAAAACACCCCAATATTTGAATTACTCAATAAAGCCGTCAGGTGTGTACCATTAGAAACCATACACCTAAGCAACTTCCCAAGAAATAATTTCTTCAATTGGGGTGAAGTGGTGATAGGGAATTCCTAACCACTGTTGGACAATCCATCGAAGGGGAAAGTTTAATGTTGCACATCAAACCTTTTTGCGTGGAAAGCTAGCTCTGCGAATATAAAAAACACATCCTCTCGAAAAATAGTTGTGCATAGCAAACGGGTTTTTGAGGAAGCGCCAGTATAACGAGAGAATCATATGACATTGTTTTCCATTTAAGCGTAGATATTCTATTCATATCCATGAAATATGAGTGGGCGGGACGGTCAGGACGTGTTAGGGTAAAAATGAAGCGGTTAGCATAAGATTTACGCACCATAATACATCCGGGAGTCAGATTTGCGAACAGAGTAGCGGGCCAACATAGGGCTTATGTGTTTCAAAAATACTTGCATGATCCTTGGAGTTCAACTTCGTTGTGCGTACCAAACAACACAGGAATGTTTGATGTTGGTGTCGTTTTGACTCCCATATAACTTCGCAATATAAGGTTCAAGTAGCGATCCACATGCCCAATTCAGTATACGCTTCACCGGCGGACATACCTTAGTGTAGGAACCGTTACAGGTGTTTCCAAAAAATGGCAGCGGATTAGCTTGGATAGGCGTTGTTATGCATGCGAAAACAGCCGAATCAGAGTTTCCCAAGTCAACGATATGGCTACTCGAACGATCCTTACCAAGAGCAAACACTACCGTCCTTTCGTCACTTTCCGAAGCCGCCGTCGGAGGTGAGGCGTCCATTGCCGCATCTAAAGCTCGCTGCTGCGGTGTTCATGCCTACCTTTCCCGGCGCTTAGCTCGCCTAAGTTCCCGTTCTTGGTTCTATTTATCCTGCCGCTTTGCGCATTAGGTCTACCGTTTACGGGTTTACTTATAATGCGCGTATTTACGCCTAAAACATTTCTCGTCGCGTGACGTGTCACTTTCCGCCCCGTGAGCCAGCCGCTCTTCCTACCTCCTCAACTTGCCGACAGGTGTCGCGGCGGCTGCGGCTAGGCACATCGTATCACTTTCAGGTAAAATTCGGAGAGCCGGCCAAACTCACTGGGATAGGCCAATATCACTTTCTCAATAAAAGACCCGAGATGTGGCTGCTATTATGTACGGGGGGGATTTAAAGAAAAGCGAACAACGGAGAGCACAGCCTCCGACGCATGCTGCACCGTCTGGCTGCAAAGTCAGGAAACTGCGCGCATTCGCACTTCTTAGAGAGCGTATGAGAGTGTGACCTACATTTATATGAAAGGCTTCATCATCATCATTTAATTACCCCAAAGGCCCTGTCTTGGGCATTACATAAGGGGGGGGGGGCAGAAACGAGAGCTTCCGATGGTCATGATAAAACAAGGGGAAAACACAGGGGCAATATCAAAGCCCCGTAAACACGACAACAGCAAGAACAATAATCATCATCATCACCAGCCTATCTACGCCCACTGCAGGGCAAAGGCCTCTCCCATTATTCTCCAATTACCTCGGTCCTGTGCCAACTGTGACCAATTTATCCCCGCAAACTTCTTGATCTCATCTGCCCACCTAACTTTCTGCCGCCCCCTGCAGCGCTTGCCTTCTCTAGGGATCCACTCTGTTACCCTTAATGACCAGCGGTTATCTTGCCTTCGCATTACATGCCCTGCCCACGTCCATTTCTTCTTAATTTCTACTAATATGTCTTTAACACCAGTTTGCTCCCTGACCCACTCCGCTCTCTTCTTTCTCGTTCTCAATTTAAGTTCAGTCGTTCTCAATTGAAGTTGAACCCTCTTAGTGAGCCTCCAAGTTTCTGCCCCGTAGGTGAGTACCGGTAAGATGCAGCTGTCATACACTTTCTTCTTCAGCGACAATGGTAGGCTGCTATTCATTATCTGAGAATATCTGCCATATGCACCCCACCCCATTCTGAGCATTCTAATTATCTCTGCCTCATGGTTGGGATCTGGGGTCACAACTTGGCCTAGGTATATATATTCGCTTACCACTTCCACTGCCTCGCCATCTATCTCAAACTGCTGTGCTGTCCCGAGGTTATTGATCATTACTTTAGTTTTCTGCATATTAATTTTCGACCCACGGTTCTAATTGGTAAACTGAAAGCAATCGGCATTAATTCCCAAATAGTCTCATGGATATCAGCTTACCTCCATGGACGAAGCCAATATGTAGAAATCAAAAATATCAAATCAGACCATCTTGATGTTTTCTCAGGTGTACCTCAAGGATCCGTTCTAGGACCTATACTCTTTCTTGTTTATGTCAACGATATACATGAGTGCATTGAATCGGGAGTAACACTTAGGTTGTTCGCAGACGACTGTATAATCTACACGACTGTGCGGACTACTGAAGATCAAACTAAACTAGATTCCTCTCTAGCTAATATTTCTGCCTGGTGCACAAAATGGGGGATGCAAATTAATGTAACCAAAACTAAATGTATCACTATAACACAGAAAAGACAGCATCTATGCTTTAATTACAATCTATCAGGCCATACCTTAGTTCAAACGGACAGTGTCAAATACCTAGGAGTAACATTTACTAAGAACTTAAAATGGAATGTACATGTAGAAAACATATCAGCTAAGGCATTTCGGCAGTCGGGATTTTTGCGGCGAAAACTTAAAGCGGCTCCCCCTAAAGCAAAACTCGCAGCATATTTGACGCTTGTACGTCCAATCCTTGAATATGCCAGTGTCGTATGGAATCCTCACCAAGCCTACCTCATCGATAAATTAGAACACATACAAAATATGGCCGTCCGCTTCATTTACTCAAAATACTCACGGCACGAAAGCGTAACGGCACTCCGCAATCAAGCGAGCATACCCACCTTAATAAACCGTCGACGAGTAGCATCGTTAAAGTTCATTTATCTCCTTTATCACGGCAAAGTAAACATAGATAAAGAAGTCTACCTCCGATCACCTTTTCACCACTCGCGAAGAACCAACCATAGCTGTCCAATCAGGCCTTTCCTCCCTCGTAATAATACTTTCAAGTTTTCTTACTTTCCACTGACCATAGAAACATGGAACAACTTGCCAAGTGAAGCCGTTGAAGCTGGTTCTGTAGATAACTTCGTTGCAAAAATCGAGTCACTGTGTAATTATGAGTCTCATTAAAAATCTGTGAACATGTGAAACTGAGAATCTGCCCTGTCTTTATTGTCTGTCCTGAATTACCTGTATCAATGTGTATTTCAAAGTGTCATATTTTTTTTATATTTGCAATGTACCACTCCTGTATGAGCCTTTAGTTAGGCTTACAGTATGTATAAATAAATAAATAATACTCTGTTCGCCCAGTGCGGAAAGCATGCTTTGCAATTCGTCCCCCGAGTTACTTAGCAAGGCAACGTCATCAGCAAATCTGAGGTTACTGAGGTATTCTCCATTAACCCTTACTCCCACCCGTTCCCAATCCAACGTTCTGAATACTTCTTGTAAGCATGCTGTGAATAACATTGGAGAGATTGTGTCTCCTTGTCTGACACCCTTCCTTATAGGTATTTTACTGCTCTCCCTATGGAGGATGATGGTAGCTGTAGACCCATTATAGATATCCTCTAGTATTCTTACATAATGCTCATCTACCCCCTGGTTCCGTAATGCCTGAATGACTGCTAGGGTTTCGACCGAGTCAAATGCTTTCTCATAATCTATGAAGGCTATATATAGGGGTTCAGTATACTCAGCGCACTTCTCTATCACCTGATTGATCGTGTGAATATGGTCCATTTGATCGTGTGAATATGGTCCATTGTTGAATAACCTTTACGGAACCCTGCTTGTTCTTTAGATTGACTGAAATCTAAGGTTGCAGATATTCGGTTAGCGATTACCTTGGTAAATACCTTGTAGACGACTGAGAGTAAGCTGATCGGCCTGTAATTTTTCAAGTCCTTCATGTCGCCTTTCTTATGGATTAGGATGATGTTAGCGTTCTTCCAAGATTCCGGTACCATTGCGGTCATTAGGCATTGCGTATACAGGTTTGCCAGTTTTTCAAGTACAATTTCTCCGCCATCCTTCAAGAGGTCTGCCGTTATCTGATCCTCACCAGGTGCTTTCCCTCCTTTCATTTCTTTCAAAGCCTTCCTTACTTCTTCGGTCGTTACTGGTGGGATGTCTATCTCCTCTGAACTACTGCCTCGGTCGGCATTATCCTGTATGTCCCGACTACTGTACAGATCCCTATAGAACTCCTCGGCCACTGTGACTATTTTATCCCTATTTGTGATGACATTGCCTTGCTTATCCTTAAGTGCATACATCTGATTTTTCCCCACGCCAAGACGTCTCTTCACTGCTTTCAGGCTACCTCCGTTCTTTACAGCGTATTCGATCCTCTCCATATTATACTTCCGTATGTCAGCTGTCTTACGCTAATTGATTAACTTCGAGAGCTCGGCTAGTTCTATTCTGACAGCTGCGGTAGAGATTCTCATGGTTTGCCGTTTCCTGATTAAATCTTTCGTCTCCTGAGAAAGTTTCCCAGTATCCTGTCTAGCCATAGTGCCCCCGACTTCTACTGCACACTCCGTAAGAATGCGTGTAAGGTTGTCGCTGGCTTCCTGTGTCGTAAGCTCGGCTTCCTCGTTAAGGGCGGAATATCGGTTCTGCAGCGCGATCCTGAATTCTTCTACTTTACGTCTTACGGTTAGCTCATTTATCGGCTTCTTACGTACAAGCTTGTTGCGGTCCCTCCTCAAATCTAGCCTAATTCGAGATCTTACCATACGGTGGTCACTACACCTTACCCTTCCGAGCACTTCCACATCCTGCACGACGCCAGGGTTATCGCATAATATGAAGTCTATTTCATTTTTGTGCTCCCCATTCGGGTTCCTCCAGGTCCACTTCCGACTCTCCCGTTTACAGAAGAAGGTATTCATAAGAAGGCAAGAACAATAAGACTACATAAACATGACAACAGCAATAACGGGAGGATTGCACAAATGGCAGGAAGCGAAAAACATGAAACCGTATACATGTTCGGAGAAAGGAAAGAAAAAACAAGGCAGGAAGAAAAACAAATGGAACACCAAAAAGAAAGAGAGTGCAACACGTAAAGCAGGAGAGCCGTTTGGGGGGATAAACAAGAAGGGACTCATCCCAGCAGCCGTTTGACCGCACGGGGTAACAATGGCTTAAGAAAAATAAAACGAGGTAACAATGGCTTAAGAAAAATAAACGAGCGAGAAAATACAACAGATTTAACATCATACATGAAAAGGTTAGCCAGAAGTATGGAGGGCACACAAGCAAAGTTGGCGCACAACAGGCTTGTAGTGATCCCTTCAATAGTTTGAGCACAAGTAGTCACAAGATGAAATAAGGAGGACACGACAGATGGGGCGCCTATAGGAGGAGGATGTGTCAACAAGAATCAGATTAGCGCATGAGGTAACAGCGACAAAAAAAGAGCAAGGAGAACACCATACATGGAAACTATACACTAACATCTGGGTTTGGTCGTACTACATGCTGTTCGGACATGGGGTCTAGTTGTATACGTGTACTGTTAATGACATCTTGAATTTGTTAGGGTCGCGTTCAGTTGCTATAGATTCAGGCAGGTTATTCCACTCCTCTATGGCGATAGGAAGAAAAGATTTGTTGAACGCATCTGTGGAGCCATACAGGCGCTGCTTGCTGATTGAGTTACGTAGGCGGCGTGAGGTGCGCAGTGGGGGTAGTAATAATGAAGTGTGTATGTCGGGAAATGTATAATATAGTTTATGAAAAAGACAGAGCCTTGCTGTTTTCCGCCTAGAAACAAGCGTGGGGAGACCGAGGGACGACTTTAGAGCTGAGATGCTCGAAGGAAAGCCGTACGTAGAAGAAATAAAACGGGCTGCACGATTTTGAATAGACGAAAGAGAATTTATCAAATAAGTTTGATAGGGGTTCCAAATTGCTGAAGCATAATCAAGCTTTGCGCGTACAAAGGTAGTGTATGCCAATTGGCGGACTCGAGCAGGTGAGCATGATAGCGATCTTCGGATGTACCCTAGGATCTTAGAGGCATCGGATGCAAGTTTTTGGATGTGGTCAGACCAGGTTAGTTTGCTGTTTAAAAGGACACCGAGGTACCGGTAGGTCTCCACCCGTGATAAGTCAGTTGAGGTAACCGAGTATGTTAAGCGATCGGGAGAGCGCTTGCGGGTGACGTGCATAAATTTACACTTCGAAACGTTTAGTTGCATCATCCATAGCGAGCACCAGTTTTCTAATAGGATTAGATCGTTTGGGAGAAGGAGCTCATCGTTTTTACTAGAAATTTTCCTGTACAGAACACAGTCGTCTGCGAAAAGCCGGATGGAAGAGGAGATGCCTGACGGTAATCATTAATGCAGATTAAAAATAAAAGGGGGCCGAGGACTCAGCCTTGCGGTACCCCAGACGCTACCGTGTTTGTGCGCGGCTGACGTCCCGCGACGGTGAACTGTGAGCGATCTGTTAAAAAGCATCCAATCCACGATAATATCAGCGGGTGCAGGCAAAATCACGAGAGTTTAATGATGAGTCTTTGGTTAGGGACACGGTCGAAAGCTTTGAAAAGTCAATAAAGATGACATCTGTTTGAAAAGAAGAATCTAGATTGAGGTTGAGGTCTTTAGACCGCTGGAAAAGCTGGGTTTCACATGAAAAACCGCGGCGGAACCCGTGCTGGTTGTGAAAGAAGAAATTGTTATTGTCCAGGTGAGGAGCGGTATGGGAATAAATTATGTGCTCTAGTAGCTTGCATGTGATTCAGGTTAGCGCGATGGGGCGATAGTTCGATGGGTCGGATTTATGGCCGGATTTGAAGACTTGTGTAACTTTGCTCAGTTTCCCATCGTCCGGAATGGTGCCTTCAGAAATGGACTGGTGAAAATAATTTGGAGAAAGCGGCTCGATGCTGTGTTGGTAGCCTTTATTATCTTTGCTGGAATATTGTCTGGACCGGGAGCACTAGAGGACTGCAGGTTGTTGATGAGTTTTATGATACCCTCTGTAGTTATTTCAATGGAAGGCATCTCGCTATAGTCCGAGCGTCGTAAAGTGGGGGTATCGTGGCTAGGTTCACAAGTAAATACAGATATGAAATAGGAGTTAAGGACATTAGGACAGTGATCCTGCGGGGTTGGTGAGCTGTCCGAGTCTACGAGAGGGATGCTGTTGGAGTGGGCATTTTTCGTGCCAAGTAATCTCCTAAACTCCGGTGAAGAAGCGACGCTGGTCGTTTGTTTTGAGGCGCCTTTTCCCGCTGCATCGCCACTGAGCAGGATGATCGTCAAAGGCCATCGTGCCAGCTGGTATCGGCCTGCTTCCCGCTTAGCTCCCGAATGTAGGAGATAACAGGATGGCCAGTGGCGACAGTGCATAAAAAGACGCTTCAAAATGAATGACCAGCGTCGACGCTTTATCAAGCATTTCCCATAAAATGAGGCCGCACTCTCAAACGCTCTTAAAGAACTACGCATGGGCCCAGTTTACAGACAGTGCAGCCAGATGGTGCGGCATGCATGTGAGGCTGTGCGCTCCGTTGTTGGTATTTCTTTTAACCCCCCCTACAGGCGGGGACTTCATATTCAGGAGCGCCACCGATGCGCAGTCTGCAGGCCTGGCGCCTCTAGTCGAGACTGGTGCGCACGCTCGTCCTTTGTTACTCGCAGGCACGCTGATCTTCTTGCTTCTTACACCGGTACAGGGATCGTCACAGAAGCACCTCAGCGTGACGCCTTTGTAGCATTTCGTTCTCACCAATGGAACATCTGCGGCCTGATGGGACAATTGCCCCGGCTTTGGCTCAAGTGTTCCTGGAGTCATGAAAAGTATTTCTGGGGAATGAGCTGCTTCGTAATTTCGTGTATGTATATGTATACACGGCGCTCACGCACTTATCATACCATGATTACGCATTTGGTAAGCTTCGATAAGCTTCCGCACGCACTTTGTGGTTTCCCTACCAATTATGTCTGTTTTCTCAAAGAGGGGGGTGCAACCACTACTTCGGCAATGGGCAGGCAGAATTGCCCCTCCTCCTGACGTTACTGAAGTTTCCTGTTCTTTTAAATAAACCCTTAGACAGCGTCCCGTGTGCCCAATATACACTCTATCGTACTTCAGCGGTATCCGGTAGATAACATTTGTCGTGCACTTCGGGAATTTTCTGGCATGGCGGGTTGGCACATTCCCTTTGGTTTGCGGTTTTCAATTTTGGGACAAAGGCTTGCCAGCTTACACGGTGCCGGAAATGCTGCGTGTACCCAATGTCTGGCGGCCACTTTTTTGATATTGTGTGAGATCTTGTGAATGTACGGGATTACTTCCACTTTCTTATGGTCAACGAGGCCTTGGGAGTGATAAGCGTTTAGCGAAATGCAAGCTGTATTGTTCTTATCGCGAATGGACGCTCGATACCTTGCTCTGCTTAGCCTGTAATTGAAGACCCTGTGGGCCGGCCTCACGTGTTTGCCGGGGTAGGGGCGCATGATATCTGGCCTCAGCTGGAATGCCTTATCCCCGATAAACAAGTGAGGCCCAACCTTAAGGCTTCTTGGGAGACAGGCTGGCACAGGGAAGACCAGGGCTTGGTCTTGCAACAGCTTTTCAAATGAAGTCACCTTCAGTACTCCCCCGTCACTGTGCCGGCCAGAGGCACCGACGTCTACCATTGTGAACCAGTATCTGGCGTCAGCAATAGCCATCAGCACAATAAAAAATGTGCCCTGGAATACATTAAATAGTATTCGCATGAGAAAAGGCACACACCAGGTGCTTGCGGCAGCACCACAGGAAATAAATTGTACCGTATAATTGTAGTACTTGCTCCAAGATTTCGGGGGCGCCGTTATTTGAACATTTTTCCGTCCACTGCAATGAGGCAATTTGGAAATTTCCAACGTGTGCTGAACATTTCAGGAACCTTTTGCCTTTTGGCAGGTCCTGGCACCTAGGTTGAACCAAGAATATGCACTTTTCACGAATTACTTCTCTTGGCATGGCGTCAGTCAAACTTAAGTATCTTGACCGCTGGGCAGTTCCCTTAATATCGTACACGTATAATTTGTTCCACAAAAATAACATAAAAAAATTAGCCCAGCAATACTCACGGGTAGGTACAGCGGCTGCAAGCGCTGCCAGAGCAGGCGACACTTTTCGTGCACAACGCGCCTACATGTCGATGGCGCATTGCGAAAACTCAGTGCAACCTGCTTAAGGGAACTTCCAGAAAAGAAGAACCTGCGCACAACAGAAAGTATTCGATGAGGTGGGAAAGTATGTGACGGTGTTATTCATGCAAGAGTCAGTGATGTACCTGAGGGTGATGGCCAGGCTCTCTTCTGCACAAAGCGGTTCTTGGCAGAATAATACCTTCACCAAGTCCTTTTTGACAAGCTGCAGCAGTTCACCGAACTTTGCCGTGTCATTCGGTAATACCTGAAGAACATGGTGGAGTCCTTGTCTTTTTTATTGCTTGGAACTGGAGTCATCGAAGTAAAACCAGAACAACAAAGCACAGGTAAATGCGGCATTAATTATTGTCAATTTAGGGCTCGCGTACGTACACTGTCCATTTTGTTAGTCATTCGTTGTGTTTTGTTTAGCTTCCAAAAGCTACTTATTACATATGGCCCTCACCTTAATACAAAGGCTATACGTCACTTCTCTTTAGCACCCGAAGAAAAATTGCAACCATTAACAAGTGTAATACTAGGGCAGGATCGGAGGTGGGACGTAGAAGAATGACATAATCTCCCTTTATTGACTAGCGCTTGGGTGTGAATTCTGGTTAATCGATGAAGTCGTGGATACAAAACACGCAGCGCGGATGCTCGTGCCTCGGAATAGATAGAAGTTTAGAGAAAGACAATGCTGAATCAAATAATGTACAAGGGTGACGCGCCGCACAAAATTAGTGCGTGCTGTTTACATCTACATCTATCCTTTGTGATCTACATTGAAATTTTCGAGGACACGAACGGGTACTTACCGCAGTGTGGTACTCTCCCTCTGTTTTTCGTTGCTGCCTTACTTTCTGCACCCAGTATCTCGCTTCATTTTCTTGTCCTGCTGTTCCGGTTCGATCAATTTCAGTAATAGTACTTTCTTCTGAAGAACAAGAAGTCGCCGAAGTACAGCCATGGAGAGCCAAGATCACGAACGAGGTCGACTGCTAGCCCGCGTAGTGCAGATGCTGGTTCAGAGTGCCGCGAAGTCCGACGTATATATTCTCGACGTAGATATTATCTGAGGAAACGTAAACCACAGCCTTAAAGACGCGAAGACGAGAGAGAGCAGACAACACACAAGCTGGGACTAGGAACAGTTTAATGATTAAAATTACGAAGGAAAAGGAAGGTCAGGGCATGCGCCGAAAAACTAAAGAAAGGTCAGCTGATGACGGATTTCAAAATCGGCTCATTTTCAAATATTCAGATTCTTTACGTAGTACTGGTGTGAGGGATCACTCACGCACGTATCATACCAGGATTACGCATTTGGTAAGCTTCGATAAGCTCCCGCACGCACTTTGTGGTTCCCCTGCCAATTATCTGTGTTTTGTCAAACAGGGGGATGCATCCACAAATTGATTGATTGAGTGTGGGGTTTAACGCGCCAACGCAACGCAGGCGATGAGGCGCGCCGTAGTGGATTGATTGATTGTGGGGTTTAACGCGCCGACGCAACGCAGGCGATGAGGCGCGCCGTAGTGGAGGGCTCCGGATTAATTTTGACCACCTGGGGATCTTTATCGTGCGCCGAAATCTCGTACACACGGGCGTTTTTGCTTTTCGCCTCCATCAGAAAAGCGGCCGCCGCGGCCGGGAATCGAGCCCGCGACCTCGCCGTAGTGGAGGGCTCCGGATTAATTTTGACCACCTGGGGATCTTTATCGTGCGCCGAAATCTCGTACACACGGGCGTTTTTGCTTTTCGCCTCCATCAGAAAAGCGGCCGCCGCGGCCGGGAATCGAGCCCGCGACCTCGCCGTAGTGGAGGGCTCCGGATTAATTTTGACCACCTGGGGATCTTTATCGTGCGCCGAAATCTCGAAAACATGGGCGTTTTTGCTTTTCGCCTCCATCAGAAAAGCGGCCGCCGCGGCCGGGAATCGAACCCGCGACCTTGTGCTCAGCAGCGATCCACAAATTCGGCAATGGGCAGGCAAATTTTCCCCTCCGCCTGACGTTACCGACGTTTCATGTTCTTTTAATTGAACGTTCAGACAGCGTCCCGTCTGCCCAAGATACACTTTATCGCACTTCAGCGGTATGCGGTAGATAACATTTGTCGTGCACTTCCTAAATTTTGTGGCATGGCGGCTTGTGCACATGTCCTTTGGCTTGAGTTTTCAATTTTGGGACAAAGGCTTGCCAGCTTACACGGTGCCGAAAACGCTGCGTGTACAGTCACGTGCTATTTGAAGGTAATCGCGCGAGCGTCGACCCACCACAACGATAACGACCCCTCGCGGCTTGTCTTACTGCGCCTGGTTCCTAGCTTACGCATTCTCCGCTACCGCGGTCGCTGTTTATTCAAGCAGCAATCACTGCGGCGGCAAAACTAGTGACGCATTCCTCTTTTTTATTTCACACGCAGCGACGACGTCCCACTTGTCGTATACTCCAGCAGTTATCGAAAAGATGCGCGCAAATTTATTGACTAGAAATACTGAGCACTTATCACAATCGGTACTATTGCTTCTCACGATAACCAAGAAAAAAGCGCACGCGTGATTACAACCACACAAAATCACCACATTGCGGAAATGGTGGTTTTCTATCCGCGGGAGTGATGACTGCTTGAAGGAACAGCATTTGATGGAGAGGAGAATACGTAAACTAGGTCCCAGGAACGCGGAAAAATGCCGCACGGGGGCGTTATCGTCTTTTTTGGTGGAAGCTCGTGCGATTACCGTCAAATCGCACGCGACATTACCCCACGTCTGCCGGCCACTTTTTTGATAATGTGCGAGATCTTGTGAATATACGGGATTACTTCCACTTTCTTATGGTTCTCAAAAGCACGTGCCTGTAGCCTACCGCCCAATTCCTTTCTCATTTTGTTTAACTTTGTTTCGGCTACCGACTTCAACACAGCATTAGGGAAACCATCCACTTTTAAATGCTGAACTTGTTCGCCAAAACTTTGTTCCATTGAATGATGACAGCTTTTTCTAAGGGCGTTGCTAAAACACAGTGATGCTATGCCACGCTTGACTAACTTCCAAGGTAAAGGGTTTAAATGGGGAGCCCAATTCAAGAGTTTTGTTGTTTAAATTGGGTTCAAATAAGTAATTTAAACTTCCAAACCGGCCACAACGAGGCCTTGGGGGTGATAAGCGTTTAGCGAAATGCAAGCTGTATTGATCTTATCGCGAATGGACGCTCGATACCTTGCTCTGCTTAGCCTGTAATTCAAGACCCTCTGGGCCGGCCTCCCTTTTTTTTTCATGGTAGCGTGCATGAAATCTCGCCTCAGCTGGAATGCCTCATTCCCGATAAACAAGTGAGGCCCAACATTAATGCTTCTTGGGAGACGCGCTGGCACAGGGAAGACCAGGGCTTGGTCTTGCAACAGGTTTTCAAACGAAGTTACCTTCAGTGCTCCCCCGTCACTCTGCCAGCCAGAGGCACCGATGTCTACCATTTTGAACCAGTATTTGGCGTCAGCAATCGCGTTCAGCACAATAAAAAATGTGCCCTGGAATACATGAAATAGTATTCGCATGAGAAAAGGCACACACCAGGTTCTTGCGGCAGAACGAAAGTAAATAAATTGTACCGTATAATTGTGGTACTTGCTCCAAGATTTCGGGGGCGGCGTGATTTGAACATGTTTGCCGTCCACTGCACCGAGGCAATTTGAAAATTTCCAACGTTTGCTAAACATTTCAGCAACATTTTGCTTTTTGGCAAGCCCTGGCACCTAGGTTGATCAAAGAATAAGCACTTTAACGAATTACTTCTCTTGCATGGCGTCACTCAAACTTAAGTATCTTTACTGCTCGTAAGTGCACATAATACATTGTACACGTATCATTTGTTCCACAAAAATAACATAAACAAAAATTCGCCCAGCAATACTCACGGGTAGGTACAGCGGCTGCAAGCGCTGCTAGAGCACTCGACACGTTTCGTTCACAAAGCGCCGACATTTCGATGGTGCAATTAGAAAACTCAGTGCAACCTGCTTAAGGGCACTTGCAGGGGAGTGGTACCTGCGCACAACGAAAGTATTCGGTGAGGTGAAAAAGTATTGGAAGGTGTTATTCATTCTGCAGTCAATGCTGTACCTGGGGGTGATGGCCAGGCTCTTTTCTGCACAAAGCGGTTCTCATCCCAAAAATACCTTCACCAAGTCCTTTTTAACAAGCTGCAGCAGTTCATCGAACTTTGTCGGTGTCATTCTGTAATAAATGAAGAACATGGTGCAGTCCTGCAGCTCATGACTTGGAACTGCAATGATCGGAGTAAAAACATAGCAACGAAGAACGGTTAAATGCGGAATGAATTGTTAGCAATTTGGAGCTCGAAAACGTACACTGTCGTTTTTTTAGGTTATTCATTGTGTTTTGTTTAGCTTCCAAAAGGTAGTTAACACATCAGATCTATATCCCTCCCCGTATTACAAAGGCTATACGCCACTTCTCTTTAGGACCCGAAGAAAAATTGCCACCAATAACAATGGTAATATTAAGGCAGGATCGGAGGTGGGGCGTCGAAGAACGACACAATCTGCCGTTATTGACTAGCGCTTGTGTGTGAATTCTGGTTTGTCGCTGAAGTCGGGGATAAAAAATACGCAGCGCGGGTGCTCATGCCTTGGGACAGATAGAAGGTTAAAGAAAGACAGTTCTGAATAAAATAATTTACAAGGGTGATGCGCCGCACCGAGTTACTGCGTGCTATTTACATCTACATCTACACTTCATGACGTGCATGGAAATGTTTGGGGACACGAACGGGTACTTACCGCAGTGTGCTACTCTCCCTCTGTTTTTCGTTGCTGCCATACTTTGTGCACCCTGTATCTGCGCTTCCTTTTCTTCTCGTCCTGTTCGATCAATTTCAGTAATAGTAATTTCTTCTTCCCAAGAAAGAGGCGCCGAAATACAGCCATGGAGAGCCAAGATCATAAACGAGGTCGACTGCGGGCCCGCGTACAGCCGATGCTGCTTCAGAGTGCCGCGAAGTCCGACGTAGATATTCTAGGATTCGACCACCAGCGGTCGTCAGGGTGCCCCCCTCGTCTACGGTAAACGACTCGACGTGCACACAATGAAGTGGCGGCGACCTGTGCAGCTGGGAATAAGCGGCTTACATAGGCCGCATTCGGCTACCTCACACGGCCAACCAAACACCCACCGCCCGCATGCCTACCTAATGACCGTAACCATTCAGCGGAGGCAGTGACACAAGCTTTTCGCGTAGCTGGAGCAAAAGATGGAATACAGATGATTTTCGCCCAGTGTAACCAGACCATATTCAGATCGCCGCTTTCTTTCAACTGCTGCGGCACATCCAAATCACCAACACAACAACCAGAGTAGAAAGTATTTTTGAACAATAATTTACAAAAGTTTACAAAAAGGTGTAGTGGTATCGAGAGCTTTTTGATTGGGATGCGCTTCATTTCGCTGCGTTTACCTCATCTAGCCACACTGACAGCGACCCAGCGGCGAGGCAGCGGCGGGCGCCGAGTCTTCACCACGTGTAGCGCAGCCGACACTGCCCGACGAACACTCGGCGCTGCGCTGCGGCGGATTTTTCGCCGGGCGAACTTCATCGTCAAAGTTCGCTCCGTGTGTTCAGGCCTTTAGGAGTGCAGCGATGAGAGCTAAACCGCGAAGTTAGGTGGAAGTGTACGGCCACCTAAGGGCAGTCGGTCGCAGCAAAGACCGTCGCTATGAGTGGACAAGCCAGCACATGCACTGACTGCGTCCGGCGCGGCATTAGGCAACGTAATCGGACGCTGACGTCATATGTGCCGCTTTATTTTCTGCTGAGCCGCTGCGAAGCGTTATTGACAGTTGTGAAGTTTCCATATTACTTATGTTTTTCCTTTTGGGTGGATGGATGGATGGATGGAAAGAACTTTATTGAATAAATCCTGCAGTAGGTAAAGCCCGGTTGACGGGCCTGCCTCAACGTGGCCGTGCGTTGCATCCTCTCGGGCAGACCTACTCGACAGGGACCCCTTTGCGCAGTCCGTGCCTTTCGAGTGCCTTGAGAACCTGCTAGATGGCCCACTCTTGATCCGACTTGTTATTTGAGGCGATGGAAATTTGGAGATCTGCGGGGTATTCTGTGAAGCTGACGCCGTCTTGTAATGCTGCATAGTACAATAGGATGTGCCAGCGACTGGCCGTACCTTGTTTACAGATGTCGCACTGTGCGCTGGGATAATTGTGGGGGCACATAGGATGGAGGAGCGCCGGTGTGAGCACCGACGCAGTTTGGAGGCGTCGTAGGTGTACTGCTTCTTCCCTGCTTAGAAATTTCTGGTTTGAGGGTCCCAGGGTACTTTTTTTCCATTTGGATGTGTGTTTGGCATTTTTCTGTTGTTCTGGAATAAACCGGATGTTTATTTTTCCTGTGTGATGGCAATGACGCAAGATGGGGTGAGGCTCATGACCATGTCACGCTTGAAGAAGGTTCTTTACTTAAGGTACTAAACCAGTAAAATAATATCAAGACCAGTGGCCCGAGACCTTTTTAATCGCATTTTTTTTGACGCACCGTGACTAAGACCCTTTGTTTGTGGTATTCACGTGGAAGCAAATGTGCTTCAACAAAGAGATATGGAGAGTAGGCCGCCAAGGTCGAGGTCATCCCCTTTATCTCCCCACGTGCTCAGTCGTACCACCTGTTTACAATTTCCGGTGTTCCTGAGAACTAAACGGGACATTTTAGTGACGTCACTTGGTGCCTCCGGGGCATAGAAGCTACGCCCCTTTTTTCACCCCTTCCCTTGTGGAGAGGGGACAAGGGAAGAAGGAAAACGTTGCTAGTGAGGCAATCTGGGGTTCAGTCTACTCTGTGCTGCGCCTGGATTCGGTCGCCTTTCTCAAACGGTTGGGTATCTGTCTGTGCCGTTGCTTTCATCATGCAGGTAAATGTTGACGCTATTATCTCTTCCGCCAGGCGGAAGATAGAGGACCTGGACGACAGCCCTCGAGACCTGGAAATACGGCGGCGCCTGCTGCTTGAGAACCTGCTTCGGGAATGGAGCTGGGCACAGAGTTCCGAGGGCGAGGACGAGTCCAGCGGGAGCGGCAGCAGCAGCGAGGACGAGTCGAGCGGCAGCAGCAGCCAGGACGAGTCCAGCGGGAGCGGTAGTGGCAGCGAGGACGAGTCCAGCGGTAGAAGCAGTGAGGATGTGTCCAGCGGGAGCAGTAGCAGCAGCGAGGACGAATCCAGCGGTAGCGGTAGTGGCAGCGAGGACGAGTCCAGCGGTAGCAGCAGCGATGACGAGTCCAGCGGTAGCAGCAGCGACGACGACTCTGAGGGCGAGGATGATGTGCCTGCGGTGCCTCCCAAGCAGACTTCAAGCCGGAAGCGGCAGGGGGATTTTGCAGAGGTTGCAAACCAGTCCAAGAGATGCCGCCTGCAGTGCTCCTCGGACTCAGATGCCGCGCCCGAAGATGATTGTGACAAGCAGGAAAATTCTTCGAGTGAAGCCAACCAAGGAAGATGATAGCTACCCTGTTGCCGGAGCTCCTTTTCCTACTTCGGCTGACGAATACGGGCTGCCTTCTGAGGAACCTGTGATAAACCCTGATCTTTCGTTTCTCGATTAGAATACTGTTTTCTATAGACAGTCATTTTGGCTCCGCATTTTGACCTTGTTGTGAGGAGTATGACAGTATTTTTAGGCGTGTAGCACATGTTTAACACAAAGCGCTCTAAACAATGTTCTGCTGTGTTGTTTGGCGGTTAACGACGGTACTTTACTCCCACCCCCTCTGGTATTCCTACCACAGCGTAGTTCTCCCTTTTTTTTGTGACAAAACAATTCTGTGATTCCTCCAATGTATGTACAGGAAAAAGCATGTCTCGTGGACGTAAGAAATTTACTGTTATAGAAGTGTACATGTGAATACTTGGTTGCAAAAAAGGTTATACAAACAGAAGGTTAATAAAACTAAATTTAATTACAAAACAGATCATTTTTACGTAGCCACCTACCTGACACCACACAGGCGCAAATAAAACTTCCGGAGAAACGAACACAATACACAAACCAAAAAATCACACCTTTTCCGCTATGTATCTGCAGAAAAGTGTGTTATTGGCAAAGTTAACCAATTCATTGACCTCAATATATGTAGATGTGATTCATTGGCAAAATAGATGTGCAAGTGGAAACAAACCGCAAACTCTCTGATAGGGTGCCCCACACAACTAAGAGAGCATAAAAACATGGAGAAAGAAAAACTTGTGAAGAAGCAGAAAATGGGTACATAAAAGTGCCTACTTTGTGTATATCCGCGGTAACGCACATAAAACGGTGCGAAAAAATGCAGCGCAAAAGTGTGGCATACATTACCCGAACCAAATTGACTGAGTTACATTACCTTTCTCTAAAGGTGTGTGATTGAATTAATACCGCGAGTCTTTGAGTTGGGAAGGCATGTGTGTGAGTTGGTAGGTGCATGTTAGTGACATCAAGAATTAGTAATTTGTTAATGAATCTGTGGTACCAGCAGCCAATGTAGACGCTACGGCTGCCCTTACGTGCGATCGCTCCCAATGGGAATTTTGACAGGAGCTTTCTGGCCCCACTAAGCAAATGGGAAATTTATTAGGAGGTTGTGCCAAGTTTCTTTAACTCAGTGAAGTGTTGCGTTGTTCATGCTCACACATTAAAAAATAAGGAGCCCTTTCATTAAAAGTAGCAAGCTCGACTTAGAAAGCAACATCAAAGTCCTGCGCGGAAATTTCGCATTCGTGCGCACGATTCAGACGTAGCGTAGTGGCAGGGTAATGACTGAATTTTCGGCTGCGCCCCAAACGTAATACATGCGAAATATTCGCTCAGTGCGTACTAAGGCAGGTAATCTCATCCTAAAGTCCGTCCCGGCTCCGCAGACAGTGCTAGTCCCGGTGTAATTACGAGCGATGCGAAGGATGAAGGAAAAAATGGACAATAGTGTGGTTGATTTGTCCAAAGATGCTTAGATGCTACTTGTCTAAAACTCGGTGCTATCAGGAGGCGTCGCCTGTGCAGCCAGGAGAAGACCGCTGGAGTGCACGGCCGGGCTGGAGGAACGCCGGGCGCGACTTTCATACGGTCTGCGTTTCGAGTAAGTCCCCACCTTTCACCACCGCAAGTTAGTAGGGCTGCGGCCAAAGCCTCGCCAGTTGATCTACATCACGGGCGGGATAGAGGAGCGGCGCGCGGGCATTGGCCGCTGCCCAAGCCCTGCCCTTGCAACTGGTGATACCTGTTCGTGTTAATTTACGTGAATGTCTTTAAAATAGGCGATTCCTTCCCTCTTCTGAATTTTCGGTCAAATATGGTCAGAGAGCATAACATTATCATCCGGAAGCGCTGATTAAAACATTTGAAAGAACCATTTTAACGCGGGTCACATGAAGAAAAATATGGCAGGACATCATATCTTATCAGCGACTGTATTATATAAAAATGGTGAAACAGGCAATAAACACGGAATTTTCGTTACTGAAATATCAATTCCTATATTTCCTTCCGGATGATGGCTTGGTTTCCAAACGCACAGACTCGTCCAGTGACGCGAATGATTTGCCATTCAGGAAGATATCATTATCCCTAAGCTTTTAGTGTTTCTGCTGCTCACGCTCGGTCGGGCTGAGCCTAGCAGCGGAGCGCACTGTCAAAAATATACAGCTAAAACTCTTAACCATGCAACTTAAGCGCACAATGAGTCTTCTTTTCGGTGAGATGTAGCAGCGAAGGTATTCATGGGAACCGGTGATGCCCCGGAGTAGATCCGAAACGCGCGGCAAGCGTCGTCGGCTCACTCGGCCAGAGGCGATGCATGTTGCAAGAAAAAGGAGGGTTGATAGGGTAGAGGGTTAGTTTGAAGCGCCTTCGCTGTGTGAAGAATCTGCTGTATTGTTTCCTTCTTGGGTGCGCCGCCCGTATGAAAGTGCGCGCTCGCCGCTCCTCCAGTCGGGCACGACGCGTGCGACAACACCTAAAGAGAGCGTGCTGCTCTGCCTTGGCTGCGCCGGCGTTAAAGGGGCACTGACACAAAAATTTAGCATCTTGTTTTTTTCGTTGCGATAAGTAGCTAGCGACCTACTTATAACCTGTAGAAACCTCATTTGCTTCAGCGTGCGACGGTTGTTTAATTAGAGGGATTTTAAATGCGGCCAGTCGCAGTTTCGGTTTCAGCGAGTGCCGCGAAACGATGGATTTTGTGGATTTTGTGTGAACAAAGCTGACCACGTGACCGCCGGAGGGATATCACAGAGCAGAGCCGCCGTAGCACTGTCGAATCCGCATCGACGGCAGTTTCTGCGAATGCCCCCACGTACTGATCTCGTGAGGCGCTTAATTAAAAAGCGACCGTGGATGTGACGCAGGCGCTGCGAGTGCAAATGCTACCGCGGCTAAAGAACGACGCGCGACGCTCGAGGCGGTGGGTGGCAAGACGCGCGCTGGGAGCAGCCGGCCGGTCTGCCTACAGGTCCGCCTACAGATGTGTTCGGCTCAGCACTGCGGCGGATATTCGAGTGCCGCTCTCGTAAGCGGTGCAGATGACAATTTTTAATGCAACCCGCCATCGCATCATTAACTCCTTTCTCATTTAAGCCACTATGGTCGGGACTTGGGGACAATTTCGTGCAGCGGTAACAAGCTATCACTCGAGCTACCTGCGCCGGCCTGGGCCACTTCGCGGCCGTGGCCGCCGCCTGCACAGCGACCGTGCGGCTAGCTCAGTGGGCTTTTCGTGCCTCCGGCGCGTTTTCGCATCCAATGGTAATAAACAGTAATAGAAACAGAGTGCCTGGAATAGCTGTAGAACTTTGGTCGCGGCCAGCTGCCCGATTAGCTGACGAAATCACGGCGCCTCCGCCGCCAACGATCGGGTCGTTCGTTCTCGAGAGCAGAAGCTCCGCCCTCCGGCCCTCCGATTGGAGCGGCGAGCCGGGCGAGCCCGCGTAAAACGCCGGTAGTGCGGAAGCGGCAAACACAAACACGTGACGTGTTTGGATGTTGTTTATTTACAATTGCGCGTGGTCCTCTGCTGGCTGCTCGGTTGCGTTTCGCACACTTCAAAATTGATTTTAAATATGTTCTAGGCTGTATTCGCCGCTGATATTTTGCAGATGATGTATATGTGTTCCCACCAATCTATCTCCGACGTTATCTCGCCTTCAAAATTTTGTGTCAGTGCCCCTTTAAGGTAGCTTGCTAGGCACCTTACCCGCGTCTCACAGTGGGCGAGCTCCGCCGCAGCAGTCTACTGGACCGGCGTTCTTTTTTTTTTTCTTTACCGCATTTGGTATGGCGAACAGTGTATTCAGACTGACTGTATTCCGCCGTATACACTGTTCCGGTTTATAAAGACGATAGTCTTTCTTGGGCTACTTAAACCCCAAAATTTCGGCTGTCTGTCTGTCAGTCCGTCTGTCTGTCTGACTCGATTCAGCCACCCGGCCTAAGTAAAATGCTTACTGCGCAATATTCTTATATACTCACAGCCAAATGTAAACGTCTAAGCCCGGATAATATGTTCGTACTTGTCAACTTTATTGAACAAAAACAAGGCATTACGCAAATATGACAGGAAATTTGTACATAAGGAATATTTACAGTGTTCCTTTATTAAAAATTTCTGGGCGCTTGGTTTTTTGATAGCACATGATATTCTACCTCTACTGCCAAAAACCGCCGCCTCCTGGCGGCATATAAAAAATCACGCGGCAACAGCAACGAAAGGTTCCACCAGGTAGGTTCCACGTTCTGCTTGGAACGCACGTGGAGCACGGCCACGCGGTTCTATAAACCTTGTAGTCGGCCGCCTCGATTCACGCGCGTCTCCACCGTACTGCAGCGCTGGCATCGAGGAACCCCGCCTGTAGCAGTGGAACGCGGGAAATTCATATCGCTTTGAGCAAACCTTTAGTGTGTTTACTTTGGGATGAGCGCGACGGAACTGGAACAGCATGATAGGTGAGCGGGAAACGAAGGGAAGCATTTCTGTGGAAAATGCCTACAAAGACTATCGTCTTTTGACGACATTTGCAACGAAAGGAGCAGATACGCGGGCAATTTTTTCGTTGGCTCCAGTGAAGAAAAGGGCGTCAAAATTTACGGCACACAGCACGGTTTCGATGTGTCCGAGGAAAGCGACGGCGCACACATCACCGATAATTGTCAATGGTTGCTGCATAAGATAAGCAATTTTAAACAACAGGGCTTACGCCATCACAGCTCACGTGTGTAACCAGTATTGTTCAGAGGGAATGTGCCTAACCACACCGTTTGCAAATAAAAATATCACAGATCATGCGTCTTGCAAATCAGGTAGGAGCACAGTATCCCGTGCATGCTTTCGTTACCTTTTAATAATCTCGACTCCGGTTTTTCATGACATAGACGTAAAGAGTGCACAGAACAGGGCATTCAATGTATCACAGGTATTTTGGCCACCGACATAAGCGGCATTCTACCTCAAGGTTAATAGCATATCGGCATCGGTGCGTCCAGTGTTACGCTCCAGTTTGGGCGACATATCTTCTTCAAAACTACGTAAGAATTGCAAACATTCGTTGCTTACCATCGGGTGGGTGCCGGACGCGCTTTTTCCGGCCGTTTTGGCTTGGCGTGTTTCCAGCTTCGTCCTCGTCTTGCTTGTATGTCAGGTCACCGTAGACGCCGGCCCCGAGCTACGACCACTCGCGCTCAAAGTTGTTCAACAGCATGCGCCGAGCGCATTCAAAGTCGGTTTTGGAAGCATTCGGTTTTGCTGTCTTCGTCATGGTGGCCGAGAGAGCAACGGTCACATGCAGGATTTAACGCTCAACAAATGTACATCTTCGCGGGTCCCCGAATGTCAAAAAGAGCGGAGGCCGATAGGTCAGGCACGTGAAGAAGTCAAAAGCTGTGTGAACCTGTGATACCAATTGGTTTATTCCGCCTGCCTCCCACTCTCCCACTTTTTCTCTGTAAGGGTGAGGGTGATTCATAAGGTACAATGCTTTTCCGAAGGAGGTAAGTGGTGTTAAAGCTATGATCCTTCCCTGTAAGCTTGAGAAGCATTCCGTACGGAAGCTCCTGTCCCGCGTTTGCTCCTGTGTTCCGAGAACGGCCCGAGGACCGAATGCAGGCAAGAACATTCGGTACCACTTTCACGTCTCTAAAACGCGCACAAAAGTTTCAGATTGGTGGACTAATGCAGCTTTTTGAGGTAGAATGCTTTAACATAAATAACTGAGATTCCTGCGGAAATTGGCAGTTGTCAAAAAAGTACCCTCGTAACTTTTTTTATTTTTATCTTTTGGGGAAGACGAACACAAAACGAATAAAAAGTATGCTGGGAATCACAGGAGAGCACTAGCTACCACCGTTCAAAGTACCTCCGAGCAGCGACGTTTGCACCTGGCGGAAAGTCGCCGATACAAGAGCTCTGACAGTTTGTGGAACCTGTCCCGTGAAGCTCGCGCTTCTCTGGCGCCTTTCAGAGCGCTCCGCTGGCGCAGGCATGCATTCCCCCGGGTTTCTATGCTACACCAGCGCGCTGTACCGCCGATGCCATCACATATTTAAACTAACCGCGTTGTCAAATCCGCCATTTCTTCAATGAAAAAAAAAAGATTAGAAGGCTACAAACTATTACGCACTAGCGAACGTCTCGGAGTTAGCAAAACCCTTTTTACTTGAAAATAATATTTTTACTCAAAGCAAAAACTATCGCGAAACGAGCACTTGCCTTACATTTGTCGTTTCTGTTGCATATACCACAGAAAAAAGATATTTTATAAATTCTTGACCACTCGCAATTCCGCATTCAGTCATAGCCATATTTGGGCTGGCACAACGTCACCTTCATCCTTTAGACTTTTCCAAAATTTTGATAACATAACTAGAGTTTTTGGCACGCAGGTATAATCATTTGTGCAACTTTTTCCTCTCGCGCTAAGTGAACAAAAATCAGCCTTTCTTGTAGTAACAAATATATCCGCACAAATATCGGCCGTCATCTCCACGATGTGCGAAAACTAACGAAACTGCTCCTCTCATAAATAATAGACTAGATTTTTGTTCAATTCCGAAATGAAGTATTTACTTTGAGCGTTAAATTTGGTTTATTTGAAAGTAAAAGGTTTTCAACGGCACCTGTATCTGGGTAAAGTAGAAAACAGCGGTAGATAGGAAATGTTTTTGTGCTTTATTGTATCATTTAGCTGTGGAAGCTGGCGTATAGTTTCAGACCACTTTTATAATTCGATTTTCGACGTGCAGCAAGGCGAAAACTACTGGTTCGATATTCACGAACCTGCTTGTACATAATGTATAGTAGAAATAGTAATTGATCGCCGCCCGCGTGCGGTTTGTTCCCTTCAAAGAGAGCGACGTGATAGCCGAGACGTGGGCTATATTGAAAGCTGCTTTTCGATATCGTATTAGGAAGTACCTTTTTAAATCAGGGTCCACTGTTTTACGTGTAATGCCACAAATCGCTACTCTGGCAGTCATATTATGGAAAAAAATTACTGTCGGGAGGTCTATTTAATCACCTCGACTGATAGCAACGGGATGCCGAAATTGTGGCTAACTCTATTATCATAGGTAAACGTTAGTGAAAGTTGTTCTGTTCTTCTGTGGAAATAACAGAGCGAAACGCGGCGCTACCCGGGGCGGCTCTGAGCGGCCGCCGGTTCTGGCGCCGCCGCTTCCTTTCCACCACGTACGTCACGTCCGGCCACCGCTATGGCCGCTTTTTCTATTCAGTTTCGGTTGCCAATGTCACGAGCCGTTTGTGTCGTGCGCGTTGATGTTTGAAGGGCAGTGTTTTGGATTTCGAACCCTTTTTATACGTACTATTAGGTGGCATTATTTTTACGTGCACGAAAATGTAAGTGCAGTTGGCCTTTAAGCCACATTACCTTATAGGTTTGTTGCAATGCAGATTTTAGTTTTGCAGAGCGCCGAAATCGGGCTGTCTTCTGTCGTTTCAGTTCTTATGGGAGAGCTTTTCATGATTTGTGTTTTTTTTAATCTTCCTATATTCGAGCGAGAGCGATCTATGAGATTACCATGTTTGCTTTTGTGAGTATATATTTTTATTCTTCGCAAATCTTTAGCGTTAGCGGTATTTCGACAACTCAAATTGTGCATTTTTCCAAATAAAAATCCTTACTCGGCTGGTGCTTTTTCGGAATTTTTGTTTTACGTGTGCCAGTTGACGTTCCTTCGAGCTTGAGATCATCGCGTGAGGGCGGTTCATAAAAGTTTGTTGCACATTTGATAAGCAAATAACAAAGAGAAAGAAATAAATTTTACCAGACAAAAGGCAAACTCATCTAACACAGTCAAATTCAAACTAAAGCAAGAAACACCAACCCGATCTGGCTTTCGATATTTAGTTGTAGCTATTAAGACACGCGGAGTTACACAAGCGGTGGAGAATTCTTACACATAAGTAGTAATTATAAGAACTTAAGTACTGTTTTTGCGTTAGATCCGGAGTAAGCATTCTTACCTCAAGTATGCTCACACGCTTTTTAGAAAAGCGCAATTGGCAAGGTACATTTTTATTTTGTTTGAATTCGTTTATTTCTTGCGCTGGGATGAGGTGCGCGTACAATTTTATTTCGACATAAAAAAACATACGCGTGCGCACGTGTCCAGCAAGTTCAGTTTAAAGATACTGAGTTTATTTTGCCTGAGCTTCTTGTGTCGTCTGCTAGGTACGCGTCATGTTTAGCAGTTAGATTTCCCTCAGCTCTTCTTCAGTGACTCAAGGCACGGTGGCGCCATCTCCAAGTTATCCCGGAAAGGATTGGCACACTCGTAGCCATGCCTCCAATTATCCATAGTGTGTGCTAAAGAATGCGGCGGCCACGGTGACCTCTCTAAAACAGCAGTTTTTCAGATTTAGCACATGCGCTCTAGTCTTTTTTACATACTTGGTAGCGCTTTAAGACAGCACTAAGATTTTGTTTGCTAAAGCCTCTGTGGGAGCCAAGGAATCAACGGTCGTCGCGACGCACCCGCTCACAAGCGGTAGCAATGTGCTCGGAACTGGGTTTTTTTTGGCAATTTTTACGAATTCAACACGCATGCCCGGGACACTACCAAGTCGCCGTAAGACACTTTCACGGGTGCTGGCCACTTTCTTGGCATATTTTCTGCAATAGCGAACCTATGGCTAGCAAACACTGGCGCCAACCCCGAGGAGCAACCAACAACGCCACAGCTGGCGCAACACCTGCTCCAGAGAACCTCGACGAGACTCCCGTAACGCCTCGCATGCGTTGTTCACGTACGTGCCTCTGCGGTGACCCAGCTATCGACAAACGCTACCTCTGATGTAATGCTTTGTATGACGAACACGACCATAGCGATGCATCTGACGATGACTATTACTAGCACAGTGCAAAGCAATGACGGAACATGAAAATAAACAATTTAGAACTTGTAGAAATGTGTGGTGATTAGTTCTTCAGTGATCACATACAAAGAAATATCGCACCTTTGCTATGATACAAACCTTGCTCTACTTAGGGCAAGCTTCACCAGTTTTTTCCTAGGTCTTTCTTTTTGTTCTCGCCTTCTGCACCTCATTGAGCGGCCGATTCTAAAAACCGCACGTAGTGCTCTACCTACACGTGCTAGCACCTTCCAATCCCCCTCGGTCACCCGTGCACCCGACCTGCCAGGGCGAAAAAGCAACCCCTGGCGGCAGCAGCCACTCCCCCCAGCACGCACACAGCTCGTAGGAAACCGCTGTTCTTTCAAGCTAATGCCCACACCACCGTTTAATTATAAAATCAGCGCTGTGCTCACACTGCAAACTTCAACTTCGTCTCCCTATAGATAAGTCCTTTAGTTATAAGCCTGAGTTGTGCTTCCGTCCCTCCATACATCTTGTTGGAAATTCTTTTTAGTACATTTGAAATCTCATTTGCCTGCTCTTCAGCTCCGTTGCCAGTAGAATCCAAGAATGCGATGAAGTGAAGCTTGGAACCAGTATTATTTAGAACCAGTATTTAGAACCAGTATTATGAGTCAAAATGGATTTGTGTCGAGATTCCGCAGCAGGTTCAAGATGCTAAGGTGACCAAAGTTAATATGGAGCGCTCTAACACAGCCCGCTTTGTAGGAAATTGACGTAGCCTCGATAATTGTTTTTCTTTTTCAGATATATGTGTTCGGCCTCCGGGCTAATCGTATTCCACGGTTTCGCAATAACTCAGGGAATGTTACAAATCCAGCTGTAACGTGATACATTCTTCTGCCTGGCGATGTTAGAGTTTTCCCAGTCGTTCTTTTTCCAGAGTCGCTTCCATTTCTGGACAGGCGCTTTTAATTTATATTCGTTATAATTTTGCCGAAACCGGACGCAGGTTAAAAGTGACAGCGACTTTAGGGACCACGGAAAGAAAATAAAAACCCTAAGTGTGAACCAGAAATACGTAACGCCAGAAACAACACACGGGGAAGTTTTAGAGGGAATAACCTTTATTGCCAAAGATAAAAAGTGGTGCTTCTTGAGCTCGTGATACCCTAACACATACCTGCGGAGTTGCGCATTGGCTCGAGCGGCGGTGAGCCCCATAAGTTGGTCCATCAGGTTCGACCTGGTCAGCGGTACGGTCTCGAATGGTCGTCATGAGTGTTCAAGGAGGCATATGTGGTGCAGTAGACTAGTCTGCATTCGCTGGGGCAGTGAGAGCATTTATTGTTGTGAACTGTGAAGAGCAAACAGAGTTGTAGATACACCTGCTGAAAGGTATTAGTGTGTACATGTCGCCATATGTCGCTTCTTCCGCAGATGAACAATCCAATCGGTCCCGCCTTCACAGCTTGGCTGCATTGTCCCTCCACCTCCCTCATGTCTTTTTTCATCCCTCACTCTCACTCTTTGAGATAAGGGGCGGCATTCGCACGGACTCGCAGGCTTTGCGAGAAGTGCCGCTTTCGATCAACTGTGAGTCACGTGGTACCACTTAAATGTCGAACTCTGAGGCATGGCGAAAGTCGCTGGGCTAGGTCAATATTGATGTCACAATAAACTTACTCTAACCTAAATTGAGAGGCGTTTCGTTTGTCTCTAGAACTACCCTTATTGTGTCACCGCACGACTAGCGTATGCACAGGGAGGATGACAAAAATAATTTGTTTCTGCCAGCTGGAAATTTTCGGCATTATGTTGCAGGGTGTAGGGGCCGCGGAGAAATGAAAGAGGCTACTTACTCAGCTTCAGTATAACTAATAAGAACGCATCATAATTTTTTTGCAAGCACGCTTCACACAGGCTCAACTTTAACATCTGCTGTCGAAAGAAAAGACGATCATGCAGTTCAATATTTCCAGGAGGAAGACGAAAAAAAAGCGACTGAAAGACATGTATAGTACGGAATAGTATCCCGAAGTATTTACTTTTGCTTGCTCTTTATAAGTCGTCAGTGTTTCGTTGTTGTTTTGTTCACGTTTTACAAGAAAGCCCTAAGGCGAAAGCGAAGTGTTTTTGTTGACACCACTTTTGCACAAAAACTGCGCACATAAAACAAAACAGTATAATGTTCAGGACACTAACAAAAAAAATCCTTTACGGTTGTTGTATTTCAATGGCACATATGGAGCGGTCACCGTGATCCACCGCAGAGCGCGGCGACTCCGCGAAGAGCGCGTACTCCGAAGCTGACTTTAGAATGAAGCCACTCCCGCCGGACCAAAGTACCGAACCGTGAAGGGAACAGGGAATTCCATGTATCCTTTGTGTCGCGCCTTCCCGAAATCGTCTGGTTCCCGCAGGCGTTTATGTTTATCTTGTGCAGCGGGGATGGAGGAGGCAGAAGGGCGAGCACTGACCGGAAGCGGAGATGGAGGCGACGTTAGCGATGTCACGCGGGAAAAGTAAGCGCCCTAGTGAGTTCCGGTGGACTCTGCCGATTTTGGCGCTGACACTTATCTTGTTTCACGGAGCGATCTCGGCTGCGACGGCGCTCCCGATTTGCCATTGGAAGAGGATTTGGTTGCTCCCGATCTGTCATTGGAATATGTCAGCTCCAGGGAGAGTATGATAGTGGCTCCGAAAATGCTCCTGATCTGCCATTCGAATTCAACAAATTCTAACTAAAGGAAGCACTGCTTCTTCCGCGATTTCTGAATACAATGGGCTCCGCATGTTCTCCCAAACAAAGTGTACTGCAGACAGCCTTTTTTTCTGGGCGGACCATTTCAACGTCATTTCTTGTGCGTCTTGTTAAACATTTCCCGCTCCGACATAAAGAATACAATGATAACGTTCTGAGCCACTTCGGCTTCTTTAATACTGCTCATTAGACGCAAATAACTACTGAAGACTTGAATACCCCATCCCAAAGGAGTTCACGCGGTTTTAGCTATATATTTTGAATATCCTCCTCCAGTAATGCGAGATCGGTTTTTGCCCAGCCTCCTGCAGCATAAACCGTGCATTGCCTTGTGCGTGCATCAAAAATAGGAGCCATTTATTCCTGTGAAAAGAATGACCAGCGCAGCTCTGCAGCAAAATATTCAAACGTGACAGACACTAGCCTAAATGTACAAGCAAATTTTGCTTCTTTTCAGCATCGGCGGTGGTCAACCATCAGATTAAGGTTTGGCGTGGTTTGGCCGTAAACTTTGGCGTGGTTGAAGGCGGTTGAGCCACGTTTGCCGAGCAAATTTTGATTGACGGATAGAGTGTGTATTGACCACACGCTCTTTGGCGCGCAAGAAAAATCACACTCTGCTCGGGGCAGCGCCGCCTTCGATGCCAGCGTGCACTGAATCATGAGCCCCAGGTAATTTTGTGTCCTGTTTTTTTGGTGGTGCGCGCAGTTGCACTCCCCACTATCCTCTTCTGGGCATCCGTCTTCTGGGAGGGCGCTAGCGATTACACACTTTCCAGGCGAAAGTCTAATGGGTGAGCAGCTTCTAATCACCCCTAGCCCCATAGCGCCACTAACCCCTCTCAAAGGAACTAGCGATAGCACGGTTTCAGTTGGGGGGGCCCTTTTGCTGCGAACTGGTTCAGCTGGTGCCTCCGGCTTTGTGGATAGCCATTCATTCGGCGTGCACAAGCACCCGTAGTGTTTGTGTTCTTAGGTGCACGTGGCCCTCCCTGCAAGGTCAGATGGACACCCCAAGTCGCTTTCTGTGTTTGTACCTTGAGTAAAAATGATGAGCCACTTTACACTGCGAATGCAAATGACCAGAGAATATTTCTGCAAACGATATACACGTAGCACTGAGTTTAGCTGAAACGTACACAAAAATTTCCGTTCACGAACCGAAAAAGCACCCGAGGATTATGCTTGTGGTTTCGTACTGTTTATTCTCTCCCTCAATATCGAGTGTGGACGGTCGTCGTCTTTAAGGAAAAGCTTTGCATTTGGACACGATACCTACGTGCAAGTGCATGCAAAAACTTTCGTGGTTCACTCCGGCAAAGATACGGTCGTCGAGTGAAAGCTCGGTGTTTGGACAAAGCACACGAAGAACGTGCCCACATTTCCACGTAAAAAACAAATACCGACGCTCTTCCCCACAGTACTGCGACAGGTACGAACGCGCAGTGAACTTCGCTGAGACGAGAGAGTTTTTGCAGAATGTTTCAAGGTACGGGCCCTTAAGCTTTGTCAATATGCTCCTATTCTCTACCTTTCAATAAAACGGACGACTGCTGTGGCACTCTCACTGCCGAAGTCGTTGCCTCCGCACATAGTGTTTCCTCGGTAACCTGGAGTAAGCAGTTTTGCTTATGGCGCGTACCTGGCGATCTGTACGCATTTATCTGTTTTAATATAATAAACGAAACCAATTTGTACAACGAATTAAAACAAATATAAGATGAAACAACAGTAGTAAGAAGTAAATATATGAAATGGTTTAGCTTATCAACTGGCTTCTTTCGATTAGCACGAAAAGTATAAACTAAAAAAAACATACAGTAACTATAGAAAATTTCTTTGAAAGAACCGACCCCGTATTGCGGTGTACCCATAGAAGCATGCACAATATGGTAATGTAACGTATTTAAATTTATTTCTATTACAAATTCAGCAAATTTCTGGAAACAAAAAAACAAAATATTAGCAAAATAAAAACGGCGTAAAAACTGCATTTGGTGGAGTACAGCCCAACGCAATGTAACACGATAAAAACTAGCCTAAGTTGGTTAGCTTTAGTCAAATCTGCCGATGAAGAGTCACGATTCACAAAAGCAGTAACAGTTGTTTTGACCGAGATATTACAGCCAGGCTGTTATCTTCTAGTTGATGTTGTCTGTAATACAACCAAAACGCTCAGGCAAGAAACATTTGTCTAACGATGGTTTCCACAGTTGAAGTGAGAAAAAAAAATCTTCCCGGTATCGAAATCGAAACAGGGGCCATCTCAATATGAAGCTAGCATCTATTTGATTTCACAACTCCAGCGCGGTTAAAGCAGTTACGATTTTTAGAGGGATACATGGACATGCAAAATCAAACACGAAAGTTATGTACGTTCCTTCTGACGAGGACGATGGTTGACCGCGGAGATGTCTTCTTGCAAAATAAAATGTCGAGTGGTTAAAATAAAAGTGCGGCGATCAAATGCCCTAACTGAGTGCAAGTGAAAGACGAAGCCCAATCCGTCCGCAAGTCAAAACCGCAACTCGCACGACAGCTAAGGAAACCCTCACAAAATATTTCGCGTTCAACAACAGTTGTCCCTATAGGGAAGGCTGCATCGTTTTTATGCAATGGTAAATCAAACAGACAAAAAGAACAAGTAATTATGCGGCTAGATTTCATAATACACGCAATTACATGTCTTATTTAAAATAGGCCGTGGTTAGAGCGCCCTCACACAGTACTCTAAGCACTCCACTAACCCGACGTCCATCGGCATGTCGATGAACAAGTGTCGCATGAGGAACTACTTCGCCCTCCATTATCGTAAACTAACGTAATCTAACCTAACGTAATGAACAGAAAAATTATTTAAAGCACCAAAAACAAACCAAAGCGATACAAATTACAACAAATCTTGACACGGGAAAAACAAAGAAGGCACAGGAAACTAACACGAAGCCGCAACGTTGCTACGGCAGACGCTGAGGCCTCTTTCAACCCAGTCGTATTCGAATGCCGTCACACGGAACTCTAGACACTGCATTTAAAATATTCTATCTACACATTGACTCCGATGGCGTTGTTAAAATTTCGGTAGTACGTGGTTCTGGTGCGCTATGTAACCTAGTGGACAATGCGTAGAATCAACTCCTCCAAGGTTTTCGCTAAGGAAATTGAAATTTTCGCTGCAACAGCTTTGCAGCGTTAATTTCTCAGACATTAGTGGAATACATTTGGCAATATATCAACTCGAATTCCTCGAGTTTACAGCAAATGAACTGTTTATTGAATCGAAATGACCTCAACGTCATGCGTAGCATCGTAGGCCACAGCAGTTTTTCGGCCGCCAAAAGGTTTCTGCCGCAAACAGTTTCTGCCGGAGGGAATGCCAAGTCATCTTCTGAAGAATTCAGGCGTCCAAATTTCCCGGGAGTACATCTTCCCCCTGGTCTGTAACTAGAAAGGAATTTGGGAAAGAAGGTTCAGTAGCAACCTGCTTTCAAGATAAGGCTCATAGTTAGGCTAGACGGTGTTGACTTCTGCCTGTCCCAGTCCGTTTTTCGCTGGTAGAATAGTTCAGCTTTCAAGGTTACTACAAAGCACTATCGCTTTACTCCCCTCTCTCCCTTAGAAAGGACTTCCGGCCTATGATTCACTTCGCTTAATGGAAACAGGTGGGGAGAGAGGGTTACAGACGGGGTAAGCACCGTGGAATCAGGGGCTCGTGCAGATTTGGACTTGTTCGCGTGCTGACCTATTTGTCTCTCGCCACGAGTGCCGAAGCATCAGGGACATTCAGGGACCCGCGAAGCTCTGCCTTTGCCACCATGCTCGTGGACGTGAGCTGGGTCCTCTTCGTTACCATGGTCAAGAACGTCATACTGAACGAGTGCCCACGAGATCTTGGAGTCGCCCGCCGAATGCACTTGAGAAACTTGGTGCGGCAGTGGTCGTGGCTTCGTGGTGGCGTTTATGCCGAACCGGTCAGCGAGCGGGACGGGAGCGATGCTGGACGCACGCCGAGCGACACTGCCCGGCTGAAGCGACAGCGAGAAGGCCCGGATGGTAAGCAAAGAATTTCTGCATTTTAACAAAAAAAGTGATTAGCAAATCATTAATTTTTGCGTCCCCAATGAAAACTACCAAGAAATCGCCGAGCGCGGGCACATGAGCGCGAATTCGTGGTGACCGCCCAGGGGGACGTTTACCAAGTCAAGATACATAGCAACACTTGCTCGGAGCGGTGTACGTCTTAGAGTACACCACAACAAAGAGATATTCAAAAAATGTGACTTCAAAGAAACATAAAAGAAGCTGATTCTTAAACCTGCTGAGATGGAGTGAAGGTCGTTGCGGCAGTGAAGAAGCAAATCGGCTGCAATAGTGGGAGGAAACCTTCGTGGTTGTCGTTATGGTTGCGCACAGCTTCGCTACCTTCACTTCTGACGTGCTGTGTGAGCTTACGTAATTTTTTCTTGGCTTTTATAACGTTCAAGTAACTACGTCGCACAAGCTTGAGCGCGTGATATTCGTAGAGCTGATATGGTGTTCCCCTTAAGCTAGAACGATGCTTCACGGTTGTGAGGGAAAATAACGTGTAGCACGTGTTTTTTTGGTGTACCTTTATAGTGTTTTTTTGTTTTGTGGGGAAATGAACTCTGAATACCTATTTAAATAGATGGACACTCAAACTATCGATTTCGCGAAATTTTAAGAGTTCTTTAAAGCACCCTCCCGTGTTAAGAGCCACGTAAAAGGTGCGAATCTAGAGGAGCTGGTAAACAAAAGGCATTGAATTATTGTTCAATCATTGCCTTGAGAAGTGTTTCCCAAAGCTGAGGCCGAGCGTTTTATACCCTTGAGCTCAAACCGACCTACAAAGTGCATATGAGCACTGGAGCTTCAAATAACCGAACTCGCAGAAGTTAGTGGATTCAACAGACTTACCCGGTGAAAAAAGTAGCGTAAGCGTCGTGGTGGGAACCTTTTACATCTGCGGGAAATTTGATTGCGTTATGTTACAGTTGTGAACCAGGAGCAGTGGCCAAGTATGTGGGAATATATTGAGGTGTCGACAGTGAGTAGGCGCTGTGTGGGGAAGGCAGTGCTGCCAACTCTAGGGTAATTTCCCAAGATCTAGGGGATTTGGGTCATCTTTAAGGAAACGGGAAAAAAATCAACTTCAAGGGAATTTTTCGCGTCTCCATGGTCTTTGCCCTCAGTCGTGTAATGGTGGCCTATATTAATTTTAGCATTCATTTTTTTATATATCTATGCACTTCAGTTTTTCTATGAAGCGCAGAAATCGATTTCAGATAAATGTGCATCCAACAAAACTATCGCTCACAAGTTTGCTGTTGTTGGTGTAAATTTAAAATGAACATGACTGATGAATTGTATATACTTTCTCACTCGAATAGCTCATGACTCTGTGCATCGTCTGTGCTCGTTCCTACTATTCTTCTTTTTTATATATTTGCGTCGTTATACAAGTGCACTATTTCGTATTTTCGTGTAAAATGTTGTGGAGTGCAAGATTTCTCGTTTTTGTGAAAAATGCACTCGCAAAAATAAACCTTGCGGCAGGGTGTACTTTGATAAACATATCGGGCGCTGAGCGGCAATATTGGGATCGCGTTTCGCCACCCCTCGGGGGAACGTTCTTATGTGCCTGCCTCAGCGAGCGATTGGGCGCGTATCTCGCAAAAATCGCTCCATGTGGTTACCGCTCAACGCATTAACGGTGAGACGAAATTTATAACCGCATTCAGCAAACATTAGAGAAATCTAGGGAATTTCTTTTTCCGAGCTAGGAGAAAAGGGGCTTCGCTGGTTGGCAGCACTGCGGGAACGCGAACAAGTAGTTTTTGCACTCTGGTACATGCGAAGACCAAAGCGGGAGAATGCATTGCGGAGACTGCGGCTAGACGAGGCCCACGCGTAGGAACCGTTTTCGTCTGTGTTTGTAGGCGTTTGTTGATGGAAAAAGACATAACTAGGTGTGGACGTCTGGCTTCATCTCCCGCGTTGTGGTAGGCACCATGACGAACAGTAATGTTGGCAGCACTACCTTTTTATGTCGCAGTTTCTGCTGTGTACCACGGCGCATCGTTGCTTGAGATCCCGTTCCATGTTGTACTCTAGTGAATATTGTCTGAAGATCACGGCGTTCGCATATGTTTGATGGAAGCCCCAGCGCCAAAGCGTACTCTGTGTTAAGATCAATCCCCATGCAACGAAATCTTTGCAAAAAAGCGGCGAAAGACGGCCTGCTGCAGCCGCTCCGCCGCCGGCGTCGTAAATACGGCTGTTCGCCGGCGACCTACGCAAGCTAGATGTCGAACGTGCGGCGGCGAACGTGACGGGAAGCGGCAAACCGCATTTTGAAGCCGCAGCCAATCACAGCTTTTGTCGTATGAAGTTAGGTGAATATGCCACCATACCGAGTAATTATAATAAAAAGATAATTGCATTCAAATCTGGAATAAATAGCACGCTGAAAAACTAAACAAAGCTCAGTAACTATGACGTTGTGCTGTTGAGCCCAAGGAGGCAGGTTCGGTAGTAACGTTGGGTTCGGTTGCGGTGGCCGCTTTTCTGATAGAAGCGAAAACTCCCGTGTCTTCGAGATTTCGGCGCACGCACATTAAATATCTTCAGGTGGCCAAAATGAATTCGGAGCCCTCCACTACGGCGCGCCTCATCGCCTGTGTAGCGTCGGCTCATGAAACACCCACAACCAATCAAATCAACAAATAATCAATTGCGAATCTAATGCAATGCGTGGTGGTGTGTCTTTCAGTGTTTACATAAAAAAAATCCTCCATCTTAGCCATGGTTCATGCCTTGGGGTAGTTATGCTAAATTCGACATATTTTATTTTTTTCGTCGCAGACTGAAGGTGGGAATGCGGGTTGTATGCAAAGACAGGTTGCACGCGCGAAAATACGGAAGTACACCACCTCAACAGCCCTGACGATCAGCCCTTGAAGTGCAGGTCGCGCTGGCCTCCCCCCCTTCTTCTCCTCTTCCTTCAAAAGAAAAAACAAAAGCTCTTTACGAACACCTGCCGGTCGCACACACCTTCCCACGCCCTGGTAAACAGCCGTAACAAATTTACCATTGTACGAACCAGCTTCAGACTGGCTTTCAAGGCCAATTTCCCGTCAGGGCTTCCAGGATTTTGTTCACACGCCGCGGTGCAACGAATTCCATGGAAAAGGCGCCTTGCAAGAGAGAGAGTTCTTTTCTCCAGATGGCACTGTACCAAAAAGCCTGTGTGACGATTTGGCCTGTGACAAGTTTTCCGGTGACGAGTGGGCTCGTTCCCGATTTCACTGAAGATAGGAACGGCCAAACCAACGCCTTCTAGAAGCATCTCCGCGCCATGCGCGACGCTATTGCCGCAGCTTTTCTGTCTTCCTACGTTTAAAGAAACGGTCTGTTTACAGTCTGTGGCCACACCACTCAAATTTGAATATTTTACGTCCGTGTAAAAAAATGTTCCGAATTTTTTTTTCAATTTCACTCAATATGCGCTAGTACACCTACAGCTGCGGTGGAGACCAGACAGAAAGCAAGTCTAGTCTGGCGTCACTTTGCTTTGAGCACAAACAAAGGGCAGGGTAAAAAAAGAAAAAAAGATTTTTTGGAATTTGACGGTCGTAACTGATTCCCTGCCAGTAACCTGTTAAAAAATAACGCACTTGATTGAGAAAATCACGCAGCTATAGCACTTGTCGTCCACGGCTGGAGAAGCAGCAGAGCTGAAGGCCCCTCTCCCTTCGTCGGAGACCCGCCTGTTGCACCTCTCATGGATTTCAGAGTTTGCCGCCTGAAGTTATCCATGGCTAGCAGCCCGGATCTTCTTGCCACAGGCTTTGAAATTTCTCCCACAGTGGACCGCGTTTTGATGCACTAGAAGCCGAGACAGCTGGCGTAACTCGGGGTCTGTAGGGCAAACTCGGCGTGGGTGATCCCTTTGTCAGGCGGCAACGCACGTGAACTGGCGAGAAGGACCGCAAGCGAACCATTACGCCACAAATGCAGTTGCATAGAAGCCGGTTTCAAAACGCGAAGAACTTCGGTTAGATTCCTACCGCAAGAAGCTTCCTGACTCTGATTTGTTTCTTTTGTTTCATGCGGCGGCAACCTTTTATGTGTTGTCTCTTGTGCGTAATTTTGGGGATACATTTTCGCTTTTTAACAGCCGAGCGGTTTAAGCTTGTCGTTCTGCCATGGTCCGTTACCAGAAATGTCAGCCCAGCCGAGCGCAAGTTAACCTGCGCCTCGGAAGCAGCGCCGGGTGCCGTTTAGGCTTGCTCGTGGGTTTGCGCTCCGTGCGTGGGTAGAAAAAATACGAAGATAAAGGCCGATCGCACGTGAACGTGCGCCTCGTGCGGAGCGCCCGGCATCGGCCAGATCCACATACGAGAGTTTCTAGTGTTGTTTGTAGGAAGCTGTCATCCTCACCAGTCCCGGTGTATTCGCGTTTGAGTTGCTTTTCCACTTACTTTGGTTTATTCCACTTACTTGCCACACCTTTAGCTAAACTAATACATTTGCTTCCAACATTTCAACCTTACCATTTCCTCCTGTTCTATATTTCAACGATCCCTCACACCTTTCCTGCTCTTGCAAACATGTTTCTTTTTTCATCCCCTTTTCTTTTAAAATCTCACCTGTTTTATGAATCCACCTACGGATACCTCTCTTGCCTTCTTTTTTCCACCACCCCTCCAGCTGGCTTTTCGTCACCTGTATGACCTGTAGTTGAGGCTCCCCCTCATCCAAAATCCTCAGGCATCTGTCACGGTCGTATTATCATCACCCCGCCGTGGTAGTGTCTCTGTGCAGTCTATGATAATGTATCCTCGGTTTCGCTGTCCGTGCTGCAAAAAACACCGGTTTTATTACGTTGCCTTTAGGTACCCACGTATGCCAGTGTTCTAAGACACCCTGGCTGTTCTTGAAAGGGAAATGCACTGGTTTTTGTAGCGCCATAGAAACCTTCCTTCCTGATATGTGGTTTTCCGTCCCAGAAGCTTCCAGGGTTTGTTTTTGCTTACAATGCCTGTGTTCAATTCATCGTCGGTGCTGCCTTTACCAGCTTTTTAACTATTAGATATACCCCACGATCTCCTACCGACTTTCCGCGCCAGTTGGTCATCTTTGTTTTTCCTCCTCGTCGCGAAAGATCTCATCAAATGCTATCCGGCTTCGTGCTTCCTTTGCCACAAACAATGGCTAGCCCATATCCCTCTGCACCGATGCGTTCGTGCATTTGCTGCAATCACCAAAAGCCAGTCTGCCTACCACCTTCAAGTTTACCATTCAAGCACCCTTGGGTCTCTTCTTCATATGCAGAGAACTGAATTTCCGAAACTCAATCCAGACACCATGACCTCTTTTCAGAAATCCCTTGAAACCTAGCATTTTTGTAGCCCCAATGTGCTCTGTGCTTAATTATAGCCGTGTTCTTTGTTACTTTCGTCATTAACCGAGAATAACGTGCATGTGTGCAGTCTGCGTCGTCGTTAACCCGTACTCGTAAATATTTACACTTCTTTACCCGAGGTATTTACACTTGCTGACTGATACCGTTTTGTGCTCTATGTAATTGTTAAAACCATTATCACCGATTTTTCTCTGATAAGGACAGCCCTAGGTGCGTCGCTTCTTCATCGCGTTATTTGTAGGGTTTTGAATACCTTTCCGCCTCTCCGCCATCAACACTACGTCGTCATCAGATGTCATCAAGAGCTGGCGCCTCGTGGCATGACACTGTCTTCTCGCGTTAAGCGAAGTACAGCGGGGCGGCCAACAAGATGTAGTCGCACCACCGAGCGCAGTGTCAACACTTAAATATTCATACACCCAGGAACAGCTTCAGCTACAACAGCGGCTAAGAGACACCCTATTGGTAATTCTGGGTACAGAAAGGACAGTACGAGCGCCATGAATTCCTCCCGCAGATGGACTTAACACAACACCTGTTAATTGATTCAGCTGAAGCTGTCGAGTATTTTGTACCCTTAGAATTTTTCCTGGTTGTTTGTGTTCGTAATCTGCATAGTGTTCTTTGAACCTGAAGCTGGATAACGTAACGGGGTGATTTTAGATGCAATATGCGTTTTTACAACATTTTTTGTTTGTGCTTCATGGTAGAGCAATCTATATATATGTACGCTCTAGCCGGCTAATTATATATCTTGCCTCGTTATATTCTATGGTGCAGACGATCCACGGCCTTCAAACCGCAGGCGGAATCTTTGCGAGCCTGAACAAGCACCTGTTGAGGAAGACCCTTCAGACCCTCACCCACAGCAGGCGGATCCTGACGTAAAAGAGCCTGGACACGGTGTTGACGCTGCCCAGGGGGATCCGGTTGGGTTTCCAGACGTTCTCGGAGAGCCACAAGCGCACTCCTGCCCCCTAGACGAAGCATTCTTGCAGGCATGCGAATTAAATCACCCACGAAAAGGTGAACCAGATGACGCTGACGGGTTGCGTGCACCTGTATTGCCTGGATTACATTTCGACTTCCAGGCGGATGCGCGGCCAGAAGAATGCGACCCCACAGGCTTTGAACCACTCCCAGAATTGAAGTTGGAGGACATAGTCATGGAGCTGGGAGAGGAAGGAGACGACTGCCTCAGCCGAGGTGTATTCCGAGATCTAAATGTGGAAAACATGCCGGAGGAACCGACCCTGTTTCCTGATGTATCCCTTCTCGAGGAATAGAAGGCTTGTGCTTACGCTGAGAAACTCTTTCCGTTACAACCTGCATTTGTTTCATAATACCTAAAGCTGACGTTCTTGCTGTGTTTACGCATGACATATGATAAATAAACATCTCGTGTGCACTACTTTGATACGTCTTTTCATGTTCAGTTGTCTATTAGCATTTCGCATATCTATTATGTATACTAGATATGCTGTACAGTTCACATAGGAAAACCGCCTTATGTACGGAAGAAGTTGAATAAATCTAATCGAACAGAACTACTCCGAATAAATTTGCAATCAAAAGTCCGTCCGCCTTTAGCAGGCGTGTCGCCTATTCTGCAATGTGTCACGTTAGAAAAAAAACAATGGGTCCAAAAAATCGCGTCCTTTTCTGGCGAAAAATGCAAATTGTCGGCTGCAATGGTGTGACTCCTTGAGGGAATATGGAACCATGATGTAGCATGATGTAGCACTACGAACACATCGGGCTACTGTGTTATAACTGCTACTTGTTTTTACTCGCCCGTTTTTTACACGTCATCAAGCATATCCTCAATTGGAAGATTTTTGCCGCAGTTGTATCTTTTAGACTGGTATTGAAGAGAGCTGCCATCAAAAAGAAGAATATAGTGGCAATCAAAGCCATGGCATGCGTCCATGGCTCAGGATAACGAGCATTTAAAGGCAACAGGGTTCTCGTAGAATGTGAGGTATATTCGTTGAGGTCAAGAAGGGAATGCATGCTGCACGATCTGGAAAGCACAATGCGGGGCATCCGCCGCGTATCCTCGCGGTTCCCCCAGTGCGTTGTGCTGCAGAGCCAACGACAAGTTCTTTGATATCGTCCGCGGCCATGCTTTTTTTATGCAGGCGAAAACGCCCGCTGTCGACGTTTTCGCGCAGTGTAAAGATGTTCCCCTCGTCAAAACGATTGTGGAGTCCACCGCTTCGGCGCTTCTTATAGCCCAAGTGTAGCCTCGGCGCGATAAAGGCCGTAATCAATCAATAAACCAAATTAGCATTGCTGGGCACTACTCTCAAAAGCCACTCATCAATGATTGACCTTACAACTCTCGGTAGTCGGCGTGTGGCGCTGCATTCGCGGGCGTTCGAAGCGCCTCCTGCTGCAGTGAATAACCAATGGTACAAAATATCGAATTCACATTGGTTGGGTGAACATATGAACATTCGCGAATGTTGCTCAATGCGATTTGAATTTACCGCGTTTCACTACTACAGGCCGGGTTCTCGATGCCACCGCTGCAGTACGGCGGTGACGCGCGTGAATCTAGGCGACCTACTTCAAGGTTGATAGATCCGCGTGGCCGTGCTCCACGTTCCACTCGCGCAAGACCGATTGCGCTCAAGCACATTTGATTAACGTGGCATATCCGTATTATGGCTCTATGAAGCACGACAAATAAAATATTTGCACGGCGCCCAAACTATATATGGTCAGCGGTGACACTGCAGTAGAAAACACGAACGTAATTTTGCTTCCCTTAAACGGCCTAAAAAAAGTAAAGTGTATAGTCTATATGTCAGGTATACCCTAACATTATAGTAAATAAACATTGAGGCGGAACTTCAAAACAGCTTACCTAAAATACATGTCCCTTTGGGAAGTGACCCTCGATTTTAAAGACGCTATCTTTCTTGGGCTACTTAAACGCAGAAATTCTCGTCTGTCTGTCTGTCTGTCTGTCTGTGTGTCTGTCTGTCTGTCTGACTGACTATATTCAGCCTCCCGGCCCGAAAATGTAGATCTCGCGCAATAGTCTTATATACTGACAGCCAAAAGTAAACGTGTAAGCATGGTTTATATGTTCGTACTTGTCAACCTTGTTGAACAAGAACAAGACATTACGCAAATAGACAGGAAGTTAGTACACAAGGGCTATTTACAGTATTCCTTTATTAAATAATTCATGGATGCTTGGTTTTACGATAGGAAATGGTATTCTACATCTACTGCATGAAACCACCGCCTGCTGTTGCTCGCGCCATTTCCAGGCTGCATATGAAAAATTATGCTAGAACAGCAATGAAAGATGATGGTGATGATGTCATCAGAGATATTGGCACGAGCCCACAGGGGGGGATTGGCAGGTATAAATCGGTTTTTCCACAAGCGTATATGCGTTTCCTAGTCACTACAGCGAGCCGTCACCTGAGCGTGCTTATGGGGGTTATATCACAGCATAAACGTACCTAAAGCATAAAAAACCAAGCCAACTGAAATAAGTAACAGCCAAAACGGACCTGCAATGGTTGAAAACCATGGTGTAGAAAATTATTCAACAGAAATATACGAAACCGACCTGAAAGGGGAAAATCCTCAAGATCGTACAATAAGCAGTAGCTGAAACTGACCAAAAGGCCACGAAAATACCCCAAATCTTATTATAATGCATAAAGAAGTCATGATTAGATTATATGCGTGATAACAAATGCTAATATTGTAATATGGCAAACGCCTGAAAAAGAAATAGTTAAGGAATTTGAACCCAGGTTACTATGCTTGCTTCGCAGGAGCGGAACTACTACATTATGAGACAGAACGGTTTTGAGCCGTTAAATTGAGGGCCACATGCACGCGGACATAACTTCAAACATGCCCCTAGATGGTGCCATGCGTCGCTTGGCAGTGCTGACTAGGAATCGCCTATACACGTTCCACTAGCTAGGTTCCACGTTCTGCTTGGAACGCACGTGTAGCATGGCCACGCGGTTCTATAAACCTTGAAGTCGCCCGCCTACATCCACGCGCGTCACCGCCGTACTACAGCGCTGGCATCGAGAACGCGGCCTGTAGCAGTGGAACGCGGTAAATTCAAATCGCCTTGAGCAAACCCTTGGTGTGTTTACCTTGGGATGAGCACGACGGTACAGGGACACCATGAGAGGTCAGCGGGAAAACAAAAGGAGGCATTTCCTTGGCAAATGTCTACAAAGAGTATCGTATTTGGACGACATTTGCAACAAAAGTAGCAGATACGCGGCCAATTTTTTTTTTCAGTTTGTGTTGCCGACCGAAAATAACCATGATTATTACCCAACACTAACGGGCGTTTCTGTGTGCGCGAAAAACAAAGAACGGCTTACAAATACAAGGGGCAAAAACGCAATAATGACTTCTACGAATGTAGTTCTGCGGATCAAGCAGTTAAGAACAAGAAATCAACCGCCCCCAGTTACTTCACTCGAAATGTGAAAAGTAAATATTCTCCCTGACACCTATGCCACAAAATGTCCTTCCCTACCTCTCCTCCCACTCATCAGCAGATGATCTGCAATTTCCGCCGATGCGCAATTTGGGCACACAGGTGAATTGTCCCGACCTATTTTGAAAGTAAATCTTCGGCTAAACGCCAAGTTCAGGCGTGGGCGGTGTTTTATTTTAAAGACCACAAGATTAGAACACGTTAAAAATAGAATTCACAGTACGGGTCAATACCGAAGAGGTTTTTGACTGCGGTGAGGATCCTGCCACTCCAACAATCATGCAGTCCACCCAGTTGCAAAGGTAGGGACTTTGTTGTACGCCCTGGTGAAAGGATGCTGGGTCATTTAGAGGAGCAAGTTGCTTGTGCTGCTAGTTAAGCTGTATCGCATGTCCCCTCGTCTTCCCGGGTCACTGGACACCCACTGATGTCGACGTGATGAAACTGCTGCCTTGTCATTGAGTGATCTTTGCTTGTTTCGCTTTCAAGCTGACTGTGCTTGTTCCACAGCATTAGGACGGCCTATAAGGCGCCATGCGAGTCAATGTACATCACCCGTTTCTGTGGAGAACAGTAAAACCCAGCCTTAAGGACGCGAACACGAAAGAGAGGAGACAACACACACGCTGGGACTAGCAACAGTTTACTGAATAAAATTCAGAAGGAAAATCAAGGTCAGGGCACGCGCCGTAAACTAAAGAAAAAAAGGTCAGCTGATCACGCTGTTAAAAATCGGCTCTTTTTCAAATACTCAGATTCTTTACGTGATACTGTTAGTAAGGGAAGACTGACGCACATATCATAACCACGCTTACGTATTTGGTAAGCTTTGATAAGCTCCCGCTCGCACTTTGTGGTTCCCATACCAATTATTTGTGTTTTGTCAAACAGGTGGCTGCATCGACAACTCCAATGGGCAGGCACATTTGCCCCTCCGCCTGACGTTATCGAAGTTTCATGTTCTTTTAAATGAACGTTCAGACAGCGTCCCGTCGGCCCAATATACACTTTATCGCACCTCAGCGGTATGCGGTAGATTACATTTGTCGTGAACTTCGTGAATTTTGTGGCATGGCGGGTTGTGCACATGTCATTTCGTTTGCGGTTTTCAATTTGGGGACAAAGGCTTGCCATCTTACACGGTGCCGAAAACACTGCGTGTACCCCATGTCTGGCGGCCACTGTTTTTATATTGTGCGAGATCTTGTGAATGTGCGGGACTACTTCCAGTTTCTTATGATCCTCCAAAGCACGTGCCTGCACCCTCCCGCCCGTATCCTTTAACATTTTGTCAAACTTTGTTTCGACTACCGTCTTCAAAACAGCATCAGACAAACCAGCCAATTGTAAACGCTGAACTTGTTCGCCAAAACTTTGTTCCATTGAATAGTGACAGAGTTTTCTAAGGGCGTTGCTAAAACACAGTGATGCTATGTCGCGCTTGACTAACTTCCAAGACAAAGGGTTTAAAAGGGCAGCTCAATTCAATAGTTTTGTTTTCTGAATTGCGGTCAAATAAGTACTTTAAACGTGTAAAACTGCCACAACGGGGCCTTGGGGGTGATAAGTGTTTAGAGAAACGCAAGTTGTATTGCTAAAGAATTTCAAGCTGTATTGTTCTTATCGCGAACGAAGGCTCGATAAAATTCTTTCCCGGTACCTTGCTCTGCTTAGCCTGTAATTGAAAACACTCTGGGCCAGCCTCACGTGTTTTCCGGGTAGGGGCGCATGAAATCTTGCCTCAGCTGGAGTGCTTCATCCCTGATAAACAAGTGAGGCACAACCTTAAGGCTTCTTGGGAGACGGGCTGGCACAGAAAAGACCAGGGCTTGGTCTTGCAACTGCCTTCTAAATGAAGTCGCCTTCAGTACTCCGCCGTCACTTTGCCGGCCACTGGCACCGACGTCTACCATTGTAAACCGGTAGCTGGCGACAGCAATCGCCATCAGCACAATAGAAAATGTGCCCTGGAATACATGAAATATTATTCGCATGAGAAAAGGCACACACCAGGTTCTTGCGGCAACAGCCCCGCAAATAAATTGTACCCTATAATTGTAGTACTTGCTCCCAGGTTTCAGATGCGCCTTGATTTGAACATGTTTGCCGTCCACTGCACCGAGGCACTTTCGAAAATTCCAACGTGTGCTGAACTTTTCAGCAACATTTTGCCATTTGGCAAGCCCTGACACCTAGGTTGAACCAAGAATAAGCACTTTTCACGAAATACTTCTCTTGGCATGGCGTCAGTCAAACTTAAGTATCTTTACTGCTCGTAAGTGCACTTAATACATTGTACACGTTTCATTTGTTCCACAAAAATAACAAACAAAAATTCGCCGAGCAATACTCACGGGTAGGTACAGCGGCTGCAAGCGCTGCCAGAGCACTCGACACGTTTCGTGCACAACGCGCATACATGTCGATGGTGCAATGCGAAAACTCAGTGCAACCTGCTTGAGGGCACTTCCAGAGGAGTGGTACCTGCGCACAACGAAACTATTCGGTGAGGTGAAAAAGTATTGGAAGGTGTTATTCATTGTGGAGTCAATGCTGTACCTGAGGGTGATGGCCAGGCTCTTTTCTGCACAAAGCGGTTCTCATCCCAAAAATACCTTCACCAAGTCCTTTTTGACAAGCTGCAGCAGTTCATCGAACTTTGTCGGGTGTCATTCGGTAATAAATGAAGAACATGGTGCAGTCCTGCAGCTCATGACTTGGAACTGCAAAGATCGGAGTAAAACCATAACAACGAAGAACGGTTAAATGCGGAATGAATTGTTAGCAATTTGGAGCTCGCAAAAGTACACTGTCGTTTTTTTAGGTTATTCATTGTGTTTTGTTTAGCTTCGAAAAGCTAGTTAACACATCACATCTATAGTCCTCACCGCATTACAAAGGCTATACGCCACTTCTCTTTACGACCCGAAGAAAAATTGCCACCAATAACAACGGTAATATTAGGGCAGGATCGGAGGTGGGGCGTCGAAGAATGACACAATCTCCCATTATTGACTAGCGCTTGTGTGCGAATTCTGGTTTGTCGCTGTAGTCTGAAGTCTTAATTTTTTTTTCCTTTTTTTACAAAGGAGGGGGCAGCCTCAAGAAGCCGCTGGTTGAGGCGGCTTGACGAGGCGACTGCCCCGGACACAGGCGCAAGGTTACATACGTTGATAAATATGAGACAATTGAAAAAGCACTCGCAAGATATCGCGTGCGTCACATTGCCTCCCATCAGTCATAAATTACACATATAATGAAACACAAATCACTCAGAAAAAATAAATCTTGTGACATACATAAGCACTTACGAGTTCAATATACACACACTTATACAGCATAAATTTGTTTCTACACAGGTTGATAAAGTACTTTGTATATTCATCATGACATCCAAGATCCGGAATAACATGCATAAGTCAAGTATAAAAAGCAATAAAAACCACAATACCCACTGTTACGGAAACAGTGTAAATTCACATACATTAGTATTCTACGACGTATAACATAGGTTATTTTCTAATATAGATTTTTTTATTGGTTTCTTAAACACACCGGGAGCGCAAGAGAAATTATTTATTCCTATAGTTTTATTAATTATGCTGACGCTCTGAAACAAGAACGTTTGCCTGCCGTAGTTTGTCCTCGCTTTGGGCGCATGCCTTGTTATGCATCCGAGTGAGTACTGCTTAGCTGATGCAGGGTCTGTTGTCAAGGCCAACTTGTCGTTGTACACAATTTGTAGTAGTTTTAGAGAATAAACCGGACCTGCTATGAGCATGCTATATTTTAAAAAGAGGGGCTCTGTTCTTAAGTTGATCATAGGACCGTTGTTATTCATATAGATTCGGATAACTTTTTTCTGCAATTTAATTATCCTGATATAGTTGTGGGCACTTGTTGTGCCCCATACCACTGCACCATAGGATAGTTTAGAATAGAACAAAGTATGGTAAAGTTGTATTTTCAACCAAGTAGGAATAAGGTGCGCAATTTTGTGCATTATTCTAATGTTTTAGATAATTCACTACAAAGTTGGTTTACATGTGTATTCCATTTTAGGTCCTCTTGAAACCATACGCCTAAAAAGTTTTGCTGCTTGACCCTACTGATTACAGATTTTCCAAATTTAATCGTAAGCGGCCTTTCTATTACTTTATTGATTGGGTGGAATATAATGTACGTGATTTTGGAAGTATTTAGTTGTCGTTGGTTCGGTTTTAACCAGACTGATAGTGAAATCGAGTACCTATTTACTTCATCTTCAAGGTCGTCTATCCTTTCTGACCTAGAAAACACATAGGTATCGTCCGCGTACATGAATATTTGCGAAGAATTAGGTACGTTTACAATGTCATTCGCATAAATCAAAAATAGCAATGGGTCTAATTTTGACCCCTGTGGTACGCCTTGTTGAAGTGTCAGGGTCGTAGAATAGCTGGATCCGGTCTGCAGAACTGTCGTCTACCGTTCAAATAACTGTCAACCAAGTCAATCGCAGTTCTCCGTATTCCATATCTCTGCAGTTTACTGATTAGGATTCTGTGACTTATCGAGTCAAAAGCCTTTCTTATATCCAAGAAAAGCACTAAAGTGAACAGTCGTTGTTCAGTATTCTCATTTATTTGGTCTTTTATACGCAGGAGTGCTTTCTCGGTTGATTTTTCTTTCTGCAATCCGAACTGGTTTTCCTCGATTACAGAATGCTTAGAGAAGAAAGTTTGCAGCCTTTCAAGTATTATGTCCTCGAATATTTTTGAAAAGATGGGTAGTACTGAAATTGGACGGTAATTTGAGAACGTTTCTTTGTTTCCCCCTTTAAAAACTGCCGTTACAAAGGCCAGTTTTAGTTTTTCCGGAAATATCCAAGTTGTAAGGGACAAGTTAATTATATAAGCTATGACATCGTTAATTAAATCACTAACATGCTTAATTGGGCGCGCACTGATTCCTTTTGCTCCTGGGGCAGTGTGGTTTTTTAGTTTCCTTATCGACGTATCTACTTCAACTGCATTGGTTGGTCGCAAGAAAATTGATTCTCTTATTTCTTGGGTAACCGTTACCAGTTCACTGTTTTCTGATTATGTTTCAGCTGGGTAGGCGCCAGCTTTTATAAAGTGCTAATTCATACTATTTGCTAGGTCGGCACCTTGCAAAAGGCAGCCATTCACTGTTATTGCCTGTGGGACTTGTTTAGTTGGCTTTCTGTTTGTTATCCGATTGATGGCGTCCCAAACCTTTTTCGGCTCGTTTTGAATGTCCTGGAACATGCGCGCGTGGTATTCGGCTTTAGCCGCTTTTAAGGTTTTGTTCAAGGCGTTTCGGTATTTTTTAAATTTAGATAAAAGATCAGGCTCTCTCGTGTGCACATAGTCGTGATACATTGAATGTTTTTTCTTGATTTGCTTGTACAAATTTGCGTCAATCCATACCTTGCGTAGTTTTTAATTTTTTTATGGCTCCCAGGGGAAACGCTAGATCAGGGCATTCCCGAATAAACTGAAGAAATTTGTTGTACGCTTCATTCGGGTCTTTTGAGTTATATATATCTGACCAGTTAATGACTTCAACAAGCATCCTTAGCTGGTTGAGTGTGTCATCTTTTATTTGCCGGCGCAGAACGCTAGTATTTTTTGGTGTTCGTTGGGCTTTTGATGTGGCGAAGCAGAAAATGGGAAGGTGGCCACTAATATCGGCCGAAAGTATGCCGGAGGTAATATCGTTTTGATTTAAGTTAGATACGCATATATCCAGAAGTGATTCACAGTTTGCTGTCAGCCGGGTCGGCATGCTAATATAATTTGAGCAACCATAGGTTGCGAATAAATTCTTAAGCTCTGAAGACCAAAAGTCAGAAGAGCTCATGTCAATGTGAATGTCACCCATGAGGATAAACGCATTATCATTGAAACAACTAGATGTAAGTAACTGTTCCATGAATTCGGAGAACTCTTTTATATCCGGTCGGTGGTCTGTAGGCTACAGAGATTGTGGTGCTTGTCATACAGAACGCGAAGCACTCAATATAGCTGTTTACTGTGAAAAATTCTTCAACTATGGCGTAATTGATAGAATTTTTTTATGTGAACTGCCACACCTCCGCATCGTTTATTTTCGCGACACAGGTGCTCACACTGATATTCAGGCAATAGGTGGGGTAGGTCATTTCCGGTTAGCTAGGTTTCTGTGAGTAGGATAAGGCCAAATTTTACACTTAGCATTTGAAGTAGTGTGTTTATTTCGTCTTGCTTGTTTCTTATGCTTCTGCAGTTTATGTGAAGAAGCGATAGGCTGTTTCCTGAAGGAAACTTTTTATTGAAGGTCGAGACACTGTAATATGGGACTTCGTCTTGAAAGTACGTCATATTGATAATCAGTCAGCGTTTTACATGGTAGTTCTAAGGTGATTAGGAAGAGCGCTAGGCCATATCTGATTGAATTTTTTCCAAGTCAGCAGGCACTGCAATTCGGATAGCCGGCGATTTTTTGTGTTTGCGAGCAAATATTTTGCAATCAGCCGTCCAGACAAACTTCCATTATGCCTCCTTTTTCTGTACTGTCAGGCCAAGCAGCCTTTTGTTCTGCTGTGTTAGGTGCTCGTTCACGAACACTGGTTTGCCTGGCTGAAAGCCGAGAGCGGTGCTGTTTACCTTCGTTTTCCTCGATTTTGCAAGAACAGCATTGCGCTTGCTTCTTCGTACAAAGCGAACAATGATGTTCCGCTCCTCTTGCTTCGCTGTTGGCACCCAGCGGCACGTGTCAACGTCATCCTCCTGAATTGTCTCGCCAATTACTTCGCCAAGCTGTTTGATTATTTCTACCGGTTCGCTCTCATCAGGGATGCCCTTATTTCTAGGTTGTTCATACGCTGGTACTGCTCTATTTTGTTGACTTCGAGGGACAGTCTCGCGTTTTTAGCCTCCGATGAGTTTTTAGATTTTGTTAGTTTCTTAACTTCCTTGCGTAACGCGGCTATCTCTGCCGTTAGACCCTGAAACCCGTCACAAGCTTTGGAGCACAAGTCCATGCTCTCTTTGAAGTCGCGTTGTTCAGCTCCAATGTCCCGCTTAAAGCTATCCAGCTGCTTAGCTAGGTCTTTCAGGTCTTTCACTTCAGTCGCATCTCTCGCATCTTTTCCGTTTTTTCCCACCATCATGAACAAAGACACCTGATGCACAGAATAAACAACACTTGTTGGCTGTGTTCGGCAGCAGTGCACAAATTATGATGGCTATGTCGATTGCAAGGAGAGTGAACCCTCTTACCGGCAAGAGCAGAGAACAGCGATTAAGCTTGTGCCGGTGGTGCACTGCTGCCAAACAGCCGGTTGTCGTCTTCATAGCCGAGCTTTTATGCCTTGCCACTTCATTTGGTCCGCTGGCTCCGAGGTTACGGAAAGATTTCCGCGCAGGCGTGCTTGTCCGTGGTTGCGGTGGCAGCATCGGTGGCCGAAGAAGGCCCGATTTCAGTGGCTCGCTCCGTTATCGGCAGACTGCAAGAGCAGAGAACAGCGATTACGCTTGTGCCGGTGGTGCACAGCTGCCGAACAGCCGGGGATAAAAAACACGCAGCGCGGGTGTTCATGCCTTGGGACAGATAGAAGGTTAAAGAAAGACAGTGCCAAATAATTTACAAGGGTGACGCGCCGCACCAAGTTACTGCGTGCTATTTAAATCTACATCTACACTTCATGACCTACATGGAAATTTTCGGGGACGCGAACGGGTACTTACCGCAGTGTGGTACTCTCCCTCTGTTTTTCGTTGCTGCCATACTTTGTGCACCCTGTATCTGCCCTTCCTTTTCTTCTATTCCTGTTCGATCAATTTCAGTAATAGTAATATCTTCTTCCGAAAAAAGAGACGCCGAAATACAGCCATGCACAGCCAAGATCATAAACGAGGTCGACTGCGGGCCCCCCTACAGCCGATGCTGGTTCAGAGTGCCTCGAAGTCCGACGTAGATATTCTCGGATTCGACCACCAGCGGTCGTCAGGGTGCCCCCCTCGTCTACGGTAAACGACTCGACGTGCACACAATGAAGTGGCGGCGACCTGTGCAGCTGGGAATAAGCGGCTTACATAAGCCGCATTCGGCTACCTCACACGGCCACCCAAACACCCACCGCACACATGCCTACCTAATCACCGTAGCCATTCAGCGGAGGTAGTGACACAAGCTTCCCGCGTAGATGGAGCAAACGATAGAATGCAGACGATTTTCGCCCAGTGTAGCCAGACCATATTCAGATCGCCGCTTTCTTTCAACTGCAGCGGAACATCCATATCGCCAACACAACAACCAGAGTAGAAAGTATTTTTGAACAATAATTGTGCGCTTTCTTGGAGTGTTCTATAATTTTACAAAAAGTTGTAGTGGCATCAAGAGCTTTTTGATTGTGATGTGCTTCATTTCGCTGCGTTTACCTCATCTAGCCACACCGACGGCGAGGCAGAGGCGGGCGCCGTGTCTTCGCCACGTGTAGCGCAGCCGACGCAGCCCGACGAACACTCGGCGCTGCGCTGCGGCGGATTTTTCGCCGGGCGAACTTCGTCGTGAAAGTTCGCTCCATGTGTTCAGGCCTTTACGAGTGCAGCGGTGAGAGCTAAACCGTGAAGTTAGGCAGAAGCGTACGGCCACCAAAGGGCAGTCTGTCGCAGCAAAGACCGTCACTACGTCGTACATGCACTGACTGCATCCGGCGCGGCATGAAGTAACGTAATCGAACGCTGACGTCATATGTGCCGCTTTATTTTCTGCTGAGCCGCTGCGAAGCGTTATTGACAGTTGTCAAGTTTCCATATTACTTATGTTTTTCTGAATAATGTCTGAACTGGGGCCAGTTGGTTCATTATGAACTGAAGCAAAACAGCGCGAAAAAACGAAGGACGAGGGAGAACACACACACGAGCGCTGACAACTACTGAGCATGTTTATTGCAAACGCAAATATATACGCTATACAAACAAAGATACAAAAAACAAACACAAGATATGCAGACAGCGTAAGCATTTCTTCGCCGCGCCCGAACTAATCACACCACTCTGGGTACTGCTTCATCCTTTCAAATATAGCATCTCTTTCGCAGTTAAGGTGACCGATGGCTTGCTGACGCACTTTTCCCCTCTCGCGGTGATTTGGTATGCTTCAACAATTTCCCGTGTGATTAGGTCCTTGTGCTTCTTGATGAGGTCGCATCTTTCGAGAAGAGGCCAACAATTTTTACAAGAAGCGCAGTGGGTGGCAATACAGTCAAAAGTCGCACAGGAAGCAACCTTGCCACCCACTGCGCATATTGCAAAAATTGTTGGCCTCTTCTCGAAAGATGCGACCTCATTGTAGAACTTATCTTTGCTGTCCCCCTCTTTCTGTCTATGTAGGAACCACGGGAAGACGCTACTTGCCCGAAGATTTTTTTTTTTTTTGAGAGAGCGGGAGAGATCCCCGAGGCGTCAGCAGCAGTGGCCGTCGCATTCAAGACACTTCTCCTCACACCCTTGGCCATCGTGGATGGGTTCCCATTGCTGCTGTCTTTGTTTTGGCCGTTCATTGTGTAATACGCTTCAAAGGCGAAGCGCACCTTCTTGCTTCTGTAGACGTTACTTTGGCTCAAGCACGGTGCCCTGGTCGGTACTGTTCTGAAGGCCGCCACCAACATTATGAAGCAGTCAGCTCGAACGTGTTTGTTTTTAATATCAAGTTATGCCTTTTTATATCTTACTACCGCATCCTCATTTGAGAAACACCCGCCTAAAAAACCCAGTGGGAATGTTTTCTGCTGTTTCCTATTGTCCCACCAAAATATATCTGTTGCAAAGTTGCCGTGTCAATGGCTTTGTATTTTTGTGTTGATTGCACCTTGTAATGCGTTAATAGTAATCCACGCTGAATTGTTTTAGTCCCAGATTTTTCTTTCGCAAAATTTATTTGTAAATATTTTTTATGTGTGCTAAATAAGAGCTGACTTTTCCAGTCCATGTAAAGCACTCACTGATGTACTAAGGCCATTTTGTTTTATGTTAATACTGTTAACTAATCTCCCACTGCTGTATTTCTACTGACGCTTTTCGTGCTAATGCCAGTACCTTTTTATTTTTGGATGGTAATGTCATTTTTATCGTCATAATTTAATGTTTGTAGTTCAGTGTTTTCAATGGCTTTGCTGCATTTTTATTTGGGAGTTTTTCTTGGATGTATCCTAAATAGGCGCTACGTCTCCTGTGTGCATGTGGAGTAGGAACCGTTTTTATGCCGTGATATTTTAATTCCCAATAAATCGCATTTTGTGTTAAATTGCAGAATGAACCGATTGTTGTGGTATTTTGAAAAATAAAGTCTGAGCTTGTTTTTTTTCTTCTTTTCAATGTCTCAAAATAGCTTGTCCTGTTTTGTTTGCTTGTAACTGCCTATAGTACCATCCTGAGGAAGCGGGGGGAAGGGGGGGGGTCTAGTAGCAGGCGGAGCGAAAGCACGCTGCCTCGCGGGGAATAGCAGAACGCTCTTGAGGCGTAACGAGATGCTTTCCAAGAGAGAGTAGTAGTACCCGTCTGCAGTATCCGGGAACGCCGCCAATAGAGCTTATTTACGCCTAAAGGGAGTGACGGAACGCTGCCTTGGAGATGGCATTGCGATTCCCACACAGGGTTCAAGTACTCCACTTCGAAAGCAGCAAGTAAATCCCACGGGGAGTGTTTCGCCTCTCGTTCGGCCGCCACGCGCTACTCCTCGGAAGAGTCGCCCAATGCTTGCAAAGGGAGTGAAATATGGGACAAAAGTTTTTACTCCTAGACAGAGTGCCCAGCACTCCTCGAGTTCTTAGAGTGTAAGTGTGTGTGATTGAATTATTACCGCGGTTCGTTGAGTTGTGAAGGCATGTGGGTGAGTTGGTAGGTGCATGCAATGACATCAAGAATAAGTAATTTGTTAATGAATCTTTGGTACCAGCAGCCAATGTAGACGTTACGGCTGCCCTTACGTACGATCGCTCACAATGGGAATTTTGACAGGAGCTTCCTGGCCGCACTCAGCAAATGGGAAATTTATTAGGAGGTTGGGCCAAGTTTCTTTAACTCAGTCAAGTATTGCGTTGTTCATGCTCACACATTAAAAACAAGCAGCCCTTTCATTAAAAGTAGCAAGCTCGACTTAGAAAGCAACATCAAAGTCCTGCGCTGAAATTTCGCATTCGTGCGCACGATTCAGACGTAGCGTAGTGGCAGGGTAATGACTGAATTTTCGGCTGCGCCCCAAACGTAATACACGCAAAATATTCGCTCAGTGCGTACTAAGGCGGGTAATCTCATCCTAAAGTCCCGTCCCGGCTCCGCAGACAGCGCTAGTCCCCCTGAAATTACGGGCGATGCGAAGGATGAAGGAAAAAATGGACAATAGTGTGGTTGATTCGTCCAAAGATGCTTAGATGCTACTTGTCTCAAACTCGGTGCTATCAGGAGGCGTCGCCTGTGCAGCCAGGAGAAGACCGCTGGAGTGCACGGCCGGGCTGTAGGAACGCCGGGCGCGACTTTCATACGGTCTGCGTTTCGAGTAAGCCCCACCTTTCACCACCGGAAGTTAGTAGGGCTGCGGCCAAAGCCTCGCCAGTTGATCTACATCACGGGCGGGATAGAGGAGCGGCGGGCGGGCACTGGCCGCTGCCCAAGCCTTGCCGTTGCTACTGGTGCTACCTGTTCGTATTAATTTACATGGACGTCTTTAAAATAGGCGATTCCTTCCCTCTTCTGAATTTTCGTTCAAATATGCTCAGAGAGCATAACATTATCATCCGGAAGCGCTGAATAAAACATTTGAAAGAACCATTTTAACGTGGGTCACATGAAGAAAAATATGGCAGGCCATCATATCTTATCAGCGACTGTATTATATAAAAATGGTGAAACAGGCAATCAACACGGAATTTTCGTGACTTAAATATCAATTCTTATATTTCCTTCCGGAACATGGCTTGGTTTGCAAACCCACAGGCTCGACCAGTGACGCGAATGATTTGCCATTCAGAGAGATATGATTATCCCTAAGCTTTTAGTGTTTCTGCTGCTCACGCTCCGTCGGGCTGAGCCTAGCAGCGGAGCGCACTGTCAAAAATATACAGCTAAAACTCTTAACCATGCCACTTAACCGCACAATGAGTCTTCTTTTCGGTGAGATGTAGCAGCGAAGGTACTCATGGGAACCGGTGATGCCCCGGAGTAGATCCGAAACGCGCGGCAAGCGTCGTCGGCTCACTCGGCCAGAGGCGATGCCTGCTGCAAGAAAAAGGAGGGTTGATAGGGCTTAGTTTGAAGCGCCTTCGCTGTGTGAAGAATCCGCTGTATTGTTTCCTTCTTGGGTGCGCCGCCCGTATGAAAGTGCGTGCTCGTCGCTCCTCCAGTCCGACACGACGCGTGCGACAACACCTAAAGAGGGCATGCTGCTCCGCCTTGGCGGCGCCAGCATTGGCCCCGCCGGCATTAAGGTAGCTTGCTAGGCACCTTACCCGAGTCGCACAGTGGGAGAGCTCCGCCGCAGCAGTCTGCTGGACCGGCGTTCTTTTTTTTTTCTTTATTGGGACCGGCGTTTGGTATGGCGAACAGTGTATTCAGACTGACTGTATTCCGCCGTATACACTGTTCCGGTTTTTAAAGACGATAGTCTTTCTTGGGCTACTTAAACCCCAAAATTTCGGTATTTCTGTCTGTCTGTCCATCTGTCTGTCTGACTCGATTCAGCCACCCGGCCAAAGTAAAATGCTTACTGTGCAATATTCTTTACTCACAGCCAAATTTAAACGTCTAAGCCCGGATAATATGTTCGTACTTGTCAACTTTATTGAACAAAAACAAGGCATTACGCAAATATAAGACAGGAAATTAGTACATAAGGAATATTTACAGTTTTCCTTTATTAAAAAATTCCTGGGCGCTTGGTTTTTTGATAGCACATGATATTCTACCTCTACTGCAGAAAACCGCCGCCTCCTGGCGGCATATAAAAAATCACGCGGCAAAAGCAACGAAAGGTTCTACTAGCTAGGTTCCACGTTCTGCTTGGAACGCACGTGGAGCACGGCCACGCGGTTCTATAAACCTTGTAGTCGGCCGCCTCCATTCACGCGCGTCTCCACCGTACTCCAGCGCTGGCATCGAGGAACCCCGCCTGTAGCAGTGGTACGCGGGAAATTCATATCGCTTTGAGCAAACCTTTAGTGTGTTTACTTTGGGATGAGCGCGACGGAACTGGAACAGCATGAGAGGTGAGGGGGAAAGCGAAGAGGAGCATTTCTGTGGCAAAGTCCTACAAAGACTATCGTATTTTGGCGACATTTGCAACGAAAGGAGCAGATACGCGGGGAGTTTTTTCGTTGGCTCCAGTGAAGAAAAGGGCGTCAAAATTTACGGCACACAGCACGGTTTCGATGTGTCCGAGGAAAGCGACGGCGCATACATCACCGATAATTGTCAATAGTTGCTGCATAAGATAAGCAATATTAAACAACAGGGCTTACACCATCACAGCTCATGTGTGTAACCAGTATTGTTCAGAGGGAATGTGCCTAACCACACCGTTTACAAATGAAAAAAATCACAGATCATGCGTCTTACAAATCAGGTAGGAGCACAGTATCCCATGCATGCTTTCCTTACCTTTTAATAATCTCGACTCCTTGTTTTTATGACATAGACGTAAAGTGTGCACAGAAAAGGGCATTCAACGTATCACAGATATTTTGGCCACCGACATAAGTGTCATTCTACCTCAAGGTTAATAGCATATCGGCATCGGTGCGTCCAGTGTTACGCTCCAGTTTGGGCGACATATCTTCTTACAGACTACGTAAGAATGGCAAACATTCGTTGCTTACCATCGGGTGGGTGCCGGACGCGCTTTTTCCGGCCGTTTTGACTTGGCGTGTTTCCAGCTTCGTCCTCGTCTTGCTTGTATCTCAGGTCACCGTAGACGCCGCCCCGAGCCACGACCACTCGCGCTCAAAGTTGTTCAACAGCATGCGCTGAGCGCGATCAAAGTCGGTTTTGGAGGCATCCGGTTTTGCTGTCTTCGTCATGGTGGCCGAGAGAGCAACGGTCACACGCAGGATTTAACGCTCAACAAATGTACATCTTCGCGGGTCCCGGAATGTCAAAAAGAGCGGAGGCCGATAGGTCAGGCACGTGAAGAAGTCAAAAGCTGTCTGAACCTGTGATACCAATTGGTTTATCCGGCCGGTCTCCCACTCTCCCACTTTTTCTCTGTAAGGGTGAGGGTGATTCATAAGGTGCAATGCTTTTCCGAAGGATGTAAGTGGTGTTAAAGCTATGATCCTTCCCTGTAAGCTTGAGGAGCGTTCCGTACGGAAGATCCTGTCTCGCGTTTGCTCCTGTGTTCCGAGAAGGGCCTGAGGACCGAATGCAGGCAAGAACATTCGGTAACACTTTCACGTCTCTAAAACGCGCACAAAAGTTTCTTGGGGACTAATGCAGCTTTTTGAGGTAGAATGCTTTAACATAAGTAAATGAGATTCCTTGCGGAAATTGGCAGTTGTCAAAAAAGTACCCTCCTAACTTTTTTATTTTTCTCTTTTGGGGAAGACGAACAGAAAACGAATAAAAAGTATGCTGAAATTTCGAAAGTTGAATGCTAGCTCAGAAGCATTCTTAGGCCAACTGCACTGTATTTTTTCTGTGTTCCAACAAGTATTCTATGATCATAAAATCACCATGGCGCATTCCTCAGCTTCAGAATCACCGAGAGCGCTAGGTACCGCCGTTCAAAGTACCTCCGAGCAGCGACGTTTGCACCTGGCGGAAATTCGCCGATACAAGAGCCGTGTAGCCTCTGACGGAATTGGTGGAACCTGTCCCGTGAAGCTCGCGCTTCTCTGGCGCCTTTCAGAGCGTTCCGCGGGCGCAGGGATGCATTCGCCCGGGTTGCTATGCTACACCAGCGCGCTGTACCGCCGATGCCATCACATATTTAAAGTAACCGCGTTGGCAAATCCGCCATTTTTTCAATGAACAAAAAAGATTAGAAGCCTACAAACTATTACGCACTAGCGAACGCCTCGGAGTTACCAAAACCCTTTTTACTTGAAAATAATATTTTTACTCAAAGCAAAAACTAGCGCGAAACGAGCACTTGCCTTACATTTGTCATTCCTGTTGCATATACAACAGAAAAAAAGATATTTTATAAATTCTTGACCACTCGCAATTCCGCATTCAATCATGGCCATATTTGGGCTGGCACAACGTCACCTCCATCCTTTGGACTTTTCCAAAAGTTTGATGACATAACTAGAGTTTTTGGCACGCAGCTATAATCATTTGTGCGACTTTTTCCTCTCGCGCTACGTGAACCAAAATTAGCCTTTCTTGAAGTAACAAATACATCCGCACAAATATCGGCCGTAATCTCCACAATTTGCGAAAACTAACGAAACGAAAGTTTATTTGCAATCTTATTTGTCTGCTCTTCCGCTCCGTTGCCGGTAGAATCCAAGAATGTGATGAAGTGGGGCTTCCGGGTTAGATTTTGCCGATTTAGAACCAGTATAATGAGGCAAAATGCCCTCGTGCCCAGATTTTGCCACAGGTTCAAGATGCTAAGGTGACCAAGGGTTATATGGAGCCCTCTAACACGGCCCGCTTTGTAGGAAATTTAGGTAGGCTCGATAAATGTTTTTTTTTGTTCAGATATAAGTGTTGGGCCTCCGCGCTAATCGTACTGCATGGTTTCGCAATAACTCAGCGAATGTTACAAATTCCGCTGTAGCCTGATATTTTCTTCTACCTTGCGATGTTAGACTTTTCCCCGTCGTTCTTTTTCCGGAGTCGCTTTATTTGTTGCCAGGCGCTTTTAATTTATATTCGTTATAATTTGGCCGAAACCCGATGCAGGTTAAAAGCGACAGCGACTTTAAGTGACCACGGAAATAAAATTAGAACACTAAGTATGAACCGGAAATGCATAACGTAAGGAAACAACACCCGGGAAAGTTTAAGGAGAAGGAATAACCTTTATTGCAAAAGATGAAAAGTACTGCTTTTTGAGCTCGTGACCCCCCTTAACACAAACCTGCGGAGTAGCGCATTTGCTCAAGCGGCGGTGATCCCCATAAGTTTGTCGTTCACGTCCGACCTGGTCAGCGGTATGGTATCGAAGGGTCATCATGAGTGTTCAGGAAGGCATATGTGGTGCAGTAGACTAGTCTGTATTCGCTGGGGCAGTGAGAGCATTTATTGATGTGAACTGTGAAGAGCAAACAGCGTTCTATATTCACCTGCGAAAAGGTATTACTGTGTACATGCAGCCAGATGTCGCTTCTTTCATAGATGAGCAGGCCAATCGGTCCCGCCTTCAGAGCTCGGCTGCATTGTCCCTCCTCCTCCAACATGTCTTTTTTCTTACCCCGCTCTTACTCGTCGAGATAAGGGGCGGTATTCGCACAGAATGGCAGTCGCAGGTTTGCGAGAAGTGCCGCTTGCGAGGAACTGTGAATCACGTGGTACCACTTAAATGTCGACCTCTGAGGCGTGGCGAAAGTCGCTGGGCTGGGCCAATATTGATTTCACAATAAAACTACTATAACCTAAATTGTGAGCAGTTTCGTTTATCTGTATAACTAGCCCTTATTGTGGCACTGCGTGACTCGCGTATGCACAGGGAGGATGACCAAAATAATTGGTTACTGCCAGGTGGAAATTTTCGACGATATGTTGCAGGGTGTAGGGGTCATGGACAAACGAAAGAAGCTACTTACTCAGCTTTAAAATAATTACTGAGAACGCATCATTATTTTTTTGTAACCACGCTTCACAATAGCTCGACTTTAATATCTGCTGTCGGAAGAAAGCACGATCATGCAGTTAGAAATTTCCAAAAGGACGATGAAAAAATGCGACTCAAAAACATGAATAGTACGGAAAAGTATCCCGAAGTATTTACTTTTGGGCGCTCTTGTTAAGTCTTGAGTGTTTCGTTGTTGTTTCGTTCACGTTTTACAAGAAAGCCCTAAAGCGAAATTGAAGCGTTTTCGTTGACACCACTTTTGCACAAAAACTGCCCACATGAAACAAAACAGTACTATGCTTACGACACTAACAGAAAAAAAATCCTTTACTATTGTTGTATTCCAATGGCACATCCGGGGCGGTCACCGTGATCCACCGCGGAGCGCGCCGACTCCGTGAAGAGCACGTACTCCGAATCTGACTTTGGAACGCAGCCGCTCCCGCCGAACCAAAGTGCCGAACCGTGAATGGAACAGGGTATCCCCAGTATCCTTTGTGTCGCGCCTTCCCGAAATCGTCTGGTTCCCGCGGGCGTTTATGTTTATCTTGTGCTGCGCGGATGGAGGAGGCAGAAGGGCGAGCACTGACCGGAAGCGGAGACGGAGGCGACGTTGGCAATGTCACGCGGCAAAAGTAAGCGCCCTAGTAAGTTCCGGTGGACTCTACGGTTTTTGACGGAGACACTTATCTTGTTCCACGGAGCGATCTCGGCTGTGACGGCGCTCCCGATCGGCCATTGAAAGAGGATTTGGTTGCTCCCGATCTGCCATTGGAATGCGTAAGCTCCAGAGAGAGTAGGATAGTTGCTCCAAAAGTGCTCAGGATCTGCCATTGGAATTCAACGTATGCAAACTAAAGGAAGCACTCCTTCTTCCGTGATATCTGAATGCAAAGGGCTCTAACATGTCCTCCCAAACAAAGTGTGATGCAGACAGCCTGTTTTCCGGGTGTACCATTTCAACGTCATTTGTTGTGCGTCTTGTTAAACATTTCCCGCTCCGACATAAAGAATGCAATGATAATGTTCTGATCCACTTCGGCTTCCTTAATACTTCTTATTAGACGGAAATAACCGCTGGAGACTTGAATACCCCAATCCAAAAGAGTTCACGCGGTTTTACGCTAATTAATTTGAACATCCGCCTCCAGTAATGCAAGGTCGGTTTTGGTGCATCGTCAACCAGCATAAACCGTGCATTGCCCTGCGTGTGCACCAAGAATAAGAGCCGTTTAATCCTGTGAAAGGAACGACCAGCGCAGCTCTGCATCAAAGGATTCAAACGGGACAGACACTAGCCTAAATGTACAAGCAAATTTTGCTTCTTTTCAGCGTTGGCGGTTGTCAACTATCAGATTAAGGTTTCGCGTGGTTTTGCCGTAAACTCTGGCGTGGTTGAAGGTGGTTGATCCACGTTTGCCGAGCAAATTTAGATTGACGGATAGATGGTGCAGTGACCACACGCCCTTTGGCGCGCACGAAAAATCACACGCTGTTAGGGGCAGCACCGCCTTCGATGCCAACGTGCACTGAATCATGTAGCCCCGGCATTTTTGTGTCCTTTTTTGTGGCATGCGCAGTTACACTCCCCACTATCCTTTTTTGGGCACCCGTCTTCTGGGAACGAGCTAGCGATTACACGCTTCCCAGGCGAAAGTCTAAAGGGTGAGCAGCTTCTAATCACACCTACCCCCATACCGCCACCACCCCCTCTCAAAGGAACTCCCGATTGCACGGTTTCATCTGGGGGGACCTTTTCGCTGCGAACTGGTTCAGCTAGTGCCTCAAGCGTTGTGGATAGCCCTTCAGTCGGCGTGCACAAGCACCCGTGGTGTTTGTGATCTTAGGTGCACGTGACCCTTGCTGCAAGGTCAGACGGACGCCCCAAGTCGCTTTCTGTTTGTACCTTGAGTAAAAATGATGAGTCACCTTACACTGCGAATGCGAATGACCAGCAAATATTTATGCACACGATATACACGTAGCACAGAGTTTAGCTGAAACGTACATAAAAATTTCAGTTCACAAACCGAAAGAGCACCTGAAGATCATGCTTGCTGTCTCGTAACGTTTATTCCCTCACTCAATATCGAGCACGGAAGCTTGTCGTCTTTAAGAAAGAACTTTGCATGTGGACACGATACCTACGTGCAACTGCATACAAAAACGTTTGTGGTTCAGTCCGGCAAAGATACGGTCGTCGAGCGAAAGTTCAATTTTTGTTCAAAGCACAAAAGGAACTTGGTCACATTTCCAGGTAAAAAACAAATACCGACGCTCTTCCCCACAGTGCTGCGACAGGTACGAACACGCACTGAACATCGCTGAAGCGAGAGAGTTTTTGTAGAATTTTTCACGATACTGGCCCTTACGCTTTGTAAATATGCTCATATTCTCTACGTTTCCCTGAAACTAACGACTGCAGCGGCACTCTCACAGCGGAAGTCGTTGCCTCCGCGCATCGTGCTCCCTCGGTAACCTGGAGTAAGCAGCTTTGCTGATGGCGCCTACCTGGCTAGCTGTACGCATTTATTCGTTTTAATATAATAAGGCAAACCAATTTGTACAAAGAATTCAAGCAAACATAAGATGAACCAGCAGCAGTAAGAAGTAAAAATTTAAAGTGGTTTAGCTTATTAACTGGCTTCTTTCGATTAGCGCGAGAAATATAAACTGAAAAAAACATACGGTAACCATAGATAATTTCTTAGAAAGAACCTACCCCGTAGTACGGTGTACCCGTAGAAGCATGCGGAATATGGTAATGTAACTTATTTAAATTTATTGCCATTTTAAATTCAGCAAATTTCTGGAAGGAAAAGAAAAACAAAACTGATTAACAAAATAAAAACGATGTAAAAACTGCCTTTGGCGGAGTACAGCCCAACACAATGTAACACAATAAAAAGTAGCCTCAGTTGGTGAGCTTTAGTCAAATCTGCAAATGAAGCCCTACGATTCACAAAAGCCGTAACAGTTGTTTAGACCGAAATATTACAGCCAGGCTGTCATCTTCTCACTGATGTCTGTAGTACATCCAAAACGCTGTGCAGGCAAGAGAAATTCCTCTAACAATTGTGAATACAGTTGAAGTGAGATAAAAAAACCTTCCCGGTATCGAAATGGAAACAGGGGCCATCGCAATATGAAGGTAACATCTATTCGATTGCGCACCTCCAGCGCGGTTAAAGCAGTTACGATATTTAGAGGGATGCATGGACGTGCAAAATCAAACAGGAAAGTTATGTACGCTCCGTCTGACGAGGACGATGGTTGACCGCGGAGATTTCTTCTTGCAAAACAAAATGTCGAATCGTCAAAATAAAAGCCGGCGTGATCAAATGTCTTGAGTGCAAGTGACAGACGAAGCCTAATCCGACCGGAAGTCAAAACCGAAACTGACACGACAGCTAAGGAATCCCTCACAAAATATTTCGCGTTCAACAACAGTCGCCCCGAGAGGGAAGGGTGCATCGTTTTTATGAAATGGTAAATCAAACAGACAAAACGAAGAAGTAATTATGCGGCTAGATTTCATATTGTATGCAATTGGTTAGACCGTGGTTAGAGCGCCCTCCGACAGTACTGTAAGCATTCCACTAAGCCGACGTCCATTGGCATTTCGATGAAGTGCCGCGTGTGGAACTACTTCGCCCTCCATTAACGTAAACTAACGTACTCTAACCTAACGTAATGAACAGAAAAATCGATTTAAGCCACCAAAAACAAACCTAAGCGATAAAATTTATAACAAATCCTGAACGCGAAAAACAAAGAAGGCACAGGAAACTAACACGGAGCAGCTACATTGCTACGGCAGACGCTTTCTCAGACGTTAGTGGAATGCATTTGCCAATCAATCAACTCGCATTTGTCGAGTTTAAAGCAAATAACTGTTTAATGAATCGAAATGACCTCAACGCCATGCGCAGCATCGTAGGCCACAGCAGTTTTTCGGCCGCGAATAGGTTTCTGCCCGAGGGGATGCCAAGTCATCTTCCAAAGAATTTGCGTTCAAATTTCTGGGAGTACTTCTTCCTCCTGGTCTGTAACTAGAAAGCAATTTGAGAAAGGAGGTTCAGTATCAAGCTGCTTTGAAGATAAGGCTGAAAGTTGGGCTGGAAGGTGTTGACTTGTGCCTGTCCCTGTCCGGTTTTCGCTGGTAAAATAGTTCTGCTTTCAAGGTTACTGCAAAGCATTATAGCTTCACTCCCCTATCTCTCTTAGAAATGACTTCCGGCCTATGATTCACCCCGCTTATTGGAAACAGGTGGGGAGAGGGGGTTACAGACGGGGTAAGCACCGTGGAATCAGGGGCTCGTGCAGATTTGGACTTGCTCGCGTGCTGACCTATTCGTCTCTCGCCGCGAGCGCCGAAGCATTTGGGACATTCAGGGACCTGCGAAGCTCTCCCTTTGCCACCATGCTCGTGGACGTGAGCTGGGTCCTCTTCGTTACCATGGTCAAGAACGTCATACTGAACGAGTGCCCACGAGATCTTGGAGTCGCCCGACGAATGCACTTGAGAAACTTGGTGCGGCAGTGGTCGTGGCTTCGTGGTGGCGTTTATGCCGAACCGGTCAGTGAGCGGGACGAGAGCGATGCTGGAACCACGCCGAGCGACACTGCCCGGCTGAAGCGACAGCGAGATGGCCCGGATGGTAAGCAAAGAATTTGTGCATTTTCACAGCGAATGTGATTAGCAAATTATTAATTTTTTGTGTCCCCAATTAAAAATACAAAGAAATCACCGAGCGCGGGCACGTGAGCGCGAATTGGTGGGGACCGCCGAGGGGGACATTTACCAAGTCAAGATTCGTGGCAACACTTGCTCGCAGCGGTGTACGTCTTAGAGTACATCGCTACAAAAAGATATCCCAAAAATGTCACTTAAAAAAAAATGAAAGCTGATTCTTAAAGTTGCGGAGATGAAGCAAAGGTCGTTGCGGCAGGGAAGAAGCAAATCGGCTGCAATAGTGGTAGTAAACCTTCGTGATGGTCGTTATGGTTGCGCACAGCTCTGCTACCTTCACGTCTGACGCGCTAGTGTGAGCTTACGTAGTTTTTTCATGGCTTTTAGAACGTTCAAGTAACTACGTCGCACAAGTTTGAGCCCGTGATAATCGTAGAGCTGAAATGATGTTCCCCTTAAGCTACAACGATGCTTCGCGGTTGTGAGGGAAAATAACGTGTAGCACGTCTTTTTTGTTGCACCTTTATAGCGTTTTTTGTTTTGCGGGGAAATGAACTCCGTGCATACCTATTTAAATAGCTGGACACACAAACTACCGATTTCGCGAAATTTTAAGAGTTTCTTAAAGCACCCCTCCCGTGTTAAGAGCCACGTAAAAGGTGCGCATTTAAAGGAGCTTGTAAACAGAAGGCATTGAATCATTGTTCAATCATTGCCTTGAGACGTGTTTTCCAAAGGTGTGTGCGAGCGTTTTATATCCTTGAGCTCAAAGCGATCTACAAAGCACTTGAGCACTGGAGCTTCAAATACCCGAACTCATAGAAGTTAGTGAATTCAACAGACTTGTCCTGTGAAAAAAGTAGCGTAAGCGTCGTGGTAGGAACTTTTTACATCTGCCGGAAATTTGATAGGGTTATGTTACAGTTGCGAACCAGTAGCAGCGGCCAACTGAGCGGTAAGGTGTATATCCCTTTTGCCAAGGGTTAATGATAGACAGCCTTTGGTGTAAGAATGTAATCAGGCGTCGACAGTGAGCAGGCGCTTTATCAGGAATGTAGTGCGGCCAACTCTAGGGTAATTTCCCAAGATCTTGGGGATTTCGGTCGTCTTTAAAGAAATATACTGCAGAAGGATCAACATTTCGGCGAGTTGGTACTGGTTATGTATCATCTTGACGAAACAGCGTCAAAAACGGGGACACTAGGAGAGAAAGACGACAGGACGAGGAACAGCGTCGTCCTGTCGTATTTCTCTCCTAGTGTCCCCGTTTTTTACGCTGTTTCGTCAAGATGATACATAGTCTTTAAAGAAAGAAGAAAATTTGTCAATATCTAGAAAATTTTTTGCATCTCCGTGGTTTTTTGTCTAATGGTGCCCTTTATTAATTTTAGCATTGTTTTTTAAATACCTATGCAAATTATCACTCCTACGTTTGCCGTTGTTTGTGTAAATTTAAAATGAACATGACGGATGAATTTTATAACCTTGCTCGCTCGAATATCTCATGCCACTGCGCATCGTCGGTGCTCGTTCCTATTATTCTTCTTTTGTATATTTTTGCGTGGTTTTAGAAGTGCACTCTTTCGTAGTGACTTTTATTCTGGATGTTTACCTCAGCCCATCAACCTTTCCAAAAACTGCATGACCCATTATTACCTCGCAGGCGCACTGTTGGTTTTCTTCTATGCTGTGTGCTCAGCTGTATAGCGGCGGAAGTGGTCCACCTACACAGCACAAGAGGGCGCATTTTATTCCATGAGAAATTATTTCCGAGGCAAGCAAAATTCGGAAACATCCTACACGTTTCTGCGCACATAAAAGAACTCCAGGTGACCGTAGGTATACGCGGTGTTTCCCCTGTGGTGTATCAACAGCTTCGACTCTTTGCAGTGCTGGCGCCATGTTTTGGCTACGCGGGTAACTTCCTCTTCCAAAATGTGGTTGCATGTCTGTTGTGGTCGGTGTTGGTTGTACTCGCATAAACGTCTAGCGGGCGCTTTCTTTTCTTGGAAACACTGACAACAGAAACGACTGTGCCTACAAACCGCCAAAACTCTGTTCACCGCGTCTGCCCATGCGTCCGCATATCACAGAAAAAAAAAAACAGTCCCTTGCGTCCGTTGTCTTCGTCCTTTTTGCCCGATTCTCGGCCGTTGCGTAGACAGACATGGATATTAGCAGTCATATTGTGTATTGATGCCCTACTTGCCCTACAGAATGTCTCATCACCATCGAAGAATGCAGCCGCGGTTGCGAAAAGCGGCCTGACTCCCGAAATATTTCAACTGCAAAGCATTTGGTATTGGGTACGGATATAGAAACATATCCGCCGGCCAATTTCCTACGGCAGAGTCGTCAAGTACAAAATGCAAATATTGCTTCCTAACAAATTGTGAACTTTCACGATGAAGCCTATTGAAAGGCACTGGTAACGTGTCAACAATTTTCGGCGGCTGCTGTTGTTTCGAAATTAAGAAATTTCGGAACGACACGGCGTAAACGTTCTGTCGAAAATGTGTGCAACCAAAAAATACACCAGACCGCCGGACAGTTCAAAGCAAGCTTTGCGTTCTGTAATGAACAAATCATTTAGAGAAATGTCGTAAATTGTGACCAGAGGCTTCTTGTTTGCTCACTTTATCCCCTCCGGTCCTCGTGTGTGCGACACTGATGAATTTGAAGGTGATGGATAAAGTCAGCCAGATATATCTCAACATACCTGAAAACATCGTTTGTATAGGAATACTACAACTATACGCAAGACACATTTGACCTGCATGGTTTTAAAAAAAAGCGTAATTTTAAAATTCTAAATGAAAAACAAATCTTTCTCTATTTCTACAAAATTACAGACATGCGACTCTAAAGAGACAACAACACTCATGAAAAATGTTTTATTGGTTCATTTATACTGAAGTTATGAGCGGCCGAACCAAAGGGTTCTAGAAGCATCTCCTCGCCATGCGCGACGCTATTGCCGCTGCTTTTGTGGCTTTGTACATTTAAAACAACGGTGTGTTTACAGTCTGTGGCCACACCAGTCAACTTTCAATCTTTTACGTCCGTGTAAAAAATGTCCCGCATTTTTATTTTAGATTTCACGGAATATGCACTAGTACGCCTACAGCTGCGGCGAAGACCAGACAGAAAGACGCCTTTTTTGCCGTCACTTTACTTTGAGCACAAACAAAGAGCAGGGTAAAAAAACAAAAAGAGATGTTTTGGAGTTCGACTGTCGTAACTGACTCCCTGACAGGAACTTGTTATAAAAGGGCGCTCTTGATTGAAAAAATCACGCAGCTATAGCACTAGTGGTCGACACCCTGCTCAGACACCCTGCCTGTTCTTGAAAGGAAAAGGCACTGCCTTGCGTAGTGCCACAGAAACCTGCCTTCTTGATATGTGGTTTTCCGTGCCGTAAGCCTCCAGAGTTTGTTTTAGCTTCCAATCCTTGTGCCAATTCATCGTCGGGGCTGCCTTTACCACCGTTTACCCTATTCGATATACCACCCTATCCCCTACTGACTTTCCGCGCCGGTTGGTCAACTTTGGTTTCCTCCTCCTCACGAAGGATCTTATCAAATGTTATCCGGCTCTGCGCTTCCTTTGTCTCAAAGGACGACCAGCCCATATCCCCCTGCACCGATTCGTTAGTGCTTTTGCTGTGGGCACCAAGGGCTAGTCTGCCTACCGCCTTCCGATTAACCACTCAGGCCACCTTGGGTTTCTAGTTCATATGTACAGAACCGAATATCCGAAAGTCAAACCTGACACCATGAACTCTTTTCAGAGATCCCATGCAATCTCGAATTTTTGTACCCCAATGTGCTCTATGCCTAATTATAGCCGCGTTAGTTGTTACTTTTGTATTTAACCGAGCCTAAGTTGCATGCTTGTAGTCTGAGCCGTCGTTAAGCCGTACTCCTAAATATTTACACTCCTTAACCCGAGGTATTTATACTTGCTGACTGATACCGTTTTGTACTCCATGTCATCGTTAAAGCCATTATCACTGATTTTTCTGTGCTGAGAATATCCCTATCCGCGTCGCTTCTTTATTGTGTATATTTATAGGGTTTTGAATAACTATCCGCCTCTCAGCCATCAACAGTACGTCGTCATGAGATGTCATCAAGAGCTGGCGCCCCGTGGCACGGCACGGCATTCTGACGCTCAAGCGAAGCACAGCGGGGCGGCCAACTAGGTGTGGTCGCACCACCGGGCGCAGTGTCAAAACCGAAATATTATTAAACCCTAGGACAGCTTAAGCTACAACAGCGGCCGAGAGACACCGTATTGGTAATTGTGGGTGCAGAAATGACAGTAGGAGCGCTATGAATTCCTCCCGCAGATGCACTTTGACGCCACTGGAAGGCAATTATTTTGTTCTTGTTGCTTTCTCCTTACACAATTCACAAATAAAACTCTCAACACCTATAAATAATTTAGCTGAAGCTGTTGATTATTTTTCTACCCTTAGCTTTTTTCCTGGTTGTTTGTTTTCGTAATCTCTGTAGTGAACTTTGAACCTGAAGCCGGATAACGTAACATGGTGGTTTGACAAGCAATATGCGTTTTTACAACATTCTTCTTTTTTGCTTCATGCTAGAGCCGTCTTTCAGTATGTACGCTCTAGCCGGCTAATTATATATCTTGCCTCGTTATATTCCCCTGTGCAGACGAACCAGGGCCTTCAAAGCGCGGGCGGCATCTTTGCGAGCCTAAACAAGCACCTGTTGAGGTAGACCCTTCAAACCCTTACCCACAGCAGGCGGATCCCCAAGTCAAAGTGCCTGGACACGGTGACGACGCCACCCAGGGGGTTCCGGTGGGGTTTCCTGACGTTCCCAGAGAGCCACAAGCGCACTCCTGCCCACTTGACGAAGGAGTCTTGCACGCACGCGAATTCTATAACCCACGGAATGGCGAACAAGATGACGCTGACGGGTTGGGTGCACCTGTATTGCCTGGATTATATTTCGACTTCCCGGCGGATGCGCGGCCAGAAGATTGCGACCCCACAGGCTTAGAACCACTCCCGGAATTGAAGTTGGAGGACATAGTCCTGGAGCTGGGAGAGGAAGGAGACGACTGCCTCGGCCGAGGAGGTGTATTCCGAGAGCTAAATCTGGACAACTTGCCGGAAAAACCGACCCTGTTTCCTGATGTACCCCTTCTCGTGGAATAGAAGACTTGTGCTTGCGCTGACAAACTCATTCCGATACCACCTGCATTTGTTTAGGAATACCTAAAGCTGACGTTCCTGCTTTGTTTACGCGGGACATATGATAAATAAACAGCTCGTGTGCACTACTTTCTTGCGTCTTTTCGTGCTCAGCTGTCTGTTAGCATTTCGCATAACTATTATGTATACCAGATATGCTCTACAGTTCGCACAAAAAAACCGCCTGATGTACGGAAGAAGTTCAATAAAGTTAGTCTAGCTGAACTACTCCGACTAAATTTGCAATCCAAAGTTCGTCCGCCTTTAGCAGGCCTGGCGCCAATTCTGCAATGTGTCATGGTGGAAAAAAAATGGGCTTATCATCGCGTGCTTTTCTGGCGAAAAATGAAAATCGTCGTCTCCAATGGGGTGATTCCTTGAGTGAACATGGAATGTTCATGTAGCACGATGTAGCACTACGAACACATCACGCTACTACAATATAACTGCTACTGATATTTACTCCCGGGTTTTTTACACGTTATCAAGAATATCCTCAGTTGTAAGATTTATGCCGCAGGTGTATCTTTCAGACTGGTAATGAAGAGAGCTGCCATGAAAACGAAGAATATATTGGCAATCAAAGCCATAGGCATGCGTCCGTGGCTGAGGATAACGAGCATTTAAAGGCAACAGGGTTCTCGTAAAATGTGAAGCATAATAGTCAAGGTCAAAAAGGGAATGAATGCTTCACGATCTGGGAAGTGCAATGCGGGGCATCCGCCGCATATCCTCGCGGTTCCCCCGTGCGTTGTGCTGCAGAGCCAGCGAAAATGTTTGATATCGGCCGTGGTAATGCTTTTTTTATGCATTCGAAAACGCCCTTTGTCGACGTTTCGGCGCAGTGTTAAAGATGTTCCCGTGGTCAAAACGATTGCGGAGCCCTCCACTTAGGAGCTGCTTATAGCCCAAGTGTAGCCTCGGTGCGTTAAAGGCCGTAGTCAATCAATCAACCAAATTAGTATTGCTTGGCACTACTCTCATAAGCCACTCATCAATGATTGAACTTACAGCTCACGGTAGTCGGCGTGTGGCGCTGCATTCGCGGGCGTTCGAAGCGCCTCCTGCTGCAGTGAATAACCAAGGGTACAAAATATCGCATTCATATTGTGGGATTAACACATGAACATGCGCGAATGTTGCTCAAGGTGAGTTGAGTTTACCGCGTTCCACTGCTACAGGCCGGGTTCTTCATGGCAGCGCTGCAGTACGGTGGAGACGCGCGTGAATCTAGGCGACCGACTTCAAGGTTTATAGAACCGCGTGGCCGTGCTCCACGCTCCACTCGCGCAAGACCAATTGCGTGCAAGCACATTTGATTAACGTGGCATATTCGTATTACGGTTCTATGAAGCACGACAAATAAAATATTTGCACGGCGCCCAAACTAAGGTCAGCGGTGAAACTTCACTGGAAAACACGAACGTACTATTGCTGCCCTAAAACGGTCTTAAAAAAGAGACGTGTATAGTCGAAATTTCAGGTATACCCTTAAATTATAGTAAATAAACATTGAGGCCGAAATCAAAGAAACCTTACCTAAAATACATGTCCCTTTGGGAAGTGACCCTCGATTTTAAAGACGCTAGTCTTTCTTGCGCTACTTAAACGCAGAAATTCTCGTCTGTCTGTCTGTTTGTCTGACTAGATTCAGCCTCCAGGCCCAAAAAAGTAGATCTTGCGCAAAAGTCTTGTATACTCACAGCCAAAGGTAAACGTCTAAGCCCGGTTTATATGTTCATACTTGTCAACTTTGTTGAACAAGAACAACACATTACGCAAATATAAGACAGGAAGTTAGTACACAAGGGCTATTTATAGTATTCCTTTATTAAATAATTCATGGATGCTTGATTTTACGATAGCAAATGATATTGTGCGTCTACTGCATGAAACCACCCCCTGCTGTATCCCACGCCATTTCCAGCTGGCATATAAAAAATCCTGCTAGAACAGCAACGTAAGATCATGGTGATGATGTCTTCAGAGATATTGCCACGTACCCACAACGGGGATTGGGCAGGATAAATCCGTTATTCCACAAGCGTATATGTATTTCCTGGTCACTACAGTGAGCCATCGCCTAAGCGTGCTTATGGGGGTTATTTCACAGCATAAACGTACCTAAAGCATACAAAACCACCACAACTGAAATAAGTAACAGCCAAAACGGACCTGCAATGGTTGAAAACCACGGTGTAGAAAAGTATTCAACTGAAATAGCCGAAACCGACCTAAAAGGAGAAAATCCTCAAGATCGTACATGAAGCAGTAGCTGAAACTCACCAAAAGGCCACGAAAATACCCAAAATCTCATTTTAATGCATAAAGAAGTCATGGTTACATTATACGCGTGACAACAAATGCTAATATTGTAATATGGCAAACCCCTGAAAAGAAAAAGAAATAGTTAATGGATTTGAACCCAGGCTACTATGCTTGCTTCGCAGGAGCGGAACTACCGCACTACGAGACAGAGCGGTTTTGAGCCATTAAATTGAGGGCCACATGCACGTGGACGCAGCTTCAAACATGCCCCTAGATGGCGCCATGCGTCACTTGGCTGTGCTGACTAGGAAACGCCTATACACGTTCCACTAGCTAGGTTCCACGTTCTGCTTGGAACGCACGTCGAGCCACGCTGTTCTATAAACATTGAAGTCGCCCGCCTAGATTCACGCGCGTCACCACCGTACTGCAGCGCTGGCATCGAGAACCCGGCCTGTAGCAGTGGAACGCGGTAAATTCAAATCGCCTTGAGCAAACCCTTGGTGTGTTTACCTTGGGATGAGCGCGACGGTACAGGGACAGCATGAGAGGTGAGCGGGAAAGCAAAAGAGGGCATTTCCTTAGCAAATGTCAACAAAGAGTAACGTATTTTGACGACATTTGCAACAAAAGTAGCAGATACGCGGCCATTTTTTTTTCAGTTTGTGTTGCCTACCGAAAATAACCATGTTTATTGCCCAACACTAACGGGCGTTTATGTGTGCGCGAAAAACAGGGAACGGGTTAAAAATACAAGGGGCCAAAACGCAATAATGACTATGCTTCGAAGGTATTTCTGCGGATCAAGCAGTTAAGAACACGAAATCAACCGTCCCCAGTTACTTCACTCAAAATGTGAAAAGTAAATAATCTCCTGACACATTGCCACAAAATGTCCTTCCCTGCCTCTCCTCCCACTCATCAGCAGATGATCTGCAATTTCCGACGATGCGCAAGTTGGGTACACAGGTGAATTGTCCCGGCCTATATTGAAAGTAAATCTTCGGCTAAACGCCAAGTCCAGGCGTGGGCGGTGTTTTATTTTAGAGACCACAAGATGAGAACACGTTAAAAATAGAATTCACAGTACGGGTCAATACCGAGGAGGTTGATGACTGTGGTGTGGATCCTGCCACTATAACAAATATGCAGTCCACCCAGTTGCAAAGTTAGGGACTTTGGTGTACGCCCTGGTGAAAGGATGCTGGGTCATTTAGAGGAGCAACTTAAAAATCCAACTGCGCGCAAATTAACGAGGACGTGAACACACTGAAGACACCACAAGAGCAAGACACTGAAGAGCAAGTTGCCTGTACTGGTGGTTGTGCCGGATCGCATGTCGCCTCGTCTTGCCGGGTCACCGGGCGCCCACTGATGACGACGTGATGACCCTGCTGCCTTGTCGTTGAGTGATCTGTGCTTGTTTCGCTTTCAAGCTGACTGCACTTGTTCCACAGCATTCGGACGGCCTATAAGGCGCCACGCGAGTGAAGGTACATAACCCATTTCTGTGGAGAACGGTAAAACCCAGCCTTAAAGACGCGAACACGAGAGAGAGGAGACAACACACACGCTTGGACTAGCAACAATTTAATGAATAAAAATCCGAAGGAAAATCAAGGTCAGGGCATGCGCCGTAAAAACTTAAGAAGAAAGGTCAGCTGACGGCGCTGTTAAAAATCGGCTCATTTACAAATATTCAGATTCTTTACGTGATACTGTTAGTGAGGGAACACTGACGCACTTATCATAACCATGCTTACGCATTTGGTAGGCATCGTTAAGCTCCCGCTCTCACTTTGTGGTTCACCTACCAATTATTTGTGTTTTGTCAAACTGGTGGCTGCATGCACAACTGCAATGGGCAGGCAAATTTGACCCTCCGCCTGGCGTTACCGAAGTTTCATGTTCTTTTAAACGAACGTTCAGACAGCGTCCCGTCGGCCCAATATACACTTTATCGCATTTCAGCGGTACGCGGTAGATAACATTTGTCGTGCACTTCGTGAATTTTGTGGCATGGCGGGTTGTGCACATGTCATTTCGTTTGCGGTTTTCAATTTTGGGACAAAGGCTTGCCAGCTTACACGGTGCCAAAAACACTGCGTGTACCCCATGTCTGGCGGCCACTTTTTTTATATTGTGCGAGATCTTGTGAATGTACGGGATTACTTCCAGTTTCTTATGGTCCTCAAAAGCACGTGCCTGCGCCCTCCCGCCCGTATCGTTTCTCATTTTGTTCAACTTTGTTTCGGCTACCGACTTCAAAACAGCATCAGAGAACCCAGCCACTTAAACGCTGAACTTGTTCGCCAAAATTTTGTTCCATTGAATAGTCACAGTTTTTCTAAGGGCGTTGCTCAAAACACAGTGATGCTAAGCCACGCTTGACTAACTTCCAAGACAAAGGGTTTAAAAGGGCAGCTCAATTCAAGAGTTTTGTTTTCTGAACTGCGGTCAAATAAGTACTTTAAACTTGTAAAACTGCCACAACGAGGCATTGGGGGTGATAAGCGTTTAGAGAAATGCAAGTTGTATTGCTACAGAATTTCAAGCTGTATTGTTCTTATCGCGAACAAAGGCTCGATAAAATTCTCTCCCGGTACCTTGCTCTGCTTAGCCTGTAATTGAAAACCCTCTGGGCCAGCCTCACGGGTGTTCCGGGGTAGGGGCGCATGAAATCTGGCCTCAGCTGGAATGCTTCATCCCCGATAAACAAGTGAGGCACAACCTTAAGTCTTCTTGGGAGACGGGCTGGCAAAGTGAAGACCAGGGCTTGGTCTTGCAACTGCCTTCCAAATGAAGTCACCTTCAGTACTCCGCCGTCACTGTGCCGGCCAGGGGCACCGACGTCTCCCCTTGTGAACCGGTATCTGGCGTCAGCAATCACCATCAGCACATTAGAAACTGTGCCCTGGAATACATTAAATATTATTCGCATGAGAAAAGGCACACACCAGGTTCTTGCGGCAACAGCACCGCAAATAAATTGTACCCTCTAATTGTAGTACTTGCTCCCAGGTTTCGGATGCGCTTGATTTGAACATGTTTGCCGTCCACTACACCGAGGCAATTTGGAAAATTCCAAAGTGTGCTGAACTTTTCAGCAAAATTTTGCCATTTGGCAAGCCCTGACACCTAGGTTGAACCAAGAATGAGCACTTTTCACGAATTACTTCTCTTGGCATGGCGTTATTCAAACTTAAGTATCTTTACTGCTCGTAAGTGCACTTAATACATTGTACACGTTTCATTTGTTCACAAAAATAACAAACAAAAATTCGCCGAGCAATACTCACGGGTAGGTACAGCGGCTGCAAGCGCTGCCAGAGCACTCGACACGTTTCGTGCACAACGCGCATACATGTCGATGGTGCAATGCGAAAACTCAGTGCAACCTGCTTAAGGGCACTTCCAGAGGAGTGGTACCTACGCACAACGAAAGTATTCGGTGAGGTGAAAAAGTATTGGAAGGTTTTATTCATTCTACAGTCAATGCTGTACCTGGGGGGTGATGGGCAGGCTCTTTTCTGCACAAAGCGGTTCTCATCCCAAAAATACCTTCACCAAGTCCTTTTTGACAAGCTGCAGCAGTTCATCGAACTTTGTCGGGTGTCATTCGGTAATAAATGACGAACATGGTGCAGTCCTGCAGCTCATGACTTGGAACTGCAATGATCGGAGTAAAACCATAACAACGAAGAACGGTTAAATGCGGAATGAATTGTTAGCAATTTGGAGCTCGCAAAAGTACACTGTCGTTTTTTTAGGTTATTCATTGTGTTTTGTTTAGCTTCGAAAAGCTAGTTAACACATCAGATCTATAGTCCTCACCGTATTACAAATGCTATACGCCACTTCTCTTTAGCACCCGAAGAAAAATTGCCACCAATAACCACGGTAATATTAGGGCAGGATCGGAGGTGGGGCGTCGAAGAATGACACAATCTCCCATTATTGACTAGCGCTTGTGTGCGAATTTTGGTTTGTCGCTGTAGTCTGAAGTCTTAATTTTTTTTCATTTTTTTACAAAGGAGGGGGCAGCCGCAAGAAGCCACTGGTTGAGGCGGCTGGACGAGGCGACTGCCCCCGGACACAGGCGCAAGGTTACATACGTTGATAAATATGAGACAATTGAAAAAGCACTCGCAAGATATCGCGTACGTCACATTGCCTCCCATCAGTCATAAAGTACACATATAATGAAACACAAATCACTCAGAAAAAATAAATCTTGTGACATACATAAGCACTTACGAGTTCAATATACACACACTTATACAGCACTAAATTTGTTTCTACACAGGTTGATAAAGTACTTTGGATAATCATCATGACATCCAAGATCCGGAATAACATGGATAAGTCAAATATAAAAAGCAATAAAAACCACAATACCCACTGTTACGGTAACAGTGTAAATTCACATACATTAGTATTCTACGACGTATAACATAGGTTATTTTCTAATATAGATTTTTTTATTTGTTTCTTAAACGCACCGGGAGCGCAAGAGAAATTATTTATTCCTATAGTTTTATTAATTATGCTGACCCTCTGAAACAAGAACGTTTGCCTGCCGTAGTTTGTCCTCGCTTTGGGCGCATGCCTTGTTATGCATCGGAGTGAGTTCTGCGTAGCTGATGCAGGGTCTGTTGTCAAGGCCAACTTGTCGTTGTACACAATTTGTAGTAGTTTTAGAGAATAAACCTGACCTCCTCTGAGCATGCTATATTTTAAAAAGAGTGGCTCTGTTCTTAAGTTGATCATAGGACCGTTGTAATTCATATAGATTCGGATAACTTTTTTCTGCAATTTAATTATCCTGGTATAGTTGTGGGCACTTGTTGTGCCCCATACCACTGCACCATAGCATAGTTTAGAATAGAACAAAGTATGGTAAAGTTGTATTTTCAACCAAGTAGGAATAAGGTGTGCAATTTTGTGCATTCTTCTAATGTTTTAGATAATTCACTACAAAGTTGGTTTACAAGTGTATTCCATTTTAGATCCTCTTGAAACCATACGCCTAAAAAGTTTTGCTGTTTGACCCTACTGATTACAGATTTTCCAAATTTAATCGTAAGCGGCCTTTCTATTACTTTATTGATTGGGTGGAATATAATTTACGTGATTTTGGAAGTATTTATTTGTAGTTGGTTCGGTTTTAACCATACTGATAGTGAATTCGAGTACCTATTTACTTCATCTTCAAGGTCGTCTATCCTTTCTGACCTAAAAAACACATTGGTATCGTCCGCGTACATGATTATTTGCGAAGAATTAGGAACGTTTACAATGTCATTCACATAAATCAAAAATAGCAATGGGTCTAATTTTGACCCCTGTGGTACGCCTTGTTGAAGTGTCAGGGTCGTAGAACAGCTGGATCCGGTCTGCAAGAACTGTCGTCTACCGTTCAAATAACTGTCAATCAAGTCAATCGCAGTTCCCCGTATTCCATACCTCTGCAGTTTACTGATTAGGATTCTGTGACTTATCGAGTCAAAAGCCTTTCTTATATCCAAGAAAAGCCCTAAATTGAACTGCCGTTGTTAAACATTCTCAATTATTTGGTCTTTTATACGCAGGAGAGCTTTCTCGGTTGATTTTTGTTTCTGGAATCCGAACTGGTTTTCCTCGATTACAGAATGCTTGGAGAAGAAAGTTTGCAGCCTGTCAAGTATTATGTCCTCGAATATTTTTGAAAAGATGGGTAGTACTGAAATTGGACGGTAATTTGAGAACGTTTCTTTGTTTCCCTCTTTAAAAACTGCCGTTACACGGGCCAGTTATAGTTTATCCGGAAATACCCCAGTTGTAAGGAACAAGTTAATTATATAAGCTATGACATCGTTAATTAAAGCACTAAGATGCTTAATTGGGCGCGCACTGATTCCGTCTGCTCCTGGGGCAGTGTGGTTTTTTAGTTTCCTTATCGACGTATCTACTTCAACTGCATTGGTTGGTCGCAAGAAAATTGATTCACTTATTTCTTGGGTAACCGTTACCAGTTCACTGTTTTCTAGCGATGTTTCAGCTGGGTAGGCGCCAGCTTTTATAAAGTGCTCAATCATACTATTTGCTAGGTCGCCACCTTGCAAAAGGCAGCCATTCAATGTTATCTCCTCTGTGACTAGTTTAGTTGGCTTTATGTTTGTTATCCGAATGATAACGTCCCAAACCTTTTTCGGCTCGTTTTGAATGTCCTGGAACATGCGGGCGTGGTATTCGGCTTTAGCCGCTTTTAAGGTTTTGTTCAAGGCGTTTCGGTATTTTTTAAATTTAGATAAGAGATCAGGCTCTCTCGTGCGCGCATAGTCGTGATACAGTAAATGTTTTTTTCTTGATTTGCTTGTACACATTTGCGTCAATCCATGGCTTGCGTAGTTTTTCATTTTTTTTATGGCTCCCAGGGGAAACGGTACATCATAGCATTCCCGAATATACTGAAGAAATTTGTTGTACGCTTCATTCAGGTCTTTTGAGTTATATATATCTGACCAGTTATTGGCTTCAACAAGCATCCTGAGCTGGTTGAGTGTGTCATCTTTTATTTGCCGGCGCAGAACGCTAGTATTTTTTGGTGTTCGTTGGGCTTTTGATGTGGCGAAGCAGAAAATGGGAAGGTGGTCACTAATATCGGCCGAAAGTATGCCGGAGGTAATATCGTTTTGATTTAAGTTAGATACGCATATATCCAGAAGTGATTAACAGTTTGCTGTCAGCCTGGTCGGCATGCTAATATAATTTGCGCAACCATAGGTTGCGAATAAATTGTTAAGCTCTGAAGACCAAAAGTCAGAAGAGCTCACGTCAATGTTAATGTCACCCATGAGGATAAACGCATTATTATTGAAACAACTATATGTAAGAAACTGTTCCATGAATTCGGAGAACTCTTTTTCATCTCCGGTCGGTGGTCTGTAGGCTACAGAGATTGTGGTGCTTGTCATGCAGAACGTGAAGCACTCAATATAGCTGTTTACTCTGGAAAATTCCTCAACTATGGCGTAATTGATAGAATTTTTTTTGTAAACTGCCACACTTCCGCCTCGTTTATTTTCGCGACACAGGTGCTCAAACTGACATCCCGGCAATAGGTGGGGTAGGTCATTTCCGGTTAGCCAAGTTTCTGTGAGTAGGATAAGGTCAAATTTTACACTTAGCATTTGAAGTAGTGTGTTTATTTCGTCTTGCTTGTTTCTTATGCTTCTGCTGTTTATGTGAAGAAGCGATAGGCTGTTTTCTGAAGGAAACTTTTTATTGAACGTCGAGACTCTGTAATATGGGACTTCGTCTTCAAAGTACGTTATCTTGCTACTCAGTCACCGTTTTACATGGTGGTTCTAAGGCGATTAGGAAGAGCGCTAGGCCATATCTGACTGAATTTTTTCCAAGTCAGCAGGGACTGCAATTCGGATAGCCGGTGATTTGTCGTGTTTGCGAGCAAAGATTTTGCAATCAGCCGTCCAGACAAACTTCCATTGTGCCTCCTTCTTTTTCTGTACTGTCAGGCCAAGCAGCCTTTTGTTCTGCTGTGTTAGGTGCTCGTTCACGAACACTGGTTTGCCAGGCTGAAAGCCGAGAGCGGTGCTGTTTACCTTCGTTTTCCTCGATTTTGCAAGAACAGCATTGCGCTTGTTTCTTCGTACAAAGCGAACAATGATGTTCCGGTCCCCTTGCTTCGCTGTTGGCACCCAGTGGCACGTGTCAGCGTCATCCTCCTGAATTGTCTCGCCAAATACCTCGCCAAGCTGTTTGATTATTTCTACGGGTTCACTCTCATCAGGGATGTCCTTATTTCTAGGTTGTTCATGCGCTGGTACTGCTCTATTTCGTTGACTTTGAGGGACAGCCTCGCGTTTTTAGCCTTCAGTGAGTTTTTAGATTTTGTTAGTTTCTTAACTTCCTTGCGTAACGCGGCTATCTCCGCCTTTAAACCCTGAACCCCGTCACAAGCTTTGGAGCAGAAGTCCATGCTCTCTTTCAAGTCGCGTAGTTCAGCTCCGATGTCCCGCTTGAAGCTATCCAGCTGCTTAGCTAGGTCTTTCAGGTCTTTCACTTCAGTCGCATCTCTGGCATCTTTTACGTTTTTTCCCACCATCATGAACAAAGACACCTCATGCACAGAATAAACAACACTTGTTGGCTGTGTTCGGCAGCAGTGCACAAATTATGATGGCTATGTCGATTGCAAGGAGAGTGAACCCTCTTACCTGCAAGAGCAGAGAACAGCGATTACGCTTGTGCCGGTGGTGCACTGCTGCCGAACAGCGGGTTGTCGTCTTCGTAGCCAAGCTTTTATGCCTTGCCACTTCGTTTGGTCCGCTGGCTCCGAGGTTACGGAAAGATTTCCGCGCAGGCGTGCTTGTCCGTGGTTGCGGTGGCAGCGTCGGTGGCCGAAGAAGGCCCGATTTCAGTGTCTCGCTCCGTTATCGGCAGACTGAAGAAGCAGAGAACAGCGATTACGCTTGTGCCGGTGGTGCACTGCTGCCGAACAGCCGGTTGTCGTCTTCGTAGCCGAGCTTTTATGCCTTGCCACTTCGTTTGGTCCGCTGGCTCCGAGGTTACGGAAAGATTTCCGCGCAGGCGTGCTTGTCCGTGGTTGCGGTGGCAGCGTCGGTGGCCGAAGAAGGCCCGATTTCAGTGGCTCGCTCCGTTATCGGCAGACTGCAAGAGCAGAGAACAGCGATTACGCTTGTGCCGGTGGTGCACAGCTGCCGAACAGCCGGTTGTCGTCTTCGTAGCCGAGCTTTTATGCCTTGCCACTTCGTTTGGTCCGCTGGCTCCGAGGTTACGGAAAGATTTCCGCGCAGGCGTGCTTGTCCGTGGTTGCGGTGGCAGCGTCGGTGGCCGAAGAAGGCCCGATTTCAGTGGCTCGCTCCGTTATCGGCAGACTGAAGAAGCAGAGAACAGCGATTACGCTTGTGCCGGTGGTGCACTGCTGCCGAACAGCCGGTTGTCGTCTTCGTAGCCGAGCTTTTATGCCTTGCCACTTCGTTTGGTCCGCTGGCTCCGAGGTTACGGAAAGATTTCCGCGCAGGCGTGCTTGTCCGTGGTTGCGGTGCCAGCGTCGGTGGCCGAAGAAGGCCCGATTTCAGTGGCTCGCTCCGTTATCGGCAGACTGAAGAAGCAGAGAACAGCGATTACGCTTGTGCCGGTGGTGCACTGCTGCCGAACAGCCGGTTGTCGTCTTCGTAGCCGAGCTTTTATGCCTTGCCACTTCGTTTGGTCCGCTGGCTCCGAGGTTACGGAAAGATTTCCGCGCAGGCGTGCTTGTCCCTGGTTGCGGTAGCAGCGTCGGTGGCCGAAGAAGGCCCGATTTCAGTGGCTCTTTCCGTTATCGGCAGACTGCAAGAGCAGAGAACAGCGATTACGCTTGTGCCGGTGGTGCACAGCTGCCGAACAGTCGGTGATAAAAAACACGCGGCGCGGGTGCTGATGCCTTGGGACAGATAGAAGGTTAAAGAAAGACAGTGCTGAATCAAATAATTTACAAGGGTGGCGCGCCGCACCAAGTTACTGCGTGCTATTTAAATCTACATCTACACTTCATGACCTACATGGAAATTTTCGGGGACACGAACGGGTACTTACCGCAGTGTGGTACTCTCCCTCTGTTTTTCGTTGCTGCCATACTTTGTGCACCCTGTATCTGCGCTCCATTTTCTTCTCTTCCTGTTCGATGAATTTCAGTAATAGAAATTTCTTCTTCCGAAGAAAGAGGCGCTGAAATACAGCCATGAAGAGCCAAGATCATAAACGAGGTCGACTGCGGGCCCCCGTACAGCCGATGCTGGTTCAGAGTGCCGTGAAGTCCGACGTAGATATTCTCGGATTAGACCACCAGCGGTCGTCAGGGTGCCCCCCTCGACAACGTAAACGACTGGACGTGCACGCAATGAAGTGGCGGCGACCTGTGCAGCTGGGAATACGCGGCTTACATAAGCCGCATTCGGCTACCTCACACGGCCACCCAAACACCCACCGCCCGCATGCCTACCTAATGACCGTAGCCATTCAGCGGAGGTAGTGACACAAGCTTCCCGCGTAGATGGAGCAAACGATGGAATGCAGACGATTTTCGCCCAGTGTAGCCAGACCATATTCAGATCGCCGCTATCTTTCAACTGCGGCGGCACATTCATATCGGTAACACAACAACCGGGGTAGAAAGTATTTTTTAACAATAATTGTGCGCTTTCTTGGAGTGTTCTATAATTTTACAAAGAGTTGTAGTGGTATCGAGAGCTTTTTGCTTGTGATGCGCTTACACCCACCCCTTATAATACACCCACCTAAAGGGTGGGTGTATTGCGTTGCATAAGGGGTGCGTCGCATAAGGGGTGGGTGTATTGCGTTAACGTTTAGTGTTTGGGGAGTTGGTGGTAGTGAATGCGTTGTATCACCAGCTTCTTGACGTAGTTTGAATGAGTCAAGGATATAAGGCGCGTTCCTAGCCTCCCATTCTGTGTCGGCTTTGTGGCGCAGTGGGTAGAGCACCGTGCACATTGCGTTCCGCCCGTAGCGTCGAGGGATCGAAACCATGCGCCGGATAGTATTTTTTTTATATAGTGTAGGGGGAGGGGTGCTGACAACGACGGTGCGGACTGCGACGGACGTCAACGCTGGTGACATCGTCAGTTACTGAAATGCTCTGTATTTAAAAAAAATCACGCCATATCCACGGAAGGAATGATGATATGTGGGGCGAAGCTTGAGAGGGGGAGATCATCGGTAACCGTAACTCTCCCGTGAAAGTTCGCCGATTACATCATCAAGAAAGACGTAAGACTGTGTGCGTGCATTGTACAAATCAACTTTTATTTTGTTCTTGTTCGTTTGTTGTTGTTGTTGTAGGGTTCGTGAGGCTGCAAGCAAGCGCTCGTATCGGCAGGCAAACCCCGATGCAGTGAGAGCTCGCGAGGCGGCTGCAAAACGCATCAAGCGAGCTCAGCCCGAAGCTGCCGACGCGCGGTTTAAGCGCGACTTTCTAGACGAGATGCTTCGGCCTCTCTTTCGCGCACGGCGGGATCCTGTCGGCGAGAGCGCGCTGCCGCCGCCCTGCGCGCCCTCCGCTCCGCAGCCTTGTCAACAACCACCTCCTCCATCCGGTGACTCGTTGCGAAACAGGAAGCGCGTCAACAGCGATTGCCTTTTATAGTGTCAGTGACGTGCGAGTGACGTCATCATGACGTCACTCACACCTGCGCCACCTGCGAGTGAGTCATCGAACTCACTCGATGTGTTCGAGTGAGTTCGACCTCACTCGAGCAATGACTCACCCGAGTGAGTCATCGAGTGAGTCATTGCTCTGTCAGCCAAGGAACTTGATTTTTTACAAGGGGAAAAGAACGCTACATAGAAAGTAATCTAGGGGCGCAACACGTGTGTCATGGCTTGAGAGGGTTTTTATCATTTCAAGTGCGTGTGTTCTAATGCGAATTTTTAGACCTTGTGTGGCACGCATTTACACCGCTGTGATGAATTGCTTGTTTTGTTGTGCGCATTTATGGCATGTGTGTGTAGGTGTGTGGAGTATAAATATGTGTTTCATTCAATAAAAGACCAGTTGGAAGTCAGCGCTCGTCCTGTGTACCTCAGCTATAGTCCGTGTTTTTGTTGCGCTGTTTAGTAATGATCGAACTAGGCGGTCACGTAGCGCCACCTGCGAGTGAGTCATCGAACTAGGCGGTCACGTAGCGCCACCTGCGAGTGAGTCATCGAACTAGGCGGTCACGTACCACGAGACACAAGGGATGGACAGACCCACGGCTTTAGGAGCTTCGCCCCTAAAACTACTATCCGGCGCCTGGTTTCGATCCCTCGACCCTGCGGTCGGAAAGCAATGTACATGGTGCTCTACCCACTGCGCCAAAAAGCCGACACAGAATGGGAAGCTACGAACGCGCCTTATATCCTTGACTCATTCAAACTACGTCAATAAGCTGCTGATACAACGCATTCACTACCACCAACTCCCCAAACACTGGAGATGGGCCCAATTTTACGATAGTAAGCGGAATAAGTGACCGCCAAAAACAACGCGTTGTGGACTGCGCAGTAAGGTGCCAGCACGTGAGAGAACCGCTCCCGCTGTTCGTTCCAGGCAGGGGGCGCGCGAGCACTGCGAAGGCGGGAAATTTGAACTGCTTTGGACAAGCCTCCATTCAATTCATCAAGAGAGAAGCGAGACAAGGAGGCGAAGAGCGTGATGGGTAGTAGCAGTAAGCGGATAACGGTGCCAGAGGCCGTAATGGCGAATCACTGCTCTGCATTTACGACAGCTTTCACGTTGAGTGGAACGGCTTTAATTTTTTTTCTGCTGAGCCACTGCGAAGCGTTATTGACAGCTGTCCAGTTTCCATGTTACTTATGTATTTCCTTTTGGATGGATGGATGGATGGACGGATGGATGGATGGACGGACGGACGGACGGACGGACGGACGGACGGACGGACGGACGGACGGACGGACGGACGGATGGATGGATGGATGGATGGATGGATGGATGGATGGATGGATGGATGGATGGATGGAGAGGACTTTATTGAATAAATACTGCAGTAGGTATAGCCCGGTTGACGGGCCTGCCTCAACGTGGCCGTGCTTTGCATCCTCTTGGGCAGACCTACTTGACAGGGACCCCTTTGCGGAGTCCGTGCCTTTCGAGTGCCTTGAGGACCTGCTGAATGGCCCACTCTTGATCTGACTTGTTGTTTGAGGCGATGGCGATTTGGAGATCTGCGCGTTATTCTGTGAAGCTGACACCGTCTTGTAAGGCTGCACAGTCCAATAGGATGTGCCAGCGATTGGTCGTACCTTCTTTGCAGATGTCGCACTGTGCGCTGGGATAATGGTCGGGGTACATAGGATCGGGAGCGCCTGTGTGAGCACCGACGCAGTTTCGAGGCGTCGTAGGCGTACTGCTTCTTGCCTGCTTAGAGACTTCTGGTGTGAGGGGCGTAGGGTACTTTTTTTTCCCTTTTGGATGTGTGTTTGGCATTTTTATGTTGTTCCGGAATAAACCGCAGGTTTATTTTATCTGTGTGATGGCAATGACTCAAGATGAGGTGAGGCTCATGACCGCGTCACACTTGAAGGAGGTTCGTAAACTTAAGGTACTGAACCAGTACATAATATCAGGACCAGTGCCCCGGTGACCTTTTGAATCGCATTTTTTTTGCACACCATGACTAAGACCCTGTGGTTGTGGTATTTACACGGAAGGAAATGTGCTTCAACAAAGAGATATGGATAGTAGGCCGCCAAGGTCAAGGTCATTCCCTTTATCTCCCCGCGTGCTCCGTCCTACCACCTGTTAACAATTTCCGGTGTTCATGAGAACTAAAGGGGACGTTTTAGTGACGTCGCTTGGTGCCTCCGGGGCATACAAACTACGCCCCTTTTTTCACCCCTTTCCTTGTGGAGAGGGGACAAGGGGAGGAGGAAAACGTTGGTAGGGAGACAACCTGGGGATCAGTCTACTCTGCGCTACGCCTGGATTCCGTCGTCTTTCTCAAACGGTTGGGTATCTGTCTGTGCCGTTGCTTTCATCATGCAGGTAAATGTTGACGCTATTCTCTCTTCCGCCTGGCAGAAGATAGAGGACCTGGATGACAGCCCTCGAGACCTAGGAATACGGCGGCGCTTGCTGCTTGAGAAACTGCTGCGGGAATGGAGCTGGGCACAGAGTTCCGACAGCGAGGACGAGTCCAGCGGGAGCGGTAGCAGCAGCGTGGACGAGTCCAGCGGGAGCGGTAGCAGCAGCGAGGACGAGTCCAGCGGGAGCGGTAGCAGCAGCCAGGACGAGTCCAGCGGGAGCGGTAGCAGCAGCGAGGACGAGTCCAGCGGGAGCGGTAGCAGCAGCGAGGACGAGTCCAGCGGGAGCAGTAGCAGCAGCGAGGACGAGTCCAGCGGAAGCGGTAGCAGCAGCCAGGACGAGTCCAGCGGGAGCGGTACCAGCAGCGAGGACGAGTCCAACGGGAGCGGTAGCAGCAGCCAGGACGAGTCCAGCGGGAGCGGTAGCAGCAGCGAGGACGAGTCCAGCGGGAGCAGCAGCGAGGACGAGTCCAGCGGAAGCGGTAGCAGCAGCCAGGACGAGTCCAGCGGAAGCGGTAGCAGCAGCCAGGACGAGTCCAGAGGAAGCGGTAGCAGCAGTGACGACGACTCCGAGGGCAAAGACGATGTGCCTGCGATGCCTCCCAAGCAGACGTCAAGCCGGAAGCGGCCGGAGGATTTTGCAGAGGTTGGAAAACAGTCTAAGAGATGCCGCCTGCAGTGCCCCACGGACTCAGATGCCGCGCCCGAAGATGATTGTGACAAGCAGGGAAATTCTTCTAGTGAAGAAGAGGAATATGATAGCTACCCCGTTGTCGGAGCTCCATTTCCTACTTCCGCTGACGAATACGGGCTGCCTATTGAGGAACCTGTGATAGACCCTGATCTTTTGTTCCTGGATTAGAATACTGTTTCCTATAGACGGTCATTTTGGCTGCTTATTTTGACCTTGTTGTGAGGAGTATGGCGGTCTTTTAGGCGTGTAGCACATGTTTAACACAAAGCGCTCTAAACATTGTTCAGCTGTGTTGTTTGGAAATTAACGCCGGTACTTTATTACCCACTCCCTCTGGTAGTCCTACACCGGCATAGTTCTCCTTTTTCTTTTTTGTGACAAAACAATCGTGTGATTCCTCGAAAGAATCTACTGAAAAGTGCGTGTCTGCGCACAGTAAGATATTAAACTGTTAAAGAAGTGTAACTGTGAATACTTGGTTGCATAAATGATTATACAACAACAAGGTCAATAAAATTATTATCATTATCAAAATAAATCATTTCACTTAACCCCCGATCTGACACCACACAGGCATAAATAAAACTTGTGGAGAAACAAGCAGAGTACACAAAAAAATCACACTTTTCCACTATGTATCCGCAGAAAAGTGTGTTATTGGCAAAGTTAACACATTCATTGACCTCAGTATATGTAGATTTGATTAATTGACAAAATAGATGTACACGTAAACTAACCGCAAACTGCCCGATAGGCTGCCCCACACAACTAAGGTAGCATGAAAAAACGGAGAAACAAAAATTTGTGAAGAAGCCAGAAAAGTGTACATACAAGTGCCTATCTTGTGTATATCCCCGGTAACGCACATAAAACGCTGCAAAAAAATGCGGCGAAAAAGTGTGGCATAGATTAACCGAATCAAATTGACTGAGTTACATTACCTTTCTCTAAGGGTGTGTGATTGAATTAATACCGCGGTTCCTTGAGTTCTGAAGGCATGTGGGTGAGTCAGTAGGTGTATTTCAATGACATCAAGAATTAGTAATTCGTGAATGAATCTGTGGTACCAACAGCCAATATAGACGTTAGCGCTGCCCTTAGGCGCGATTACTCCCAATGGGAATTTTGACAGCAGCTTTCTGGACGCACTCAGCAAATGGGAAATTTATTAGGGGGTTGTGCCAAGTGAATGCGGGGCACCTGCTTTTCTTTATCTCAGCCAAGTATTGCGTTGTTCATGCTCACACATTAAAAAACAAGGAGCCCTTTCATTAAAAGTAGCAAGCAACATCAAAGTACTGCGCAGAAATTTCGCATTAGTGCGCACCATTCCGACGTACAGTAATGGCAGGATAATAGAGAGTTTTCGCTGACCGTTTTCGAAGCTCCGCTCCGGTATCGGCGGCCCGCTCAGCGCAATTAACCGGAGCTAATGCCGTTCGCGGCCCAGTGCGCCATGCATGCGCAATGGAGAGGACCGTGAAAGACAATCAGCTAAAACTCCCTAATGACTGAATTTTCAGCTGCACCCCAAACGTACTACACGCGAAATATTCGCTCAGTGCGTACTAAGGCGGGTAATCTCATCCTAATCTCCGGTCCCTGCTCCGCAGACAGCGCTAGTCTGGTGGAAGTACGGGCGATGCCAAGGATGAAGGGAAAAATGGACAATAGTGTGGTTGATTTGGCCGAGGATACATACATGCTACTTGTCTTGAACTCGGTACTATCAGCAGGCGTCGCCTGTGCAGCCCGGAGAAGGCCGCTGGAATGCGCGGCCGGGCTGGAGGAGCGGCGGGCGCGCACTTTCGTACGGTCTGCGTTTCGGGTAAGTTCCCACATTTTACCACCGCTAGGTCGTGACGCTACGGCCCAACCCTCGCCAGTTGAACTACATCACGGGCGGGGTAGAGGAGCAGCGCGCGGGCATTGGCCGCTGCCCTAGCCCTGCCGTTGCAACTGGTGATACTTGTTCGTGTTAATTTACATGGGTGTCCTTAAAACAGGCGATTCCTTCCCTCTCCTGAATTTTCGGCCTAATTGGGTCAGACAGCAGAACCCTATCACACGGAAGCGCCCAATAAAACATTTGAACGAACCATCTTAACGCGGGTCACATGAAGAAAAATATGCGAGGCCTTCTTATCTTATCAGCGACTGTATTATATAAAAATGGTAAAACAGGCAATAAAGACGGCGTTTTCGTGACTTAAACATCAATTTTTATATTTCCTTTCGGGTAATGGCTTTGTTTGCAAACGCACAGGCTCGACCAGTGACGCGAAATATTTCCCATCAAGGGTGATATGATTATCGCTAAGCTTTTAGTGTCGGGCTGAGCCTAGCAGCGGAGCTCACTGTCAAAAAGATACATATAAAACTCTTAATCATGCAACTTAAGCGCACAATGAGTCATCTTTTCGGTGAGATGTAGCAGCGAAGGTATTCATTGGAACCGGTGCTGCTCCGGGGCAGATCCGGAACGCGCGGCAAGCGTCGTCGGGTAACTCGGCCAGAGGCGATGCGTGTTGCAAGAAAAAAAAGGGTTGAGGCGGTAGAGGGTTGTTTTGAAGCGCCTTCACTCTGTCAAGAATCTGCTGTCCTTTTTGGGTGCGCCGGCCGTATGAAAGTGTGTGCTTGCCGCTCCTCCAGTCCGACCGTGTGGAGTGTTACAGGACGCGTGCGACACCTAAACAGGGCGTGCTCCTCCGCCTTGGCGGCGCGAGCATCGTCCGCGCCGGCGTAAAGGTGGCTGGCTAGGCACCTTACCGGCGTCCCACAGTGGGAGAGCTCGGCCGCAGCAGTCTGCTGAACCGGCGTTCGGTATGGCGAGCAGTGTAATGAGACTGACTGTAGGCGCCGTAGAGACTTTTCCTGTTTTTAAAGACGATGGTCTTTCTTGGGCTACCTCAACCCCGAAATTTTCGTCTGTCTGTCTGTCTGTGACTCGATTCAGCCACCCGGCCGAAGTGAAATGCTTACTCGCAATAGTCTTATATACTCATAGCCAAATGTACACATCTAAGCCCAGTTTATTTGTTCAGACTTGTCAATTTTGTTGAACACGAACAAGACATTACGCAAATATAGGACAAAAAATTAGTACAGAAGGGATATTTGCAGTGTTCCTTACAAAATTCCTGGATGCTTGGTTTTTCGGTAGCAAATGATATTCTACATGTACTGCAGAAAACCGCCGCCTCCTGACGGCACATAAAAAATCACGCGGCAACAGCAATGAAAGGTTCCACTAGCTAGGTTCCACGTTCTGCTTGGAACGCACGTGGGGCCCGGTCACACGGTTCTCTAAACCTTGTTGTCGGCCACCTCCATTCACGCGCGTCTCCGCCGTACTGCAGCGCTGGCATCGAGGAACCCCGCCTGTAGCAGGGGAACGCGGTAAATTCATATCGCTTTGAGCAAAGCGTTAGTACGTTTACTTTGGGATGCGCATGACAGAACACGAACAGCATGAGAGGTAAGCGGGAAAGCGAAGGGGGGTATTTTCTTGGCAAATGCCTACAAAGACTATCGTCTTTTAACGACAGTTGCAACGAAAGGAGCAGATACGCGGGTAATTTTTTGATTGGCTCCAGTGAAGAGAGAGAGTAAACGTGTTTATGGCGAAAAGCAATGGGGAGGAGTCCTCAGTCCAAGACCCCTTGAGCTTTCCCCGCCTCAACAGCCCTCAACACCAGCAGGCGCTGGTCATTGAGGTTGGAGCTGTTCAGAGCTCTCTCCCAAAGCTCGCGAGAAGAAATGGAGGGATTTCGCGAATATAGTGGGGCGTGCGCGCAGCCCCCTACCATATGAAAGAACGTCCCGGGGGCTCCGCAGAACCGGCATAGCAGGGAATATACGGTGGGGTGCAAGATATGGCATTTAGTGGGATGGGGGAAAGTATTCGTCTGGAGTGAATGGAGCTGCCGTTCCTCCTCTTTCGTTAGGTGTTTATGCGGTGCTGGGTAGGTATACATCCCAACTTGTAGTGCTGTGTTACTTCGTGATATGTGATCAGCGGGGTTGGCCTCTCTTGCTCGCTACCCGGAGCCCGGCGGGATAACTCTCGGGCCAACAGGTGGGCGGTTTCGTAGCCCGGGACGGCAGAGTGGGCGGGTGCCCATGTGATCATGATAGATCTGTCTGGTGGGCGCTGGCAGATGCTTTGGTGGGTTGTGAGGTGAAGTCGTCCGCACGAGAAGTTGCGGCACGCTTGCTGCGAATCTGTGATGATTGCGCTGGCGGTAGTTTGCGTTATGGCGAGAGAAATGGCCGCTTCTTCCCCTTGTAAGGGGTCGTATCCGGGTAGGGTTAGGCTCGTGACGTGCTTATTGTTCTGGACAACCACGGCTGTCATTGCTCTTATGCCGGCATAGGAAAACGCGTCCGTGTACACTGTGGTTGGTTCCCTCCCGTAGTATGTGTGGATGGCCTTGGCTCTTGCTTCCCTGCGCCCAGTGTGATGGAAAAGGACATCAAACTTTACGACAGACTGCACGGTTTCGATGTGTCCGAGGAAAGCGACGGCACGTACATCACCGATACTTGCCAAGGGTCGCTGCATAAGATAAGCAATTTCAAACAACCGGGCTTACGCCATCACAGCTCATCAGGTAACCAGTATTGTTTCACTTTGGCACGGTATCCTTGTAAATTAGCCAAGGTTAATGCGACCTATCGACGCAAGTAACCCCTGCATCTTAGTCAAGCGAAAAAGAGCGGTTATTATTTGCGTCTTTGTACGTGGGAACCAGCGCGCGTTTTCTTCACTGAGAAATAGCGTTATTTTGTCCTATTAACACCAGCTTAAATGAATTGCGCGTTCAGCGGAACGATATGCCCAACCAGAAAGGTCTTTTCTTCGCGCGTACGTCACCTTGAAAATCCTGACTTCATTGTCTTTGGCCGTCCGTATTCACCGCACACTGCAGGGTTTAAATTTCTCGTTGCTGTTTACAGGGGTAAGGGTTGAACTTGTGATCTCAATATAAAATACTTGAACAGCCTCTGTTATTAGATCACGTCCTCCCATTTCGCGCTGCCTATTTTTTTGTGATGGGGCACCAACTTGCTCAATCTTGCACCTTATCATATACAATAAATAGAAACCTCTACGGAAAGTGCGTGTCGGCCAACCACCTGCAGTGGGGGAGAAACGTAGGGGCATGTGAATGCTCGAAACTTCGAACACTTCGGGAATAGTTTTCGTCATTCTATTCGCAGGGCAGATATGTCGATTGAAATATTGCAAGTTTGGTGAATAAAAATAGCTCTGACGCACGTACATGTCGATTGATGATTCACTGCACGACATGCCCTTTTGGGTTGGCTTTTTTGCACGATGCCAAAACTGCAAAAACGCCGTACAAGTGTGAGCATTGCGTGCAAAAAGTTTATCCTAAACAGGGGAGTAATCTGGGGTTGTGTTTCGGTGTCGGAATACCTTACGAAATTCTCTTCTCGCAAGATATTTGCACATCGCTTCGATATATTAAAATATAACGAAAAATAGCAACAGTGTTGGTTTTTAAGTGCGAATGCACTTTATAAGCGACTCCAAACCTTCCACCGCCGGCGGCGGCGGCGTCCGCAGTCCTCCTCTCCCTAGCAACGGCGTGGAGCGGAGAGGAGCGTCGGTAGCAACGGCGCGGTGACGTCACTTCACCACGTGACCGCGCTCGCTCCGCCTCCTCGCCGTGGCTGCGCGGGTGCGCGCCGCTCCCCGCACCGCTCCTCGCGCCGTGACGTCATGGTATGACGTCACAGCGCGCCTCCTCTCCCCAGCAGCTGCCGCGCGCCTCTCTCTCCACCGTGACGTCACACTCTCTCCTCTCCCCCTCGCTCGGCTGCAGCTGCCGTGCGCCGCTGTCCCTCTCCCCTTGCGCTCGCCTCCTCTCTCAGCCACCTGGCTCGGCGCGCTCGGCGCGGCGTACCCCCCTATATATGCAGCGATAAACTGCCAGACCTCCGTGGGTCGGCTCGCGTGCGCTCACGGGCGAATGCCAACGGATTTTTACTTACTCCCCCTCATAGCATCACCCCGTGCATTCGCACATAACTATGCTCACCCTCGGGGAAATGCTTGGGAGTTTTTGTTTGTGCGTAGTAGGGTTGGGCTTACTCTTCATTCAGGGCACTTCACAACTACGAATGAAATCGCGCTCAGCGGATGAGTACTCAACCGGGACACTTATTTTTCTTTTGCTTAAACTTTTGGAAGTGGTGACCAATGCCTGTCGCTAATAATCAACAGTTCGCGAAGCTAATCAATAAACATGGCGACTTGCAACGAGCGTCTAAAACCGCAACAGCTCTTAAAAAAAAGTTCCCGCCGTAGATACACAAAAGTGGTAACAGTCACACTCGTATTCACCAACCGAATACAAATTCAGGCTTCTTCTATCAGCCGGTGAAGGCTTACGTGATTCCAGACCCGAAAATAATTAGCTAATAAGATGCAATACAGGAAACAGACGGAACTTTGCTCACTGGAGACTCTGTGTACAGCGATCGTAGACTCTTTGCGGTAGGCCGGCGGCAAATTCGTAGGCGCACAATAATTGATCACGAAAGAACTTCGAAAACTCTAGTCACCAAACAGATTTTTGCTCGTGAAGGCCACGGCGGGAGAACAAAAGATTTCGGAAGTTCCGCACAATGTATACTTGAGCACGCCTCGAGACAGGCATGCTCCTTAGACGTATTTTTTTTTTAATTCGGAGACACAATAGTCGGTAACCTTCGATTTAGAAAAAAAGCCTGAAAAGTTATGCTTCGAGGCCTTCTATTCAGCAAGTTTGCGCAAACTATGAAAGAAAGGGTTGATTCGACCATTAACCTGCATACACATCTGAAAAACCATGTTCACACACAAAGAAAATGCAGCGACAAAAAAGTGTTGCAACACAATACCTGCACTATTCACCACTCATTGTTGGATTATATCTACGTACAAAAATAATGCGCAATCAAGTCATATTTTTGCGGAAAACAATTGGAACGTACCCGTCTTTTCTTTAACGACGCGGGAAATGTCTGATTACCAGGGGAGGGCAGGAGGGGGACACGCGCGAATAAAAAAAAGCGTTCCTGTATTGTAAGCCGCATCTACTGAGCCCATTACTGGCACATATCGGCTAGGTTGTCACAAGTTACCCTCTAACTCGTGTCTGGACAGCGCCTTTAACTAATCCTGCGCGATACCGCTCGACAGTTCTAACTTTAAAACTATGTAATAGCAAACACACACGCGACAAGATGACAAGGCGCGGGCGCGCAGGTTAGATTGAACAGCAAAGCCGGCCATGGAACCTTTTTTTGCAGTTGAGGCTGCAGACAACGCATGCATTTCAGGTTTGCCTTGTACTGCTCCCTGTGAAAATCGACCGGCATTGGACACCCCGGTACTGCGTCAGATTTTTCGGAGGACTGAAACAACACTTGGCACCAGTTGCGCCGCAAATGTGCGTTTTGGAGCAAGATGGAGCTAGAAAAATTGGTTAGGGCGCAGAATCTCCACAACACCAATGGGCAGGGTAGTAGGTACCGGGGGGGAATAAAAGGAATACGAATAACGGAGCACACAGCATCCGACAGATGCCGAACCGTCTGGCTGCACTGCCATTAAACTGCGCGCATGCGTAGTTCTTTCACAGCGTTTGAGAGTGAGGGGATATGCTCGATAAAAAAGCGACCCCGGTCATTTATTTTGAGGCGTCTTTTATGCTCTGTCGCCACTGGGTGTCGTTTTATCTAGTACAGACGGCAAAAAGGCTTGTCTATAACGCGCGAGCGGCGTGCTCTGGTCTGCGCAGAAGACTTCTAGTGATAACGCCTGCTTTTAAGACGGTAGAATGGGAGCATGCGCGATCCGCATCAGTGCGATGGCTGTTTTCCTTGTCGCTGTGCCCGTCGCTTTGCTCTCCGCACCTTCTTTCGTCTTGAGAAGCGCTGCCTGCACTGCCGGGCCGGGAAACAATAATGGAGATTAGCGAATAGTAGTAAAGCGTTGGCTGTGTTTAACTACCTGCTACGCTTAATTTTTGCGGCGACCTACGCAATTTAGACAGGAGTTTTTTTTTGTATTAAAAACAACGAACAGCAATCGCTCAAAAAAAACACATCGCTTCCGGTGTTTTAGAGTGTCTAGATATCGGTCGGTGATTTGTGTATTTTGTGTATTTTGGTTCACATGTTCGTGTTCGTGCATCACTTCTCCATGTCTACATGGCTACGTCTTACGTGGGGCTGTACATCCTCATAATTAAGCTCGGCCTACCAGCCCAACACTGACCCCTATTAGAAACAGGAAAAAAACAATAAAAAACACATAACTTGTGCCGTCTTTATGTGTTGTGCGAATTTCTGTGTTCTTGTCCTCGATAATTTGCGCGCAGTTTGTTTTTCGAGATGAACCATGGAAATTCTCAGGGCCTACGTAATCAAAAAAGTTCACATTGGCCTGTCCTCCCGTTAGTTTCGTAGTGAACCATGTTTGCCAGTATCAAAGAAATTTAAATGTGTAGTAAAGGCAGCACCCGCGTTCATTTAGTTAGGAAGGCTCGTTGGGTTGGTTCTTACGAAAGTAAGCGAAACATCAAACCACCACGCCGGAACGCACGCCGATCAACGAACGCCCGCGCAGCTCCCCTGCCGTGGTTTGAACCGTGGCGACACCGACCGGAGCGGGCGGAAACTATAATGGCAAACTGTTCGCATGGCGACGCAGTGAAACATCCCCCTCGCGAGAGGCACGATCAAATGCAGAGCATTTCCGGCGGCGCACGACGTTAAGTAGTTTGCGTTACGTTAATGTTGTTGCACTTGTGGCAACTGCTCGTCACTTGTGGAAAGCGCTCTTGTGGCAAGCGCTCGTCACTTGTGGCAAGCGCTCGTCACTTGTGGCAAGCGCTCGTCAGCAGTAATTTGATGAGTCAAGGATATAAGGCGGGTTCCTAGCCTCCCATTATGTGTCGGCTTTGTGGCGCAGTGGGTAGAGCACCATGCACATTGCGTTCCGCCCGCAGGGTAGAGGGATCGAAACCAGGCGCCGGATAGTATTTTTTATATAGTGTAGGGGGAGGGGTGCGGACTACGACTACGGACGACTACGGACGTCAACGCGGGTGACATCGTGAGTTACTGAAATGCTCTCCATTTAAAATACTTATTCACAACACAAAATACAGCATGAACCGGAGCGAGCTCAATGCACTGCATGTCCCCGATAATCCCCACGGGAAGAGGGAGTGGCCGACTAGGGCTTTAATAATGCGTAAAGTATAAAACATTTCATGCTTCGTTCAACTCTTGGTACCAAAAAAAATTGGAACTTTTCTAGCAGCAATACGAACTGTGACCGCAGCTTTAAAACTGGATTCGGTAAAACGGGCGACATCACTTCAATGAAACGGCGTTCGATGAAATGGTTTAGATTAAACGGACACGCCTTCGATAAAACGGCGTTCAACGAAACGGTGTTCTATGAACTGTCGGGTACCCGTAAACAAGAACCACGTGTCGACAAGCGTCCTTGCCGACCACTGCGATACCACACCACACACAAACAACTGGTCTGCTGCACGAGTCCTCGCAAAAGAAAGGAATGCTACCTCACGCCTGCTACTAGAATCACTTAATATACAGATGACGGAACACACGCTGAATAGGAACGCCGGAAATCTTCCACCAATCTACGCAAGTTGTCTGCGCAGCGTTGTGAAACGTACTTAAGGCGATTATTTCCCTTCAAGATTTTATTGTGACCAAGGCTTCCCTGTTGAAGCCGAAACGTTCATTTCTTTTAAACTCAACATAGCTTGTGGTCGGCGTCCTGGCCTTTCTTCTTCAGAAAGGAGGGCCACGCCGCAGCAGCCTGCCGCTAGGATCGCCCCAATTTCTGAAACCAAAACTATCCAAACTCGCCGACCAGTGGTACAGTCATGACAGCCTACATGACAGCTCAGTTTGAGCTGCAATTTTCGTCCGCAGAGTAATCGCAGGCGGTCGGGTTGTCTACGCTGTCTGTCGTCGTGGTGGTGCGTGCGCACAAGTGCATCGGCTCCCGGGTGGTAAACTGGGTTATCGGTGACGCCCTTCGCGGCAGTGTCTTTAGTTGCCCAGCTGCCCAGTTGCCCAGACTACACTTTCCAGTGGATAACCAGCCGGCTCGCCCGGTATTTTCACTAGCTCGCAACAAGCTGCGGTACCCAGAGATTCCACGGAACCCTTCCTGCTAATAGTGAGGTGAGTGAACAGACTTTTTTTGCTACGAAAAAGAGCACGCGGCCGTTCCTTCTTTTAAAATAAAAGCTGTATGGGATAGGAGAACAGCGCGTTTACCTTTGTTAAAGATCGGAAAAGGCGAGACAGTGGCTTATATGTATCGCCGCGTGAATTACCTTGCGTAGTACCCGCCGCGGTGGCTCAGTGCATGTGGCTAAGGCTTTGTGTTGCTGAGGTTAAATACGCGGGTTCGATTCTTGGCCGCGGCGGCTGCTTTTCTGATGGAGGCGAAAAGCAAAAACGCCCGTCTGTTAGATATTTTAGCGCACGTTAAGGATCCCTAGGTGGTCAAAAGTAATCTGGTGCCTTCCACTACGGCGCCCCTCATTGCCTGCGCGGTGTGGGCACATTAATCCTCATAATCATTAAATCAATCACCTTGCATCGTCAGGGCTCGGTAACGGCCGCTCGGCGGACCTGTTTTCCATCGAGCGGCCGCTGTTCGTTGGTTTGAACAGCAGCGTGTGGGAATCGGAAAATTAGCGAGTTTTCATTTCTATAAAACATGCCGTATGGGTATGCATCACCAATCCTCGGGACAATATCCGCCCGCGCCTCTTTTCCTGCTCGCAGCTAAGTTATCGCGCCTTTTTTGTGAGACTTAATACTATGAGATTTTTTGTCTCTGATTAGCCTTGGTACCTGTCTTTCAAAGCGTTTTTTTGCTGTTTGAAGGCGGATATATGGAAGATACGGTTAAAAGTTATATGTGGACATCGCTTAGCTATTACCAGACTGTCTTTCATTTTCAATAGTTTTTGTCCTACGCTATGCAGTTATATGGAGCCTGGGCTAGTCAGTACAAAATGGCCTATAGAGTGCTCGGGTCCGCCCCCCAGCGCCCGAAGACGGCGCAAAAGACTTCCTATGTACAGCTAGCCCATATCAGATGGTCTTCACGCAAAAGTGGCGGGAACGACATCTTGCGTCCCAGAGCCCTTTGTTGAGATAGCAGGATGCGTATTGGTGTCCGTTGGCCAGTGCATGTCAATTTTGGTGGCCACCTTTCGCAGACGCTGTGCCTGCCAAGCATCGCGGCTTTCATTTGCAACGGTAGTGGCACCACATTCCCAGGGTTTCTGTAGACACTGACCAAGGCGGAACTGTTGGATCACCGGAACGGGAACAGCGCGGCCAAGCGATAAGTTATTTATTTTTACTATTTCTTATATGAATAGAAATGGTGTAGTTCGTTAAGTCGCCTGTGATTGAATTACATGGAACATTATGTAATATCTCGGAAGAATTGAACGTACCACGATGTAGGCGCAGGGGCCGTTGGAGAGAAGCACCGCGGTGCTGCTATCGTGATCTGCAGGTTGACGTGGACGTTGTCTCGAGTGACGCCACCCTTGCGCCTCCCTCTCGCTGAGGTGCTTCTTATGCAGGATGAATTTTTGGTGCAGCGCTTGGGCGCTCTCCTGCTGACGTTCGCGACGAAATGAATCGTGCGTCTTCGTGTATGGTATACATGGCGCGGTCGCCTAGCATAGGACGGGCGCAAGGCGTCAACCCGCGTCACAATGAATAAAAAAACTATGTTCTGTTTTAAAAAGGAGCTTTCTATGTCCCACTGATCGGAATTCGCCTCGAAAACTACCTGTAGGAAGGCCACGTTTTTCTGATGATACAGGTCGTCGTAAAAATGAAAAAAAAAACACTTCCGTGAACGGAATTGTGCCTGGCTTCCCCCGGCTTTGAAGACGACGTCTATCCGTCTGCCCTATTTCAACACGCTCAAGGCTGTTTGGCTTATTAGGACAAGGGTTCATGAATGGGCAAAATTACGGAAAAATCGTGCACCCTTTTGTAGAATTCCAGTACGTGCGAAGTCAAATGGCGAAGGGTTAAATACCAAGGAGCTGCGGTCAAAAGACCAAACCTCCTGCGAGTCAGCTCAACGTGAGTCGACATAGAAGGAATCCCTCACGAGAAAGCTTCGCGTTAAACCATGGCCTTCGTTAGAAGGAGGGGCGAATGATTCTATAATCCGTCGTGCAGTGGCGCTTGCTGCTACCGCCGGTAGCCCTGCCGAGGCGCATTCCGGCTTAATTGTTCGTCCGCTTCAGCGACGGTTGTTTTGGGCACGTTTTGGGGTAGCCTCGCGTCCGTTGCGCGCATAGTGTGCACGGCGTGATAAGCTTTTTCGACAGCACGTTCCGGGTAATCGGTACCTGACGACATGAACTGGTTGTACGGCAAAGATACATGATAGCTAGGTTTGCAGGGGACGGGGACGGGGAAGAAAATGTAGAGAACATATACAGTATCCGCGAGCCAAAAAACAGGTTCCCTTTGCGCACTCGGTTTCACGAATTGTACTGCGCTCCAAAAATTTGTGAATACTAATTCGGTTGTCTTGCAACAGGTATTACAAAAGCAGAAAGAAACCAACTGATTCTGACAATTTTTTAAATTTATTTACAGAATACTGAAGCCACATTTAAGGGCCCAGCAGGATATGCATGAAAGTAAGACTACACAATACCTCCAAAAGAACAATATAAAAATACATAGGTACAGGACGTAGATTACGGTTCAAAAATAAGAAGCGAAAATACCGGGCCGGTTAACGACCGTGGTAGGCAGTTTCAGTTGTTTATTTGAGGAAAGCGTGAGTATTTGAAAATGTTTGCTTTGGCTAACATTTTCAACTAGTCTGGCGGTGCCGTGTTCGTATTATCGGGAACGGTTTCAGATAACTCGAGGTTTATTTACAGCTTGTTCTTATTTGAAAGGAAAATAAATTTGCTCGTGGGAATTTTACGACTATTTTCTAGTGCGGGGATAGTGTGTTCTTTTATAATATTACTAAAAAAATTGGATCTTCGATACCTAAAGTAAATACACTGAACTGCACAGCGAAGCCTCATATCAAGTGCCTCGATGGTTTAGTTTATCGCTCCCAGACGATTTGAGTATGTGAACGTGGTTGGAATAACCGCTCAATACGAGGTTTTAACAGTAGGAGCAGCGTGCTTCAGTTTGAGTCCTAAAAACACAAGTTGAGGAAATATTCACCCGCAAACATTGAAAGTATGCTTATTCCAGCTTAAGTTGTTGGTTAAAGTAACATAGAGGTACTTATGCTCAATAACTTCAGCTAGTGCATGAACTTGTGTTCTGAACTTAGCGCCAAATACCGATTTTAAGGTCCTCAACTTCCTCACTTTTGTGGCAAAAGTTTTAGCAGAAGTGGTGTTAATGCAAACCACCCAGCTCACATGGCGATTTATTTCTATATCTGTGGTGCTGTTGTGCGGTGGTGTACACCCGAGATGACACATCTGTATAGCTAGATTCTGTTGTCTTGTTTCAAGTTGCCGCATTGTTTTTTTTAAACAGCATACGAAAACACGCATTGCATTATGCCTACTGCATACCACGCTAAAGTATAGTCACTGTGCTCCTGGGGACTACATCGAATTAGTAGAAGTCAGCTTGCTCCTTGCTGTAGGGCGCCCGTAACACACGGAGTGCTGTTAAAAATTTTTTTCGGTGTAGGACGTTTGTAGGCGACAGCGTGGTTTTAAATCACCCTAACTACTTGACTCGCGTGAAGAGCTGTTTTTTTTTTCGAGTGGTGCTATTTACATAGACAATTCTGCTTCCACCAATTGAGACTAGTTGTGAGAAACGCAGAAACAGCCACTGCTGGTGCACGAGGATGGATGCCTCGAAACAAATTTCCGTATCACGGCGCCACACTGTGGGAACATGTTGAACTGTATTCCGACACTTCACTTCTGAGCGCACACTCTCTCATAAAACATCTGAACTCTTGTGACCTCTGTACGGGTTGTAGAGCTTTTAATTACGATATGCAGATACGACGTGCAGATTCCACGGTTCTGTCGTTAATTGCCAGGAATACGATAGGGATAGGTATGCGTTGAAGCACATGTTACAGATTTTTTTTTCCCATTTCTTTCGAGCTAATCATTAGTAAAATTCACTAAAGGCTATAAAACAAAAATATTGCATGTTGGAAGTTTATATAGCACTAGGTCAACAATATCCTCTTATATAGGTTTACAAAATGGACACTAAAGCTGGTACAATAGGATTCTCGAAATACATCTCATAACCTTGACTTCGGTGTTGTTTTCTCTTTGAAGTATGATGAACAACTCAAAACTTCGCCTAGTTTACCCGCCGTTTAGGATATTTAGACTGTGGGAATGACATCACTGGTGTAGGAAAATGCGAGTAAACAGGTCCACTGTACTGAAACAAACATGAGAAGATGATAGCCCCGACCACGAATCCCCTCGTGGGCCCATGGAAATCAGCGATCGGGTGTGCGCTAGCACGTGGATATGTGGGAGTATCAGGACGTGTTAAAATATTTAAGTGTGATAGGAAAAACTTCCCAAGTACTTGCGGTGATGAAATATAGGTGGCGGCGTGAGGTGCGCAATGGGGGTAGGAATGATGAGGTATGTCGGGAAATGTAATATAGTTTATGGAAAAGACAGAGCCTTGTACTTTTCCGCCTAGAAACAAGTGTGGGAAGACAGAGGGACGACTTTATAGCTGATATGCTGGAAGGAAAGCCGTATGTCGAAGAAATAAAACGGGCTGCTCGAGTTTCGATAGACTCAAGAGAATTTATCAAATACTTTTAAGGGGGCTTCCCAATTTCTGAAGTGTAGTCAAGCTTAGCGCGTACAAAGGTTGTGTACGCCAGTTTGCGGACTCTAGCAGGTGAGCATGATAATTATCTTCGGATTTACCCGAGGATCTTAGAGGCATCGGCTCCAAGTTTTTTGGGTGTGGTCAGACCAGGCTGGTTTGCTGTTTATAAGAACACCGAGGTACCGGTGGGTCTCCACCCGTGATAAGTCGGTTGAGGTTACCAAGCATGTAAAGCTAACTGGAGAGTGTTTCCGGGTGACGTGCATCAATTCACATTTCGAAACGTGTAGTTTCATCATCCGTAGCGAGCAGCAATTTTATAAGTTGGTTAGGTCATATTGGCGAAGGAGCTGAGCATTTTTACTGGACATTTTTCTGTAGACAACACAATCGTCTGCGAAAAGCCACATGAAGGAGTAGATGCCTGACGGTAAATAATTAATAAAGAATAAGAATAAAAGAGGTCCCAGAACTGAGCCTAGCTGTACGGCGACCGTTACTGTGGTTGCGCGTGACTGAATACCTACACCGGTGCTGAACTTGGAGCGATCGGTTAAAAAGCATCTCATCCACGATAATATCAACGGGGGAAGGTAAAGGCACGAGAGTTTACTAATGAGTCTCTGGTGAGGGACATGATCGAACGCTTTGGAAAAGTCAATAAAGACAATAAATTGAAAAGAAGAATCTAGATTAAGGTTAATGTCTGTAGTGAACCGGAAAAGCTGGGTTTCACATGATAAACCCAGGCGGAACCCATGCTGGTTGTGAAAGAAGAAATTGTTATTATCTAGGTGAGCACCGGTATGGGAATAAATTATGTGGTGTGGTAGATTGCACGCGATTCAGGTTAGCGCAGTGGGGCTAGTTGAATGGGTCAGATTTATGGCCGGATGTGAAGACTCGTGTAACTTTGCTAAGTTTCCAATCATCCGGAGTGGTACCTCCAGAAATAGACTGGGTGAAAATGATTTGGAAAAAGCGGCTCGACAGTGTGTTAATAGTTTTAATATCTTTGCTGGAATATTGTCTGGACAGAAAGCACTAGAGGGCTGCAGGTTGTTGAGTTGTATAATACCCTGTGTAGAGTTTTCAATTTTGAGCATCTCGCTATATTCCGAGCGTCGGTAAGAAGTATCGTGGCTAGGTTCACAAGGGAATACAAATGAGAAATAAGAGTTAAGGACATTAAGACACTGATCCAGTGGGGTTGGCAAGCCGCCCGAGTCAACGAGGGGGATGCTGTTGGAGTGAATGTTTTTCGCGCTTAGTAATCTCCAAAACTTCGGTTTTATGTAGGATATCCTAGAGGTCATCGTTGAAGTATTTCTTTCTGGAGCGCCTGAGCATTTCAGTGCATTCACTTGCGCTGGCAAGATATTTTTCACATTTTGAGGAAGAGGGAGATTTCTTTGCCGCCCGGAAAAGGCGTTTTTTACGTGATAATTTTTTTATGGTATTTGAATACCAGGGCCTATCTGTATCACCGCGAAGGCAGAGGTGGGGGGGAGGTGGCGATCAGTTAAGGTTAAGATTTTATTGGTAAACAACACCCCGTTATCATTCACCCATCAGATAAACGCAGTCTGTTTGAAATGGGGGTAGAATTGTTCAAGTACTTCTTTAATAAAAGAGAAGTCAGCTTTATTGTAGTCCCTGATGTACGTTTTGAGAGGTTGGCGCTTAGGTGTGTGACTCTAAATGTTGAACAGTACAATGCCATGATCGCTTAGGCCGTTAGCACACGACACAGATGCGGTAAGTTCCGGGTTTGATGTGAGGATAAGGTCAATCGTATTCAACACTCGCGGTGGTTCATTACCTGACTGAGTAAAATTATAAAGAGCGAATTCGAAAAATCCCTAGACTACTGTGTGTGGGCCGTGAAATAAGCTAAGTCAATATCAAGGAAATTAGGGTATCCGCAAAGTATTAAGTTTCCCCGTGGGAAGCGGGTTACCAAATCGTGGACGACGTAGGAAATATCCTAAATGAAAGAACGGTCGCAGACGGGGGCCCCGTAGCAGGCGATCAGGATGTTCGTGCCTGCAGGCAGAGACATACAGATGCAAAGAATTTGGTTTTCACAGGTCGTCGTAAAGAGATTGGTTTTTATGCTGGATTTCACAATTACCAGAACGCCTCCACCTCTCCGACCAATCCTGTCACGTCGGTACGTGATAAACAGCGAAGTGCAGTGAAGAATCTCGTGATTGTCGACGTCGGGGGTCAACCAAGATTTGGTAAAAACAGCGAGGTCTGTGCAGTTATCCTGAAGAACAGCGTCCAAACCCACCTTTTTCGGCAACTAGCTGCGTACGTTTGTGAGCATGGCAGACATAGTATGAAATGTGCGGTTTTAGGTAGGGATGTTCGGACATGATGGGTCTGGGGCCTGCCTATGTAAAGGCTTCGAAGCAATCTTGGACCCCATTATGAGTTCGACGACGCTATCGGACTACGCATTGTACATGAATTGTTTGTCGCTTGTTATGAGCCGCTAAAATTGTATTTTGAAGGAAGCGCTGGATTGATTGCCTTGTGCACGAAGCTTCTTCCGGGCTAGTCGTATGCTATCAGAGGAATTCTCGCGAATAGAGAATGACGTGCCTTTAGGTTTTGGTCAAGCTGAAAGAATATTTCACTTGTCTTCGAAGTGGGTATGTTTAATATTTAGGCGAAAATGGCCTAGTCTGTACGTGAGTATAATATCAGGGCTAATATTCTTCAGCGAAAGTTCTTCTTGGGGAGCAAATTGAGAGTATCCTACCCTTGGATTCTTCCCAAGTGTCGGCGTCCGGTAATCAAAAAAATATAAGGTTAGAACGACGGAGGCGGTTCGCAGAGTCGTCGCATTTTTAAAGTTAGAACTTTAGGTTTAGGTGTTATGTCGGAGATTGTGTCGTTGGCGGTTGCAGAACGAGGCGAGCCGCCCAACTGGTCAGTACAAGTCTTTTTTTCGAGGGCGCCCGCGTGGAGAGAAATGCGGGATACAGCCTGTTGCAAGTTGGCGTATACGGAACAAATGCTTGTGAGGTCGGAAAGAACAGGACTGGAACTGCTCTAAGCGGGAGACATCAGCGAGAGATTCAAGCGTAACTATTTGGGGACCGGTGTTAAATTCAACTTCTTCATAGAGAAGTTGAAAAGAAATAACCATTGAAGACATTTGCAGGGACAGAGAACAGCAAATTGAGCAAGGATTTCCGGCAGGACGCGAGCGTGTGGGAATGAACCGGTAGACATACTGGTTCTAACGTTTGCACTAACCAAATCGGCAAACAAGCCCATGTTCCGTATTCGCGCAGATCCGCGCACTTCTGCGCGCGATATCTAGCCAGAAGCTTGTTTCGCTTGTGCATGTCGGCTGCCTTGCAAACCTTCACCTTTATATAGTACCTGAAGGTATCTGCATCGACAGAACAAAAGAAAACCAAGATTGATGCAAGACAATGCAAGATGGCTAGTCTTTTGTTAAGCTCAGCTGATAGCGACTGCTCCCGTTAAGCGACGGTCCCGGGTTCGAATCCCGGACCAGAACAAATTTTTCTTCTGGTGCGAAGTTTTTATGAAAGCTCTATAGCTTTCCTTTGCAGCCGCACGGCTGCATTCAGGTGGATGTCAAACTTTCCTTCACAGAATCTTGCTCCACCTTGGGGACTTCCCCTAAATCTGGTCGATTAAGACAATGTCGAGCAGCGTAGAACGACTGAAAATCGGACTGCTAATACTGTGTCAATTATTTGCGGCATTTTATAAATCTAAACACATGTCGTCGTGCTGAGCAATGAGAAGCGCTGTCTTTATGCTAAAAAAAAGTGCTTTTCGTATTACCTCTTCTGTTACCGCGCCTATTTAAATAGTTCAATTTAAACAATACCTTGGCAGCCGCTTTTCATAGCGTTACCGCAGTTTTGGGAACACGTTAAGATAGCGGAACTTAGCTCAGAAAATTCCCTTTCAAAGTCAGTTTGATTTTCATTTTTTCAACAAAAACGTGATTTTGGAAACGCGTTTGCATTACCTCGGTGTGGGAAAAGGGGCGCGGTCATCGTGCGTCACTCATACTAAAAAAGAATGTGTGCTACTCGTAATGACTCTGCATCAGCGTTTGGGATTGTTATCATGGCACGAATGGTGAATCAGAAGATGGTTTTCAATCCCCAGGTTGGCAGTCTGATAGTAATAATCCCCGAAATCGGCTGCAAATATCAAGACGTGCCTGTTAGCAAAGTTACGATACGATTTTAGGCAGTCATATTGCCTTTGCGCACGTTGTTCTAGGTTGTGTTGTAGTTCTACTTACCACAGGACCATTCACAAACAGTTGCGACAGTATTGGTTCCCTTTCTTCATCGCGGAATTCATATTTGGCGCTACTGCGCAGTTACCCCCTTTGAAGCCTACCTGCCATGGCGACTTGAGCATCAGCTACTGATTCTGAAAAACGCATGCCACTCCTGATTTCACCCCAAACCTAACCCGTGTTCTACGATAAGAACTTCCGATGCAAGTCAGAAGATAACACCCAGTTGCTAGATATCAGTTCCGAAAAGTAGAGCGTTTCAAACCGCCCTTACGCACCGCCAGCTTTTCGCCTGTCAGTTTTGTTTTCATACGAGGGTATCTCCGGATGTGTACTAGCGCTCCTTAGTTGAAATTCAACGTCCATTCGGGCGGAGTCTCTAATATGATTGTACTGTTTAACTTCAAAAAGGTTAGGTAGCGCTGAAATGCAGGAGCATCTTAGGGCTGATCTTTTTTATCGCGCAACAGCTACTCGGCTTACGTTTTCAGGGCACGATTCCACCGCATCACACGTCGGTCTTGAAAGCAAGGCTACAATGGCGAGTCAGAAGAGGATAATAAACCGCAAGTGTATGTTTTTTGGGATAACTTACAGTGAATGTCAACAAGCACCAATCACGGAGTTTTGGTTTTAATTCAATGCATGTTTTTCCGCATCGTGGGCTTGTCTGGATCGTGTGCTGTTCGAACATGCAAAATCAGTCATAAACAAGACGTTTTGACGTCACGCGGGGCAAAACTGGTGTTTCTGATACCAAATCGCCAGACTTCTTCCAGGGAGCCACCCAAAATTGCGCATTTTGAAATGGAGTTTGTGCTTCACCCCATGGCATGTGCACCACGCGTGCTAACATTTGTAAAATGAAAGCGTTGTATTCCCGGATACACGAATATTTCTATGACATCATACCCGTCACGGAACTGACCCCAGGACAACGAACACAAGAGAAGCGCAGGTGGTGCTGCCTTCTAGGAGAGGTGAAACGAAGTAATGCATCATGATGCTAACCAGCGCCGAGATTTGGCGTAAGCTGCGCCGTAGTGACACCAACTGGCGAATGACGCGACCGCCGACTGATTTGATGCGAAGAGAAATGCCAGCGGGAAGCGGGACGCATTCGCGCGTTCTGCGTTCCAGCTAAAAATACAACCTCTCGCTTTCCACAAGCAGAGCTCATCGCAACGCAACCGTCTCCCGTACATCCCAAGAAGCAGGACGACAGTTGTCGCACTTCATCTGAAGCGACCCGCTAGCAGGACGCCGCTTGCCAAGCCCACCGACAAGACAGCCACCATCCCACAAATCATGCACCTTTCACTGCATATTTTGCTGCATATTTTACTTTCGTGCTTTACCGACCTCTATGACAGGAATCAGCCAGTTTTTTACTTAGCAGTCACACATAACGATGTTACGCCCGCAGAAACACATGTCCAATCTCTTTAGGTCATTCCTTTTATTGCCCTCGAGATAACACGCCGGCCCTTTTCATACAGCTGCAATGTCAGCTCGCTATGCCCGGTAGAGGCATTGGGCAAAGAAACATCCCCACGCTTTGCTCCCTGTTCACGGGTTTGGAAGACGCCTTGCTGCTACTCCTACAGCCAAAATTCCACAGATAGTCATATTTAGCCGCGATTACAGAAGGCAAGCATAACAGAATACTTCAAACAAGACAGCGCATTTGTTAGTTTATGGGCCCGGCGGTGGCGGCAACGTCGGAGGGTACCCAGGCATGCCAGTGGCACGTACCTGAACTGATAAAATGGGCTTCGTTGATACGCGCGTACACTGCGTTGGCAGTGTGAGAGCCTCAACATTCACATATAAAAAGGAGTCACGCTGGCGTTACAGAGACCAAGGCAGCCGGTTTGTGCGCGGTAAGGCTCTATAACTGTTTCGCTTGCAACACCATGCCGTCTTCGCGCGAACATTGCTCAAAGCTTGAGTAAAAATGGAGCGCCCCATTAATAAAACGTTCGGCTACCTAATCGCTCAATTTCAAAACAGTGCTTTGGCAGCTTTTTGTTACATAAGCAGGCCTAGCCGAGCAAAACCCAATCTATTTTTCAGCGTCATATTTACGCGGGGCAAATAATAAAGGGGTCCTAAAAGGAATTTTGAGCACACTAAATGAACTAGTGCGATCGTTAGACTGGTTCGTCAACGTCATATGTGCCAAGTATTACTCTTTTACGCGCCGCGGAAAGCTCACACTTCTATTGCAAAATTTGGCGCTCTTCTCTCACCCTTCCCCGCGTGTTCTTGGACGCCGCCATCTTCACATGTCTACGTCACCAATTTCCAGATGTTCTTCATGAGGTAGACATCCTGCTATTGTGCGGCTTTTTCACGCACTTCCGGCAAGGAGATCTGTCGTCTACTCAGCGTCGACTCGCCGGCTGATCTGCCAGGGGAGTGCCGGAGTGCTTGGATATATTACGACTATCCAAACAAGTGTAAACAAACGCTTAATCGTTTGTATTCAATGCAACACAGCCATAACACGACATGGATATTCTCTTACCTAAATACAATCCATGAAGAAAGCATTGAAGCCCCGTGGCACTTCTTTCGTGCAATCGCAGAGAACGCCCTCAGCCGAATGCCCGGGTTTGACGCATACATTTATTCAACTTCAAAACAATCCAGAGGTGCGTTTGGAACGATTACAACGTCACAACATGCGATGCAAGTCTGATCCGGGATTGACAGACGATCGGTTGCCTCCTCCTGCGCGTCGTAAATTCGGCACTCACCTCGCGCGCGGTTTTCGGGGACGAACAGCAAGTAACTTAACTTTGGCGCACAAGCCGAGAAGGCTTTTAGCCATGCAAGCTGCACATACCCCTTGCGAGGTTGAGTCGTACATTGCTCTAGAAAGATAATCAAAACCATGGGAAGCACTATCCACCCGCAGACGTCGCGTTTCATCCCGAAACAAACGTGTCCACAACACACACACGCACACACCGTGGCCTCCTGTATTTTTACAATGCCAAACACATCGCGCATTTCCCAATGGGAGTGAGTGGTACGCCTGCTGTGCCCACATGTTGCGAGCTGGGGCCCCGAGCTGAACCGAGATCACGCAACCGAAACTGACTTCTAGAGCGGTTTGCGCCATGTTGCCAAGGCAACCGATGTTTGAGATTGCCAAAGAAATGACGCTCTGGCCAGCGCTAGAAAGCTCAGAGCCGTAGCGTAGCATGTTTTGCCAACATTGCCGCTCTCCACGACGCGTCGCCCCAACCTGAACTGGTCACATGATTGAAGCGTTTTGTGCACAGGTTCCGTATCGGTTTAAAATGTCTTTTTCACATGCCGCGGGCAGGAATTACCACCGACGCAAAATAAGACCAGGCACCAGCGGGGCCACATCTCATACGGCGCTTTTTGGATAAACAGCGTGCGGTGCATTAAAGGGAACGAGCGCACGATCCCCCCCGTGCGGCGGCTGCTGCGAATTCGCCGCCGATAAAAAGTCACGTACTGCCGATAGCAACTGCAGCAACATTCACCGCGAAAGGGAAGGCCAGGCCGCACACATGCGGCCAGGTCTTTCGTTCACTTTTCCACCCTTGAGCGGAGTGCAGGATGCACGTTGCTAACAAAGATCAAAAAGCCAAAAGAGATTGCCCGTAGCAGACAGTAGTTTGAGGAGCGCAATATTAGAAGTACGTCACCCCTGGGGAGCGCAGCATCATGGGACGGAAAGCTCGTGCGCCGTCAACAGTTGAAAGGAGGAGGAAATGCGGCGCGAAGATATGGCACGGTTTTTATGAATTATCAGCTAATACTCATCGCTTTAGCAAACTTCTTGCGGGAGGCCATTGCTAAAACATTGCTTTATTTGGTTACTTATACATCCATTCATCGGAAGAAGATATTTCAGGACCCCTTTAAAGGTTGGGGCTATTCTGCTCAATCGTAAGATCTAAAGTCCTTTGCTAAGCTGAATGCAGGTATAGAGCTATTTCTTTATACGGAGTAGGGAATGGCCAGCTCCGAACGCTCCCCCCACACAGCGCCAGACACGGGCACCTGTCACAAGGCGTTGTCGTTTTCTTGGTTACCTGACAATTTGGCGTATAACCTGAATTTTGTTTGCCAACACTGCTTATGCCACCAAAGTACGCCCATGACATGCATTGAATACAGGCATACTCATTGTTTCCGATGGCACCCTCTCTTCAGTGGCAGGCTTAGGAGTGCCCACGGAGACAATCTTCCAAGAATGGGCTCTTGCGCTCCCGTGTAAAAAGTACTCACTCCAAGAGAGCAGCAGCTGCCAGTAGCAATCTGAGCAAGAGCGTGGTTGTTAATACACTTCTGTCGGAATAATATATGATTCGCGGGTGTCCGTCCTGAAAGATGCGGTCACAAACCTAAACGATTCATCTCGGCCGCAGCAACACGACACATTTCATTCTTCATCACAAGGACATGCAACGTACAGTCGTGGACAATTCAAATGCCAATCGCGGAGAGCGTGGCCGAAGATACCCGTGCCGTCACCTGGAAGCGGCCGTGGAAAACTCACGGACATGCGCAGTTGAGATGAAAGGAGCGAGGCTGCGTGTCCCACTCCGATCAACACCCTCTTGACTTTTAATGCCTGAAGGTTGCCGCCGTGACGTCACAGAGCGGAGGCGGCGCCCGGTCGTCGTGGAGGAGTGCATTCAACATGCACTGGGAAGTAATGAACAGGCTATTTCCGTCGCTATAAAGGAAGGTATACAGCTGCAAATATTTATCGACCAGCAAACCGTACCCAATGTAACATTTTCTCTGTTTGAAATCAGGAAAAAAGCGTGTTTGGTAGACAGACCTAGCAAGCGCATGAAAAATTCGTTCGTCAAGCTACCAGCAGTACATTTGCAGCGTGGTAGTGATCCCGTGCATAGGTATCTTCATCGATTCTTGTCTATACTTGTTTACGTATTCCATAAGTAACGGGATCTTTAGTCTCATTAATTAATGCAACAAAAAGCAGCCCGAACGGATAGTTATGGTCGCATCTCGGAAATAATTACCTACATGTAAATCATTCCAGTCTGTTTAAAACAAAACCAGTCGTACAAAAGCGTTAACATTTGCCATTGAGCAAAAATAAAAGGTTGACTGCTTTGGGGTGTAATGTAAATTTGCAAAACATTTCCCTTCCTGAGTTGCGATTGCCAGCGGGCACGTAGGACACGTTTATGGACATTTAAGGACATGTAGTAAATAATTTCCAGAGCAAATCTTACAGAGGTTGCGAGGCATTTAGCATGGCTTATAAATGAGGTCGGGAGACGAATAGCGTCTTGTCTGAACAAGTTTATTTACAGGCACTTATTTACAGCAAATTTATTTACACCACAAGTTAATTTACAAAGACACTTCTACAGCTATTTCTTCCTGAGTGTTTGCAACTTTCTCTTTTTTTGTGCGTCAGAATGCGCTTTGAAAATCCCATCATTCATTTTTGTGCAGAAGTTTTTGAGCAGAATATTTGTGCTGCACCACAACACGTATTTCAGAACTACCTCGCTGGTGTGTCCGTCTTCGCAAGTGTCGAAATCTGACGACTCGTCGTTTGCAGCCGCTCCACCGTGAGATTTATAACAACTTGCCCCTGATTTGAGAGTTTCAAAAACACTTCGTTTTGCGAAAGTTGCTCTACGACGGCGTAATTATGTGCCACAGCATTCACAACCGACATTGCTGGCTGCACAAGCCCTCCCCGATCCATCGATCTGATGAGGTCGTAATGTTTGTCACCAACTGACACTGAAATTTCTTTTGTAAGCGTTTCTTCGGTGACAACTACGTTGCAGCCAGGCCGTGAACAGTTAGCTTCACTGTCAAGATCCTGCCATTGCTCGTCTTTCTCACTGAAGCTTTCAGTATTGGTGACCGTCGGCAGGGTGCTTTGCAAGCGGTGTTTTTTTTTTCGCACTCATACACTTGCCTTATCGACACATGGTATTGAGTGCCAGCTAGCTGTCTGTATTTGCCGAAACGGACTTCAAGGCAATCGGTCTGGATTTTTCCAAGCAGCACATAGATCAGCTTCACTTTATCTAAGGAGTACCTCGCAATCTCAATGAGACCTTGCTTAGTCTGGTGCAGAGCAGCATGGGTTTCCTTTGTCAGCGTACTACTATCGCAATCGTTTGTCCTTTCTTTCCACTCCTCCATCCAGTCCAGGAGGTTGTAGAGTAAATCTACTTTGATGTCAGAAAGCGAAAACATGGGCTCTTGAAACTTGTGTCTTAATCTGGCTCCCTTAGGCGGGGTCTTTATGTTCACGATCTTCCACCATTTTACCAGGATTTCAATGAACATGGCGGTCCCTTCTTTCGTTCTTTCCCCCAATTTCTCGAACAGCGGGAGGGACATTATCATTCAGTACCTGCAGAGCAAGCTTCACATTCTGCTTCTCGATGTCTGACGGAAACAAGGCTTTCCGCGACAGTGTGTGAGCATGCCTGAGTAGTTGGCCGACCTCAAGGTTGTACACCTCCACAATGGTGCCAAAAGATGCCGACAGCATGCGTTTTTCCGATGCCGTTTGCTGTTCGAATTCTGGGAAATAGAAGCAGCGTTGGTGATTGCGCTGTTTTATCCAGTTGTTGCGTACGCACTTTACAATGTGCACTGGATCAATCACGAAGAATAAAGGCCTTTTGGGATCGCATGGGTACACGAAAACTGGCGAATCGCTGGTTAGCGCCGATGAGAACTGCTCCATCGCGTTACGGTTCACTCTGTTGTTATCGGTCACAACACAAATGACTTTGTACCCCATCTTCTCAAGACCACAGATGACCTCCATGAGCAATTTGTGCAAAATATTTCCTGTGGCACCGCGGACAGGAACTATGTGAGCAACTTCTTTAAAACTAGAGGCAACGCTCTGCACCATAAACACCATGGCGCTAGTAGCGGCCTCAGAGGTGTTCTGCGCAATGCCGGTGATATTTCCGCCCTTGTAATCGAAGAACGGTTTAACGTGGATCTCGTCCACCATGACAGTAACCGCGCGTTGACGCTCATCCAGGCCAGATATCCTTGTCTTCATGTAACCTAAGAAAGTAGAACTTTTATGTTCTGCCTGTGGATTCATCCCGCGGGAGGAACATATAAACCTGATAGTTACTGGATGTGGCATTGTGATATCACCATAACTACGCATATATTTGTACGCATGTGGCGATAGTGTGTACAGGAGACAACAAAACACTGTGAACTTAGGTGAGTACCGCTTCCGCGTCTTGTTCTTAGAGAGCAGCCTCAACCGCTCCGTCAAGAATCGTATTACGCCGGCATTGTCCTCTTCCGCCAGTGGCAATGCACTGAGCAAAAAACAAATGGCTTCAATAATCTCCTCACTGTGTTCTTTCAATGGTGAGTCCGTGTTGGCGTCCCATGGTTGGACACCGTCGAGGATTTCCATGACGGCCCTTTTTGCTATCTGCTGCAGCCGTCACGCACAAATCGCGCCATAATGTGGTTGTCGGCTTCTTCATAAAGTGGAAAGTTGTCCCCATGTCAGCTTTTAGAACAAGGGAATACTTCATCCAAGGAGCTTCGTCTTCCACGATGTGGAATATGACAAGCCGTTCCTCGTTCTCGATGATGTGCCATGTGCTCGATGTCTTGGTTTCTCAAGTGGCAAGCTAAATCTCCAACGCATGCTATTCTGTCTGCCTCTTGATCGCGGAGAGACGTTTCTGTGGATTCTGCAATAGCTGCCTGGAGGGCTGCTGCTTCAAGCCGCTTTCGCTTCGAGTCCGCGCTTTCTCTGCTCGTGCTGTCTTTTGAAAAATATGCGGAGCAGGCCGGAAATTTCGAAGGCACGGCACCAGGACGAATGCGGGGACTGGGCAAAGGCGCGGTTACCGTCCGCCCTGTTCGATCGTCGACGTACGAAGTCTCGTACATTACGTCTTCGGGTTGGAAGTGCAGCTCGCAAACCTAATAAAAAACCGAGTCGTACTTTAAACTTCAACCTTATTTTGAGTACTCGCTTTATAGACTTTTTTAGTACCATGGACTATTTGAAGAAAAAGCGTTGTGTACTTATAATTGCAATCTAAAGCACAAAGAAAATTCTGCGGGATAACTGACCTTGGAATATTGTATCGGGCCGAAGTTCTCTCGCGGTGTAGCGCGCACCCATTTCCTGCACAGTTCATCGTCGTGGGGAAACCGGAAAACGCGCACGTTGCGTGTCGAGTCATAGTTGCCGCGGCACTGAGGCACACATTTGTACGGCATGGCGAAATCAGCAGGGTGTTGCTTCAAACTTCATGTTCCACCGATCACCACAACAGGGCTGAGAACCACAATTAAATCACAAAATGCACGGAAGCACGTAATCAATGAAATCACAGCATAACATGCATGCACGTGCACCCACGTCCACCCGCAAAGACCTAACATGACCGGTTTGTTGTGCGACTACTTGTATTCCGCTGTAAAATATAGTGCGCTCTCACTACGACATTTCCCAGCTGCATAACATTGTTTTGATAGAATATCAGTGCCATATGAACAATGCTTGTACACCCACATGCAGAATTGCTTTCCTGTGTTTTTCAAATATCCCCACGAATCAGAAAAATTAATTTTTGTTGTAATATGGTGCCACCATCTAGTGGGCCGCGATGAAAACTGGCGGAGAAAAATGTTTTCAGCGTGTACTTCCGCGCCCACCACAACGCCTTGCACCGCCGCCTTCCACTCCGCCTCCATCGGCAGCCGCGGAGGCGACCGGCTACGCCCCGTGACGTCGCACTCCGTTACGTCAGCAGCCCTCCGGCCTGCAGTCGAGAAGGTATTGCTCCGACATGATGCCCTCTGCTCGCTCTCATGCTTGCTTTGTCGCCGCGCCGCAAGAGCGCTGAAATCTGAGCTGCTAGCGAGGCTGGCGAGGCGCCGCAAGATAGTAGGCAACTGCGGTTACTCAGCGCTCGGCGCCCACGCTCGGCCGCTCCCCGCCTTTGCAAGCGTCAAATAGCTGCGCGTTCGGGGCGCAGTGACTCGAACCAACGACGACCATTGGGACTCGCCCAAAGCCATGTTTAGTGCAGTCAGGAGTTGATCCTGAGGCGTCGCATGCATGCCACAAGACCAAAAGCAAATAACTGAGCGCATTGGCAACGACGTCGTAACTCGGTTTATTTCGGCCAGGTAACAGCCTCACAGTGCCGAGGCATACAGATCGAAGCAGTGCTTTGTTCAACAACAACAAAAACGAATGAGATGACGGTGAGCGACAACCCGAAAACTGCCAATTAGCCGTGCCATTATTCAAAAGAAATGGTAAAAATGCAAGTGTCATATCAAACAGTCGCCGGGATAAGCAGCAGCCCCTGGACAACAAAGCCAGTGGCTGGAGCTTTTTTGAGACACTTCAATACTTGGAAAAATCCCCCTTGGCAGACACAACAGCCGCCACACGTCGAGGAATGCTCTCGAAAAGGCGCGCCGTAAAGTCGGTAGCCCGGACACGCTGCCACTCCTTTTCAACAGCTTGCCACAACGCGTCAGGCGAGCCGCCTCGTAGCTGTCGGCTGCTAAGGGACTTATTCATTGCTCCCCACACGTTTTCAGTTATATTCATGTCCGACCCCTGCGGTGGCCACTCGATCACCATCACGCCTCGCTCGTCCAGTAGGTGTTTTACTGACCGAGCCATGTGTATCGAGATTCGATCGCGCTGCAAATAATACATCCCATCCGCCAATAGACCATCGAGGGCGTAGGTTATCGCCACGCTGTCAACGATGTCCTCGTAGGCAGCCGCGTTGAAGCGGTCCTTCATACGAACTAACGAACCGAGGCCATGGCTTGAAATCGCCCCCCACACGCTAACGCGCACCGGTCGCTATTTGAAATCAGCTGCAGGTTGGACGACTGAAATCTCAGGAAGAAAGAAATCGCAGTAGGTTAGTGCCGATATCGTTCAGACGTTTGTTTGTCTCTGGGCCATTGTCGGCAGATGCACCTGACGCACAATTTCGCACCGGGAAAGGCAGTGCTGTCGGTACCTAAATGACTGCATATGCTCCGCCGTCGTTTTTTCTATTGAGAGTCACAAAAGATACTTGGCGACCAAGCTTGGGAGCGCAGTAGTTCTGACTGCTGGCGAGTGCTGCGCCGAACAAAGATATAAAATGACAGCACTACAAAACGCGTGGTGAGTGGCAAAAAACCTTCACGTAAACGAACATGCAAGCAACACTAAAGCTTGTCGTGGGCTCGTTTGCCTGGTCTATCTTTTAATTATAATTGCACTATCGCTGTGTATTCTATTACGATTTGGTTTTAAAAGAAAATGAAAAACATTTGCATCACTCATACCTGGTGTTCACGGCCCTCCAAATGCGTTGGCGCTGTTCCCAGCGGCTTGAAAATGTGGATTCGTCTATGAAGAGAACACAGCTCCAGTCTTCCGCCGTCCAGGTTGCGTGGTCTTCTGCGAAAAGCAGTCTCGCAAGCTTGTTCGCTTCGGATAGCTTGGGCTTTCTAGCAGGGACACAGTTTCGTAGCCGCACATCATGTAAGCGGCGTCGAACAGTTTTCGTGCTTTCCGAAAGGTCGAGCTCACACTTGATTTGTTTAGACGTCAGGGACGGCTTTACTGCCGCGGCGGCCACGATTAGCATGTCTTGCTCACTTGTGGTAGCCCGTGGTCTGCGTCCTCGGAGAAGATTCTCGATCCGGCCCTCATCGCAGAACGCTTGCAGGATGTCATTCACGGTGCATAGTGGTCGTCCTGTGGCTTTCGCAATATCGCGCAATTTCGCAATATCGCGCAATATCACGCGCAGTCGGTCTTCCTCCGGGACGCTTGGCATGGTCGGTTTCGAATGAGGCATTGCTGACAGCCTATTCACATTTCATAGTTTTGTCGACACGTCACCCTTTTTCTGGTGTCGCCTTTGTGTCAACAAAACTGTATAAAATGCGACGAGGGAACTAAACGATAGGCTGTCTTGAGCGGGACGGATGCTGAACGACACCGGTACGGAGTGAAGCACTGACGTTGTCGTAGCGAAGCGGCAGCGGGCGGTCTATTCCTGTAATCCGGCTGCAGGCGGTGCGGTGAACTTCGTGGGAACACATTGGACGCCTTGCATTTTGTGCGCTCTCGTTCGACTTACTGGTGACGCTTTTCCGTCTACACTCGAAAACATGCTTTGAACAAGTTATTTTCGGAATTGCTTATGGAGATGGATACTTCTCCTGAAGAAAAAATGACAGTGCATAGTTAGTACCCTATTATAGTGCAAAAGCCTAGTTGGACATCCTGTTGAACTAGCGGCTGACTCTCTCTCGTCACGGCAGAACAGCCCCCAATAAAGTTCCGCTCGTTGCACATCGACCGGAGTAATGTTCTCCCCGGGGATACATTTCCTCTCAAGGATGCTTTCTTTCTTCGTGCGGCACCAAGCCAACTTTTTGTGGCACCCCGTGGGTCGCCCTTTCTAAGAGCCCTCCTCGACCCTGCTGTTTCTTGGCGCGTGATCCCGGGCTCCTGCTGTGGTCACGAGTATTGGGTTTTCTGGCGCAAGGCCAACTAGGGCCGATAGAGAGCACACACAAAAGTCCTCACTTGGCAATTAGGTATACCTGGCTGTTTATACCTCTGCTGCATTTCATGAAGCGTAATAATTAGGGCTTCGGTCTTAAAACAATTTTTTTGCCCTGGACGATACAGTTAGTGTAGGCAATTTGTACAATAAACTTTGAATAAACCTAAGTTGTCTGAATTTCTAAAAGCAGCCTAATGAACATGCAAACAATTGTTATGCACTGGCGGGAATCTCTTTATTAATGATGTGAAACAGCGATGAATAAATTTTACAAAAGAAAATGGCATTTCTGAGTACTTGTCGGAAGCCGTTTTGGGGCAACCTCACACGGCTTTCACTCTTTCATAAAAGACACGCAGGGAAACAAGCTTGGTTCGCCAGTAAGGCAGCCGAATAGTAGCACAGGAAATCGAGCTGGTTCACTTTTTTCGTTGTCGTCTCAGAGAAGGCTGACTACTTCCAACCACTCCAATAGCGGGAATGGCTCCAATCCGACGGGATAGCAGTTGTTTGGAATCGCAAGCTGGCAGCCGCTATCTGAGACTTCCTGAAAGGGCCGAGTGAACGGATCCCCTAGAGTGCAGTATTCACAATATGCGCGTAGTTCAAACTGCGTCTTTTCCACGACTTCTCCGGTGCCTCAAAAAGTTCTTCGCTTGCCAGGCCCACATCCTGACCGCTGCAGCTTGGAAGGTCCTGGTTTTTCTGCCAAATAAAATAGAAGCAGGTGGAAGACTTCGTTAGACAAAACTAGGACGACTTTGTTAACCATGAAAACTAATGTGCATTTTCTAGTATGGCCCCAAAGAAACAAACAGAAAGTCAACACATTGAAAAAGACATCCAAACAACTTTATCACTGTCAAAAAGTACCCGGCACAGTGTTCAAGTTAACTTTCTGGGCAATAAAAATACAAAACATCCAGAATAATGCTATCCGCGGGACATCCCAAAAAACTGCGGAAATGGCTTTGCGCACACCATGCACATTTCTGGTTCATGCGATCAGTTTACGGCGTCGACTGGAGCATCTAATTCTCCGATAATGTTCTGTATGAGCTTACGGCTCTTACGAAAATTTAATTTCCACGTCACTTTTATGCTAGCTCCAAGAAATTACAATTCAATGCTTTTTATAACCTGCTGTTGAGTAGCCGGCTTAAGGTAGCTTGCCGCGCGGGACGCATTGGGCGCTAGCTCGCAGTTTAGCAAATGATTAAAAGGCAATGATTAGATGATCACAACGCTCCGTATGATATACTTCGTCCTCTGGTCCTGTACCCACCCTCTCCCCTACCCTAGAGCAGTGGGAAGCAGAGCTCACCAGCGCGGACTCTGCTCGCCAGAGGGCTCAGTTTCCTCGACCCATCGATTCGTCCCGGTGAATTGGCATGCCTCAGCAGGGGTTCTTCACCACCACCTTAGTTTTCTTTAGCTCTGAAAAATGGTTGCGACTGCTACTTGGGCTGTTCTACGTGTTGAATTAAGTTCAGAAGACCCAATATGGTAGTGCCTTTTATGCAATTTGGCGACACAGGGAATGAGCCAAAACACACCATTTCCACATGAAAAAAAAAAAAACCCAGTCATGCGTTTGGCAATTCACTAGGAGCATACGGCATCGCATACATGCTGGCTAAACTTTTTGTTCATCTTTTGTTGTTTTTCACAACAAAAACGTAAAGTGGGCACAAGCAGGGCATTGAACTTATTAGACGTGTTTTGGCAACCGACGTAAGCGGCGTTCTACCTCAAGGTGAATAGCATATCGGCGCGTGCAGTGTTACGCTGAAGTTTGGTGACGTATCTTCTATAAAACTATTACAACTACTTAAAAATTCCAACGATTGTTTGCTTGCCATGGGACCAATCCCCTAGCACTTTTTCCGGCAACATTGGGTTGCCGTGTTTCCAGTTTCATTGTCTTCTCGCTTGTTGCCCAGGTCACTGTGGACGAGGGCATCGAGCCACGACCACTCGCGCTCGAAGTTATTCAACAGCATGCGGTGAGCACGAATATAGCCTAGTTTGAAGGAATCTGGTTTACCTGTTTTTGTCGTGGCGGCTGAGAGTGCAACATCCACGTGCAGGATTTGAAGCACAACAACAGCTCAGCCTCGTAGGTCTCGGTATCTCGACAAAAGCGGCGGCCGATTGGTCATGCACGTGAGGGAATCGAAGGCTGTCTGAGTCCGTGATCGCCGAAGCCATTTTCCCGCAGAGCAACCAGCTAAAAGTTTAGCCACATATCCGAAAAATAGCCCCAGAAGCAAAATAAAAATGTTCGCCCGACTCATTTCAAACGTTTATTTAGATCTTGATTTAGAATATCTTGGATGGTGTGAAGTTCTTACAGAACTTGCCGTTTCTCCTGGCTCCAAATTTTACATGAAAGATGTTCTCCAACAATCTAGGGACATTTTGTTCCGTAATTCTCTTTTCGTGAGAGTTACGTGACTAAGAACTCACTTAACTGCAGCATTTGAAATTGGCAGCCTAGAAGTGAAATGGCTTGTACCGACAGCAGCGAAAACAATCACACACCGGTGCTGTTTTTGGCGCCGAGTACGTTATTCGAAACAATAGTGACGGAGTTGTCACGGGGGTCAAGTCTACATCGCAAGAAGCAATTCGGACTCTCGTGTATTCTAACTATACTAAAATTAATGTTTTATGCCGGAATGAACCTCTCGCAAGCTTTCAACACAGAATGGAGGAGAAATTTACTTACGTTGGTGCAGTAAAGCAGGTTGAGCTCGCACAATGCGGTGAAGCAAACACCCCACAAACGTGCACAAGTTGTTAAAAAGCTTTGGTGGGTCAGGGTCCTCACTCTAGAACGCTTTGTTGTTTGTCAAATGCCTCTGCAATGGGGCACTAAAATTGCACGTACAGAGAGTTCTGTTCATCTTAGGAGTTGCATACCTGCCATCTTAGGCTTTTCAAAACTTCACAGCTTCTTAGGCTTCTTTTCTATTACTCTAAGACTGTAAGATTAGAATATAGAATTGCGAATGATTCGTTTATTGTTTTAGCGAGCCAGCCTAAGAGTGGCGTTTTGACCACATGTTAAGGGTGTCTCAAGGAAAATACACAGAACAGCCCAAACATAGCCACATCGTCAACCAATATCCCCGCCTCATACACGATAAAGTAGCCCAATTTGGCTATTGATAGCCCGACCTGGCATCCCTTCCCGTGCTTGCTGTGTTCACCCCGTGTTCCAGCCACTCTTCCACCTGTTCCCGATAAGGGTGGGAATGAATCATGAGGTGTAATGTCTTTCCGAAGAAGGAGATGGCTGGATAATGTATGATTCTTGACAGAACCCTTGAGGAGGGCTCAGTACGGAACCTCCTTTCTCGCTTTCTCTCCTCACATCCGGGGAAGTTCCGAGGACTGAAGGTGGAAACAGAGGTTCTGTACCACTTGAGCATTACCAAAAGGGATACAAAAGTTTAACGCTATGTGATGAATCCAAATTTTAAAGTTGAATGTGTGGCACCAGTAAATGAAATTCTCTGGAGAAATTGCCCAATTTCGAGAAGGTGGCCTTCGAACTTTTTATTTTTATCATTCGGAGGAGGCCAAACACAAGACTAATGAAAAATGACAAAAAAATATGTGCTGAATACTACTTATGAAGCATACTTACGTTGCATTCCGTGGTTGTAGGTTTGTTCCATGCAAATTTCGCAGAGGGGCTGAATTAGGTTTCTGTCTGTCGTTTTAGTTCTAAGTGAACAACTTTCTGCGACTTGTTCTTTTCTTTTATTTTATCTCCTCATAATCCAGGGAGAGCGATCTATGAGATTGCCATTTTTTCTTTGGTGAATATGTATTTTTCTTCGGCGTAAATTTTTTTCGCTGAAGGAATATTGACACCACCAATTCTGAATTTTTCTTCAAATAAAAGGATTATTTGGCTGGTGAATTTCAGAAACTTTTTATGTTAATTTTTGGTCCTGATAGTTTTTACTGATATTTATTACTTCCTCCGAGACAATCTTTTCTGTTCCCTTGACACGGGTCAGTGACGTTCGCAGTGGTCGTTTTTGTGATTGTGTAGAGGGAATCTGTGTAGAGGGAAGCCATTTGCTTAGGAGTGTGTTGGCGTTGGTCTTAGTTACCTCCTGTATCTCCTGGGAAATAATGTGAGAGTGAAACATGAAAGGAAGATAAAACACAAACAGTACTTGTATCATAACTGAATTGTGCACAATATAAGAAAAAGCTTTGAGCGCGCAGGATAAGGATTGCAATTGTTCATATAATTACCTCTTGTTCAGACACCCAAAAAATGAAAGATGTTAATCGGAAAAAGTAATCATACCTGTAACTACGCGAAATAATTTCGCAACTATTTACGAGTCATTCCGGCTGTGTTTCTGTTCTGATTCAACAATGTTTGGATGTTATATGATAATGACTGTAGTTTATAGTTTGTGCTGAACAAAGATACAGCCAGTAACTTTGGATTTCTGTGTTAACATTAGTGCAATGACTTTGCAATCCAGTCACGTTTTAGAAAGTTTCCAAAAACACGGGAAGCATAATGCATGATATATCATAGCCGGGGTTTGTACTTTATCAAATCGAATACTGGGTCGATAGTATTGAAAATGCGGTCAAGCCTGCAGTATTGAACAAATAAAAATTGTTAGGGTACTTAACACAGCCATATTTCATTGTTTGCATTCGATCAAAGTTATGAGAAAATTTTCTTTTGAAGGCCAGTAAGACTATTTATGTTGGATATTGTTGTTGTCCCCATACGAGTCTGCCATTCGTCCAATGTGATTGAAATAAGGCATAGTATATCAGTAATTTCACCTTTAGCAGCATTTCGGAACGACAACAAAATAAAACTCAATTTACCCGAGCCAGTTTCTTGCACATATAGTCAATATGGGTGCCACAGCTTACATTTGATGAAAAGGTAACGCCTGCCATTTGCCCCAAGAAGAAAGTGTATGATAGCTGCATCTTACCGGTACTCACCTATGGGGCAGAAACTTCTAGGCTCACAGAAAAAGGTCAAGTTACCTTGAGAGCCACTCAGTGAGAAATGGAACGAAAAATGATAGTTTTTACACTAAGGGACAAAAAAACCGGAATTGGCCAGGAAAAAAAAGCAAGTTAAGGACATAATACTAAAAATTAAGTAGTAGAAATGGGGTGGGCAGGACCTGTATAGCGAAGGCAAGATGCCCGGTGGTCATTAAGGGTAACAGAGGGGATCCCTAGAGAAGGAAAGCGTGGCAGAAGGCGGCAGAAAGTTAGATTTGCAGATTAGATCAAGACGTTTGCGATGATAAATTGGTCGCAGTTAGCACAGGACCTATACAATTGGAGATCATGGGAGAAGCCTTTGTACTGCAGCGGGCGTAGATAGGCTGCTGGTACTGCTAAAGATGACGATGAACGCCTAGCATTTTATGTTCATGGAATATTTCTGCAAGTTTATTATGAATAAACATGCTATTTTGTAGACTAAAGCTTTTATTTGTTCGCAAAAAATAACATCCTCACTCTTGTTGGGGTTTATTATAGTATTATTTGACTGGGCTCATATTGATCATAATCAAGGAACTTTGTTACAAGTAACAATTACATCATCTTACTTGCTGCCAAACGGAAGCAAAGTAATATCATCTACATACATAACAAGGCGCTATTCAGAATCTATCTCAGCCAGATCATTTATGAAAACATTAAATAAAAGTGGAACTAGAATACTTCCCTCAGGCACACCACAATTCAACGATAAGAAGGAGGATTTGTCGTCATGAATACATGCGCGCTGACTTCTGTTTCTGACGTAACTATCAAATATTAATGCTGAGCCAACAGTTTCCATACTTGGAAACCTGTTAAAAAGAATGTCGTCATTGATGCTGTCGAACGTGTTGCTGAGATCAATGGCTGCACCTAAACCATGAAGAAAATTTTCTATATTTTCTAGAACATCCTCCATTATGCCAAGTAACCCCGTTTCTGTACTTTTAGCTGTCTTAAAGAATTCAAATATGTTGTTATGCGGAATAAAATAATCTTTATTTTTTGTTGGAAGAGACATGAAGTAGTGATATCGGCCGCAAGTTGCAGGCAACATTTTTATTTATACCTTTTAAATTACAGAAACCTTGGCTGTTTTATATTACTTGGAAATATTTCTTTTACAACTTAAAGATGCGAGCCAGTATCCGGGATGTCAGCCAATCAGCCAGTTTGTTGAGAGTGCTGCAATTCTCGCAATAACATAAGGGTTGCCTCAAATATGCCTTGTTTACTGAGCCGATGAGTTGGCCCATATGCTACGAGCTGGGGTCAAATGTACAATTGGTACTTTGCTCGTTTTCGTCACTGCTTGTTTTGTTGTCTGACACAGACGTGTTGTCTCCTCCTCGGTGGGCCAAATCTACCGGCTAGGTGCCATGGCACTATCACTGTATGAAGCGTATTGGCGAACGGCCGATGGCAAACCTGTTTCCTCGTACGGGGCACCTTGAGTAATCTTATTGGCGACACTACGTACCCCGACCCCCAAACATAATTTGTGTTCTACCGCGACAACGTGTTTAGAGATGTTTAGAGGGTTAGAAACTACAACGACGTGTTTAGACAACGTGTTTAAAGGGTTAGACAAAGTGTTTAATCTAGACAACGTGTTTAGAGGGTTAGAAACTACGAGCAGTAGCCGTCGTAGCCCCGGTCAAGCTCCGGCGGATGGGCTCCCTGTCCGCTTAACAAGCAGGGAGCTCCGTGAACTCTTCAGCTATCAGGGTTAGGCTGACGATGAAAGTACCCACGTTCTGTCCTTTTTTCTTGCCGTGTGGGTTTTTCAAAATTTTTCAAACCCAATGGTCGCCAAAGGGGTCGCACCGAAGTGAACTTTCCATCAGTACATACCATGAAAGTCTCCAAACACGACAACCTTCCCTGTTTTCCTATGGAATCTGCAAAAAATCTGAAACCCGTCTAAGTCAGTCTTCCTCATCGCTAAGTTACTCGGAAACATTCTGGGCAAGAAGTACAAAGCAGAAAAGCTAACCATTGGATAAATCCTTGTGGAAATACAGACTCGACAACAGTCTAAAATCCTTCTGCAACAGAGCATGATCGGTAACTTGCAAATTAAGGTCACTCCTCAGCGTGGTCTAAACACGTGCCAGGGTGTTATCGCGGAATTCGACGTTAAGAACGAAAAAGACTGACTTGCTGAAGCGCATGCGCGAGCAAGATTTTACAGCAGTAAGACGCTTCACCATGCGCAGAGACAAACAGGAAATAAAATCAAAGCATGTCATCCCCACTTGTGACCGTTGCAATTTACCTTATTACGTAAATGCCGGCTTCATCCGTTGTGAAGTCTGTCTTCTGAGTTCATAATCCACATCGGTGTTTCAAGTTTCCAGTGGTATGGGCACGGTACTTTACAGTGTCGGGGGAACTGACGTGTGTCAAGTCTTCTAATGTCGACCACACAACAAACAATTGCAAAGCCAGTAGCAATAAATGCACTAGTTGTCAAAGGCCCCGTGCAGCGTACTCTCGTACCAGTGATAGGTTTAAACTCGAGAAATTTATCATCACAATGAGGGTAACAGATAACATCTCATACTCGGAAGCACGACAAAGGTTCGTCTGTTCCGATTCTCCAAGGTACGCCGACGCAGCTCGACGGGGGTCGTAGCGGCGCCTGGTTTCGGTGGCGACCCATTCAGCGAGTCTGATCTGGTCCCACACCTGCCTCCCTCTGAGCTGTCTCCGACAGCCCGACCCCACACCCCACCTCTTCCTGAGCCAGCAGCGGCTGTGGTGGCAGGGGATGCCGCTACATCCACTGTTCCCTTCCACCAGCCTAAAGCATACGCGAGGGTGCGGAGGAGATAAAGATTGAAGAAGGCGTGGCGGCTCCCAACACCGCTGCACCGCTGGTGCCACACGTGGTGCCCCCTACACCCCTGTCGGTGGCTACTCTAGCAAAGAGCACCGCGAATGGTTCACGGCCCAAGGAGCCCAATATATCGGGTTCTCCGAGGACGACTGATGACGAAATAGAACTTCGACCGTTCTTGCATGCGTCGCAACTAAGGGAATGACCTGCAGCGTCCAAGGTACCGACTCCAAGGTACTGATTCTGGTCGCGAGTGCCGAAGCATCATGCCATTCCACCACCCACGAAGCTCTGCCTTTGCAACCATGCTCGTGAACGTGAGCGAGGATTTCTTCGTTGCCGTGATAAAGATGGTCATACAACACCGCGAGCCGGCCTAGGTGGAATCGATCCATGGCAACGATTGTGCAAAACAAGCAGGGACGAAGAAGAAACGACAAGGACGAGCGCACTCTAAAAAATACATTTTTGCAGTTTCGACGAAAGACCTATACGTCTACAAAACTGTTCAACATCATCCCGAAAAATTACCGACAACGCACACAGGAAGCACGTGTCGGCTCCGCACATCACATACAAGACAGCAGTGACAACATGTCGTCCACAAAAGCCACGGAAGTGTGACACACACATATTAGGACGATATAAAGAACGCTTCCACAACCTCTCTTTATGTTTGATTGTGACGCGTAAAAAAACAATTGTTTTTAAAAGACATGTGCAGCCACACCCTACATTGCGTGGCTAAGCTCGTGAAAGGGCTTTGTTTCAAGCTCGACGCATGCTGTCTTAATCCTAATCTTATAAAGCATCTGCAAGTTTGACATATATACACGGTCTGACATCTCAATGCTATTCTTAACACATTTTTTGTAGATTCAACAAAGTGACGATTGGGAGTAACTCCGAAGAATTTTTTTGCTTTATTTTTACCTTCATATTTCTGTTTTACCTATTGTTTTTCGCAAAGTCACTTTCACTTCATAGTTCGTTGCCACCTTTTTTAGTCGGTGGGACAGGCCATGTATACATGGAATTACAGACACTTAGGACGCTCTTATGCTTGTCCTCCCTCTACTCCTACTTGCGTCGCATGCTTCAGATTTCTTAGAAGCCTATCGCAAGTGGCCAGCAAAACAGTTAGATGACAGCCAGCACCTTGCAAACGCGAAACCTGTAGTCCGAAGGCCTGGCCTACCGAATGAGAGCAGAATTTAAACGACACTGCTCTGAACCACGCAACGACTCTACCATTTTTGACTGGCCTCGAATGATCCAAGGCGTAGTTCAAACGAAGGTTCCCGAATCTCGTCCCTGGTCCTTTTAGTTGTATGCTTTTTAACCTAGCGATGTGCGAAGTTGCCAGAATATTGGATAAAATTCCATACATAACGTACGACGTATACATGGATGGCATAACAGAATGGATAACTAAGGGTTCTATGTGGCCCAATGAAATTACGCTGCAAGTAGCACTCAGTGCGAATTGAAGAGGAGGTTATAGGAAAAGGCCTCCATTACTCCCCTGCCAAATAAGATGTTCTCCTAACTAAGCACACCAAAGAAATCCCCCCATAAAAGTTAATCTGATTTTAGGAGAAATGCAGATCCCACAAAGAGCGGAAATTAAGGTAATGGGGCTTCTTATCCAGAAACATGGTAAGTCTTATGCAACAGCTCAGCAGCTCTTGAAGCAAGGCAATCAGATCATTCCCATGATGAAAAGAATCGCCAACCATACTACCGGATTTAGGAATAAAGCCCTGAGGTTGAGGGACGCCTTGATAATTTCCAAGTTTAGATATCACCTTCTATACTTTAACCCATCACAAGCAAAAAACTGCGGGTAGAAGAGCGCCTCAGAAAGGTAACCAAGTTTGTCGTAAGTGTACCAATCTCGACCACGAACGAGGTCGTATTCAGGACAGGCAGTAACAATACAGTTGATGAGAGCGTTTCAGGTCATTTAGCAAACCAAATTCGCAAGGTGGAGTTCTAAGCTGCACTCTGTTCACAGTAAAGATGAACTCCCTTTGGAAGGCATTGCTACCTACAATTTCTTACTCCATATATGTAGACGACGTGTAGACATCTTTTAAATCATGTAAAATGTCAATATTCAAACGTCAAGTCCAGCTCGGTGTCAAGAAACTTGCCAGCTGGGCAGACAAGAATGGTTTTAAATTGAATCCTGCATAAATCTCCTGCGCTGTGTTCTCGTGGAAGCGCGGGGTTCATATGGGCCCAGACATTACTCTTAATGGCGTGTCGCTTCCTGTGAACATTGAGCAGAAGTTTTCAGGTCTGGTGTTTGACCACAAACTCACATTCATCCCACATATCGAAAAACGTAAGCGTAAATGTCTGAAAACAATGAATATCCTTAAAGGTTCTCTCCCAGCATTCCTATGGGGCTGAAAAAGAACTCCTGCTACGGAACTATACTGCTTTGGTTGGGTCTCGCTTAGACTATGGCAGTGTGGTATATGGGTCGGCGACTAAAACAGCGTTGCGAATGCTTGACACCATGCTACACTTGGGGCTACGTCTTGCGTCGGGCGCTTTTCGCACTAGTCCATTCGAGAGTCTGTATGTCGAGTGTAACAAGTGGTCTCTTCAGAACCAACAGACGTACATGAACCTGCTGTATGCTTTTAAAATTTCATCGCTGAACAACCATCCTTTTTATCCTGTCTTTAACAATACATCCACATCTGTGCTTTTTGTAAATCGCCCATCCGTTCCTCTGCGTTTTCCGCTTAGGGTGAGAGAGCGACCTTCGGACCTAAGCGCTTCGTTTTTAGATGTGTAAAGGTCATTCTTTTCAAACATATTACCGCCTTGGCAAGTTCGCCCTGTGCCGTACGATTTTTCTTTCATGAAACTTGACATAACTCAGGTACCTCGAACTGCAATACTGCACCAATTTCTGACTCTGCAGTTTAAATACCCATGTGCAAAATTCTACAGTGACGCATCTAAGAGCTCCACTATGGTGTCCTGCGCTGCTCATGGTCCAAATTTTAATGCAGCCAGAACCATGAGCGTATACACAACCATTTTTCCAGCAGAATCATATGAAACTTTACTCATTGTAGAGCACATTCTAGAAAATAAAATTCCCAATTTCATCATCTATACAGATTCGTATCATCACTATCATCATCGCACAAGCCTCTCAAAAACCACTATCATCGCACAAGCCTCTCAAAAACCACATAGTTAATCTTGTGTTCAACACCATTATGTCTGTGTATGCGCAAAAGCATGACCTGCTCGTCTGCTGGGTCTCAGGACACGCCGGGATTGCTGGGAACGAGTTGGCAGACGAGAGGGCCGCTGCTGCTGCTGCACTAAGGAACACTGTAGACATTACAACGGGACCCTATCCAGACCTCAAGCCATACATAATACAACACTTGCGTAGAACATGGCAAACACACTGGAATGAATAGACAGACAACTACATGTAATAAAGCTACACTTAGGATGGTACAGAGCTGACTCACACAACAAACACACGGAAGTCGCCTTGGGTTGGTTGCGGATAAGGCGCCCCCATACAAGGCACTCGTAACTGCTGACGGGATCTTATAAACCCCAGTGCAGCAGGTGCGGTGAGGCCCTATCCGTAGTGCACATACTAATCACATGCAAGGCACTTCACACAACGCGACACAAACACTTCAGAGAACTCTATAGACAACATATTCCCCTACATCTATCGTTGTTCCGGAGTGGCGATGCCATGGTTTCCGTTAAACGTGTTTGAGTATTTGTCAGACGTTAAGTTTTTAAACCTCATTTCCTATTATGCATAATCAAACCTGGCCCTATACACAAGCCATCACCGTTATCATTAATTGATTTGACTATGTTCGCTTTACTCGTTTTTATAACTACCTTTTTGTGGTAACCACTTCTCTTTATTAAATACCTTTTCTCTGGCGCTCTTTGCCCTGGTTGGCCTTGCGCCATTAAACACCAATCATCATCATCATCATAGCAAACCAAATTAATACACTTCGGTCAACAAAGCAAGGCAGGAACATCCTCAGCAGCATTAATTTTGATCCCACACCTCTAAACGAGCCACAAGAAATCACAGGCCCTTTTCTCGACGGCCACACTAAAGACCTGCTCAACGTTGCCCCTTTCCCCAGGAATGCGTACCCCGAAAGAAATGAGGACAGAAGATGGCAAATATTTACATTTTTACAGAAATTTGTGAAAAATCTCCGACAAGCCAAGAGGTATAACATGTAGATAATTACTCCAGCAGGGGTAAGCACAGCATCGTAGGGCGGAACAGAGACGTTGATTCGGCAGTACCTAGCAGTCTCGAAAGTAGCGCCAACATCAACACAGCAGACATTAGACTCGACGCCATCGCAAGAGCCAATAGATAACACAACACTTCTACCCCGCATAGTCTGAATGCTACAGAATTCCCAGTGATTATTTTCAGATTCTCAATAAGCATTCATGGAAATTACACTTAACGACATGAATTAGGCCAGAGCAGATTTATTTATTAATCACTGTCATCATCACTGCGATAGTAATCGGATACCTGGCCACGCGGAGATGTTTGGCAATGTTCGGGCAAACACGCTCGCCCGAGAGTTAAGAATGCGGGCACCGAACATTTCCTTGGAGAGGTTACCTTGTTGTAAAAGAATGAGCAATACTCTAAGAGACCTAATACTGAGCACAAGAAAACACACTAACCTAGACAGGCAGCAATCTGTATAACAGACAGCGAGTACAAACACTACCTGCACCCAAGCTAGACGATTTCTTTTAAATGCAGAGCATTTCTTAGCCTCGCCTGTTCCTGGGTCGGACGGCGTCCACAGCTCCGCGTCCGCAGCAGGTGCGCGCATGCGTGGTAGTCAGCCCTTTCGCTCTGTCGCGGTCTCTGCGTAACAGGTGCGTGATAACAGCGCGGTGGCGCGTAGAAGGGCGCGCGCTGCTTGCGCATGCGCGCTCTCCCCCCGAACAGCTCTCCCTCTACTGCGCGCGCTGCAAATACAAAGCGGCTAGCGGACGCTCGTGCTTCAGTCACTGCGTTTCTCCTTCCTTCCTTGGTTGACGCTCGCTCCCACGTTTACTCGTGTCTGCTACTCCAGCATCACGGAAGAAGCGATGGAAGCAACACTGCCTTCCACCAGTACTGAGGCCCCAATGCTCTGCATTTACTCGTGTTCCCCTCGCGGGAAGGCACGGGAATTTTTTTATTTAAAAAAGGGCAGAAGAACTACCAGCGTGCAAGCACTGTGGGATATACCAATCAGCAACATGTCCAATGAGAATTTCCTTGCAGTACTCCAAGCATTCTTCACTTACGCATACCGACGCAGGTGCCATATTCCATTGACACAAGTTGGCTGAATCTCGCCTCCACTTTTCAGGAACAGCTAGCTGTAGTAGGTTACATTAAAAACGCAGTAGAGCTTAGTTCAGCATTTACTGAGAACAACTTGTAGTCGAGTTGTCTGAGCCGCCTTTCGTTCTACAGTTTCTCTCTCTTTCTCTCTTCTTTCTCTCTTCTTTCTCCTTGTTTCCTTCCGCAATCGTTGCCGAGATAGTCATACTGAAGGAGCTCCCACGAAATTTAAGAATCGCCCCTCGGAGGCAGTTGAGAAGCTCTGGCGCCAGTGGTTGTGGCTTCCTGGTGGCGTTTCTGATGACCTGTTCAGCGAGCGTGAAGGGAGGGATGCGGAACCGATGCCGAACGACACTGCCCGGACGAAGCGAGGACGAAATTGGGCGGATGGTAAGCCAAAAAATTAGGGATTTCTTTAGCTTTTATGATGTCCAAGTAACTACTTAACACAAGCTTGAGCGAAGGATAGTCGTTGACCTCATATGGGGTTTTCCTTAACCTAGAACGATGCTTTGCGGTTGCGTGGTGAAGTACCCTGTTGCTCGTCGAGTGAGCTCATGTTGCATACACTTTTGGTTTTGGCTGTGTCTGGAATTCCGTTCATACGGAAGGATAACCAGCAGAAAAGTTCCGTCCAGATGGAACGAAGGGGCTTCGTTACAGCCGGAATACAACTGAGAGCTTAGCGTTCCGTACAGGCGGAGCTGGCGTTTAATTGTACAGTTCCGTCCAGACGAAATGAAAGCCTGCTGATTAGACGCCACATCGCATTTCGCTTTTTGTTTTTGCATTTGGTCTCGCCTCAGTTAATGCAGCCATAGTCCCGGATTCGGTTCTCCTGGGACTAAAACATGGTTCTGTAACAGCAAAATTTACATCCACATTACAGTTGAAGCAGGGATACCAGTCTGTCTTGATTTCGTTTGCAACCGGTCGCTCCGCTACCGCTTACTAGAATCAATGTCGACGTATCCATCGTCAGAGTTACATGAGATCATCTTAGCTTGTAATGGTGAATAACAATAAACGGTGATTCTGGCTAGTCAGGGAGCAAATGAGGTTTTTTTCGGATTGGAAAATATCAAGACTGCTGTCTCTGCTTGCTGGGAACCGGGCGTGATCGAGGGAGCGTCTTGGAGTTTGATTTAAAGCCGATCATCTGTAATCATTGACTACAGTCAATTAACGGCCGTCAATAAACGGCTAGTCAATGAACGGAAGCGGGTTTGGTAAAAATCAAGAAAACTTAGGGCTATCGGACTCTTACTCCATCAAATCAAACTCCAAGACTCCAAGCTCCAAAACTTCCCTTGGTTTGTTTGTTTGTTTCATGAGCGGAGGTCTTTTAAACGTTTTCTCTTGTGCCTAAATGCCTACATTTAGGTAAGGTTATCGCTTAACATCAGAGGTTTGCATGATTGTAGTGTCGCGGTAAGGCGTTACCAGAAAAGTCAGCCCAGCCGACATGTAAGTGTGCGCCTCGTGAAAAGCGCCCGGCGTCGCTTAGGCTTGCTCTGGGGCTTGCACCACGTGCGGAGCTTGTAAAAAATACCAAGAGTAATAGTGAGTGCAAGTTAGTGTGCTTCTCGTGGGGAGTGCCAGGCTTTAGCCAAGTCGACCTTCTAGAACTCTCGGCCCAGCTCCCTTACAAAAATGGTTTCTGAATTTCTGTTGACGTTTCATTGAGTTCTCATTGATTCAACGGAAAATCAACAGAAACTCAATGTTCATTGAGTTTGCACAATGAAAACTCAACGGAATTTCCGTGGTGGTCTGCACAATGATTTTTCTAGTGTGTAGTTCTTGTTGACTTTTTGCTGAATTCTCAGCGACTCATGTGATTATTTGTAGGCAAGTCATCAGCAAATGATACCATATACTACCTGCATGCCTCCTAAACATGGAAGGCCAGGTGCTATAAAACTTCAATATCCACCGTCCTGCATGTATCGGCCAAATTAGGGAGCCGAAGCATATAAAAAAAGATGCATTTTTTCATGGTGTGTCATTTTTCCAAGAGCCAATGGACTCGAACATGTTAGAAAAAGTGGCTTTAGTTTGTTTAAATGGTTACTTTTGCATGCTATTTGGCACGGAAAGCCAGTTGATAAAATTTCGTCATGAAAAAAGAAAATATGTTTGGCCCACATGACATTCAAATAGCTCACACTATCCCCCACCTGTAAAGAACGCTGTTTACAGCATGACATCAACTCGAACCCAACAATCCCCCTCCCCCCCTTCTTCTTGCAGATGCCCTTGTGACCTTTTGCTAAACTAGAGTGAGCATGCCAACTTTCTGCGCTTACTGGACTATATTTAGCGGTTACATCAGAACCAAGCATTTTATGCTTTTAGTTTGGCTAATCTAATATGTTGTTTACTAGTCTAAAACTTCAGCCAGCATGCTGAGAGTCAACTGCGCGGGGCTGTTATGTGCATGCAAGTTTTCCAGCATGAAAGGCAAAAATTCAGTGCGGAAACAGTTTATTGGGTCCAGCACAACACAGTCTGGTGGTCGAAAACATGCGCAAATGCTGCACACAGTATATACAAACAAAACATACAGCAAATACAAGCAATGGGAGACAAGCCTGAAGCCCACTGAGTGCTTTAACAACGCAGAATTAAAACGTGAGCATTCGCCACCACTCGTAATGAATAAACAAACTAAAATATAATTTATACGCGCACACTCATAATAACGCAAACATAAGATATAAAAACTGCCATTCTTAAAAAGGGAGATACAAAGGGCCTTAAAAATCAGACCTATCAGCCTACTCTCAGTTCATTGTTTGGAGAAAACGAAATTAGTTAGCCATATAGGGGACAACCTGGATTCACAGAGCAGGCTGGGTTTAGGAATGGGCACGCAACCATACACCACATCAATGATGACAACCAAATGATAGGAAAATCCACAGAATACACTAAACCCCATTTACATGGCATTTACAGACTATAAGAAAGCATTTGACTCGGTGCACACCGCAGTCTCAAAGAAAATCATTAAAGGACCACGGAATAGAAGAGACCTACATAAGACTTCTAGGTGACATATATAAGGGATGTATGGCCACTCTCTTACGTTGCCTCAACATACACAATGTTGATGAAATTAACACCTTCAAATAACTTATACTGACTCAAGCACCAGGTTATCATGCAACACACACAAGAAGATCGAGCCTGTGCCTGACAGAAAGATGCACTTGTTTAGGCAGCTGGCTTTTACAATGCACCTCTCAGCACTTTCTTGAACATGCACAAATTCTAATGACAGGTTATGATAGAAGCTGCTGAAAAGCTTTTGTGCAACAGTGAAAACTTGCAGTTCAACTTTGACTTCATTATCACTTGCAGCTGAACCATCTCGACAAATCCGACAAATGCGGCCAAAACACCATTTACATTGACGTAGGAATTCTTCCTCCTGGACCTGTCTAACTGACCCGTACAGAATTTGAATGGGCCAATTACCATCTTTTTGAACTCCGCCGCATTCTCCTTCTGGACACCTCTGCCAAGTAGCAAGACTGGTCCGACTTTCAAAATTTTTTCCGTAGGTTGTAACCTCTGAGTGATTTAAATGAAGCAGCAAAAGGCGATGCGCCCTTCTTTGCAGTTCTTAACGACCACATATTGAACAAATTCTGGTATATTGAGAACTTTTGAACAATCTGAAAGTGCGCGTACCTTGTGCCATTCACAAACCTACCCAATGTTCCATTCATCGATTCAAATGGGAGCAGTGAATATCCCCAAAGTGGACCCCAGTTTTTTGCACTGTCAACAAGATGCAATAAAAGGTATGCATTGTAGGTGATGTATTCCTCACCGTAAAAACGTTCGTGTTCCATAAGAAACTTCATCATCGCTTCTTGCATTTTGACTATGTCCTCGATTCGCAAACAAGGACCGAGAAGGTAATGGATCATTTCAACAAATCGCATCCAATGCTCATACTGTGCATCTGGGATGCGCCCTTTGAGAACAATGGGGGAATAGAAGAGCAACCAATTTCTCCAGTCCGATGCTTTCCAATACTTGAGTCCTTCAAAGACCTCGGCAACCGAGACAGCTCCCATACACCAGTCAGGCTTAAAAGGCAGGAATTGGCCTCATCAAAATGGGTTCTTAACCTAAATTCTTTACACCTTCGCGACTTCAGCCACATAGTCATGGTTGACTTCACGAAACCAAGACACACTGAATGCATATAGTCAACAACAAAACCGGGGCCAAATGAAAAAAAAAGCAAGCAGTGTGAGCACACTTGCTCCCATCACACCACAGCTCGGGGCTTTCGGTCTACCCTTGTGACCATGACTAACAAAAGAGTCATGAGTCCTCAGCTTCGGTGCAGACCCACTTGGCACGTACGCACGGCAAGTCCCTCTCCCTTTTTGCTTGACCTCTCCAGCATCCTCGCACCATGCACATCCCTGCGACCCATTGAACTGCGTCATGTTCATCACTTCGCGTCTGGCCAAACTGTCGACCGTGCTTGGGCCAGGGTATGCCTCAGAGACATGCGCAACACCTTCTTTGTCATTCCATACTACTCCACTTGATGACAGCTCGTTCATAGTTTTCACAAACGGAACTAAAAAGCAGTTCATGTTTGGCTTCCCAGGACCAAACCACAGGGCTGCTAACAGTAACTTCTGAATGCGCAGCTTGTACGGAAGCTCATTCACCATGACAAGGAGGGGCCATATGCCAAATTGTGAGCTATCATAGAGAGGCAGGCCATCAGTATTAAACGTCAGGGTGACGTAATCCTGGGTAACCGGAAGTTTATTATACTGAATGCTTTGTGCAATGTCCTCCACGTCGTACGACAAACCAGAGCGATTTCTCTGCACACAACCCGACTCTAAAAGCTCTTACAGCTGGCTTTTTAAGTTCATTACAAGAAAGAAAGATGAACTTTTTGTGAGCTCCTTGAGCGTGTGATCCACATGACAGTACGCACACGATACATTTTCTACTTCCACTTCTCCGATGTACCCAGTGCATGCGCTGCAGTAGAAATGCTTAGCATACTCTTTTTCAGCCCCACAGAAGTGCCGAAAAAAGTGTACTTGGAGGCGGGGTACGGCACACCTTCCGGCAGGTGGGCACTGATGAGCTGCACCAAGCCTTCAGTGGCTTCCTTGGAGGAGTGGTGGCGCAAGCTGTGTGCCATCACCATCAAGAGGCTCTCTGCTTTTGCTAACCTGGCCCCTGGGGACAGAGGTTCTTCCTAGGAAAAAAAGGACAATACGCAGCAGCTTAGCACCATGATAATACAATGAAACAATCACAAGACGTGAAGTAATATGTACAGCCTCTCAGTTTTTTATACCACAGGAGTGACGACCGATTGGCATTTCAGCACCTTATCAGGGTATCCACCGGCGAGATAAGCGAGAGGATGCGCACGCGCATAGCGTTATCTGTTGTAGGAGTGTCTTCTGCTGCGCTGTTCTCTTTAGCCCTTTCAGACCTGGTGGTGTCATTTGATGCCATCACCTAAAAGTTCCTCTCGCGCATAGAGAACAAAACCAAAACTGCTAGTTTTTTTGGGGGGATTGTTGCTCATTGAAGCCTATTGCGATAAATAACACTGTTGCTTCATTTTAGTGGAGGTGGACGCTACAAAGAAGCGTCGGTGAAGGCAATTATGACATTGAGGCTGAAAAAAATGGTGGTCTGAGTTTTGCTCCTAAGATTGTAAATCTATAAATACGTGCACCACAAAGCTCATTTCTCGTTTGTAGGTTCATGTAATCATAAGGTTTAGGAAAATAAACAAAAGTGATGTCTGTGCTCATATTTTAATTGCTAGATGTCCTAATAATTGCCGCATTAATAAATCTGTTGATATTTGCCCTTAAAGCTGTATTTTTTGTTTGTGGGCTTATGGTACCTTGAAGTTAGGAAAACACAGAAAACGTTGTTTTGCTTGAAATAAAAAAAATGGGCTGAAAGGTTTAGACCAACACACCCCTTTTGCTCCTATGTGATTACGCCATTTCGCCCAACGTTAGTTTCGCCAGCCACCAAAGAAAGGTAAGCAGCGTAAACATTTCTAAAGCACGTGCCGCGCAAGCGCTACGAACGAAAAAATGAACGCACATTGAAGACCCGCATGTGCTTCAAATCACCCCGGTTTTTCTTAAACAAAGTCTTGCTGATACTGTGGCAGGGATTTAGCGATCTCAAGGAAACAGCGTAGCAAACGATGCTCGCGAAAGAGAGGGCTTCTTGCGCGTGCACTTGCTTTGATTGATTGATTGTAGGGTTTAACTCGCCGACGCAACGCAGGCGATGAGGCGCGCAGTAGTAGAAGGCTGCGGATTAATTTTAACCACCTGGAGCTCTTTAGCGTGCACCGAAATCTAGTACACGCGGGCGTTTTTGCTTGATTACAAATTTGGGAGGCTGAACATACTGCATCTGTAACTACAGCATACTGCATGTTTACTATCTCTTCTCAAAAATAAATTTGTGTGCCCCCCCTCCCCATAAAAAGAACCGTTATTTACATGTTGGCGCCTCAGCCACAAGTTCAGAAATACGAAGCCAAAGTGCTCACCCGTTCATCAGCCCCGGGTTCTGTATGGCTGGAATCCATGTCAGGTTGCGGTTCCGAGTCGGTGCTGTCATCCGAAGACGTTTCACTCTCACTGTCTGTAGGAAACGGACTGTAGCGGCTGAAGCCGTTTGAAGCTGCATGCGCAGTATTCGGCCGGTCCCCCTCGTCACTTCCCGGGCTGCCTTCAGACGAGCTTCCTTCGCTGGAGTCAGTGGCAGCCACTTCAGGTGCACAGCGAGGTGTGTCCTCATCGCCACTTTCCCTGCTGCTGTCGGAAGAGCTTCCATCCATGACAACACTCACAGTCCTCGAGCTGGAGGGGGCGTCATGCGAAGCTCGTTGATTGAACCGGTATTTTGAATGTATAGAAACGTCGGCGTCTGGATACCACAGGTACTTGCCGAACTGTCTTTTCGGCGGCATTGCGGACACGCAGCAGGCACAGAGCAGCACTGACTCTTCGGCTCCCACGTAGGCTGTACGCTAAGGTAACGTTTGCGGCGGCTGTAAAACCTACGGCCTTGTCGTAAACAAAGTTTGCATCGAAGGCTCAAAACGTGCCCACCTCGTACGCACGGCTAAAAGACCTTGAAAAGACGACAAAGAAAGCTATCAACGAGGCTATTTATGTTAGTTCACAAACCATGCGCAAACCCTCCAACACCATCCGATGCGAACGAAATGATGCGATTACAGCGCCACAAAAAATCACATTGTAGCTATTTTTGCAACTTCTGCTTGCTTTAAATGACCAAAAACCATGTCAGTTTTAATTCGTAACAGTGTATGCTGAAAATATTGCCTGATTGTGGGATTTATTTCGTGAGGTACAAAAAAAAAACATTTTTTTGCAGTGTTAACCCTGGCGTGGAGCTATTCAGCTATCTCACACGCTGCTTTGGTTTACCTACTAAAAAGATTTTGTGTTGCTCTAAAAACGCCAAATAAGTCCAAGTTTTTTTCAGCTAGCTTTGCATATTATTAGTAATTGAAGTTGTTCATTTTATTAACGTACTAATTTATCAGTTTCAGATAATACTATAGCTAAAACATACATAATTTTAGACCCTGCTAGCCAAAATACAAAACCAACAGGCCACCCTACAAATCTTTTCTTTCTTATTCTGTTGGGACCACCCTGGCAATCTTGTTCCTTTTTGGGACAAAGCGCGGTAGTAGCCCTGTTCTGTGGTAGTAGTTGCTGTAGTTGCGGTACTCGTGCTTCGTGATGACCCATGTGCTGGGGAAGTGGCTGGCGGATGAGAAATGAGACGTTTACCCCGTCCGAGCGTTGGCGGATCCAACAGTGGGAGTTAGAGTGATAACGGACGAGGGTGCCATGAAAGAACTGCAGGGCACGGTACAGGACGTCAGCTGGAGAGACGGCGAGGAGCCAGCACCTGCGCACATTCTCCATTTTGGTTAGTGTGCCCTAATTTGTCTTCTTTGTGTTCATTTAGTAAGCGGTGAAAACTGACGTATGTACCGGTTACTGTTGGCAGGAAAACCGGGCTACCTGGAGAGGAAGCGCGCGAAGCTCGCAGCCGCCAGCACCGCCAGCTCAGCCGAAGCCATGCCTTCCCGGCAAATGGAAGGAAGGGTATGAATAAAATGCGTTGCATGCATCTTCCCCATAGCATAATTGTTGTGAAGGTGGAGCACGGCGTAGGTTACTCAGCCTCGTGCGCGCATGGTGTTCGCGCTGTGTGCTAGTCGGTCTTCGAAAGTGGACGAAACAGGATTCACAACAATGGTGGCGTAATTGCAATCAACCAATTCCTGAGAGCGGCATCCTACTCTCATTTTTCATTTGTACGCTTGATGTCAGCACGTTTAAGAAACATTTCAAACATTCATTTCATTGATTTATTGTAGGTTTTAACGCGCCGACGCAACGCAGGCGATAAGGCGCGCCGTAGTGGAGGGCTCCGGATTCATTTTGACCCCCCTGGAGATCTTTGACGTGCGCCGAAATCTCGTACACAGGGGCGTTTTTGCTTTTCGCCTCCATTAAAAAATCGGCCGCTACCACAACATTGCAAAGAGCCTGCTGTCATGCACTCTTTTGCGTGCAATTAGTTTTCGGAGTTCATTTTTATACTCTTTTGTAGCTCTCACACTTTCTGTATTTCTTTTTTTTATCCCCTCATCGTAGTACACCAGTGTTCACTACAGCAATCCTTTTTTTAAGCTGGGCTCCCTTCTTGTCAGGCTGGCCGAAGGAAAAAGAAAAGCTTCACGTTGTGATGGTGATAAGAAAATAATGTTTCATTAAACACCTCATAACTGGACTTGATACCAAAATTAATTTGCGTTTTGTTGGATGAGTCCTCATTTAGTGCTTGTCTTCATAATTTCAAGAAGGACCATGCTGTGCCTGCACCGACCGGATTAGGGAGCTAGAAGAAGAGAAAGAAAGGCTGCAGGTGGAGGTGGCGACGCTGAAGAGAGAGCCAGAAGCTGTTGACAACGTGGCTGGTAAGGAGTGTTCGGCATGCAACATTGAAGTGCGGCGCAGCAGGCCCAGCATTATGGACTGGCGATACCTAACATTGTTCATTCTTTTCGATCTATCCTTACTTCAAATGCAACATTCCTTTTAATTATTGAGTGACCGCCTGCACCTTCAGCTCAACATCAATTTGGCTGCTGCTGCCGTTAGATAACATCCCACTCTAAAGCCAGAGTAATGAAGTGCAGTACCTAGAAGGGTTTTTCAGAGACAGTCAAGTTGTGCATTGAGGGTATTGAAAGCAGTTGTAGTTTACTTTGAGCATTCGTACAGTAGGGAATGCACATACTCATTGCCGGCAGGTTAGTTCATACAAGGTAATTGCATACTTCTGTTTCTATTCGGTCTTGCTAATGCTGTTACATTACTTGTTCACTCCCAGGATAAAATTTCAAAATGTGCCTTGTGTTGTAAACACTTTTATATTTGGAGGCTTAATTGCCAAGTACAGAGAGACCTATATTGCTCACACACCATGCTGTGAACTGCTTTGGTGATATCTTGTCATAGTGCCTCGTTTGACACTGGTACCTTGTGAGTGGGCCTATCAGCACGGCTCTCATCTATTTTTCGTATTTTGCCATTCAGCTGAACTTGGTAACCTTTTTAAATGCAGAGCATTTCTTTAACTCACGATGTCACCCGTTCTAGTTTTCCGTAGTAGTCCGCACCCCTCCCCCTACAGTATATAAAAAATAATACTTACCGGCACCTGGTTTCGATTCCACGACCCTGCGGGCGGAACGCAAGGTACATGGTGCTCTACCCACTGCGCCGCCAAGCCGACACAGAATGGCGTGCTACGAACGCGCCTTATATCCTTGACTTATTCAACACCTGATCCTGGTGGGTGACTTTAACGTGGACATTAGCAAGGACGATTGGCTCGTTAGGCGGATGAGGGAGTGCACGGTTTGGACTGCGTGTGTGATCCCAACGACGTCAACAGCAGAACGCCCACGATGATTCAGGGATCGTGCATCGATCTCGTCTTCGTGTCGTCGTCGTCGTCTGCGTCTACGTTGCGCGTTCGACCGTTGCTTCCTGATTCCTTGACGGTCTACTTTAGCGACTACAAGGCCGTCGTCCTCGGTGTCGTGCAACAACAGCAGCAGCAAGAACAAGAACAACTTCAACAATGACGTCTCCCATCGACTCCCTCGAATGGGGGGACTAACTCAACTAGAGGCATCTAGATGTCGATGACGCAACAACAACAGCCAGATAAGAAAAGAGAGAGAAGAGAAGAATATTAATCATCCCCAACTGCTAATAAATGATGTCACGTGACCACGTAATTACGTCTCCTCATTTAATTACGATACAACAACCAACAGCAACAAGTGCAACAACATTAACGTAACGCAAACTACTTAACGTCATGCGCCCCCGGAAATGCTCTGCATTTGATCGTGCCCCTCGCGAGGGGAATGTTTAGTTTCCTGCCGCAGCAAGAACCAGGCGGCCTCCTGCGCAGACATTATTGAAAAGCGCCAATTTTTTAAATAGTGAAAAGCACTATTTATGGTGTGGAGCTGAGGAACAAAAGTGGAGGTTACCCTGCTTAGCACACTGGAAATTTTTAATATACATTGCCTTTCACAAACTCGTATTGCGTCATTGTTTTCATCATCATTCTCATTACATCTTCATCCAGCTGAAATTTGCATTCTGTTGACGAAATACTTTTGGAATCCTCCTCTTGTTGATACAAGTGACACAAATTTGCTCAGATGGAAAAATTCCCTGACATGCCTTCCCAACTTGTGGCCGCCCAGTCGGCGTTCATGCCATTTAGGTACGAGTTCGCCAATCGGCCACAGGCATAAAAAGTGCAGGCTTCAGAAAAATGTGGCCTAAACGTTGTTTTACATTTGTAGATCAGATCTTTGGTCTAGAATTTATAAAATGTGATCTATTTATAGCTTTAACCGCCAACTGACTGTTGGGTGTTTCTGCAGTAATCCGTACGCAAGCATATCAAACTGACTAAACCATGTTGACAGCACCATTTATTGTAGGAAAGCACTGGAACTGTGCGGAGGTGAAACTTTGCAGCGGCAGTATCACTGTTTCTCATTTGTTATTTATACACTTGGCGAGCAAAGGACGGGTTGAATTTAATTTCTCACTACTCAAAGTTGTGTTGTTTTATGTGTCCTTGCAGTAAATTTCTATTTTAAGCTTCTTGTAATTTATCTCATGAGGTCAGGTAATTTGCACTCACTTCAATTGCGTTGACTAAGTGTGGACCCAGGGACAGCAACTGCCACACTTGTAATGTTTTCTTCTTGGTTAACTGTACCTGCACCACTCGCTCGGACATGCAAAAGGTCTTGACTGGGAGTTTGGACCCGTCGAAGTGGCTAAGGCGTTGTGCTGCTGAGGACGAGGGCGCGGGTTCGATTCCCGGCCTCGGCAGCCGCTTTTCTGATGGAGGCAAAAAACCAAAACGCCCGTGTGTTATAAAGGCGTTAAAGACCCCCAGGTGGTCAAAATAAATCCGGAGCCCTCCACCACGGTGCGCCTCATCACCTGTGTTGCGTTGGCATGTTAAACCGTAGAATCAGTCAACTGGGACTTTGGCTATGTTGATCAGTTTTATCAGAGGTCAGGCATTACCCGTACAGTTGCATGTGAATTTCATCATGGCACCGATGTTGTAGCTCTGTCTGGCCTTTTGCAAGCCTGCTGTATGCCTGCCATGTGCAGATGGAAGGTTGGGGGGGGGCTTTGATTGGCTTTTTACCATGACGTCATGGCACGGCTTGAGGTAAGAAGCCTCGGAGATACCAGAACTCCATTGTTTACTGATCATAATATTGTGTCTCAACTCAAGTTCATGTAATGTGAATGTAATGTGAATTGACAGCTGCTGCATTCTCTCGGAGCGGTGGCTAAAAGATATGAGACTACAAGTAGGCAAAACCGATAACTTTGAGGTAAAGTCTGGGAGCAAAGAATCGATTTGGGCATCGCAAGGTAGACATGACATGAGACTAATGAATGTTCTAGCAATTTTGTTCATCGTATTTGTGGGCTTCTTGCAGAAACATCCAAGTTCCTCAAAAGGGCGCACAAACTTTTGAGCAAGATTGAAGGCAACAAGCCAGGGCCAGAGGACGTCGTGATCCCTTGCCCAAAGGTAAGTTTATTTTTTGGGGGGGATGGAGCTTTCACACGGTCAATGTTTTCAATAGTTAGTGTGCAAAATTTAAGGATGTAGCAGATTTTTGGTAAGGGGGAAGCATCACACAAATTACGACAAAATTACTAGTCAAAGAACCAGAGGAAGTAAACAAGTAATGCTAGAAATATTGATGGTTATCACAAATTTGTGACTTTGCATCACATCTTTAGTGCCAATGGTTAGCTGTACTGGATATATTTTGGCGTGACCTTTCTAGCTTCACTTGGTAGTTACTAATAGGGTGTATATGACTGGACCTTCAACAGTGCGGTGCCACTATACCTGCGCGGTGGCGCTGGCGCCACATGCGGTTGCACTCTGCTGCGCAAGCAGCAAGTTTCCAGACGCGAAACATGGGTTGCGGCGTGGTGTTGGCAGGAACGTTCATGTGGACGGTGTGGTGTTTTTTCTGCGGGGTTCGTGAGTTTATAAATGCCTTGTAGTAAGGAATAGCCAGCATTGTTTCTGTTTCGAAATTTTGGACTGCCCTGTTCACGCATCCTACAAGCGCAGACCCGAAGCAGGGTGCCCAGTGAAGGCAAGCGTACTGGGAAGCTTTGTTTTTCTTTATTTTTCCCCCTCAGGTCTGTTTAAAAGTGGAGGCTACATGGCAGTGTTTGAAGATGTTTGGATCTCATTCGTCAAATTCGCAGCGAAGTTATCAATAACATAGCTAATAAGTAAGGAATCTGTTGCGCCCGTTTTATTAGAGGTGAGCCCACAAAAGAATGGGCGTTGAAGCTTTCACCTTGCACCTCGCGACATGCTTGAAACATTACATGGTGGGTATCCACCTTTGTTTTTCGCATTCGGCTTTTTAATCACCAAGCGTGTTCCGAGATAACACTAAATCTTGACGCTTGACACAATCTCGAGCGCTCATGTTTGTCACTTGTCTGTGGGCTGTTTTTGGAGTAGTCAAAGCATGTTCCATGATCTTGTTCTGCTTATAGACTAGAATGTTGCTGGGTCATCCATTTTGAAACTTTTTTTGCCACGTAACGTTTCATCCAGACTTAGCTAACAGCAGCCAAATGGTTCGTTTTTTTGGCTCTTCTACCACAAAGCAATACAGGCACTGTGTACTGCAGTGGTCACTTGGCAAAGTCTTTAATGAATCCTTAAAACGCTTGTTTAAACAAGCCGAAAACATGTTGAGGTATGCATGTTCACTCGTAAACACTAAAAATATACATTCTAAATTAATTATATTCAAAAAGAGTTTCTAGTGGATCAGTGCCACAGTCTGTAAATGAATTACTGTAATATTCTGAGAAATTGTTCACGGGTACTCAAACTCTTCATTGCCTTTATCCTTGAGTTCATATTGGTTAAACTGTTTCGTTTTTTTTCTGCTCGCAGGTTCACATTGGGGGCGGTGTGCTGCTGCTGCTACACTCTCGAATACAGTAGACATAACCACATTACCCTACACCGACGTGAAACCACACATCAGACAACAACTTCGCAAAACATGGCAAACACACTGGAGTGAACAAACAGACAACAAGTTACACGTAATAAAACCACACTTGGGACCATACACCACCGACACACGTAATAGATACACTGAAGTCGCCTTGGCTAGATTACGGATAGGGCACACTCATGGAACGCACTCGCACCTTCTCACGGGGTCTCCAAGACCTCTGTGCAGTAGGTGCGGAGAGGCCCTATCCGTGATCCACATCCTTATACAATGTAAGGCACTTGACACAACGCGACACAAATACTTCCCACAACTACACACGCGACATATTCCACCACACCCGTCATACTTCTTAGGAGATGAAGCCATGTTTTCAATCAAACGCGTTTTAGAGTTTCTTACCGACGTAAAATTTTTACATCTCATTTCTTATCATGCATGTTGACAACCTGGCCCTTTACACCAGTCATCATCTTCATTACGTTGTCTTTTACTTGGTTTATTTTTACTGAAATGTTCTACTTTTACTTCCATGCCACTTTCAATTAATCACTATTGTTTGGCGCTCTTTGCCCTTTGTCGGCCTTGCGCCATTAAACTCCAAACATCATCATCAGTTGAAAAGGGGTACCTCAAGCAGCTGGTGCATGCATGCTTGAGTGGCCCTGGAAAATTTTCCAGGGCTCTTTTGCGGCATGTCTTCACTCCAGAGGAGCTGAAGGGGAAGACACTCTTTGGAGGGAAAGACAAAGCCCAGAGCGACGCTCCCACGACGCCAGGCTTGGACCCCGTGCGGGTGAAGGCTCTGGTCGGTGAGTGCGCATGATTCGCTTTTAGAGTGCCAAGAACAAAGCAGCCTCGTTCATCTTTGTCAACTTTAGCTAATCACCCGTTTTTCTTCATGTGCACAGTGAGATCATTGCATTCCTTTTATGCTGTTTGGGAAAGTGTATTTTTGCGCACTGTTATTACTAATTTTGAGAACTTGCTTAACAGGTTTTTATTTTTTAGAAAAAAAGCATTTGTTACTGAGTGGAAAAATATTAACTACAAGCACTGAAAAAACCACAAATTCTGAGATGTTGATTCGAGTAGGATCTGAATGGATAATTTGTTTCAATTCCTCCACGTGATGCTAAGGCGGGAATGGCATGACAGAAAAAGGGGCCAGCAGCGATGGACAGATATCACATTATAAAACTTCACCGCATGATCCAGCTTGGTGGCCCGTCCACATGAACAGGAGAGCCCGGAGGGAGTGACGCGACTCTTGATGAGCTGCCGTGACGAGCTGCTGTGCATAAACACGCCCTTCCTTGCATTAAAACCGGTTGTAATCCCGCTGGTCCAGCCAGAACCCGCGTGAGGAAAGATGACATGTAAATATTGTTTTTTACTGACAGGGTTTAATTTGTTTCGTCCCACCACAGACAGTATATACCAATTTTTGGGACTGTTTTCCCATTAAAACTTTGCGCCATGAACCCAAATCATCATTACCATCTTTTCCCTCCGAAACTGTCTGTGCACTAAGCACGAAGGGTGGTGCCTAGAACTGGTCATCTGAATGGACTTTTAGAAGCTAAGAAAGAGAAGCGCAAAGAATGGGAAAGCATATATGCACAAGCTGGGCACCTTCACGAAAGCACACTTGAGCTTTGCAATTTTTATATACACAATTTTCCAGATAGCTCGGGTGATGATCCTGCTGTCAATCTTTGTGGGCGTGTATTATGTAAGGTATCATGCCTGCCACTTTGATGGGAGCAACTTCCAGAGGCGCCATAATTGCATAAACTTTAGCTCTTGGCCATAGAGTTTCATACAAAAAACTAGAGGGGAAACTGGCACTAGTGTCAACGAGAACATGGCAGCGGCGCTTACGCTTTAGTGGGAATGATGGGTAGTTCTGGAACCGGATTCCGTAGGATCGAAACGCGCCTATGGCGGCGCAAATTGTCTTTTGACAAAAAAAAAACTTTTATTGCCCGGTTCTTCGTTTGTAAATTACATGACAAACAAGAAAGTTACTGACTAAAAACTGGTTTTGTATAAAATGAAACCACGCGTTTAAATAAACAGCAGACACGGAGTCGCGGAGGTTTGTGGAGCAGGTTTGCCATATGCAGCCAACTACAGCAGGACTCTGACTTTAAAAACTAGTTGTAAAAGTTTCGGCGCTTGTAGTTTGTAATACTCAGAAAAGTTTTGTGCTCCTAAAAAAAAAAAGAAACAGTTTACCGTTGAAGAAGTATTCTTGCCTGAAGTAGTGGCATTTATCAAGCTGCGTTCCTACCAGCCGCCGGTGCTGCTGTTCTACGCCGTAGGAGCCGGCGTTCGCCCGAAAGGTTTGGCTGTTCCAAGCGATTCGCAACCGTCGTCAGCTTTTACAATACATTGCTCTGCCGAATGAGCAGCGCCGCAACTCCTAATTCGCAGACAACTTCGCCGCACAGACCGCCGTCATTTGTGTTTTCGCAATTTGTGTTTTTGCAATTCGCAACTCTGGTTATAAAACATTCCACTCAGGGTGGCGTAAGTGCACGTGAGGCATGCAGTTCAGGGTGAAACGTATTTTCGATCGCTTCTTCCAACACCCCGCGTAGGCAAATGCATTCATGTATATCCAAAACGAAAACGAAACTGCCTGCAATCCATAGCAACTTCCACAAGCCATCGAGCCCCAATTCGAATCCAGAACTACCCATCACGCCCATTGAGGCGTAGGATCGCAGCGCCAAATTCCTCTATAGTTGTTATTGTATGAAACTCTATGGCCCATGGCTACATGTTTGGATGGACAACTCCAGTAATCATAAATACATTTCATCTTTTGCAGGCTACACGGGCCAGAAGTTTCGAAGTGTGAGCGCCGGATACATCAAAAATACCTTGTTGTCGCTGCTCCATAGGGAAATAAAGTAAAAAGAAGTGCACACTGAACGCTTTGTTTTTCTTTTTTGCATGTCTGCATGAGGCAGAATTTTTAGTCGCAGGACATGCACTACTACTGCCACCCCATAAACTCGTGTATTGGTGGCGCGATAAAATGTAGATTCTTGTTCAACCTGCAATGATCGCAAAAACCTTTCAAAGAAATCGCAGCAGAAACACATTGGGCACTCGTAAAAGTCTCGACGAATTTCAACAGAAACACATTGAGCACTTGTGTAAAACTCAACAAAATAGCAACAGAAACACAGGGGGCCCTCGTAAAAATTTCAACAAAATATCAACAGAAACACATTTGCAGTCATAAAAACCTCGACCAAATATCAATACCAAATTCAGTTGAGACTCACCGAAAGACAACAGATACTTAATGGGAATTCGACGTAAGAAATTCAACGGAAAATCAATGAAAGCACGGTGGCCACTTTTCCTTAAAAACTCAACAAATCCTCATTAGAATCAACAGAAATTCTTTGGATACTCAACAATGTTTGTTGATTGAATTCAACAAATTTTTTTATGAAACTCAACAACCGTTTTTGTAAGGGAGTGTTCGTAGCGTTTTCTTTCGGGTGCTGCCGTCGTCACAAGTCCTCGTGGGTTAGCCCTTGAATTGGGGAGCAAGACCCTGAGTTCGTGCTACAGACGTCGATTTCATGAATCCCGTTGGCCGCGGGTTCTAGCGCATGATAAGGCGGTTGAAAGTGTCAGAGATGTGATATCCTGCTGGCGAAACGTTCCGGGCCTGACAGTCATAGAGAATTTTCAGCGCCAAGTTCGGAAATCCGTTTTAAATTCAGCAACCGGGCCTCCGACGAAGGGAGAAGGGCCGCCAGTTCTGCTCTTTCTCTAGACTGTACTTTGGTTTTTTCGTTGTTTATTTAAAAGCCCCCAAACCAATGTGTCCATTTTTAGTCGCATATTGTAATGGAAGAATAGATAGATTAGTGCACACACGCTACGAGCGCCGCACTTTTTTGTTAGATCTACTCATTTTTTTCTTTTTCAAAATGCCCCTTTCGCTGTAATACATATGAACATTCCTATTTAGCCTTTTCTTTTATGTGTTGGCGCTGCGCGCCAACGTATTCTTTTATCCTTTCCAATCGCCTACATATGATAGTGCTCCCCGCCTCTTCTTATCACGTAAAGTTCTGGCCTTTGAGGAGGTCTAGTGTGTAGGTTGCCGGTTTCACGGCATGAAAGTCTCGGGATCGAATCCCAGGACCACGTTGACCGGTTTTTTTTCTCTTGAGGCCCGCATTCAGCATACCTACTCGTAGGCTCCTTGCCTAGTCGCCGCTTTCTCTCCAAATTGTTGCCCTAAAATTTTTGCCCTCTATTCTATGATGGTGATACTTTTCCGCTAACGCTCTATGGCAGAACTACAAGCCTTGATAGCTTCTTTGTTATTAGGCCACTGGTTCGAATGGCAAAATTAAAAGGAGGAAATTGTGTTGAGCCCCTGCTGTGACCCGCCCTGTGGGGAATCAGCCAGTCGCCTTTTCCTGTCCTCTTCTTCACTCTGTCTTTCCTGTTTTCTTTACTAACACTTTCCTGGCGTCTTTTCGCTTGCACATTTCTCTATTATTCTTCAGGGGGTGAGGGTTAACCCTGTGCGAGGACATTACCCTGCATTCTAACCATAGGGTTATAGTGGCGAGGTACAGGTAACGTGTGCTGCAAAGCCATGTTTCCTTGTTGAGCTCGGTGGTGGATGACAGGCCTTGCTACCGAATTGATTTCATGTTATATGACTGCTTTCTACATTCCTGCAAGACACATCGATCAACATAATAAAAGGCGTCGCACCAAACCACTCCGCACCCAACCACCTCAGGGAGCTTTCAGCAAATACCTAGTGTTACAGTCGACGTACGAAAAACCTATCCCTGACCTGTCATTCTTCTTCATTGCCAAATGAATTGAAAACATTGTTAGGAAAGAATACAATGCCAAAAAGACGCCATCTGGAGACCTCCTTGTTGAAGGTATGCGAAAAAAACAGTGAGAACCTTCTGGAGCAAGAAAAAATTGCCAGCTTTACCGTCACTGTTATGCCACACCGCACGCTAAACACTGTCAAAGGTGTTATTTCTGAAAAAGAACTCCCGCGTGAGACAGACTATGATCTCCTTGAGGGACTGCATCACCAAGGTGTTGTTGGCGTCCGCAGAGTTACTAAGAGAAGAGATGAAGCATAAATCAAGAACCGACACTTAATTCTAACATCTGCTAGTTTTTTATGCCCGAAACAGTGAAGGCAGCTTTTATTAGCTGTCTTAAATGCTCCAATATTACGAACCCGAGGCGATGTTTCAAATGTCAACACTATGTTCATGAAACTCGAGCTTGCCGTGGCAAGCTCACCTGTGCTAAATACGGCGAAAATGATCACTGTTCGGATGACTGCGAAGACACAATAATGAAATAACCGAACTGCAGTGGCACACACGCTGCATAGTCACGATCTTGCCCTCTTTCAAGGAAGAAAAACATATTCAGATCAAAGTAAGCGTAAACATCAGTTTCCTTTGAGCACGCCAAAAGCACAAGATGTTGTCGGCTGCATCCTATGCAGACGCCGCCCGCCGGGGATTGGGGCGACATTTCATTAGTACTATTCATTCGCTGGATTAGCTTATACGGGTTGAAAGCGTTGTAGCCAAACCGGAGTGGAGACAAGCGCTGTACTGGAGGGCTGTGTAGTTATTTTTATTAGGCGGACATCTTAGACGTGCGCATAAATCTCGAACAACAGGCGTTTACTACTTCACCTGAAAGCGGCCACCGTGGCCCAGGTCGAACACGCGACCTTGGGCTCAGCAGCACAACCCCTTAAACACAGAGCCATCGTGGCTATTACCAAAATTTACCTTTTAGGGCGCATGTTCATAATCGCCAATTATGGCGACTGTCCCGTCGAAAAGACTCCCTGCAGAAAAGTCTCCTTCAGTCAGCGGAGTTTTTAAGAAAAGTGATGATTTTAATAAGTAAAGGCACATCAATGGCTTAGAAAAAACGCTTCCAGTGGTCGGAAGGGTACCTGGGTCCTTTTTATCATGAAACTAACGTCATCCGGTTGTGTCGTTCCGACGCTGCTTGGATTTTGTATATAACTGAGGTGGCATAGAAAAAAGCTCGGCATTTTACCCATCTGTGTCTTAAGGAGGGGCTGAAATTTTTGTTCATCGTGAAGAATTTGTTCCTTCAGTGACCTTTTACAAGATGCTTCACAGTCTACGTTAACGGCTATGCTATCAGCGCTCTTTCCTGTCTGCCGCTGACGCAAGCGGATTGCCGTAAATGTCACGATTTTGATGGAAACTCTTTCATTGACAGGCTTAAGACACTGCCTTGACAGGAAACGTCTCCCTGGGGGCATACCCGGCAGCGTGTAAACATATTATGCTGTAACCTCGCAGTAGCAGTTAAAATTTGGCAAATCATTTTTTAAACGAGTGGTTTGGCGTGTCAACCGTGCTATATGACTCTTCCATACTAGTTCAAAGTATGGAAACTGTGGAGAAAGGGACGAAACTGTGTTCGATTAAAGGCATCATCAGGAGGGGTCTCCGCGGCTCGTCCCTTTCTCCACATATTTTGGTGCCGTGAAACCCGGGATTCGAGGCACGAGTGAACCTGACTTTGGAGGCGCAGCGGCTGCGAGGCTCGCGAGGCCTGGAACCTTCGCGCCACTTGTTCCGGGAGGCCTTGCCCTCTGCCGCTGCCCATCATGGCTCGTGCCCAAGCCGACCCTCGCTTTTCTACGCCACCCCTTCCATTGGAACGCCTGAATCTACGCCGCATACTCCTGCGAGAGAAAATCTCAGGGCTCATTACGGCAATCGACGCCCTTCTCCAGGACCCGGCTCCGCACGGGACCGATCTGACCGCCAACATTTACCACTTCCACGACACGCCGAGCGAGATACGGGCCCTCGACGCTGCAATTCAAGGAAGACTGACCGGCGACAAGCTGAAGGAAGACGTTGCCGTATTGCAGAATTTCGACGAAAAAATGCGCTCGTGTCAAACGCGCGTGCTGCTCCACCCGGTTGGCAAAGCCGCTGTGAATTCAGCCGCCGGTGGCTACGTCAGAACCACCTGGAGGAGTGACAATCGAGACGCCATGGGTGTTTCCATCGTGCCGCAAAACACCCACTTTGTCTCTCTTCCGACGGTTCAGCCAGAGACGCGCCAACAGCAGCTCGAGCCCACCATGCACGACGAAGACGCAGCCAACATAAGTTCTGCCATTTGGATGGCGCCTGGTGACTCTGCTGTCAACGCCACTCACGGTGAGTCTCTGGTAACGAAACCGTGCACAGTTAGAGCAGAGGACCTCACCCAGCGCGAACTGCCTGTCCCGATCTGCCCTCCAAGTACCAGCCCTGCCGTCTTCCCCGACAGTGAGAGCATGCTGCTTTCGAGAGACAGGAATGAGACGCAGGGTGACGATAAAGCAGACGCGGTCCTGCCGTCTCCTTCGGGAACCGACAACAATGCCCTTACCCCTTCTCGCAAGGCATATCAGCACCCGCAACAGAGCAAGGAGCTCAGTGATTCTGGTGACAGCAAGCACTGCGGGCTTCCTTGCCAGCACAAGATATCGTCGCCTGGTGACACGACCCTCAGAATGCACTTAGACGATGCTCCTAAAGGTCAGGAAATGGCCCATTTGAAATCGCGACGGGAGGAGGTGAATCGACACCGAACATACCGAAGGAAGATGAGTACCCACGCCTTGCGCTGTACTGTGGATAGCTGCGACCGCATACCAGCCAGACACCAGACATTTCACGGCGTCCGCAGATGCCTGCCCAGATCTATTCCTTCGCAAGTTTTGAAGCTCCGGCTGGCATACCGCTTCCGAACCTGGCACCTCCCCCGATGGTGTCCAATACGGCACACTGCAGAATCACCGTCACTTCGACTCCACAGATTGAGAACCAGAGATTGTGGCCAGCCCACCAACAATATTTATGCTAGACTCCTTTGGTTTGTCGCAGCCGCTGTCATTTGCACACCGACCAACCACTGCAGCTTCAAAAACGTGCTCGTCATCAAGACGCACATCGAGCTACAACGACTCATCGGAGTCCCTTATGACCCCGGCGGCCACCCCAAGACCTACAGTGCGAAGCGGGTGATCCTGATGCACAGGGAACATCACAGCAACTGCGGGACGCAGCATCAGATGTGAATCAACGCTCCAATCACCGCCCGCGCGAACCGTCCGACATCATTTATTTTCTCCTGATCACTGGGACAATATTCAGGCGCCCCATACGAAGGCTCATCTTGAAGGCCAGTCCTTGCCTTTCTGGCCGGGGGGGAGTGTGTTGTAAATAAATGAGATGGGCGCAGGCAGAGGGCGATAGCTGGGGACAAGAAGAAGACGAAGCTGCGCCCACTGCCTCGCTCAGTTTGTTCCATCGCCTTACGAGAACGGGTGCTGGGTCGTGCTTCTCTCTTGGATCCGCCACACAAAATATGTGGAGAAAGGGACGAGCCGCGGAGACCCCTCCTGATGATGCCTTTAATCGAACACAGTTTACGATGATGATAGTTGGGCGCGAGAGAAGGATACTCGCTTATTTCACAACATCCTTCCCCGCGCGACAATGAATGAGTATGGTTCATGGCCAAGAAATTGTTCAGTCAATGGAGCGCTAATTTCATGTCCGAGTGGGCCAAAAGAGTTCGAAACCTTGCGCCTTCCACTTCCACCGATGGTACCGATGCCTTGGCGTTGGAGGAGCCATGAACCAAACTACTGCGGCCACTTGATGCAGTCTTGTGAGGAGACCAGTTGAGCCTCTTTTCCCTGTCGTGGTTGCAGGTATTACTTGGTGTTCGCGATTCACGCCGTTTTTATTTATGGCAGCCGGATGCACGAGGGACATATTGGAATTAAACTTTTCTTTCCAGGAGATGATGCGTGCTGTAATTCTGTAGGCTAATTCAGCTCTGTGCCTTGGCTCGCGGCGTCCTGTACGCCAGTTCGCTGAAAACGGTCGGCGCCCACGAATATGCTTCCCTTCCGCAACCTTTCGGTTGGGGCGCCGATTCTCTCGGAGTGGAGGGTAATTGCGATTTAACCCAGCTTCCAGGTCCTTGGTCTTCGGGCGTTTTCTCTTGGCAGTTTTTTCTTTGCTTCGCTTGCACTGATTCTTCCTCTGGAACATACATGTTAACACTGGAGGACAAAGTGGGTGACGTCGTAACAAAGATCTCTTCCCGTCTTCGGCCAGCGAATCACTCGAACGCACCTTTCGCTCTCTCCTCTTGCAGTTTTCTCCGTCATTCAGTTCTCCAAGACTTGGGGTGCTCTTGGGTATTACAGGTGATGTTAGGTTGTCTGTGGTCGAGTCGTTAATTATCTCGTTTGCGTGCGCTGGTCTAAACGTGGTAGGCATCAGTGCCCTTCGATCTGATACTTTCTTGTGGGTGATAACCTCGTCGTATTTGGTCTCTTTGGGATCGGACACGAGATGGCCGGTGTCCAATAGCGTTACCCCTTCAAAATATACGTTCGTTTTCGTCGCAACTTGCCCCTTATCATTCACTGCTGAAGCATTCTGATCCGTGTCCGAAGTATGGCTCTTCTTCCTGTCTTTTTCCATGTCTTGTCGGTGCTCGTGCAGTTCTGCGTCAATTCGACCTTTATAAGAAGCAATAAGGTTCTGTCGGGCTCTCTGCACTTGGACCATTTCAAACTCAGACTTGGCCTTTGCCATACAAACTAAAGCGTCGAACTCGAATGCGTCTTCAACTTCGGCTTCTAATTCATCAAGGTCCACGGTGTCTTGAACTTCCCGGTTAATTATTTTTAGTGCGTCATGATTCTCGTTCAAATTACTAAGAAGCTCTTTCAACTCACTTATTGAGGGTCGTGTCATTGGGAGGTGGTCATCAAATTGGCCGATGATGTTCGTGATTTCTAGTCGGACGATGCGCCGCCTTTCGAGGAGGGCCTCCATGGTCCGGTACAGCGTCAAGTCGCTTGTAATAGCTGGTGACCGGGCTCAGAAGGCAGAAGACGGCGTCGTCTCTGCATCGGTCGTGTCACTGTTCACGGACATCTCGTGCTGTTTCGGGCAGATATCTGTTATGGCTGGGTTTGTTCTGTTTTCTTCTTCTAAGGCTGCCCCGCTGTTCTCCGAGTCGGCGTCTTCCTGTGCGGCTTCACTCCCGATCTCCAGAGGTGAGGATGCGGTGGAACAGAAGCGGAATACGCTCGCTGTAGCTCACCTCTGGAGGTACCTTATCCCGGGTTTCACGGCACCAAAATATTTGGAGAAAGGGACGAGCCGCGGATCCCCTCCCGATGATGCCTTTAATCGAACACAGTTGACGATGATGATAGTGGGGCGCGAGAGAAGGATACTCACTTATTTCACAACAGACACTATCTTAGCCACCGACTATTTTTATGCTTTCACCATAGCTTCACCGCGATACATTGCAGAATAGGCGGCATGTGTGCAAAAGCGGGAAGGGCATTGATGTTTTTATTTCTAAATACTGCGATCTCGTAACGAGACCTTAGCAGGGTGGGTTACATCTTTGTAACGAGTACATAACATGACACACTTTGCTGCAATACTCCGGTTAGGTTAAACTTTATTCACTTCTTCTTCGGGGTTAAGGCGTTTAACCAGCGCGATTCGTTGATAAAATCTTGACAAGAATTTATTTCTCTGCAACTATGATGGACAACTTAAAACAAATACAAGAAAAGTAGTGCACACAATTTCTTTATTTATGGGATGTCATAAGCCAGCCAAGTAGAAGCATCACATTTACGTACTCATACGCGACTATAGGTTGCATATCTAGGTCAGTTCTCGCAAAACATGGCAAACACGCTGGAGTGAACAGACAGACAAGCTGCACGTAGCAAAAGTACACTCAAAACCATACACCACAGACACACGCCACAGATGCACAGAAGTTGCCTTTTCTCGGCTACGGATAGGGCACACATGCAACGCACTCGTAATTACTCACGGGATATTCAAGACACATGTGTAGCACGTGCGTAGAGGCCCTATCCACAGTTGACATACTCATTCAATGCAAGTCACTCGACACAACATGACACACACTTCCCCCAACTCTACAGACAAGATTCCACTCCACCCATCGTTGTTTTTTGGGTGACGACCCTAAGGTTTCTGTTAAATCTTTTTACGTACTCGTCAGATGTGAGTTTTTTAAACCTCATTTCCTAACATGCATGATGTGAGTTTTTTAAACCTCATTTCCTAATATGCATAATCAACATTGGCCCTATACACCAGCCACCACCATTGTTTTCAACTTATCTTTCGTTCTTATTGAGCGAATGTATTGTTCTGAACTTCACTCTTCATACGTAACCACTGATTTTTCGCTCTTTGTCCCACTGGCCTTGCGCCTTATAAATCCAACCATCATCATCATTATCATCATAATCATCATCAACATCATCATGCGTACTTAGGTAACACATTTGAACTTGCTTACTGGGTCTTCGAGACCCCTGTGCGGCAGGTGTGGAGAGGGTCTATCCATAGTTTACATATTGATCACATGTAAGGCACCCCCCACCACACGACACACTTTCCAGAGATCTACTGGCGATAAATCCTATTCCACTCATCGAACTTAGGCGATCAACCAATGTTTTCTGTCAAATGGATGTTTGAGTATGTATGAGAAGTTCAATTTCTTAATCTCATATCGTGTCATGCATAACAACAACCTGGCCCTCTACACAAGCCATCTCCATTGTTTTTATTTGTTTTTACCTCTGTTGCTAATCAATTTTAGTATTCACTTTTATTCTATGCTAGCTACGTTTCTGTTTTTGGGGCTCTTTGCCGTAGTTGGCCGTGCACCATTAAAATCAGCCATCATCACCATTGCTAAGTGTGCATTTTTGTCTACATGCTAAGCGTTCCTCACTAGTGCTTTTCCAGAAATTTAATTTTTTAAGTTCTTTTGTGATCCTGGTATTTTGCATTAATTGCTTAGGGCGGTGTATAAGAGAGGTGTTATCTAGCGTGTATTTTGTCTCCTCTTTAGCTTTTTTTTTTCAATGGTAGAGCACCGCACGCGTTTTTACAATCAATCCTCTTTAGCTTTGTCCCTGTCGTAATTTTCGCTAGTGCGATGAATTCTTTGTCTTTTTGTGCCTCTCCCTTCCTATTTCTGATTTTTTCTGATTTTGTTACGCCATGGACGCGTTTATATTTCGCCCGCGGTGACCACGGCTCTGATGGAGGCCGAAAGCAATACCACTCGCGTGTTGAGATTTTAGAGCATGCTGAAGATGCCAAGGTGGTGAAAATTTACTTGGAGCCCTCCACTACGTCGCCGCTCGTAGCCCGTCTTTAGCTTCGCTGAGGTGACTCCGCGGAATCGGAAAATCTACACAAATGTGTCCATTTCCTAGGAAAAATCTTCTCAATAATCCTCTAATTCTTTTTTCTGCAGATACGCGGGTTCATCCTCAGAGTTAGTCGGAAAGAATACTTCCGTATTCTTTGTCTTCACGCTGTAACCGCGTGAATGCTTCGGGGGTAGCGCTATTGAAATTTTTACGGCCAATGTTTTCCCCAAATCGCCTCGAGCTTTTCTTCAAAAAAAACCTGTGAGGCTGAGCACGCTGTCACTTTGATTTTGTAATAGCTTCCAACATCTGGACCAGAAATAAAACTGCGATAACATAAAAATAACAAAAACATCAATGCCCAACGCGAAAGAACTAAAGTGAAAAAAGCCGCGAGGTGGAGGAGGAAACACTGCTATTGCAGCAGAAAAAATGTTTTGGGCTTCCTGTGAGAGCGGCCTCCTTCCTTAGTCCAGGTCACCAGAATTCCGCACTGTCTCCATGATCAATGTAAGCTGGTCGAGGGGAGTGGCCTGGGTGGATGGTGTGTAATATCCTGATGAGTGAGTCTGTAGACATTGTCATGCGGTGGCTTCGTCTGCACTGAGATTTTGTGGGGTGGTGGATCCTTCTGACTTGAGGCACTGTTTCAATATTTCGCGCTACTGGGGTGGAGGAGTTGTGGAACTTCTTCGTCTGGCTGATACGGTGCTCAATGGTATGCGTCCAAGAAACAGCACGTGCTTTCTGATTTGCACCAGGACATTGTGCCACGACATCGTGCAGGTTTCACACGCATTGCTATCCCGTGGTTAGGACGCGCACAGTGGTGGAGGGCGCCGGCAATACCCTGACCACCAGCGAACTTTACAGTGCGGCAAAATCTCGACACAAAGGCATCTCCGTTTTCCCATCGATCTGTTTTTCGATTAGGTTTTATTGTTCTTTCGCGTACCTTACGACATCAGATATCCTATAGTATTTGAATTGCAGTGCATCTTACTCTGCGGCCCTCCTAATGTCTAGTGCACTTTTTGTTAGACTTTTTATATGGTAATTCTGTGGCATTTTTCTGGGAAGAATCCAACACTTAAAGCCCGTGGATCGCTAAACTGGTGACACAAAAAATATTAGGGTCAAGGTCACTGCCCTCCATATCGTACACTTTTTCGAACCCGTGCCTCCTACAATCTGCACAGATGATTCACCAAAAGGTGAGGTGTCGCGGTGAGCCCATATCTGTGTCGCTTCCTGCCATGGGAAGGGACGCTGACGCTATTCTCTTCGCAGCATTGGTGAAGATCGCGGTCCTGGAGTGCAGCCCCCGAGACCTGGGCCTACAGTGGCGCCTGTTCCTGGATAATCTGCTGCAGGATTCATCTCGGCCCCACGACGACGAGGATTCCTCGAAGAATAGCAGCAGCGACAGGGAAGACGACGACAACTCTGATTCCAGCTCAAGCAGTTGCGGATCCGAGTCCTGTGGGAGCACTTGCAGTAGCAGCACCAACGATGATTCCGGAGAAGAGTCGGCTGGACCCATAGCGTCGCCCAGTAAAAAGACCTTGTCGGACCGTCTACAGGAGCAAAATCCTGCTGCGAGCCAGCCGATCGATGACTTCGCATCATTCGGAGGAGCCAAGGCGAGCCTCACCCGCAACGGCTATGTGGCGGCAGAACGCAACAACACTACTTACAAGCCTCTTGGGGAACACTTTAAAGGTAGGTGATAAATTATATACAAGTTGTTTGTATGTGATGAAACTGGACCGGATATGCTTTCCTTCGTTATTTGTGCCTTCGTAGCGTCGCTTTAATCAATAAATTTTTATTAACGTCGCGTTTATGGCGATTTCATTTTCTGTTTATTGTTTTTTGTGAATTTATTGCACCGAGTTCGCGAACTGTGCAGTGACAACTAGCCAAATAATAAACAACTAAATGACAGTTCTTTTATGCAGTTGTTTTCTACGTAGTAAATTTTTGTGCTCTTTCGCTGAACGTATAGGCGATTCCTAGAGAACACAGCGATGTGACACACAGCGCCATCTAGGGGCACGCGGTATCATGTCTTCAAGTGTTTGTGTAACTCTGCTTTACTGTGTGATATCGTAAAGTAAAGATTCAAGTCCTGGATAACAAGCTTTTGAAGGCAGTTTGAATCCCGTGTGATTCGCATTTTCTAAGCGTGTACATCGCTCCTCCGTTTGAGGAGGTCATTTTTCCTCACGCACGAAATCAATTGACGGCCTCATTGTTATTTTTAAATACATTACAGGATTATTTGTTCCATTTAGGTTATTTTTATCAACTTTTCTTTTGTACATGTTGACGTTTTGCAACTTTCATGTCAATTTCATGTCTTTCAATTTGTTTTCACTTTTGTTTTGTCCGCTGCAGGTGGCTGTTAGGACAAGTGAGCGAAGGTCTACATAAATTAGAAATGGTTGGCATGCGTGCGTGATTTTTTTCCATTTCAATTTTTGCTGCATTTGAAACTCATGCTTGCTGTAATTGATTCAAATTCAGATGGCTCTATGTTGTTTAGGTACGTTTTCATGTGTAAGACCCCCATAGCTAACTCACGTGCCCTCTGGCTGTTTCCACAAGAAAACTCACATGTACAGTCATAGACAAATGAAATGCGAACACTAAAATATGAACCGGAACAGACAAAAAGCGCGATTCTTTTCCATGCAGATGATTGTTACGTGTCGCTCAGTTACAGTACCAAAGTGGAGAAATGTGGATTTGCAAATTTGCAAACCACGCCGTTATTGGACCTCTACAAATGGTAACATTCAAGTTTGCGTGTTGTAGATCTTATTTTTCACATCGCATTTCATTTGTCCATGAATGTGCTTCCCTATAAGTAACATGTAGACCACGCATCCTGCAGCAACGCCGCATTTCAATCTTTTACACGCAGTTAATTGCCTCATTCTCATAATCTGCGCATTTTTGTCGCACTCGCAGATGGCCAAGTCTTTTCCAAGCAGCTTCGACCACTCTCTGCCGAGGGCCAAGCTTCTGTCTCTGGTGACGCTCCCGCTCTTGCACAAGCCGACGAAGAAGTTTCGCTCCCTTGCACATCATTAAGGAAAACTCGTTGGAGGAATACCCTATCCGGCGTTTGATCTCCCGGATCTGCTGGAAGGGCCAGTTCTGCCTGCGTTCCTGTCGTCGTTGGAAGATTGAAGGACATGCAGAACCTCCGCTTACGAACGAGTAACCGGCGCTACGCTCGCATCACTGCTTTCACGAAATGCATCGGCACTTGTAGATTTGTCTCATACATTGTAAATAAAGAGATAGCGCCTTTCCGGAATTGCTGCTTGTGTTTCTGTTTCTGTAAATGACAACTAATCCTTGAATAAGAGAACACCGTACTATTGGCAATACCGAAGGTTGCTTTTAAATCTGCCACATTAGTAGTCACAGAGCTAACAAAACTATGAAAACACATGCCTTACGTTCGTTAAATTCCTAACCGGGAGATTTAAGGTCGCAGACAAAATATTTGGCATGGATAGCTGTCTATTTGCCTCTCAAAGGCGGGGTAGCAACTGCCTGTAAAAAAACTATTTTTGTATAGCAAATAGGCATTCAATGATGCATCAGTGCAACAGGACAATGAAAGAGAATTATAGAATGCTTTGTTTCACCGTCCTTTAAAGCGCGCCGTTGTCGGATTTCTGCACCCTTCTCCCGACGGTTACCTCGCCGAAGATACCTTTCTTCGGCCCACCTTCAGACTGCAGTCGCATCCGCCGTAACAGATGTATTTATCGCAATCTGGGCAACTGCTAGAACGTCCGTATACGTCGATAGCAATCGAATATGTTCACATTGAGCCCTTGGAGAAGATACGCATTTTACGACCCGAAAATTACCTCTCTGGGCAAACTGCGTTTCGCATTTTATGCGCAGAGGATTTTTATGGGCTTGCCTTGTCGCCGTAGCTCGTAACGGTCGATGCTAGTGCCCGAATCAGGCGCCGCAGCGAGATAATGGCCCCAAGTACACCCTGATGTACCGCCATGAGGTGCTCACGCTGAGGTGTCAAAAACCACGCGGTTTAAATAGTCCTAACCGTTCCAACCTCGTGATTCGCTGGAGCTTGTCACACATCTCCCCGTTGTTTAGCGCAAAAAAAGCTGCAGGTACATTTCAGGCAAAATCTGGGTATATAAACTGCACCCCCGCTTTCATTTAGTTAGGAAGGCTCGTTGGGTTTCTTCTTACGATAGTAAGCGAAAAAAGCGGCCGCGAAAGAAAAAAAACAGCGCGTTCGAAATGAAGCAGAAAGGCTCCAGCCGCGACAGAAAAAAATGGTGCATTCAAACTGCCGCAGAAAGGCTGTAGCAGAGGAATAAAAAAGTGGCACGTTCGAAATGCAGCATCTTGGGGAACAGCGCGAACTAAAAGCGCTAGTCTTGTCCACTTCTTTCTTTTTGTGTCCCTGTTAGTTCGCGCTGTTCCCCAAGATGCAAGTACACCACCTCGCCCAACTCGCCAGCCTGCTACGAAATGCAGCAGACAGGCTCGAGGAGCACAAGAAAAAAAATTGCACGTCCGAAGTAACGCAAAACAGCTCCAGCATACGATATTAACGCAAGCCCCAAAAAACAGAACTCCCGCTGGCAAAGTTGAAGGCATGAGCTCGCGAGAACTGCGAAGGCAGGAAATTTTAAATAGATTAAGTGGCAGCAGTCAGTGGATAATAACGCTACAGTCCGTTGAGGCGAATCACTGCTTTGCAGTTCCGACAGCTGTCACATTCAGTGGAACGGTTTTAATTTGTCGACATGGCGCCGATCAGAAAGCAGCCGTTACGGAGGCCGAGGCTCTTTACGCCCAAAATGAGCTTATCGTCTACGCGCTTAACGCAGGCGTCGTAGAAGAATGGTGCACGGCACCAGGAACGTTTCAGAGGCATGGACACCGCGCTAGCTGGCCTGAAGGGGTACAACTGCCTCGTATACCTCGACGACGTTGTGGTGTTCTCCCAAACTTTCCACGAACACCTTCCAATTTTTGAGTCTCTACTCGAGGCCATTCGTACTTCGGGGTTACACTGAAGCCACAAAATCGCCGCTTCGCGTACGAGGAGGTGAAGTGTTTGGGACACGTCGTCACCTCCGCTGGAATCCTGCCTTACCCTGCGAAAACTTCCTTCATTGCGAAATTCCCAAGACCGAAAGACAAAAAAGGCTTGCGAAGATTTTGGGACTATGCGCGTGCTACCGGCGTCTCGTCGCAAAATTACCAAGCATTGCAGAGCCATTAGCGAGTTTTAGCTGACCGTTTTTCACTGTCCGCTCCGCTCCGCTCTGATAGCAAGGGGGAGCGCCATTGCGCATGCGCGGCGCGCTTGGCCGTGAACGGCGCTGGCTCCGGTTGCGCTGAGCGGGCCGCTGATACCCAAGCCGCCCGTCTAAAACAGTCAGATCAAACTCTCTATTAACGCGCTTGACGAAAGATAGCACCCCTTTCAGCGGGGAAAACACCCAAGGTACAGCACTTTGAGCTGCAACGACTGCAAAACCCGCCCGAGGAACGCCGAAACGGAAATGCACAGGGACGCCAGTGATATAAGAGAGTTTTAGCAAACCGTTTTCGACGGCCCGCTCCAGTATCGGCGGCATGGTCGGCGCACCCGGAGCCAATGCCGTTCGAGGCTAAGTGCGCCACGCATGCGCAATGGTGCTCCCGCCTGCTATCGGATCGGAGCGGACCGTGAAATACGGTCACCTAAAACTCGCTATAGGCTTGGGGGTCATCCTCATCGAAACGCAAAGAGGTTGCAAAAAAGTAATCACCTATGCTAGCCGTGTTCTGATAAGGGCAGAAAAAAGTTGCTCAGCCTCTGAGAAAGAGTGACTGGCCTTTATAAGCGCCATTTCAAAATTTCGCCCATACGTGTGTGGAAGACTGTTCAAGCTTGTGACAGACCAACATTCGCTGTGTTGGCTTGCCAATTTGAAAGACCCCTCTGGCCCTCTCGGTAGGTGGAGCTTGCGCCTGCAAGAATTCTGCGTTACAATAGTCTATAAATCTGCAAGGAAACACCCCGACACCGACTGCCTGTCTCGTGCCCCCGTCGAACCACAACCACAAGATTCCGACGAATACAGCGCGTTCTTCAGAGTGGTGGCGGAAAGCGACCTCGCCGCCCCGCATCGTGCCGACCCCAAGTTACGCGTCATGATCGGCTATCTGGAAGGACGCAAAGTTAGGGTGCCAAGGGCGTTCAAACGCACTTTACCTGCATTCAGCCTCAAAAACTCCGTTCTCGTGAAGAAAAATTTCAACCCTGGAACGAGAACAAGTTGTCCCCGCCGACTATCGTGACGAAAGTTTGAAAGCTTGACACGTCTACCCGTCTTCCGGACATCTCGGCACAGTACGCACTATGGGGAAAATGAAGGCGAAGTGCTATTGGCCTCGCCTTACAACCGATGTGTCCCACTACCAACACGAAATGAAAGCAAGCACCACAAAAAGAACAAAACTCCCACTGGTGCAGTTTTAGGCAGGGGGCACGCAGCACTTTAAAGGGGGTAAATTTGGATTGCATATTAATCAAGACAGGAGTGAGGCAGTGCGGCGAAGAGCGTGATGGGTGGTAGCACGATAACGACGCACGCCACAACTCATTATGACGAATCGCTGCTCTGCACTTCCAGAAGCTTTCACATTGAGTGGAACCGCTTTAATTTTTTACAGGACGCCATCGGTCCCAATATGAAATGTTTTGCTTTAAAGGAAATCTACTGTCCTCCCGCTGTTTGAAGAAGAATAATAACGAAGTTGTGGGACGGAGCCCCAACTTCGGCGGCAATATGTTTTTACCGGGGTACAGTTCAAGGAGTGCCCAAAAGAATACACGCTTGTTGGCCTTTGCGATTGTGCATACTTTCTAGTTAATTACCTAAATAAAACTTGGAAGGACCAGGGAGGTATTCTAGTGTTTTGTCCCTTTTGTGCCCGTTTGGAAGCGTCCGTTTTGAGCGTGTCCATATTGGCTAAAAGCGAACAAACGGATGTGGCGTAATGCAAGCGCGGCGGGGCTAGTTCACGGTTTACCGGAGAAGACGATTTGAATTTGAAAAAGACGAAGGTCAAGCATAGATTTTCCATTCTTGGATAAAACGAGCGCTCATTCAGATGAGGACGAAGAAAGTAAACCACAAGGACAGCCGCTGGTCTAAAAACTACATTTTAATGTCAGAAAGGGTGAATATAAATACTGAACACCAACACTAAAGTAAAAAGACATGGAGCATGAGCGAAACAAGTTTCCAAAGGTCGCGTTGATACCACAAGACGTCATACGCATGTCACAATCAAGGCACACGCAGATACGCACATCTATTTCGGATGGAGACACACCCTAGTTTGGCTTACACAATTATCACCTCGTTCTGCTATGTGGAATGCCTCCATAATTTCGCGGGTTGTTTGGTTACGGTGCCTAAATAAAATGTTAGTGGCTGGAAAATTAGGTTCGCATTGGCTGCACTTAGCGCAATGCGCAGAAAGATGGGATGATACAGGGCCTTTCAATGACAATTCATGTTCCCTCAAACGCACGTTGATACAGCGGCCAGTTTGCCCTACATAGGTTCGGCCACAAGGCAAAGGAATACTGTACACAACTCCCGTTGCGCATGCGACATACCGGTTCTTGTGGTTGACACCACAACCAACCCCTTTCTTCTGACTTCCCTGCTCCATCTTTCTGTCAAGCCTACCACATAGAGAAAGCAACTTATTGCGGGCCCTGTATCATCTCATCTTTCTTCCCAATGTGCTACGTACAGCCAATGTGAACCTAATTTTCCAGCCACTAACATTTTATTCAGGCAGCGTAACCAAACAACCCGCGAAAGTATGTAGGCATTCCACATAGCAGAACGAGGTGATAAGTGTGTAAGCCAAACTAGCGTGTGTCTCCATCCGAAAGAGATTGCGTATCTGCGTGTGACTTGATGGTAACATGCGTATGACGTCTTGTGGTATCAACGTGACCTTTGCAAACTTGTTTCGCTCATGCTCCGTGTCTTTTTACTTTAATGTTTGTGTTCAGTATTTATATTCAGCCTTTTTGACATTAAAATTTAGTTGTTAGACCAGCGGCTGTCCTTGTGGTTTATTTTCTTTGTCCTCGTCTGAATGAGCGCTGCTTTTATCCAAGAAGGTCAAATTTCCAACTAGCCCAGCTTGCAACCCTACTGCAATAAATGTTCCGGTTATCGCCTTGTTGTTGGCTCGCCGGCAGAACAGGTGGTCGAGATGTAATTTAAACCCATTCGAAATGCCCCCGGAAGCATTTATGGCTCTCGAAGTAGGCTGTCGGAGGTTTTTGCTTCGGGCTCGGGAACGAACTTGGCGGGCTGCAACGCAGGCTCAGTGTCGAGGACCAATTGATATGTGCGATTTGTTTCTTTACTACCGGTGGGTTTAATTCCAGTAAAAAAACAATATGACTGTCGCAGCTCCCTCCTTGAGGCTGTGCATTCAAGCGGTCGCCATCACGCAGTGAAATAAACGATTGTCTGTGAGCTCGATGGCTTTCGAGCCGAGGACGAAAATTCTACAAGCACTCGGCATGAAATGTTTAACCTTTGATTGGTGCTTGACTATTACACATACCAGCTTAACGCTCGTAGGCTACGCACGCAACAGGTACGTAGTCAAGAAACGAAAATCCTCACCACTTACTCATTTTTTCAACATGTAGACCGCAACGAAAATGTCAACAGTGTAGCGCACCATTCAAGGTTCTTGGAAAAAGATCAAGGCAGCATGCTGAAAGTGAGTCGATGCCAAAATACGTAACGAGAGGGTTGCTTTGATCCGCGGTCATTGTCAACGGCCTCAAAACGCAACCAAGCGTAGAAAAAAAAACTGAGTAGCCGTAGGATTGTTTACACTTCACGGTCACAGGAAACAGCTCGCTGCTGCTGCCAGCTGTGGACGCTCGTGCCCTTGTGGTTAAAACTTTTAACGTCGCCACAACAATCTCATCGCGATTAGATTTTCAAACCACGTAAATAAACACACAAAAGATAATTTTACTTTGTTTCAGTCCGTTAAAATGCGTTCGCAAAATCAGTTACATAATTATGAAAAGCCGTATGCTTAACCGCAAGTATGTCACGATGAAAGGGAGGCAAAACGGACGTTTTCAAGACAGACAATCACGAGAATACCACCCTAGAGTTTTAGTTAGTTACTAAACTTGTGTTTTTCATTTCCCTCCAGTAGAAGCCCATGTGTTAACTGCCGACGCGAAAATTTACAACTTCACGGGGAAGTTAACAACGTGAGGGTTCGAGCTAGTTGGTACTCCATAGTGAAAATTTAAAGCGCAACAAATTCAGACACAAGATGAATGACACAGGGACAAGCGCTACTTCCAACATTTTATTTACGAAATTTTATTTACGAAATTTTATTTACAAAACAACATATATATACGAAAAGGGGAAAAATACAAAAAAACAGTGCATGTCCGCATTGTCCTAAACTAGAGTATGTGCCCACTGTACAGGCGCGCACACGCTCCTCATGCCATGGGCGTACCCAGGAAGGCCAGCACTTTTGCTGATAACAATACCGAGGTCGTGCTCACACAATCTTTGCCAATCAGTATGTAACTCTGAAACGTAAATGACAGTTCGTGTAATGGTAGAGCCGTTTTAGCGGCTAGTTGTCATATAATTGATTTTGGGATAATTTTAATAAAATAGACGTTGTTTCCGTTTTTTTATAATCATACTCCTTCCGTGTACGCACGTCCTTCATTGTACAACACGAAATGTGGAAAAGCCGGCTTACAATTTAGGGCCAGTTAAAGTCGTCTTCACCTCTAACAGAAATTCATTGCTGAGAAGACATCTCTTCAGGGGTAATATAAGCCGTTGTAAACCAAAACATGGAGGCCCTTGGACGTTTTTATGAATTTTTTGGATTTTCGCTTACGCTGAATGTGTGGCGCAATATTACGATTCCATGGATGTGAGCGGGCACCGAAAAATGGCGCTATGTTCACGTTGTATTCTTGTCTACGAGTCGGAGACGGCTTGCTGAATAGTAGCCATAGACAGCTTGGCTGTAAAATTGAATTCGACGGCTTGGGGGGGGGGGGGGGGGGTGCGCTTGGCAGAAGTTAGCACAGGGCGCCGAAGGGAGTAAGGCCGGCCCTGCTCAGCAGTAGCGGCTGTAGTAGGCGGAGCATTGCCGTCGACTGCTCAAAAAGCGAGACGTTCCACTGAGCGGAGCCAATGGCTGCGCATCTCTACCCTTGTCCTTTTTCTCTGGGTGCTCTTCCTGCGGGTCGGTGACGTCACAGCTTCCACAATGTTTTGGAGGCGCGATGAGAGGGTAAGAGCTGTAGGACGTATAGCTGGCCCTTTTTAATCAACGGTAAACTCGGATGATACTGAACGCTTTTGAAGCGTTTTATTTTTCTTTTGCGGCAGGACGTTCTGTGGAAAGTACTCCACCGATTGCACACTTAAAATCGTAACCTATGGAAACTTGTTTATGAGCCCTTTAACAGCTGCTCTTAAATTTGCCACTTGAATTATCGTCATCGTCAGGCAGTTGTTTGACGTGTATCCGCAAAGAAAAAAATATTTTTCAAGCGGGCATACGCGGTTCGTGCGACAAGCAGTAAAGGAGCTGAGGTGTGCTCAGCAACGCTCAGTACAGATGACACCAACTCTGCCGAGGAGACAGCAGTCGTGCTTGCCACCACCACAGTACCAGATACTCAAGGCCAGGTGACCGTCATCACCGACTCGCAAGCGGCCCGCTGCAATTTTTAAAAGGGCCGTATCTCAGCGATGTCACTTGATCTACTACATAAGTCTTCAAAAGCACGGAAAACTCCACTGGACATTTATATCATTTGGACACCAGGTCACGAGTCCTTAGGGGGTAATGAAGCGGCAGACGCCGCAACCCGAGGACACTCACACCGGGCTTCAACCCTCATAGGCACTCACCATTCTGCCGACAACCACCCGTCCATTCACAAGCGCAGCAGCGACATATTAGAACACTAAGGCTATCAAGAAGATGATACCCGCCACCCTACCCGAAGCTAACCAAAGAAGACGCCACACGATTTCGGGGACTGCAGACAAATTCATTTCAACACGCCACACAGCTGTCCAAAATATACTCCACGCTCTTCAGCTGCGACGGATACTTCTGCTCTGGGACGCCCAACACCTTCTACCACATGGTGTGGAAATGTAAAGGCTCACCGAACTACCTGAAGTCATCGCACCGACACAGGAGCAGTGGGAGGTCCTGCTGATTAGCGATGTCCTGGAAAAACCAGCGTGGAATGGTGACCAGGGCCATTCGAGCTGCAGCTGGCCATGGCATCCCAGACTAGGGACGCCACCCACCATGGATGACCGACAGCCATCGCGCCCTCCTATCTTAACGTTCAATGGGAGCAATAAACGTTTTCTCCTGCGCCTCCTCAATACAGCTTCGCTTTCCTGGGCAAATTTAGCTTCAAAACCACCACTAAAACCAGGGCACTGCCGATACATGTGATATTTTAAACGAAATGGAACCACATACGTAATCCATGAGAAAAAATTTTAATGCGAATTACTTCGCGGTTTAAGAATAAAGGCTTCTATATACGTTTTTTTTGTTGAAATACCATATAGTAACAAGTGGCTTCACTTGTACATTTTTTCAGCTTTTCACATTTTCAGGGCAGAAAATCCAGCAACGCGAAAAAAATGTCGAAAAATTCTTCCCTCGCGCGCTACCAACTGTGAACTTATATTACGTCTTAAGAAATTAACAATAATGTGCCAAATCGGAATCTTGGGGTCCATGGTAGCAATTTATCTTTAGAATTTGTGTCGTTAATTCTAGAACATAACGCTATTTTCGTCGGTTCTAGACACCCGTCCGTTTAATGTGTGTTCTTATTGTACTGTGCATTGTACTGTGCTCATGAAAAAGAGTGTTTTTCTCCATGGTACTTTTGTGTCTAGAAATCATGAATCATTTCACTGGGTTAAGATACATGATAAGCGAACGTTTTTAACAAGTGATTTGCTGGTTATACAGGGCGAAGGCAAAAAGATAAGAACAAATTTGATTTTTATCGATTACGCACAGCGGTTATCCCTAAAATAGGGTTTCTATCCCGGGCCAATAGATATATGCAGCCATCGACACAAATTATGTCGTGGTTCAACAAGGTTAAGCCAAGCTTCTAAAGTGGAAGCTCCGCTTTCCGACTTGGCGCGCTGTGAACGGGAACGAGCCCGCTCGTCACCGGAAAACTGGTAATAGGCCAACTCGTCACACCGGCCTTTTGGTACAGTGCCATCTCGAGATAGGAACTCTGGGGCAGGGCGCTTTTCCGTCTCCTGGAGTTCGTTACGCCGCGGCCGGGTGAACAAAAGCCTGGAAGCCCTGATCGGAAATTGTCCTTGAAAGCCTGTCTGAGGCTGGTTTCTGCAATGGTAAATTCGTTACGCCTGTTTAGGAGAGCGCACGGAGGTCTGTGTGAGCAGCAGGTGTGCATAAAAAGCTATTTTTTTTCTTTGGGGGAAGGGGGAGGAGGGAGGGGCGAGGCCAGCGCGAACACCATTTCTTCAAGTGCTGATCGTCACGGGTGTTGAGGTGATGTACGTCCGTATTTTCGCGCGTATAACCTGCCATTGCATACAACCCGCACCCCCACTTTCAGTGTGCGAATAAAAAAATAATAATTCAGGAAGCTTGCACTAGGCTTGAACCTTAGCTGAGCTGGATGATTTTTTTTTCTATTTAAACACTGAAGGACTTACCACCAGGCATTGCATTAGGTTTGAAATTGTTTATTTGTTTATTTGATTGATTGTGGGGGTTTAAAGCACCGACGCTACACAGGTGATGAGGGGCGCCGCAGTGGAGGGCTCCGAATTCATTTTGACCCCCTGGGGATCTTTAATGTGCGTGCGCCGAAATCTCGAACAGACGGGAGTTTTCGCTTTTCGCCTCCATCAGAAAAGCGGCCGGGAATCAAACCCGCTTCCTAAAGCTCAACAGCACAACGTCATATCCAATGAGTCACCTAGGCGAGTAATTGATTGTTAACATGTTCCGTTGTCACTTTTCACGGTGGTAGCTATAGTCATCTTCGGACAGCACTCCTACGGCTCGCACGCAACTACCAAGATGTCAACGATCGCATCGCAAGAATCCTGGGTGATCATGATAGTGGTGCCCCAGTCAACACGTTTCGGAATATTGCCCGGAACATCCGCTTCTCAACTGATGCAGTGAACAACGTCAGAACTTAGCGTTGAAGACTTCCACACAACGAGACAGGGAGGCAATACTGCAATATATAGTACAAATAGTACAACAGTACAAAGCGGGTGCAATAAACATTTTTTATTTCATGCACAACCTGTTCACTGCGTCATTTTAACAGCGGGCCATTTCTGAGTGACCTTTATTACAATCTTGCATGCAATTATCATTTTAATTTATTTACAGGGTATGGCGGCATATTCACCTAACTTCCCACGTCTAAAACTTTGAAAGAACACTCGCTCACCTACGTCATTGTTAAATGGGCGACGTATATCAGGCGGAAACATCACTTTAACGTTCCAAAACAAGCTTGTAATGCGAGTTTTCCGTGTGAAGAATATTCCGGTGATACGAGAATTCCTCGTACGAAATGCCCTGTGACGAGTTCGCCTATGACGAGTGGACTTGTGACGAGTGGGCCTAGACCTGCCGTGAACACAGAACGCGTTCGGGTTGCATTGGAACAAACAACACGGACACTGCTCGGCGTAGTGCTGTTCTAAGGGCGAACGGAAATGGAACTATGTTGCACGGAACGCCTCCTTTCATCGTTATCTGATGGACGCTTCCCAGAATTCCCTCTCCAGAATTCCAAGATTTAGCTTGGAAAGCCGCCGGGGGAGCCATGAAAAAGTTCAGCGGCTAGAGAAAGCGCGGTTCCAGGCGCTTCCACTTCGCAAAGAACGACACGTGGCGCCGGTGACATCGCGGTACAGAAGGGCTTGGTTGAAGGTAAAAGGGAACAACACCATTCGTTTGCTAGGCTTGTACTGCCGCCGAATTCTTTAATGATATCCGGGAGCGTCGACCGATGACTGGCTCAGCGCGTTGTTATGGTAGACAGAAGCAAAACCAGCGAGGGTAGTAGGCACAGTAGGCATGAGCAGTACTAACTAACCAAATTATGCAAGCGTCATCTGCTGGGCTATTCCCGCAATCACAACACAACCTCTTCCGCTGGATATGAACCCCATTGCCGTGAACCAAATACACGCGCAATTGCTATCACAGCGCAGAAATGAAGATAGCCAGTTGATTATAAGGGGAATGGGTTGTGTCTCGCTTGCGCGAACAGCTAGCGGACGACGGATGCACTGGAGAGATTGTTCTGCGTATGCGAAGCGCTCTCGCTCGTTTTAGCCCTGTCTGCCGTAGTAAAGCGCTGACCCAACCGCCCGTCGACGCTCCCGCCATATTGTTAAAAAATTCGGCGGCTGTAGCTACATAAAGTAATGAGATTCCCTTAAACATCTTTCACAGTTGCTGCGAAGGCAACCTCTTAGCACCAAATGACACGCCCAGAAAAGAAATAGAACTACAAATTCTTGTGTAAAGCGTAATTTGGAACCAAAACTCCTGCAATAAAAAAAAAGCCGTGTAGCGCCCTGCTTGGGCTTGAAAGTGCACCATAAAAATAACATATTTTGTGTAATAACAATAGAATAGGTAATGCTGTTCGAAAAAATCTATATACCAAAAGTATAACTCTTTAAACATCTAAATCGTGTAACGAATTGGTCTATTTCATACGCTGGTCTAACATGACGAAGATAAACAAAACACCAAAAAGAACCAACTGAAACCCGGAAAAGGCTCCTGACAAGCTTCAACGAGTAACGACCCGGTCCCCATTGTCCAAGAATTCCTGATAGGTGAAAGCTAACGTGTTCGATCATTTGCATAGTGTAAATGTTGGGTACTGTCCAAGGAAAAAAAAAAAGAGATGGGAAGGATGAATGACTACTCACAAACAGACAACTTTAAAAATTTTCAATCTTCCCTGCTCAGAATGATTGCAACATAGAAAGGCGTACAGCTCACTCATGGAACGTGCGTTATCGCGCGAGTGCTGTTGTGCAGAGAAGATACGTGTGGGTTTTAGTTATACGTCGTAACTTGACCAAATATGTATTTCTGTACTAATTGAGGGCGTTGCACGGTTGGTCTGTTTTCGCTATTGTTTTATTCTTTTACCCGCCGCTTTTATCGGACTTTTTTTTATTTTTTTCTATTGTTTTTGTGGCTGGTGTATACGTAACAGATTTTTTTTATTTTCTGGAGTAGCTTTTTTTACTTTTTCTATTGTTGTGGCTTCTGTGTTCGCGGGTATTTTACCTCTATGCCACAAAACACTTATTTACGCTACTACAAAAATAACGTCTGCGTAAGTCAGGAATCTGTGCATAATTAAAGAAGTGCAGGGTGTTCCGCTGCACTGTTTTCCTCTTTTTATTTCTGTTTCTTCTGTCGTGTTCCAAATCTTTTTTTTTTATTTTTTTCTTGTGCGCCGGTTGGAAATGCATAAGATACATGTTTTAGACTGTGTAGGATACCGTTTCCATTATTTGTTTAAATTATTTGTTTTCATTTTCAGACTTCTTTCGACAAACTATTTCTATTTGCGCTACTGAAACAATCAGGCGCGCTAACTTTTACAGCGAAGCTGTTAAAGCGCACTTCTGTCCGTGCGGAGCATTAAGAGGGCATTTTGCAAACGAAGTGGAAAAGGGACAATGCTATGCCGAGAAGTGTAGGGCAAACTGGCGAGGAGGCAAGGAACCCGGGCGCAGGTTTTGGTAGTGTGCGCCCGAAAAAAAAAAAACGTGCTCTCCGTGGTCGGAATCGAACCTCTGTCCCTCACTTTATGAAACTGGCGTCAATCCAACTGCACTGCGACTTCATTTGGAGCGCACACCATATAGTTCGGTTTCAGAGCGCAGGCGTTGGCTTTGGACATTGGCTAAGGTGAACTTTGTCTTCGGAATTTGGCAGTTTAAATTTTAGTGTTTACAAGGACTCCGTTTGTCGGGGGAAAGCTTCGCTTTTTAACAATCATTCTCTTATGAAAAGGAGAGCACACGTAAAAAACGCCAAGTTACGGCTCGTGACACCCACCAGCTCCACTGTTTCCTTAGCGTTCCCATCTCAGTGGCAAAGATGCCCGAATCTTCTTTTGCGCAAATGCATGGGATTGCATGGTTGGTACGGACGCATTGTTTTTATTCCTGTGTCTTTTTTTCTGACCTTTATATTTTACCCTGAATTTTGTGGTGGCGGTGCACAAGATCAGTTATTTTTATTTTGGTAGCGATGTTTATGGTTATTGTTTCTCCCTATCCTTTACATTCCCCGGCTACCATTTAATTCTATGTAAGGCAATATAACAGATATATGTGTCAAACTGCCAATCATGCCTTTTTGTGCAAATGCAGGGCGTTAGGCGGCTCTGGCTGTGGTGGTCGTGAGAGAAAGTATTCTAGGCATTAAAATATCGAAAAGGTTTAGCCCGCCTCCATAGACAAACACAGGAGGTTCCTAGAATTCGAAAAGCTAGGGCAATATTTGTGTCTGTCATTTACTTAGAATACAACACATTGCTACTTCTGGGCAATGCTTGAATTCTAGCAGGCCAAATGTTTCACAAATACATAATTAAGCGCGTTCATTTAATATTGCAACCCGTATGTAAAACTCCCTATGCAAATTTGCAAGACTTTCTGAGAGACTGTTCAATATTTTGATCAGTGAATACCACCCAGAGTCGATTTTAACTGGTTGCCTGCTCCCGAGCACAACAGCGTTTAAACATAAGCATTTGGGGCTCCAAATAGGCTAAAAAAATACTTTTCTTGCAAGGTCTTTTGCCTCACTAAACTAGTATAAAATCCCAGAAAGCACCAAAATTATTTTCACACTTTAAACACTCAAGCCGCAAAAAGTCCGCCTCGGCATTATCCTGGCCCCTGCATCCGGTTGGGTCTTCCAGGAAAAGGGTCCCCTGGAACCTTCTCAGGGTAAATGGGGGAGATAACTGAGGTCTATGACCTCTTTTCACAAAGCCCCCTCACAAAGTTATCACTCCTTCCTTAACGCAGCACAGGTGGCTTCCGGTTGAGCAGGAGAGAGAGAGAGAGAGAGAGAGAGAGAGAGAGAGAGAGAGAGAGAGAGAGAGAGAGAGAGAGAGAGAGCGACAGAGGGAGCTGTACAAAGTTGAGAAGGTAGTTGCCACGTGTAACTAGTAAGCAGTGCTGAGAGAGTGCTTACTAAGCACTCTCTCAGACTCATTTCGGCTCTTCTCAGTGCGTGACGGTGATATCACAGTCCTGCAAACACCGAACGTTTCTCAAGCTTTCTGTAAGCGACGAAGCCATGTCGCTCGCAACTGCCGTGCTGGACGTCGGCTTGGTGCTCCTCATCGCCCGTGAAAAGATCGACGACTTGGACACTAGTGGACGTTTCCAAAGCTTGTTCCAACGGATCATGCTGTGCAACCTGCTGCGGAAGTGGTCGAGGCGCCGTGGCGGCGCCCACGGAAATGACGTGCAAGTAGGAGCTGCAGAAAACCCAGGCCGCCGCAACGATCGAGCCCACAACAACGGCGGTAGAGCTGAACACTCGAACAGACATCGGCGACACAAGCGGCAGCGACAGGTTCAGGGAGGTATGTAATTTTTAACAGATATATAATGCGACAGCTATTTTAACAATTACAGAATTCAGCTGTACCTTGTTCAGGTGCGCGTACACGGGAAGTTTTTAACGTTGTTTAGTTTCATTACCGTATCCGCCGAAAAACGCAGCGAAAATGACTGCCGCCTTCGGTGCACCTTTCTGGGCTAATTTTGTTTCCATGCGCTGGCGTGTTCTACACTTCAGGGGTTACAAGTTGTGAAAGCACAACTGCAACGCTGGTTTATTTTCATATCAAATTTGTGTGGGCTTTCGTTTTTCGCACTGCTCTTTTCAGTACTGTTCGTTTTCTTTTCAGGGCGTTTGCTAACTATAGCAATAATTCAGTGTTTCACGGTAGACACAGGAAATAAATTTGTTTGCTGATTTTCGATCTTTGCAGACGCCGGGCAGCCTTCCAAGCGGCAGCGGCGCCATGGTGCTCCGGAGCGGCGTGCAGCTGACGAAGGTGCTCCCGCTTTCTCCGACCACCATCACGACGTGCCTGTAGCGCTTCAACAACGGGACGACCTCGGCCAAGGCATCCCATTCCCGGAATACGACTTCGACGAACGACCACTAGGCCCCGACGAACCAGTCCCCGACCCGGACCTGTCGTTTCTCGACTAAAAGTGTGGTGCGCGGACTCGATCCCATAATTTTGTAGTGATTGTGGCGCTCAGTGACGGCAACCTGTGTGTTCAGCTTTAATTCGTAAGAGTACATGATTAAAGCGAATTTTATTTTACCTCACCTGTTTTGTCTTATTGTGCGACTCCAGTTCACGTGTAGAGCTTGCTTGTCCTCACGTATGGAACTCAGATGTTTTCCAGAGCATTTAGGCATAAATAAAAAGGAACCTTTGGTAACTTGTGTCTAATAGAAGTTTAAGGTTCAGGGTTGCGACTGTGTGTGCGAAAACCTATTCCTGACAGGGTTTTAGCCTCCCTAGCACTGAGCGTTTTGACGTAAATCTTTGCTTTACGGATGATCCTTTGAATACGTTTGAAAGCCATCAAGTGCGCAGTTTACAGACTTTTATGGAAGCTGTCAAATCCTATCGAATTCATTTCTAAACAGTGCTGCAGCAAGTTAAAGTATGTAATGCATAGGATATTCTCAGAGTTTTGCGACGTATTTGTACGGGCAAATGACGCTTGAAGTTGTTTCTCCCGCGCCATCTTCACTGCCGGTGGACTAATGTTAGCTTTGACATCAGTGGTAATCACTCAAGGATAAGTTTGTTGGTTTTCTCCTGCGGTGAGGTAGACTTGCGCTGCCTACGTATGGCAAGCGAACATTGGCCATTTAGAACACTTTGGTTCGAATTTGAGGTTTTGTATCTCAGATATGAAAGAACATGATTCAAGCTATCTTGAACTCCCCTAACCGTGCATGGTGCTTTTTCTTCTTCCCCTGCGTACTCAAATTGCTAGTTATGCGGGTCCAACCACGAATTACCCAAACAAAGTCACGGGGGGTGCTCCTTTAACACATTCTTCTTGCTGCAATCGTGGAAAAACGCAGGTTTCTTGATCTGCCCGACTTTCCTCCAAACCATACCGTTTCGTATTTAAATATACCATCGGGAAACATGTTGCAATCGTGTGCCGTCGTCGGCGGGTGATTCCACGACAGAAGAACATGTGTGTACACACGCATTTTAGGGCGCAGCCCTTTGTCGGCCGCCTCTGGGCTGAGCGGCGTTGTCGGCGTGTACTGAGTGAACGGTGGCAAGACACAGTTCTGTGAAAAAGAAGATTAGCCGTGGCTCAGCTCGGCTATGCCAGGGTATACGTAGCGTGCGCTAAGGTAAAGATGGTTACTCTTAGCTTTCCTAATTGTCTAGGATTAGCTTGATTATCATGCCTACTGCTGCTTCAATGACACAGACACGGTATACGCATTGTGTGACACATGTATATTTATCAAGCCGCTCCGGCGCAGCGCCACCAATCACCCCAGAGCTAAGGTGGTTCCACAGGCGCACCCTTGTGTTGCTGGGACGCACGAGCCATCGGTTGCCCACCCGGCCACCCCTCGCATGGTCATCCAGTGGACCGTGCTACTATACGCGGAATGGAAGTCGGCTCAGACGCTGGGGCGCATGGGGTGTGTGAGAGGCGCCAGTCAGCTACCAACGTTCTGGGCGCCGTGTGATGTCACTGCTCCTAGCGCATGCGCAGCACGGCTCTCCAGGTGCCACGCGAAACTGCTAAGCCTCGGTCAGTGTAGCTCGCGCTACAAAAAGCGAACAATGAAAGAAAGAAAACGTGGGAAATGTCGCGAAAATGGTAGCCGAGGGCGGTTCGCTGGGGCGGCAAGAGCCAGCGCACTGAGAAAGAGTTCGGTGGGGGAGGGGGGAGGGCATTATGCTGTTCCCGCACGAGGCGGTCGACGGCCGGACCCTTGGCGAAAACGGGAGGGGCGCGCGGATGACTATGAAGTGCGTTCGCCTAGCGGCTAACTGCACCTAAAATTTCCCTGCCCCAAATCTTGATTCAGAGTGTAGTATGCACCCTTGAATTCTTGTGACCTAATTTTAAACTACACAAACCCACAGTTGTTTTATTAAAATCGTTCACAAAGACGCCACTTCAGCCGACGGAACACGTAGCGGAGTTTCGCCACTGAGGCGAACTTCCGGATGTTACGTGTCAGTCAGGACTCCTGTGCGGTCATCGCTTCTCCTCAGTAGCCCTTTTACGTACGGCCTCACGCCAGTGAGCACTGAAATTCTTGCCTATTGCATGAATAATTATTTTCACGTGTTTCCGTAACGCTAGAAGCTGAAGAAGGTCTGGGTTGCCGAGACAGAGCAAATTCGCAGAGTGTCGGGTCCGGTCTACGTGAGGCAATACCCCGTCGGCGAGCGAGTACGTGTGATGGTATTGGTGACGAAGACCTCGGGATTCGCATCGCACAAACCAGACAGGCGCTTGAGACCGGCGTATAAGACGAAGACGTACATTTATCTGGGTGAAACTAGCGGACGATATGAAGGTACAGTCACTACTATACTGCGACACTTAAGTCAATCCTGAACACACAGAGTTCTACTAGGGAAAAAATAATTTCAACCGTCAGTTATCGCTTACGACACGTCCCTCGAACTAACTTTGGTTTCCATCGACGGAAATCAGTTTATCCGCACGTGTTGAGAAGGATTTCGCTAGGGGATATCGGTTGTTACTTTACCAACGTCACACCAACGTTGCAGACATGAAGGCGTCATTGTTCTAACTTTGGACGGAAGGAATGGAGCTGTGGGTGCATGAATTGAGCAGCCAAAAAAATTCCCGCGCCGTCCCGCGAGGGGAACACGAGTAAATGGAGATCATTGGGGCCTCAGTACTGATTGAAGGCAGTGTTGCTTCCATCGCTTCTTCCGTGGTGCTGGAGTAGCAGACACGAGTAAACGTGGACACGAGCGTCAACCAAGGAAGGAAGGACCAACGCAGTGACTGAAACACGAGCGACCGCTAGCCGCTTTATTTGCAGCGCGCGCAGTAGAGGGAGAGCAGTACGGGGGGGGGAGAGCGCGCATGCGCAAGCAGCGCGCGCCCTTCCAGGACCCACCGCGCTGCTATCATGCACCTGTTAGGCCGAGACCGCGACGGAGCGAACGGGCTGACTACGACGCATGCGCGCGCCAGCTACTGTTGAGAGAGAGGAGGGAAGGAGAGGCGCACCTGCTGCGGACGCGAAACTGTTGACACCGTCCGACGCAGCAACAGGCGAGGCTAAGAAATGCTCTGCATTTAAAAAACTACCACGTTTAAGTTCACTTCCAACAGGAACCGTTAAGGAATCAAATGCCTCACGTGCGTTGGCACTGTCGATGCAGTCGGTGCTGCTAGAGCGGATGCTGCTTGGAGGTGGTCACAGGGTACACAATGCTGCTCAGTCGAAGCCGGCGATATAATGCGCGGTCGACAAACGGCTGCCACTGCAGCCTGGCTCGGTCTCCGGGCGTCCTTAACGACGGCCTCGGTAGACGACAGCTACCGCACCTTGCGGATAGCTCTCTGAATTATCGCTCCTTCGTACACCCCCCTGCTTCGTCGGCACCCACGATCTCCTCTTCCTCATCTTCCTTTTCCGACGTCCCATTGTCGCCCCCGCTATTTTCCTGGTTCACTTTGAGGCGACACTTTGACGGCACATACCCGCAGAGGGTGATTGTCTCCGCTCTGCTAAATGATCCCTAAAGCTTTCACTACTGTCCTGTACCTCATCACAGTACGGCAGTTGCGCAACATCCGATTTCGTGGTCGGGACGGCGGTAGCAGGCTCTCCGTCGACTAGACGAGCACGCGAGACGCTGTCTGCACGGCTGGTCCGTGCGTCTGCGCGCGAACAACTACGCCGGCTCTGCGGCGCACTGCAAGGTCGCGGCCGATTGTCTCTACGATTGCGCAATACCTAACACTAGGGCACTGGTCGGCGACTTGGGCTAGTTTCGATTTCCAAAATGCGGGCGATCCTAGCGGCAGGGAGCTGCGGCGTGGCCCGTCTCTCTCCTTTCCTCATCGTTCCCTTCTTTCCCCACCGCACATGCTTCTGCGCCTCCTTAGGTATGCGCGACAACTGACATGCACCGATTTTTTAAGTGCGAATGCACTTTATAAGCGACCCTGAATTCCGGCGACCGCCGTCCGTCCACATAGCAACAGCTGCGGGTGCGCGCGCTCCTCGTCTTCCTTGGCAACGGGGGGAGGTGGGCGCGCGCTGCCTGGCCGCTGACATGGCACATACCCACGTGGGGGATTGGCCAGGAATCTCCTCGTCTTCCTTGGCAACGGGGGGGCGGTTTAACCCGCCGCGAGGAGGTGGCGCTTCGGAGAATCCGCGTGGGCGCAGCTTTGACCCCGGCGATAAAGGCCTCATGGAGGACACAAGTTCCCCCAGAAACATGCCCCTTCTGTAAAACCCCTGCCACTGAAGCGACCCTGGACCACCTCCTTGGTTCATGCTCGGGCCTCCAGGCAGCACGAGTTCGTCACATGAGGGCCCTTGGGTACCACCCAGGACGACCACCTGACCTTCGCCGCTGGACGCACGGTCCCCAATACCGGCCCCTCCTCGACTTCATTGTGGAGACGGGACTGCTGGACTACATCTAGTTTATGCCAAAGGGCGTACTTGCGTAAAAAAAAAAAAAAAAAAAGATGGGCGCGCGCTGCCTGGCCGCTGACATGGGACATACCCACGTGGGGGATTGGCCAGGAATCGGGCGTGAGAAGGGCTAATGCACCCGCTTAAAGGAGTACTAACACGAAATTTCCAAGATGAGATCCGCTCTAGCAATCAAGTACAACGACAACACAAATAGGTGTCTGTGCATGGCACATACCCACGTGGGGGATTGGCCAGGAATCGGGCGTGAGAAGGGCTAATGCACCCGCTTAAAGGAGTACTGACACAAAATTTCAAAGCTGAGATCCGCTCTAGCAATCAAGTACAACGACAACACAAATAGGTGTCTGTGAATAAATGCATCTTTCTTTCTTTCCAGTTGTGTGTGTGTGTGTGATCTCTCTTTCGCGAACATTACCGAACCGCGCAAATTCAACTCGTGCATTCGCACTTTCACATTCTTCCCCTCGGGGAAATGCGGGGAAATTTTTTGTGTTCTCGCGACGTGCACTGCGTGCGCGGCGAGCCAGTTCGGTGCTTGCGCGAGCGAGCCGGCGTGCGAAGGGTTGCGCAGGTTGCCTGAACATCTCCGTGGGCTGAAAGTTTCCCTGCATTACACAATATAATAAACCAAAGCTTTAATACTTTCGTTCAGCAATTTCGTGGAGGATTCGCAGATGACCTCCTGGCCCAAGACACACCCCCGGTGGCACACCCCTCGAAGCGCATCTCTAGATTCGCCAAACCTGCTGTTGGCGCTTGCAGGCACCAACAGTGGTCGCCACCGCCACTGCGGCCGAGGCAGCCAACCACCCCCGCAGCCTCCCATGCATGCCGCGCTGGGTCTTTTCGCGCAACGTGACTCATCTTACGCCAGGCGAACATGAACAGTGCGTTCGCCATGAATGAACGCCGCGTTGGCCTTGCCTCCTTCTGTCAGCGTTGCACTGAACCAGCGGCTTTGAGACGTCGTCGGCAATACAGCTAAATCAAAGGTTAACCAAGCGAAACCACGATTCAACCAGACTGAGGCAAGCGTTCGTTTTGCATATCCAAGGTTAGCGGAGCTAAGCCGCAGCCATTTTTCTAATGTATTTTAAACGTGGGGGCGCGGAGAAGAACCGTCAACAGCCTTTCGTAGCTCTGTGGTGCAACAACACAGCGCTAAACAAACAGTTCGTCCAAGTTTTTCGTCTTCCCAAAAGATGACAGGTAAGCAAACTACCCTGTACAAGTTACAGTGAATCGCCAAAAAAGCTGACAGACGGCACTTTTCAGTTTACAAAATACTTAGCGCATGTAACGTGAAGTAAATGAGACAAGTCAGCTGTCTTGGAGTGGAATCTAATGTGCAAATATATCCCAGGCATTCCAGACGCGCGAAGTTTTATTAAAAGTGAACTCGCGTTCGGCCAGAACGCTCTTGCTCGTAAGGGGAATTTGAGCGGCCTTGTCGTTTTACGATTGCCTAATTAACTGCCTAAACGTCGATTCGCGTTACTCATCAGTGTTTTTTCTTTGTTTCGTGCAGCATGTTTGAGGCTTGGTTAGGGCACGCAGTCGGGGAGGGTTTGAGACTTCATTGGACGTTTCCTTTGGTGACTCTGCTCAACCCCTCCAAAGTCATCAAGCCGCACCAGCTCACAAAGAAGTCAAGCTAAACTGTGCGCTTAACGTGCTTCTTGCCATTGACTGCGTACTGTACTTATACCACGGCGATTGGTGGCGTGGACGTGCTGCGCCGTAACCCATTTTCCTTGACCACCTTGCTTGAAAAGGTATATATATTTTTAATTGGATAGTATACCCTTTGGCATAAGGTCCTACAGGTACAAGTTGGCACCCGTTTCCCGTAGGAAGACCAGAATTCAGCGGTGATGGGGCCTCCACCTCCATCGCTAAAGATCGGGGGGTCTCCCAGGATGCAGGCCTGTGGCACGAAGGTGTCCGGATCTCGCTGTACTCAGGTATAGGCACGTCCATAGCAGGTGATTAGTGTCGGCGTCGTTGGCAGGAGACGTACAGAAGGGGCAGTTCGTGGTAAATAGGGCGTGGTATCGCGCTGGCCACGGCCGGGTTACCGCAGGAGAGAAGGCCACCCCAACTTGAAGTCTACGCAGCAGGACCTCCTCCCAGCGAACCAGCCCACTGGGAAGGTCTGTTCCACACGGTGCGATGAGAGCGCATGTGGTGCGACGCAGAACTTCCTTTGTTTGGAGAAATTGGTCATGTGGGTCAGTTATCAGCAATAGCAATGGCCCTGGAACCAACGTAACGTCACAGGAACTATCCGTCGCAATATGAGCGGTGATAGTATTACGCCGGATCCACGACAGTCGAAGAGGGCAGGAGTACGTGTCCAGCAGGTTATGAATGTCTCTTGAAACAAACGAGTTGGAGGCTACACGTCTCAAATCCCGTATGGCCGCCGTTGAGTCCAAGTAAATTTGTGCCGTACAACTTCCAGGAGCCTGAAGAAGTGCCGGCAGTAGCGCTTGCAGTCCTCCCCGGAAAGCTCCGCCAGCATACAAGGCCAGGTGCGGAATGTTTCATAAGCGCAGTTGTGGTTCTCTTCTGAATGAGAGGGACATTAGATCGCCGTAGTTAAAACGCCGTCTTGGTGCGGCAAACCTCCTGCCAAGCGATGCTTTGGTGTTCCGAAAAATTCGACGCAATAACGCGGCGTTCAATGCAAGTCGATTTGCACAGGGAACGGGGTAAGGCCAACCCAAAATACACGCGTCGTCTGTAGCCACCATTGCAAGCATTTCGCTGATAAAAAAAGTAGCGTTCCCGGCTTTGCTGTTCCATCCAACCTGTGCACCCGTGCCTTGCCATCTTATCGCGGTTCCACAGATTTAAAATTAGAATCGTCGCGCCGTATCGGACTAGATGGGATAAGATGCGCTGCCCAGACACGAGCTAGATGGTAGCTTGTGGAGACCTAGCCTTTACCTGCAAGTAATGAGCTCGGCACCTGCGGCTTACAATACAGGAAGGTTTTTTGTCTGCGCGTCTTCACTTCCACGTAGGTTGTGCGAGCGCCATTAAAAGAAAACGCGCGTGCATTATATTTGTGTTGTGCGAAAATACAACGTGGTTGCGCATTATTTTTGTACACAGAAAGCAGCAATGTGTGGTAAATAGTGTGGGTATTGTATTTCACACTTTATTCTTGCGGAATTTTGTTGGTGTGAACATGGATTCTGTGATGTACATGCATGTTGATCGAATCAACGCTTTCTTTAAGAGTTTACGTAAACTGGCCCAAATACAGTCCTTCAAGCGTACCTGAGGATGTTTTTTTTAAATTATGGGTTCCCGATTATTGTGTTGCTGAAACAAACTTTTTGAACGTGTAGTACGAAGGAACATTCCTGTCTCGCAGCGTTCCCAAGTATTAAGTATACCTTGCACGGAACTTTCAAGTTCCTCTCTTCTCCGTCGAGGCGTGCGCGAGCAAAAATCTGTATTTACCAGAATGTTGCCGAGTCGGCCATTTTGCGGCAACCTGTGCGCCCCCTGGCGGGCATTTCTTGGGGACTGCGTTGCGAGCAGACGACGCCGCAGTCGCAAGCTGTTGTTTCGTGCCGTGGGTGGAAATGATACGTCCCAGCGGCATCAAAAATCGGTAGTGTAATCTATTCGGTATGTCAGTAGCGCGAAGTTTAACAGTGCTTTAAGGATAACGTTCAAAGCGACAGAGGGGTGTCAGGTTTGCCCATAAATATTGTTTTCAACACGCTAAGGCGGCGTGCCACCCTACGCACGCTTTGTCCTCGCGGGGATTGCCTGTGAGGCTACGTTTCGCAACGCCAGCAGAAAGCCCGCTTTTTTATCGCCCAGTGATGTTTGTTTTCTTAATTCTGGGCAGGTTGCCGTCTTTGCCTTTACTTTCGATGTAAACAATCTACTTGTCCAGGCGTTACTACGCCATTGTTGGCTGCAACAACAATCAGCGTAAGCACAAAGTGCTCATACAAGAAATGTGCGAAGTGCACCACGACAAAGTGACTGCATGTGCTGAGTCTACTCGCTGCACAAATTTCCTACATTCCTTCAGTGCGACCGCGAATCAGTCGTCATCTGAATCGGAAAGATTTGGAATCTAGCAAATTTGCGAGGGCAAGTACGGTCGTATGCTGAGTTTGGAAGCTCTGTTTATTCCCCCTCATGCTCAATCCTTATCGCACATTTCTGTGCTCTGGAAGCATTCACTCTTCACTTTATTGGCGGGAAGTCAACAAAAATCAACCCGACACATATATGCTGCAGCACGGGTACGCGAAAAAGGTGAGCCGAAAGCAAAATAGCAGCGTCGCGGGGGCGGAGCACGCCCGGTCGTGTAGGTAATTAAATTGCTGTTGGCGGTTCCCACCCCCGCTGAAAGGCAAAAGTTCTTTTGAGCAAGCAAACAGCCGTGAAATTTTTGTGTACCTATATATTCTCCTGTGTTTGTATCAGATAATAGTGTTATGCGGCCGCAAATATGTCTCCTGGGAATGCCTGCTACGCACGCTCAGAAGTCAGTTGTTTTGTACATTTAGCGAATTCCTGTGATCGCGTGGTAGGGCAAATTTATAAGCACGCCATCCTGCTGCCGTAGCGAACCTGAGTCGGTTCTTAAACAAGGCCATGATATACAGTCGATCCCGGATATATCGAACTCCAATGGGATCGCGAAAAACTTGGATATATCCACTATTTGAAATATAAAATATGTACATCTTGAGCATGTTTAAAACCATCGCACATTGCTGAGACCTTTGAGAGACGGCAACCAGGGGTAGCTTCTCGATCTTTTCTTCAAAGCACGGAAAATATGAAACACAGCGCGACGACCACCGCACATTATTCAGCACGAAGAAAGTCGGTGAGCTTCGCTAGCTTTATGATTCTGGTTATGAAGTTCACCAAGAATACTTCAAGCTTGCCAACGCCATTAAAATGAGAAAGACTAGATCGGCGGTATTACGCGGTTGGGATCGTCGTCAGGATCGCTATATGTCCGCTTCTTCGGTTACGGCGATCCTCGCCGCGATCGCCTCATTGTCGCGATCCACCACAGCTTGCACGTCGTCGTCAACAGTTACGAACTTGCATGCTGTTGCAGCACCTGGGATTTCGCATGGGAATGCTGACAGCTCCCTTTGTCACTCTCGGGGCGCTCAACGCCGTTGTCTTTTGTATCCGAAGGCATCTCGTCTGGAGCCGCAACGAAGCCGCTTTGCTGAACCAGCTGCAAGAACACGCAGCCGAAACGCTCCAGGACGGCCGTGCTGCTCTGCCTTGCCTTACGTCAGCTTGCTGCGCAGTTTTGTGCCAAAAAGTGTTGCGAGGAGTTTCGAATTTCGAATGCCTCTCCAACCGACGAGTATACTTTCCATTGGCTTAATCAGATGTCCGCCTTCATCGCTAAATCCACAATCTTATGTTCTTTCCGCGATCTTGTCTCCGGAGACACGCCGCAGAGAACAAAACAGGCACGCACCACGCCGCACCGGTCTCCATGCCAGCAGAGCCGCTACTGGGGCACAATATATAGTTTCTCTGTATGGGTCACAAGCCTACGGTTGGTGTCCCCTTCCGCTTTCGCATCCAATCACACCCTGCGTTCTAGTTGTCATGCAGGTGTCCCATGCTAGTGTGTCGAGCAGAAGGAGCGGGTGTTCAAGGCATAAAGTTAATTTGTAAGTACTGAAAGCCCCCAAAGCGACGCGACGCACGATAAGTTATCGCCATTGCCCACAACTCCATCAGGAGAAGCACATTTGCAGTGGCACTTGCCGCGCGCGTTCGATATATGGAATGTGACGGTGAACGAGAGTTCGATACACGCGTACGAAAGTGCAATACTTTTGCATAGGTTTCCAAGGGGATTTTTGCACTGCTCGATATATACAATAATTCGATATATCCGGTTTCAATATATCCGGGATAGACTGTATTCGATTTTCCTGTGCAGATCGTAGACGTTACATGCTCATAAAAGTAAAATATGTTTTAACAATATCTGCCTCCACATAACAAGCTTACAAATTTGCCCACCGCGCGAGTGGAGGCACTGGCTGAATGTACCAAACCACTGGCTTCTGAGCGTGAGTAGCAGGCATTCAAAGGAGACATATTTGCTACCACATAACACTATTTCCTGCTACAAACACAGGAGCAACGTATTTGGTACATCAAGATTTGACGGCCGTTTCTTTGCTCAAAAGAACTTTGGCGTTTCAGCGGGGGGTGGGAACCGCCAACGTCAATTTAATTACCGACACGACCGGGCGTGCTCCGCCACCCCGACGCTGTTATTTCGCTTTCGGCTCGCCTTTTTCGCGTACCCGTGCAGCAGCATATGTGTGTCGGGTGGATTTTTGTTGGCTTCCAGTCAATAAAATGAAAAGTGAATGCCACCAGGGCACATAAATTTACGATAAGGATTGAGCATGCGGGTGAATAAACAGCGCTTCCAAAATCAGCGTACGACCGTACTTCCCCTCGCAAATTCGCTAGGTTCGAAATATTTCCGATTCAGCGTGACGACTGATTCGCGGCGGCACTCAAGTAACGCAGGAAAGTTTTGCAGCGAATAGTCTCCGCACATGCAGACACTTCTTTTGTCGTGGTGCACTTCGCACGTTTATTGTATGAGCACTTTGCGCTTCCGCTGACGCCCGGACGAGTAGATTATTTACATCGAAAGTAAAGGCAATGACGGCTACCTGCCCAGAATACTTGCTGATAAAAAGTCGCCCGTCCTGCTGGCGCGGCTAAAGGAAGCCTCACAGGCAACGCCCGCGAGGACAAAGCGTGCGTAGGGTGGCACGCCGCCTTAGCGGATTGAGAACGGAATTTATGGGGAAACCTGACAGCTCTCGGACACTTTGAACGTTCTTCTTAAAGCACTGTTAAACTTTGCGCAGTTGAAACTCCGAATAAATGGCATTTACCGATTTTTGATGCCGCCGGGACATCTGATATTCACGCACGGCACAGAAGACCAGCGTGTGGCTGCGGCGTTGTATGCTCGCACGTGGCCTCCGCGATCGGCTGCCGGCGGCGCGCCGTCTCTCTCCGGGCTATTGGGACGCACTCTCTCTCCGGGCTATTGGGACGGCCGGAGCAACGGCGCGCTGCCGGCAGCCGATCGCGGAGGCCACGGCTCGCAACGCAGTCCCCAAGAAATGCCCGCCAGTTGGCGCACCACTCGTTAAAAGGTCGCGGCGTCCAGTGCACAGTTGAAATTCTTGTCTAACGTGACTAGAACTTTCGATGTTCGTATTTCGTAATCAGTTATTGGCTGCCTAAATGTGTATGTATAACGTTTTTAAAGCAAACCATTCTAGCTCTGCCAGCCAGTGGTTCTTTCGTGGCCTGCGGAACAACAAACTCTTAAAGTGTCGGAGGCAGCGGCGGGGGGAGGGAAGGGGCGGAGGGTTTCACTCACGGAGCACACTAGAGATGGCGCCGCGGATTTACCCAGCCTTCCCCGCAGGGAAGTGCCTGCTCGGCGACGGCGGCGTCCGCGGTACGCTTTGTCTTCTGCTTCAGCGGCGATTGTTTTGTCCCTGTTTCGGCGCAGCCAGGGGGGTAAAGCGAGCTCCGAGACCGTACGAATCGTGGGCGCTGACATGATACAATTCTCATGGTTGCCAGATCAATTTTATTCAGTGTTCTAAACAGTTGTTCCGTAATTATTTAACTAAAACAAAGAACTGAATCAAAATAGTTACAAATAATTGCCTCAGTAATTGAACTAGCTCTATAAAAAACTTTTACTGTAATTAAGCTTTAATTAGCGAACAAAGAGTAAGTGCGTATTTCAGTTTTGGTTTCGATTTTCGTTAAGTGTGCTAGGAAGGGGCGAGACCCTTGCGCCTGACTTGCGAAGTACGTGTGTGCAGTCTCCAGCTCAGATCTGCGTGCGTGCAAAACGTGTACAGCTGGTACAACTCGGATGCACGCGCTGAGCAAGTGCCTTACCGGGCGCTCGCGAGGCTGTAATTCGTTTCTTCACGTTAAGCACCTTATATATTGCCCCTGAACTGACGCCGTAACAGCGATTCCGATCTGTCCTTGACTACCGCAAGTTCACTACAGGCTACGGAGTGGCAGCGATCGTTCCCGTTGGAAGAGAAATAAAAGGAGCTTTTATAATCGTTCCATTCCAGTTGGTTTATTCATGAAATTTCTTACAGCTCTCCGTGCTTCGATCTTTTGCGCAAACGTTCGTAAAGGTAGAACGAAAAAATATATAGGTAACGAAATGCGGTTTCTTTTTAAATCAGTCACAATAAGACAATAACTCAATGTTCTCTCCCCGCGCGCTCTGTGCAGCAAATTACTGCCCATTCAGTCCCGCAAGCTTTCCCTTCGAAGTGGTGGAAAGCAGCTAGAGCTTGACGAATACAGACAGAGAGGAAAACGGGACACGCCGCTGACTGTATTTCGCATACTCCTTTGGCATGCATTCTGCCACTCCGTTGGCCTGAGATCGACAGCGCTCTTTCGTTCCTGTGCTTCAAAGGGCCGCGACTCACCGGAAATATCAGCGCTGGCCCATGCGATAACGTTTTTTCTTTGTGTCAATAAAGGCTCCACATTCAGCTAAAGTCACAGTTCACTTTACTTCATCTGAAAAGCATTGAGCGACGCGCAAAATGTCGCAGAATGTCAAATAAAGCGGCACAGCGCAAAAATGCTCGGAGATCATGACGGAGATTTATTTTTCTGTGCGCCCCAGTACGGATCAGCTGATTCCTTGGCGTCCTCGCGCATGCGATCAGTCGCATTCGAGCTTGCGTGCAAGTGTTGTGTGAGCGTTGCCACATCTTGCTCAAATAGTCTTAGTACATATAAGTCACCCGCTGAACCGAGAACACGTCGGTTACCTACCCACAGGAGATAAAACTACGCAATGCTGTCGACGCCGCCTGCACAAAATCCGCCTGGCCAGCGGTCCGCCATGTTACAATTAATCCCGGCATGCTTCGCTAGCCGGACGCGAAAACGCCACAGTAGCTCGTTGCCAGATTACAACTCATCGCTTTCGCCGTTTTTAGTAAACAAAAGCTCAGCTGGCAACCCTCAAATCGTTGTATCATGTCTGCCACTGTGTGTCGTACGGTTCCAATGCATTGGCTCAGCGGCGCGCTTTCCCTCTAGAGTCAGTATATTATCTCTATGGGCGCAGCTCCGCGTACATTGGCCGTGCATTCGCACGGCCTGATTAACTTGTTCGATAGCACCTCCACTGTAACCTGCACCTCAGTAAAATTGACAGTTGGGCTAGTTGGTGTTGATGCATCGTAAGTAGCGCTTGAAACGGGACGACAAAAGAGAAGACACACACGACGGTGCCGTCATGTGTTTCTTCTGTTCTGTCGTCCCCCTTCAAGCGCTACTTACGATGCACGTAACCCGCACCTGACGGAATTAAATGGTCGTATGGCAAACATATATTAAGGATTGGTTTTCAGGGCGGGAAAACAAAATGTACAAACCCCTACAGACATCTGGCTGCCGGGGAAACGCAAACCTTTTGCGCTCTCCTTGCCACGAACGGGCCTCCCTCTTCTATTTTGGTGAATAACAATTCGGGAGTGTTTGAAGAAGTATTACAAAAGGCGAAAGTAACAACTGCTTCAGATAAATGGCGATTATAGAAGTTCCCTCAGCTTTCTCTCAATTCTCGAACTCACTAAGCTAACTAGTTTAAATCAGTATAAATGGGAATCACTATGCTCACTTGCCGCATTGTTTCAGTGTCTGCGCTTGTGGTGGGCGGTGGTGTAACCTCAAGCTAGCACATCAGGATGTCTACGTCCGCTGTCTCACCCTTCGAAAAACTCTCCTCTCCGTTTTCTTTACCCCGACTCATGGCCGGGCTACAGCGGCGGGGTCCGCCGCTCTACCACGGCCGTGCTGCGTTCGGGACGCCAATCCCCACGAATTCTAAGTAACGGCTGGCAGAATCTCTGGTTTCACTCTTTGTAGAGCCACGTGTGTGAATTTAAGTGACGTTGAATGGGAACTTGTCGTTGGTGTCGTTTAAAGCATGGGTTTCAAACAACCCTCACAGCGTGGACTGGAGCCAATCTTTTCTTTTTGTGCAATATTGTGCAACTGAAAACAAATACAAGCAAAGTAGTGTACACAATTTCTTTATTTATGGGATGTCATAAGCCAGCCAAGTAGAAGCATCAGATTTACGTACTCATACGCGACTATAGGTTGCATATCTAGGTCAGTTTATTCCAGTGTCCCTTCGGCAGGCTGTACCTGCCGAAGGGACACCGGAGGGCACGGAGGACATGCGCATGGAGGGACCACGGCTTCCCCATCCACGCGCCACCGCCTGCGCCGTCAGTGGAGCTTCTGGCGCCCGCAAAGTTGGCAGCCGAAAAATGGGCACCCGGAATGGTGCCAAGTTCTGGTGGCCCGGCACAACAGGCGCTCCCCGGAGATGGATGTCGGACTCTTCCTATCTGCCTCGCAGCGTAAGGAACGGGTCCCTTCATCCAAACATCCAGAGAGGCCGAAAAAAACCCCTCCGAGTGGTCAAGCCCCAAAGGACTATACATAAAAAACACACTCCAGTAGCTACGAACACTTCATAATAGAGAGAGAAAACCATTTCATTAGTTCCTGAGGACTTCTTCAAAATATTGACGATTCATACGAGATACGCAATGCCAGATGTCTTGTTTCTGCAGGAACATCACCGTAACAGTAAAGACAGAAACTTTCTTAGTAGATATATTGTTTTCAGATGGGAAAGGGCTGGCTGCCCAGGCTCTTCTGGTGGTGTGGCAATATTCGCCCGGAAATCTTTAGCATGCCACCCTATCAGTTTGAGCACAGTATTTGGGTCTGTAGCAATTTCCACAAAAATATTCTATAGCTTGGAATATGTATTCTCTATTAGCATTCCTCCCGATATTGCACTTTCTAGCTTCGACTTCGATTCTCTGCTGTACCAGCTGGCGTAACCATACATCCATACAGGCGACCTTAATGCGCACAATTCTGTTTAGGGCTCTTCTCGCCAGGATGCCCGAGGTCGCCTGATAAACTCCTAACATCCCCGGGAGCATGCTTTTTACTCTAAATTTCTCTAAACGGCGTCTCGATTCCTGTCAAAGAGGAACACAAGTTTTCGGGTATAATGTTGGATGAAAAAATTTACATTCATTCCTGATATTAAACAACTCAAACATAAATGCCGAAAGCAATCAACATTCTGAAAACTGTGTCACATCAGTCTTATGTAACAGACAAGCAACTCCTGTTGCGTGTTTTTCCCACCCTACTGGGGTCTCAATTGAACTATGGAAGTGCTGTTTATAGGTATGCAACAAAAGCGGCCCTAAAAATGCCCAGCCCAGTGCTGCATCTGGGCTTCGCCCTACGTGTGGCGCTTTTCGTACTAGCCAATTCAAGGGCGTCAACGCCGAGTGTGATAAATGGTCCCTACATCACCAGAGGGTTTACATACACCTGTTGTATGCCTCGAAAATCATGGCCCTTACTAACCACCCTTTTATTTCCATCATTATTAATACATCCTCACAACAACTATTTTAAAATCGTCCCTCCATTTCTCTGCTTTTTTCACTTAGGATGAGAGAGGAAACTTCTGAGCTCAAGGTCCCCTTTAGAGACATACACAAGACATCCATCATTAATTTCATACCATCTTGGAATGTTCACCATGTGTCGTGTGGTATGTCGTTTACGCAACTCAATAAAACAGGGCACCAGGGATTGCAATTGTGCAACAATTCCTATTTTACAGGGTAAGCACCAATGTGCAGAATTTTACAGCGATGCATCAGACTTCCACCGCTGTGTCTTGTGCGGCGCACGGAACTTTCGGTCTGTAAGACGATGAATGAACATAACAGTATTTTTACGGCAGAAGCATGCGGAATATTACTGATTTCACATCACATTATCCAACACAAAATACCAAAGTCTGTTGTGTACACGGACTCCCTTAGTGCTGTACGTGCTTTGGCCTCGAGGAAGCGATCTAAACATTATGTAATAATCTTGCTTTAAGGCCATTATATGTGCGTATACCTCAAACCTGGAAATAACTATATGCTGGATGCCAGGCCCTCCGGAATCTCTGCTATTGAGGTTGCGGATAAAATGACTGCCGGTGCTGCACTGCAAGACACAGTTGACAAAGAACACTACCCTAAACTGACATCAAGCCACACGTCCGACAAAACAGTCGCAAAACATGGCAAACACGCTGGAGTGTACAAACAGACAACAAGCTACACGTAATAAAACCACACTTAAAACCATACACCACTGACACACGCCACATATGCACAGAAGTTGCCTTTTCTCGGGTACGGATAGGACAAACATGCAACGCACTCCTATCTACAAACGGAATCTTCAAGACCCCTGTGTAGCAGGTATGGAGAGGCCCTATCCATAGTTCACATACTCATTCAATACAAGTCACTCGACACAACAGGACACGAACACTTCCCCCAACTCTACAGACAACACATTCCACTCCACTCATCGTTGTTTTTGGGTGACGACACTATGATTTCTGTTGTCGTTTTAAGTATTTGTCATATGTAATGTTTTTAAACCTCATTTTCTAACATGCATAGTCAACACCGGCCCTATACACCAGCCAGCACCATTGTTTTCAACTGAACTTTCGTTCCTATTGAGTGATTTTATTGTTCCATATTTCCCTCCTTGTCCCTTAATTATTAAGGGACAAGAACAGAGCTGATTGGGTCAGGGAGAAAACAGGTGTTAAAGACATATTAGTAGAAATTAAGAAGAAGAAATGGACGTGGGGAGAGCATGGACTGCGAAGGCAAGATCCCCGTTGGTCATTAAGTGTAACAGAGTGGATTCCTAGAAAAGGCAAACGTTGCATGGGGTAGCAGAAAGTTAGATGGCCAGATGAGATCAAGAATTTTGCGGGGATAAATTGGTCACAGTTGGCACAGGACCGAGGTAATTGGAGAATGGGAGAGGCCTTTGCCCTGCAGTGGGCGTAGATAGGCTGGTGGTGATGATGATGATGATGATGATGATTTTCCTCCTTATACATAACCACTGATTTTGTGCTATTTGCCCCAGTTGGCCTTCTGACATAAAAGTCCAACCATCATCATCATGATCATCATCGTTGCTTATATGAACACATTTACATTTTCTCACTGGGTCTTCGAGACCCTTGTGCGGTAGCTGTGGAGAGGGCCTATTCATAGTTTACTTATTGATCACATGCAAGGCACCCGACATCACACGACACCCTTTCCAGAGATCTACTGGCACTATATCCCATTCCACCCATCGAAATTCTTAAGCGATAAACCAGTATTTTCTGGCAAATTGATTTTTGAGTATTTATAAGAAGTTCAATGTCTGAATCTTAAATAGTATCATGCATAACCATAACCTGGCCCTCTACACAAGCCATCACCATTGTGTTTATTTGTTTTTACCTCTGTTGCTAATCAATTTTAGTATTCACTTTTAATCTATGCTAGTTAAGTGTCTGTTTTGGGTGCTCTTTGCCGTAGTTGGCCTTGCACCATTAAAATCAGCCATGACCACCATCGCCAAGTGTGCATTTTTGTGTACATGCTAAGCGTTCATCACTGGGGCTTTTCCAGAAATTTCCTTTTTTTACGTTGCGTTGTGATCCTGGTATTTTGCAACATTGGAGTAAGGGCGGTGTATAAGAGAGGTGTTTTATAGCGTGTACTTCGCCTCCTCTTCAGCTTTGTCCCTGTCGTAATGATCGCTAGTGCGATGAATTCCTTGTCTTATGGTGTCTGTTCTTTCCTAGTTGTGATTTTTTCTGATTTTGTTACGCCATGGACGCGTTTCAATTTTGCACGCGGTGACCACGGCTCTGATAGTGACGGAAAGCAATACCGCTCGCGTGTTGAGATTTTGGAGCATGTTTAAGACTCCAAGGTGGTCAAAATTCACTTGGAGCCCTCCACTATGTCGCGGCTAGTAGCCCGTCGTTAGCTTCGATAAGGTCACCCTGCCAAATCGGACAATTTAAAGAAATGTTACCATTTTCTAGGAAAATCTTCCCAATATTCCTGCAATCCTTTTTTCTGCAGTTACGCGGGTTCATCCTCAGAGTTAGTCGGAAAGAATACTTCCGTCTGTATATGACCGTGTTTTAATCATCTTCACGCTGTAACCGGGTGAATGATGTGGGTGTAGCGCTATTGAAATTTTTGCAGCCGTGTTTTCCCTAATTTGCCTCGACGTTTCATTCAAAAAAACCTGTGAGGCTCAGCACGCTGTCATTTTGATTTTGTTAATAGCTTCCGGCAACTGGACCAGGAATAAAAATTGCCATAAGATGAAAACATAAAAACATCAATGCCCAACGCGAAAAAACTAAAGTGAAAAAAGCGCGAGTTGGGGAAGAAAAAACTGTTGTTGCAACAGAAAAAATGGTTTGTGCTTCCTGAGATAGCGGCCTTCTTATTCCAAGTCACCAGAATTCCGCGCTGTCTCCATGATCAATATACGCTGGTCGAGGGGATTGGCCTGGGCGGATTGTGTGTAGTGAGTCTGTAGACGTTGCCATACGGTGGCGTCCTCTGCACTGAGATTTTGTGCGGTGGTGGTTCCTTCTGACGTGAGACACTGTTTCATTATTTCGCGCTACTGAGGAGAAAGCGTTGTGGAACTTCTTGGTCTGGCCGGTACGGTGTTCAGTGGTATGCGTTTAAGAAGTAGCACGTGCTTTGTGATTTGCACCAGGACATTGCGCCAGGGCATCATGCAGGTTTCACACATGTAACTATCCCTTGGTTAGGAAGCGCACCGTCGTGGAGGGCTCCGGAACAACGCTGACACCAGCCAACTTTACAGTGCGGCAAAATCTCGACGCAAAAACTCCCATCGATCTGTTTTTCGATTAGCTTTTATTGTTCTTTCGTGTACCTTACGTCATCAGATATCCTAAAGTATTTGAATTGCAGTGCAGCTTACTCTGTGGCCCTCCTAATGTTTAGTGCAGTTTTTGTTACAATTTTTCAATATGACAATTCTGTGGTATTTTTCTGTGAAGAATTCAACACTTAAAGCGCGTGGATCGCGAAACAGGTGATAGGAAAAAATATCAGGCTCAAGGTCACTGCCGTCCCTCTCGTAAACTCTCTCGCACCAGTGCCTTCTACAATCTGCACAGATGATTCACCAAAAGGTGAGGTATCGCGTTGAGCGGATATGTGTCGCTCCCTGACATGAAAGGGACACTGACGGTATTCTCTTCGCAGCATTGGTGAAGATCGCGGTCCCGGAGTGCAGCCCCGGGGACCTGGGCCTACAGTGGCGCCTGTTCCTGGATAATCTGCTGCGGGAGTTTTCTCGGCCCCACGACGACGAGGATTCCTCGAAGAATAGCAGCAGCGACAGGGAAGACGACGACGACTCTGATTGCAGCTCAAGCAGTTGCGGATACAAGTCCTCTGGGAGCACTTGCAGTAGCAGCAGCAACGATGATTCTGGAGAAGAGTCGGACGGACCTCCAGGTCGGCCGGTAAGAAGACCTTGTCCGACCGTCCACAGGAGCGAAATCCTGCTGCAAACCAGTCGATCGATTACCGCGCACCATTGGGAGGAGCCAAGGCGAGCCTCACCGGCAACGCCTATGCGGCGGCAGAACGCAGCAACACTACTTACAAGCGTCTGGGAGAACACTTTAAAGGTAGGTAATAAATTATATTCACGTTTTTTGTATGGTGCAATAGTACTGTACTGGATAGGCTGTACTATGGCACTGTATAGGCTTTCCTTTGTTATTTTTGCCTTGGTAGCGTCACTTTCATCAATACATTTTTATTAACGTCACGTTAATGGCGATTTCATTTTCTGTTGCTTGTTTTTTGTGGATTTATTGCACCGAGTTCGCGAAAAGTGCAGTGACAACTAGCCAAAAAACAACTGAATGGCAGTTCTTTTATGGAGTTGTTTTCTACGTAGTAAATTTTTGTCCCCTTTCGCTTAACGTATAGGCTATTCCTAGAGAGCACAGCGATCTGACATATAGCGCCATCTAGGGACACGCGGTAGCATGTATTCAATTGTTTGTGTTACCCTACTTTACTGTGTGATATCGTAAAGTAAAGATTCAGGTTCTGGGTAGGAAGCTTTTAAAGTCAGTTACAAATCCCGTGTGATTCGTATTTTCTAAGAGTGTACATCTTTGCTCCCTTTTAAGGAGGTTATTTTTTCTCACGCATGAAATCAATTGATGGCCTCATTGTTAATTGTAAATACATTACAGGTTGTTTTGTTCCCTTTAGGTTTTTTTGATCCACTGTTCTTTTTTTGTACATTTTGACGTTGTGCGACTTTCATGTCAATTTCATGTCATTTTATTATTTTTTTCACTTTACGTTGTTTTGTCCGCTGCAGGTGGCTGTTAGGACAAGTGAGCGAAGGTCTACATAAATAAGAAGCTGTCGGCATGCGTGCCGTATTTTTTTCCATTTCAATTTTATGTGCGAAGCACTTCTTAGTCGGGCCTACTCCTGCTTCAACCGCCGTCCTCCGTCCGCAGCCTAGCAACGGAGCTAGCTACCGTGCCTAGCAACGGCGCCGGATTTCCGACGCGTGAGGGCGCTCGTATAGCGCCTCCGCTCCCCCCTCGCCTACTCTCCTAAAGCCCCTTTACTACTCTCCAGCTCGCAACACCCTCTCTGGGCGCGCCAGCCAGGCCACTACACTATATAAAATAAAGAAACAGCATCCGGCGCCAGGTTTCGATCCGAGGACTTTGCGGCCGCAGCGCGACGCTCTACCGACTAAGCCACGGACGCGACGCTGATATCAGTGTTAGTAACGCGCCTTATATCTTTAACGCATTCAAACTATGTCGTCAGCGGGTGCTGAAATAAATACTGTCGTTTCACTTTACTTTGCGTGTGTGTGTGTGTGTGTGCGTGATTACATTCCCTCTCGAACATCTCTCGAACATACACGTTAATTCACCAAGATTTCCGCAGAGGGACAAACGAGGCGTGTTAAGCCGAACGTGATCACGAGGGGGTGTTAATGTAACTAACGGGCAAAATGCCACCAAACTTCAACAAACTCCCCCTCATAGCATCACCCCGTGCTTCGCACTTCCTCATACTCCCCTTCGGGGAACTGCGGGAGAATTTTTTTTGCTGCCTTTGAAGATCGTGCTTGCTGTAATTGATTCAAATTGGGGTGGCTCTGTGTTGTTATGTATGTTTTTATGTGGAAAACCCCTATAGCTAGCTGACGTGCCAACTGGCTGTGTCCACAAGAAAACCTATATAGACAAGTGAAATGCGGATGCAAACATATGAACGAAAACACACAAAAAGCGCAATTCCCTCTCTATGCAGATTACATTTACGACTCGTTTAGTTGCAGTACCAAATAAGGTAAATGTGGCTTTGCAAATATAGGAACAGTATGCCGTTATTTCACCTGCACAAATAGTAACATTGAAGTTTGCGTGTTGTGGTTGGTATTCTTCTGTTGGCATTTCATTTGTCTACCACTGTACTTCGCTATAATAAACCTGTAGACTACGCACCCTGCATCAACGCCGTAATACACGCAGTTAATTCCCTCATGCTCATAATCTGCTCATATTTGTCGCACTTGCAGATGGCCTCGGTCCTTCCAAGCAGTTTCAACCCCTTTCTGACGAGGGGTTGAACGAGGGGTTCTGACGAGGGCTCTCGTCGCCATAGACGCTCCCGCTGTTGAACAAGCCGACGAAAAATCTTCGGCCACCTCCTGCACACCAATACGGGAAACTCGTCGGAGGATTACCCTATCCGGCATTTGATCTCCCGGATCTGCTGGAAGGACCAGTTCTGCCTGCGTTCCCGTCGTCGTTGGATGATTGAATGACGTGCGAAAGCGGCGCTTACGAACCAAAACCCGGCGCTGCGCTCGCATCACTGCTTTCGCGAAAGGCATCGGCGCTGGTAGTTTTGTTCCATACAGTTCAAATAAAAATGTAGCGGCTTCCCGGAATTGTAGCTTGGTGTTTCTGCTTCTGTAAATGACAACAAATCCTTGAATGAGAGAACACCCCAATATTGGCATTACTGAAGGTTGCTTTCAAGTCTGCCACATTAGTTGTAACAGAGATAAAGGACTATGAAAACATTTGCCTTACGTTCGTTAATTCCTAACGAGGAGATTTCAGGTCGCATACAAAATATTTGGCATGAATAGCTGTCTATTCCCCTGTCAAAGACGCGAGAGCAACTGCCTAGAAAAAGTAATTTTTTATAGCAATTAGGTATTCAATGGTGCATCATTATAACAGAACAATGATATCGAAATATGAAATGCTTGCTTTTAGCGTCCTTCAAACTTTGCCGCTGTCGCGTTCCTGCCCTCCCTCCCAGCGGTTACCTCGCCGAAGATTCCTTTCCACAGGCCACCTTCAGACTGCAGTGGCATCCGCCGTAAGAGGTGTATTTATCGCAATCTGGGTAACTGCTGGAACGTACGCATACGTCGATAGCAATCGATTATGTTCAGATTAAGCCATTCGATAAGATGCGTATTTTACGACCGGAAAATCACCGCTCTGGGCCAACTGCGTTTCGCATTTCATGTGCAGAGCACTTTATGGGCTGAGCTCGCCTAGTCGCCGGAACTCGTAACGGTCTATGCTATTGCCAGAATCAAGTGGCGCAGCAGGATAAGGGATTCAAGTACAGCCTGATTTACCACCGTCAGGTGCTCACGTTGAGGCTTCAAAATCCACGTGGTTTAAATCGTCACAACCGTTCAAACCTCGTGAACCACTGGCGCTTGTCACACAGCTCCCCATTGGTTAGCGCAAAGAAAGCTGTAGGTACAGTGATGGACAATTCAAATACAAAGAAATGTGTGAATCTGGGCGAGTCGGTAAGGATTCATGATTAGAAACAGCGCAAGAGACAGGACGAGGAAACAAGGACATACGCTGACTGATGACTGAATTTTATTGAAAGAAACAACGAAATATTTACGAAAAGCAAGAGCACAAGCAGAGCAAGAACCGCAAACAAAGGTTACAATACGATTATTAAACAGAGGTGTCACCCTCCGCAGCCTTGCTGCATGCAAAAAAGAGTTTTGGGCGGCGTGGCTTTGGAGGGCGACACCCCTTTTTAATATTATTCTAACCTTTGTTTGCCTTTCTTGCTCTGCTTGTGATCTTGCTTTTCGTAAATATTTCGTTGTTTCTTTCAATAAAATTCAGTCATCAGTCAGCGCCCGTCATTGTCAGTTTCCTCGCCCTATGTCTTGCGCTGTTTCTAATCAAATTCGAACCGTGGAACGCACGGCCGAAGATACCGCTGCCGCCACCCGGCAGCGGCCGAGGAAAATGCACGTACATGCGCAGTGGAAATGTAGGGAGCGAGGCTTTGTGTCCCACTGTGATATGTTGCCCTCTGCTCGCTCTAATGCTTGCGTTGTTGCCGTGCCGCAAGAGCGCTGAAAACAATTGTTAGCGATGAGGCGCGAGACAGCATCTGCGGCCACTGCGTGCTCGACTCAAATGAGCGCTTGACCCCCGTGTGTGCCGGCGTCACATTGCCGACATAGCTTAGCATGTGGAATGCAGTAACTTGAAGAAATAAGGATGGGCGCCTGCATCACGCTCAAACCATATTCAGTGCTGCCCGCTGCGCTGATTTCTAAGAGCACTGAGGTGCCTGACAAAAAAACACGAGTAAATCGGGCCCTCAAAATTGTTGTGGAGGGGCAACTGGTCTATTGAATGTCCTTTATTCTTAATTTGAGTAAATAATAGAATTATGCTAGTAAAATTTCAAGCCCACAGAATGCTTGCAGTTATTGTAAATCACTGCAGACAAATTCTGGTGGTATATCTATTGTTTGCTACCAGCACTGAACTCGCGAAATGATTCAGACATGAGTCTGTTTAACAAACACGAATTCTTGGCGGCCAGCTCATTGTTCAATTCCCGAGCCACTGCACCACGAACGCAAAACAATGCAGTGCCATCAGGAGTTAGGCGGCACGCATTTATTTTTGTCTCCATTTCTGTGCGCTGGTTTTCTTCAAGAAAGCATGATGAGTTCTACAGTGTGCCTTACGAAAGCGTACACGCGTTTCCCAAGCAAGCACTGGCCACAGCTGAAAGCAATTACGCTCACATTGCTCTACACGCGACCAACACTTTCAGCTGCAGCGGCAGTTGTACTTTCAGTGCATGCAGCACACTTGCTGCATGGTGACAAGGCAAGATATTGAGAGAGGAGAGGGCGACATATCCCAGTGAGACACGCAGCCTCACTCCCGAAATCTCAACTGCGCATGTTCGTGCGTTTTCCACGGTCACTTCCAGGTAACGGCACCAGTATCTTTGGCTGTACGTTCCACTGTTCGTATTTGAATTGTCCATGGCTGTACATTTCAAGCAAAATCTGTGTATATATACTGTAGCCCCCGCATTACTTCAGTTAGGAATGCTCTTTGGGTTTCTTTTTACGATAGTAACCGGAAAAAACGGCTGCGGAAGAAAAAAATGGTGCGTTCGAAATGACGCAGAAAGGTTCCAGCCACGCCCGAAAAAAAATAGTGCATTCCAAATGCTGCAGAAACGTTGCAACACAGGAACAAAAAAAGTGGCACGTTCGAAATGCAGCAGAAAGGCTCCAGCCACGCAAGAAAAAAAATACGAGTTCAAAATAACGCAAAACAACATACGAATTTAACGCAAGCACAAGAAGAACAGAACTCCCGCTGGCGATATTGCAGAAATAAAGCTCGGGAACACTGCGAAGGCGGGAAATTTGAAAGGGATTAAGTGGCAGCAGTGAGCGGATAAAGGCGCTGCATTTCATTATGGCGAATCACTGACAGTTATCGTCACTTCCGACAGCTTTCACGTTCATCGGAACGGCTTCAATTTTTCAACATGGCGCCGGTCAGCAAGCGGCCGTTAGAGGAGGTCGAGGTTTTTCAAGCCCAAAATGAGGTTATGATCGTGCTGGTGTCGTAGAAGAATGGTGCGCGGCACCAGCAATGTTTCAAATGGTCGTGGACACCGCTGTTGCTGGGCTGAAGTGGCACACCTGCCTCGACGACGTTGTGGTATTCTCCCGGACTTTCCACGAACACCTTGCAAGGTTGGAGACTGTACTCCAGGCCATTCGTACGTCAGGGTTAACGCTGAAGCCTGAAAAGTGCCGCTTCACGTACGAGGAGCTCAAGCTTTTGGGACACGTCGTCAGTGCCGCGGAGTCCAGCCTGACCCGGCGAAAACTTCAGCCAGAGCTAAATTCCAAAGTCCGAAAGACAAGAAAGGCGTGCGAAGATTTCTTGGACAATGCGCGTACTACCGGTGCTTCGTCGCAAACTTCGCATGGATTGCAGAGCCACTGGCGAGATATAGCTTACCGTTTATCACGAAGCGCTCCGCTCGGACAGCAACCGGGAGGCCCATTGCGCATGCGTGGTGCGCTTGGCCGCGAACGGCGTTGGCTCTGGTTGCGCTGAGCGGGCCGCTGATACCGGAGCCTTCCGTCGAAAACGGTTAACTCTCTATTACGCGCTTGACGAAAGATAGCACCCCTTTCAGCTGGGAAAACGCCCAAGATACAGCATTCTGTGAGCTGCAACGATTGCAAAACCCGCTTGAGAACGCTCAAACGGAAATGCATACGGAGGCTAGCGATATTGGCTTGGGGGCCGTCGTCGTCCAAAAGCAAAGCGGTTGCGAAAACATAATCACCTCTGCGAGCCGTGGTCTGACAGAGGGGACAAGGGAACAAAAAAACTAGACCATCTCCCCGAAGGAACCTAAGTGGTGATGCAAAGCATCTCAAGGTTTCCCCCCCCCCCCCCCACCTTTTCGCGCGGGGGCAGCTTTCGCGGCGTGGTCGCGTTGACGAGCGGCATCCGGATTCGTTTGGCGACGCTGGCGTTTCGAAGCGGCTTCTCGTTAGCGAACCGCATCCAGATCCGCTTGGCGACGTTGGTGTGCCGAAGCGGCTTCGCTTTCTCGCAGTGTGGGCATAGAGAAAGAAATACTGGTAAGAGTGGACACTCCCATAGAGCCCTGCGGCCGAATGACTGTACTCCAGTGTAGCGCACCGAGCGGACGGGCAGCCAAACTACTAACCATACTCACGGCCGGGCTGGAGGAGCGGCGGGCGCGCAGTTTCATACGGCCTGCGCTTCGGGTATAGTTCCCACCTTTCACCGCCGCTAGTTCGTGGCGCTTCGGACCAACCCTCGCCAGTTGACCCACAGCACGGCGTGTTTCCGTCTCCAAAACGCCGTAACGCCAAAACTTCCGGTGACGTCACACAAAAATAAAAAACAAAAAAACAAATACGCAGAAGCCGTCTATGCATTAAGTAGTAATAAGGATAATCATAAAAAGTAAAAATATTGCTGTGCGTGTAAGCATTTGCATCGAAACGTTTCACGCATTAACGAAAGTGGGGCGGATGCGCCACGAGCGCCTACTAGTCGTAGAAAGCACCCGTAAAAAAAAAAAAGAAAAAGAAACAATGGCGTCTTTTGATGTGTGCGACATTCTTCCTCCATGGTGTGCGATTTGTCCACGAAGTTTGTGTAGGAACTGTTACGAATGTAGTGCATCATAAGGCCGATAAGGCTCTAAAGTCGTCTGCGCCGTGTGTGTCTTGCCAAGTCGTCATTTGTACGTGAGGAAGTCGTGGTGGGCTGTTGTTACTCGGAGCGTCGTCACCTATCTCCTGCCGAGAACGTCCTGGCTTCATTTGTTGCTGGTGTGTTGTGTGTCTGTAGCAGTTATAAAAAAAATAATAATAATAAACAGCGGGCGAGCGCGATCATCGTACAGGAGGCGATGGCGCGCTGCTTGTGTTTACATTCTCGAGTGACAATGGTTGTGATCGCATTGTTTTTCAGCAGTATGCCAAGCTTTTCACATGGACCATTTCAGTGCGGTTGCTTGCCCCGAGGCCCGTCGCCGAAGCTGTAATTAGCGATGGCTTTATTGAGGGTATTTACTAATTAACAGTGAGCGGTAGCGGTATGGTAAAAATGCACACAGACTGCCTTCACTGGGAGTTGTGAGCCGGGAACGCTGTTTTGCGTTCCGCCTGGACGGAACGATATAAGCAAGGGCTTTCTCGAAATCGAAGTTCACGAACAAAAACACAGCCTCCGAAAAAGTTGTAGTTCTGGGTATTGTATTTCTGAAATGCAAGGGCGGAAAGTACATTGCACGATTTCTTTCTCAGCCCGCTAACAAACGGTGATATAATCGCAGGAATAATATTGGAATAATAGTGCAGCATCTGAGTTGGGACCATTTTTGCAGGGGCCGTGCTCACATTTCTCGAAATTTCTATTTCCCCGGAACGCGTATGTGTCAAAATTGGAAGGTTAGCAGCAAAAGTAGATAAAGAGAGCGTTAAAATTAAACTGCACCTGTTGACTGTCATTCGCGAACGGTTTTGTTTATTGTCTGTACCATCTAACAGTGGTTCAGAGACCAGAGTCACGTCACTTTGTTGGTACAGTGTAGGGTATGGGGCATCTCATAGCACCATTCCCTAGTAGGCTGCATTGCAGGTGCTTAAAATATAAATTATAGCCTACATCTGAGAATGTAATTCCCAAAACCTGTCACCGAAATCATGGAGGTGCAATTGACAAAACTTTTTTCACTTATTCTCTACAGCTCCAATGCCACTATCTACCACCAGCTCAGCTCCAATTTCTAAAATTTCAGTAACTGGCGACAGTGCCAGTGTTTCAGTAAACTACTTATGTACTTTATTGCCGCTTTCCAGTTTTCACAGTTTTGACTACAATTTGCGTAGACTTTTTGTACCATTAATTGCAATTTTTGAGGTGAAGATGTGAGCTAGCAGTCCCTTTTTCTTATATTGATTTGATCAATCGTGTTGGAACACAAACCAAAAAAAAAATTGCACTTTCCAGCCACCTCATTGCATAGAGGTGATTTCCTGTACAAGCTGGGTCAACTTGTCAAGTGTAGTCACACGCCAGGAGCATCTTCTAGTGGTAACAAGGGCCGAGCACCAGGCTTGTACCTATTTTCTCAATAGGTGCCCGGCACCACCAAGGCACACGAATGCACATGGCAACTTCCACAGCTACGCTGCACACTCTACTCAGTAACCGCCTGTGGTAGGACATGCCGCCAGAGTCTTCCTCCCTTCGGCAATGCGGTGTTGTAGAAGGCCGGGGCCCCACCAGATTGACAAAGGTCGGTAGCCCCTCGCACGGGTAAAGGCAGCTTTCCAGGCGTGAGTTATCCTTTCAAAGGTCCGCACTTGACCAGGGACACCTGTACCCATTAAAGAAACCAGTGGGTGCCCGGCGGTGTGCAGATTCGAACCCAGTACTTCCCCCATATGAGGCGAGTGCAGTACCTCTGAGGCATAGCCACATTACGTTTCTGCAGTGCACTGCAGAAAAGTTGTGTCCACGTAATCCAGGAACACATTGACCGCCAGACTCATAGGGTTTTCTGCAGAGGGTTTTCTGACACCAGTGCTTAAGGCGGTTGCAGACTGCCTCCGTATCAAGTTTAAAAGGCAAAACGAAAGTGCAGAGGCCCGATGAAAACAAGGTGAAAGTGATGCCGTATCTTCATAAGCCGTCGCACAACATAAAGAAAATTATTTCATGGCGCAGTGTTCGAGTAGTGTTTTCCGCACCATGAAAGCTGTCCAGGCTGTGCACGAACATTGAAAACGCCAATACTCGGAGAGCTGGCAAAGGTCATGGTGGAGGTGTGGGTCCTATACAAAAATTACACTTGTGTTCATGAGAAGCACCAACTTCACAGTCTCTGGCATGTTCTCTCACCGCGGCTTCATGGCTGTAAACAAGAGGTGCGCTTGAGAAGCAGCGGCTTTACAGCCCGAGGGCCTCACATGAATCCATTCCAGTGTACAACATAAGTCTGCAATTCTTGCCGTAGCCTTCTAGTCAGAAGCAACAGCCCACCTCTGCAAAGGAGCAACATTAGCACCTCGAAGGACTGACATCAAACCATTGCAACCTGCTGGGCAACTGGTTCCTATCCTTACTGCAGCTGTACAGCCAGAATATCTTGAAATGCAGCAACATGAAGCGCTTAGGTCCTGAAATATTCTGATATGCCGCCTCATTTTCTATTCTTACCACAGCTGCATAATCAGATGCAACTGTGCATGCTTGAAAATCGGTGACACAGCACTCTGAAGCCCCTCCAACTCGTCATAGTTGCTAGAACAATAATAACTTCCAAGTGTATGGAAGAGGTGTTGAATCTAAACAAACTTTATATTTATGGGTAGTCTCTGAAAAAATTGTCCCACTTGGTAGAATAATGGCTCTATCGTTGTAAGGGGACGCTGGACACCTGACTGTTTGCCAATACACTTTGTAAAATCCTTTGGAAAAATTTATACTCTACTGGTAAACTGCACAAGCACCAAAATGTAATCATGAAACTCCAGCCATCACTATGAAGCACAATTTCAAAAGCACATTTTTATTGCTCACGAAGGTCATTCTACAAACTCTGAAGAAAAATAAGGGAAAGATAAATTGCTGGGTTCATTCCTCAGAAATGCACTGCACAATTCCAAAATAACATTAATAGCTGACAACACTTCAGACAGAATCTAACACTGCCAACAAAATAACGGCAATTTGAGATCAGTACACCCTTAGTCGGCCCCTTTGATGCCACCTTCATTAGCAACGGGAACAACGAACCAGCAGCGTAGCAGGCATACTAAAACACTGCGTGTATGTGGATTTTTAAAATCAATTTATCAAAAACACGTCAAGCAATGCCGCGGGGCCACATACTTTCAGATTTCTGCAATGACGGGGTTCAAATCCAGCAATGTCTTTGGTTCCTTTTTCATAACTTGTAAAGAATACTACTGTAGTGTCCTATGTAGTGGCGCTGTCATCCCGTACTCCGGAAACACAGCCGCGTGTGGAAATTGCGGCGCACAAAACTGACAACTGTCTACCTCCGTAGCCAGCGGTTGAACCTGCTTCACGTGTGGCCATCTCGAGGTCACTTTCAACAGTACTGTCGAAGTTTGCGTCGCGGGCGTGGAAGACGCCCGGCCTGAGTCGCCGAAATTGTTCCAGAGGAAGACGCTGAGAGTCATGAACATTCTTACTGTTCACACTGATAATTAAGCGTACGGGTGTCTACTTTTATGTCGGGGTTCAACCTGTTTCTCTGGCATCACCCCGGCGCATCATAAAATTTTTAGTGGACACTGGCTCAGCTGTATCGATGATGAAAGAACAAAGCTTTCAAAACCTATTCAGAGACCAAGTTGAGCTGAAGAAATCGCAACCAACATTACTGGATTTTTCACGTCGAAAAATTCCTGTGCGTGGACAGTTCCCTGCCCTCACTGTGCACAAATCGGAAACAGCTGTAGTGACCTTCCACATTACCAAAGGTGGAACATCACTTCTGGGTATTGATGCCGTACAAGCTTTTGGTCTCCAGATTGTGGGCACAGAATTACACTGCCTTACTATGGCCAAACATTGACACAAACCAAGTAAAACGTTGACACAAGCCCCAAAATGCATCCACAGCACTCAAACAAGTTGTCACCGCCCACCACGAAACCACGCGAGTCTGAAGAAATAGTCTCTGGTGACGTCTGTACATCAAGATGAACTGAGACAAGCGACAGTGGAGGATAACACTCCGAGAAGTTTCCCGTTACGTGCAGACATCGTGGCCGCCCCGCAAGAATCGGGCACCTAAGCTGACTCCATACTATGAAGTCCAAAAGGAGTCGACAGCAGTTGATGGCATGCTCTTCCGTACTAAGCGCATCGTAGTTACTGTCAAACTCACAGCGACTTTTGTCCAGCTGCTTCACAAATCCCACCCTCGTATCGTGAAAACCAAACAATGCCTATGAGAGAAGTATGATGGCCAGGGTTAGGCAAACATGATGAAACAGCTATCCGCAGTTCCATTTGTCAGCACGCGGAAAAAAGTGCCAAGATCTCACCCACACCACTTCAGCCAATTCCTCTTCCTGACAAACCTTGAGACAAGATAGCTATTGACGTTGTTGCTCCTTTTCAGCGTGCACCTGGAGACTACCGATTTGCCATTTCAGTAGTTGATTATTTTTCAAAATGGCCAGAAGTGGCTTTTTGCACTGACGTTACCACTCACACGGTGACGAAGTTGCTTCTAGCACTCTTCGTACGTGAGGGTTACCCTACTGAAATAGGGTCTGTTCACGGTCGACTTCACATCAAGGGAATTTGAGTCCTTCCTTGAAGACCGTGGAATCAACCACATCTTTTCTGCCGTGTACAACCCACAGGCAAGTGATCTCCTTGAGATTTGATCGTGTACTGAAGTCATACATTCAACTGGCTCTGCTGGAGCAGCGTCCAGTGAAGGAAACTGTGAGTACTTGGGAGTATACAGAGCCACCCCTCGCAGCACCACCGGTCTCTCCCCGGCCGTTCTTCTACATGGCCGACACATGAGAACTTCTTTGGACGTCATTGGTCAGCTAACAGCTAACTTCAGCACAAATCCTTCACGGGAGATGAGTCCGCTCGGAAAAAGAGTCGCAGAGTGTGAACGAAAAAGTAAGGCATACGCTGAACAACAGCGAGCTGCAAGAGTCCCCAAGTTCCAAGTTGGCACCTACATACGAGTGAAGAAACCAGTTCCTGGACCAGTTCCTGGCTCCAAGTTATGGACCACTATTAAAGATCCTCAAAAAAATTGGCCGCTGATCCTTCTATCTGGAAGACGGTAGAACTTGGAACGCTTCACAGCTATCAGCGGTACCAAAAGAGGCATCACCAGGGCAAGAAACTAAGGACCACTCTTGCACGTACAACATGCCCCCGTTGACGGACTACCAAAGTAGAGCTGCACCATTGAAGACTTGGATCACTGCACCTGGGGGTCCGCCACAAACACAATCTGCGAGTTCATCCGCAGATCAACTTGAGTCTTCACGCGCTGTACCACCACATGTTCCACCGAGCCCACCACAGCCGCAAGGTTCGCAGCCACAAAGCCTGGCTCCAGGCTCTGGCATTGAGGAGTGCAGTGTACCGGTAGAGGGAAACGGACTCAATGCCAGGGCCACCACCTGACCGGCCCAGGAGAAATCGCAGACCTCCAGTGCACTTCCAAGATTACGTGCAGTGATTCGACAGCTGTCAGGGCTCATACAGACAGTTACTGTATTGGTGATTTCTGCACACAAACGGTGACCGTATTGGTGATTTGTTCAGACAGGACTGTCTAGCCTAATGATTGTTTGTTCCCCGGGAGGGAAAGATGTAGTGGCCCGCAGAAGCACCAGGTGCCGCCATATTATCCGTCGATGCCAACATGTGGTACCACCTCTGTAATATGCGTACGCGCGCACCACACACACACACACACACACAAACACACGATGTGCAGTGCAGTGTATCTGTACAGCCGACATAACTACTTATGCTTACGAACAACCATAGTCCATAGCAGTCATGAAACACTCTATATAACACCAGCGCATTTGATTACTGAACAATATTCGCGCTCATTCATACTGCTTTGTTTGTAAGATACGCAGTCTCAGACGATTGTGTACAGGATAAAAACGCATCGTTGCTCCGATTGTACTACCACCCAGAGCAACCTGCGAAACCACTCCGTAAAGGATACCTTCCGTTGTCAGTAGAGTGAACTAGAATGTGAGTTGTAACACCAGCTACGTAGGCCTCACGTTTAACGTCGGGTGAGCCCATGTTCACAGCCAGAAAAAGAACCCTTGTAGCTTGTCACCACTGCTGTCGTAGAACAGAGCCACTCAAATTCCATCAGGGAGATTTTACACAGACACACAACGCACCAGCAACAAATGAAGCCAGGACGTTCTCGGCAGGAGATAGGTGACGACGGTCCGAGTAAAAACAGCCCACCGCGACTTCCTCACGTACAAATGACGACTTGGCAAGACACACACGGCGCAGACGACTTTAGAGCCTTATGATGCACTACATTCGTAACAGTTCCTACACAAACTTCGTGGACAAATCGCACACATCAGAAAACCCCATTGTTTCTTTTTTTTTTTACGGGTGCTTTCTACCACTAGTAGGCGCTCGTGGCGCATCCGCCCCACTTTCGTTAATGCGTGAAACGTTTCGATGCAAATGCTTACACGCGAAGCAATATTTTTACTTTTTATGATTATCCTTATTACTACTTAATGCATAAACGGCTTCTGCGTATTTGTTTTTTGTTTTTTATTTTTGTGTGACGTCACCGGAAGTTTTGGCGTTACGGTGTTTTGGAGACGGAAACACGCCACAGCACGGGCGGGGTAGAGGAGCGGCAGGAGCGGTGCGCGCGGATTTGCCGCTGCCCTAGCCCTGCCGTGGCTACAGGTGATACCTGCCAGTGTTAATTTACATGGGCGTTCTTAAAATAGTTGATTCCTTACCCCCTTCTGAATTTTCGGTCTATTAGGGTCAAAAAGCCTAACATTATTATTCGGAAGCGCCGAATCAAACATTTGAAAGAAACATTTCAACGCGGGGCGCATGACGAAAAATATGCGAGGTCTTCATATCTTATCAGCGACTGTATTATATGAAAATGGTGAGACAGGCAAATAAACACGGCACTTTACGTGACTGAAATATCATTTCTTATTTTTTTATTTTTCCTTTCGGATGATGTTTTGGTTTGCACACGCACAGGGCACGACCAGTGACGCGAATGATTTCCCGTCGAGGGAGATAGGGTTATCGCTTAGCTAAACGTGATTCTGCTATTCACGCTCCGGTCGGGCTGAGCGGCCCGCCGGCAGCGAAGCGCACTGTCAAAAACAGCGCTCGGCCAGAAGCGATGCGTCGACTAACAGAAAGGCGGGTTGGAAGGGCAGAGGGTTGGTTCGAAGCGCCCCCACTGTAAAGAATCTGCTGTATTGGTTCCTTCTTGGTTCCGCAGGCCGTATGAAAGTGCGCGCCCGCCGCTCCTCCAGCCCGGCCGTGGTCACGAACGTCTAGTACGCGGCGTTGCCACTGCCGCCAGTGGCGCTGACAGCCAACATCGAGACCTCGGCGGAGTTCGGTTATCTGCAATATAATATTACTGCTGCTAGAGGGGTTGGTAATAATTCTATAAAAAAATTATTGTAAATATTAACATAGGACTCACAAGGACATAATATTAACATAGGACTTTTCACGCTCAGTTTTCACTTGAATGCGTAGCTGTGCCATAGCCATCGCAAACCGACTTAAAACCAAGCCAATGTTGCTTGTTCGCCATCCTGGATGTGCGGGCGACAACGTGTTGCGGTCTTTCTCACTGTTCTGTGAAAATTTACCGCTTTGCTCGTGTTGTTGGCGATTTATTTGCCGTGTGCGAATCTTTTCAACCAGCATCGAAGGTCAGACATTGCAGTGCAGCTGGCGATACATCAAATTTATTGAAGGAAAAGCCATCGTATGCGCTCTTCTACCGCCGGTGAACATCCTTTGTGTGTCATGTTGTGTTTGTCCGCTATGATCGTACTGTGAAGAAGCTTGCGAAGTGAGGTGTTACCATGCCTGTTAGCCACGCTTTGAAATCCGTCAAATTCACCACGCTGGGAGCCCCGCTGGGAGCGACGTTGTTATAAGGTAAGTTCATTCTTTCCGAGCGGTCCTGTACATTTCATCATGACTAACGTTGTGCAGACCTACCCGAATGGCTATACTCACGACTTGGTTATTTGGCGCTATATAAACAGTGTTTTTACGCATGCCGTCTCGAGATTGACCTAAAGGGTACGATTTCGCTTCAGCTTTTCAAAAATACTGTACGTAAGTGTAACAAATTGAAGGGGGTATTGTACCGGCACACATTTTGACATCAATCGGTAGTTTTACTGTCTTCCGCGCTGCTGTATTGCTTTCGCGTGTAATATATTTGTATGTATCTTAAGCTAAAGGTCTAACAAAACCTTTGAAGGCAAGTGACGAATAAATAAAATTCTAGACGCAGTGCTGCTACAGAACGGAGCAGCAGCCCTGTATTGCCTGGTACGAAGTGTGCTAAAAAAAGAAAGAACACCATGATTAAGGTAAATAAAATGTTTGATGAACGAAGTTAACGAAAATGAAAAAAAAATGAGGGAGGTCGAATCGAACAAGTGCCTGTCCGATCAATAACAGACGCACGAATACTGCGCTATGCAAACACACCTGACAGCGCTAGGCTGAGAGGCAGATCTACCAGTCACAAACAGTATAGTGTGTTCAACCAGTTAAGAGAGATGGCGGTAAAATATACCTACAAGCTAAAGTGCTGGCTGCCGGCAACATATTTGCGTCCTAATTTGAACGATTGTTTGGAGAAAGAGCGTTTCTGAGTGCAGAGCAGTGACTCAGGTGACAAACGTGGCCTAAAATGTACTTCATTCCAGCTAAACAAATAATGCCCAAGAATATAACAAATTCATTTAATACTTTTGGAAAATAGAGACTGTGTATCCACAGAAGCTAGGGATTAAACCCAAAACATCTTTACACAAGTCTGATGCGTTAGCTTGACACCCTAAAGGCAAGCAGACACTTTGGTTTTAAAACCAATGAAGAAAAAAATGTGCTGCGTAAGGAGTAGTTGGAAACAGACTGCACACAGTTATATATCAGCCTTTTACCACAAAGTACCAATTATCTCCACGTATCTTTCTGGGAATTTCTCATTGGCCAATTTTTGTCTCAGGTGCTAGGCAGATTGCGCTAGAACATGTACAGGCGTCAAACTTTCTAACTGATGAATACCGGTTTTGACTAAGCACTTGCTCGACTTGCTGGCATAAATTGAAATTTGCCATTCCTTATAATCACAACCTGCTGATTGCCTTTCTCGGAACAGTTTTGAATAAGTTGGGCTGAATGTGGTGTGAGTAATAGCAAAATCACTGAATAACATTTTGGCTGAACGTGGCATCAGACGTGCCACTGACTGATGCTACACCGGCATTGCGCGAGGGCTTAGTCGATCTGTTGTGACAAATGTTCTGCCTCTAGGAATTACCCAAATGATTGGTCGGCACGGTATCACTGTACTGTTTTAGTGCTGCTACTGTATAGAAAATCTCGCCTAGCAAAGGGGAAAAAAAAGCTTTTACATTTTTTCTCATTTACAGCAACTCTGCTGTTTTTTCCTCTCACCAAACAAAATTGTTTCGTGTTCTCGTTGTGTGTAAACTGGCATCACGACCTTGTTATACTGGGACACTCCTCTGGCATTGTTACGAATAAGGCAAAAATGTCGATATACCCATATCTCATATGATCCCTTCAAGCTGCTGCTTAGTGCTACTTGTTCGTTATACGTACTGCAAGGCACACACCATACTTCAGCGTTGCAAGAGTGTGAAAGACTGCGAAATTCAACTTACATATTTTTTTTCTGTCACGTTCTTTCTGGCAAGTTTTTTTTTCTTTTACTGTTCATGTAATTTTTTTCCACTAGTCGGTAAGCACAAAGTATTATGCGCTCATTCATTCATAATGCCATTTGCAATGATTGCCTGTTGTAGTAACTTTAGTTTGCAGTACCATCTGACACTAGTTTTTTTTTAATCAAGGCTACAATTTTGTAAACCAGCTCAACAAGTTGACAGTTATGTAATTTGGTTTTGACATTTCCAGCATTGAAATTTCACAAAACCAAATCCACAGGTTGACAGGTATGCTTTTGGACAGGTTTGGTAGTGGCTCACCCAGTCTTGATAGGCCTAAGCGGATTTCTTCTGGGCCTCAAAGATGTGGAAGACACGATAACTAACCCATGCGAGTGATTTTGTGGCTCCCTGCGGGCATAGTCGTTCCTCTAGATTTCAGGTACTTTGATGCGGAAGGCATTCAAGTAAAGGCATTCCACTCCCTACCCATTGTAGAATCAATTGATGTGGTTAGTTTGCCTTGATGCATTAAAACCTGAAACAAGCTTATACATTTTTTGAACTGCTGTCTCCTTGCCTTGCTTTCCAAAAATACAAACCATCTAACATATAAAATAGGAAGCTACTTAGACCAGCATGCTTAATAAGAAGGGGCGCAATCATTTCGTACTATACTGGTGGAAACAAACAAGTCTGTTTTTTGTATTTTGCAGGCTACACAGTCAAGTAGCCAAGTGGACCCTGCAAGGCTCCAGTCCTCCCGTGCTGCTTTCGTGAGCAATAAAGCAAGCATTGCCATGAGACACCTCACTATTTCACCTGCTCAATGCACACCTTGATTTTTTGCATTATTGAAGCAGACTCACTATATATTTAGTACAGTCAACTGAACTTTGCGAGGCATTGTTGAAATAACTTGATAAAAGACTAAAATGAAATCAAACGGGCTGTCTTGAATATGCTCAATAGGTTTTCATTTGACATTTCTCAACCCCGCACGGGGCACCTTGAGTAATCTTGGTGACGGTACTGGCGATACCGCGGACCCCGAGCCCCAAAACATAAGCTGGATCCAACCGTGGCGATGTGTTTATAGGTGGAGGGTTAGAAACCACGAACGGTGGCCGTCGGAGCCCAGGTCAAGCTCCGGCGGATGGGCTCCCTGTCTGTTCACCAGGCAGGGAGCTCCGGGACCTCTTTGACTACCAGGGTAAGGTCAAGGAAGAAAGTACCCCCGTCTCCCTGCTTTTTCCTATGCCATATGGATAAATGAAACCCCCCCCCAGACGTGATCGGCCCCCTAAAAGGGGCCGCACCGAAGTATCTTTTCCTTCTTTGCCTTCTATCTCGCTCCCAAAGCCAGGTAACTACCCTCGTTTTTTGATCATGGAATCTGTGGACAAATCGAAGCCGGTTTCCTCTCAATCGGTATTTCTTGTTTCTAAATACCTTGAAGGTATCATCGGCAAAACATATGACGCCAAAAAACTCAGAACTGGTGAAGTGCTAGTTGAAGTTAAAACCAAGCAGCAATCTACAATCCTCCTGAAACAAACCCGCATGGCAGATCTGGAGATCAGGGTCACACCCCACCGCAGCCTCAACAGTTGTCAAGGTGTGATCTCTGAGGCAGATCTCCTAACCGAGACAGAGACTGATCTGCTCGAAGGCCTAAAAGAACAAGGCGTGACAGCAGTAATGCGCATCGTCATCAGCAGAGAGAACAAAGAAATAGCCACCAAACATCTGATCCTGACTTTTGACCGCTGCACACTGCCCGAGCATGTCAACGCAGGTTTCATCCGTTGTTCTGTCCGGCCGTACATCCCGAACCCGAGGCGCTGGTTCAAGTGCCAGAGGTTCGGGCATGGTACCAACTCCTGTCGAGGCAGAACAACATGTGCCAAATGTGCCCAGCATGATCATCTCTCTGACAACTGCACTGCAACCAACTTCACCTGCCCGAATTGCCAGGGTCCACACGCAGCATACTCTCGCGCTTGTGAAAAGTTTCATCTTGAAAAAAAATCATTAACCTTAAGATAACCGAAAACATCACCTTCCAAGAGGCGCGAAAGAGGTTCGCCTCCTTCCCTCTGGGCAGGTACGCCGACGCAGCTCGCCGGGGGGCGGAGCGGCGTTTGGTTTCGGCGGGGACCCAGTACCGCGAGTCGGACTTGGTCTCGCCGCCGCCCCCCCCTGGGTTGCCTATGGCAGCCCAACCCACCTCCGCACCGCCCGCTCACCCAGCAGCGGCTGTGGTGGCAACAACGTCTGTTGGGGATGCCGCTGCATCCACTGCTTCCTCTCCACCGGCCCAAAGCACACGCAAGGGCACGGAGATGGAGACGGAGGCAGTCGCAGCGACCCCCTCCCCCGCCTCACTGCCTGTGCCACCTGTGGTGCTCCCCACGCCTTCGGCACTGGCAGCGCAGGCAAAGAACACCCGAAAGGGTACCACGTCAAGGGGGCCCAGTCCGCTGGCCACCCCCTTGCCATCAGATGATGACATGGACGTCGAGCCCTTCCGGCTATCATCGCAGCGGAAGGAACGGGCTGCGACGTCCAGGTCAGTAGAGAAGGTCAGAAAACCCCTTCCAAGAGTGCAAGCCCCGAAAGACCCTACATAAATAATCACACTCCAGTAGCTCTAACACATCATAATGGGAAGAGAAAACATTGTTCAATGGAACTGAAGAGGCCTTCTGAATAATCTTGACGACGTGCATGAGATTCTGCATGCCAATCAGCCAAGTTTAATGTGTGTCCAGGAAACACATCTTAATTCCAAACACACAAATTTCTTGAATAGTTACCTGGTATACAGGAAAGACAGGGATGGCGGCACACACTCTTCTGGTGGTGTGGCCATAATTGCCCGCAAATCCTTAGCATGCCACCCTGTCACCTTGAACACTGTCCTTGAGGCTGTAGCAATTCGAACAATAATATTTGATAGGTTGATAACGGTATGCTTCATATACATTCCTCCTGATGTCTCACTCTCGAGCTCTGACTTCGAGGCGCTGGTTGACCAACTGCCCGAACCATACATCCTTACAGACGACCTTAATGCTCACAACTCTCTTTGGGGCTCTTCCAGAACGGATGCCCGAGGTCGCCTGATAGAGAAATTCCTTACATCTTCTGGAGCATGCCTTTTCAACAATAAACAGCCTACATACCATAACATAGGACATAACACATACTCATGTCTTGACTTGGCTATTGGTTCTGCAATTCTCTTTCCATGTCTTGAATGGGGCGTGGGCACAGACCCATATGGTAGTGACCATTTCCCTACTTCATTAACGCATATAGGTACAGGCCCGAGCAGTCCATCTTCCGATAAAAGGTTTAATGAAGCAAGAGCTAACTGGAATACATTTACAGAGACATCCAAACTACACCACACATCCACAGGACACCTACACGTTGAAGAAGCTACCCAACTGCTCACGGCGCACATCCTCGACGCCGCCGAAAGTGTCCATTCCCCACACCTCTGGTGCCCCGCGCAACCAGCGGAGGCCGTGGTGGAATGAGAACTGTAGGCGGGCGCGAGAGGCCCAGAACAAAGCGTGGGGTATCCTTCGTCGGTACCCCACGTCGGGTAACCTCATTTTGTTCAAACGGGCCAAGGCGTTCGGAAAACGTGTGCGCCGTGAGGCAAAACGCGATAGTTGGCGTACATTCATAACATCAATTAACTCCTACACAGACACACGGAAAGTATAGACGAGAATACGTAAACTCAAAGGACAACAAACACACACCCTGCCTCTGGTCAGCACAACAGGGGACACACTCGTAGACCAGGCTGACACACTCGCACAACACTTCCAACACGTGTCCAGTTCAGCACACTACACAAACACTTTCATGAAACACAAACAAACGGCCGAAAAGAAGCCTATACTAGATAACAATAGGTCAACATCTTCTTATAACTCAGAGTTCTCACTGTATGAGCTGAGGGCTGCTCTGAGCACGTGTAAACCCTCAGCTCCAGGCCCAGACAACATCACATATACAATGATACAATACCTGCACGCAGACACTCTTCTAACACTCTTACACCTATATAACAAGATATGGCTTTCGGGGCACATTCCAAACTCTTGGAAGGAGGCTATAGTTGTAGCTTTCCTGAAGGAGGGAAAGGACCCGTCGTCTCCCTCAAGTTACCGTCCTATTGCCCTGACGAGCTGCCTGTGCAAGCTTCTCGAGAAGATGATCAATCGCAGGCTCGTGTACTTCCTCGAGTACAATGGTCTTCTCGAGAGCTGCCAGGCAGGCTTCAGGGCGGGGCGATCCACGAACGATCAACTCGTATCTCTTGAATCCTATATAAAGGATGCCTTCGTTCATAAACAGTATTGTGTAACGGTGTTTTTCGACCTCGAGAAGGCCTACGACACCGCTTGGCGGTACGGGATCCTCAGTGACCTAAAGTCATTCGGTGTCTCGGGTAACATGTTAAACACTCTTGTCAGTTACCTGTCAGAAAGAACGTTTCGAGTGAGAGTCGGTGGTGCACTCTCAAGGGTTCACGTGCAAGAAAATGGCGTGCCACAAGGTGGTGTGTTAAGCTGCACTCTTTTCATAGTAAAAATGAACTCTCTTGGTAAGGCACTGCCACCCACAATCTCTTATTCCATGTATGTAGATGACGTCCAGATATCCTATAAATCATGTAATATGTCAATCTGCGAATGTCAAGTCCAGCTTGGTGTAAAGAAACTTGCCGGCTGGGCAGACAAGAATGGTTTTAAATTGAATCCTGCAAAAAGCTCCTGCGTTGTGTACTCCAGGAAGCGCGGGGTCCATCCGGACCCAGACATTACTCTTAATGGCGTGTCGCTTCCTGTGAATAAGGAGCACAAGTTCTTAGGTGTGGTGTTTGATCACAAACTCACATTCATTCCCCACATCAAGGAACTCAAAAATAAATGTCTCAAAACAATGAATATACTTAAGGTTCTCTCCCACCAATCCTATGGTTCCGACAAAGAACTCTTGCTTCGCTTGTATACTGCTTTAGTTGGGTCTCGTTTGTACTATGGCAGTGTGGTGTATGGGTCGGCGACTAAGACAGCCTTGCGAATTCTTGACCGAGTGCTACACTTGGGCCTTGGTCTTTCGTCGGGTGCTTACCGCACTAGCCCTGCTGAGAGTCTGTATGCCGAGTGTAATAAGTGGAGCCTTGAGAACCAACGGACGTACATGGACTTACTTTATGCTTTTAAAATTTCATCGCTGAATAATCATCCTTTTTATCCTGTCTTTAACGATACATCCACATCTCTGCTCTTTGTAAATCGCCCATCCGTTCCTCTGCCCTTTTCACTTAGAGTGAAAGAGCGAGCCTCGGATCTGAGCGCTTCGTTTTTAGACGTGCACAGGTCATCCTCTTTAAACATTTTACTGCCTTGGCAAGTTCGCCCTGTGTCCTGTGACCTTTCTTTTATGAAACTTGACAAAAATCGGGTACCGCGAGCTGCAATACTTCAGCACTTTCTTTCTTTGCAGTTCAAATACCCGCGTGCTGAATTATACAGTGACGCTTCTAAAACCTCTACTATGGTGTCGTGCGCTGCTCATGGTCCGGATTTCAGTACATCCAGAACCATGAGCGTGCACACAACAATTTTTTCAGCAGAAGCGTACGGAATTTTACTGATTGTACGACATATCCTTGAAAATCAAATTCCCAATTCTATCATCTACACAGATTCCTTGAGTGTTGTTCGCGCACTGTCATCGCATACACCCCCCAAAAACCACATAGTTAATCTTGTATTTAAATCTATCATGTCTGTGTATGCGCAGAAGCATCAGCTGCTCCTCTGCTGGGTCCCAGGACACGCTGGGATCGCTGAAAACGAGTTGGCAGACGAGAGGGCAGCTGCTGCTGCACTCAGGAACACTGTAGACATAACAACCGTACCATATACAGACCCCAAGCCATAAGACAACACTTGCGTAGAACATGGCAAACACACTGGAGTGAACAGGCAGATAACAAGTTACACGCTATAAAACCATGCTTGGGACCATACACCACTGACACACGCAACAGACACACAGAAGTCGCCTTGGGTAGGCTGCGGATAGGGCACACCCATGCAACTCACTCGTATCTGCTGACGGGATCTTCTAGACCCCAGTGCGGCAGGTGCGGGGAGGCCCTATCCGTAGTGCAGATACTAATCACATGCAAGGCACTTCACACAACACGACACAAACAGTTCAGAGAACTCTACAGACAACATATTCCCCTACATCCATCGTTTTTCCTAGGTGATGATGCCATTGTTTCCGTGAAACGTGTGATTGAATATTTGTCCGACGTCAAGTTTTTAAACCTCATTTCCTATCACGCATCATGAAATCTGGCCCTATACACCAGCCATGTTCATTGTAGTTTTGTGACTTTACTTTTGTTTTTGCTGATTTTACTTAGTGTTTAAGGTTTCACCCCTATCATCGAGTATTGTTTTGGCGCTCTTTGCCCCAGTTGGCCTTGCGCCATAAACATTCAACGATCATCATCATTGACATTTCTCAACAGGAACTCAACAGGAGAATCAATAGATAGTCAACACAGACTCAACTGGAACTCCACTGACTTTTCTCAATAGACTTTCAATTGATACATCACAACAGAAACTCAACAGGAAAAGTGTATTGAGAGTCAACAGAAACTCAATTGTAAATCAACAGACATGTTGAATATAGTCAATAGACTTTCAATTGAAACACAGCGTTGAGTTTGAATTGAAACACGGCGGCCAATTTTCAACGAGAACTCAATACAAAATTTCTATTCAAAGTCAATTGACTGTCAACACATTGTACTGAGTAAAGTCAATTGACTTTCAATTCAAACTCAATAACCATTTTTGTAAGGGCGAGCAGGCACCCATGCCTGCTTTTTTGTGGCACCAGACCTGAAATAGGCCCCTCCGCGTTGCGGAGAAAAGGAGAAAACTACCCGGCATGTGATATATCAAAGGCCGCCGAAGAGAACGCCACGAGCTGCCCCCCTCTCCGGGAGAGAGCGCGCAGCTTTCGTCGCGTTGCCCGCGGTCGAGTTGAGAGGGAACGATTACGCGCGATTTCTCATCGCGCGTAGTTTCGTTAATTGTGAACGGATTTTCATAATTCTTGCGGGAGGAGATTTCTGGGACAATAGACTTTATCACAAAATACATTACTAGTAGTCAATGGCAAGTGTTGCAGGGTCCCTTTAAGGCGAACTTTGAAAGCATCCGAGAGCTGTAAGGTTTGCCCATAAATTCCGTTCTCAACCCGCTAAGGCGGCGTGCCACATTACGCACGCTTTGTCCTGGCGGGTGCACACAGAACACAAAAAAAGCCGGAATGGGAGTAAATTTAGGCTTGTGTCATAACTCAGTACCAATTCGGAGTTTTCAAAACTCCTTCCAATGGGAGTTTCGCCTCACTCCCATTATTTCGGCAGTTTTTTCAGTAGCATATGGGAGTTTCATTTTACTGCCACTACAATGGGAGTTTCCAGGGGTGTCATTGGGAGTGTATTGTTTCCTCCAACACGAAGGTTTCAGGGGCCGCGTTGGGAGCAGTGTTGACCTGCATTCGAGGTTTTTTTTTGTATGTGTTTTTATGCGCTTCATGTATATGCGCTGCAGTGAAATTTATTATTGTATTTGGGAGTTCCTAATAAGGGCACAGGCCGCATTTTTATTCTGCGTAGGGGATCACGTTATTTCTAGTCTTTTTCCGCTTCAAACGTTGAATGGCGAAACGTGAAAAGTTTGTTTTCTGCACAGCCAATTTATTGCATAAAAATTACATGAATGCGATATACGTGTGAACACGTTAATAAGACAATAAAAACACTGAATCAACAAAAACACCTACATCGAGAACACAAGGTATCTTGGTAAGAACTTTATCTACTACAACACTCCTCAACAAAAAAAAATTTAAGCCATTTGCAAACAATGAGGTCAGCATGTCGTCGGTGCGCTGTTTGCTTGCACCTGCCTCCCAAACGCTGACGTTGCCGCACCCCCTAACACGTTCCTCTGGAAGCCACAGCAGCACATTCATTAGAGGGATAGCAAACCGCTTTAAATCTGTGGTAACAAATACAGAAGCATATTGGGCATCTGACCAGAAAGAAAAAAAAAAGAACCCCGCACGGGGCACCTTGAGCAATCCTGGTGACGGTACTGGCGATAGCGTGGACCCCGAGCCCCCAAACATAAGCTGGATCCAACCGTGGCGATGTGTTTATAGGTGGAGGGTTAGAAACCACGAACGGTGGCCGTCGGAGCCCAGGTCAAGCTCCGGCGGATGGGCTCCCTGTCTGTTCACCAGGCAGGGAGCTCCGGGACCTCTTTGACTACCAGGGTAAGGTCAAAGAAGAAAGTACCCCCGTCTCCCTGCTTTCGAATGTATCGTATGGCATTTTCCAAACCCCCCCCCAAACGTGATCGGCCCCCGAAAAGGGGCCGCACCGAAGCTTCATTCCCACCCTTGCCAACAATTGCATCCCAAAAGCCAGATAACTATCCGCGCTTCTTGATTGTTGAATCTCTTGACAAGTCGAATCCTATCTCCTCCCAGTCAGTGTTCCTTATCACCAAATTCCTTGAAGGCATCCTTGGCAAGTCTTTCCAAGCCAAGAAAGTGAGAACCGGCGAAGTTCTGGTCGAGGTGAACACTCGCCAGCAAGCCACAAGCCTCCTTACCCAGAATCGCATGGCAGATCTGGACATCAGAGTCACACCCCACCGTAGCCTCAATAGCTCTCAGGGTGTGATTTCTGAGCCAGATCTGATAAATGAGACGGAAGCCGATCTGCTCGAAGGTCTGAAAGGCGAGGGCGTGACGGCAGTGAGGCGCATCACCATGCGGCGAGATGATAAGCAAATCATGACAAAGCAGATAATCTGTACATTTGACCGTTCCACACTCCCTGAATCCAACAAAGCGGGTTTCATTCATTGTTCTGTCCGGCCTTACATCCCGAACCCGCGGCGCTGTTTCAAGTGCCAACGGTTCGGGCATGGCACCACCTCCTGTCGTGGAAAAACAACGTGTGCAAAATGTTCATTTCAAGATCATGATACAGATAACTGCCAGGCTCAACAATTAATGTGCAGCAACTGTCATGGACCTCATGCTGCGTACTCCCGCACGTGTGAAAGGTTCCAGATGGAAAAGAAAATAATCAACCTCAAAATCACTGAAAACATCACCTTCCCAGAGGCGCCGAAGAGGTTCGCCTCTTTCCCCCTGGGGAGGTACGCCGACGCAGCTCGCCGGGGGGCGGAGCGGCGTCGGCGTACTTCACCTGATAGAGAAGTTTCTTACATCCTCTGGAGCATGCCTCTTCAACAAAAAACAGCCTACATATCATAACTTAGGACAAAATACATACTCTCATCTTGACTTGGCGATTGGTTCCGCAGTTCTCTTTCCTTGTCTTGAGTGGGGTGTGGGCACAGACCCATATGGTAGTGACCATTTCCCCACTTCATTAACGTATATAGGTATAGGCCCGAGCAGTCCATCTTCCCATAAAAGGTTTAATGAATCACAAGCAAACTGGAGCACATTCACACAAACATCTCAACTACACCACACATCCATAAAACACCTACACGTGGAGGAAGCCGCCCAACTCATCACGGCGCACATCCTCGACGCCGCCGAAAAGTCCATTCCCTAGGCCTCCAGTGGGTCCCGCAGCCCAAGGAGGCCCTGGTGGAACGAGGACTGCAGGCGGGCGCGAGAGGCCCAGAACAAGGCATGGGGTGTCCTTCGCCGGTACCCCACGTCAGATAACCTTATTTCATTTAAACGGGCCAAGGCTTTTGGGAGGCGAGTGCGCCGTGAGGTGAAAAGGGAGAGTTGGCGCACCTTCCTCACTTCCATCAATTCGTACACAGACACACACAAAGTCTGGACACGTATACGAAAACTAAAAGGACAACAGACACACAGCCTGCCCTTGGTTAGTACAACAGGGGACACACTGGAAGACCAGGCTAACACACTCGCACAACACTTCCAACACGTGTCCAGCTCAGCACACTACACTAATACTTTCATGCAACACAAAAAATCTTCAGAAAAGAAGCCCTTACGAGACAAGAACAAGTCGAATTCTGCTTACAACTCTGAATTCACACTTCATGACCTGAAGGTTGCTCTTGCCACTTGTAAGCCTTCAGCTCCAGGGGCAGACAGCCTTACATACACCATGATACAACACCTACACCCAGACACTCTTGAGACACAACTACACCTCTACAACAGAATATGGCTTTCGGGGCAGCTTCCAAGGTCTTGGAGGAGGCCATAGTGTTGGCCTTTCTGAAGGAGGGGAAGGACCCTTCCTCTCCCGCAAGTTATCGTCCCATCGCCCTGACAAGCTGCCTGTGTAAGCTCCTCGAGAAGATGATAAACCGTAGGCTCGTGTACTTTCTGGAGTACAACGGTCTTCTCGAGGGCTGCCAGGCAGGCTTCAGGGTGGGGCGATGTACCAATAATCAACTTGTTGCACTGGAATCCTACATAAAAGATGCATTTGTCCATAACCAGTTCTGCCTTACAGTATTTTTCGATATTGAAAAAGCTTATGATACAGCCTGGCGCTATGGCATCCTCAGGGACCTTAAGTCATTTGGTGTCTCCGGCAACATGTTGAACACTCTTTGTAGTTATTTGGCTGAACGAACCTTTCGAGTGAGGGTTGGCAGTGCACTTTCCAATGTATATTTGCAGGAAAATGGTGTGCCGCAAGGTGGAGTTCTAAGCTGCACGTTGTTTATAGTTAAGATGAACTCCCTCCGAAAGGCATTGCCGCCGACCATTTCCTGTTCCATCTATGTGGACGATGTGCAAATATCTTTTAAATCCTGTAACCTGTCAATATGCGAACGTCAAGTACAGCTCGGTGTTAAGAAACTTGCTGGCTGGGCGGACCTTAACGGGTTTAAACTAAACCCGGCCAAAAGTACTTGTGTTGTGTTTTCCCGCAAGCGCGGGATTAACGCGGACCCTGAGATTACACATAACCGTGCACCTATTCCTGTTAAAAGGGAGCACAAGTTTTTAGGTGTCATATTTGATAACAAGCTCACGTTCATACCTCACGTCAAAGCACTTAAACATAAATGCCTCAAAACACTAAACATTCTCAAGGTCCTCTCCCACCAATCTTATGGGGCAGACAAAAAACTACTTCTCCGGGTCTTTACCGCCTTAGTCGGGTCTCGATTAGACTACGGCAGTGTCGTGTATGGGTCGGCATCGAAAACTACCCTAAAAAGTCTTGATCCAATACTCCACTTGGGTCTGCGCTTTGCGTCGGGTGCCTTCCGCACTAGCCCGACCCAGAGTCTATATGTTGAATGTAATAAGTGGTGCCTTGAGTACCAACGAACGTATGTTGACTTTCTCTACGCTTTTAAAATTTCATCTTTGAATAACCATCCTTTTAAACCTGTTTTTAATGATACATCCACATCGCCACTGTTTGTAAATCGCCCGTCTGTTCCTTTGCCGTTCTCACTTAGAGTGAGACAGGAAGCTCCAAATTTCGACATCTCCTTTTTAGACATTCACGCATCTTCTTTTACTGACGTGTTACCACCCTGGCAGCTTCAACCTGTGTGTTGTGACTTGTCCTTCGTGAAAATTGATAAAAGCAGGGTACCACAAACTGCTATTTTGCAGCACTTCATGTCCCTGCAGTCTAAGTATGAATGTGCAGAGTTTTACAGTGACGCATCAAAAAGTGCCCTTACTGTGTCGTGTGCGGCGCACGGACCCGATTTTAGTCTCTAAGACCCTGAACGACAAGACCAGCATTTTTACGGCGGAAGCCCATGGATTTTTGTTTGTTTTAAATCACATAGTGCAACATGAAATACCCAAGTCTATCATTTTCACAGATTCACTGAGTGTTGTACATGCATTGTCATCCAACAAGTCTTCTAAAAACAATGTTCTTATAGTGTATAAAACCTTTATGTCAGCATATGCATTAAATCTCGACGTGATCATGTGTTGGGTTCCAGGCCACTCTGGGATTGCGGGAAATGAGACCGCTGATCAGATGGCCGCTGCTGCTGCACATACAAATACACCGGACATAGCAGCAGTACCCTACACTGACCTCAAGCCACACATCAGACAACACCTTCGCGAAACATGGCAAGCACTCTGGAATCAACAGACAGACAACAAACTACACATAATAAAGCCACTCTTGGGACCATACACGACTGACGCACACAACAGACACACTGAAGTTGCCCTTGCTAGGTTACGGATAGGCCACACTCATATAACACACTCCCACCTGCTCACAGGGTCTCCAAGACCTCTGTGCAGCAGGTGTGGAGAGGCCCTAACCGTGATCCACATCCTTATACAATGTAAGGCACTCGACATTACACGACGCAAACACTTCCCACAACTACACACGAGACATATTCCACCACACCCGTCATACTTCTTAGGAGATGAAGCCATGTTTTCAATCAAACGCGTTTTCGAGTTTCTTACCGACGTAAAATTTTTACATCTCATTTCTTATCATGCATGTTGACAACCTGGCCCTTTACACCAGTCATCTTCATTACGTTGTGTTTTACTTTGTTTATTTTTACTGAATTGTTCTACTTTTACTTCCATGCCACTTTCATTCAATCACTATTGTTTGGCGCTCTTTGCCCTTAGTCGGCCTTGCGCCATTAAACTCCAAACATCATCATCAAAAAAAAAAAGAAACGGCACTGTAAAGACGCTGAACTTGTCACTCTTGTGTCAAACTTTCCGTAATGTCTGAATGTTTATTTAAAGCTACGCAAAATACTACTTCTGTCCGAGACACCTGCGCTCACCAGTTCGCCAAAACGAAGTGCTCTGCTGTTCGAAAGGGTGCGCGACCCTTGTGACGACCAACTTCTCAAAATGCTTCCTTTCCCTCTTTTCCTTGCGTGTAGTGTTCTGGGAACGAGCTTCAGATTTTACCACACGCACTGCCCCTCTCTCCCCTCACCGAAAGTTAAGGAAAAATTTCGGTCGGTGTGGCGCCTGCGCCTGCCCCCCTTAAAAAAAATAAATAAAAGAAGCAGTCTGTCGACTCTACAGAATGCTCCCTCGAATGGCGTTTGCTGGTTATAGTTACACGCGCCTAGCGTACGGAGAGCTCCAACGGGGCCCCGACCTTTTCACTTTCCAGTGAAATCAATTAATCGCCGGCGGCACGCGGCAGTCACCCTCATCGTAGCAGGCGCTGCTAGCACCACACCTACTTCTCAAGAAAAGCGGCCGCCCCGCGACATTTGACCGGCCAACTTCACCCTCGCCCAACGTTTGCCCTCGCCTGCCAGTAAGCCACAGACACAGCCTAACAAAAACACCTAACAGACGTTCAGAGTTCGGAAAGTTTTCCTTCTGCTCGCCAGTGTGAATGAGTGAGTGTTCTGTTAGAGACCCGCACAAATACGCATTGATTTCACACCGTTCGGCCTCCCCAATGACGTTCCGGGCATGGCGCCGTCTTTCACGCACAACGCTCACCTCCAGTGGCGGAGAATCGCGCGTGCAGTGGCGCGGGAACCATGTTGAGTTTATTTGACGCGAGAAGGGGCACAAGTCTCCCAAAATGTTGCGTACGATAAAAAAACGTGAAAATCTTACCTTCAACCACCTCGCAGAGGCACAACCGCATTGTTTTTAACGAGCCACTCTCAGCGATCACTGCATTTAGGCCTCGCGTCGGCTCGCTGGCGTATTCCGTCAGCTCGAAGGTCGGTGACACGGAGGCGACGTTGCAGTCCGTCGCACGTCAGTCCAGGCTGGTTCCACAATGTTCGCAACGAGCTTCGGTTGTTGGGAAGCACTTCACATCCGTTCGTGCGGCCGCAAGTTCACAACGGCAATAAATTTTCGGAGACGCTGGAGCTCACACGACACACGACAGCAACTGGCAGCCATTTTGTAAGGAGGCGTAGAAGAGGAAGGGGTGCAGGAGGAGGAGAAGGAAATGGAGGAGGTGTGGGAGTTTTTAATACTCCCATTAGGACACACGCAGTAATCACAGCTAGTTACTGCGTTTTGTGAAGAGGTACAATCGTGGTAAATGCGCTTTTTTACTACGGCTTGTGGCCCCCGGTGTAAATTGGCAGTTTTTCCACCATCATACTACCACACGTGGGAGCAGGCCGCCTGCCGTGAGGAGTTTAGAAGACGTATTCCAGCCAAGAAACTCCCATTCAGGCTAAGTTGTGTTTTTTGTGTGTGTAGCCTGTGAGGCTACGTTTCACCGCGCCAGGAGGACGCCCGCCTTTTTATCACCAAGTGATGCTTGTTTTCCTAATTCTGGGCAGGTTGCCGTCACTGCCTTTACTTTCGATGTAAATAATCTACTCGTCCAGGCGTCTCTACGCCGTCCTTGGCTGCGACAACATTCAGCGTAAGCGCAAAGTGCTCATACAGGAAACGGGCGAAGTGCGCCACGACAAAGAAGTGACGGCGTGTGCGGAGTTTATTCGCTGCACAAATTTCCCGCGTTTCTTGGGTGCCGCCCCAAACTATTGGTCACGCTGAATCGGAAAGATTTCAAACCTACCAAATTTGCGAGGGCAAGTGAGGTCGTACGCTTATTTTGGAAGCTCTATTTATTCACCCTCTTGCTCAATCCTTATCGCACATTTCGGTGCTCTGTGCCAACAAAAATCAACCCGAAACATAAATGCTGCAGCACGGGTACGCGAAAAAGGCCAGCCGAAAGCGAAATAGCAGCGTCGTGGTGGCGGAGCACGCCCGGTTCTGTCGGTAATTAAATTGCTGTTGGCGGTTTCTACCCCCCGTTGAACCGCAAACGGCCGTGAAATCTTTGTGTACCTAATACGTTATCCTGTGTGTGTAGCAGAACATAGTGTTATACGGCGGCAAATATGTCTCCTGGGAATGCCTGCTAGGCACGCTCAGAAGTCAGTTGTTCGGTACATTTAGCGAATGCCTGTGACCGCGCGGTAGGGCAAATTTAGAAACATGGCATCCTGCTGCCGGTAGCGAACGTGAGTCGGTTCTCAAACCAGGCCTTGATATACAGTCGATCCCGGATATATCGAACTTCAAGGGGATTGCGAAAAAATTCGAAACATAAAATATGTACAGGTCCACGCAGAAGTAAACAGACCACGGGAGCGGTGGCCGAACTGCATCGCTGCGCCGCGTGCGGGCGCCGACGGGAACTAAGGAGCGCCGGTTTAAGAGTGCGCTCGCACTGCCCCCGCCGCCCTATCTGATATCTTTGATCGTTGCTCTGCTGGCGGGTCGTACCGGGCGTGACGGTTTTCAAAAGCAGCGCTGGGCTGCAGAGGGGCGCTGGTTGCATTGCCGCTCGCATGTATCAGCGCATCGCCTCCTGTATTTTTACAATGCCAAACGCATCAGCCCGGACCGGCCAACCAAGCCCTCTCCCTCTACTCCGGCCTCTCTCCCCCAATCGCCAGCCTTCCCAGTGCTTTAATCACGTGACCGGTTCATCCTGGGGCGACGCGTGGTGGAAAACGGCAACCAAGCTCATTTTGTTCTGCCACTTCTCATAAGGGGCGCTGCAGTGATCACATTTTCTTTGTATGAATGTCAGATTGCTGTCGTTCGCCAACAGTGGCCGTAGACGCGGTGGATGCGCTTCAGGCCGTTGCAACGTGACGCGGCGCATTCATCGCCTCCGCTTGTTTGTTTTCTGGCCGACCTGTCTCCTTGATAGCAGCCAAGGCTAAAAATGACTGCTGATAAAGTTGATTTAACTTGGTGGCTCGGGCTGTCGGCGGCTCATGTTGTCGTCGTCCTTCGTCGTCATATTCTCATGTGGTCGCGGTACTAAAACACCAGGACACTCGTTTCCCAACGCCTCGCGCTAGAAATGTTTCATGTACGTGGGAAAAACGCGTCGCAGAACAACACACCGGGACACTCGCTTTTCGTTCGCGCTTCCTTGTTTACACCTATTCCGTGCCGTAGTCGCTTTCGTCTTAACATTTGCAGTTCTACGTTTCCAATTTCCCTTCTCCACCGTCTTCGTAATTGGGATGTCTGGCGCTGTGTGCTAAGAGAGACTTACAATCTTTGAATACATGTATACAGTGCATGCTTCACCCCTCCCCAGGTTTCGTGTTAGTGGAGATGGCCCGGTCATTTTTTACTCATTAGGGCCAACAAAAAAAAGTTATCATCAGGTAAGAATCTCTGACGAACTATACAGGAATTCAAAAATAATAATAATAAACAGCGACAAACATCGTGCTCGGCAGATTTTATTCGGACTAATATTGAAGTGGTGTGGAATTCAAAAATTTAGAAGAAAGTAATAGATAAGCAAAGCGCTTGACGTTTGTTGGTTCCGCAAAACATGCATGCCTAAATCGCCTAAAATGCAGACGGCAGATGGGCGGGTTTTGTTTTCTGGTTTGTACAAATGAGACTAGGGCGAAGTCTACCTGAAACTTTCACACGCTATTAATTGTTGTCGCAGAAACGTGATATTTGCACAAAGAAAAAGTATTGCGCTAATTTTATAACGGTTAAAATTAGCCTATTCGTTTTCACTAAAGCTGTTACTAATGACCGGCGTTGTCAGGCATAATCTCAGATGACCCGTAGACGGAAATGGTTCGCGCAATACTCCAGCAAACAATTCCGCGTTATATCATTTTTTGTATTTGTACCATTTATTTTTTTTTTGTTTGCCTCCAATGTAAATACCCCCTCTCGCAGCGTGTTTGCCGCGCATCGCGCATCTTTACAGCCGCTGAAACATTCAACCAGGTCACGCAGTTTGAAGGAAATGCAAATTGGAACTCTCGCAATACGCTGGCCGAAGCGAGATTCGTCCTGGAAGCGAGATTCGTCTCGAGTGTATGCAAAAAAAAAAAAAACTTAGTAAATCGGCGAGCATTGATAGCGTCGATATAGCTGTGAAGTTAATTTACTGCCGTTCGTCTTGGACGCGCCACGCGCACAAATAAATCAAACATGTAGTTATTGATGGGTTTGGCGTTTGCATGGTTAAATAAAAGTTACTTTTTTTAATAAGGTGGGGTATGGACGGCTGCAGGTTTAATGGGAACCATACTTTCGCGAATGTCGTACTTTATCAAATAATGGGTTTGAGCTACCTAATTGGTACTGCATGATCAGCAACTTCAAGCCCGAAATTCTCGGACGCAGGACGAGACGGGCAAAAACAGCTCATGTCCTTGTCCGTGAATGTCCTACATATGAATGTCCTACATAAGAACTTTTTCCCGCTAAAATTGTTAATCGCAATTTATGTTTTTAATAACAACGGCTGCGTCAGTGTCGTTCTTAGTATTTTTACTTTATTACGAAATAAAAATCTTTCCATGCCTACCATTGCTTGCCGAATGCCCGCACAGCCAGGACCGTGTAACACCCTGCATTTCCACAAAAAAATGCACAACTGGCAGAAATAACACCCGTGTTTGTTTTAATTGAGCAGATTGAAATACTTGATCGAACATAATTTCGAAAAAAATAGAAAGAAACACAACACAAAAATTTAACAACAGCGAAGTGACGAAATAAAAAAAAATGTGCGCACCCTGCACGCTGGCACCGTTTAAAAAAGGCGCCTGTACTAAAGAGTTGTTCAGCGCCAAGCAGAAAGCGTTGTCACGGCGCCTAGGCGAACTGAAGCAACCAAGAAGCCGGAGCGAAGTGAACAGGCATCAGAGGGGAGGCCTTGACAGCCACGAATCGTCCTCTCTCGAGTTGACTTGTTGCCCAGCTAGCCCGCTCCCGGCCCGGTTCATCCCGCGGCCCCATCTTGTGGCGAATCAGCGAACCAGGCGTACCCGGCTCTCCCATTGAGAAGCGGGCGATGCGTTTGGCATTGTAAAAATACAGGAGGCGATGATCAGCGGCGGCCGAATCGGCCGCTGTTGAGCGGGACGAAGCTACGCGCGCTCGGAAACGTGCCTTGTGGCGGGGTGTAAAGGGATGCATAAAACTGTAGCCGGCTGCGGTTTCCCATAGCATGTCTTTGCGATATAATTTATTGAAGGCCAACAATAAGATCTCCCTGACAATAAAGACAGCGCATTCGCTGAAATGTTTGTTATTCGAAAAAAAAAACCCCGCTTCGATACATTGTTTCTCTTAATTTGGTTTTCTCTAAAGGCATTGCTGTCACTCAGTTCAGGCCTCTTCTGAAGAAGGGAAATGATAAAATGCCGACACGGTGGAAATTTGCTCTGCGGGAAAGCATGCTGCCTATATTTTTAACGAGTGAAGAAAGAGCTACAGCTTTCAGTCAACTCCTTTGCGATGTGGATAGTAAGGCAAATAAATTATTGTTCTGAGGCTTCGACACGCGCCGTTAAAACAATAACTGCGTCCTTTCACTCTGTGAAGAAGGATGACTAGCGGAGCTGCGGCGCCCGTAGTGTTAGAGGCGTCTTAGCGGCGAAGTGTCACGTAATTTGTTTCCGGGTAGTTCCTGTAAAACAAGAGTTACAACAGTTTTCTATAACCGTGCTCCCTTCGTAGATGGGCATGTATTGACAGCAGACCGTAATTCTGTATCGTTTACAACTCCACTGTGAACTCAGGATCACGTTACAGCCGTTTTCTGCAATCATGCTCCCTCGAGGCGGCCAGCAATGGAGCCCGATAAAGTGCGCTCGCTCCCGCTCTCCAACACGGCGCTATGGCGGCCCGCGATGGAATGATTTCTCAATAAGGAGTTGCGCAGCATTACCTAAGTCTCTCCTGCCGCCGCTACCCCCTTGGGCACATATCTCTCGTCTGTCGCTCCCTCCTCCACAAGATATATCCCTCCCAGTTCTCTTCCCCCAACTGTCCTCTCTGTGAATGCCCTGACCCTCTCACTCACGCCATGTGGGCCTGTACTCTCAATCCCCATCTCCAGCATCGCGCATTGGGAGGACGCGCTGGGCAGCTCGCAACCGGGGATGCAGCTATTAATTGTTGACTCAGCCGCCACCGCCGCCGTCAGCCTTCGGGCGCCGGCCAACATGCGTTCCTAAACTAACTTCCTTGGAAGAATGAAATGATTTTTCTCTGTACCACTGGCTCCGTAGATGGCCATGCTTCCGTGCAAGAGCTATGTGGGAAAGCAAGCTTACAAAGACCAAGCTTACACCCATCTTCTCAAAGACAGTTCTACGTCTAATCACAAATGCATTGCAAGAGGACATTTTTTCAGGGGCAATACAGCCGTATTTTATGAAATCTGAATACCCTAAAACTGTGTTCATGCTTTTGTGATTTTTTTTTACACTGGGAACCAGTTACTCTGAGGCGGGAACGCCTGCTTCGGTAAAGGTGACGCGACATTACAGAGGTCTGTCGTAAAGCCCAGCCCTAGAACAGCTGCGCTGTTAAAAACTCCTTGCCTTACTCTGTAGCAGTGCGGGAGTTATTTCAATTAGGCCCGCATCTGGGAGGGTTCTGGAACAAAAATAAACAATTCCGGAGTCTTACTTTTTCGGATAACGTTAGTTTGGATTTATATGTAGGGTCACATGATGAAGCTTGCATTGCGATCTCGTAACTAATGGGTTATTTTCTTTACTGTTATATTTAATTTGGTATTCTTTAAATACCTTTCCTAGTTTTTAAGATTTCTCATCATTATTTTTGTCCACTATCACTCGTCCGCGACTTCAACACGGGGTTTCTGCACACTCAATATGCAGAGTTTAATTTACTTTTTATTCATGCGTTATTCGCGACGATGGTGAAAGTGTTACATAATTCTCTTCAGCTACCAGCACATGGCGGTCTACACGAGGGAAACGGACAGCCCCGTGTTTTTTCGCTAGAATAAAGCTTGAGTCCTTCCAATTTTCATTCAGCTAATGATCCATGAAGCTAATTTCATTTTTCATGAAGAAAGTTTCATTCAGCTAATGATCCTAATCAAAAATTACAAACATAGGTATTCCCCGCACGGGGCACCTTGAGTATTCATGGTGACGGTGAGCAGCGACACCGCGGACCCCGAGCTCCCAACATAAGCCATGTCCAACCGTGGCGAGGTGTTTAAAGGTGGAGGGTAGAAGCCGTAAACGGTGGCCGTCGGAGCCTTGGTCAAGCTCCGGCCGATGGGCTCCCTGCCTGTCTACCAGGCAGGGAGCTCCGGGACCTCTTTGACTACCAGGGTAAGGTCAAAGGAGAAAGTACCCCCCTCTCCCTGCTTTCCAATGTATCACATGGCATTTTCCAAACCCCCCTCCAAACGTGATCGGCCCCCGAAAAGGGGCCGCACCGAAGCTACATTCCCACCCTTGTTAACACTTGCACACCAAAAGCCAAAAATACTATCCGCGATTCTTGATTGTTGAATCTCTTAACAAGTCGAATCCTATCTCCTCCCAGTCAGTCTTCCTTATCACCAAATTCCTTGAAGGCGTCCTGGGCAAGTCTTTCAAAGCCAAGAAACTGAGAACCGGCGAAGTCCTGGTCGAGATGAACACTCACCAGCAAGCCACAAGCCTCCTTACCCAGAATCGCATGGCAGATATGGACATCAGAGTCACACCCCACCGTAGCCTCAATAGCTCTCAGGGTGTGATCTCTGAGCCAGATCTGATAAATGAGACAGAAGCCGATCTGCTCGAAGGTCTGAAAGGCGAGGGCGTGACGGCAGTGAGGCGCATCACCATGCGGCGAGATGATAAGCAAATGATGACAAAGCATATAATCTTAACATTTGACCGTTCCTCACTCCCCGAATCCATCAAAGCAGGTTTCATTCATTGTTCTGTCCGGCCGTACATCCCGAACCCGCGGCGCTGTTTCAAGTGCCAACGGTTCGGGCATGGCACCACCTTCTGTCGTGGAAAAACAACGTGTGCGAAATGTTCATCGCAAGATCATGAGACAGATAACTGCCAGGCTGAACAATTAATGTGCGGCAACTGTCATGGACCTCATGCTGCGTACTCCCGCACGTGTGAAATGTTCCAGAGAGAAAAAAAGATAATCAACATCAAGGTAACGGAAAACATCACTTTCCCAGAGGCGCGGAAGAGGTTCGCCTCTTTCCCTCTGGGGAAGTACGCCGACGCAGCTCGCCGTGGGGCGGAGCGGCGTCTGGTTTCTGCGGGGACCCAGTACCGCGAGTCGGACTTGGTCCCGCCCCCGCCCCCCGCTGGGTTGCCTCACGCAGCCCAACCCGGCACCACGCCGCTTGCTGAGGCAGAAGCGGTTGTGGTGCAAACCACTTTTGTCGGGACCGGTGCCGCTCCCGCCTCTGTCTCCCCGTCCTCCAGTCCGTTGGAGGGTACCGAGGTGATGGACACCACGGGCCCCGCACCGGCTCCCACCGTCACCGCACCGCCCGTGCCACCTCTGGTGCCCCGGACGCCCTCGGCGGTGGCGGCTCAAACGAAGGGCTCCCGAGGGGGGCCAAGTCCGGGGGGCCCGGTCCGTCGGGCACCCCTCGGACATGCGACGACGAGATGGATGTCGGGCCGTTCCTGCCTGCAACGCAGCGCATGGAGCGGCCTCCGACGCCCAAGCCAGCAGCAGAAAGGCCCAAAAAGCCAAATCCTAGAGTAACAGCCCCGAAAGACACATGAACACACATACACACAGACTTCAGTAGCTTCTAAATCTCCATAATGGGAAGAGAAAATATTACTCAATGGAACTGTAGAGGCCTCATTAAAAATCTTGATGATGTCCATGAGATATTGCATTCAAACCAGCCAAGTGTGATGTGTCTTCAGGAGACGCATTTGAATCCCAATCACACAAATTTCTTAAATAGGTACATGGTATTCAGAAAGGATAGGGTTGGCTGTACACACTCTTCGGGCGGTGTAGCCATAATAGCCCGAAAATCCCTAGTATGCCATCCTATCACTCTCAACACCGTCCTTGAGGCTGTAGCAATACGCACAATAATTTTTAATAGGTTGGTAACGGTATGCTCAATTTAAATTCGTCCTGATTATGCACTTTCCAGCTCTGACTTCGAGGCGCTGGTCGACCAGCTGCCCGAACCGTACATCCTAACAGGCGACCTTAAACACAACTCTCTTTGCGGCTCCTCCATCCAGAACGGATGCCCGACGTCGCCTGATAGAGAAATTTCTTACATCTTCAGGAGCATGCCTTTTCAACCAAAAACAGCCTACATACCATAACTTAGGACATAATACGTACTCACATCTCGACTTGGCTATTGGTTATGCAATTCTCTTTCCATGTCTTGAGTGGGGCGTGGGCACGGACCCATATGGTAGTGACCACTTCCCCACATCCCTAACATACATAGGTAAAGGCCCATGCAGTCCATCTTCCCATAACAGGTTTAATGAATCAAAAGCAAACTGGAGTACATTCACAGAAACATCTAAACTACACCACACAACCATAAAACACCTACACGTGGAGGAAGCAGCCCAACTGGTCACGGCGCAGATAGTCGACGCCACCGAAAAGTCGCCCCAGGCCTCCAGTGCGTCCCGCAACCCAAGGAGGCCCTGGTAGAACGAGGACTGCAGGCGGGCGTGAGAGGCCCAAAACAAGGCGTGGGGTGTCCTTCGCCGGTACCCCACGTCAGATAACCTCATTTCGTTTAAACGGGCCAAGGCTTTTGGGAAGCGAGTGCGCCGTGAGGCGAAAGGGGAGAGTTGGCGCACCTTCCTGACTTCCATCAACTCGTACACTGACACGCGAAAAGTATGGACACGAATACATAAACTAAAAGGACAACAGACACACAGCCTGCCCCTGGTTAGTACAACAGGGGACACACTGGAAGACCAGGCTAACACACTCGCACAACACTTCCAACATGTGTCCAGTTCAGCACACTACACCAACACTTTCATAAAACACAAAACATCCTGTGAGAAGAAGTCCTTGAGAGACAGTAATAAGTCGACCTCATCTTATAACACCCCCTTCTCACTGCATGAGCTGAAGATCGCACTTAGTACTTGTAAACCTTCAGCTCCAGGCGCAGACAACATTACATACACTATGATTCAACACTTGCACACAGACACACTTGAAACGCTCCTTCACCTCTATTACAAAATATTTCTTTCGGGGCACCTCCCAGGGTCATGGAGGGAGGCCATCGTAGTGGCCTTTCTGAAAGAAGGGAAGGACCCTTCCTCTCCCACAAGTTATCGTCCCATCGCCCTCACAAGCTGCCTGTGTAAGCTGTTCGAGAAGATGATCAATAGGAGACTCATGTACTTCTTAGAGTACAACGGTCTTCTCGACAGCTGCCAGGCTGGCTTCAGGGCTGGGAGATCCACCAATGATCAACTGGTTGCATTGGAAACATATCTAAAAGATGACTTCATTCATAAGCAGTATTGTATAACAGTCTTCTTCGATATGGAGAAGGCCTATGACACGGCCTGGCGGTACGGCATCTTGTGTGACCTCAAGTCGTTTGGTGTTTCCGGCAACATGCTGAACACGCTCTGTAGCTACATGTCGGAAAGGACCTTTCGAGTGAGGGTTGGCAGTGCCCTTTCGAATGTATACGTGCAGGAAAATGGCGTCCCTCAAGGCGGTGTCTTGAGCTGCACACTGTTTATTGTTAAGATGAACTCACTTCGAAAGGCATTGCCACCAACCATTTCCTGTTCTATATATGTAGATGACGTTCAAATATCTTTTAAGTCCTGTAACTTCTCAGTTTGTGAACGCCAAGTCCAGCTTGGGGTGAACCAACTTGCTGGCTGGGCAGACACAAACGGTTTTAAACTGAACCCTGGAAAGAGTACTTGTGTTGTGTTCTCCCGCAAGCGCGGGATTAAGGCAGAACCGGAGATCACCCTTCATCGCGCTTCTATCCCTGTAAAAAAGGAGCACAAGTTTTTAGGTGTCATATTTGATGAAAAACTCACGTTCATACCACACATCAAACAACTTAAATATAAATGCCTGAAAACACTAAACATTCTCAAAGTCCTCTCCCACCAGTCGTATGGTGCAGACAAAGAACTCCTTCTTCGCGTCTTTACCGCCTTAGTCGGGTCTCGGCTAAACTACGGTAGTGTTGTGTATGGGTCAGCATCAAAAACAGCACTAAAAATGCTTGACCCAGTTCTCCATTCGGGCCTGCGCCTTGCGTGTGGTGCGTTCCCCACTAGGCCGGCCCAGAGTCTGTACGCTGAAAGTAACAAGTGGTGCCTGGAACATCAACGAATGTACATAGATTTATTATATGCTTTTAAGGTCTCATCATTCAATAACCATCCTTTTAAACCTGTCCTCAACGATACATCAACAACCCAGCTATTCTCAAATCGTCCATCTGTTCCTTTGCCCTACTCTCTGAGGGTGAGAGAGGAAGCTTCAGGTATTTCCGTTGGGTTTTTAGATGTCTGTACATCATCATCATTTTCTGACGTTATACCACCATGGCAACTGCAGCCTGTTCGTTGTGATGTTTCTTTCATGAAAATAGATAAAAACAGGGTTCCGAGAGCTGCGATTGTGCAGCATTTCTTGTTGCTTCAGGATAAATATAAATGTGCCGAATTCTATAGCGATGCCTCGAAAACTTCAACAACAGTGTCGTGCGCCGCTCATGGTCCCAACTTTATTGCTTGCAGAACCATGAGTGTACACACCACTATCTTCTCTGCAGAAGCATATGACATCTTACTCATCGTTCAGCACATTCTTAAAAAACAAATTCCTAAGTCCGTCATCTTCACAGACTCTTTGAGCGTTGTGCGTACATTGTCTTCACACAGACCCAGGAAAAACCACATTGTCAATCTTGTCTTTAATTTCATAATGTCAATATATGCAAATAATTTTCATCTGATCCTGTGCTGGGTTCCAGGCCATGCTGGAATCGCGGGGAATGAGACCGCAGATGAAATGGCCGCCACTGCTGCACTTGCAAACACAATGGACATAACAACAATACCCTACACTGACCTCAAGCCACACATCCGACAACACCTTCGCAAAACATGGCAAGCCGACTGGAATACACAGACAGACAACAAGTTACACATAATAAAGCCACACTTGGGACAATACACTAGTGACTCACACAACAGATTCATCGAAGTTGCCCTAGCTAGATTACGGATAGGCCACACACACGCGACACACTCCCATCTGCTCACTGGATCTCCAAGACCCCTGTGTAGCAGGTGTGGGGAGGGCCTATCCGTACTTCACATCCTCATTACATGCAAAGCACTCCAGACAACAAGACGCAAGCACTTCCCTCAACTCTACAGACAACACATTCCACTACACCCAGCACTCTTTCTAGCGGATGATCCCGTGATTCCTGTGCAGCGCACTTTTAAGTTTCTCAGTGACATCAAGTTTTTACATCTCATTTCCTATCACGCGTAGTTTTTTAAAGCTTTATTTCATACCACGCACCATCATAACCTGGCCCTTTACACCACCATCCTCACTGTCTTTTATTGATTTTACTTTTGTTCTTGCTTACTGATTTCAGTGTCTACGTTTTCACCTCTCATATTTAACCACTGTTTTGGCGCTCTTTGCCCCAGTTGGCCTTGCGCCATTAACATCTAACCATCATCATCATCAAACATAGGTATTTCATTCGTCCCCTACTTAAAATGCGCCCACCTTCGTTAGTTATCTTTCTTCACAGAATCGAAGGGCCCCAGTTTTTTTTGCAGTCGCTTTTCGGGGCTCCGTTGCCCTAAAGTGACCCCTCTTTTCGCGATATATTCGCCTTACATATTTATACCTAGGGGCAAGAAAGACGCAACGCTTTGAGCCGTTTTTTTTTTCTGCGAGCGATCCGGAGCAAACAGCGACTAGAACTGTTGATAAAGAAGCAATTTTCTTCGGCGGTCCGAACGATGTTCCACTGATAGGTACAGATGCGATACGATAACTGAGCTTGAGGTATAAAAAGGCAAGGAAAGTTAAGAACCTGCAGTGCAAAGACGATGCCGCCGAGAGTACCGCACAGCGCTAGGCTGGAAATTATAAAAAACTGTAGTGAAGGTGTTCCTCAACGAGAGATATGCCGAAGGACTGGAAGATCTATGACAGCGGTCAACCGTATAATACAAGCATATCGACAAGAGAATGGCCGAATCGACGACGCCCCACGGCCCGGAAGACCCCGCTGCACTTCCGAAGAACAAGATATGCTCATCATTGCCGCCATCACGGATGATCCTTTTCAAACAGCTAGGGAGATTCGCGACAACGTGTCGTTGGACATCAGCGAAGCCACAATTAGGCGGCGCCTGAATGAGACTGGTTTGAGTGGCTGCATTGCAGCCCAGAAACCTTTCATCACCGAGCGGCAGAGGGTGCAGCGCCTGGCATTCGCTCGAGCCCACGAAACCTGGAGTCTCGACGACTGGGGAGAAGTGGTTTTCAGCGATGAATCCACATTTTCCTCCAGGTGGGACCAGCAGCGCCGCGTCTGGAGGCCATACAACTGCAGGTATGCCCTTACTTCCTTCTGGGAGGCTTTTTCAAACCGAAGTGTTGTTTCTCATGCGGCGAAAAACAACACTCTTCATGTGCTGAGATTAGGGCACGGGTTAAAGATCCCCAAGCGGACGAAATATTTGTAACTCTCCACGGCCGGGCACTCCATTGCACTGAGCGGGAGTTAAAGCCCCCATTTTTATGTTCATTTGAAACCGAACTTCTTTGCCAGGCCTTTCACAGCGAGTAAATGGCTGCGCCGGAAACTGTATGTGAAATGAGGATAAACGTAGTATGAAGAAGTTCAAGGGTGAAGAACAGCTTCTCAAGGACCTGTTCTAGGGAAAAAGGGACTTTATCAACATTATAGGTAATTTCGGAAAGAGTTGTTACGAGGCACAAATAGAGAGCCCCGTTTTAGCCAGGGAAACAGAAAATGCCAGCTTCTTTCTGAGATACACGAATGCGTGCAGGCCAGTGCACCTAGTGCCGTGGCAATTGTAGGTGCAGTGTCATCGCAGTGCCAAAAAGGAAGAAACTGCGCCATTTACCACTGCAGTTCAGTAACCCGTGCCGCGGTTGCACATTGTTGCGCTACTGAAATAATTTTTGGTGAAGGCGAAAGCGAAGAGCGGCCGTGTGTCGAGATCAGGAAACACGTAATTGATCGCTCAGAAGAAAAATATCCAATGCCATGTGAAGAAGGGGCCCATGAGGCTTATTTCCGATTTGAATTTTGCGGTAGCCAGCATTAAAGAAGTATCGATATTGCTTTCTTTCGGTAATATGCCTTCCGGCCCGGTAAATGCATTTGGCCTTATTTTAGAAGACCTCCGCGTAAGGAAGTTTTCTATCCAAAATATTCATGATTTGTTTGTTGGATTTTTTTGCATACATTCCTTCAATAGACTTCTTATTTGCGCGACTTTAAGGACCATTCATATTCAAAACAACATAACTCTCTTTACGTCTTAAAAAAATTATGGTAATTGGTACCGTGAACCAGTGTGTTCCATGCAATGGTATTAGGCTTGTTTGCGCGTGACTATGACATTCTTTATTACCACCACAAATTCATCCTAAGTAATATGAAATACAGCGTACTCGCACAAAAAAGAAACCATTCCTGCAAGCGCAGCAAAACTATTGTTGACCTTTTTTTCGTTTCCCATCTCTAGCCCTCCTCACAACGCGCCCTCGTGCATGTTCACGACTGAAAACAATTTATTGCATGCATTTCAAAACTTTTCATTGGCCACCAAACCTTCAGTGTTAGTGCCCATATGTTTTCTCAAGGTTGCGTATTACAACAATGTCTTTCCAATGCTTTTTCTTGTTTCTTGCCAGATACCATCCTGGGTATGTGTCCCATGTCCTGAGCAGCGGTCGGTGTGCTGTGAATGTGTGGGGAGCCATCACCAGGGACGGCCTTGGCCCACTCGTTAGGCTTCCACAGCCCTTTAATTCGGCCGCCTTATGCGACGTAATAGACCATACGCTCATCCCTTATGCCCTGGACGGGCCCTTCAAGGAGGGCTGCTACATTTTGCAACAAGATCGAAGCCCCGTCCACACTTCAAAGGCCGTCCAGCGGCTACTGGAAGGGCGCGGTGTGCGTTTACTCGAGTGGCCCCCGAATGGGGCCGATTTGAACCCAATAGAGAACGTGTGGGGAGCCATGAAGCATAATCTTGCTCATCTAAACCTCACCACAGCGACCGCCGACGATTTGTGGATGGCTGTGAAAGCGCAATGGGAGGCTCTCCGCCAGAAGCCTGGCTACGCTGAACAACTGTACGCCTCACTGCCCCGCAGGATTCGAGACACAATGAGGGTGGACGACGCCTTCACCGGCTACTGAACGTGTGAACTGAATGAACGTAAATTAATTTGTAACATATCGGGTACTTTCATTTTAATTGTTCATGTAAAATATGCTCATGCATTGTTTTCAAAACATCTAAACTATTTTCATTTATTCAAGTTGTGAATAAATCCAAAAGTCGAGATTGCGGCGTTGCCCAGTTATGTTCACACACCATCCCGAATACGGGTCTAATTGCAACTACCTTTGCGCTGCTACAGAGTTACACAAGGCGTTTGTAACAGTGGATCTGTTCTAGAGCTGGGCTTTGCGACAGTCAGGTGTGGTATCGCATCACGCTCCTTCCGGGTCACATTTTCCCACCCCGTAAAAGACAGTTCCCAGTATGAAAAAAAAAATCATAAAAGTATCAAAAAGCTACTAGGCCCCGTATTTAGAGATGCCTTTATTGGACTCCAGAAATTGCTTCCAGCAATGCAAGTGTGCGTAGCGGTGAAGCCAAATTACAAAACTCGGTGGCAGGCTTTTTTACATTGCCGGATACGCAGTGAAGCATAACCGTTTACGGCGGGACCATGATTGCAGAAAACGGCTGTAACGTGATCCTGAGTTCGCAGTGGAGTTGTAAACGATACAGAATTACGGTCTGCTGTCAATACATGCCCATCTACGAAGGGAGCACGGTTACAGAAAACTGTTGTAACTCTTGTTTTACAGGAACTACCCGGAAACAAATTACGTGACACTTCGCCGCTAAGACGCCTCTAACACTACGGGCGCCGCAGCTCCGCTGGTCATCCTTCTTCACAGAGTGAAAGGACGCAGTTATTGTTTTAACGGCGCGTGTCGAAGCCTCAGAACAACAATAATTTATTTGCCTTACTATCGACATCGCAAAGGAGTTGACTGAAAGCTGTAGCTCCTTCTTCACTCGTTAAAAATATAGGCAGCATGCTTTCCCGCAGAGCAAATTTCCACCGTGTCGGCATTTTATCATTTCCCTTCTTCAGAAGAGGCCTGAACTGAGTGACAGCAATGCCTTTAGAGAAAACCAAATTAAGAGAAACAATGTATCGAAGCGGGATTTTTTTTTTTGAATAACAAACATTTCAGCGAATGCGCTGTCTATATTGTCAGGGAGATCTTATTGTTGGCCTTCAATAAATTATATCGCAAAGACATGCTATGGGAAACCGCAGCCGGCTACAGTTTTATGCATCCCTTTACAGCCCGCCACAAGGCAGGTTTCCGAGCGCGCGTAGCTTCGTCCCGCTCAACAGCGGCCGATTCGGCCGCCGCTGATACATGCGAGCGGCAATGCAACCAGCGTCCCTCTGCAGCCCAGCGCTGCCTTTTGAAAACCGTCACGCCCGGTACGACCCGCCAGCAGAGCAACGATCAAAGATATCAGATAGGGCGGCGGGGGCAGTGCGAGCGCACTCTTAAACCGGCGCTCCTTAGTTCCCGTCGGGACCCGCACGCGGCGCAGCGATGCAGTTCGGCCACCGCTCCCGTGCTCCGTTTACTTCTGCGCGGACCTGTACATCTGGAGCATGTATAAAACCAGCGCACATTGCTGATAGCTTTGAGAGACGGCAACAGGAGGTAGCTTGCTGATCTTTTCTTCAAACACGAAAAATATGAAACACCGCGGGACGACCACCGCACTTTATTCCGTAGGAAGAAAGTCGGTGAGATTCGCTGGGTTTATGATTCTCGTTATAAAGTTCACCAAGCTATCTTCAAGCTTACCAACGCCATTAAAATGAGAAAGACTAGTTCGGCAGTGGTAGGCGGTTGGGAATGTCGTCAGGGTCGCTTATATGTCCACTTCTTCGGTAACGGCGATCCTCGCCGCGATCGCCTCATCGCCGAGATCCACCACAGCTTGCACGTCGTCGTCAACAGTTACAAAGTTGCACGCTGTTGCGGCACCCGGGATTTCGCATGGGAATGCTAACAGCTTCTTAAGTCACTCTGGAGGCGCTCAACGCCGTTGTCTTTTGTATCCGAACGCATCTCGTCTGGAGCCGCAACTAAGCCACTTTGCTGACCCAGCTGCAAGAACACGCACCCGAAACGCTCCAGGACAGCCGTGCTACTCTACCTTCGCCTTACGTCAGTTTGCTGCGGAGTTTTGAGCCGAAGCGTGCGGCGAGGAATTTCGAATTTCGAATGCATCTGCAACGGACGACTACTTTCCATTGGCTTCACCCGTTTGATGATGTCCGCCTTCATCGCTAAATCTAAAATCGTATGTTCTTTCCGCGACCTTCTCTCCGGAGACACGCCGCCGAGAACAAAACAGACACGCACCACGCCGCACCGGTCTACATGCTAGCAGAGCCGATACTGGGTCACAACATAGAGTTTCTCTGTATGGGCCACAAGCCTACCGCCGGTGTCACCTTCCGCTTTCGCATCCAATCACACCCTGCTCGTCGTTGTCATGTGGGTGTCCCATGCTAGTGTGTCGAGCAGGTGGAGCTGGTGTTTAAGGCATAGAGTTACTTTGTAAGTACTGAAGACCCCCAAAGCGACGCGACGTGCGATAAGTTATCGCCATCGCCCACAACTCCACCAGGCACAGTTGCAGTGGCACTTGCGGCGCGCATTCGATTTATGGAATGCGACGGTGAACGAGAGTTCGATACACGCGTACGAAAGTGCAATACTTTTGAATAGGGTTTCCAAGGGGGTATTTAGATTGTTCGATATATGCAAAAATTCGATATATCCGGATTCTATATATCAGGGATCGACTGTATTCGATTTCCCTCTGCAGATCGTAGACGTTACATGCTCATAACAGTAACATATGTTTTAACAAAATCTGCCTCCGCATGACATGCTTATAAATTTGCCCTACCGCGCGGTCACAGGCATTCGCTAAATGTACCAAACCACTGGCTTCTGAGCGTGCGTAGCAGGCTTTCACAGGCCACATATTTGCCGCCGCATAACACTATTTCCTGCTACAAACACAGGAGCAACGCATTGGATACACTAAGATTTCACGGCCGTTTGCTTGCTCAAAAGAACTTCCGCGTTTCAGCAGGGGGTGGGAACCGCCCACAGCAATTTAATTACCGACACGACCGGGCGTGCTCCGCCACCCCGACGCTGATATTTCGCTCTCCGCTCGCCTTTTTCGTGTACCCCTCACAAAAATGGATTACGAATTTCTGAAGAGTTTTCATGGAGATCTTATGGAGTCACAAGAAATACGACAGAAACTCATCAGGAACTCTGAGCTTATGGAGTTGCCCCCATAAAAAATCAAGAAAATTTTTATAGCTACTTCTCCACAGAAATTCATCAAGAGCTAACTCTTCAACACCTCTATAAATATTGTGTAGAATTTCTACAGTCACTTTTCCATAGAATCTCTGTGAACTTAAACAACTGAAGGCCTCTATAAAGACTGTAGAATTTTTGTTGTGACTTCCCCATAAAACTTCATTAAGAGCGAACTCTTCAACATCTCTATGAATTATCTGTAGAATTTCTGCTGTCACTTCTCCATAGAAACTCTGTGAACTTAAACAACTCAAGGCCTCTATGAAGACTGTAGAATTTTTGTTGTGACTCCCCATAAAAGTTCATTAAGAGCTAACTCTTCAACATCTCTATGAATATTCTGTAGAATTTCTACCGTCACTTCTTCATAAAAGCTCTGTGACTTAAACAACTCAAGGCCTCTATGAATACACTGTAGAATTTTTGTTGTGACTTCACCATAAAAGTTTGTTAAGCTTCCGCTCATCAAAGCCTACAAAAAGACTATAGAATCTATCAGTTACTTCTCCATAGAAACTCTGTGAACTTTAACTCAACTATAAGCCAGCTCCCCAGCATTTTTATTGTTTGCCATCATAACTCGTGTGTACCAGCGGCCGTCCTTCCATCCAGGCAATACGATACGCGCGCGCACACACACGTACACGCGATTCACGCGTCGCGCGAGCGTCGGCGTTGATCGGCGTCGCCGCACCATCACGCAGGAGAGCTGCAAGAAGCCGAAACCACATGCAAACGCATGGAACAGGCGAAGTCATGCGTCAACCACTGCGTCGACGAACGTTGCTGAGCACGTTTCAATGAACTCGATCTGCACGACTTTTAAATTATTTTTGATCGTTTATGAGCTGTTATTTCAATTGTTTAAATGCAGTAATTAGCATTCTAGATTTTCCATACAAAATGCACTTTCTTTGCTCTACAAGAATGCTTGCGGGCCATTTTTGAAATGTTGCAAAATGTATTTCAAGTTATCACAGTCAAATCTGAAAACAAAACAACACAGCCTCATGAACAAAGACGCACTTCGAACAAATTCCTTACAACTTGATGTCCTACCTAGAAGTAATGTACAGACTGCTTGATGACTTTAAAGCGTGAGAAAAACAAATTTTCAGCGCTGCCTTGCTACTGAGGTTAGTCAGACTTAAAAGGCAAGGTGTCCTGGTACCCTTTGTTTACGCCGGTACAAAATAGGTGATCTAGCTATCACCAAAAAATAATTGGCACTTTGTGTGAAGATTCGAACCTTTGACCTTCAAAACAGTAGCCCAGTAAATACCGAACCTCACGGAAGGAGGTAGGAACTTAGTGCAGAACTTCGTATACAAGGGACGTTGCCAACAAGCCTTGTAAGTTTTTTTTGGGGGGGGGGGTCATTGTCGTCAAATATGAACAAAATAAGATAGGATGATGAACGAAGGCGCAATTAGCACAACTTTACTTGCTACTTGATTTAACCTGAGTGTATGTACCGACTGCAGCTTCATGAATTCAAAGTGTGAGCAAAGCAAATTTCGGGGCTGCCTTGATACTGAGGTTACCGTCGAACGTCACTTGTAGGTTAAACTGCAAGGTTCTCTGCCTTTTTTTGCCTATGACACCCTCATTGCAAAAGAAAAAGGTTTTCCCACGATTCTAACCACGGACTTTCAAAACATAACGCAATTGTCCAAGCTCCTAACCACTCGATCACTTTTTTTTTCTTTATTGCAAAATTCAACAAAAGCACTTGAAAACATCATATTCTCAGTGTAACAAACAATCACTTCACTTCACGGCAACTTTAAATTATATTTACATGCCAATGCACTCTCATTTCAATCAATTTGTTAAATAAATCCAGAACATCATCGTCAAAACACATTTTTAAAACTTCACGGACCTTGCGCACGTTTTCAATAAAATAACCATGAACGGATCGGGCATTTACATCGTTATGCCGTACCGCTACCCTGCTTTGCCATATTGCGTGCAACCCTAGAAGAAAAATGAGGTCGTACGGGATTACATCTGGTTGCAACTCGAGATGGCGGATGCATTGAGCAGTCAAGGGTAGATCTTTCTTAATTGTTCTCTGCAGGACATCCCAGAAGAAAACTACATCCCAGCAGTCTAGAAAAACATGTTCTATGGTCTCCGGTTTCTTGCACAGGTAGCAGTCAGCTCCCCAGGGCAGATAAAATCCTCGCTTTTCCTGCCATGTCATGACAGGGAAAGTGCTCGTATGCAAGTTGAAAAAGAAAGACTTAATCCCGCCCGGAACAGCCATTTTCTTGACTCTCCTTAGCACGTCAGTGCCGTGGCTACTCTTATACATGGAGCGATACAGAGGTTCTGGAAACAGGGTTTCCACTAAATCTCTAGATAGTCTTCTACGGGTTACAGTGGAAAGATACTCTAGTGAAAAACGCACCGACAGGAAACGAAAGGCTGACGCCACTTCACGCAGGTACCCGCCCCCTCTGTACGATATGCAATCTACCGTTGACACAACATAATCCGGTAGTGCCGAGGCCAACAGGATTTGTGAGCATGTTCGAACAAAAGGGTCTGACTGGTCCCTTAGTAACAAAAATCTGGACACTACCTGCTTGACAAACAGGTGTGTAAGCCCCAGACCCCCATCCCCAACTCTTGTAAACAAATTACTACGGCTCGTCCGCTCAAATGAAGACTGCCAGACAAACACTGCAAATACGCGATGGAACTTCTGTACATGGACTCTGGCACATGACAACACCTGCATAACGTACGAGAGTCTGGCTACTAAAAACGTGTTACACACGGTTGCCCGCGCAAAATGGACAACTGCCTACCTCCCCACGGTAACGTGCTCGCACGCACCTGCTGAACCCTCTCCCCCCAGTACGCCGTGTTTTCTTTATAACAATCTAACGGCACGCCCAAATACTTGGATGGCGTGGTGAACCACTGCATACCCTCATAAACCGACGGTGTTTCATCCCATTGGCCGTGCCACAAACCTACATATTTGCTCAAATTGACCTTGCTACCTGTGACCTCGCAAAATCTCTGTGTCAGAGACAGAGTGTTGCTGACGCTTTCTTTATCCGCGCAAAAGAATGCCACATCGTCCGCGTACGCCAGTGCTTTTATCTCGCATGCTTGCACGCAAAAGCCTCGGATACTGCCACTGGCAATTACCCTGGCACACAATGGTTCTAGGTAGAGAGCGAATAGCAGGGAGGAGGAGGAATCAACTTTTACTGAGCCCAAGAAATCGGTGGTGCGCGCTGGCACCAGACGGGGTGGTTCCCTAGTTACGGGACCCATATGTTCCCAGCAGCTCCTGGCCCCTGTCTGTCAGTGCGAGCTGAGTCAGCAGGGCGGGGCTGGTCAACAAGGTCTCCCATCGCTCAAGGGGTTGGGGATTGGGGGTGTTGTGGGGAAGGGAAGGAGGGGGGGTCTTGAGTTTTGTACACTCTGTCAAGATGTGTGGCAGGGTGCCCCTCTCTCTTTTGCAAAACGGACAGAGCGTATCGTGTTCCGCAGGGTACATAAGGTTCATCAGTACGGGATGCGCAAGCGATCCCGCCTGCGCTCGACGCAGGATCGTCTGTTGCTGCCTAGTCAGTTTGGGGTGCGGTTCCGGCAGTCTGCGCCTCTCCTCTCGGTACATCCGGGTAATGTCCCGAAAGCTGGTAACCGGGTGCGGTAGCTCTTCCGGCTCGTTCTCGGCCCGGATTGACATTTCTCGGGCATGGTAGTCGGCGATGGTGTTGCCTGCTACCCGCGAGTGAGCCGGGACCCAAACGAGCTCTATGGCTCTAGGACATCCCTGCCTCACGGAGGAGTAAACACTTATCTGTTCTGTAAGTTTCTTGTTAACTATGACGTTGGTGGTACAGTTAATGTACGCCATCCTTATACCTTTGGTGACAACAGATCGTACTTTAACATGTTCCAGAATAGAAAAGAGAACGCTATGACACACGCGGTCAAAGGCTTTTTCAAGGTCTACCTGTACCATAGCTACAGTGCGATGGTCTGTATCGCAGTACTCGAGGATACGTCGAGCCACATGAATGTTTGAAAAGATTGTGCTGCCCTTAATTCCGCATGTTTGATGCGGGCCTATTATCTTTGTTACAACACTTTGTAATCTTCTGGCCAAGATTTTCATGAGTATTTTATAATCTGTGTTGGTTAACGTTATTGGTCTGTACCCTGTAACTTTTATTAATATTTCAGGTGTCTCCCCCTTCGGAATCAAAACCGTGTGAGCTTTGGAAAAGGAAGGAGGCAGTCGGCCAAGCTCAAAAGATTCCGTAATCACCCCATGAAGGACACCCGCGATTTCTACTTTAAACTTCTTATAAAACGCTGAACTGATCCCATCAGGTCCCGGTGATTTACCCGGTTCACGTTGTCGATAGCGTTTTCGATTTCGCTCAGGGTGATCTCCCTTTCCATAATTTCAGTACTTTCGCTATCAAGTTGCGGCAGTACATTCAAAAACTCTGTTTCAAACCCGTTTTCAGTCGGATTCTTCAGTGCAAAAAGTTTCTGGTATATTGGGTGAAAGCTTGCGCTATCCCTGCTTCGTCCCTGGTTAAAACGCCTGCCCATTCGATTTCGCTAAGATCTTGTTTTCGTGTATGACGCTTTTCGTCGGCTATGGCCCGCTTCGTTGGCTGCTCACCCGCTAGATATTTTTCCGCTCGTGCTCTTACTGCAGCTCCCTTGTATTTTTCTAAATCTATCCTTTCGAGCTCCTGTTTTGTTTTGTTTATATCCTCCATAAATATTCCCGGCCGTTTTGTTTCTTCTTCAATTAAACATTTCAGGTTGCGGCGTAAGAGTGTTTCCTCCTGTGTATCACTTCTTCTTATCATGCTAGATCTTTCTATGACCATGAGTTTTACTTTTTGTTTTAAGCACACCCATGCTTCGCTTTTACTATTACAATTTTTTCCGTACTCTTTATCACAATAATTTTTGACACTACCAACAAACTCTTTATCTTCAAAGAGCTTCACGTTGATTTTCCACAAGGACCAATTAAACTTATGACTACGCTTGGTTTTCTCCCCTAGGGATACTGCTACCAAACAATTGTCGCTGAACGACACTTCTTGAACTTTATATTCTTGACAACTAGACACCAACTCAGCGGAGCCATAAATGCGGTCTAAACGCGCATGACTCGCGCCCTGAAAGTGTGTATAATGTACTGTTTTCGCTTCTTTCCCTACCAACGCCACATCTTCCAGACAACTGTCTGCCACGATTCTGGCAAGCAGTTTCGCGCTGCGATCTACAGCTGCATTCTGATTTGAGCGATCTTTACGCTCGCAGACCCAATTAAAGTCTCCTACTAATATTAACACTCTCTCGGTTTCTAGGTAGTTTACTATACTTTCAAAAAACGTGTATCGCTCAGCAGGTTTTTGTCGGCGCATATAAACACACGACTCTAAACCACTCGACCATGCCGGAAGGTACGCGCGGAGGCAGGAATTTGGTACACTAACAGAGGCTGACAACTAATATTGTCGGGTGATTCGTTTTGGTCGTATTTGACAAATTTCAGCAGTGATAACGCTTGTTTCTTCCACACCGATCTTGGCGACGAGGTCAATTATGCTAATAAGAAAAGCAATCGCGCTGCATCGTTCCCCCTATGCAAGCTACGGTAGCCGCGAATGAAATTGAATGCGCCGCTAGATTTCTCGCTTTAATAAACTTTGTTCGTTACGCACCGATCTTGCAGACAAGCCCATAATGCTAACACTACAAGCGATGTAGCCAAAGTTCCCGTATTTAACTCACAAAAAGCTATCCGAAGTCCCCGGTCTCCGCGATGGAAGCCAAACTAGCCACGAAGGAATGCGCACTTTCGAACAGAAATAGCTTATAATTGGCCTCAAGGCACCCGATTACCGTAGGTTAAAAAGAAATTCATTGTTTTCTGCGAAAGTAATGACCCTAAACCAGGAGATGGACATGGAATCCGGACGATGTCGTCTGCTTTCGGATGCTTCCTGGCGCTCCCGCGTCAGCTCACGTCGCCGTGCATTTGCCGACACCGTCAACGCGGGGCGATGTCGACGCGAAAGTGCGGAAAATGCGCTGATAGTGGTAGCGGCCTCAGAACAAACCGTAGAATTACGGCGCCCGCAACACCGCACCAGCTGTATTTGTATTTCCACCGTAGACCCTGAAATTGACTTAAATGCCGTAATCTACATTGTCGGTACAATTACTGTTTCATTTAAAAAAACCCCATGTTCAAACGTTTCTTGTATATAATTGGCAACTATTATCTGTATTTACCAATACCCTGGGCATCTATTTCGCCACGCGTTTTTTTCAAGGTGGGTGTCATTTCAGGAACTAGTTTTTCCCTCGGACGAACATGAGACAGGAAAGTTCTGCGCGGCGAGCCCGACCATCCTATCTGCACTCCGTATCGGTGCGCGTGCTACTGCCCGTTGACGGCACGGGTGTGCACGCCTTCAACTTTCGTTGTTTCGGTGACTTGACTACCATGGATTTTTCTACCGGACGAAGAAATACTGCGAAGTAGTGAAGGTAAGTGAGTACTAGTGAACTTTGTTTCTTGTCATATGTATTTATCGTAGCAGAGTTGCTCTCAAACTGCGGTCCGCGTAAGCGGTTAGTCCTAACGATTTCAGTGACTCGCTTTGTGCGTTGCGCAGATCTGTCGGTAGACCTTTGTACCTGGCCGTTGCGTGTGTAAACAGAATAAATTCTCACGCAATTTCTAGCCCTGTGTTTGGTGAAGTGTGCGTGTGTGTCCTGTTCTGTTTTGCTAGCCGAATGTTCTGATATAAAATGAAATAAGGGAAGCTGGAGAGTGCGAATATGAGAATATGAGTGCGGGTACAAATATAAGTGTGTATGCATTAAACGCACATCGTGTACTTTTAGCATGATATGCACTCTTGGTTTTTGTTTCGTTTCTGCAGATGCCGTTTTTTTTCGTCGTAATAATTTTCAGGTAAAAACGTGCGCAATAAATTTAATTATTGCCATGCGTGTAGCATTAGAATAAAATAATAAATCGAGTGATTTCCGAGCGCACAGCATTAGATTAGAATGCGATCTCGATGTTTTTTCGTGTTTCGATTGAATGATTAATCTTTTTGAACGCTCAGTTTGGTCGTGACATGTTGGAATGAACAAAGTGTATGGAACCCGAATTTATTTGTAACGTCAGAACTACACGCATATCGTAACTGTTACAGTAGTATGAGTAGCGCTGGTTGCGCTTCGTACTCTTACTGTAGCATCGCAAACGTAAATTACCCATTCAGAACCAAGTAAAAATACTCAAGAATGGCTGTTAAATTTGGGTCACTTACGGAATTTCCAGCTTAATGAAGTTTAGTGTGCAACACACTTTGTGATCAGAGTAATGCAGCATTTGGGATTTCGCAGGTTTAAAGCAGAGTATGATTCTGGTGTCTGGCCTGTCGTTTGCTAATAACTTACATGTTGCAGGTTGCTGACTGGTGCAACTTGCATTCAAAATGACTTCTTGGTGCGGCCTACTTCAAGGACCGAGGCTGTTTCCTCATCGGGCACCGCCGACTGTTTGGCAGTCTATGCAAAAGTGGGTGAACACGTTTCTTTTATGGTTTATACAGACCTCGTCTTCCTGTTACATGCACAACGGAATTTCAGTAATCTGAAGTCGTCATTTTTTCGCTAGGGACTCTTTGAAGCTGTTTAAGCAATCTTACACCAGTGCTGTTTTTGGTAACTATTTGTGCAGATTAAATTTTTTCCGACACAACGTAGCGCTGCGAACGCTTGATGTAGATTTATAATCTAAACAACACAAGGTTCGAGATGACTCTCATTTGTTTATTGCACACTAAATGTATGTATATACTGAACTTTTGTGGAGACGCAGATGTGCTGCTGAATCTCGAATGATGCCAACCATTTCAAGAGGTTCTTTCGGCCACGGCAGCCAATTTTGGAATGAAAAAAAAAAAACGAAAGTGCCGCCACTTCACTACTGCACCCCTCAAGACCAGCTATAGCTTCAGCGCGTAGAACCCCCAAGTTGGATTTATAAAGGCAGATCATCCCTCTCGTCAACCGAAGTAGTTCAGCGTAATGATAAAAAAAACTTAAATATGCATGAAAAAACTTCAGACCGATTCAACTTAACAGTAGTGCCCTGCTGAGCATCCCTTCATAAAAGCTTTAATGACCTTGTGGGCTGGTTGGTATCTGCTTTGCCCTAAAATCCTAGCCCCACTGAATTGCTGGTCACGATTGCACGCCCCACAATGGGGAGAAAATGGTGGGCAAGGGGCCAAATCGCTATTTTACCTGTCGCAATTGGTCAGTGCCCATTTCGTTGGCTAAATCATTAATGCATTGTGACGCAAAGAGAGAAAAATAAATCTTGGTTCAACACCTTACACACAATTTTTTCTTTTGGATGCACATAGGGATGTCGGGAAGTTCGGCCTGTTCGAAACGCCTGGCATTATTGAAGCATTTGGGCACCAGCGCGATATTTCGGTGCACATATACATTCTTTGTGTTGATGAACAGCTGAGAAATAGCACTTGTTCTTGTTGTGTTTTTGCAATTGTGAGCTTAGGTCCCATTTTCATGCTGTTTTTTTCTCATGTTTTACAAGCGGCAATTTGCCTGGTAACATATTCTTTTGCTAGAAAACTTTTTCAAGCATCAAGCAAGTTATGGCTTTTTGCAAAATTTACTTGAAGGATTTATTGCTCTGTTTATTAGGGTTGACAGGATTTGACTACTGTATTTAATGTAAATTGTGAACACTTTCTACTCAATATTTAGTGCCAGTGTACGTTTGGCTGCTCCAGTAAGAGCATGAACAGTAAAGAAAAGGAAATATTTCACATACATATTTGTGCCTGATGACTATTCTGTGGGCGTGCGAAGTTTGGTTGGTTGTAATTGTCAGGTGACGACTTATCCGTAGCCGTGCGCGTTGGTAGGGACATTTGAAACTTAAAACTTACTCAAAAATTTTCTGTTGTCTTTTTTGCTGCTATTAAAGATATAAATATGACAACATGCATTATCCGTACCTGTTGCTGTTCAAACTTCCTTCACAGATCTCTTCATACACAGTAAGCTGTTAGTACAGCTCCAGCTTTGAAATATTTGGTTCAATGCTTACTTAAACATTTTTGGACAGAAATCCTTGTTAGGGACTTTCACGTAGTGTGTAGCAATTGTAGTTTATTCGTTTTCATTGCGTTTCTTGCAATTGTGCATGTCTATATCCTCAGCACAAAACCGACAGGACAGAGGGAAAAGAAAACATGGGACAAGCTCTGAATGTCAACTAAAATAAACTTACTGGAGTTGCACAAAAATGTATACCCAGCATGCATACAAAAAATGAGAGAAACTTAACCCAATAATGCCCGAGGCTTTCATCGGGTTCAATTTTGTTTTTGTGCATCTATTGGCGGCATATTTTTGTGTAACTTCAGAGCCTGTCTTGCGTTTTCTTGTCCCTTTGTTCTGTATGTTTTGCACTGTGGAGCTGATTATTCACCAACATTACTACAGTTGTACATTTTGGTTTGTTGGCGCTGCTCATGACAAAATAGTTCACCCCATTGCTTATTTTTGCTCTGCTTTGGCTCACGTCTCCCCACACGGACAGCATCCTTTGTTTTATTTTTGTTCTATTTGGCACCCTTACGGCAGCACAAGGCAGGTCGTTTTCTGTGCCGCTTAGTCTCTCCTCCTTTCAACAGTTTTTTAACCTGCATTAATTTTTTCGTTGAAACGAACCGAATATATTTAAGGAAGCTCTGTAACTTTTCTTTGTGAATTTGTGTTTTTCCTTATGTCTGCCCAAGGGCGCCTTGCCAGCATGCTAAGCAGTGTTGACATGAACCACGCTACCAATGGTAGTAGGTTGTAAGAGTTTTGCTTATATGTATTTCGTCTTCAGGCTAACTATTATGGAATGTCCATCATGGCATTAGTGGTTTTTTGCATTGGAAAAAGCTACTGTGGTAAAAAACCATGAATGAAAATTTGCTCGAAGCCGTACAACACTACGTGTTGCTAGCCATAGAATACTATGCGTTCAATATAGCTGACATCTGAGCATAAATTGTCCATAAATTACGGCAACTTGTTTCCTGCACATCGTTCAGAACAGTGGTTTTTAATGTGGACAGTATTTTGGATATTTCTCGTCTATCGAAGCGGGGGATCCACATGTTCGCCCGCCTAAGCGGGGGATCAAACTTTCCTTCGCACGTCTCAGCAATGAATGAATTCGAAAGCTAAAAAAACGTCAAGGGATTGCAAAATAGCTGATGATAATTGATAGAGAGCAGACATCGAAGCTGCATAATAGCTGCTTACAACAAAATAATAATCAGTACTTTTTACACTTAGTGAGCCTTCCTTGTACAGCAGTGGTCCTGTGGACATCTATATTGCCTAAAACAAATTGTTGGGCTTCTCATGTGTGCCAGCTACTTACAACTGCACAAGACATAACAACGGACATATGCAGAGAATGAGAATGACAACCGCATAGGTGTCCTGTGTATACAGGCGCACAAGCTATTTAGGTGTCCAAACATTATTCATAAGTGAACCCAAGTCATTGGTGCTTTTATTGGAAAGCTTTTTTTGGCAGGTAACCTGTCATTCTGGGGATTCAGATAAAACTTTATTAGCCTTCAGTCATTTTTGCTGGTGCCGAACGTCTGGTGACATGAGGTGGCTTTTTATACTGAGAGATCATGTATATGTGAGCAAACTCTTTTTAATTACTACCACTGCTGGTACGGTTCATGTAAAAATAATTTAGCACACATGCAACCTTAAAAAATTCAAGCAATGACACAAGTATTCAAATGAGAATTAGTGTATCCTTGCTAAGAATTTATCATCAAATTAGCATTTAAGGAAATTAAAAATGGGCTAAATATCAGCATCGAAGAGAGTCAAACTAAAAACAGAACTTCAGCAAAAAAAGGATATTTAAAAAAATGTTACTTTTGAAATGTTGTATTCTGATATCAGCTTGCTTTTTCTTTCTTTCCAGCCTGCACATGTGCCAAGATTGCCGTGCCACAGCAGCTAATCAAGGCGACCCTCCTGTCTGTACTGTCACGGAAAATCAAGGCTGTCGGTCAGTCAGCTGCATAGTTCTGTCTCAGAATTAAATCGATCGTGAGTCGCTGAGTTTTGTCTCTGCTTGTATATTTCAGCAGCTTTGACTGGCTGGCCTTTCAGCTAGCTGTCGCTGTCTGACTAAATTTATGTGTGACTATCTATGCTGCCGATTTACATCTTGTGACTACCAAAAATGCCCATATTTTGCCCAATAACACTTACTTGCAGCAAAGCGTAAAATGTGTAATTATGTATCAAGTTGCTGACCTAAAATATTCACGTAGTTCAAGAAACCCATTATAAAAATGGCAAGAACACGTCAGGAAGTACACAGAAATAAATGAAGAAGCTCCGTAAGAATACGTCATGAAGTACATAACATGTCATCATCAAAGCCATAGAAGTGCTCCAAGAAGTACACATAAATCTACTTAAAAAGGCTGCAAAAATACATCAGAAGTTCTACAGAAAATCACTCGTCAAACTCTCTACAGAAACTCCATGAGAAGTGCATCAAGAAGTACGCATAAATGTACTTAAAAAGGCTGCAAAAATGCATCATAAGTTCTCCAGAAAATCACTCGTCAAACTCTTTACAGAAACTCGGTGGCCAAATACTTGTTGAAACACGTCAAGAGCTCGTCAAAGAAATTCTTCACAAACTCTACAAAATCTCTACACAAGAGGAAGACAAAACTCTACAGAAATACACCAAAAACAGAACAGGATTTTTTATGAGGGACCCCTGCTGCCGCATATATGTGTCGGGTTGATTTTAAATGCAGAGCATTTCTTTAACTCACGATGTCACCCGTTCTAGTTTTCAATCGTCGTCCGCACCCCTCCCCCTACACTAAATATAAAAAAGTAATTCTTACCGGCGCCTGGTTTTGATTCCACGACCCTGCGGGCTGAACGCAAGGTACATGGTGCTTTACCCAGTGCGCCACAATGCCTACACATTATGGAGGGCTACGAACGCGCCTTATATCCTTGACTCATTCAAACTACGTCAAGAAGCTGCTGATAGAAAGCATTCACTAACTGTGGGCGGAACGCGAGGTGCATGGTGCTCTTCCCACTGCGCCACAATAATCATACCCACCTGCTAATAAATGATCTCACGTGACCACGTAATTACGTCTCCTCATTTAATTACAATACAACAACCAACAGCAACAAGTGGAACAACATTAACGTAACGCAAACTACTTAACGCCGTGCGCCCCCGGAAATGCTCTGCATTTGATCGTGCCCCTCGCGAGGGGGATGTAGTTTCCTGCCGCAGCAAGAACCAGGCGGCCGCCTGCGCAGTTTGTGGCGCATACTCACTTGGGGGATTGGCCAGGATCGTTTCACTTACTACATGCCGGTTACGGCAGGGTTTGACTTTTTTGTTGGCTTCCAGTCTATAAAATGAAAAGTGAATGCCTCCAGAGCACAGAAAAGTGCGATAAGGATTCAGCATGCGGGTGAATACACAGCGCTTCCAAAATCAGCGTACTGCCGTACTTGCCCTCGCAACTTTGCTAGGTTAGAAATCTTTCCGATTCAGCGTGACGACTGATTCGCGGTGGCACTCAAGTAACGCAGGAAATTTGTGCAGCGAATAGACTCCGCACATGCAGACACTTCTTTTCTCGTGGTGCTCTACGCACGTTTATTCTATCAGCACTTCGCGCTTACGCTCATTGTTGTTGCAGCCAACAACGGCGTAGTGACGCCCGAACAAGTAGATTATTTACATCGAAAGTAAAGGCAATGACGGCAACCGGCCCATAATTAAGAAAACAAACATCACTGGGTGATAAAAAGGCGGGCGTCCTGCTGGCGAGGCGAAACGTTGACTCACAGGCAACCCCAGCGAGGACAAACCGCGCGTAGGGTGGCACGCCGCCTTAGCTGGTTGAGAACGGAATTTATGGGTAAACCTGACAGCTCTCGGACGCTTTGAACGTTCTCCTTAAAGCACTGTTGAACGTCGCGCCGCTGAAATGCCGAATAAATGACATTTACCGACTTTTGATGCCGCCGCGACATCTGATATCCACGCACGGCACACAGCATTAGCGTGTGACGGTGGGGTCGTCTGCTCGCAACGCGGTTCCCATGAAATGCCTGCCAGATGGTGCCCCCGCGCGAGGTACACGAGTAAATGCAGAACATTGGGGGTGGTAACGTGGCGTAGGTTGTGGTAGTTGGCGGTGGTAGTTGTGGTTGTTGTTGTCGTACGGGTGCTTTTGCGGGTGGTGGCTTCCGCGGTCTGCTGGTAGCGGGGCCGGTCGCCGTCGCTTCGTCGTCCAAGACTAGGGGAGAGCTTAGAGCAAACTCAACGGGTTTATTTACATTTTTACAGTGAGTTGTCGAGATGAAGACAGAAGACAGATCTTGGCGGGCCGCAGCACGCCCTTTTTGTTGACCCCCGATCCCTAGTTCCCTAGGTTAGGGATCCCCATACAAAACAATGCGGACCAATGGTGATGTGTACGTTCCTCGCTGTGAAGCACCGCCCTCGGGTAGGGACACGCCTTTCAGGTATGTCGGCAGATGCACAGCACACGCACACACACACACCCTTGCCACTCGTCAGGAGCATCTAGTCGGTGTTGCTGTAGTAGAGGGGAAGAACGGAAGACGCGCGAGCGCCTCGTATCTTTTTGGTGTCCGCCGCGCGCTGCGCTCCCACGGTGGGGTTCTCACACATACTTCCCAGGGAGCTAACAAGGTTCGTGGAATCACTCGGAAGGGTTAATGGCTTGACCATTGCCACTGCCTTCTTCGCTGTGCTGCCGCCGCCACTGGGTCCCATTGTCCGGTCGTCGCCGTCTGGGCTTTCACGCGCACACGCGTTCAGTTGCTTAGGCCGGGGGCAGACCGGCGGCTCCTTAATCCCTTTTGGGGCGACGACACTCAACACCGCTCAAAAGCCGCTGTCAATCAGTGGCCGCAGCCGCGTTGCCGGCTTCCTTTCGTTTCCGTCGACAAGCGGTGGGGAGGTTGACCGGCGGGTGACCGACCCGCGCAAACATGGCGCCAGTGAGTCATAACAGCTCCTCCGCCGACGGGAAGATCTCGGACGTCGTGTAGTATCAGCTGCTCGACGGGAGAGATCACAGTAGCAGCATTCTTTCAGCACCATTGAAACCACAAAGACCAACCTCCCGAACCAGCAAGCGCCGGCAATGAGTTTTCGGCAACCAGGCTGCTCTTTCAAAGGTGCTACAATGCACCTACGCTTTTCAATTTTTTCATATGGCAACCACACTAATACTCTTGCTCACAGCTAAAAGCTTAGACTGAGTTACTCAAAACACTACTCAAAACCATTACTGAAAACGTTCCTCAACTGAAAACAAAAGAACGCGAAAGAAAAGCTAGAAGGCTCTGCTTAATGTGTCAACATTGGCATTGGCAGAACCCTTCTTATACTTCACAGTGAAGTTAAGCTCCTGAAGCGCAAGGCTCCAGCGTAGTAGTCGCGGATTCTTTCCCGACATTTGCGAGAGCCATGTCAGCGGGCAGTGGTCAGTGACGAAGACGAAAGAAGTTCCGTAAAGGTAGCAGGCCAATTTTTGGATGGCCCACACATTGCAGGTACGTTCTTTTTCTGACGCACTGTAGGCCTCCTCGCGAACCGAGAGTTTCCTGCTGGCGTACAGCACAGGGTTCTCGTTACTTTTCTCATCCTCCTGGCAGAGTACTACTCCTAAGCCTCTGTTGCGGGCATCGCATTGCACAGTAAAGGGACGATCATAGTTCGGTGCATGCCGTACGGGCGAGCTAACAAGAGCCGTTTTGAGGCCTTGGGAAGCACCCTCCATTTCTGGTTGCGGGAATTCGCTAACCGCCTCTACTTTCAACTCGTCAGGTCGCCTCCTGCCCTGCCTTACCACGTGCCCTAGGTACCGTACTTCGGCGCGAGCTAGCTGGCAGTTAGCCGGCTTCGCTGTCAGTCCAGCGTGTGTCAAACGTCTAAGGACATCGCTAAGATGGTACAGGTGGTCTTCCCATGTATTGTAGTGCATAGCAAGGTCGACTAAGTAGGGAACAGCGTATTCTTCAGCCCCCTGCAGAACTCGGCTCATCAGCCTTATCCCGCACTTATCCAGGAAGCTCGCGGTCAGTACGCTGGTGAGCACTGAACACGGGTCGCACTGTATCTCCTCAGGAAAGCCCACCCTCGAAAAATAGACAGTAGTGCGTTGACTACTTCTACCGAGCTCTGCTCCTTCATTGGGATCGCCTCTGGAAATTTGGCTGGTGGACAAACAGCGGTAAGCAAATACCGGTAGCCTGATTTTGTCGCTGGGAGTGGTCCCACAACGTCTATTACCAGCCGGCGAAAGGGCCCTGAAATGAGCGGAAGGAGCTCAAGTGGCGCCTTTCCCTTCTCGTGCGGTTTTCCCACTCTCTGACAGGTTTCACACGCTCTTACGTGGTTCTCAACCTCGGTGAAGCATCCTGGCCAATAAAACTCCGTTAGGAGCCTATCTTTGCTCTTCCGAGCTCCTAAATGCCCCAACCGACCAACTCCGTGACAAAGATCAACAATGTAATGCCGATACTTAGTCGGAACTACAATCTGGTCAAACGTGCGACCTTTTGCATCATGGTAGTGGCGGTACAAGATGCCGTTTTTGACGGGAAAACTGACATTCTTCCTCGCCACCCCTTCCCTGACGGTGTTCAAAATCTCCTTAAGGCTGGGATCGCTTTTCTGCTGCTCGATGAGCTCGTCTCCTGTCACTTTCCCCTGTACATTGCCTAGTGATTTGGATACAGGCAACACGAGCAGCCCCTCTTCCGATTCCCCTTCAGCTATATCAGCGCTAGTCTCCTCCTCTGGCCCCTCTCTCTTTTTTTCAGTAGGCGGCGGGATAGTAGACTCCACTGAGCTGACTCCAGCTGGTGTTGCTGTACTTCCGGTGAAACTCGGTTCTTTGCGCTCTAGTTCGGCTGCTGGCGTCCGTGCTTTAGCTCTAGTCAAGGCTTGGACTGTTCCCTCATGAAAACTTCTCCCTTGCTCTCTAAGCAGACGGTCGGTCTGATTCGAGAACAAGTAGGAGTACTGCGAGGGCAGCTTGTCTGACACCGCCGCTTCTGTCTCTACTTCACCGAACGGCCCAGTGATGACTACTCGAGCTACCGGGAGACAAATGCTTCCCTCTTGCAAAACTGGTTTAATCCATGCGCACTTGCCGTTGTAATCTGCTTGTGTCACGTAGTCCGGGTGCACCAGATCAATGGTTGCCCCACTGTCTCGTAAGACGCGGCATGGCTTTCCGTTCACGGTTAGATTAAAAAGGTACGGACTAAGTAGCTCCTCGCTGGTAGCAGAGTCACAAGTATACGAAAGGGCTGGCCTGGGCCTACGACATCCTATGGCAATGTGACCGACCTCCTTGCATTTGTAGCAGGTAGGTGGTTGCCTAGCGTCAAAAGGCCTCTTTTTGGGAGAACTATCCGAAGCCTTTCCCTCCTGTTTGTTTTGTGATCCCTGACTACTTGCAGCGAAGTCTGCCTTTTTCTGTGCCGTCATACCTGCGCCAGCCCCCTGCTTCTTTGTCAGATTGCGAAACCGCTGCCGGAACGCATCTGACGAAAGTCGGAACCTCTTTAGAAGGCTATCCTTCACTTTGTCGTAATCGTCCGCATCCTCCATCGGAAGCCGCGCGATCACATCCGCTGCTTCACATGGCAGCAAACTTAGCAAGTTTCGAGCCCATGTGCTACGGCCAAGCTTCGCTTTTTCACAGGTTCTCTCGAAGTTCACGAGAAAGAGGCCCACATCTTGCCCTACTTTGAAGGGTTGCATTAGCTTAGATAAATCAAAAAGATTTTGTCTTCCTGCTACCTCTACTCCTTGAACCTCAGCCATCTTCCTCACTTCCACTTCCAGGCGCAGCTGTTCTACTTCCAGTTCTTTTTGCTTTAACTGGTACTCCTGTTGCTTTAGCTGGCACTCCTGTTGCTCCCGCTTTTGCTCGCGCTCCTGTTCCTGTTGCTTTTGAATCTCATTCCACGTTTCTGTAGTATCTTCACTGGTGAGATTCAAGCCCTCGATAGCGCGAACAATTTCGTCCTTCTTCATCCCCGAATCTACTTCTGCTCCCAGCTCCTCCCCCAGAATCAGCAGCTGATTCTTCAACAAACGCTTCCAATCCATGACAGAGAACTAGTGTGGTGCGGCTCACTATCTACCCAGAAGTTCCGGAAACAACTGCTTCTGTGGTAGCCTCTACCAGCGAAAAGATTGCACTTCTATCTTATCAGCCTGGCAACCAAAAAACCAAAGCCAGCACTCACCAGTTCACAGCTGTCAGTCTCCGTGATCTCGGCGTGATGATCATTCTCCGTCCTCCAGGCTCAGATCCAACCGCTTGCCATCCAGTTGTTGCGGGTGGTGGCTACCGCGGTCTGCTGGTAGCGGGGCCGGTCGCCGTCGCTTCGTCGTCCAAGACTAGGGGAGAGCTTAGAGCAAACTCAACGGGTTTATTTACATTTTTACAGTGAGTTGTCGAGATGAAGACAGAAGACAGATCTTGGCGGGCCGCAGCACGCCCTTTTTGTTGACCCCCGATCCCTAGTTCCCTAGGTTAGGGATCCCCATACAAAACAATGCGGACCAATGGTGATGTGTACGTTCCTCGCTGTGAAGCACCGCCCTCAGGTACGGACACGCCTTTCAGGTATGTCGGCAGATGCACAGCACACGCACACACACACACCCTTGCCACTCGTCAGGAGCATCTAGTCGGTGTTGCTGTAGTAGAGGGGAAGAATGGAAGACGCGCGAGCGCCTCGTATCTTTTTGGTGTCCGCCGCGCGCTGCGTTCCCACGGTGGGGTTCTCACACATACTTCCCAGGGAGCTAACAAGGTTCGTGGAATCACTCGGAAGGGTTAATGGCTTGACCATTGCCACTGCCTTCTTCGCGGTGCTGCCGCCGCCACTGGGTCCCATTGTCCGGTCGTCGCCGTCTGGGCTTTCACGCGCACACGCGTTCAGTTGCTTAGGCCGGGGGCAGACCAGCGGCTCCTTAATCCCTTTTGGGGCGACGACACTCAACACCGCTCAAAAGCCGCTGTCAATCAGTGGCCGCCGCCGCGTTGCCGGCTTCCTTTCGTTTCCGTCGACAAGCGGTGGGGAGGTCGACCGGCGGGTGACCGACCCGCGCAAACATGGCGCCAGTGAGTCATAACAGTGCGTCGACGGCGCTTGAAGGCCAAGTACGACGAAATGCACGAGGCGTTGGAGCACTTAGAGTTTGCGAGCTTGGACGAGTTCCTGCGCGCCTTCGACGTGCGGCCCGGGGACGAGTACTCGGAGATTCTGCGGGCTGGCGCGTCGCGTCCGTGCGTGCTTGACGCGAGGACCCCCGCCGAGAATCGCGTGAACGCGTTCAACCCGTGGATCGGACGGGTTCTCGACTCCAACATGGACCTGCAGATCATCCTCGACCACTACGCGTGCGCGGCGTACGTCGTGCACTACGTCAACAAGTACGACCGCGTCATCTCGTAACGCGGGTTCCGCCGCTCGCCGCTGACGTTTCGAAGCCGTGTCTAGCTCTCGACTCGATGGATCCGCAGCTCGACGCTGACGACTGGCGGCGGCCTCTCGTTCTCGACGCTCGGGATCGGCCGCTCGACGCTGACGCTTCGCCGCTGCCTTAGCGCGCGCAGTAGAGGGAGATGAGGTAGCACCTGCTGCTGCAACGCCTCTTTCAGCGCCGGAACACGCGCATGCGTGCCCGCACCGGTTGTTGAGAGCGAGGAGGAGCGGGGGAGGGGCGCACGTGCTGGCTGGCTGCGGACGCCGATCGCCAACGGACGCCGATCGCCAACGGACGTTTCAAATGCTCTGCATTTAAAAGGCGGCGCCCAGTGCAAATTCTTATCTATAGTGACTAGAGCTTTTGAAGTTCGTCTTCCGTAATCAGTTGTGGTGTGCCTTAATGTGTATGTATCACGTTTTTGAAGCAGAGCGTTTTAGCTCTGCCAGCCAACGCTTCTTTCATGGCCTGCGGAACAACAACCCCTTAAAGTTTCGAAGGCGGCGGCGGGGGAGGGAAGGGGGCGGAGGGTTTCATTCACGGAGCACACTAGAGATGGCGCCACGAATTTACCCAGTGTTCCCCTCGCGGGAGTGCCTGGTCACCGACGGTAAGGTGGCTAGAATTCTAGCCACCTTACCGACGGTGGCATCCGCGGTATGACTTTGTCTTCTGCTTAAGCGGCGGTTGTTTTGCACCTGTTTCGGCGGAGCTTCGCTTTCATTGCGCCGTGCCTTCGCACGGTCTGTAAAAGTTGTTCGACAGCACGTCCAGGGTAACCCGCACCTGACGGAGTTAAGTTTTAGTACTACAAACATACGTTAAGGATTGGTTTGCAGGGCGGGAAAACAAAATGTACAAACCCCATACAGACATCTGGCCACCGGAGAAACGCTACCTTTTGCGCCCTCCTATCCACGAACTGGACTCCGTTTTCTAAATTGGTGAGTAACAATTCGAATGTGTTTTAAGAGGTATTACAAAATGCGAATGTAGCAACTGCTTCTGATAAATGGCGATTGCAAAAGTTCCCTCAGCTTTCTCTCAATTCTCAAACTCACTAAGCTAACTAGTTTAAATCGGCATAAATGGGAATCACTAAGCTCACTTGCCGCATTGTTTAGGTGTCTGCGCTTTTGGCGTACGGTGGTGTAGCCCCAAGCTAGCACATCAGGATGGCTAGGTTCCGCTGTCTCACCCATCGAAAAGCCCTCCTCTCCGTTTTCTCTCTCCTGACTCACGGCCGAGCTACTGCGGCGGGGTCCGCCGCTCTATTCCGGCCGTGCTGCGTTCGGGACGCCAATCCCCATGAAATACAGGTAACGGCTGGCAGAATCTCTGGTTTCACTCTTTGTAGAGCCACGTGTGTAAATTCAAGTGACGTCGCATGGGCAAGTGTCGTGAGTGTCGTTTAGAGATTTGCTTTCCAACAACCTTCAGAGTGTGGATTGGAGCCAATTGTTTTTCCATGTGCAGCTTTCCCGCTCATGGCATTCCTTTCAACAGTGATTACTCTGCAATTTTTTAGCGAAATGAAAAATTCTGTTGCACAGCTAATATTTGGGGTGAATGCTTGCTTTGTGCACAGTTTCAAGTCGCGCACGTTGCGCGACTGGGTTCCTGAGCCATGGGAACTATCCCATAGAAATGCATGGGGAGTTAGATTTGACAGCGAATTACACAAAAACATATTCAGAAACCTGAAATGTTCTTTTAGCGTTTTAATCTTCACGTTGACTTCTAGCTTTATGACAGATATCATTTTCCTAAAGTGTTTTTTCTAGGTTCCCGAGAGGTTGTAATTTTGAGCGAGAAAGCTGGGTATGCTTTTTCTGCAATATTGTATGCCTAAATCTGCATATTTTCAAATGCTTAGAGTGGAAATGTGTGTACACAAAATGTGTATGCAATACATGAGTCTAATTTCATGTGTTTTTGATGCGTTTGAATCAAAGACGTACTCATATAAATTTTGAATAAAACGAAAGCAAAAGAAGGTTTGTCTAACACTCCAACAAATCCAGCCACAAAAACAATTCGACACCATAAACCACACCATTACCTGCATGTTTTCTTCGTTAAATTATTAAACATGTTGCTGTACACGCCTACCAAACGGCGGGCGGCGGCCATGCCGAGGCATCAGCCGCCGCTCACCTAACTTTCGCGCCTGGTACCATTCCCGAGCGGCCCATGAGGTAGCCACCGGCGGCAGGCGCGTAGTTGGGAGAGCATGAGCGGTCGGCCCGCGGCGGCCCCCCCCCCCCCTGACTGCCGCAGAAAAATGACGTCTGCAACACCCCCTAAGTCACCAACCTCATTTCTCCCCCCACCAACATCCGCCAAGACGGTTAATGCGACGCACGGCACGACTCGACTCTCCTCGTTCCGCGCTCGAGTCGAGTCCGGCCGTGTGCAAGGTTGTTCAGACACCACGTGCCACTCGGGAAAGATTTGGCGCTGTTGGCGCGACTTCCGCGGAACCACGGTGAATGCTATCAGAGTCCTTCAATGCATCTCTGGTCATGAAACTCCCGGCCAAGTTTCTTACGGGGACAAAGGCTACCGCGAGGGGCGCAATGGCAGATCGGAGGGCATGGGGCGGCCGCCGCTGCTCTGCAGCGAGATCGGCAGGCAGAAACGCCGTAGCAGCATGCCCGTTCGCACCACATTTTTTCGCCATTCACAAAATGATAAGTCCATTTCAGCGGCCCACGACACCAAAGCGAAAGCGCACTGCCGATAAGGCGGCGAGCGTCTACCGTGGTCCGTTCCTTGCCAAACGCGCTCTGACCACGCCCCCGGCTGCCACCCCCCATCAACACCAGCGCCGCGGCGTGGCAGCGAACAAAGCTCTCCTATAGCGTGACGGCGAAGTTTCATGACCAGAAAGGCATTGGAGGATTCAGATGCTATACAGGCTGCCTAGTAACTCCCTAGACAGGCCGACGCAAGACCACAGGCTGTTGTCGAGGCCGGTCGGGACGCGAAAGAGTACGGCCAATAGCTGTGCAGCCCACTGCCCGATCGCCGCCGGTCGACTATCCCGGAGTGCGAGTGGCGCGAGTACGGCAGACGCAAGGCGATATGCTGTTGTCACTGTTATTGCGCCGGTCGGGGGGCGAACAAGTACACCACGCGGCGCAGTGCATGTGTGGAATCGATTCAGTTCAAACAGCATCGCCACAAAACATAAAAATAATAGCCGCTGTTGGCAACATTCACCCTATCAGTTAGATAACAAAAGCACAAAAGGGGGCACATTTGGCAGCATTGAGCCTCGGGAAAGGTCCCTGTTTTACAACGTAGCGAAGACACCTCCAGTGCAGTCGTCGCTGCTTGGTATCATTAACTAAAGATTTGGCGCGGGCACACTGCTAACAGGAACAAAACTGCCCGTGTGAACAAAAATAACAAAATTCTGTATTTTAACTTTGATAACATGTGCTGAAACCTAATTCTTACACACTAGCAGACATGTCTCGACGCTTGCCTCCAACGGTAGCTTTTTTTTTATTTGTGTCAGGAACACAGGATGGTTCAACCGGGACAGGGCGTATTGTCTGTGCCGGCGCCCATAAAGCGCTCAAGCGGCTCAACACTCCTTCTGTGCACCTATTTCCTAGCTCCCGGCTTCGCCACGACGCCTGAGTTTTAATTTTACCGGACAACTACAGGCGCGTCTCAGCAGCTCAAAGCGAAGCAATAATGGCTGCATGAACTTCCTAACCTGATTCCGCGCATGTTTTAAATGTTTGAAAAAAGGGATGACCCGAAACACATCGAATACGCGCCGGCTTTTTAGGGGCAGTCGTGGATAATCCACCGGCTGCGCCCACACGATTCATGAGTGTAGCGTCACTTCCGTCCGTCCGTTTTTCCACCCTTTTTTCCAGTTTCGGTTTGAACAGGGCGTTTTTGTACTTCGTTTACGATCCAGCGACGCATATGCGTGACTACAAATTTTTGAGATAGTAACTTTTAAAGGGACCCTGCAACACTTACCATCGACCACTCGGAATGTATTTTGGGATAAAGTCTATTGTCCCAGCAATCTCCTTCCGCTAGAATTATGAAAATCCGTTCACTATCACCGAAACTACACGCGATGAAAAATCGCGCATAAATGTTCAATTTTAAAGCCCGTTCTACATGGAGCGAATTTCGCCTGCGAATCCGCTGTAACAAACATTCGCACTTGCGAAGTTTGCAATGGCTGGAATTGTCGTCTACATGGGGCCTGCGAACGCCGCGATTTTCGCAGTTGAGATGCGCCTTGTTTGCAGACTGAATTAAGTTTGCCACCAGCAAAGGTTGTTGTGGTTTTAACAAGGGTGGTTTTATTTTACTTTCTTGGCAAGTTGTTTCTGCCTGGTTTGCGGTAAATATAAGTTTATTTGCGGTTTTATATAAGAATCGCCAATTCTTTATCAGTATACGCACACACAGCAGAAAAGACAAATGTTTTGGTGATGATGATGATGATGATGATTAGTGGCTTTCCCTTTGAATCGGGGCGTCGGTTGTCAGCAACCGACTTGCCTGTTTTAATACGTTTACGTGCCCTACTCCCAGCTAACCTATAGATTTTCTTCCTCCCTCCCATCTCTCCCTCTTTTCTGTTTTGAACTCATCGCCGCCACCCCCCTTTTTTCTCCCCTCGTTGTTCTAAATTCTCGTCCGCATAATTACTCCGCCTGCGTACCCATCCCTTCCCTACTTTTCCTCCACCACCACTCTAGTCGCCTCTTCATCACCTCTATGGCCTTGAAGTTTTATATGTTCTAAGTATCGCCGCACAGATTCAGTTACAGATATGCTTCAGCAGTGCGGGTTGGAACTTCTGGAAAGCAGAAGAACAAAACAACGGCTGAAATTTCTTTTCCAGATATTGCATGGATCATTAAAACTAGATAAGGAACAGTATGTGAAAGCGCCTCCAAAACATAGTTCCCGAAAAAATCACAGCAGAGCGATTCGAACTGTTATTACGCACACTGACGTGTATCGGTATTCTTTTTTTCCGGATGTCATTGAAATGTGGAATAAACTACCAAACGATGTTGTGGAGCGCTCGGGTGTACATCAATTTGAATTAGCTGTTGATATGTGTTTTAGAAATAGTGCGTCAACCGAAATCTGTTCATGACTGTGCGCTAAGAGTATTTTAGTTCACCGTTTTGTTCCCTTGCCGTATTTTGTTTCCGTGTTTTGTTCTCTTGCAGTATTTTGCTGTGTTTTGTTCATCACTGTGTGTTATTGCAGTGTTTCTTCCCTCCTTGTAACGACCCTCACTAGAGGGTCAACAGTATTACCAAATAAATAAATAAATAAATAACCATTTTGGCTGTAACAAACTCGTACTCTAGACAAGGAGCATGAGGTTGTTGCGCATTAGTGGAAACTTTTCTAAATGTCTGTTGCATTTTTTGCTAGTTCGCTTGCTCGTGTGGTTCTAGTGTAATGTCATCCCTACCAACCCACGGACAACTCTGGAAATCGGACTTAAGACGTTCCGAAGGAATAGAATTGCTATTGGACATCTAAATAGCCACTGTTTGCGTCCTTCACAAAAATAATACTTTTAGTACGCTGCCGACATTCAACTTGCTTTTTGCATAAAAGCAAACTTAGGGTGAGTAATAGCAAAGTTCAAACTGTTGCAATGTATAAGTACAAATTGTGAACAGCTGCTTGAATCCCAAATTCTATAGAGTGTATGTACAGCGCGTACACAAAAAGACGTCAATCAGTATGGTTTAGGAACTGTTCTCATTCTCTATCAAGAATGCATCTTACATTTATATTCAGCAAAGAAAGGTTCTGAGAAAGGGCGCCAGAGGGAGCAGTGGCCAAGATAACAACCTCTTCGGAAATGGGCTAGTTGCGGCCACACGTGTAGTACGAGCTGCATTAGAGATGATAATAGTGCCAGGGGCAAATAAAATTCTCCTCGACATGACAGGCGACCAGAATGCGTGATGGGGGTACTGAACCCAAAGGGTGGTAAATTGCTGACTGGGGCCGCCGCAAAAGCCAACAGCAAATTTAACAGCCCATCAACAGAAATAAGAACGCCTATCAACGTCAAAGCAATAGATAGCTGTGTGCTTTTAAAATAAACAGAATTTGTGTTACCTATGTCGTACTTGTTCGGCCTTCCAGTGGAGATAATAAAATAATTTTCGAATGCTTTTGATTTCAATTGCGTACCCACAGGATTCCTTTACGATGAAGATACTGCTACAATATATTAAGGTAGAGAATGGAGTGGTTGTGACTAATTACACATTAAAAGTGTATGAAGACTGAAGAAAGTTAAGTTATGGTTTGTTTTTTTATTAAACATAAGAACTTTATTCCTAGAGCTTCAGGAGCAATGTCATTGCGGCAACGAAAACAAGCCTTGTGGCACTTCGCTAAGGAATGATGATAAAAGAGATGATAAGGGTGATGATAAATGTGGAAAGGAGTAAAGGTTCCGGGCCTCACGTTTGCGAATGCTGTACTCTGCTTAAAATCAGACGTTCTATCAGGCCTTGAAGTAAACCAGAGAACGGTAGGACGTTTGGCCTTAGGTGCGCATGGAAAAACAACTAACGAAGCAGTTCAGGGAGATATTGGCTGGGCGTCGTTTGAAGTTAGAGAAGCTCAAAGTAAAATATGCTTTGAGATGAGGTTGAGGGCAATGGATCAACGAAGGTGGGCAGCAAAGGTTTTTAGGTACCTATACTTGAAAAGCGCGGACACGCAGTGTCCGCGCTTTTACACGGCTACACGGCTAACGATGAAATACGGAAAGAACAGTGGGGAATCCAAAACAGCCAAGGTAACCAAAAAAGAGGCAAGGCAGATTGAAACGAATAAATGGAGGGAAAAAATGAAAGCTAAAACGTCGTTAGAGATGTACAGGGCTGAGAAGATGAACATCAGAAAGGAAAATTTCTACGATAATTCCCAGGGCAGTGCTTTGCTTTTTGAGGCTAGAGCAGGTTGCCTGCGAACTAAGAGTTTTGTGGGGAAGTATTCACAAAATGATGGGGTATGTGTGGTCTGCGGAAAAGAAACAGAAACTATGCGGCACATAGTGTTAGAATGTGAGGGTATCCATCCAAATCTACATGAAGGGAATATTGGGCTTTCAGAAGCCCTAGGATTTAAGGGTATCAGAGAGGAAGTTAACTTCAAGGCTGTCGAGGGGACGAAAAGAAGATTAGAATGCTGGTGGACGAAAAGCAGAGAGGGGAATATTGCCTACGACAGTTACCACCTGTAACAGGGAAAAGAAAGCATTTCGGGCCTAATAAGCTTTAGGGCCTGCCATAAGCAGCGCTAGTATTAAACCAAGAGTGTAAAACATGGTTATATTAGTCCTTTTTGGAAAGATGACATGTCATCACCCCGCTTCAAAGGGGAAACCAATAGGAATCATCATCACCATCAAAAGATGTTTACTTACTTATTCCAGTTCCGAAATCCACACATTTAGGGTAAAATTACCTACCCTCCTAGTTATATCAGTAAAATGTAATACACGTTTCAAAATTTAGATGATATTTTACTTCGTCACCCAGTTGTCTTTGCTGTCGGAGTGAACAATACATCGGGAACGCTACTGAAAACAGACAAAAATACTCACCAGCTGACTGTATATACATAGGTGACAACATCTACCGAAAATAGATTCAGGTGAATAGCATGACTCTATCAATTTATTAACACCCTCTCCAACTAAGGCAGATGCACCAACTATATATCAGTATGAAGCAGTTGAAATCTATAACAGGTGTTAAAGCACTTTACATCAGCAGACAAACGTTGGCGCTTGAAGACTGTGCAATTACCTCGACAAATAATGCCAAATTTTCCTGCGTGCCTTATTTTCACATGCTCTCTGGCGGGTAAGTAAAATCCGAGTAGATTCTGCAAACAGGGTGGGGTAGTTGTCTATTGCTTGTTTTTCAATTTGCGATGCCAGCATGTTGTGGTAATATAGGCTGTTCTAAGCCTGGTAAGTTTGTGGAAATTCCACCAGTGTATTCCTAGTGGGATGCAAAGTTCTATGTTAAATTTTGTAGCGTTGTAACTGGGAGCTGATGATGCACGTGTGTCATCATTGTGTTTACAAAAATCTGGGCTCTTTGGTCTTCTTGTTTAGATAACGTGGCTGTACACATAGCAAGATTTTTTCCTGCATTGAGACAGTAGGCACTCAAATCACCCGCTGTGTTACTACTGGGATATTTTGGTTGGAGCTCGACTTGCTGCGGGGTCCGGTAATGGGCTTTGATTAGCTTACCTATGTTATTATGTATTTCAAGCGCGAGGAGTCATTTTGTGGGTGCGTGTGTGGGCAGCAATTGCACGGAGCGATAGGCTTTTCAAAGTGAGGCATCGAGCTAGGTCTGTTGAGAAGGAGTGAGCTGTGTGTACTGGAGTTGATAGCAAAAACAGCTCACCCTGAAGCACTGGAAAAGTCGCAGCCGTTGTAAGTCCTTTAGTCCGTGTCTCCCAGACGCGATCTGTTTAGTGAGGCCAATAGTTTGGATGGTATGAGTGCGCAAGAGATGTATAGTGTCTGTGGTGCTCCTTTTGGCTTGGAGATGCATCCCGAGGAGTTGTCCGCGCAGCATTATCTGTATGAAGCTTGCGGGAGTGGGTCTCCCCTACGTAGAGGAATGAGTAGGAGGGCTCATTTAGCGGTCGAGGAAGTCAAGTCTGCTTGTGCAGCAAGACGGGAGACTGAGGCATCCTCTGCTGAGAGTGTGGCCTCTATGTGGCGTCCTGCCTTACCTGACCCTAAGTGTAATGTCATCCGCGTATCTAGTGGAGTGGAGGGACGGTGTATTTTCTGTAGCATTCCGTAGACGGAGCATTCAGAGATTTTATACTAGGGGTGAAAGAACGGCTCCTTTAGGGCTGCCTGAGTTCGGCATGTCGAAAGTGTTTGATTTGACGGTGCCAATTCGTAGACTAGTGGTTCAATTGAAGTGGAAATTATGCATGTAGCTGTATGTGCGAACACCCAGGGGTAGTGTGTTGATGGAGCTAAAAATGGTGGATTGACCAATCCCATCAAATGCCTTAAGCAGAACTAACGCGAGAATTTCCAGATATTCTCTGGTGGGAGGGTGCTCTAGAATGTCATGGTGGATTTGTAGAAGGCCGGTCAGCGTGGGCAAGTCCTGGGCGAAAGCCTATGAGGTTCGAGGGAAAGCGGAGATGTTCTTCAAACTGCGTGGATAGTCGATTGTGGATGACGTGCTCACATTCACGTCCTTCAATGAATATTCATGGTCTTAAGTGGACCACTTTCTTGTGCTACGCCGATGACGTTAACGTTTTCTCTCCGACCTTTGAAAGACATTTTAAACATCTATCAACGGTCCTTTCTGTTTTCCGCCCAGCATGTCATTAATTGCGTTCCTCCAAATTCCGATTCGCCCAACGTCAACTTTAAATTCATAGTCATATTGTGGATGCCCGCGGAGGTCAACCCGATCCAGCTAAGATACACGCAGTCAAAATCTTTCCCGGGCCACAAACCGCAAAAGGTGTCCTACGCTTTCTTGTACTTCCACCGCTTTAAACGACATTTTGCCCACATTCCCAGCCCTTTAACCAACCTTCAAGAAACACCTTCGCTTAACGTGGGATTCTCCAAAAGCTGAAGCCTTTTTCTTACCTTTTAACAGGCTTACTAACGGACCTATATTACCTCATTTCGACATTTTGCTTCAATAGAACTACGCACTCACGCCAGTGGCGAAGGAATAGGTGCGGTCTTAGGGTAGCACCAGACTGGCGAACCCCGCGTGGTTGCGTACGCCAGTCGCTTCCTTTCTGCCACCGAGCGCAACTTTTCAATCACAGAACGCGAGTGTGTCGCCCAAGTGTAAGCTGTGGCGAAGTTCCGTCCGTATTTATGTGGCCGTCGATTTCGGTCGTTACAAATCCCCATGCCCTGTGCAGGCTTCAATAACTAAAACATGCCACGGGCCGCCTTCCACTGGGTTTGCGTGTACCAAATGCTCGTTTTTGCTTACTACATGTTCGCTTATTTTAGTTTTAAATGCAGAGCATTTCAGTAACTCACGATGTCACCCGCGTTGACGTCCATAGTCGTAGTCCGCACTCCTCCCCCTACAATATATAAAAAAAATACTATCCGGCGCCTGGTTTCGATCCCTCGACCCTGCGGGCGGAACGCAATGTACATGGTGCTCTACCCACTGCGCCACAAAGCCGACACAGAATGGGAGGCTACGAACGCGCCTTATATCCTTGACTCATTCAAACTACGTCAAGAAGCTGCTGATACAACGCATTCACTACCACCAACTCCCCAAACACTAAACGTTAACGCAATACACCCACCCCCTATGCGACACATTTACTCGAGTCCCCCTCGCGGGGAGATGGGCCCAATTTTTTTCAGAACTCTTCCCACGTAGCTATCTCCAATTGCAGTATCATATCCAAATGCGGTAACGTGCTAGTTCAGGCATTTGTGCAATTTATTTAAAAATCAAAGCGTTCCACGGGGTCTCCTTTATTGCTCATTCTTTACTCCATTTTCAACGTTCCTTTCTTGACCTTTCTAGTTTACTCTGTTTTCCATAGGAGATGTACAATATCGTATAGGTTTGATTTTATCGTTTTATTTCTTGACATTTTTTTCTGTTTTCAGTTTGTTTTTTTCGTTCATCAAAATTCTGTCCGATGAACTACCTTTATGTGCGCTATAACAGCGATTGAAATAGTTATATTTGCCATAGTGGTGAAACAGCGCGCAAAAAACAAGGACAGAAGGAAGAAGACAACAACACGAGCACTGACTAACAACTGAAATGTTTATTACACCATGAAAAAGTAGATAAGAGCGCGTGTGATTATAACAATCTTGGCGCAAGTCTCACATGTGCACAGAACAGCCACTCATTCAACGACGGTCTAGATAGGCGACTTCGCAATCCAGTAGCGATATGGACGGGTAACTAATACAATCATCTGAATTCTTTTTCATATAAAAGGCTTCAGCTATCTCCCTTGTTTGCCTATCTTTGTGAGTAATTAAAACAGTAGTATCATAAACAAGGGATAGCATCCACAACTCTTACGATGCAATGACAAATGTGACGTGGGCGTGCCCTTGAGGGTGTTTTGATGTTCGTGCAAGCGGTCATTGACTCATCGCCCCGTTTGCCCGATGCACTTTGTTTTGCACTTTAAGGGAATGCAACACCCGGCATTTCATCGGCACTCCACAAACAGTGAATAGTGCTTAACACCACAACCCTTTATTTGGGAATCCCCTTTCCTGCACACCTTATGGTCAATTCTGGGTATAAGCCTCTCTAATTTATTGTTCGCCGAGAATAACACCTCAAGATCAAACTTGCCTGCTAGCTTTTTTATTCTATGCGAAATTACATGAAGATAGGGTACAAAACCACACCGTTTGCGCGATTCTTTTTTAACTGGAGATCTTCCGTGCTGCTTCAACTTTGTCAATACTTTTTTTGCAGTAAACACAAGGGTATAATTAGAGAAGCCAGCTTTTTTCAATCTATCTAATTGACACGCAAAACTAGGACCCATGGTTTTAATACAAGACTTTGTTTGCGACGAGTCCAGGCTATTGACAGCAATCCTGGTTTTTACCACTTTAGTGTGGCAAGAATAATACCTCAACAGTGGTTTGTTAAACCTTGGTTGATACATCCAGCAGACACGCTTATCCTGAAAAGTCAGCTTCAGGTCCAAAAACTGGATGACTCCATCTTGGGGAACCTCACTAGTAAACTCTAGAGACGCTGACCAATACCCTCAAACACCTTCAAAACCTTATTCACATGCTGCGGAAAACTACATGTCCGTACGAGCAAGAGATAATCATAAACATATTTGAACACCTTGAAAACTTGGCCTTCCAGATGCTTTGTCAAGACAGTGTCCAAGCTGCTCAAAAAATATTGCTAAGTACAGGAGCCACATGCAAACCAACACAAACACAAGACCTTTGAGTGGAAACCTTCTCCCCCAAGAAACAAGGGTGGACTTCAAATAAAAGTTCAACAGTTCCAGAAAGCTTCCAAGAGACAGACCAGAACTATTAACAAACTTCTCTTCGTCATTCTGATCCGTAATACATCGTTTAACACAAGTTAGTAAACTGCCATTGGAAATAGAGTAAAAGAGGTCTACCACATCAATACTAAACACAGAGCATTCACTAGGTTTTTCAAGAGACAAATATTCCACCACTTGTTCAAATAAAAGTTCAACACTTCCAGAAAGCTTCCAAGAGACAGACCAGAACTGTTAACAAACTTCTCTTCGTCATTGTGATCGTGTAATACATCGTTTAACACAAGTGAGTAAACTGCCATTGGGAATAGAGTAAAAGAGGTCTACCACATCAGTACTAAACGCAGAGCATTCACTAGGTTTTTCAAGAGACAAATATTCCACCACTTGCTCAGAGTCAGTCACAGGAAGAGGATCTTCGATGGCCTAAAAATGCCATTGCTGTTGAAGAAACGTAGAAACAGTGCACTGCCAAGTACCCTACTCCATAATTATCAACCTGGAGGGATCATGTAGTTTATGGGTTTTGGACGATAAGAAAGCTTCCAGAGTGCCTTTTTTTTGCCCACAAACACGAGTGCTGAGGGCATCCGAATTCAGTTCATTTAGCAGCGCAACGTACGGTTTCTTCACGCTGGAAGGTTTCAGTGGAGACTGTTTGAAATTCTTATCAATAGCAGCAAGCGCCTTAACACCAAATGTATCGCCAGGAAGGACAACAAAAAATCCTTCTTTATATGCCGTTAACCACCTTAATTCATTAGCGACAAAGTAGACAACGAGGGAATTCAACGGGCGCCCATTTACATGCTTCGAATTATCCGTGGACACCACCGCGACATACCCTTTAAGACAAAGAGAGCTCTTATCTGATAGCACCCTTTGTGTGACCAACCTGGCCATGACAAGCTTCTCCAAAGGTTTCAGGGCTGAATCCATGGAGAACTTCGGACCAAGCCGGAGTAGACGAAGATGAGATTCAGGAACTTCACATTCGCAGAGCACCAAAACTTCTCTTTCACGGGCGCTGACCTTTTTTTTGTTGGAAGGGTTGGCCATAGAAAGTTCCAGAGCCACTGCGTTGTAGTATCCGCCGTTTTGCACCAGTACGCGAAGCTTCCGCCTCGATCCCTCGCTCACCACATTGTACCTTCAGATATAACCTGAAGACACTTGCCTGCTGATACCACTCCGATCAAAGAAGACGGCAACAACGTCATGTGTGGCTGCCGGAAGGAAGCAACCATCCACGCAATGCTTCAAGTTACGTGAGGCACGTTGACTGTCTGGCATGCCACGAAGCCGACAAAAAATCCTTCTCGACAGATGCACGCAGCGACAGGTGCTCGACAGATGCACGCAGCGATGAGATACGTCAGTACTGCTGGATTTGTTAGATTTAAATTATGACACAAAAAAGAGCCCGAAGAACAAGTAAAGTTCAAAAGTGTCGCGAACTGAGCCAGGTGGTACAGATTCATAGTGGTGAAACAGCGCGCAAAAAACAAGCACAGAAGGAAGAAGACAACAACATGAGCGCTAACTAACTGAAATGTTTATTACACCATAAAAAAGTATATAAGAGCGTGTGTGATCATAACAATCTTGACGTATGTCTCACATGTGCACAGAACAGCCACTCATTAACAACGGTCTAGAGAGACGATTTCGCAATCCAGTAGCGATATGAACGGGCACCTAATACAAAGATGTGAAATATTTTTCATATAAAAGGCTTCAGCTATCTCCACTGCTCTCCTACCTTTGTCAGTCATTAAAAAAGTAGTATCATTAAACAAGGAATAGCATCCGCAACTCTTACAATACGATGACAAATGTGACGTGGGCGTGCTCTTGTGGTTGTTTCGGTGTTTGCGGAAACGCTAACTGAGGCATTGCCCCATTGGCCAGATGTACTTTCTTTTGCACTTCAAAGGAATGCAATACACGACATTACATCGGCACTCAACAAACAGTGACTTGTGCTTAACACTCCAACCCTTTCTTTGGGAATCCCATTTTCTGGACAGCTTATGATCAATTCTGGGTATAAGCCTCTCTAATTTATTGTTCGCCGAGAATACCACCTCAACATCAAACTTGCCTGCTATCTTTTTATTCTATGCTAAATTGCATGAAGATAGGGTACAACAGCACACAGTTTGCGCCATTCTTTTTCAACTGCAGCTCTTCCGTGCTGCCTCAACTTTGTTAACACCGTTTTTGAAGGAAACACAAGGGTATGATTATGGAAGCCGACTTTTTTCAATCTATCTATCTGACACCCAAAGAAAGGGTTGTGGTGTTAAGCACAAGTCACTGTTCGTTGAGTGCCGATGTAATGTCGTGTATTGCATTCCTTTGAATTGCAAAAAAAGTACATCGGGCAAACAGGGCGATGCCTTAATGAGAGCTTGCGCGAACATCGAGACACCCTCAAGGTCATGCCCACGTCACATTTGTCATCGCATTGTAAGATTTGCGGATGCTATCTCTTGTTTATTGATACTACTGTTTTCATGACTCACAAAGATAGGAGAACAAGGAAGATAGCTGAAACCTTTTATATGAAAAAGAATTCTAATGATTGTATTAGTTGCCCGTTCATATCCCTACTGCATTGCAGAGTCGCCTGTCTAGACTGTTGTTGAATGATTGGTCGTTCGGTACACATGTGAGACATACGTCACGATTGTTATAATCACACACGCTCTTATATACTTTTTTATTGTGTAATAAACATTTCAGTTGTTGGTCAGCGCTCCTGTTGTCTTCTTCCTTCGGTCCTTGTTTTTTGCGCGCTGTTTCACCACTATGAATCTGTGCCAACTGGCCCAGTTCGCGACACTTTTGAATTATATTCGCCAATTGTGAAATTTTGTGGAAATTCCGGGTGTTACACTGTTTACTTGTTTTCCAATTTTCGTATTCTTGTTTTGAATGTTCTTTTATAGATGTTTGTAATTTATTCTTTATTTGTAGATATGTACATGATGCATCTTTTTATTTCGTTGGTTCATGTTTGTAAAAACGTTTTTTTTTCTTTCCACTTTGTGATTTTTTAAAATTATGCCCTATTAATTCTTCCCATTTGTGGTGTTCGAGCGATTTACTGTGATACTATGGCCAATTATGCATTTTGAGGAAATGCAGAGCGCTACACATTTTGCTCATTTTCGTTATTATTTACGCTAATTTCCAACGCCCTTTCCTGGTTGTTCTGAACTTAGTCTGCGCTTTCCGAAAAAGATAAGATGCATATTCTTCATTTTATGCTGTCTATTTTGTAACATTAAGAAGACTTGTCTTTCGTTTCTGAATACTCTGTCCGTCCAAGCAACTCCATTTCCCTGCCTTAGTATATAAATGTGTTCCTTTTGTATATTTTCTATTTTTTTTGCAAACTCAGGGGTTCACACGGTTGTCTCTTTTTCCTAATTTTATTCTTATTTCCAACATTCTTTTTCGGAAGTTTTAAATTTACTGTGAGTTGTGCACAAGAGACGTACGAGGTCCGTATTCTTAATTTGGTCAGTTCCCTTTTGTAAAATTTTCATTTTTGTGTTGTTTTTCTGCGTAGAATCGTTAAAAATTGTGTTCTGACAATTATCTCTATTTACGCGAAACCAGCTAATAAATGCGCTACTTCCGTCAATTGTGCATTTGTTCGAAAATGCAGCGTGTTACACGGTTCTCTGATTTTCCCTATTAACGCGATAGCATTATTAGTCTCATTTTTCGGTTTCCCCTTGGCTCTTAGCCATCCGCTATCAGCCGTGAACAACAGGCTTCCACGGAAATACGTCACCGCTGCCACCCGGAAGCTCCGACTTAGGCAACAAGATTAAAGGGCTCCGTTGAACCTGTAATCAGGCACTACGGCAAGCGAAGTTTGCCTTTGCAACGTCCGATACGAAAGAAAGGACAGGCGTTTTTACCAGGTGCCGCGCCTGCGCGGTGACGTTTGTTCATGCCCAGTCAGGGGTGGCATGCTCGGCAGGCACGGTCTCCAGCCGTGCCTGCAATTTACGTCATCACACCAAAACGGGTTTCCAGCAGAAGATCAGAATATAAATTTCCTCTAGTTCATGCCCCGAGGCTACTTGTGGGCTACGAGGCATGTCGTATTTGAAGCCTCCGCAAGAATTTCGACCACTTTAGGATCTTTAACGCGCGCCGCAATCTCGACACACTGGTGTTTTTGTTTTCTGCTTCAATAAGAAAAAGGACTGCCGCGGCAGGGAACGGAACCAGCGGCCTTGGGCTCAACAGCGCAACGCCGCACGAACTGAGCAACCGCGCTGTGTTTTCCTCCGGGGCTTAAGCCGGCACCAAGAGGGGGTGACCTAACTAAAAAAGCGGAGAGAGTAATAACGCCGGCCTCTAAGAACTGATGATGAATTGTAGTGTTGACGTGCCGAAGCAACACAGGCGATCGGGCGCGCTGTAGTGCAGGGCTCCGATTTATTTTTGACCGCCTGGGGATCTATGACGTGAGCCCAAATCTCCCACACACGGTCATTTTTGCTTTTCGCCTTCATCAGTAAAGCGGGCACCGCGTCTGAGATTCGAACCCACGTCCTCTTTCTCACCACCGCAACTCTTTAGATACCGGGTACTCAGAAAGCAAGGACGGCATTGAATATAAGCCGACAATAGCTAAAATAGAGCCCACTATACGTCGTCCAATCACGTGAGGTTTCAGAATACTTTTAAGCATTCCAAATATTTTGTCTACACTGAAAGCTCGGCTTGGTAAACAACGATGGTGCCGTGCGCAAAAGTTAAAAATCACCGTAATAGGTACTAATATCCTCTCAGAGAAAAGCCGTCTAAGAATGCTCGTGGAGTTCTAGACAGGCGAATAAATCGCAACATAATCGCCAAAAAAAAAATGAAATCACCGCCAACGCCGAAACCAGCTGCTACGTCATCTGTGTGGTCCATTACAACCTCTGCCTTGCCTAGTGAAGCCATTTGACCGTGTTGGCATTGATCTGTACGGACCCTTACCATGTACAGCGGCCGCCAACAGCTGAGTTATAGTTGGCATCGACCACTTGAGGCGCACTGGTGAGACCGCCGCTCTACCAGCTGCTACCGAACGGAATGTCGCCTCGCTTCTCCTACGGCATTTTGTACTTCATAACGACGCGCCTAAGGAGCTGCTCAGTGAAAGCGGACGCGTGTTTCTGTCTGACGTCGTCGCAGAGCTTCTTAAGGAATGCAGCGTCATCCATCACAGGAGCACTTCCTACCATCCGCAAACGCATGGTCTCACAGGTCGCTTTAACCGTTCCCTTTAGGACATGTTGTCCAAGTACTTTAGGTCTGACCATGGAAACTGGTACCTTGGTACCTTCTTACGTGACGTAGCCCTACAACACCGCCATCTAAGCTACGACGGGTTTTTCTCTTTGTATCCTTCTATATGGGCGTGAGCCATCGTGCACGCTCGGCAGTATTCCTCCCTACCACCCTAATGTATTTAGGTGCACGCCAGTTTCTGAGGCTGCCAAATACGTCGAAGAATGTCGCCAACTTGCCCGGTCTTTCACCACTGAAGAGCAGGAGTGACAAAAGTCCATCACGGCTGGTGAGCCCGCCCCCAAATTTGTTGCAGGGCCTCTCGTGTGGCTCTGGGTACTCACCAGCACTCCTGGCCTGTGCTCGAAATTCCTGTCAAACTACCAGGCGCCGTACCGCGTTGTTGAACGCACTTTCCGTGTCAACTACGTCGTAGATCCGCTAACGCCTCAACCGAATCTCCGACGCCGTGGACGTGACACAGTGCATGTTGCTCGTCTCAAGCAATATTATGACCCGCTTGTCTCGCCATCGGCTTGAGTCGCCAGGTTGGCTACACTCTTCTCCGGGGGCGGTTGTAGTGAAGAAGATTAGCTATGCTCTCCAAAAGCATCAGAGTCACCATTACCCCGCATGGGTCATGTTGACCAGTGTGAGCAGCGTCATCTTCAGCATAAAGACAGTCGGAAATCCCCATCCCCACCATCTACAGCTACGGGGTTCGCTCGGACTGTTTCAGTCTGCTCGTGGGTACTTCCCTGATGCTCGATTCCTAGCCTCTCGGCTTCAGGAAGACCTTCGCCAATAAATCATCTTTCAGCTCAAACAATTTTTATGCGCTGGGAAATCGACACTGGCATATGAAGCCTTAGCCGTCTCGACTTGTTTTTTGTAGCGTGAGAGTTCAAAGACGAATCTATTTTGGGAATTGCAAGATCTAATAAACTGAACCCCCCGTTATTTCGGCAAATAAATCAAGTCATAATGGTGTTGCTTCGAAAGTGGAAAATTCACTTCTTATACGTATACTCTCCTCTTAGTGAGCTTTTCGAAGCAGCGGTTTTGCGCTAGCTTTCCTATATCTGCTTCACGCTGTCGTTCAAAAAAATCTACCGGAAGCTGCTGTGAAATAAAACAGTTATTCTACCCCTAACCCATTTGTTACGCTAACACGAAGTAATTTTCCACGACTAGTTTTAAGCTGTTAGAAGTAATAAAGACAACGATGGTTTTGAAATAATAATTAGTAAATATATAATAAGGCACTTTGCACGCAAAGAAAATTGCGTAAAATTCATCAACATTTAAAGCAAAGAAGAGGTTGCGTATTGACCGTTAAAGTGTTGTAGGAAACTCGTGCTTAACTACAACCGTAAGCTCGTCTGAGGCCGACAGAGAGCGCAAGGAATGCCCGAGCGCTGGTGAACGCAAAAAAGCGCACGAACGGCCAGCAGTTGTAGGGTATCATCGCGCTGGTGGTTTTCCAATTCCGTGCAACTTTCAAACGGAGCAAAGAATTGTGACAAAATTTGCAAATATCCTGAACACTCCCTACACGATAGTCGTAAATACTTTAGTAATCTATGGATAACTTTTCTAGTTCGGAATAAAGTTCTGGCTCTACTAGAGCAATGCTCCAAGGGCAGACGCCAGAAGTTTCAAGTTGACGTCAGTAGGAAAGGTACAAGGCCCTAGGTTAAGCGTTCAATCACTGAAAAATGCCATTCAATTCGCTTATTGCCTACTTGTTGTGAGGGCGTGCTAAAGGCTTGACTGTGTTATTTGTGCGTCATTATAACGCTCCTGCGTACAACGTTCTATATTTGTATCCGTAAAGCGAGGATTTTGCACTGCTTGATTGTCTCGATGTTGTCTGCAACATCGCCGTTAACTGCGTCATGGTAAAGGGGTGAGCGCCCTCGCTGGGTTTCTCCCGTCGGGGTGCAGGTCCCGCAGGGCAAGTTCGTTTGTACCTCCCTTTCTACGGGTACTAAAAGAAAATGTCTTTTTATGCCACCCTTCTCCGTTATGGGAAATGACAAACATCGCTTCGCCGAACGAATGAAAATTCTACATGCAAGCCGCGGTGTTCAGTGCCATATCTTGTGTAAAACAAAACCATGCGGATCGAAAACCGTGGAAACGCGTGGTCGTAAAACTGCTGAAAATCAGAAACAAAGTGAAATTATGAAATATGTTTGTGGTAAGTGTCGGTTTCAAAATATTCCACTGTGTGTGAGAAGGTTTTAAAGCGGGGGTATATTGAGAGTGGTATGTGTATTTTTTTTTGAGGAGTATAAATAATGGTAAAAACTCTTAGTTGTAAGCAGACGTTCTCCATTAAATGATCTCATTTTTCCATATTCCAAACATTAAAGGAAATCTGAAATGGCGTCATCAAGACTTTTTTTCTAAAAGGGGAGGGGGGATGTTTGCGCTCAACGGTAAAGGATATTGTCACGAAGACAAGGACGATGCAGTTGTGTTGAATGAGAAACACGTTTATTGGAGCGAACTTGTGCTCCCCTAAAACTCAAAAGGATACAGAGGCGGCGAAGCAGCGGTCAACAAAGTGACTTGCACAGAGGCGAGTGTCGTCGAATCGAATGCCCCGGCGTCCGCACTGCAGGCTTTTTATCCTTTGGCGCACGTGGTTCTCGAAACGTCGATTCGCATCGAGAACATAGTAGATCCAAGAAGATTATTCTGGGCTATTCACGTTAGATCGGAATGCTCTCCCTATCACAACAGATAACACATGCGGCACAGAAAGAAAGAATGAAACACGCGCTTCCCTTGGCGCAGAGATAACACAGACCGGCGCAGACGGGCGGTAAAAGCAAAACACAAATAAACAAACCCAATGTATGGTTCGCGGCATTACCCCCCTTCTAAGAGTGCATCGACCCGATGCTAACACAAGCGACAGTCCGAACAAATGAAAATAAAAGTTTGTCATCGTCCGTAGAAAGGTTTTAAGCGAACCACGTGGACGAATTCAGGCCGCGTGAGTCGTCGTGATGAGCCGGAGTCACCATCGGGGATCACTTCGTAGGTAAGTTGGCCAAGACGTCGTAGAATCTGGTCGGGTCCGAAATACCGTCGCAGGAGCTTCTCACTGAGTCCGCATCGTCGGATGGGAGTCCAAACCCACACACGATCCCCTGGTTGGTACTCAGCGTCTCGGCGTCGAAGGTTGTAGCGGCCCGCATCCACCAGCTGCTGGTCCGTTATACGAACTCGAGCGAGCTGGCGGGCCTCCTCCGCACGTTGAAGATATCCGTGGACGTCGGCGTTGAGGTCGTCGTCTTCTACGTGCGGAAGCATGGCGTCGAGCATCGTAGTCGGCCTTCTACCGTAGACAAGCTCGAACGGCGTCAGCTGAGTCGTCTCCTGGATAGCCGTGTTGTACGCAAACGTGACATACGGGAGCACTTCGTCCCAAGTCTTATGTTCAACGTCAACGTACATTGACAGCATATCTGCGATTGTCTTGTTCAGACGTTCTGTTAGTCCGTTCGTTTGGGGGTGGTACGCCGTCGTTATTCGGTGATCCGTGTTGCTGTAGCGTAATACTCCTTGCATCAGCTCCGCAGTAAATGCCGCTCCGCGGTCTGTGATTAGGACTTCCGGGGCTCCATGTCGCAGCACAACTTGGCTTATAAAGAACTTCGCCACTTCTTGTGCAGTCCTCCTCGGAAGAGCGGCGGTCTCTGCGTAGCGCGTCATGTAGTCTGTCGCTACGACAATCCACTTGTTCTGTGATCGTGACGTAGGGAACGGGCCTAAAAGGTCCATTCCAATCTGTTGAAATGGTCTCGATGGGACGGCGATCGGTTGCAGAAGTGCGGCGGGTCTTGTCGGCGGCGTTTTTCGTCGCTGGCAGTCACGGCAGCTCCGGACGTAGTGGGTGACGTCGGAGGTAAGGCCGGGCCAGTAGTACCTCGCCTTGATTTTTCCAATAGTGCGGGCTGTGCCCAGATGTCCGGAAGACGGGTCGCCGTGGCACGCTTCCAAAATTTCGTCACGAAGGTCCGCGGGGATGACGAGAAGGTAATTCGCTCTTGTTCCGGGGCTAAAATTCTTCTTCACAAGGACGGAGTTTCTCAGGCTGAATGCTGGTAAGCTGCGTTTGAAGGTCCTAGGAACGGCAACGTTGTATCCCTCGAGGTACTCGATTATGACGCGTAAGTCGGGGTCGGCACGCTGCTGGGCGGCTAGGTCGCTCTCCGTCACGATCCCGAAGAACGGGCTGTCTTCATCAGAGTCTTGTAGTGGTGGGTCGACGGGGGCGCGGGACAGGCAGTCGGCATCGGAGTGTTTCCTGCCGGATTTATAAATGACTGTAACGTCGAACTCCTGCAGGCGCAAGCTCCACCGCTCAAGACGGCCAGAGGGGTTCTTCAAATTGGCGAGCCAACACAGCGCATGGTGGTCTGTTACAACCTTGAATGGCCTTCCATACACGTATGGGCGAAATTTTGAAATCGCCCATATAATAGCCAGGCACTCTTTCTCAGAGGCAGAATAGTTTTCTCCTCCTTCGACAGACCACGGCTAGCATAGGCGATTACCCTTTCGCAGCCGCTTTGCTTTTGGACAAGGACGGCACCCAAGCCTATATCACTGGCGTCCTTATGCATTTCCGTTTCGGCATTTCCGTCGAAATGAGCGAGCATGGGCGGGCTTTGCAGGCGTTTTTGCAGCTCGCCGAATGCTTTTTCTTGGTCGTTTTCCCAGCTGAAAGGGGTGCTATCTTTCGTCAAGCCCGTGAGTGGCTCTGCAATGCGTGCGAAGTTTGCGACGAAGCGCCGGTAGTATGCGCACAGCCCGAGAAATCTCCGCACGCCCTTCTTGTCTTTCAGCCTTGGGAAGTTCGCAATGGCTGAAGTTTTTGCCGGTCAGGTAGGACTCCCGCGGCGTTGACGACGTGGCCCAAGAACTTGAGTTCCCCGTATGCGAAACGGCACTTTTCAGGCTTCAGCGTCAACCCCGACGTACGAATGGCCTCGAGTACAGACTCCAACCTTGCAAGGTGTTCGTCGAAAGTCCGGGCTAATACCACTACGTCGTCGAGGTATACGAGGCAGGTGTGCCACTTAAGGCCAGCTAGCACAGTGTCCATGACTCTTTGAAACGTCGCTGGTGCTGTGCACAGCCCAAACGGCATCACGTTGAACTCGTATAGGCCGTCTGGGGTTATAAATGCAGTCTTCTCTCGGTCTCTCTCGTCCACTTCAATTTGCCAGTAGCCGGTCTTCAGGTCCATCGATGAGAAGTACTTCGCGTGGCAGAGGTGGTCGAGGGCGTCGTCGATTCGGGGGAGGGGGTACACGTCCTTTTTCGTGATTTTGTTCAGTCGCCGGTAGTCAACGCAAAACCTTAATGTGCCGTCTTTTTTCTTTACGAGTACGACGGGCGCAGCCCAGGGGCTTTTCGATGGCTGTATAATGTCATCGCTCAGCATGTCGTCGACTTGAGTCCGGATGGCTTCCCGTTCGTGTGAAGAGACGCGGTACGGTGACTGTCGGGTAGGTCGGGCTCCATCTTCGGTTATTATTCGGTGCTTCGCTAGAGGGGTCTGACGTAGTTTTGCGCTCGACGAAAAACATTCGCTATAGCGACGCAGCAAAGCCAATAATTCCGTTGTTCTTGCGGTAGCGCCGGATTCACGTCGAATGGCTGCGGGAGCTTGAATGTTTCTACGGGTGTGCGTTCAAAGTCGGCGACTGCGATCACATCACTTGCTTCTTGCGTTTCTTCGAGGAACGCAATTGCAGCTCCCTTGTTTAAACGCTGGTACTCTTCGGTGAAATTAGTGACCAAAACGTGAGATTGGCCTTGTTTAAAGTGCGCAATGCGTCTTGCGACGGAGACACCGCGGTCGAGAAGCAACCTTCGATCACTCTCTACGATAGCGTCGATGTCAGAAGCAGCATCCTCACAGTAGACGGCGATCATCAAGCTTGCGCGGGGTGGCAGGGTGATGTGATCGTCGGCGATCCTGACAGCAGCACGGTGATCGGGGTTCGGCTGCGGCGTCGTGGAGTGATTGGAGGAAAATGTTATCGACTTGGTCTGCAGATCAATAATTCCGCCGTTGTCCGTCAAAAAGTCCATTCCGAGAATCACGTCGCGGGAGCAGTTAGGCAGAACGACGAACGCCGCAGGGTACGTTGTGCCGTCTATGGTGACGCGCGATGTGCACGTTCCACTTGGCGTCACGAGGTGGCCTCCTGCATGCGTATGTGCGGACCGTCCCATCTGGTCATAACTTTCTTCAGTTTAGACGCAAATGGTCCGCTCATTACCGAATAGTCAGCTCCCGTGTCTACGAGGGCGACTACGTCAAAGCCGTCGATGGACACCTTGAGGTCAGATGCAATCGTCCTCGAGTTCCGGGTTCGTCGGGGCGTCGTATCTCTGCTTGTACGTGTTGATGGTCGGGCACTGTGCATCGTCGTTGTCGTCGTCTTCTCAACGGACGTCTCGGTCAGGTCGGGTACGCGTCGCGCCGTGTAGCTGTCGTCGTGTTCGGGAGTCTCGTCAGGGTTAGGTCGGGTCGTCGGGATGAGGGCATGTCGTGAATCACTGTCTTCAGCGCGTCCTTGCGTCGTTGGAGGGTTTCTAGTTTTTCGCCGTAGAGCAACTTCACCTGCAGAAGTTGCCGCCTTTAGTCTCCCCCGCGTGGGCTGGGGGACCTTCCACGGGCGAAGTCAGCGTTGCTACGGTGGTTCGGCGATTGGTAGGGGTAGGGCGACGGCGAACGGTTGAAACGCGCTGGGACACGCCTGGTTTCAGATAGATACTCGTCGATCTCACGTGGTCGTTGGCCAGGGAGAGGGCGAGGTGCGTCGACGGAGAAACCACGCAGTCCGAGTCTCTTGTATGGGCAGCGACGGTAAATGTGGTCGGGCTCTCCGCAGTGGTAGCACAGAGGAGGGTTATCGGGAGTTCGCCATACGTCCGTCTTCCTCGGCGTCTGGTTTCGGGCTACCGGGGGTCGGGCGGGTGACAGTGGGCGGCGGTACGGCGGGGCCTCTTGACGGCTTGTTGGAGCAGGGCGGGGTCGACGAACAGCCGCGGAGTATGTCATAGCTTGTGGCTCTCGGGGTACCTCGGATGGCGTAGAAGTTCCCAACGCTTGTTGCAGTTCTTCTCTAATCACGTCGGTGAGGGAAGCGACTTGGGGCTGCGGCGGCGTTGGGAGAAGTTTCCGCAGCTCCTCTCTCACTATTGCGCGGATAGTCTCGCGTAGGCTGTCGGCCGGGATCCGCGTGCTGCCAAAGTCGTTCGCATTATCCGCGCCAACAAAGTTGCGGTCATACTGCTTAGCACGCATTTCGAGGGCTTTCTCAATGGTGCTGGCTTCGGTCACGAATTCGGCGACGCTTTTGGGCGGATTTCGGACAAGTCCAGCAAACAGTTCCTCCTTCACTCCGCGCATTAAGAAGCGCAACTTCTTTTCTTCCGTCATTTCGGGGTCCGCGCGGCGAAATAGCTGCTTCATCTCCTCAACGAAGATCACGACACCTTCGTTGGGGTGTTGCGTGCGCGTTTCCAACAAAAGGGCGGCTCTTTCTTTCCGCACGACGGTAGTGAAGGTCTCAGTAAACTCGCTTTTGTACTGAGCCCAGTTTGTCAAGGAGCTCTCGTGGTTCTCGAACCAAGTGCGAGCAGAATCTTCCAAGTAAAAGAAAACGTGCCGGAACGTTTCTGCGTCGTCCCACCTGTTGAATTTCCGGACGCGCTCCAGTTTCTCCAACCATTCTTCTGGGTCTTCTGCGGCGGCTCCTCGGAACGATGGCGGTTCCCGGGGCTGCTGCAGGACGATTGGCGACGTTGTTTCTTGCACCATGGTGTTGGTTGCAGCGTTCCTTTTCTAGGGCCCTTCTGGCATCAAACCGAACTCGGGCGGTAAATCTTGCAGGCGGGGGCTGGCTCTTGTTGGACTGGCTTGGCGGCTTTTCGAGGTTCTAGTGGGCATGAAGGGTGCGTACCCAGCACCTCCACCAGATGTCACGAAGACAAGGACGATGCAGTTGTGTTGAATGAGAAACACGTTTATTGGAGCGAACTTGTGCTCCCCTAACAACTCAAAAGAATACAGAGGCGGCGAAGGAGCGGTCAACAAAGTGACTTGCACAGAGGCGAGTGTCGTCGAATCGAATGCCCCGGCGTCCGCACTGCAGGCTTTTTATCTTTTGGCGCGCGTGGTTCTCGAAACGTCGATTCGCATCGAGAACATAGTAGATCCAAGAAGATTATTCTGGGCTGTTCACGTTAGATCGGAGTGCTCTCCCTATCACAACAGATAACACATGCGGCACAGAAAGAAAGAATGTAACACGCGCTTCCCTTGGCGCAGAGATAACACAGACCGGCGCAGCCGGGCGGTAAAAGCAAAACACAAATAAACAAACCCAATGTATGGTTCGCGGCAATATCATGCCGAGGAATCTAGCAGGAGCTCCGAGCCTCCAAACCTCATTGGTCAAGAGCTCCCCGAGCTGAAGCTTCAAAGTTTCTTCTAGGGCTCGGAAATATTCTCAACAGTTCTTAGAAGAGCGGTTGTGACGCAGCCATAGCTATCGTAACTAAAATGATTTGAACTGTTCTCCATGTCAGTTGATGTTCATCAGAAATCATTAGTGTCAAATTACGCTCACCTTTTGTGTTGTTTTCTGTAGCTTACCCGACAGGTGCTGCAAACAGATTACAAACTTGTTTGTCTTAAATGAAAAAGCAGGAAAATTGGAATTGAAACCCGGGTGTTGATTCAACACAACAGGAAAGAAGGAAAATAGCACGGAAATTCCGGGATTTGGGTAATACTGCGTAAGCCTTTCGTCTCCGCTTCTGGGCTTGAGGTTTTCATTTTCTGTCTTTATCGAATGCTCTACAGTTACATTACCGCAATATTTCAACGTGTTAATTTTGCAAATTACAGAATTTTGTGCTGATAGCAGATACAAGGTAATCCTTTTACGAAGTTACCAAGAGTCTTTGCTGGGCTGCTCACAAGAGAAAGCGGACGCTACTAAAACGTACCAGGGAGCCGCCCTGCCAAAGTTCAAAATTGTAGCCCGGTACGTGGCCAAAACAAAATTTAAAAACCCCTTTGCAGCTTGTTGATTTCCGTACCACCTTTCACTCCTCCAAGAGCTCCAATCAGAGCTCAAAACAGCGGTGAAATAAGAAAGGGAATGCAACTAGCGGTTTATATTGTTGCGAAAAATAATAAAACGCATAGCCGCTACAATACTCCATGTACGCACTCTCTGAAACTGTGCTGAAAGTTCCTCATGGTTTTTATTCATTGCATTCATCATCAAGTTTTTATTAGGGTTTTAAAAGGTCCCATTGTAGATAAAAAAAATTAGTCCACTGAAATATTGATGAATATTTGCGCGGAGTAGTTTAAAAGACGCGCAAAAAAATTTTGTATTTTCAAATCAATTTTTCATCGCCACTTGGAGAGGTGGCACAAACAGCAGTATTATGCAGATAGCATTTTAATTCGCTTATATCCGAGAGGATTCGCACATATTCGAATGTGTGTGGTGATTTGGAGTGAGAATAAAGATACCAACGTAGAAAAATGCACCTAGACGCCGCTACTAACGCTCCGCTTCAGGTTAATTCCGATAATGCGATGCAATTAATCAGTTTTTCATGGTTTATGGTATAAATACATTGCGATGCCAGACCCCGGCCACGCGGCGAAAAAGTAAAAGTGGTCTGTGGCGTGTCATTTCATTATCCCTAGGCACACACGCAGACACATACATACACTCATTTAAAGATAGTGTGAGCTGTCTTTCAGTGTTACAGGATATCATTTCGTGTACTGGTCAATCTCACCATAACCTGTACCAGCCAGGAACACTCCCATTACTTGTTCGCAGTGTCTAGAGTGCCGTCCGACGGCACTCCAGCTGATCGTGCAGGCATGGCTAGAGTGCCGTCCGACGACATTCGAATATTTAACACTAGGCTAGCACTGGCCAAAGAGTCTGTCTTCGTAGTGTAGAGGATCCGTCCTAGCTTCTTGATCCCAAAGTCGGTGGTTCGAGACCGTTTTTTTATTATTTAATTGAAGTGCAATTTTTATGCCTTAGGTTAGTTTTGGTGTTTTAAATGATTTCTTCGCGTGCGCTAGGTTATCTTCTGTTATGTTTAGGTTAGGTTGCCTAGCTTTAAGTTATCTAGAGTGGTGTACTGCCAGACTCGGCAATTTTACCACAAAACGCCGGTGGACGTCGATATAGTGGAGTGCCTATATTACCGTCGGACGGCATTCTAGACACGGCCTTACTTAGTTCATTATTACAAACGCATCGCCCACCATCATCATCTAGCCCACAGGCACCTTCTTTCTTGGTCTCTGCTTGGTCTGGTCTCACACCAAGGTCGGTCGCACTTTTTCCCTACAATAAACACTTAACCATGACCCCAGGTCCACGCCTGTCAAGCTGTAAAGGTTGCCAAAATCACTCTTGCTTATCTCGACCCCTCCGGCACTTTCCTGGAGCTCCGTTCGGGTCGGTGACGTGCCACGACTACGGCCAGTGCGATTACGGCCAGCACTACAACCGCTGGCCATATTGTTAAAATCCGGCAGCGTTACCCCCCGTTTTTCTGGACTCCTCGGGGACGACGTCGACGACTGGCTTGACAACTACAACCGCGTGCGTGCCTTCAATCTATGGGATGACTCCCTCAAGCTAATGAACGTGTCGCTCTTGTATAACCGAGCGGGTTAAAACTTGGTTTTACAACAACGAGAAAAATTTAACCGACAAGGACCACTGTACAACTGAACTGCATCCTGAACTGAACTGCAGAAGCGGCCAAAAACAAATTGGGAGACTCTTTCAACAAAGAGGCGAGTCATACACGTATACATTGAGGACGTTTTTAACCGCCTGTCGGCGCGCCAACAGCGACATGGCGGAGGGAGGCCTCTTTCGCCACATCCTTAAAGGGATTCACGCCTTTTCTTTCAATGCGCTAGCAGGAGAAAGCCTGGGCGGTGTTTGTAAGGTATTCACAAGTTTTCAGTGACTTTACGATTTAAAGTCATTGCGCTGCAACTCGCAAGTTAGACGCAAGCTCCACCACGACTTTGACCTACGGGCGTTGTTGCGGTCCACCATCCATGAAGATCTTTACGGAGAGCCGTCATGAGAATATGCGGGTGGTCACCATCAGTCACCCGTAAATGTATTGCGTGGGATCATTCGCGAAGAGCTAGCCTCCGCCACGTGCAGCCATTCCGAGAAGCGAGACATTCCTGGGCCGTCGCCCAATTCTCCTGCTGTCCCTGTTGCTCCATCCCCGCCGGAGCCTTGCGATCCACACCTTGCTTCATGGTCAAGGGCTCCTCCGTAGCCCCTCTACTACTCAGGCTGGCGTCAGCCTCTCCCAGGTGTTATTACTGTGGCATTCGAGGCCATATATCCCGACTTTGTAGGAAACGCCAGCAGGATGAAAGAAGCGCCTACCTGTATTTTTTTTCGTAATGACCGACGCTAATTTTACGACTCTCACCAGCAGTCTTGCCTGTATGCTTCGCGCCGTTTATTTTCACCGTCGCCGTACTCGTTGCACCAACTTCGCAACTCGTCCTTTTTAAGACGCTGTTCGGATTTCCCTCACCAACGATCTAAATCGCCCCTTCGCCCGGCTGCTCGACTCCCTTTAAACAATCCGGAAAACTAGAATGAGCAGATTTAGGCGCAGCCCCCTGGCGGCCGTCTCTGGGCTGAGCCTCGTTGTCGGCGTAACTGATTGAATGATTGCAAGTGAAAGAAAAAGCGAAAGATGAAGTAAAGCAAACGTAGGCAGCGTCACAAAATTGGGAGGGTAGGGTGGTTCGCCATGGAGGCGCGATCTAGCGCTCTCCGAAAGTGTGCGGTGGGAGAGAGGAGGCGGCAGTATATTCTGCCCGAAAGGATGCGTTGACGGCGCGACCTTTGAAAAAAACGAGAGGGTGGCTTTTGCGTGACGCTGATGTGCGCTCGCTTAAGACGCACTTCGCGGTCCCTCCCTGAGACTCACTTCGCCGCGAAGCAAAGGCTCATCATCGCTGCCGTCGAGAGAACCCAGGAGTGAGTGCGGCCTCAGCGCACTTCTGCTGCGCACCAATTTGGCATTACGGGAAACCGTAATCGCCGGCCAAATTTTCGGAGTGGAAACTGCGTCGTTTGGAAAAATTACAAACCCTCTTTTTCCACAATAGAGAGGGTTGACTGTATTTGTTGAACGCATTCGAGTAGACGCCGTTGTATATACTGGTGCCAGAATTTTCATCATCAAAGCAGATTTAACTTCTCGGCTCCTAAAATTGAGAACTAATTATGTCGGTTCATTCCTACGAGGTGCTAAGGACGCCATGATTAAGACTTCTGGACATTGCACGACCCGAATCGTAACAGTGGAGTTCTTCATTATAGTTAGCTCGCAGTGTTGTCGCCATGTGCACATCAAATTATTTTGGGGTGGGATTTTCTGCCATCAAACTCTCCGGTAATCTCCTGCCTTGAACCCTCCATTCACCTTTCCGATACCGACCTTGCCAGTTTACGAGACGTTACAGCACCCCGATTTGTCGCAAGCGCAGATTATGTTCTGTCTCCCGGTCAGGAAACTGTATTTTCTGTTACTCGTGGGACTACCCCCAGGGAGATGTGATTGCTGTACCCACTGGTACCTTCCCTGGCATAGGCGTTATAATATCCCCAATTTTATTTCGCTTTAGATTGAGATCAGCAGTCATCACCATCACGAACACTATTTGTTTGTCCATTCTACTTCCTCAAGGCACCTGCGTTGCGTATGCTTCCTGCGATGAAGTTGGCCCTTTCCCCTTTCGTTTTCTAATGCCTGTTCGGTACAGCTGTGGTCCGGAACATACGTCCTCGTGCTTTACTTCTATTATCAAGCCTTAACTTTCCGTGGAAAACAAGGAACACAATTGTGCATACCAAACAAGCGCAAGGATTATTGGACTCATTCTTCACAGCTTGGATGCACATTGGTATAGACACTGATGGTTCGTGTATAATCAGCCGCCGCCAATATGAGGTATCATCGCCGGAACACGAAATCATCCAAGTAGACGTTGACGACATGCTACGGCGATACATCGTTGGTTCTTCAGGAAGCTCTTGGTCATCACTACTTGTTTTGTTCTGTAAGAAAGGGAGTAGAGTGCGCTTTTGTGTAGACTATTGGGCTGTTAACAAAATACCCTAGAAAGATGTTTACTCTATGCCACGACTTGATGATGCCCTCGACATGTTACACGGCACAAAGTACTTTTCCAGTCTGGATCTTCTGTCGGGATGTTCACGGATACCCAAGAACAAAGCCAGTGAAAAAAAATCTTTTTTCCACACCGGACGGCATCAATAAGTTGAACGGGAGGCGCTCGGATTGTGGCACGTTTCGGGCGCCTTTGAGAGCATGATTGAAACCGTCCTTCGTGGGTGAAATGAAAGGCCTGTCTTTGTTAAATTGATGACATTGTTATTTTTTCTTTTCCACTTTCGCTGAACATCAACGTTTGGACGAAGTATTGACGTGTCTTTGCCAAGCTGCTCTCCAGGTCAAAACAAGGAAATGGCATTTCGCGAGCACTTCAATCAAAGACTTGGGCCATGTTGCTAGCAAGGAAAGAATACGCCCCTACACAGAGAAGACCAATATAGTTCCGACATTGTACCAGCCTCTTAGTCAAAAAGAACTTCGCAGTTTTCTTGGATTGGCTTGCTAGTTTCGACGCTTCAATCGTAATTTTCCAGCATTTGCTTCTCCACGTACCAACATGTTCACATACGGAACCCCATTCCCCTGGGCTGAAGACTGCGAAACAGCTTTCAAAACCCCAAAAGGAGCACTAACTTCTGCACCTGTACTATGCCATTTTGACGACTCCGCCCCAAAGATTCTTCATACCGACGCTAGCGGACATGGTCTTGGTTCTGTCCATCGACAATGTGCCGATTCCTCATCGGAACGTGTTGTCGCCTACGCGAGCCCCACTTTTCCCCCGCTGGAAAGAAGTATACCATAACCGAGAAATTGTGGCTGTGCAAAAACTACCGAGAAAGAGAGGCTGTGCGAAAATTTTGACCTTATTTGTCCGGGAGCCATTCCTAGGTTTTGATAGACGATCATGTCCATACCCGGTTGTCGTCGCACCATAAATGTATCGGGTCGTCTTTGCCCCTGGATTATGCTTTTGCAGGAGTATGACTTCTCTGTCAGCTACAAGTCGTGCAGAACCCACAAGGATGCTGCTACTCTGTTCCATTGTCCACAGTCCTCACCACCAGATATGTTGTCGTCTTCTGTTGCGCAAGCGGCATTGCCCATGACATCTCGGCACGTCCCCTGAAAAGGTCTTCCTTCTAACCGTGCAATATTACAACAGGACGACACATACTGTCAAGAAGTAGTGGTCAAACTGGAGTGTTCGGCATCACCACCCAATAGAGGTTCAAGGCTGGCAACTGAGAAAATTTTGTCTTCTGATGGGTGGAGCTCTTTACCGCCTCAATTATCATGCCACCGGCGACCGAGTGCTTCTAGGGATTCCAAGCTACCTACGGAACCAGATATTATAAGCTTTTCGCGACGACCACACCACTGAACATGTTGCTTTCCACAAAACGAATAACAATAAAAAGCGTGTACTTTTGGAAGGGCACTCCGGACAGCGCGGGTGAATACGTTGCTTCATGCCCTTCTGCCACTTCCGTAAACGCCAACTTCGGGCTCTGCCGGAATACTAACACCTGTTTCCTGTCCTCCTACTCAATTTGAAGTTGTTGGCATCGACCTGTAGAGACCTCTTCCTTCAACGCGGACTGTTCATCGCTGGATTGTGGCTATGGCCGACCACCTGATGAGGTATGCGGAATCTGCTCCTCTCCGTACGAGTTGCGCTTCCGATGTTTCAGATTTTTTCACAAGCTACCTTTTTGTATCATGGGCCCTCTAGCGCGCTTCCAAGAAGTTGCGGTAAAACGTTCCTGTCGGCACTCATTACAGAAGTCATTCAATCGGCCCGTACCACCCACAAAGCAACTTCAAGTTATTACCCTCAGACGAATGGACTGACAGAACGATTTCATCGTGCCCTATTAAATATGATTACCTCCTATATACTCTGACCACGACAATTGGGACGTTATGCTTCTCTTTGTAACATACGCTTACAATAACGCCGTTCAAAGTACAACCGGATTTTCACTTTCTTTTCTTGTTTACGGTCGCCACCGCTTCTGTTCTGTACTCGTTTCTGTTTTCCTGCCGGTATCTACGACAGACAAGGCACCGGATCAATTTGTTTTCCTTCTAGTGCATTGTCCAAACCTCACCCGATTCAGCACTGAGTCCTGCCAGAACTACCGAATATCTCCCTATGACGCAGCTCACCGACATATCACCTCTCGACTTGGAGACGACGTGTTGCATTGATGCCTCAGCGTGCGCCAGGACTGGGCGAAAAGTTTTTGCACGTAGTCTTAGGTCTCTAACAGTTATTTAGCGCATCTTCCCAGTAAACTGCTTAGTAGCTCCTACTTCTTGTGTAACCGACCACCGGTGCCGCCACCTTGAGCTTATACGCATGTCACGTATGAAGCCGTTCGTCTACCGTTCTCTATCTTCTTGACTTTCGGCAGTTGGGCCGCCTCTCCGCCAGGGGTGAAATAGTCAGGCCACAGTCTTTCAGTGCTACAGGATATCATTTCGTGCACTTGTCAATCTCAACCTAACCTGAACCAACTAGGAACACTCCTATTACTTGTTTCGTCTTTATTAACGCATCGACCAACATCATCATCTCGTCCGCGGGTGCGCTCTTCTTTTGCCGACGCTTCAACTGATCTCACACCAAGGGCGGTAGCGCTGTTGCCCCAGAATTAACGCTTCAGCATGTCCTCTGGTCTACGCGTCTCAATATATGTACAGGGTGGCCCAGCTATCAAGCACAAAGATTTTAGTAATGCGAAATGGCGTTACACGAAGAGAACCTAGTGTGTAATGTTTCCCGTATTGTGGAGAAGCGGCCAGTAAGTTTTTCGTTAATGGGAAAATAAATTCATTGTAATTAATTATCCAACTTCAGAAGTACTCTTCAAATCAGTAAAGTGTCATTGGGAACTTGTACGTACCCACAAGAGGCATCTAACACCGGTATTTTCATCGACGCACTAATTCCCTTCTCATACATTCTGACTGACAACAAAACCACCCTCCAAATTTGTATATATATATATATATATATATATATATATATATATATATATATATATATATATATACATATATATATATATATAGTAAGGAAATGAGGGGCTCGTTGAGGAAAATACAGAAAGATAGGGCAGCAGTCTACAACGCCAAAGGAGGCATAGGGGTGTGGTTAGGCTATTTTCTTTTTCACTACGGTTAATGAAGTAAACATTTTTTTTAATATACAGAAGAAAGAAAGAAAGAAAAACACGCGCCCAGAGTGGGGACCGAACCCACGCCTTTCGATTACATGTCGAATGCCTTACCAATTCGGCTATCTGGGCGACTGTGTCCGCCTTCACTTTCTGGGCTATTTATATTTACTAGAGGTGTATCTGACGCTTGAGGGTGATGGCCAGCGCCACTCTGACTACACGGGGAGAAGGGGACCTTCTTTTCAACCCCCGGGGCGTGACTCGAGCGTCTACAGCCTGTCATGAGCGGGTAACTGGCGGGAAGCCCTCTTATGCTACCTAGGCATCAAGGCTGCCAGAACCGAGACCCTCGCTAGGCTTTCGCAGAATAATATATTAAGGAAATGAGGGGCTCGTTGAGGAAAATACAGAAAGATAGGGCAGCAGTCTGCAACGCCAAAGGAGGCATAGGGGTGTGATTAGGCTCTTTTCTTTTTCACTACGGTTAATGAAGTAAACATTTTTTTTAATATACAGAAGAAAGAAAGAAAGAAAAACACGCGCCCAGAGTGGGGACCGAACCCACGCCTTTCGATTACATGTCGAATGCCTTACCAATTCGGCTATCTGGGCGACTGTGTCCTCCTTCACTTTCTGGGCTATTTATATTTACTAGAGGTGTATCTGACGCTTGAGGGTGATGGCCAGCGCCACTCTGACTACACGGGGAGAAGGGGACCTTCTTTTCAACCCCAGGGGCGTGACTCGAGCGTCTACAGCCTGTCATGAGCGGGTAACTGGCGGGAAGCCCTCTTATGCTACCTAGGCATCAAGGCTGCCAGAACCGAGACCCTCGCTAGGCTTTCGCAGAATAATATAGTAAGGAAATGAGGGGCTCGTTGAGGAAAATACAGAGTGGCGCTGGCCATCACCCTCAAGCGTCAGATACACCTCTAGTAAATATAAATAGCCCAGAAAGTGAAGGAGGACACAGTCGCCCAGATAGCCGAATTGGTAAGGCATTCGACATGTAATCGAAAGGCGTGGGTTCGGTCCCCACTCTGGGCGCGTGTTTCTCTTTCTTTCTTTCTTCTGTATATTAAAAAAAATGTTTACTTCATTAACCGTAGTGAAAAAGAAAAGAGCCTAACCACACCCCTATGCCTCCTTTGGCGTTGTAGACTGCTGCCCTATCTTTCTGTATATATATATATATATATATATATATATATATATATATATATATATATATATATATATATATATATATATATATATATATATATATATATATATATATATATATATTTATATATTTCTATATATATATAGTGAAAGAAGTCGACTGCCACGTTTCCCGTTTTTTGTTGCCAAAAGTTTCTGAGTTAGAAACTTCTTCAGTGCTGTATTTTAATTTCTCACATTTCGCCTTTATGCAAAAACTTCTGTGAGGGAGGGTCACTCCCCTCATCCCTCGAGAAGATGTCGCGGGTGAGGGGCGTTTCAAACACTTTGAGCAAGTGAGGCATTCCGATTGGCTAGAAAGGTCGAAGGTAAGGGAAGGGGAAATAACACCGACGAAAAGCATCACGAAAACACGATAACAAGAAGCACACAAACACACACAAAATCAAAAACAAGAGTGAGTCCTGCGCGCTCTGTAAATGGTGTAAAAGTACTCAGCGGGAAGGGAAAAGGGGCAAAAAAAAGGGGTGAAGGAAGACGGACATAAGAGGGCGGCGCAGGCATAGATGTTCGATTCGGTCAAACTGCCAGGCCGCATGCGTGCATGGCCCGCCCAGTCGACACATGGTCCCCGAGGCATAATCGTAATTTCGTGTCCCATTTTCGGTTTTGTTTTACTTCTGGTTAAGCTTACAGCAGCTCTCGTGTTGGCGCCACTTCGACGAAACCAAGTGGTGGAGGAAAGCTCTGCCGCGCGGCCAGCGAGCCACGGGGCAAGTAACACTAGGATTTGGTTTTGTTTGCGGTGCATTCCTCGGCCGTTTGTCTGTCAGCTGTGCGGCGGTCATAATGCAAGCCACTGTGCGTCGGCGGGCCCACGGGGCGCACTCACAGCTGTTTAAGGTGACTGATGAGACGGGTGATGGTTGCCGAACTGGCGGGGAAGCGGGGGGGAGGAGGGGGCGTTCTATCACGTTTGTTTTGCTTGACTTTGTCCCTAAAACGGGGTTTCCTTTCTTCCTCCCTGCTTTTTTTATGTTGTATGCACAATCCCAGTTCCGCGCTCTCCGCCGCCGTCGCCCGCAAGGCCCCGATATTTCCGCCTAAGGCGCTGCTTTTTGCCGCAAGAATGAGAAGCGGCCCTGGTCCTAATTGATGCCATGGGTGAACGCCTGGAATTTATGCGTAAAGTAGGACTCCCTCAGCTCGCGTTCGAGGGAAGAGCGGAAGCCAGACTGCCGGAGAGTAATTCTGATATGCTCATTTGAATGGTCCGGCAGGCGCATATGTTTGCAAAATGGTAGAGCCGGCTGTGAGGTGACGTGGGCATGTTGCAAATCGTGTTCGAATATCCCGCACAAATTTCCCGTGGTTGGGATTAGCCCCACGCAAGGAAGCAGCTAGCATGTTGTTGCATATCGTGTTTGAACCTCCCACGCAAACCTTAAGAAGTTTGGATTAGCGGAGAAAGGAACAGCGTTTGGGGAAAGTCCAGGGAAGTGCGCTCCTTGGTGGCGACCCGTGAAACATGTGTGAAAGAAAGGCAGTGAGAGAGGTGACGTGGTGGCCGCACGCGTCGTACTCCACTTCACCATTCGCTAGACGCTCTATTCCGTTTTCTTTCTTTCGTTGCTGCTGCGCTCGCTCACTCGGTTACGCAGACATAAACAGACTCCGCTCCCGTGAAGCCAAGGTAACGGCTGCGAATGGCCTGCCCCCTAAAACGACTGAACCCCGTCGTCGCGGCGTATGTCCCTTCTAACCACGCGTACATCAGCGGTTCCCGGTTTATGCGTGCGCAGTTTTGTAGTGAAAAACAGTGGTAGTGAGAAGAGGAGCCGTGCACGCGCAGCTATTGGTTTCATGCCCGTACTGATGGATGGTATGACGGTTGTGCTGGTACGAGATTTAAACCCGGACGTTAAACGGCCCGATGGGACCTGTCCGGAGTCCATAGTGGTAGAGCGGATTGGGTTTGTGTGTTAGGCTAAGTTCACATTAGCGATGGAAAACCAATATCGTGGAATAAGGATGCAAAAAATGCCATGTCCCGCAGTTCGGGTAGCTGAGACGTAAAATAACGTCATTGATTAGGTCATTGCGACAGGTGGGGCAACAGTCTGAACACGGCCGTACACAAACAGTAAGATGCTTACGACGCGGGAGGGACACAGGTAGTTTCATGTTTATCTGCAAGAAGAAAGCTTGGATCCGTCAGAGGGTCATTCAGCTAATGGCGTAGGAAATATGCTCCATCGCAAATTACGACAAACGTGTTTTGTGAGGGATGACCTTTTCAGGTCATCCCTCTTCACAGGGTGTAATGGCACTATTTTTTTTATTTGGCGTGTATCCTTCCGTCCACTTCCACGTGTCCCTCCACTTTTGTTTTCATGCTTTTTCCTTACGACTTTGGTTGGTTGGTACCACATCTAGTCGCGACTTTTTTACAACCTTTGAAGGTTGTAAAAAAGTCGCGTACAACCGTTGAAGGTGGAGTCGATAAAACCCAATTTCTTGCGAGCACATGTAGCTGACGATGGTGGTCCCCCTTTTTGGGGGACGGGGGCGGCACGGGTGACAACTGTAGTGAAAGCCTCCTGCCTTGGACAGCACAACTGCAACTACTATTATTTAGGCGTTCTTATTGCTGGGCAAATGTCTACCAGGCATCCGTAAATAACGTGCTGCAGGGTGCCGACGTACTGACAGGCAGTACACGAAGGTGAGAGCCATGCGGCTGGTTGACTAAGGCGTATTTTGGCAGGCCTGGGAAACGTGTTCGCTGATAAAACACGCTATGTGTGTTTTTCGTAGACATTACGTCGTCTGTGTGCCTGTGGGTCGACATAGCAAAAAAGGCAGTAATTAATACGTGGTAATTTTATTGTAGGTGTCACCAAGTCTTCAACGAGCCCGCGCGATGACACGGGAATGAATTTAGATATATTTTTATGGATAACATTCGAGCCACACTCTGAGAACCTTCATACTCCTCCTAGTTAGTGCGCGCCAGAGCCCAGAATATTTCTAGGGTGACATTCAGGATGCCTGTTTGGGAATGTTCAATGCCTTAGTCGAAATAACGCTGAAGGCAAAATTTTAGGCTGTGTGTTAGAATCAGTGATAATTGTGGAAGGTGTTTTTGCATTAGCGCTAATGCTCTGGCCGCCTCTTTCGATGTGGCTGAGTTGGTGTGTGGATGGCAAGGACGTTGCGCTGAACGTTGCAACATTTTTTGTGAGGATACTTATCGACAACTACGGCACTGTTTTATTGTTTTGTGCCTTTCTTTTTGGTTTTCGTTCGGGTATTTTAACCCACCTACTTTTACAAGTGGACTGCCGAGACTACGCTACGCGTTCCTGAGAATCATCAGTTTTTTTCTGGCTTGGGCACTCCTGTCTCTTCACTTGCTGTCCAGTTCATTGGTTAACTGGTACAACGTCAGCACCGAACGCACTGCAGCAAGTATTGTTGTGCTGCCGTCTACGTGCCGAGCCACCGCGGTGTAACTCAGTCGAGTCGTGCTTTAAGACTTCGGTTCTATGTATATGGGAACGCTGATGTACCCGGCCTATTTTAGGTACGTAAATCACAACAATATCCCGTATTTAAACTTCTTCACACTTTTCGACACTTGACTAAGAATTTTTGATCTTTACAGCAGAGCCCATGTTTGATGCACACGCCATCCATTTTCGACCTAAAGCACAGGAAAAATTTGGCCCTACAGAGGGCTCAAAGAAAACAAACAGCACAAGATGCGATTACTCATCCAGATAGAAATAGCAGAGGACCCAGAAAAATTCTTCAGCATTAACGAAAGAATGGAAATTGTCGTGATCAATCTAAACAAGCGATATAAATTGAAGATAGTAAAAAGCCAAACGCTAGGTAAGACTTTCCGTCGTATCTGGGTATGAATTTTACGACTTTCCGTCGACCCTACCAAGCCCTAAATAGGTTCTGCGAAGACGTCGAGGAAGCAATAAATAAGGAAGCACCACAATTTCTGATGGTGATGAGAAACTTTAGCGCATAAGTAGGTAAAAACAGAGCAGGAGATAGGTCCGTGGGGAACTTTGGAATACTCAGTCGGAACAGTAGAGGAAATACACCATTGGATTGGCTGAAAGAAAAAAAACTGAGGTTAATGAACACATTCGGAAAATGAAAGAATACAAATAGACATGGAACAGTCCCAACGGGTGAACGAAAAACGAGATTAACTTTATTTTAAGTGAAACGTCTTCTGTTGTGCAGGACGTACAGGTCCTAGGAAACATTTGGTGCCGCGAGCCTAGGGTTAGGGTCGTAGGATATATAGGGCTAAATCAACAAAACAGGGGGATTGAACTTAGCGAAACGTAAGAAACCCATCATGGAGTCCGTGACAGAGGAAACGCAGGTGTTTAAATTAGCCCTTCAGAAGAAACTAGCCGACAATCCAGCCGAGAGCGGTGACTTGCTAAATGACAAGAACAAACACGGCGACCAGATACTCTGCAGCATCTTTGGCACAAGTAGCAGGCAGAAACCTTAATGGCACAGTCACGCAGAAAACAGGCGAACTTATTGCGAAATGTGAGGACAAGAAATTGCCGAGTACGGCGGATCAAACTGGAGTAGCAGAGTTACGAAAAGGGATAAATAGGAGTAAAGCGAACGACATTCTTGCATAGAACAAGACATTGATCTGTGAAACAGTGGAGGCAGGAAGAAGTAAAGGCAACAAATAGGAAGCTGGGTATTGGAAGAGGCACAATGTGCGCACTCAGAGAGAAACAGGGCATGTTTATGCGGAATATGGGCGAAATAAAAAATGTAGCAGACCCATTCTACTCAAGGCTACTCACCATTGACGTACAAGAGGAAAAAGTACGGAACCCACAAGTTGCACTGGCGACGTCAATCTACTTCCTGAAGAGGAGTACAGAAGACACTTGAGGTAACCAAGGGAGAAAAAACTCCAGGCAAGGGCGGCAGAACCATTTAGCATTGTAATTCTTTATTATTTTTCATCATTATCTTTTATCGCTTTTTAGTTGTTGATAGGCACTCCTGCATATATTTATATATGTGACATAAAGTCACCAGGTAACACTCCGTTCTCCTAGTTTTACATCCTATTCATCTGGCTGAAAAAAGGGCCTTTTATGTTTTATAATTGCAGAGCCAACCTAGCGGTGCCGCCACCAACTGAGTCTGTGTTCTAGATACCAAAACAGCCTCACTTTATTATTAGCATTTGGTTGAACGTGTCCCGGTTACCTAGTAGCTTTAAATATGATGCTGATTGCGCGTTTATAGTTAAGAAACCCAACATAGTCATCGATATTTTTCTTCCCCCTTTTTTCTTCTATTTATGAGGGCTTGTGTGGATATCCTTTGGGTGCGTCTGCAAACGCATTCCGGATTACTGCATTGTACCATCCGGGACGGCAGGGTATTTAAGGTGGAGCCCACAAGGAAATGCACCAGACGATTGTGTAGGTGTCGCCGTTAAGCATACACCCACCTGCACAAGTAAGGGCTACACCTACCGGTTGGGATGCGTGGCCTGCTGCTGGTAAGTACACAGTTTGAAATTTATGTTTATGAGTCTCCTAACCCGCTTTGAATTGCTGTTTTACTAAAGAATACCAATGCATTGGGGAGACAATATTTTTATTTTACACAAATTATGGCGCATTTTATACTGCGTTCTGCCCACTTGAACACCTGAGGCAGCTGTTCTGCTAATCCAGAGCAGGCTGTAGTTCCGGTCACAAAGAAACCGTCACTTATATTAGTTGCAATGCCGAAATGGACTAGGCATTGCCTGGGTGTACTTTTAAGGATGAATACTCTGAGAGGTGTGGCCTTTGTAAATTTCGTTTTGTTGTAAAAGTAAACCCACTATTTTCAGAAACGCTAATACAAAGGTGATTTCAGAATGATACCCCTAGGAGCGCAATCAGGTATATTAACTGAATAGAACAAAGGCGGACAAAGCACGCCTTTTAGCATAAACAAAAATGTGCCCTCGGTTTCAGCACGGTTGTATATTTATAGTTAGAAAACTTTTAAATACACTTTTTTGTAAGTGTCGGCTTTCTTTTTTCTCTATCTATACATATAACCATTGCAAGGTTATTTGGATGTATTCACCTGTTTCGGCTGAAAGAAGCATCATTGACAGATTGTACACCGCACTTCTGCAATAGCAGCCGCAGTCATGACTTATTACTGTAGATATGCAAGCCCATGCAATTGATTAACGAGATATATTGTTGAAGAAATCCGTAGCCATTGCAATCCCTTTAAGCGAATCATCAACAAAGCCGTAGAAGACGACGCAGTTTAAAGAACATTGGTATGAATTTTCATTTTCGCCAATGCCGAGACGAAAGCCTACTAAATACTGCGATATAAACTAGTCGTTTGAGGTTCTGGACTGATTTGAAATTTGTACGTAACATTTCTTGAGTTGTTTGGTGGATTCAAAAGGAGCCGCATTTGTTAAACTCTTCCAGCAAGAATTTTGTAAACTATTTCTTAACTAGGTATACAATGTCCAGATAAAATCTCCAAACCGATTCACAGGAGTAGTGTATCTCCTGCTATCCATTGAAAAGTTAGAGGTGATGATGCTTTCATTATCCAACACGGGTATGCTTGAAGATATGTACAGAATGCATTACGAGTACATATTTTGTTTCGTTGTACAGTGACGGGCTAATAAAAATTTTGATCGCACGGCTGTCTAATTGTTTTCCGATATAATCTGTATGAAGCACAATATTCCCAGTATAAAGACAGTTATTTCAAAGTTATATAAATATCCTGCAAAATAAAAGTTAATGTACGGCCTCTGTAAAGGAAGCGGCTGAATACAATTACTTTACTGTAGTTGAGACTATTCCAACATGATATAAAAAACATGGCTGACAGCACTCACATCTAAATATTAGCGAAAAAGGGGTAAAACATAATCGTTGACGAAAATACATGAGCATTGACTTACGAGTATAAGTGATTTGTTGAGCGCTGCCAATAAAACAAAGGCTTGGAAGGAACACTTGCGTGAAAATGGCAACCAAGTTGATGAATTATCTCATTTTAGAGCAAAACGACCGATGGCATTCTCGAACCTGCACCCGCCGGGTAATGGGGTAAAAATTTTGAAGCATTTTGTACCTTGAAGTATTCTCGTCGTCGCGCGTTAAAATGTTCTACTGCTCGGTGAGAGGCTAGCACAAATAAGAAAAAAGTTGTCCGGCCAGTGCCCTGCCAGGAGGTGATGGTATAATGACCGCGTGCTCCCAAACTCGGTCGATAACGGAATGTTCTCGTGGCGTCAACGCAACGATCCTCATCCTGGGAAGTCCTCCAAATAATTTGTGCTGTGTCTCGATTGGTAAAGAACATGGAGACGGAAAGCGAGGCAAGCTCAACACAAACATTCTCGCACTCAAAGAACGCACCTTTTATTCCACAAAAGCAGAAAACCAACAAAGCGATTAAAACGAAACTCCTAACTGAGGAAATAATATGAAACCGCGAGAAAAACTAAACGGCCCACTACTACACTCTATACAATGTGGTAGGTACGGTAAATGCCCATAATAAGAATGCATTAGGCGACGGCACCGATATGGGAAGTTCGCAACGTGGCCTAAAGGTGGTTTCTGGGTATGGTTGTCAAGGTGTTCGGCCACCACAAAAGTGCGCATCTGATTTGGGAGCGTTTCTGTTATAAGGGTCCTCATATCGAAGGTCAACGGTGCCATGTCTCTGCAAGAAAACGAGCGCACGTCGCTGCTACGGCCGCCAATCCGTGTGTTGCCGGTGCATCTAGGAGGCTTGGCAACTTTACCCAAGCCTCGGTAGCGCCCTTGCTTGTGCAGCTAAGTCGATGTCCTGGCTCTGCCACCTTTTTTTGGATCTCGGGTACTTGTCGCCTCTGAGGGAACCTTTCTTGTTTTCTCATCCCTCTCGTACCGATTTGAGTCCCACAATTCCACCCGTTATTCCGACCTATCACGGCATTTTTTATTCGCCCTTCCAATGGCGTATCTGGCGTCTCTTCTGGGAAACTTCCTAACTGGTTCTGTCCCTGACGCCGCATTTAGGTTTCTTTTTGAGTCTTTTTTGGTGCAACGTCATTCTATTTACGGGCTCCTATTTTTTCATTGCCGTTTCAGGGAATTTCCAAAGCTCTCTCAGTAGCTCCTTATTTTAAATTCTTGCTAAAAATCAGCCCCTGGTGCTAGAGCACGAAAATGCGCGAACGGGAAAAGGCATTGTTCTACCTTACGCCCTTCCAGCGAGGAAGACCGAAAAGGGTGCCCAGAGGAAAAGACTGGCTTTCTACTGTACCTTGGCTCCAGCTATATTTCGCCTTTTCATCTTCCAGGTGAATGATGAAGACAAAATAGCGAGGTTCTATTGATTCTCGACCGGGAGAAACGATCGACTCGCCCCTATGCTCCACGTCTGATGCTCGAAGACGGTGAGCCATGAGGACTGACTTTTTTTGCTGGGTATTAGGTTTACATACACTACTTACGTTGCTCCAGTTATTTACATCAGGACAGAACGGCGGTTACTTTGTCACTCTACCCGCAGCATCCTGTTCGGCCAAGATTTATACTGCACTAGATCCCCTCGGCCGACCCCGTACAGAAATCGACACTCTGGTTTTGATCCCAAGAACCTAGTCTGAAACTAAGGTCAACAGTCTCGAATGTTCTTCTTTGATCTACAGTGTTCTGGATGAAATCGATGGTTCGAGAAACACTCGCGCCCAAAGATAAATTCCCGCAGAGCAGACGCCGAGGCATTCGACTCACCGACGCTCGCCTGCACACGTCACTGTTGAGTTCTTCTTCACCGCTTGTATGTTCTTTGAGTCGTTAGGGGAGGACACGTTCGCTCCAATAAACGTATTTTACATCAAGAAAACTACGTCGTCATTGGCTTCGTGACAACATGGACCGCAGATTGGTCATCACAATCAACCAACTCAAAACATTTCCCCACCTTCGGTCACATGGTACAACACTCTCTCTCATGCACTCATAGTACATTTCCCGCGTACGTTATTGCAACCGACAACCAAATACAAGTCAAGTGCCACCCAAAGTCACTGACCATGCGGAGTGGTCGAACCAATACCTTAAGCGGGCGGCACTGGCACAAAGCCAAAGCCGAACACTTAGAGTGTTCTTCGCGTGGCTAACATCGTACAGTGTCCTCCGTTCCACCTCGCCTCTGCCCCTGCAGGTGCTGGCACAATGACCAATAAAAAAGCAGCACATACGCGGTCCTCGTAAAATCCTCAGAGACTACGCCTCGCGTCTTTTCGAAACTAAGAGACGGCATCCTTTCGCACCTCGTCAGCTTTCAACCGTGACTAACTACCGAGCCACCTCACAACGTCTGCAAGCCGTAATATTGGCGTGCGCGCTGTACGAGAGAGAACCACGCGCCGGAACTTTTTCACTGCTGTGCACGCATCTACCGCTCACAGACACCGCCCAGTCGGGCTCATCGCATACAAACACAACACAGGTACTCGGGCTAAGCGCTCCCCTTCATTTGCCACACAAAAGGAAGGAACACAAAGCATGCACTCGGTGACAACTACGCGTCCTTGCTGCTGCATGAAAGCAACGCCGCTGGCAACTAAAGCGCAGCCAACGCCGATACATTAGCTACCGGCGTCTTTCCTTAATTTAATAATGCGCCCAAACTTGACGTTTACGCACCAAGAATGTTGTTTGTACACCAGCTTTAAGTACAACAATATTTCTCAGTGGAGGGTATGTTTAACTATTGCATAAGAAAGAAAGAAAACCATTGAAGAGGTAACGCGTGTCGTAAGCGCGATATCCCAGGTAATTTGCACTGAAATAACATTCTCTGTCTCCCAAAACATTCCCACAATAGTACAGCGCACACCAGCGCTCCCAACACAAAATCTCTGCAAACTGCACCAACAACAGGTACCACACGGCACACCTACTGCCTTAGCCTGGCTGTACCCGTCCGAACAGTGTAATACACATACCGAACACGGGCCATTACAAATGGCATCTCTTATTTACGAAGAAAAAGATGACCGAGCACGCTTTCAGAACCGCAAAAAACAAAATCTTTGTTTGAGCAAATTGGAAACATGGCCAAGTATGCAGTGTATTTCACGTAACAATCTCCTTGAGGACCCCATATTCTCAATTACTTGGTTTGCCATGAGATGCAACCACCCAGGAAGCACAAATACGCTCTACAATGAAGGTGGCCGCGGGCAGTTCGCCCACCCTGCTCTACACAGTTCCAGTATCAGGTCTCGATAGCGCATCAGCAGATCTCTTAAGTGACCGCTTTATGTGTGCGAACTCTAAGTCGTACTTTTGCAGTGCCAGGGCCAAGCGATTATCTTCACAAAAGAAGGTGCGCCTTCCGCTTGTTCAAATAAGTAATTAAAATGCTCAACCTCACATCGCCCCTGAGAAGAAATACGTCCCACCCTTTACCATTGAAAGTAACCAATGCATAATTTTGCAAATATAGAAACATGATAAATAAATGAGTACCACCATCCGCTGCTTAAGATTTAAGTGCTTGCAGGGGCATTCGTTTTCTCTAAGGAAATAAACAGACACAAAACAAACCCAAAGATACAAACTGAAGCTACCCCTGAAGCAATAACAAAGTGTTTAAGGAAGCTCAGCGAGTTTTCTCGCACTCACGGACTCATGTTGTTTCAGAATGCGCAACAAAGATCATTCAGCCCCATTGCGGTTAACTTGCTGCCGACTTTCGATGTGCTAAAATTTCCTTTATTCAGAACTTCAGACCTTGTACTTAAGACACTGGTTCGTACGCAAGCGCCACACTGGGGTCTCACTTGCACACTCCGTGGCCCACCATGACCACATGCGGAAGAACGCAAATAACTGATGACAGTCGCCTTAGCACACAACGGTAAGCTCTCTAACGTGCTGTACCATCTACTCTACCGCTCACCAAGACAACGTTAAAGCCGCCAAGCTACGCTCCTGGTCTGTCACACGCCTGACGACAGCTCAACGCAATCAACACGTACACAAAAAAGCAACAACGACGGTGAGAATACTAGTGCAAGAAGAAGTAACAATATTCCTCACTTAAGCTATCCTAACATACAGAAGCCAACCATGCTCACAAATAAGTGAGCGCCAAACAACACTGACCTTTCCCGTTTAGCACGGTACACTATTCAGCTCAAACATCCCTTCCACGGCGGCAAGCACCGACCCTCGCACCGAAGTTGATTCCGTTCCGCGCTACACCAGCTGATTATAAACAAACCCTTGTGTAGCTCATGGTATCCTGTTCTTCCGGGAGAAAATGAACACCCTACGCTGCGGTAACGCGTACCACCTTTTCGTTCCTGCGCTGCAGCAGCTGCCGTCGCCTTCCGCATTCTCGTACCCGTCGCAATTGACCAACGCGCAAGACGCCGCAGGACGCCTGCGCATTCATGCTTCCCGCACGCAAGCTCCACAATTAGGGGCACCGTTCCGCGGCCCTTACATGACCCCTGCTCTACCTTTTCCTGATCTGTCATGACAATGCTTTCTACAGTTTCGTTTAATCTCTAAACCAGCTTATCTACGAGAGGCTTCTCGCGATCAGCCCCGAACTCTATATCGCGCATAGGGCGCTGCTACTCTCAAGCCTTCGTGGAACTGTCTCGGCAATCGACAACAGCACATTATCCACCTACACAGGAGGAATTGCAGCAGATAGGGCAGCTATCTCTCAAGATCCCGTGATCTCTTCTGTCGCAACGGGCACTCTAAGGGACTGCAGAACAACTGGATTAGCTTCAGCCACCTCTACCGCCTTCCCACTCACTTATCCTCAGGCACTCCAACGCCAATAGAGGGACAAATACTGTGAAGACTCGATTAGAGTTTTGGGTATCCTCTTCGAGTTTACCAATACTACAAAGCTTCCCTTTCCGGTAAGCGATCTACGCTTTTCCTAGAGCAAACTGAGCGCTAAGCTGAGAACTCGTCCATTCAGACAGGATGCTGGTGACCCGACTACACGGTACTCTTGCGTTCTCTAAAGCGTTCGCAACATTTTTGAGAGCTAACTGAGCCCTCAACTCGTCAATTTCGAACACAATGACACTAACCTTCTGGCCAGTGCGCGACATCTCATTAGCATAGTGTCCATTGGGGAGCCGGAGAAAAAAAATCAGGGCCCATCTGTGCTCACTCCATTGCATGGCCGGTTCGCAGTGTCGCTGATGCAACAACTCGTAAAGCCGATGCGCAGCTCTCGCCACGGGGCTTGGGCCGTGTTCCCGGAGCCTGGCACTTCACGCCACCTTGTACCGGAGCTCACGAGGCCTCCCGCTTAGGTTTCGCCTCGCCACCGAGGACACCCGCTAAGGGGCCGCCTCGCTGAATTACGGCTGCCGCCGCCTAGAACCGGAGCTCACAAGGCCTCTCACGGAGGTGTCACCCTATCGAATCGCGGCTTCCGCTGTCTTGACACGGACCTCACGAGCCCTCACTCTTAAGGTGTCACCTCGTCGATTCTAGAAGTCTGGCTCGTCGTTGGTCCGAGTCGAACTCTTGGTGTTTGGAGAGTGGTTTCTCCGATTTATTGAAACGATTGAGGAAGGCACAAGTTGAGGACATATTCATCGTCATTATCGCTAGCACCCTATTTAGGATGACTGCTGGGTAAAGGCCTCTTCTTTTGACCTTCCCCCGTTCCGGTCCTGCGCTTCCTGAGTCTATTCTTTGCCCGCATATATGACACTCCCCTTCTTCGAGACCCGTCCATGCATGTCCAGTCCGATTCCCTGGTTATTAAGCGGCTGTTGTTTTGTCTTGCGGCAAAAATAGCGTGGTTGAAGGCTGCCTCTTATTGTTACGTAGCAGCAGGACACACATGAGACGAATGGTGGCATGAGGTGATGCAATCTATTTACAGAATGTACAAAGCGGTCATGACACAGCTCGCGCAAGGTTCGCGCCAGGCAGTTAGTCGTCATCTTCGTTCTTGGTTCAAGGAGCTGTGATCATTGCCCATCTGATTCCCGAAACATCAACTCCCGGGTCGAAGATGACCGTCCCGGTTGAGGCCGAGGCAACGTGAGCATTTTGATGCGGATCAGCGATGCGATCTAAAGCTAGAGTGAAGTTGTGCCTGCCACCACAGATGGCGATGATGTGCTTGGTGATGCCTGGCCCCACAACAGCGATGTCTTGAAGGCATTAGTGGACCGTCGGAGGAACTCGAACCACGTCACGCGAGAGGTCTGGGGACGCGGCCTCTTCTGTTCGTCTGGTCTCCGCTTGTAACGGCAGGTCTTGATTGGCTGCTGACGGGCTGGTGACACGGGGCGGGGGGACGTGATTGAATGCTCGTCGCAGTGGTGCCACCCGAAGCCGCCCACGTCCCCTCGACGATTTCGCCCAGGCCGAGACGGTGCGATGTGGAGGCCAGGATGGGGATGACACCCCGGACTCCACCAAAATGTTACGTGGCGGCAGTACACAGATGAGACGAACGTTGTGATGGGGTGAAGCGACTTATTTACAGAATGTACAAAGCGGCCAAGACACAGCTCACGCAAGGTTCGCGCCAGGCACTTAGTCTTCGTCGTCCTCAGTGCTACTTCAAGGAGCTGTGAGGCATTGCCCATCTGATTCTCGTAACAATATGCTGTCCTGATGATAGTGTTATTATGACTTTCGTTGGTGCGGGAAAATTTGTGGTACCGTATGGTCTGCAATATTCAGCTTTATATCAGTGGCTGCGCGAGTCTTATTGCTTATTCTTCTGTTTTCCTTGGTTTTCTCTTGGTAGGGCGTTTTGTTTGGGAGCTACAAATTGGTTAATTAGGGAAAGGTTTTTTCGCGGTTGTGTGTTTCACACCACCGCTTGTCCCCAAAGCCACGGTGAGCCATCTTACGTGACAAATCTCTTGGAGGACAACCGTACTTACTTTCCGGGAGATTTTTAACTCGGCCATGTGGTGCCATTTACGTTTGCCACAGCGAGCTTGCAGCGAAGGCAGAACCGGGGGAGTATTTAAATGCATTTGAAAACCTGAGTGATCAGCATCTATACCATTCAGTTTCTTTAGTTCTTATCTGGCTATAATATATGCCTTGCTTGATTTCTGAGGTACAGCCGTTATTCATTTTCCCCCTATTTTAGTTAGGTCACACACTGCGGTGTGCCGGTAAAATGTACCGTGGAAAACACGGCGCAGTGGTTCAGTGGGTACGGCGTTGTCCTGTTGAGCACAAGAACGCGGGTTAGATTCCCGGCCGCCGCACTCGTTTTCACAAAAGCATCATTGGGCCGAGAATTCAGCGCACGTGACATTTTGTAGGGTGGCCTCAATTATTCGGGAGCCGTTCCCTACGGCACGTCTTGTATCCCACTTGTATCTTTCGCGAATGAATTACACGAAATTGGTATTTTTTGATCTAATGGTGGAAACACGCTTTTGTGTGAAGACGAAAATTTCCGGCTCAGCTGGGGATCGTGTCTGCCGAGCATGTTACAATCAAATGGGCATAGAAATGCCTTTACCGCGCAGGCGCGGGACCTCCTAAAATCGCGTCTTTTTTTCGTGGCCGCCCTTGTACCATTGGTGTCTTTTCAGCCGCCCCTCGAATCTGGTTGTCTCTGTGGTAGCTTCTTGTTGGCAGCGATGACGCTTTTTCGTGGACGCCTGATGAGCAGGACTTATGAAAAATGAGCCTAATACCGGGATCGCGTAAATAGCGGCAGATAACCACCTTGTGACCAATACTACCCTTAGATCTGTGAACACCACCAGAGGAGTTGTCTGTGATGAAGACCAGATAAACAAGTCTGAACATTAAGTCGAGAAAGTGTTGGAGGGTAAAAATGTTGTGAATCTTCCACAAATAAATACTTAGAGATGGGAAAAATATCCGAACAAACATGCAGTCCTCGCATTCCCAAGAATTCTACAATTCTATTACCCGAATCTGTCGAGGCAAGCTACGGTAACATTCCTGTACATTTATATATTCAAAACCACGATGGTGATACAAGCTGGAGAGAGCTAGCACTTATGAAGTGTAGACTTTCCGACCACACGCCGGACGCCAGTTAAGCACCACTTCACTATGTTAACCACAAAGGAGAGCAAACACGCTCGTAGTAGCGGTCGTGGTACCAGTGCAAAAAAGAAACTGCAATAATTTTTATAAGGTATAAAATCATTACTTTTAGGAAACCATGACAAACAATGTTACTAACACTCACTAGTTGTGCCGTGTAGTGCGACAGTGTGAGGCGATACACTCGGTTGAAGTTCCCTCTGGAACCCTCACGAGGAATCCCCAATGGACACCACATACTATCTCAGTGCCGCTGGCTAAGGACACCACACATGCCACAAAGGAATCATGACGGGGCACCAGCACCACGTGATGCTAACGCCAGCTCTCTTGCTAGCTGTGCAGTACCAGCTTCGGCCGAGAGGCGTGCTTCCTCAACCAGCCAGCCTAACCATGCGGTTGAGGCTTCGCATGAAGCCATGGACACAATGCCTACCTCTCTGTTGCTCAGTACGCCGAGAGGGCGCGCGTCCTTTCTTGGTTCCTGGAAAGTAACGTTACATGGGGCAACTGCTCTGGGGACAGTGTCATGAGCCTGTGAGGCCGAGAACACACAACGTTTCCAAATATTGTTGAGTCATAAGCTTAAGGTAGTTGATACTGTTGTCCAGAAGAATTTCAGAGGCCGTCACAAACGTGCACGATATCTATAAATTGCTGTCACAACACCAAATACCTATTACGTCTCTCAGCAAAACACACCCGAATGAAAACCAAAAAACTTTCTAACCAAACTAAAGAATAAAAAAACGCAGCCAACTGAAGAAAGTTTAAAAATCTTTATATACTTCATTAATCATTCATAGGCCACCTCAGGATTGATGAAGCTGCAGAGATTGTGAGCACGCATATATTAAATGCGGTAGTAAACTCCTTTCAAAAAACGTCGGCCTGTCGGGTCAGCAAGACGGCATTTTGTTGGAATGATGGCTGTAGGCTTCCTCGCATGGAACAGATTAAGGCATGGGGCGTTTTGCCTAGGTGCCCGACAGCCAAAACATGTTACTTTTCAAGCAGTGAAAAGCCAATGCCCAACAGATTCATCGTGCTGCAAAAATAGAAAGTCGCAATGAGATTTTCGCATCAATCACCTCATACACAGCTACGAAAAATTATGAAAAAGTATTAAACTACTTCGTGGAATTAACAATGGTACACACCCTCTCGTTAGCACATTTGGAGAAAGCCCACAAGATAAAGGAAACGGGCTAGACGAGCATTTCAGATGCAGAGCATCTCTTGCTCGGAGGATGTCACTTGTCCATGCCCCGTCCGCAACGCCTCTGATGATGATTGGGGCAGGATCTCTCTAAGGATTGGCCAACCAAAGACTCTATTACGACATAGCTTTGCGTTCAACAACCGTCGTCATCTTCCCATAGGGGAAACGCTGAAGAAGAATAAGAAGAAGACAAAGGTGCGAAGAGGAGGGGGTGTACATTGCTCTCAGCCGGTGCACCAACGTCAACAACCTTTTCCTCTCCAACGCTTAGATGCGAAGCATCTCTTGCTCGGTGGCATGTCACTTGTCCGTGCCCCGTCCGCAGCCCCATCCGATGATGATTGGGGCAGGATGACACTAGGGATTGGCCAACCAAATAATCCATCACAAGATAGCTTTGCGTTCAACCACCGTCATCTTCCCGTAGGGGAACCGCTTAAGATGAAGAAGAAGAACACAAAGCTGCGAAAACGAGGGCGTGTACGTTGCTAATCCATCACAAAATAGCTTCGCGTTGAACTACTGTCGTCATCTTCCCGTAGGAGAACCGCTGAAGAAGAAGGAGAAAAATACAAAGCTGCGAAAAGGAGGGCGTATACGTTGCTCTCTACCGGTGCACCAACTTCAACAAACTTTACCTCATCAACGCTCACGGAGACTACCGATTCTACCACAGAGACGACAACATCGACAAGAACATGATGTACGAGTTTCGGAGCCTCGAGAACCACCGCCTCCTCGCCGTCACACAACAGTACTTGCGTACCTTTGCCACCGGTGTGGACCCGGTTGCGGAATTCTCTCTGGCTCTCTGGCGCTACTAAACACCACATCACTTAACATAACGGCAACACAATGGAACCACAAGGAACCCCCATGATAGTTCGCATCCTCATCAGGGCTGCCCATTGGAAGATGGTGGAAGTTGTTTTAGTGCAGGTCAGGCTCCGCTCACTATACCTGCATCCTTTTGTAAATTTTAGACCTATAGTTTGTATAATACATAGGAAATGTAGTATTGACTTTGCTTTGTGCTATTTCTGTATTACGATTGTGCTATTATGCTTAAATTCGTGAACAGACGTGTTATGTACGCTCTGAATCAGGTATCTGAGGCCGCTGTCAGGCCACGTCCGCCTTTAGTCTCAGCCTCCTTTTGGTTTTGCCAAGAAATAAAAATCAAATACTCAAATTCCATGACACACAATAGGCCAGAATAAAAAAAGATCAGACGGGACAAAAGGAAGCCTGATGTAAGGTGTAGTTGCCCCTTCAATTTTCAGGAGCTCAAAGTACCCCGCACCAGTTGTATATCAGCACCATGGACAGACCAAATGACATATACTAAGATTAGGCACCTGCACGAGGACGCGCTAAGGGCGCTGTTACGGTTGTTTAACGAGATCTGCTTCGCAGGGCAGCTTAAAAAGCATACAAAGAACGTACTATTATAGCGCCACATTTAAAGGAGGGGGACAACCCAGCCCTTGAACGAAATTTTAGGCCGATTGCTTTGACTGTCTTCTTATGCATAATTCTAGACAAACTGATTAAACGTCGTCTTATGTATTTTCTTCAGTACCACGGCATTCTATACCATCGCTAGGAAAGTTTTTGCTCTCGTGGACCCAAAGCAGACCACCTTGCTGCACTTGAGTTCTACATAAGAAACGCATTCGCAATTAAGGAGCGCTGTTTACGAGTTTTCTTTGAACTTCAGAAAGCTTACGATACAGCCGGGCGTCACGTTATCTCCTGGGACCGGCTGCGTCTTGGCCTTTGTGGAAACATGCTAAAAGTTTCAGGCTCCCTTTTTGTCCGCACCTTTAGGTTGGACATGTGTAGTCAAAGTTATTTCAAGAAAAAAAAAGATTGCCACAGCTGGGTGGGATGAGCTGCACTCGTTCTATTGTTAAGATGAACTCCTTGGGAACTACATTGCCTCGTTCCACATATACTCAGTATGTCTTCACGATGTTCTCAGTGCCTTTAAAACATTTAATATTTCCATTTGTGCGAGGCATATCAAAAACCTGAAGGCAAGTTTCTGAAATGGGCACATGAGAATGCCTTCTGCGTCTACCCAGACGAACGGACGTGTGCGGTATTCTCTATGCAGTGTGGTATTCACTTGGATCTCACTATCAAGCTCAACGAAATCCCAGTAGCTGTAAAAAAGGAGCAGACGTTCCTAGGGGCTGTGCTGGATAGAAAAAACGTTCGTTCAACCAACACCTCAAGCATCTTAGAAGAAAAATGTTTGGAGGCAGTCCGAATTTGGAAAGTCCTTTCACTCCTGTCATGAGATACAGAAACAACCGGCGTATTGGCCTATTTCAATAACCTTGTCAGGTCCCGCATCGACTACGGTTGCATTGTTTATCAGTTTGCTACAACAAAGCACTAAAGATGTGGGCCCCTATCTATTACATTTACCTCTCTTTGGCTACCGCCGCTTTCAGGACAAGCCGTGATTTGCACCTGTATGTAGAGGTCAATCAGTGATCTATTTATAAACAAAGGAAGTACACAGGGCTATATTTTCCCTCTCAAAGTAACATAATTGACTGGACATCCAGACGACACTGTCAGCAAGAAGCCCTTCGAGCTTCTTAAAAAGCGACCTGCAATGGCCAGGCCATTTCTTGTGTCAGTGAGCGCACTGTCACCAGGTCTCAAGTATCCTTTGCTGACTTTCAGATAACCACATTTGCAGACGTTGTTCCTGCATGCAATCTATGCCCTGTCACTAACGATTTGTATTTTATGTAGATTTACAAGAGCACAGCTCCCAGGAGAATATTTAGCCAGCACGTTCGGTACCTACAAAACAAATGTATGGCTTCTGAGTTCTACACAGAGACCTCCAAGTTAACAGCTGCACTACCATGCGCTACGCATGGTCAAAAAGTTTTTACTTCAAAGGCTATGTGGAACCAACTGATTTTTGTCACTGACAGAGAAGGCTGTTTCGTGACTGTAGAAAATATAATTCAGAGAAACGTCCACAGGATGATAGTTACCGATTCTCAAAGTACAGTGCAGACTTTACCTCAGGGAGAGATTAAAACTACGTGGAACAAACTTTGCTGTTTATCACTGACAGAGAAGGCTCTTTCATGACTGTAGAAAATATAATTAAGAGAAACGTCCACAGGGTGATATTTACAAATTCTGAAAGGGCAGTGCAGGCTTTACCTCCAGGAGAGATGAAAAGAAAGCAGTATTTATTCACCTCCTCAAGCTTCTGTGCTTAGCACACAAGCAAAAACTTCAAGTCACAATCTCTTGGGTCGCAGGTCACTGTGGCCTACCGGGAAGTAAAGAAGCAGAAAGTAATTCTATGGCTGCTGCTCTTCGGACAGGCTTCGACCATAAATTGTCCGCGTGTAGAGAGTACGTGACCATTTGCAGGAACACTGGTATGGGCAGACTCCAATCAAACTGTATGTGATAAAACCCAATCTACATTACCCATTCACAGAGGAGCGGGAAAGAATCACAGAAGTAACCCGTTGAGGACTCCGGATAAGCCGTACCCATGCATACCATTTAAAGATATAAATCAGCCATGCTTCCCACAATGTAGAGACTGGTACGCAGTATTACATGCGTTATTTGAATGAATGTATACTAGAACTACCAAAGATGCACCTCGTAACAGAGCTATGCATGCGGATGATACGGCAGTATCTATTATTGTCGGTACCCGAGGAGCCAATGTTCTCTATTAGCCGTGTTTTAAGTATGACAGGTGTATATATTTTAAAAAACGTCTCATATGATCCACGAATAAAGCCTTTGCGTCCCGCTTGAAACCGAAAGTGCAGCCTTGATAGTCCAAGGAGAGCGCCGTGGAGTATCTGTAGTATATTCATGCCACCTGGAGATCTCTTTTTACCTGTCTACACCAGTGTCAAAAACCTTGACTTTTAAAAAAGTAATATCTTCATGATTTGCTTTAAATATCTCTACTCGCATATTTCACCAGCATAGCAGTGTTACTCTTTGGTCTTGACGCCCTTGCGCCAAAAATACCAAACTTCATTATTACATTGGGTGTTGAACGTCATATGGGCCAAGTATAACTCTTTTCCGTGCAGCGGCATGCTCACACTTTCATTCCAAAGTGTGTGGTCGCGTTCCCACCATTTCGTGCGTGTTTTGGGGTCCTCAATTCCGGGGCATAACATCAAAGCTTCTTCCATGTGTGTGAAGAAGAAAAAAACCTGCTATGGGCGGCTTTTTCTCGCTCTTCCCGTGAAGTGAAGCGTCTTCTGCGCAGTGCCGACGGGTCGGGGCGGCACCTTTGCGTTATTAGAACTTACTGCACCACACTGAACGCTACCGTGTTCGTGTGTATGTTTTTAGATGCACAGCATCTCTTGCTCGGGGCTATGTCCGGCGTCCGTCCGTTGTCCGCACATCTCCCCCTACACTATAAAAAAACATAGTTACGACGCCCGGTTTCGATCCTACGATTCTCTGGCCGCAACGGGAGATACGCGGTGCTCTTCCCACTACGCCACAAATCCGAGACAGGAGCAAGTGCTACGAACGTGGCTGATGTCCTTGACTCATTCAAAGTACGTCAAGAAGCTACTGATACAACGAAGGCACGCGAAGCTGATCGTCAACGGGAACGACGAACTGAAAACTTTAGAGGAGGATGTTGAATTTCCCGTGGGAGAGCTGTGGCGGGGAGCGCCACACGCCTTGCAGCTCAACAAGCCCCGTACGCAGCGCCTCTGATGCTGATTGTGGCTGTATGCGCCTAGGGATTGGCTATTCAAGGAATCCACCACGAGATAGCTTCGCGCTAAACCATCGTCGTCATCTTACCGTAGGGAAACCGATAAAGAAGGAGAAGAATACACAGCTGCGAAGAGGAGGGCGTGTACGTTGTACTCGCACCGTCCGCAGCACCTCTGATAATGATTGTGACAGGATGCCCCTAGGAATTGGCCAACCAAAGAATCCATCTCGGGATAGCTTCGCGTTCAACCACCATCGTCACCTTCCCGTAAGGGAACCGTCGAAGAAAAAGAAGGAGAAGACAAAGCTGCGAAGAGGAGGGCGTGTACGTTGCTCTCGCCCCGTCCGCAGTGCTTCTGGTGATGATTTTGCAGGATGCCCCTAGGGATTGGGCAACCAAAGAATCCATCACGAGATAGCTTCGCGTTCAACCACCGTCGCCATTTTCCCGCAGGGGAACCGCTGAACACGAATAAGGATAAGAAGACAAAGCTGCGAAGACGAGGGTGTGTGCATTGCTCTCAGCCGGTGCACCAACGTCAACAACCTTTACCTCAACAACGGTGACGGAGACTACCGATTCTACCTCAGGGACGACCACATCGACAAGAACATGATGGACGAGTTTCGGCGCCTCAAGAACCACCACCAACTTCCTGTAATACAACTGTAATTGCCTGCCTTCGCCACCGGTGTGGACCCGGACGCGGAATTTTCTCTGGAGCTAGTAAACACCAGATCACTCAACATAACGGCAACACAATGGAACCACACGGAACCACCACGATGCTTCGCATCCTCATCAGCGTGCCCCACGGGAAGATTGTGTAATTTTTTTCGTATCCCAGTACCACCCTGAATGTTAATGCGACTTGGATAGACCAACATGACGACGACACGACGGCGACGCCGACTTCCGAGTTGCCAGATCCCCTGGTTACAGGACTGCGACACGGACACGGCCACCGATGGAGCGTGGTCTGGCTGGCTTTCTGACCAAAGACAGCGACAATACCGATCCACCGAATGGTTGCCGGGAATGAATAGAGAAACGAAAACTGCGCCAGGACAACTTTTGTGCTGTATTAAATGCGGATCTGTTCTGTTAGTGTCTTGGGTGTAATATCGCAAATTCAATGAAGCTCATACAACTCGACGTAAGCGCTTATGCGAACCGTCTTTAAGCTTACGATGCTTCGGGCGTTTGTTTTGGAGGCAGGAGTTCTCAACTGCATATCTGTGGGCTACCATCAGGGTTTGTTGAGTATGTAAGCTCTGATAAAAGCAGAAGAGTTACGGAAGGTTTACTAATTATTCAAAAATCAATATCGACGGCTGATTTTAGCGAAAGCATAAAACTACGGCTAGCATTATTATCGCAAGGCGAAATCGCAGTGCAGCCGGTCGCGCAGTTGCAATCCCTTTTCCGCGCAAAGCAGCGCTCTGGCTAGACATTAGCTATGGGGGGGGTCTTATAGAACCTTAGCCCGCATCTGGTTATTAAGAAATGTTCCGTTGACCAGCAAGGACTTCTTCAAGTCGCGTAGAAAACATTGATGGGACAGAAAAGGTGAGTCTCACTCTATTGAACTAGTTACTGCCGGGAACCTCCAGTTTTGTGTGGCCAAGGTTAAAGTCATGGCTTAATATTCCGACAGGTAATTGCTGTGACATTTTTTTCCTGCTGAGTTTTGTTCAGTGGCGTGGTTTGAAAATGGTATTCCCGAATCCAAAACGAAACTTTTTTGTAGAACTGATGATGATTATGGTTGGATGTTTATAGCCCAAGGCCAACTAGGGCAAAGAGCGCCAAAACAATAGTCACATATGAGGGGTGAAACCTTAAACACTAAGTAAAGTCAGCAAAAACAAAAGTAAAATCACAAAACGACAATGAGCATGACCGGTGTATAAGGGCAGCTTTGATTAGGCGTGATAGGAAATGAGGTTTAAAAACTTGACGTCTGACAATTACTCAAACACACGTTTCACAGAAACAATGGCATCGTCACCCAGAAAAAACGATGGATGCAGGGAATATGTTATCCGTAGAGTTCTCTGAAGTGTTTGCGTCGTGTTGTGTGAAGTGCCTTGGATGTGATTAGTCTGTGCACTACAGATAAGGCCTCTCCACACCTGCTGCACTGGTGTCTAGAAGATCCCGTCAGCAGATACGAGTGTGTCGCATTGGTGTGCCCTATCCGCTGCCTACCCAAGGCGACTTCCGTGTGTCTGTTCTGTGAGTCAGCTGTGTACCGTCCCAAGTGTGGCTTAATTACATGTAGTTTGTTGTCTGTCTGTTCGTCCCAGTGTGTTTGCCATGTTCTGCGCAGGTGTTGTCTTATGTGTGGCGTAAGGTCTGTGTAGGGTATCGTAATGTCTACAGTGTTCCTGAGTGCAGCAGCAGCGGCCCTCTCGTCTGCCAACTCGTTCCCAGCGATCCCTGCGTGTCCTGCGACCCAGCAGAGGACCAGCTCATGCTTTTGTGCGTACAAGGACATGATAGTGTTGAATAAAAGATTAACTATGTGGTTTTTGTGGGCTTGTGCGATTACAGTGCGCAAACAACACTCAAAGAATCTGTATAGATGATGGAATTGGGAATTTGATTTTCCAGAATGTGTCGTACAATCAGTAAAATTCCATACGCTTCTGCTGAAAAAATTGTTGTGTGCACGCTCATGGTTCAGGCTGCATTGAAATTTGGACGATGAGCAGCGCACGACACGATAGTGGAATTTTTAGAAGCGTCACTATAAAATTCTGCACATGTGTGTTTAAACTAAAAGTCAGAAAGTGCTGCAGTATTGCAGCTCGTGCTACACGATTTTTGTCAAGTCTCATAAAAGAAAGGTCGCACGACAGAGGGCGAACTTGCCAAGGCGGTAAACTGTTAGAAAAGGATGACCTGTACACATCTAAAAACGAAGCACTGAGATCCGAGGCTCGCTCTCCCACTCTAAGTGAAAAGGGCAGAGGAACGGATGGGCGACTTGCAGAGATCTTGATGTATCGTTAAAAACCGGATAAAAAGGATGATTATTCAGCGACGAAATTTTAAAAGAATAAAGCAAGTCAATGTACGATCGTTGGTTTTGAAAGCTCCACTTATCACACTCAACATAAAGACTCTCGGCAGGCTAGTGCGAAAAGCACCCGAAGCAAGACGAAGGCGCAAGTGTAGCACTGGGTCCAGAATTCGCAAGGCTGTCTTAGTCGCCGACCCATACACCACACGGCCGTAGTCCAAACGAGACCCATCCAAAGCAGTATACAAGCGAAGCAGGAGTTCTTTGTTGGAACCATTAGATTGGTGGGAGAGAACCTTAAGTATATTCATTGTTTCGAGACATTTATTTTTAGGTTCCTTGATGTGGGGAATGAATGTGAGTTTGTGGTCAAACACAACACTTAAGACCTTGTGCTCCTTGTTTGCAGGAAGCGACACGCCATTAAGATGAATGTCTGGGTCCGGATGGACCCCGCGCTTCCTGGAGAACACAACGCAAGAGCTTTTTACAGGATTCAATTTAAAACCATTTTTGTCTGCCCAGCCGGCAAGTTTTTTTACACCAAGCTGGACTTGACGTTCGCAGGCTGACATATTGCATGATTTATAGAATATCTGTACGTCCTCTACATACATGGAATAAGAGATATTAGGTGGCAGTGCCTTACCAAGAGAGTTCATTTTTACTATGAAGTGAGTGCAGCTCAACACGCCACCTTGTGGCACGCCCTTTTCTTGCACGTGAACCCTTGAGAGTGCACCACCGACTCTTACGCGAAAGGTTCTGTCTGACAAAAACTGGCAAGAGCGTTCAACATGTTACCCGAAACACCGAATCACTAATAGTCACTAAGGATCCCATAACGCCAAGCGGTGTCGTATGGCTTCTCAAGGTCGAAAAACACAGTTAAACCATACTGCTGATGCGCGAAGGCATTCTTGATGTACGACTCAAGAGCTACGAGTTGACTGTTCGTCGATCGCCCCACCCTGAAGCCTGCCTGGCAGCTCTCGAGAAGACCGTTGTACTCTAGCAAGTACACGAGCCTGCGATTTATCATCTTCTCGAAGAGCTTGCACAGGCAGCTCGTCAGGGCAATAGGGCGGTAACTTGAGGGGGATGATGGGTCCTTTCCCTCCTTCAGGAAAGCTACAACTATAGCCTCCTTCCAAGAGTTTGGAATGTGCCCCGAAAGCCATATCTTGTTATATATGTGTAAGAGTGTTAGAAGAGTGTCTGCGTGCAGGTGTTGTATAATTGTGTATGTGATGTTGTCTGGGCCTGGAGCTGAGGGTTTACACGTGCTCAAAGCAGCCCTCAGCTCATGCAGTGAAAACTCAGAGTTATAAGAATATGTTGACCTATTGTTATCCAGTCTAGGCTTCTTTTCGGCCATTTGCTTGTGTTTCATGAAAGTGTTTGTGTAGTGTGCTGAACTAGAATCGTGTTGGAAGTGTTGTGCGAGTGTGTCAGCCTGGTCTTCGAGTGTGTCCCCTGTAGTGCTGACGAGAGGCAGGCTTTGTGTTTGTTGTCCCTTGAGTTTGCGTATTCGTGTCTATACTTTCCGTGTGTCTGTGTAAGAGTTTATTGATGTTATGAATGTACAACAACTCTCTCGTTTTGCCTCCCGGCACACACGTTTTCCTAATGCCTTGGCCTGTTTGAACAAGAGGAGGTTTCCCGAGGTGGGGTATCGTTCGTCCTTGTTCTGGGCCTCTCGCGCCCGCCTACAGTCCTCATTTCACCACAGCCTCCGCTGGTTGCGCGGGGCACCAGAGGCGCGGGGAATGGACTTTTCCGCGGCGTCGAGAATGTGGGCCATGAGGAGTTTGGTAGCTTCTTCAACGTGTAGGTGTCCTATGGATGTGTGGTGTAGTTTTGATGTCTCTGTAAATGTATTTCAGTTAGCTCATGCTTCATTGAATCTATTATGCTAAGATGGACTGCATGGGCCTTTACCTATGCATGTTGGTGAGGTAGGGAAGTGGTTACTGCCATATGGGTCAGTGCCCACACCCCAGTCGAGAAGAGGAAAGAGAACTGCAGAGCCAACAGCCAAGTCAAGATGTGAGTATGTGTTGTGTCCTATGTTATGGTATGTAGCCTATTTATCGTTGAAAAGGCATGCTCCAGAGGATGTAAGAAACCTCTCTATGAGGCGACCCCAGGCATTCATATGAGAAGAGCCCCATAGAGAATTGTGAGCATCAAGGTCGCTTGTTGAGATGTATGGTTTGGGCAGCTGGTCAACCATCGTCTCGAAGTCAGAGATCTAAAGTGCAGGATCAGGAGGAATATATATGAAGCATACCATTATCAACCTATTAAATATTATTGTTCTAATTGTTCGAAGTGACAGGGTGGCAGGCTAAGGGTTTCCGGACAATTATGGCCACACCGCCAGAAGAGTGCGAGCAGCCATCCCTGTCCTTTCTGTATATCAAGTAACTGTTCAAGAAATTTGTGTTTTTAGAATTTAAATGTGTTTCCTGAACACACATTACACTTGGCTGATAAGCATGCAGTATTTCGTATACATCGTCAAGATTATTCGGAAGGCCTCTGTAGTTCCATCGTATTATGTTTTCTCTTCCAATTATGATGTGTTCGGAGCTACTGGAGTGTGACTATTTAGGTAGGGTCTTTTGGGGGCTTGGACTCTTGGAAGGGGTTTTCTGCTCTTCTCTACTGACCTGGACGTTGCAGCCCGTTCTTTCTGCTGCGATGAAAGCCGGAAGGGCTCGACGTCCACGTCGTCATCTGAAGGCAGGGGGGTGCCCAGCGGATTAGGCCCCCTTGACGTGGTACCCTTTCGGGTGTTCTTTGCCTGCGCTGGCAGTGCCGAAGGAGTGGGGAGCACGACAGACGGCACAGGCAGTGAGGCAGAGAAGGGGGTCGCTGCGACTACCCCAGTCTCCATCTCAGTGCCCTTGCGTGTGCTTTGGGCCGGTCGAGTGGAAGCCGTGGATGCAGCGGCATCCCCAACAGACGTTGTTGCCACCACAGCCGCTATTGGTTGAGCGAGCGGGGCAGAGGCTGGTTGGGCTGCAAGAGGCAGCCCAGGGGGGGCGTGGGGGCGGCGGCGGGACCAAGTACGACTCTCGGTACTGGGTCCCTGCCGAAGCAAGACGCTGCTCTGCCCCCCAGCGAGCTGTGTCGGCGTACCTTCCCAAGGGGAAAGAGGCGAACCTCTTTCGCGCATCTGGGAAGGTGATGTTTTCGGTTCCGTTAACTTTCATGAGTTTTTCTCAAGATGAAACTTTTCACAAGCGCGGGAGTATGCTGCGTGTGGACCCTGGCAATTCGGGCAGGTGAAGTTGGTTGCAGTGCAGTTGTGGGAGAGATGATCATGCTGGGCGCATTTGGCCCATGTTCTGCCATGACAGGAGTTGGTACCATGCCCAAACCTCTGGCACTTGAAACAGCGCCGCGGGTTCGGGATGTACGGCATGACAGAACAACGGATGAAACGTGCGTTGACATGCTCGGGCAGTGTGGAGTGGTCGAAAGTCAGGATCAGATGTTTGGTGGCTATTTCGTTGTTGTCTCTCCTTATGACAATGCGCGTTACTGCTGTCACGCCTTGTTCTTTTAGGCCTTCGAGCAGATCAGCCTCTGTCTCGGTTAGGAGATCTGACTCAGATATCACACCCTGGGAGCTTTTGACGCTGCGGTGGGGTGTGACTTTGATATCAAGGTCTACCACGCGGGTTTGGCTGATGAGAGTTGTGGCTTGCTGCTGCGTGTTGACCTCAACTAAGACCTCACCGGTTCTTAGTTTTTTAGCATTGTACCTCTTGCCAAGGATGGCTTCAAGAAACTTCGATACAAGGAATACGGATTGTCAAGAAAGAGGCTTGGATTTGCCAACAGATCCAACTATCAAAAAACGTGGGTAGTTGTCGCGTTTCGGGGAGTTGATGGCAGGAAGAGGTGGAAAAGATTCATCGGTGCGGACGCTTTTCAGGGTCCGATCAGGTTTGGAGGGGTTTTTTCGATTTAACATATGGCATAGGAAAAAGCAGGGGATGGGGGTACTTCCTTTGCTCGGGTTACCCTGATACCGAGAGAGGTCCCGGAGCTTCCTGCCTGGTAAACAGACAGTGAGCCCATCCGCCCGAGCTTGACCAGGGCTCCGACGGCCACCGTTTGAGGTTTCTACCCTTCACCTTAAAAACACATCACCACGGTAGGTCACAGCTTATGTTGGGGGGCTCGGGGTTCGCGGTATCGCCAGTACCGTAACCAAGATTACTCAAGGTGCCCCGTGCGGGGTTTTGCAGAACTGTGGAACTATTATATAAACCGTCAATGCATTCTTTAAGTCATTGTCCCGTTTGGTTCAATATTAAGTTCGTGCCTTGTGTATATAAAGGCAGTCGTACTTTCAGAGGAAGAAATACTCATGTGTGTATATGGAAAATTGGTAAGTGTTCATATAGAGTAATCATGGTTTCTTTGCATCCGCTTAAACAAGGCAGAAGTATTTAGGGGGTATATATGGTCGCCGCCATCAACCAAACCAGCCACACACCGAAAATGCTAGCACTGAGTATTAAAAATAAATGGACTGCCTTTACATAGAGAAAAAAGCATCCAGGCATTCAGGGGAAAAACGAGGGTGGAATAATTGTTCTGTGTAGTCATTTGCACAGCTGAACAAAGAGGCAGGCTCACCCGCCCCAGACACACTACTTTTCTAAGACCGTTAGTATTATGGCTTATGTTTACTTCTCCATTAGTTGAGAAACGTAGGGTTCCTTAGACGTTTCCCGCAATGTTAGGTGAGGGGGAATGGAATTCAGGACACAGTCTAAAAATTTCCGGTGATGTGCTGTCAACCCTCTGAGTGATTTTTTGTTACGGTTAGAAATGTTTAGATATGATTTGAACTACTGCAATAGAAAACTACTACCACCCTGTCACCACAAAATGACCAAGCTAGATATTGGTGCGTACGAGCGGCCAGTAAAGAAATATATAAGGTGACGTCGGTTCGTACACATCTGCTTGCTCTTCCTAACTAATTTTGTGGCGAGTCTTTAGTCATTCGCTCACATATACTAGATTCCCATATGTAACAAGACATCTTGCATCCGTGAACGCGCGGTGGCAGGGTGGTTCTCTTTGGCATGCTCGTTCGCCGGTGTTGGGAAGCGTAAAATTTTCTCCCTAATTCTTTCATCAGCTTTTTTAGCTGTGAGCTGATTGCAGGATTCGTAAGATGAATCATAAAAACGAAGCAAGCGGAACGCAGACAGTCACAATAACCCGTCCTAAAGCGATGCTGCGGCGCAGAATGATGCTGTAGGAGACGTCCGCAACCGGATGTTCGTGTAAATGTCACCAAAAAGCGAAGCATCATGGGCAGTGATGCCCGAGTGAGCTGAGGAGATGCAAAAAATGAAAGAGAATCGCGGCGTTGGGGAAAATGCGATGTTGATATTTGCAATACGTTCCCTAGTACTGATCGCTTTCTAAGGAAATGTTTGGAGGAGGCGATTACTAGAAAGTTGATTTATCCTAAAATGTTTACGCCCATGTATCTCCGAAACTTTTCATAGGCCGTTTTTAGAATGTCTTTTAGATGGGCATGGCGAAACAATCTCTTAATTGGTTCAACAATGATCAGGGCACCTACATACGGGCGTTGCCTGCACCTTGATTGCAGACGTTCGGCTCGTTCGTTTCGGACGATGGTGGCGAATATTTTCAGCGCCTCTATTTTGCATTGAGTCCGGTCGGTCAAGAAGTTTCCGTGATTTTCCGTCACCTTTTCAACAAAACAACGCATGCAGAAGAGCTTCTTTGCCTTCCACCTATTGAAACCCCGTACCCGCTACACCTGCTCCAGCCACTCTTCCAGGTCTTCTTCTATGGGAGACTGCCAAAAGAGTGGATGCTTACGAGGCTGCTGCAGAATCATAAAAGGAACGACCATTAGGCATGTCGCGACGTCATCCCTCTTCACGTTTTCCTGTGATAGTCCAAACTCGGGACGGAGGAGTTGCTGTAGGTGGCGGAGAAGGGTTCGGCTTCGTTGGCGACTTAAATATGGTTTATGCGGCATTTACCCAGCACCTTGAGAGCATGTCACATTTCCAAGGATGACGCAGGTTTCTTCCAAGAGCAAGGTTCACTTGAGTGAACCCATGCTCCCCTAAGGACTCAAAGAATTAGGCCCAGAACACTGGTCATCGAATAGATAATTCAACAAGAGTAAAGACAAGGCGGTTATCTGCATGGGGTCTCTATGGTTTTTTTTTTCCCGACCTGCAAACAAACGACCACTTTGTTGCGTCTGTTCCGGGTTACCCAGGAGGTGCTGTGAAACACGTTAATCAAGCCCTGTGAAGCAAGCACGCAGTGGACGCGAAGCTGCACCAAAACACGCAAAAACAACCGTCGTTAAAGCATTCGACAAAGCCGTACCCCCCCCCCTCGACACCGCACCCGCCACGTTAGGAGTGTATTGTAACGCACGCCGCGAAAAAACCATCGTCTTGTAGAGGGAGAAAGCTTTGCTTTAAAAAAGCAGGCATTATTGTTCAGCCGATTATGTACTCAAACACAACATTCGACATTCTAATATAGCTGACGTTACTCCAGACAGTCTTGTTCCAACGGCACGTTAGGCTGACTTAAGTTTTTTTACGGTTCTTAGTAACTATCAGAGTTTGTGAGCTTCATAATAATTGAGACTGCAATCTGCCTTACATTTTTCTGTTTAAATACGAGAGTGTCCTACTTTTTATTAGTTTTAATACGCTTCAGATTGCCTTCCTGGCGAAGTATAATGCCCCCCCCCCTACTTTTTTGTGTCAAACCTCGGCCTTCCATAGGAACTTTCTTTTGATTAATCATTAGAGGATGGCTATCGCATGGCTTTCTGAAAAAGTAACTCATCACCTGATATTCCTGAAAATAGTATCAGCTCTCCATCCTCCAGAAGGTAGTTATGTTAAGACATCTCCTCTACTGTGGCATTGCTTTCGAAAGGAAGGTCTCCTTTCTGCGTGCGATTCTAAAATACATTCTGTTTTACCCATATTAATGTAAAGCTTTAAGTCCCCTCTCCCCCTTAATAAGAGCCGGAATGATAATTCCCCAGACCGCCATACCGGAACGTTAACTCATCCAGTTCTTACTCCAGCGTAGCCTCATTTCGCCGTCCCGCTTCTCCACACTCCCTCACCACCGCAGAGGCCTCTTTCAAAAACTTGTTCCCTCATCTACCACTGATGCCTTCGTAACTTTGCAATGGGCCGGTAATATTGTTACCGCCGTTGCAGGAGTTTGGATTTACTTTTTGTGAACTCTGAGGAAGAAGAGCAGCAATTGAAACAGAGTCTGCGCGTAAAAAAGAGCGATTTATCGCGAGCCCAAAAAACATCCGCTGCCGCAGAACATGCAGCTCCTTTCGTTGCCGTCTGAAGTTCCTACTTATGGAGTAGCTGCGAATTTTACCCGGATGAAGAGTGACCTGCCTAGGTGGAACGCCCCAGGGAGGAAGGTATTTTTCAGCGTTAAAGTTTAACCGTGATGATAGATTGCAAGAGTGGTGGCTTTTAGGTGCGTGCACGTTGGTTGCTAGATAGAGGGTCGGGTTCTCCTGCGCCTAAGCTTCATGGCGACACCAGTGATATCTATGCTTTGCTAGTTTGCTGCCACAAGCGAAGGTAGATGTCACACGGCCCATTGCGACCTGCCTGCTGTTTCCTCTGCAACAGCGACTAGGTTTGGTGTTTTCGACCATCATTTAGTTGCGTGCCACTCTGGCGGGATAAGGACAGCCCCATGTTTGTCCGCTAGAATAAAGCTCGAGTGCCTCCTTGTATCACTCAGCAAACAAATTTGCTTATTGCCATTTGCAAATATATCTGTGGTTTCTTGAAATCCTTCGGCATCGTCCAGCTTTGCGGGTCGTCTTTGTAGATGCAGAGCATCTTTTGCTCGGGGCTATGTCCGTTGTCCGTTGTCCGTTGGCGTCCGTACCTCTCCTTGTCATCCCCTCTCCACGCCAGCTGCGTGATAGCGCGCTACTCCCTCCATCCTCCTCTCCACGACAGCTGTGCGATAGCGCGCTGCTCCCTCCGTCCCCCTCTCCACGCCAGCGCTATTATAACCACGTGCACGCACCGCTGCCTCAGTTGCTTCGTCGGATGAATCTCGTTCCGACGTCTGATGAGTACCGACAGTCCTGCTAGCGGATTGGCTGACACAAGTTAACAGAGCGGTTTGTCAGAGGGGAACTCTGAGGTGATGCGAAGCATCGTGGGGTTTCCAACAACGTTCGTGCGATGTGGGTAACCAACGCAAGTGAAAATAAAGGGAACTGCGTGATGCCTTTCATGACCTCAGGGTTCCCCTCAGGAAGATGGTGTAATTTTTTTCACAGAGATTAAGACCGCTGAACTTTTTTTTACATTTTTTTATGGCAGGGCTTTCTACGTATTCTTCCTCAAGCATTTTTTCAAGACGTCTTCCATACCGACCAAAGGGTGATGAATCCTCAATTTTTTACTGGCTACAAAAGCACCTGCAAAACTGTGTCTTTCCCTTCACGCAATCAGACCATCCAAATCAGCCTGTAGGAATATTACAAATATTTTCGTTGCGATACTGTTTTTTGCCCAAACATCTTCCTAGTAGGGATGTTCTCACTGCATATAAAGGCTCATCGTTCCAGTACATTCCTTCTTTATGTCCTCTAGGATCATGTATAGGTCTATTCTACGCCTTGTTCTCTTATTCCCTAAAGATCCGCAGGTATTCGTATTGAAACAAAACTTTTGTGAAGGCGATGGTTTTTTTCGTGCTACTCGAACTCAAAACCGTTGTTCTGTCTTTCTGTATGTCTGTCTGTGTGCTCCTCGATTTAGTTACACCACCAAAGTTGCCAGCATCCTCGAATTGGACAATAGACAAAATGTTTTCAATTTAATGTCTGTTCTCACTTCTTGTTTGCCAAATACCAAGCAATGGACAACAGATCAGTCTTAGATCACCATCAAACGAAGTATTCACGAAGTTGAGTGCCCCGGATGAGCCATCGGCTCACACACGCTAGCTTAACCAATTTATGAAGTCGTTTAAAAACCTATTTGCCCTATCGGCAGACATTGCGTGGCCCAGCATCGCGACGAAACCAGAGATGTTACACATCTATTCGAAGACCCCAGCTAGCGTGTTTGCCCCAGTGAGCACTGCATCACTTCCGAAAACGTCGGGAAAATGCGGATCAAAAAGTAATCGAATCTTCACTTGGGGCGTGGGATTCTGTCGCAATTCTAGTACAAAACGTGGGAGATGGCGCTTGGGCGTACATTATTCACACTTGTAAAAAGCTACAAAAAAAAACATTCTCACTGTAGCTCTGATTAATCAAGCGTAGCCTGCCCCTACTGTGCATGGTGTCGTCATGGATTTATCATTCATCCGGTTACTATCTAGTTGCCGTTGGCAATTTTGGCCTTAAAAAAACGGCGTTTTAAGACATGACCTCTCCCAATTAACAGGTATGGCTTTGTTTCTGTGCAATGGACCAAACTATTTAAAGATCATGGTGGACTGTTTCCTGCGTGGCTTCATGTGAAACACTTTTTTATACTTACTAACCGTGATTGTGGGTTTTTTATATTTCAAAGCCAAGCCATTTCTGGCGCCGTTCGCCGATCCGTACTGTTTATCACAAAGGCGGACAAGAGATCATTAAAAAAAATGACCTTTTAAATATCGTGAAATTATTCGCGATGGCCGCCTGATTTTCACAACGTTTGTGCGGCAAAGGATTTTGTACAACATAGGCTTTTCAAATATGTCCGGAGTTTTGCAACCCTATGACCCTGCATTGTTCGCTGCATTCCTAGCGTTGTCGGAACCGCTTGTCCACCTACTTACACCCCCCCCCCGGAAGACCAATATTTTGTGTTAAGTAAATCGGGAAGCTAATGTTTGCGCAACACTTTTTATTCTCCTGACTTCTATCTTCAGCCATTTCAAATCTATAGTTCCCACTGAAGTGTGCAAGGAAGCAATTCGCCAGGGAAGACAGGCTGCACTAACACCGCGACAAGCAGGTAACGACCGAGTCGTCGAGTATGCCGATCGCACCCTGTCATTAACTGGGAGAAAGTATGTCACAAGAGGGCGCGATTGCGCTTTTTTCTGGAATAGCACTGTGAAAACTATGAAACTACGTATGAAAATCAATTATAAAGCTATTTTGGGAGTAGAAACGTTCTGCCCCTACATAACTGAAACCTCTCCACTATGTGGAGAGGTTTCAGTTATAGCCTAGAAACATGCTCTTTGCTAGCTGTTGCCTGAACGATCTTTATTGGCTGGCTGACACGCTCGTTGCTGAGCCTGCAGAATTACTGCTTCGCCTTCACATACACGTCTGGCTGCCAGCATCGAGACACGACTGCTTCCCTCTTGAAACAGTCAGAGCATGTTACAATCCCAACTAAACTTCACGTGGTTCGCTCAAGGCCATATCCGACTTCCTTACCATAGGTGATGAACAGCGCCACGCGTCAGCACGTGAGCCCTCATTGACTATCTTGACTATTTCTCGCCCTACCCTGCACTGCACAACTACCTATTTTATGATGGAGTAAAGTAGCACAATATTTTTTTGTGGAGTGTGTCTGCATTCGTTCTGGTCGTTCCGAAATGCCTTCGTCGTTCTGTACTTCACCAGCTGCATGCTTTACCTATGAAACCCACCTTAGATTCTAGCGCATTTATGCGGGCGTGCAATGGTGTTTCGTTTGGTAAGGAGGGAGTTTACAGATCGGTGCCCCGATACGGTAATGCATGAGACATGTGTCAACGACCAGATGCAATAAAGATGTTCCCTCAGTTCTCTTGCACAGGCTTATGTCGCCGGATAACAGTTTTGTTGCGCTAGAATAGACTTCCTTGGCTCTTTTTTCTTCTGAACCATCAAGTAAACAATGGGCTGCCATAACAAAGAAGTACGGCACGATCTCTTGTATCATGAGGGACACTCCCACAAGTTGTGCCATTGATGTCACCAAGTTCCTCCTCTGTGTTCATCTGTTGCAACAAGATGCTCCTCAGCAAATCCTTACGAATCGCGGCCCCTACTTCCTTTTTCCAAGCCATCGATAACATTTCTTGAGGATGCTCCACTAGGAACAAATGTACTGTGGCCGAACGCTCCTGAACAAAAAGCCACAAGCGGATGTCTTGTGCACTCACTGACAAGTTGGCCATTTAGGTGTTCACGACCACCAAGGTTACAACATTGCCCAATCATTCTTTCTTTTGAGTTTACGTTACCATGCCACACTATTGCCAGCTTCTCGATCTTTTTTATTCTGTATAGGCGCAAGTCCATTTTAGCAGTACACAACTTGTTATCCCCAGTCACAACTTAGCAAAACCCAGAACACCTGCGATGATGCCGCTCCCGCTCTTCCCGACTGCCCTATTGCCTACACTCTACCCTCCAGTTTTAGGCATCACAGAAGCAACGGTATTATCTGAGGAATTGCAACTTCGATTTGCACGAGTTCTCGTGCTTCTGTGAGCGCTTCCCGCAGCGCGGTGGACCCGCCAAAATTTTTATCCTGCTTTTCTGCCCCTTTCCACGTCGATGGAATGGTCACAGGTGTGAGCTATACAATTACTCTTGTTGGTTTGTCAACATCTTCCCGCGAAGCCACTACTAAACTTGTCAACGTCACCCTCCCGAAATCGGACAAACAATCCCGAGCGCAACCTACCCCTTAGCACAAAAAACTGTCATGATTGGCAAAGTGAAGAGAGCGAAAATGCCAGGCCAAGAAAGGAAAGGTAAAATAGTGAGGAGGTAAGAATCCCACGATAACGTGTTTGGAGTGGGCGCCTCAAGTAAAAATTATGGTTTGGGAGGTTCCGGGAACTTATGGTATGAAACAGGTTCTCTATACACGGTAACACATCACAGGCCCGTAGGGTATGGGGTCAGGAGTGACGGGGAAAAGAGGGTGTGTAGCCAATTTGGAAGAAATAAGGTTGGGTGTGCACGCAGTACACATCAGCCACTAAGATGGATGCCGAGTAGAAATCTTCAGAAATATCCTCTATTACAGTGTTCGTCTGGCGCATCTCCCGGCGTATTGAGCTCGGTAGCCGCCCCAGTAATGCGGCGGCCAATTTGTGCTTAGCTTTGGAACGTACCCTGGGCCGCTTTGCTCTTGAAGTGATAAAAGAGATCTTCTAATAAGCGACCAAGTGACTCAACAGTTTATCTGTTAACTGGTCTACCACAACACTGGTTCGGCTCCCACCCCGGGAGTCCTTCACAGGATTCAGGCGCAATTCACCCGAGTATACTTCACGTAAAATTGAGAAGTTCAAGTTACGCACAGCGCCAGTCGGGCACAGTGTTCCATAACGGTTCTATAACCTTTACGGTGTTAGTATACTGTTCCTACTTGACTATCTCAGCGCTATCTGGGCCACCGGGGGAGTTGCCCTCGCATTGAAGCACACCAACGTTGTCCCTATTCCAGAAACGCGGAAGTCTTCTTGACGTTTGGGCAAAGTTTACTTATCCCACTGACACCAACCACTTTTAATCTCAAACAGCTACTGCTATCCATGCGCCTTACAGTGTGGCTGTAACACTTTACACGATGGATGTAAGAGAGCGTACCACTCGGATATTATTAGGTTTCTATTGTTCTTGTGCACAGACGAGAGCCTAGACAACCTTTCACCTAAAATACGCCGACGCACGTTCTCAGCTAATAACGCAAGAAAGGCCTATGAGATAGGAGCCACTCCGACGTAAGCGGTATTGTGCAGCGACTCTTTCTTTCTCCATTAGAATGTCATTTGGTAGTGTCTGCTGCTCCGACGTAAGCGGTATTGTGCAGCGACTCTTTCTTTCTCCATTAGAATGTCATTTGGTAGTGTCTGCTGCAGAGCTTCGTTTTCTCCATTCACATGGGCAACAACAAGAAGGACGCAGCAACCAAAGGATGTCGAACGGCAACCCCGCCCCTAGCCAACACCAGTTTCTGCTAGCGGAGGTGTAAAAACCGCACGCCACCGAACTCAAGCAAAGAGTCAACTAGTACCTCACAGACGCCTGTTTCCGCCACCCTAAGATCTAAAAATTATAATCGGACGAATCAGGGGGCTCCGTATAAGGGTGGGAGAAATCTATTAAATTACTGAGCAAAAGCAACAGTCTGCAATAGAGGAAACTAGCTACTGCACCTCTACATTGCAACACCCAAAAAAGAACACAATATTGACACGAGGCACCGACAGGCATCTAGCGAACTATGTGGTCATTGGGAAATTCGCCACAAGTTCACCGAACGGGGATTGTGCGACGAGTTCCTGTAGAAGAAGAGGGCGAGGTGTGATGGTTCCGCATCCCTCCGTGTGTACTAGCAGCCTCTTGTGTTTTGAATATGGCAATACATTTTTCCACGGCATCATCGTCTCGTAACATATTGTGGTGAGGTGGTGGTCCTTTTGAGAAGAAGGAGTTTCACAACATTCACCAGAGTTCGTTCATAGAGCATCCCTCCGACGACCCAGCGGCTACTGCAGCCGTGACAACCACGCTTTTCAATGAGACTCCAGCGGAAACTTCCGGTTTTACAAGCCACCGATAATCATTTTGTCGCACCCCCGGGACGCTTCCTTCTTCTATGGCACGGCTGACGAGGATGTGGAAGACTAGATCGTGATGTATGCGCCCGTCAGTGGCCATAACCGCTGGGATCAGACGATCACGCTCGCCAACCTGTCTTTCTGCCCAAAGGTGCGGCCCTAACATGGTTCCTCACGAACGACGCACGCCTCGCCAGCTAGGATGTTGTCAAGAAAGATCTCAACGCGATATTCGGGACGTTCGCTAGTTGGCAGTTAACAGCAAAGAACAATCTCGTTTCTGGCGTGCAGAGTCTTACTGAGACCTACGTCGCGTACATCCTCGACGTACTGGACCTTTGCGAAAAAGTTGACAACAAATGTCCGAGGAAGAAAAAGTGGGACACGTCTTGAAGCGTACAGCGGACGACGCGTTTAACCTCCTGGTTTTCTAGAACTGGGACAAAGTAGACTATTATCGCCGTGGGTCGCCGAATTGAGCAGGCGAAAAGCCGCCGCATCGCTCAACATTTCACACGACTTCCGAACACGGCTGCGACCTCGTCGTGCGCCGACAAAGTCCACGCAACGCCAGTTCAGTTCCCTTCTACAGGGCCGGCACTGACTTCCGAAAATGTGACCAGAAGAGTGCGTCGTTAATTTGAGGACATGGCTCCAGCCTCTGTTCAACCTAACCAACAACCCTTGAATGGGCCTGCTGTATCTTGATGCAATCCGTTGTACGCGACGAACTCATTCATCTCGGATTCCAACACTGCTGTCGTGTCGACCACGTCGCCCGCTACTGTCATTACCGCTCGTTCACATCGCGCCCGACCAACTTCTCTCGGTACACGAGGGCGATCAACGCTTCTACGCCAACCGTCAGACGCCACCACCCAACTTCTCCTATTGTACTGACAGTCACTGGTTCGTGCGCTCACCGACACCGCAGACCGGTCAGTCCCATTCACCCCATTACTCTCCCTCGCCATACCCACCCTCCAACCAGAAAAACTAGACGATGCAGCGCCCAGAGGTACCGCTTTATTTTTCCGACGACCCCAAAATCCTCTAACCACGCTCCATGCCGAAAAGAACTTGTTAGACGTTAAAGTTGACGGTGCCCCTGTGAGTGCACTGATCGACACAGGGAGGCAGGTGTCCGTGATGAATGTGGAACTTCGCTCCCACCTGAGCAGAGTTTTGACGTCAGCCACTTCTTGTCTCCGAGTCGCTGACGGAGGAACTGCTTCCATCGCGTCATGTTCACTGCACGCGTCACGATTGCTGGTAGCGATACCTCTGTCCTGTTCACCGTTTTAGGGCATTGCACCCATGACATCATTCTCGGCCAAGATTTCCTGTCGGACCATTCTGCGTTGATCGATTGTTCTCGCGGGTTCATCCACCTTGACCTACCCATGCCGCCAGTCACCGTCGATGAACCACTACCGCGTCTGTGCTGCCTCGAGGACATTCGTTTGCCACTTCGAGCTCTTTCTTACAGACCACTGTATGTATATAATCCTGTTCCTAGTGGCGATTACGTCCTTTCTCTATTTCCAGCCGTTTTACTGCAGCGCAACGTGACCTTCCCACACACAGTCGTCACGATCACGCAAAATCGGACATCTCTTCCCTTCCTAAATTTCAGTTTTTCTACCCAAATTCTGACGCAAGCCATCACTCTGGGCCTCCTTTCCGCTTTAAAGGAACGCCAAGTTTCTGCATTGGCCACCGATTGCAAAGAAAATACTGGCCCTCACATTCCGGACGTGACTGGCCTGTCAGAACGTTTTGTGAAAATGTTGGCCCCTGATTTGCTGCCTGCCCAAGTCAACCAACTCCTCTGCCTCCTGTCTTCCTTTTGGGACATTTCCGACCTAAACAATTGCCCTTTAGAAAAAGCCTCGTCAGCCACCCACCGGATTTACACCGGCAGCACAAGCGCCGTTCACAAACGCCCTTATAGTCTCTCGCGCAGCGCGGTGAGTTATCCAACAGAAAGTAGTTACGATGCCAGCGAAGGACGTCATTGAGTTTTCTTTTATTCCATGGGCCTCTCCACTAGAGATCGTGAAGAAAAAAGATAGCACATGGCGGTTTTGCGTCGGGTATCGACATTTCAATGCAGTCACAAAGAAGTACGTGTATCTCCTCATAAGAATAGACGACGCCCTTGATTGCGTTTACGGCGCTAAGAATTTTTCATCTATTGACCTTTAGTCTGGATATTTCAAAATCACCGTAGCTAAAATGGACCGTAGAAAACCTCCTTCATAACACCCCATGATCTGTACTAGTTTAAAGTGATGCCATTCGGCCTTTGTAACGCTCCAGCTACATTCGAGCGCATGAAGGACTCGCTGCACCACGGCTTCAAGTGGTCCACCTGCCTCTGACTGGATGACGTTATCGTATTTTCTCCCTTATTTGCTACCTATATCGAACACCTCGCGGAAATTCTAACCCTTTTCCGACGCAGCGGCCTCCATCTGAATTCCTCCCAATGCCAATTCGGACGTCAGCAAATCATGATTCTCGGACCCCTCGTCGCCGCGAAGGGGGTTCGGCCTGACCCAGATAAACTCCGCTCAGTTCAGAACTTTCCACCACCGCGGTGGGCGAAAGACGTTGGAAGCTTTCTGAGACTTTCTTCATACTTTCGCCGCTTTATCAAACATTTTGCTGATATTGCTAGAACCCTGCCCAACATCTTGAAGAAAAAATTCTGTTTTGGTGGGGCTGCGAGCAAGTTGCCGCTTTACCAAGCTTATATCCGTACTCACCCACTCTCCGCTTCTAGCCCACTTCGAACCTTATGCTCCCAATCAAGTACGCACAGATGCTAGTGGTACGAAATTGGGGCTGTCTTGGCGAAACGACAGGATGTTTTTCAGCTGGTTATTGCCTATGTCAGCCGTCTTCTTTCCGCCCCAAAGCGCAAATACTCCGTTACGGAACGAGAATGAATTACCCTCGTGTGGTCTGTCGCCGCGTTTCGCCATTATCTCCATCGCCACTCATTCACAGTCAGAACAGACCACCACTGGCTGTGCTGGCTCTCTTCGCTAGAATATCCGGTAGGCAGGCTAGGTGGAAGGGCACTACGCCTACAGGAATATACGTTCGACGTAAAATACAAATCTGGACGCGTGGACCAAGATGCTGAGGGCTTGTCTAGCCATCCGGTCGACCCACCTGACGCTCATAACGATGACTACGCAGTCTTTCTGTGTGCTATATCTGGACTCCTCCGTTTTCCGGAAGAACAGCTTCGTGACCGAGCATTACGATCGATCATCGACAACATCAACTCTGCCTCACCTGACGCGTCGACGGGAATGTTGGTGCTTCGGGATAACCTTTTGTATCGCCGCAATACCCGTCCTGACGGGCCGGAACGTTTGCTCGCAGTATATGCACACTTGAGCTCCGCGGTCATCCGGGAGGTTCAGGACATGCCTACTGCTAGTCACCTCGGCATTCCTCGCACGTACGAACGCGTACGCCAGCGTTTTTTCTGGTCCGGCCTGTACCGTTCCGTTCGCCTCTACGTCAGTTCTTGCGATCAGTGTCAGCGCCGCAAGACACCAACATCGCTTTCTGCAGGAACACTACAGCCACTCGACATCCCGGCAGAACCTTTTTTTCGGGTTCGCCTGGACTTGCTTGGCCCTTTTCCCCAGTCGACATCGGGAAACAAGTGGATTGCTGTCGCAACAGATTACACCACACGCTACGCTATCACGCGTGCTTTGCCGTTTAGCTGTGCTACTGATGTGGCACATTTTATTCTTCATTATGTCATTCCCCAGCAAGAGGCTCCACATCATTTGCTCACCGACCATGGCCATTGCTTTCTCTTATACGTCCTTGACGACTTGCTAGATCCTGCTATACTAAAGTTAAGATACCTGCAGCGTACCATCCCTAGACTAACGGACTTACCAAACTCTTAAATCATACCCTGACCGATATGCTTGCCTACGACGTTGCCACGGATCACCGCGACTGGGACGCCTTGCTGCCTGATGTGACGTTTGCCTGTAATTCGTTGCGGCATGATACGGCTGAATATTGGCCGTGGCGCCTCCTTTATGACCGCGAGCCCCCCCTACCACTGTAAACCCTCATGCCTAGGTCGGAAGACGAACCCTTAGTGCGACCGGAGTACGCCTGGAAAGTCATTGCTCGCGCTGACCATGCTAGGCTGACAATGCTTGCCCGACACTGGCTTTCCGAAACCAAACTCCAAAACATCGGGTGGCACACTTTGCTCCGAGATCCCTTGTCTGCCGCTGGGAGCCTACCCACCGTATCGGCCTTTCTATAAAACTTCTGCCCCGCTACTCTGGTACATTTCGCGTCTTGCGCCAAGTTACCGACGTAACGTACGAGATCTCCCCGGTGGCGTCCAAACCATCGTCTCAGGCTAATTTACACACATTGTCCTTGTTGTACGATTGAAGTCATATTTTCTTCCCGACGCTTTAACCCCATAGCGCCACGACGGCGCTCGTTCCGTCGGCAAATAATGACACGGGGCACCTAGAGGCGACTAACAAACTATGTGGTTATAGTGGGATTAGCCACGGGTTCAACGAACGGGGATTGTGTGACGAGTTCCCGTGGAAGAAGAGGACCGGATGTGATGGGTGCGAATCCCTCAGTGTGTACTAGCGGCACCCACCCGCTTGCGTTTTGGATATTGCCAATACATTTTTCTAAGACATCATCGCCTCGTAACAATAGCTTGATCGCAAGCGTTACAGATGTTGCAACAACCGACGCTTTCAGAAAAATCTCACGGACAACCTTCTGGAGACTCACTCACGAAGGCACAGCATAGAGCATCCGCCGAAGATTGCTTGATTGTCTTCAATAACGAGTAACCTTGTAGCCCAAGGAGTACTTGGGAATATAAAAAGGGGTAATAAGATAGATGTAGCACCTTTTTGTGCTTTCCGTCATGGATGCCATCTGCAGGAGTTCTTGGGGATCGTCTAATACTGCGTTAAAGAGACCATTTTCCAAGCAAAGTGGTCAATTTTCGCGACCGAAACTGGTTCGCTGCGGACTAACCCAAGATGGGCACTTTGGTCAGTATGGACATGAATTTTTTGGAGTAAGCCATTTTGACCCTGCTGAAGCTTGTGCTGGGCTACATTACATAGTTTTGGTCCAGCAGTACTTGTGCACCAGAGTGTGTCCATCTGGTTCCACTAACTGTCTACATATCAGGAGGGTTGAATGCTTTCGTATCAATCTTATCAAAAAAGATTGGTTCTTCTCTCTTCAGGTAGTTTTCGTCAGGCAGCAGCCCCAGCATTCTGTTCTCGTCATGGTGTGCAGGCTCCTTGCCGTAATTTGTTTTGATGCAAGCATTCATTTGGTGGAGCTGGCTGACGTAGCTCGGTGGGAGGCAGCGTAAGTGTTGTGTATAAGCACTCCATGGCAACCTAATGTGCTTGCTTGTTCCCGTCTACGGGGGACGTGTGCCCAAGTTTTCAGTCAAGTCTCACTCGCAGTCCTTGCTATTGGCAACGTGGAATAAGCTGATTGGCGTTTTTGCCGTCATGTTAGATTTAGAAGCCTTGCGTAGCTCCTGTAAGTCAGTCAGCGAAAAAATCTTGAACATAAATTTGGTGTGGGTATTTACCTTCTTTCTAGCTTCCTTGGGATACATATGTGGTGCAGGCTGGGAACCTCTTTCCCTCTCACAGTCACCTCACCTCACCTTCTTTCTTGCGAATAGCGCCAATACGTACTGTTGATTATCTTGTGCCATTTAGGGCGGGCAGCTGCTTGTGACATACCAAAGCAAAAGCTGCTTCAAATTCGTCAACAGAGGCATCGGAAGAAATATAGAGCTCGTCTAGAGCCTTATCTTGTGCAAGTTGTCCGATATACAGTGTTCTTTGTTTCTGTGAGTAATATGTGTTCGGCGCACGGGAGCGAGCGTTCGTCGCTCCCAGGTCAGAATGAATACAGGCATCAGGGAAGTGTCAGCTTGAATAATAAGATCGCCTCGCAAAGTTGATGTGGTGGTTGAAACGTTTCGGCCAGTGAGGCCAAAGATGAATATCGTGTTGCTTGCTCCAAGATGCTTTTGCTTTAATATTTTGGTGACTTGGTTACGGTTCTCATTGCAGCTTGGTAGAGGCTGTAAATGTCATCAGTATGTTTTTTTGTTGAAGGTGTATGAAGGCAGGCCACACGTGATTGGTCCCCTGGACACTGCTCGACCAGGGGTGAGGCAAACGCAGTGACATCAACAGCCAAACTTGTATGACAACCGAGTAATCAGGTGGATATTCTGGTGACATGTTATTTGCTGAACGCCAGCGATGATTTGGGGCAATTGTCGATGCTGATTTCGACATATAAGAGTGATATGCGACCATTTCGTGACGTAAGACTACGATTTTCCTTTTGCGCCTCAGCTTTTAAGAGGAATGTGTAAATCGCTGCTCCAACTTTGAATACCAATGGAAACTCAACTGTTTTGTAAGGAGAAACACTTCAGCAAAACCACGCGTTGGCGTGCGTTGAAAAAAAACTCTCTTTAAAAACCTTTACAGTCTGATGCGTTCTATGCGCGAGCCTAAACTAGTGAGTAGCCAGATGTGGCTCCTTAAAAGTCGTTTCACAGCACCAGGTGTCCAACACTCCAACTACACCTCACGTAGACAAAGCTAAATGGTCACGTAGCAGGAGATAATACACCAGTTGATATTGGCATCAGCCTCAGCTCTCCCATTATCATGTGGTAGGTACCAGCAGCTCCGCAGAGCATAGGAGGGGGATGGAAGCATTCAAAAGTGTTTCGGCTGACCGTAAAGCAGTGTCCCAAGCAGCGAGATTAGGGAGCCCCTCGGCAACGCGAGGCTTCGATAGAGCGATGGGGGCATTCAACGTGGCGTTCATAGTTTTCAAGTTACAATACGTAAACAGTGCGTAATTGCTATCGGGCATTTTTGTGCTTTGCAGCGAGAATATTTTTCTATTCTACACAAACAGAACAACGCCATTTCTATGGAAAGTGTGGTACTTGAGCCTGTGACCATAAGACCTCATGCTTTTTGATTTTATTGGTAATAACACTGATGTATTCCTGGTCTGGGTAATTATTCCTTTGTTGTTTATTACGATATTTCAGAGTCATTCATGCAACAAAGGAATCCCGTAAAGCAAGCACCGAAATTCCCCTAGACGCATTCCTGGAGTTTGCGCATGGCTGAAAACCCATCATAAAAGAACATGTCCCATTACATGGAGGAGGGATTTCTGTCGAAAATACAGTTGTTTATATAAAGCAATCGGGCCTCTTACACCATATTTTTGGTTTTTTTCTTTAGATGTTCTATAATAATTAAAAGTTTGTCAATTTTCTCCCGTGTAGGTGAAGGTGTTTGTGTGGGGGTTATTATTGGGCAACCATTATTGATAAATCAGTCATTCTTTAGTCACATCAGCTGTTATTTACACTGGCCAAACAACCTGATTGGGTGTGGGTGGGTGCTCCTGTTGAAGTTAAAGCAGTAATAACAGGAAAAAGGCTCCGAAAGATACTATGACACAAAGTAGAAAATTGAGATGACGACGCCCCTACTGTTCCTCTTCCGCACTTTCATGTTTGCTGTACCTTTCAGAACACAACTCTTAAGCCTGAGCTCCCTTGGTGTTGCGTAGGAACCTGCTGCTGGCTTGCTTGTGGCCGTGAGAACGAAGAGAACACCAAAAATGTAGTGAGCACTAAAGCGGTGGAGCAAAGTATGGCGAAAGCGTAATGTGGAGGGTAGTACAGCAAGGCTCCGAGAGATATTCTCTGCAGGTGCGACGCGCTACGGGAGGGTAGACAGAGAAGGTGAGCGTTCGGTGTTGGGCCAACCACTTCTTGAGAAAAAGTAAGGGCTGTTGGAGCAGACGAGAAGGGTAGCAGACTCTGCATACCAGAGGTGCGTGCAGACGGCGCAGCATTTACACGCCCTCGCCCAAAAGGACACTGCAGTTCAAGCTCCGTTAAAACTTTTCTTCTCGCAGCGTCGGGAACGCAAGCCAATGTTTTCTAATACAAATCAAAGCCAAGACTATTAACTTGCCATTGTAGTAGAAAATTTTGGTGGAGCTGCGCAACAAGGTAAGTGTGATGTTTGAAGGCTTTGCAGGGACAGGGAAACCGCTGACTATGGGTGTAATAAAAGAAAGATTTCTGTGCCTTCCTGACGGTGTTCGTGCGTACCACAAAAATTACTCCAGAAAATATCTCTCTGTTATAATAATTACTATCATTGTTATGATGATGTGTATGAACGCCGTCATCAAGCGCTTTAAGAAAAAACTTCTACAGGGGTCGGAATCTAACCTCCCTACCTCGCCGGGTGAAGCCAACTTATATACGGTTCCCCTATTCCGACGTGGTTGAAGCAGCTTGGGGTGGTAGAGAAACACATCGACGTAGAAAACTATTCCAAAAAAAACCATGAACTTCTTCTTCTGACCCCATTAGTTTGACACGAAACTTTTCGTGTGTAAAACCAACTCGTGACGGGTCAAATTCAAAGCCACTGGGATCAAAGTGCAGAACTGTGAACAACTCCAAATCCAAGGTGAACAAGTAAAAGGACAAACCGGCCACGAGGGGAAGGACAAACACAGACGACAACGAATGTACCATTCACGAAAAAGTTTCGCGTTGAACCAGCGTCGTTGTTATACAGAGGGGCGCATGATATTTTTATAACACCAATACGTATATCGTGTAAATACCCACCGGCACAAATGAGAGTATTACCAGAGTCAGCGATGTCGCAGAAACTACTCCCCGCTCATCCACATTGAAGTATACGTGCTGCTAAAGCACGGAAACAACGGCTCAAATACAACCATTGCTCACAAAAAAGGTTGAAAGGCATGTAAAAAACAAAGCCTGCACTGTGTCGTGCAATTTAACAAACGTGTTGTCATGCACTTGTCAACGCGTTTTTTATAAAAATGTTGTAACTGCTCCCGTACTGTCTCGAACATTCTTCCACGTAGATTCGTCAATAAAATCATTTTATTGATATACATTAAAGGCAGGTGTGAAGCGAAGGAATTGAAATGATGACCAGAGTGTGAAGTCTCTAGATGTCAAGATATTATGATTTCCTGTTTACTGTTTTCATAATTCCCAACTGCCCAGGGAGGAGGCGGTAAAACGCTTTTTTTGGCGAGAGATTGCCCTCCAGCCCAAAAAACGTTTAATGTGTAACGCTGCAACAGTAACGCGCAAAAATCTAAGAAGAGACTGGTGGTGTGGCCCCCATATTAAGTGCTTCAGATCTGTGGGTCTACCAGGCCTTGTGCCTCGTAAGTGCCTTGTTCCTTGTGCCTTGGGCCTCGTAAGTGTTGCGTTCCGGCGTCTATAAGACCAGGAAAAGATCACAGCAAGTGTTCAACATCAGCTTTTTACGCAGGAAGCACACAGAAGGAACATGGTTCCGTAAACGGCACGTGATGACGGTCAGGCTAAGCGTCGTTAACTGCTGGGGAAAACGCCACCCAACCTTAAACCTCCGCACCATGACCTACTTCCAATAGGAGAGCCCATTAGGGACTTTTCCTGAAAGGCCAAAGAGGGCTTGGAAAGGGCGGCATAATCATCATAATTAGCTAGTAGCTAAAAAGGTGATGAAAGCGCGTCTTTGGCAGATCCATGGCCTTGGATGTTGTTCCTGAACATTCTGGCGTCGAAAATTTCCCGAGAAACGGCCCAGTGGACTCCTAATGACAGCGAAGATCCGCTTCAAGGCATGCGAGGCCCGGGAAAGACCTTAAACTCCTGATCCCGGCGCCTTGCCTCTGAACGGAGATTGTTGTGGCTAGCAGCTCGGCTGATCACACCGCCCTTATGGAACTCGGAAGTGTCCAACAGCAGTACCGTGGCAAGACCACCCTCCTTGTCAACATTGCGCATATCGAAGACAGCGAGACCTTTGGTCAATTGAAAGAGCTGAGGGACACTGTCCGGGCAGAGCTACTCTAGCGCGCTAAAACGACAGAAAACATTGTGAGCTCACCAATTTCGACTATAGGTGTGCTTGAAACCCTCTAGAAATCCCTCATCCAAAAACTGGGCGAGTTAACAAAGGTTGATGGACACATCTGAAATCTCATAGACTACGATGACTGTCAAAGTGAATATGAAGAGTCAGACAATTAGGTAAAAATAATTTTTGCGGAAAGTGGTTGCTGAGTGAAAAGATATCCAAAATTTGATTGACACGTACAGATGGTATCACGCAGCAAGTAACCAACAATAATCATTCTTCGAAACTTGCAACCGTTCCTCGAAGCGCACCAGTACAACAATTGTGGAATTACCCGACAACTATCTTTCTGGCTTCCAGTGATAAGTGATCCGATTAGCCCGGTGCATCACTTCTGACAGAGAATATACCAACAAACACCGCCCCATTTTCAGCTCACAACTGTGGCCCTGCTAAATACGCAACACCACCATCTCAGAGAGAATGTGTACAGCCACAAAGTCGAGAGTTGGAAGAACTCTAGATACCTCCGTGAGCGCGTAACCGATCATCACAAGCCAGTTGTTAAAATTCTTTTGATCCTCAAAAGTGAAGCCAGAAAAACTGGCTTGAACAGGCCAAGACCCCCAGACTTCGGCGCAAGCGCGGAAAGAAGAGTGAGATCACCACAATCAGCACTGGTATGAGAACTGCTGGGTATTCCACTAAACTACGAACTTATCACGTCAGGCGAAAGGGAACTAGGTTGTGGACTTTTACAAGACAAGTTCGCATAAAGAAGGTATGGTCAAACACACAATTCCTACCAAGACGACAAAACAGCCTAGCTAGACGTACGACAATTCGCGATGTCTGCCGTGAAGCGCAACAGACTGTTGTTCCACCTTCATTGCAAATCCTAAAGAAGACGACCGTTAGGAAGCAGCATCGAACTTGAAAGCACCGTTGGAAAAAAACCGCAAACGTTCATCCACAGACCGGCCTAACGGAATTTAAAGACTGTGGACCGAATAAGCATTTTATTTCTCGAACTGTTTCAAGCATTCTGCGCGGATCCGCATCAGCATCACTGCTGCGGGCGGGAGTATGTTGCGGAAGAAGACGAAGAGGGCCTGCAAAGGGGGGCATGACCATGGAAAAAAAGAGGTGAGTAAAGCGTGTCTTTAGCCGAGCCATGGCCTTGCGTCCTGTTCCTCAAAATGAAGGTCATATGCACGCGGTAGAAGTAAAGCGCGCGTGGTACGACAAAGGGTTTTATTTTCCACCAGCAGTTCCTCTGTGGTAGATACTGGAAGAAGTGGTAGATACTGGAAATTGTAGACACTGCAAGAAGGGAGGTCTCTGTGGCGGGCGCGATCCGCGGCTGCGCGAGAGAAGCATGTTCTGACGAATCCAAAAAAAGCGGGCAGAGCATAGATAAATGCCTATCATCCCTAGAATGCTTGCGGTCAGGGTTGTACAAACCCCAACGCTACGAAAATGCCGAGTCGCTGCTGCTGAGTCAGTAAAAAGGTCCTACTTGTCCCCACTAGTCAATGTAGATTCAAGCGTTTGCAGACCATCCCGAGTGGCAGTAACTTCTGCTAGCAGGCTAGGGAGTGCACGCAGTGTCCCGTACGGGCAGCTTTTGTTTAGGGCAGGGTAACAGGGACACGTCAAAGTCCTGATGACGAAGCATTCGTTCTCCCTAGAGTTCACAAAAGCCAGGACAATCATCCGCTGGGCCTCAGGCGGTCGCTCATGGACATGAAGGACGGCATCTGGAGGCTGGTGAAGGCTCGAGGTACGGACGTGTAGACTCGTTAAAGCCTTATTGTTCGTCACCTGATGGTACTGCCACAGCTGCCTCGCGATCGATAAGTCTGGCATCGTATCCGGCGGCTGGCCCACGTACGCGGCCAGAGATGCTCTGTAACCAGTCCACGTTTCAGCAGGAATGGGTGGGTTATGCGCACAGACTAATAAATTGTTGACTATTGTTCCGGGCGTAGAGCAAATAAATGTAGCGCAGATAATTCAGTACAAAATGTTTGGGGCGTGCATTCTGCAAGAGAGAGAGAGAGAGAGAGAAAACCTTTATAGAAAAGGATGACCACTGGTCACGATGGGGGAAGAAAATGGGGAGGGAGGGTAAGATAAAATAAAGAAATGCTGGTCGTTCTCAGTAGACTGAATACCTGGTCCAGTTCTTGGAACCTGCAATTCATGGGCCAGTTCATGGTTATTGCAATGGGTTTGTGCACGTTCACCAGTTCGTTCGGGGAAGGACCCGCTCAAACATCCCGTGCCAGACCGCTTTTACTTGAATAAACTGCTGTATCACATAATAGTTGCGCATGAGTTTGTTGTGGATCGGGATGGGGTTGAGGCGATTTGAATGTACGGTGCGTGGCGAAAGCTGGGCACCACCAAACTAGGCATGTGAGGTCTTATGGAGTGGTGGTACGGCAGTAGGGACATTGAGGGGGCAGGTGAGGGGGTATACCACTTGCGAAGTGTTTCGGGTGCGTACGCTGAATTTGCAATATATGTGTTAATAAAAATTTCGCCTGAGCGGGAAATAGGAGGTAGGCGGCTGAGGTAGCCAGCTGGCGTTAGGGCTATTAGACGAGTGCGTCGGTTCTTTTTGTGCTGGTGAATCCACAACGATGGGGAGGGAGAGGGTGACCACGACCGCCTTACCCCAGGCTCCAGTGGAAGATAAGAGGGGGAACTCTCCTGAGCTGCCTACGGGCCGCCTGGTTGCCTGAAGAAAATGGTTCGTGGCCAGGTACCCAGTTGAGGAAGATGTTGGTGTTGTTCCGTTGGAGGAGTTGAATTTGAAACAGAATTTCGAGGATGACAGGGTGGGTGGAATCATACGATCGCAACGGCATGAAGAAAGTAGCATTTTATTGCAACAACGAATTTATTGTTCAGATTGATTTCTGTGGTCACAGAGGCGTTCATTCGCGCACCGCCCAGTTTGTACTATGTACTTTTCCCATATTCAAACGGAAGGCTGTGCACACCACTTTATGCACAAGCTACAAAGGGTTTTTGCGCTTTTTATTGCAGATTGGTTCACTAGGTAGGGTAGGGTGTGTCAATCTCTATAGCTTGTTAGGAGCCCAAAAAACGCTTACATTGGACCGCTCGGCTATTTTTTTTTTCAAATTATGCCGTTTGTGTGCACAGGGTATGACCGCCATCTGCTGCTTCTCAATGGGCACTCCGTCGGTCTCGCCATTATCACCTTATTTAAGTTCCTTGGGCAAAGCTTCACCTACCATAACTAACAACAGGGGTGGTGGAGGGGTACCCGGTTCGAGACATGCGCACCTCTCGATTGTTAAACTCTGGTTCAATAAATGGACACATCATTTATTATGGGAACATGGAGTATAATATAGAGACGATCGAATATGCTGGAATAAATGGAGGGAGGCAGCCTGAGAGCAGCGAAGAAGTGTCTAGGCATGGGGAGAAATCAGATGTATGCACTTAAAGACAAGCAAGGCACTGTCATCACAAATAGGGATAAAATATACAAAGTAGCCAACGAGTTCTATAGATATCTGTACAGTAGCCGGGACATCCAGTGTAATACCGAAACAGAAAGTAGTTCAGAGGCAATAGACATCCCACCAGTAACAACAGAAGTAGGGAAGGCTTTGAAAGAAATGAAAGGGGGCAAAGCACCTGGTGAAGATCAGAAAACAGCAGACCTCTTGAAGGATCGCGGGCTTATTGTACTAGTAAAACTGGCAAACCTGCACACGCAATGCCTAATGACCGCGTGTGACAACAATCTTGGGAGAACGCGAAAATCATAATTATCAATAATAAAGGTGACATGAAGGACTTGAAAAATTAAAGCCGAACAGTTTACTGTCAGTCGTCTACAAGGTACTTACGAAGGTTTTGGCTAACAGAATTTGTGCAGCCCTAGATTTCAGTCAACCTAAAGAGCAAGCAGGGTTTTGTAAAGTCTATTCAGCACTACACAATATTCACACGATCAGTCAGGTGATAGAGAAGTGCGCGGAGTATACTGAACGGCAGTATATATATAGCCTTCATACACTATGACAAAGCATTTGACTCGACCTAAACCTCAGCAGTCATTCAGGTATTACAAAACCAAGGTGTAGACGCGCATTATGTAAGAATACTAGAGCATATTTACAGTGGCTCCACAGCTACCACAATCCTTCGTAAGGAGAGAAGTGAGATACCTATAAGGGAGGGCGTAAGGCAAGGAGACGCGATCTCTCGGATGTTATTCACAGCATATTTACCATAAGTATTCAGAACATCGGATTGGTAACAGGTTGGAGTAAGGATTGAGGGAGAACACCTCAGTAAACTCAGATTTGCTGATGACGTTGCCTTTCTTTAGTACCACCGTGGAGGAAATCCAAAGCATGCTTACCGCACTGGACAAACAGAATAGTACCGTGGGCCTGAAAATTAATACGCAGAAAAATAACGTAATTATCAATAACCTCGAGAGAGCACAGTGGTTTGAGATAGGTGGCAAGGCCGTGGAAGTGGTAAGCGAATCAATCTACTTAGGCCAAGTAGTGACCCTGGATCCCCACCATGAGGCATAGATAATTCGAAGGATAATAATGGGGTGGATTGCATTCGGCCGGCATTCTTAGATAACGAATAGCAGCCAACTATTGTCCCCGAAGAAGACAGTGTATAATGACAGCTGCATGTTACGGGTACTCACCTACGGGGCAGAAACTTGCAGACTCAGGAAGAGGGTTCATTTCAAATTGAGGGTGACTCAGCGAGGTATGGAACGGAAAATGATAGGTGTAACATTGGGGGACAAGAAGAGAGCGGAGTGGGTCAGAGAACAAGCGTGTGTTAAGCACATATTAGTAGAAATTAAGAAGAAGAAATGGCCGAGGGCAGGGAATGTAATGCGAAGCAAGATAACCGTTGGTGAATAAGGGTAACAGAGTGGACCACTAGAGAAAGCAAGCGTGGCAGTAAGATAGATTGGCATATGGATCAAGAATGTTTAGGGATAAATTGGTCCCAGTTAGCGTAGGACCGAGGTAATTGGGGAATAATGGAAGAGGTCTTCTCCTTGCAGTGGTCGTAGATTGGCTGGTGATTATGAAGATGATTTATTTCGGCATTCGTGAAGCATATTTTTACGATCCCCTTTTCAAAAGTTTTGAATGCGAAACGTTGTTCAAAGTAGTGGCTTATTTGCTCGTGCTTTGTAGCCTAGCCGACGTGATAATATTTTAATGAACGACATATATCTGAAAAACGCATTGACCCATGTTCCGGACGTTCATGTGTTAGTTCAAGTTGTGGGAGTCACTGCCTAACTTTTGTTAATAGATTACAAGCTTCAGCCTCAAACATCTTACATTTAAAATTCATCATCATCATCATCATCATCACCAGCCTATCTACGACTACTGCAGGGCAATGGCCTCTCCCATTATTCTCCAATTGCCTCGGTCCTGTGCCAACTGTGACCAATTTATCCCCGCAAACTTCTTGATCTCATATGCCCATCTGACTTTCTGCTGCCCCCTGCAACGCTTGCCTTCTCTAGGGATCCACTCTGTTACCCTTAATGACCAGCGGTTATCTTGCCTTCGCATTACATTGCCTGCCCACGTACATTGCTTCTCCTTAATTTCTACTAATTAGTCTTTAACACCAGTTTGCTCCCTGACCCACTCCGCTCTCTTCTTGTCCCTTAATGTTACACCTATCATTTTCCGCTTCATTGCCCGCTGAGTCGTTCTCAATTTAGGTTGAACCCTCTTAGTGAGCCTCCAAGTTTCTGCCCCGTAGGTGATTACCGGTAAGATGCAGCTGTCATACACTTTCTTCTTAAGCAACAATGGTAGGATGCTATTCATTATCTGAGAATGTCTGCCATATGCACCCCACCCCATTCTGATCCTTCTAATTATCTCTGCCTCATGGTTGCGATCTGGGGTCACAACTTGGCCCCATATTCGCTTACCACTTTTACTGCCTCGCCACCTATCTTACCGGTAAGATGCAGCTGTCATACACTTTCTTCTTAAGCAACAATGGTAGGATGCTATTCATTATCTGAGAATGTCTGCCATATGCACCCCACCCCATTCTGATCCTTCTAATTATCTCTGCCTCATGGTTGCGATCTGGGGTCACAACTTGGCCCCATATTCGCTTACCACTTTTACTGCCTCGCCACCTATCTGAAACTGCCGTGCTGTCCCGTGGTTATTGATCATTACTTTAGTTTTCTGCACATTATTTTCAGGCCCACGGTTCTACTCTGTTCGCCCAGTGCGGAAAGCATGCTTTGCAATTCGTCCCCCGATTTACTTACCAAGGCAACGTAATTAGCAAATTGAGGTTACTAAGGTATTCTCCATCAACCCTTACTCCCACCTGTTCCCAATCCAACGTTCTGAATACTTCTTCTAAGCATGCTGTGAATGACATTGGAGAGATTGTGTCTCCTTGTCTCACACCCTTCCTTATAGGTATTTTACTGCTCTCCCTATGGAGGATGATGGTAGCTGTAGACCCATTGTAGATATCCTTTTATATACTTATATAATGCTCATCTCCCCCTGGTTCCGCAAAACCTGAATGCCTGCTAGGGATTCGACCGAGTCAAATGCTTTCTCATAATCTATGAAGGCTAAATATAGGGGTTCAGTATACTCAGCGAACTTCTCTATCACCTGATTGATTGTGTGAATATGGTCCACTGTTGAATAACATTTACGGAACTATGCTTGTTCTTTAGGTTGACTAAAATCTAAGGATGCAGAAATTCGGTTAGCGATTACCTTGGTAAATAACTTGTAGACGACTGACAGTAAGCTGATCGGCCTGTAATTTTTCAAGTCCTTCATGTCGCCTTCCTATGGATTAGGATGATGTTCGCGTTCTTCCAAGATTCCGGTACCATTACGGTCATTAAGCATTGCGTATACAGGTTTGACAGTTTTTCAAGTACAATTTCTCCGCCATCCTTCAAGAGGTCTGCTGTTATCTGATCCTCACCAGGTGCTTTGTCCCCTTTCATTTCTTTCAAAGCCTTTCTTACTTCTTCGGTCGTTACTGGTGGGATGTCTATCTCCTCTGAATTACTGTCTCGTTAGGCATTATCCTGTATGTCCCGGCTACTGTACAGATCCCTATAGAACTCCTCGGCCACTGTGACTATTTTATCCCTATTTGTGATGACATTGCCTTCCTTATCCTTAAGAGCATGCATCTGATTTTTCCCCACGCCAAGACATCTCTTCACTGCTTTCATGCTACCTCCGTTCTTTACAGCGTATTCGATCCTCTTCATATTATACTTCCGTATGTCAGCTGTCTTACGCTTATTAATTAACTTTGAGAGCTCGGCTAGTTCTATTCTGTCAGCTGTAGTAGATATTCTCGTGGTTTGCCGTTTCCTGATTAGATCTTTCGTCTCCTGTGAAAATTTACCAGTATCCTATTTGGCCATAGTGCCCCCGACTACTACTGCACACTCCGTGATAATCCGTGTAAGGTTGTCGCTGGCTTCCTGTGTCGTAAGCTCTTCTTCCTCGTTAAGGGAGGAATATCTGTTCTGCAGCGCGATCCTGAATTCTTCTACTTTACGTCTTACTGTTAGCTCATTTATTGGCTTCTTTCGTACTAGCTTGTTGCGGTCCCTCCTCAAACCTAGCCAAATTCCAGATCTTATCATACGGTGGTCACTACACCTCACCCTTCCGAGCACTTCCACATCCTGCACGACCCCAGGGTTATCGCATATTATGAAGTCTATTTCATTTTTGTGCTCCCCATTCTGGCTCCTCCAGGTCCACTTCCGACTCTCCTGTTTACAGAAGAAGGTATTCATTATGCGTAGGTTATTCCGTTCTGCAAACTCAACAAGTAGGTCCACCCTGCTATTTCTACATCCCAGACCATAGTTCCCAACTGCCTTGTCTCCAGCCTGATTCTTGCCTACTTTAGCATTGAAGTCCCCCATACCGTGGTTCGAAGGACCGTGGTTCGAATCCCGGTGCCGGTCAATTCCCACCGGATTAAAAAAAAATCCGCGTATTGACGGAATTGCACACAGGGGCTTGGGGTGCGGCCTGACCCCGGCGACCATTGCCGGCAATGCACTCCCTCACCAGAGCAGGATTGGCCACCCTGGTGTAGTTGGCCATGGTGTAGCTGGCCACAACCTCCCATGAATACGCCAATTAACCCTCGGCCGTCAGTCCCCAGCGGCTGCGCAGCAACTGACCACGGCGGCGGTCAGACCTGTGACGCAGCAGAGGGTGCTAAGAATCCCTGGATCCGGACAGGCCGCCCATGGATTATGAACCTGGCAACGTTTAACCCGTCGAATCTTATCTAGCGAAGCAAGTCTCGAGGTGTTGTTCGAGGAATTAGAGGGCATTATATGGGATGTAATAGGGCTTAGCGAGGTTAGGAGGGCAGGCGAAGCCTTTACGGTGCTGAAAAATGGACACGTCCTACGTTACCGTGGTCTAGAGGACAGAAGAGAACTGGGAGTGGGATTTTTAGTCAATAAAAGCATAGCTGGCAACACAGACGAATACTATAGGATTAACGAAAGTGCAGCAGGTCTTGTAATTAGGCTCAATAAGAGGTACAAGCTCAAGGTGGTGCAGGGCTACGCACCCACATCGAGCCACGACGACCAAGTAGTGGAACGCTTCTATGAAGATGTGGAATCGGCAATGGCTAAAGTAAAAACACAGTATACCGTAGTTATGGGGGACTTCAATGACATTTAAAATTAACTACAATTAAAAATTATAAACAAAACTATAGATCTTTATAACCGAAGTCTATTCAAGCTAAGTGGAAATGATTGATTGATTGTAAGGTTTAAGGCGCCGACGGAGCGCAGGCGCATAGGTGCACCGTAGTGGAGAGATACAGATTCATTTTGATCACATGGGTATCTCTAACGTGCGCCGTAATCTCGTACACACGGGCATTTTTGCTGTTTCCCTCCATCAGAAAAGCGGCCGCCCCGGCGGCGGACCCGCTACCTCGTGCTCAGCAGCGGAACGACTTAGCAACTGAGCCCCCACGGCGGGTTAAAGAGCAAATGACGTTGTCGAGTTCTGAACGATATATTGCTACGAATGGCGGCAAAATAGGACCCTGTGCAAATGTTCGACTTCTAAAGGTGCACTTGATCTTCCCACACAATAAAGGTAGACATAAGGTAGAAACTTAAAAGCTCAAAAAGCTACTGAAAGTTTTTCTGGTAGTATTTTGGATGGCGCTAATGCAGTAGTCGTCTATTGGGTTTTCTACACAAGTTAACACGTCTGTGTGAGGCACCGAATAATATATGCCCTTTATGTCAATAGAAAAGGCAATAAATCCCCAGTTCAAATCTGACGTGAAAAATTACTTCATCTGTTCAGAGTTTTTAGTCGGAGCAGCCGCTTTGTGGAACTGCTCTTTTTTAGCCAGTTGTTTCATGGTTCTGCGCATGTGTTTGTCAATGTGTAATGTCGTTTTATAAAGCACAGACCTGGGCGAGATGTTCTGGCCGTCGAGATGTACAAAAATCAGCTAAATATTCACATTTGGTGGAGCCGACACACAAATATTTGTTTGAATTTTTAGGCGCGCATTTAGGGCGTACTCCTGACGAGTAAAAATGCACGCTATCTCTACTCGCCTGCAGAAGATCTCGTATATGTCAGTTAAAGTATTTACTGGTTTATACAGTGTATGTCGCATGTACCTACAGCATGTCTCATTAGGGGGACGATATACTCTTGTGTAGGTAACTCGAGTAAGGTAGGATTGAAGATAACGTGGATAGCGCGGACCTTTAGTTGTGGCGTGATTACCAAGAGATTTAGTAAATGTGGTGAGCTTTCATGCTTTTGGAATGACAATGCAAAAGAAAAATCCCTGACCTAAACTTTTTCTGAGACTTTTTACTATAGGGGAGAAAAAATGGCCACTTCAATATCTGGCAATAAACAATAAACTTAGTTAGAAACAATAGGACAGCAATCTAAACCAATGCGTCTATTAAACTGCTTCGTTAAAGGTAGATGTCTTCGCATAGGAAAAGGTGGGTAATCCTGTCCAAATACAGGGGTAGCTAAACCGCATTCAGTGACCGTCTGTTGTATATTTATGAAGAAGGGGATGATTCACAGGGGAAAGCTATGAGCCGACAGAACGAGAAGGAAGAAGATGATGATCGGAAGCGGTGTACGTTCATAGCGGTCTCATGTAAATGGAGTTATTCTTTCCTTTTAAGTGGGCTTCGGGCTCCTTTCTTCCACATCTTATGGTGCCTGGAAACCCGGGAAGAAAGATGTCGGGGCCGCCAAGCCGACGTATCAGGGCCCAAGCTGAGTGAAAGCGGGAATTGTGCTACAAGTAGATCGAGCCTGCGGTAGAGCATGCACAAGCTAAAACAAAAGAGAACGGCCCGGCGGCAGCAGAGCACACGGCTTATCAATGAAGCCAAGGCCATTTTGTATGCTGCCGATTTGGAGACGTAGACGTTCGGCGCACTCACAGACCTGCTGCATTTCAACAATGAATAGCTGAGCAAGCTGAACGCAGAGCTTGAAATATTAATACCAGAAGAAGAGTTTGCGGCAGAGTTTGTCACGGTGATGAAATACGAGGACGCCGCCAAAGGAATGCTGGGCCAGCTAAAGGCTAAGGAGGCCACACTGCGCAGTGGACAAGGCCGGCATGTCGACAGACCAAGCGCCTCCACCGGTGGATCACCCTCATTGTAATGAGTGTGATCGCCATAAAAGCTCGGCGAAGCTGCCCACTCTACAGCTGCAAACGTTCAGCGGCGCGTTGTGCCAGTGCCTCAGCTTCTGGACACAGTATAAAGCCTCCGTGCGTCAGAACCATTGTCTAACCAAAGAAGAAAGGTTTCAGTATTTTCGGTCTCTTCTGAGTGGCCCAGAAGTTTAATCTATCGCCGGACTGCAAGCGACGAAGGACTGCTACGACGACGCCGTGGAAATTCTTTCTCGACGCTTCGGGGACACCCGCCGAATCGTGCAAGAACATCTGGGACAACTTCGACCGCTTCCTTCGGTAGTGTCCTCTAACGATATCGGTGGACTTCGGCGACTCCTGGACCACGTGCAATGTCACGTGCGGGGACTGGCTGCGTTGAAGATTTCTTCAGCGACGTATTCTGCTCCGATGACGGACATTCTTTTGAGATCCTTACCGTCGGATATTGTCCTTGCTTACCACCGACAAATGGCCCATACTCCGCAGAGTTCAAGTACCTCAGGGGAAGCGTCGTCCGTAGACGGAACAACGTCATCGTCCACGTCTTTTGATGGTGAAATTGATGCCCTTTTGGCGCATCTTCAGATTCAAGTGGAGTGTAGAGAGAGAAGTGCGATAGTAATCAGAGAGAAACGAGCTCACATCATAGTAAACGAGGCAAGGGAAAGTTTGGACATGCCCCCAAGCGCAGCTGTGCTTACCTCTACTCTCTCATACAAGCAACAGTGTCTATTTTGTGGCTCAGGCAATCATCCTACGGAACTGTGTGATAGAAGCAACAGCCATCAGGATAAGTTGCGAAGGTTCGCAGCCGAAGGCGATGTTTTCGATGCACCAAGAGCAGGCATGTTTCTAGAGATTGCGTCCTTGACGTCAAATGCGGGAACTGCACTGGCAGACATGTGACATCAGTGTGCTATCCTGGCTGGCAACGCATCGCAGCATACAGAGTACGGAGATTGGACTCTAGCAACCTGCACTGCCAAACTCGTCCCCTTGTCGACCCGAATGTACTGCTGCAGACGTGCAGGCTCTGGATTACAGGAACTGAACAATGCGCGTACATCCGTGGTGTAGTGGATGGCGGGAGTCTGCGCTCCTTCATACGCAAAGATGTCTCCCGTAACCTCCACCTTAGAGAGCTTGGGAAGACAAGCCTGCAGCTTTACGCGTTCGGTAACGATAATTCATCGAAAAAAATGCCGTATTCTGCAAGTGTTCTCACGGAGTCAGTACAGCGACGATGTGTTCCCTATAGACGCAATTGAAGTTCCCTTCATTTGTCATGACATAGTGAAAGTACCCACGGAGAGTGACTTTGTTACTTCGATCAAAACCAGTGGTGAGCCAATTGCGGACAAACTTCTCCGGCCGGTCATGGAATCTGTACCTGGACTTAGTCGTCTGATTGGAGCCACCCACCTTTGGAAAGTCATGACAGGAGAATTGCGTCGATACCGCAGGAACAACTGTCTAGTGGCACTTAACTCAATCTTCTGTTGGATGTTTCACGGGCCCTTGTCTGTACTCAGTTCATCGCTGGTTGCATCGGATGTCTGCGTGTTGCGAGTGAGTTCCAAATTCAAGGCTGCGGGCGAAGTTCTTGAACCATTGTGGCCTCTTGAGAGTTTCGAGATTTCTGAAGCAAAAGCACCAGATGACCAAAAAAATGAGCGTATTTTCCAATCACTGGAAAGGTGACGACAGCGGTGGAGCAACTCCGCGAAAACGGCATCAAGCTTGCAACAGACTCCGACACTATCCTGAGAGTCATGAGTACCAAGAGCGAACAGCAAATAAATTTCCCTGGGCTTAGGTAAAAACGTAAAAACCTTGCAAGAATTTACCGGCACCAAGGTACATCATCTTCAAAAGTAGAGTAAGAGTTCCCGGCACAAACGCTTCCCACAAAGAGTGATCCAAGATTGGAGCAGTAAGTCTCTCAATGGAGGACGTTATCATCCAAACACCAAAGAACATGAGGCTAGCCGCGATTGAGCGCCATTAACCCATCACAGAACAGGTCAGATGATGGCGTATCTGTCTCACGAAACCAAAAGCGAGTTAAATAAGTTCAAGAGTGGTGGGATGCTCAGAGAAACGACGGATTTCTGAAAACCAAACTTTACCACGAGATGACCTAGTTCGGCAGAGTATGCCAGAGGAACCAGGAGAGTGGCAATCGGGTGAAAGGCTATAATGACGGATCAACGTTCGGAGCTGGCTAACTGCATCTCTTTGTCGCGCCGGGCGGGATGTTGTATATTTATGAAGAAGAGGATGATTCACAGGGGAAAGCTATGAGCCGACAGAACGAGAAGGAAGAAGATGATGATCGGAAGCGGTGTACGTTCATAGCGGTCTCATGTAAATGGAGTTATTCTTTCCTTTTAAGGCGGCTTCGGACTCCTTTCTTCCACACCGTCCAGCTCTGAGAATTCATCTATGTTTACCACGTCCTAGAGCTGAGAGTGACTTGGGGTAAGCAAAGACCGCAGTTGTCGAACGAAAATGCGGCTAAATTTACGATACCATCCGAGAAAAAAAAATTATTGCCCTTCCACCCTCTCAAGAAGTATGATCTGCTAAGCTAGACACAGTAGACGAGATGTACGAAACTAAGCACGATGGTAATTTGCAATTGAGCAATGAGCACCTATCCTAATGAAATTTAAATGGCCTCAAGTTTTATTTTAGCGGTCAAATATGGAACTGTTTCCTTTCCTCGTCGCAGACATGTTACATATTTCGTAACACACGAACGTAATCCGTGAGACCACAGAGAAGAAAGGCACCGGACATGTCGCATTGGGGTGACGGGTTACACGTTTCAGCCTCCCGCTAGCACAGCGGACATGTAAGCCACTGGGGCTCTTCAATTTACAGTCACAGACTCACCGCGGACTCCCGGAGACGCAGTCCGCCTTTTATTTTGACATGTTACCCTATGGCTTCGTGGAATCCTGGGACTACCGGCCGGCTGTCCGCAATGAGTCCGAGGCTAAAAATCCAAGAGCCCCAGTGAGGGCATGATGAAATTCACAGCTGCGTGTTGCGTGTGCAGCCCGCCCCTCCCGCTCCCGTCCCCCCCCCCCCCCCCCCCGACCTTCCACTGGACGAGCTGGGACTTCCGGTGGCAACGGTGCGGCAGCGCTTTCTGTGGTTTTCGCACCCATGCGCGGTTCTGTTCCGGCTGATGCTCCCTCCATTCCCCCTGTTATTCCTCTGAAGCGCGACACGCGTCTGTCCAATAGAAAGTTAATATTTGGATGAACTCGAGCTCTCTTCTAGTAGACAGATATGTGGCTGTCCATCCCCCCCCTCTCTCGTCGTAGGCATCTCATACTCGGTGTAACACATCAACCCACACTCAAACCGCTCGACGATTTTGAACAGCTGACAAGTCGCAGTCAGCCGCGAGACTGGCAGGCTTATATTTCCCGCCAGCACAACGCGCATTTATTCAGTGGTGGCATTGAGACTAGCTGTTATGGCACGCCCTCCTAGCTTCCACTCCCAACCAGCGCACGCATAAACTGGCAACAGGTGATGGGCGTGTGCTTAGGCGTGAAATAAAGAAGCGAAAATGTTGCGCGAAAGCCTTCCACGGTGAACAAGAATTGTGGGCTCACAACGTTGTTCAAAGCGGGCAAGTTTCCTTAGGAACGCTATGAAAGGGCGGTACCGTCGTTATCAGCCGGCTGCGGAGCTTATGAAAGAGGCATCGGTGGTGGCGATGGGACTGCCAGTTGTAAAAGCGGTGTCGGCGGTGGTGAGGAGGAGCGCCGTAGTGGCGCCGAGTAAAGCGGCTTCACAGGATTGAAAATTGTGAGGAGGGTACACATATATTGCTTCACAGTAAAAATTACGGAACAATCATCTCTGAAAGAAGGCCGATATGATTGATTGATTGATTGATTGCGGGGTTTTAACGTGCCGACGCAAAGTAGGCGATGAGGCGCGCCGTAGTGGAGGGCTCCGGATTAATTTTGACCACCTGGGGATCTTTATCATGCGCCGAAATCTCGTACACACGGGCGTTTTTGCTTTTCGCCTCCATCAGAAAAGCGGCCGCCGCGGCCGGGAATCGAACCCGCGACCTCGTGCTCAGCAGCGCAACGCCTTAGCCACTGAGCCACCGCGGCGGGTAAGAAGGCCGATATGGTATCACTGTAAATTTGCATGCGCGTCAGAGAAATCAGTTGTCTCAAGGGTGAAGGAAGGTGAATTGTTCTAGTGAGAGATCGTTGGTATATAAGAAAAAAAAATGAATTGTGTAGGGTGCGCAAGCTGGGGGTTGACGTTTCGGCACGTCAACTTTAGTACACCGCGTTGACAGAAAGGTGAAGCTTGGCGTACGATACGGTGAACATTTGTGTATATTATTTTCACTGACCAGCTTTTTCTATTCCTTGATGCACCATTCATGCAGTCCACTCTCGATACATCACTAAAGAATGCTATACAGCCGTAACTCGCCGAAGCATTGCGTTGCACATTTCAGCCCATTTTATGAGCAAACTGAAGGCTGAAAAGTGTCGGGTCACGTACGAGGAGCTCAAGTTTTTGGAACACGTCGTCAACGCCGCGGGAGTCTTGCCTGACCCGGCGAAAACTTCAGCCAGAGCTAAATTCCCAAGACTAAATCACAAAAAAATTCCGCCCGCATCTTCCCACGGGGGGAACTCGAGTAAATGCGTCGCAGAGGGGTGGGGGTATCGCGTGAATGCTGCGTAATTGGGTATGGTTTGGGAATGCTTAATTGTTATTTCGTCTGTATTATTCTTATTTATTGAATGAAGGAGAAGCGAAGGCAAGGAGTGTAAAGATAAAGTCTGTCTTTATTGCTTGGTGCCGTCGTTGTATTGGACGGAGAGGATGACTGCTTTGTGGTCGCTAAAGTGCACTGTCAAGGGGTTTTTGAGGAGCGGTCGTGCGATTGCGTAACTGGTGAAGACGTTGCTTCCATCGCATCTACTCGAGTCAAGGAAAGCGTCAAGTCATGCGAAAGCCAAGCAAAGACGCCCTTGACTGAATTCCGAACGTGCGCTCCGCCGCTTATATACACACCGCCCGCGTTCGAGGGAGAGGAGTACGGGGGAGAGACGCGCATGCGCACACTTCCGTACACAAGCGCGCGAACTTTCCACGCGCACACCACGCCGTTATCACGTGTACACGCCCTGCCGCCGTTACTGTTGAGCGCGACGCAGCACACGGGTAGCTACGACGCATGCGCGCACAGACGCGCTCCCCCCGCACCGCCGCAGCTGTTGTTGAGAGCGACGGAGTGCACGGGGTAAACGCGCTCCTCCCGCACCGCCGCACCTGTTGTTGAGAGCGAGGAGGGTACGGGGGAGAGACGCGCACCTGCGCCTGGACGCGACGCGCATGCGCAGTGAGCGTGTGGACGGCGCCGACGCCGATGCGCGACATCTAGCGACTAAGAAATGCTCCTCATTTAAAAAGGCGTGCGAAGATTTCTCAGAATATGCGCGTACTACAGGCGCTTCGTCGCAAACTTCGCACACATTGCAGAACGACTAGCGAGATTAAGCTGACCGTTTTTCATGGTCCGCTCCGCTGAGATAGCAACCGGGAGCGCCATTGCGCGTGCGTGGTCCGCTTGGCCGCGAACGGCGTTGACTCTGGTTGCGCTGAGCGTGCCGCTGATACCGGAGCCTCCCATCGAAAACTGTCTGCTGAGACTCTCTATAAACGCGCTTGGCGAAATATAGCACCCTTTTCAGCTGGGTAAACGCCCAAGACACAGTAATTTGTCAGCTGCGACGACGGCAAAACCCGCTCAAGAACACCGAAATGGAAATGAATACGGACGGCAGTGGTATAGGCTTGAGTGCCATCCTCGTCCAAAAGCAAAGCGGTTGCGAAAACGTAATAACCTATGCGAGCCGTGGTCTGACAAAGGAAGAAAAAACTGCTCAGCCTCTGAGAAAGAGTGACTGGCTATTATATGAGCCATTTCAAAATTTTGCCCGTACGTGTATGGAAGACTGTTCAAGGTTGTGACAGACCACCATTCGCTGTGTTGGCTTGCCAATTTGAAGGACCCATCTGGCCGTCTCGGTAGGTGGAGCTTGCACCTGCAAGAATTCGACGTTACAATAGCTTATAAATCCGGCAGGAAACACCCCGACGCCGACTGCCTGTCTCGCGCCCCCCGTCGACCCATAACCCCAAGATTCCTACGAAGACGGCGCATTCTTCGGAGTCGTGACAGAAAGCGACCACGCCACCCAGCAGCATGCCGACCTCGAGGTACGCGTCATGATGGACTATCGGGAAGGACGCAAAGTGAGCGTGATGAGGGCGTTCAAACCACTTTACCTACATTCAGCCTCAAAAACTCCGTTCTCGTGAAGAAAATTTTTAAACCTAGAAAGAGAAAAAGGTATTTTCTTGTCATATCCGCAGACTTTTGCGACGAAATTTTGAAAGCCTGCCACGACTACCCGTCTTCCGGACATCTGGGCACAGTACGCACTATGAGAAAAATCAAGGCGAAGTGCTATAGGCCTTGCCTTAAAACTGGTGTGTCCGACTACGAATGCGAAATTAAAGGAAGCACAAAAAGAACAAAACTTCCACTGGCGCAGTTTCAGGCAGGCGGCGCGCAGCACTTCAACGGCGGTAAATTTGGATTGCATATTTATCAAGAGAGGGGTGAGACAGTGCGGCAAAGACCGTGACGGGTGTTAGCATAATAATGACGCCACAACCCATTATGACGAATTACTGCTCTGCACTTTCGACAGCGTTCACATTGAGTCGAACAGCTTTAATTTTTGACAGGACGCCATCGGTCCCACTATTGAATTTTTAGATGCAAAGCATCTCTTATTCCACCCTCCTTCGTCGGGCGTCCGCACCTCTCCTTCTTGTCCCTCTCTCCACGCCAGCTGTGGGAACGCCGCTCTCCTCCTCGCCGCTCGGCTCGTCTTGTGCCTCCGAAGACAAGGCTGCAGAGAGGAGAGCTCGCGACGCCGAACGTAAACGGCAGCGTCGGGCAGCGGATTCCTCGCTTCGAGAACGAGAAGCCGCTTTGAAACGCCAGCGGGGATTAGCTGATCCAGATGGCGTTCGGCAACGTGACAACGCTTCGAAACACGAGCGTCGAACAGCGGATTCATCGCTTCCAGAGCGAGAAGCCGCTTTGAAACGCCAGCGGGGATTAGCTGATCCAGATGGCGTTCGGCAACGTGACAACGCTTCGAAACACGAACGTCGAACAGCGGATTCATCGCTTCCAGAGCGAGAAGCCGCAAAATGTTCCCCACTACTCGATAAATAAAGAAGACATTTAATACGCTAATACACCTGTCTTTACTCTAACAACCAATTACCACGCTACTAATCCATGCCTTTGGATCCCCTCAGGGTTCCCACGTGGGAAGACGGAGTAATTTTTTGCTTTAAAGGAAATTCAGTGTCATTCCGTTGTGTGAAGTAGGATCACCAACGAAGTTGCGGGACGGAGCCCCAACTTGGGCGGCAATATGTTTTTACCGGGGCACAGTGCAAGGAGTGCTCAAAAGAATACACGCGTGTTTGCCATTTGCGATTGTGCATACTTTCTTGTTAATTACCTCAATGAAACTTGAAAGGACCAGGGAGGTATTCTAGTGTTTTGCCCCTTTTGTGCCCGTTTGGAAAGTGTCCGTTTTAAGCGTGTCCGTATTGGCTGAAAGCGAACAAACTGACGTGATGTAACGCAAGCGCGGCGGCGCTAGTTCGCGTTTTATCGGAGCAGACGATGTGAATTTGAAAAATACGAAGGTCAAGCATACATTTTCCGGTTATCGCCTTCTTGTTGGCTCGCCGGCGGAACAGGTTGTCGAGATTTATTGTAGACGCATTCCAAATGCGTCCAGAACCATTTACGCCTCTCTAAGTAGACTGTCGGTGTCTTTACTTCGAGCTCTGGGACGAACTTGGTTGGCTGTAACGCGGGCTCAGTGCCGAGGACTAAGAGACATGAGCGATTTGTTTTTTCGCTACCGGTGGTTTTTATTCCAGTGCAGAAGCTATATCACTGTCACAACTCCCTCGATAAGTCAGTGTATCCACGCCGTCGCCATCACGCAATGAAATAAACGATCGTCTGCGAGCTCGATGGCTGCCGAGCAGACGACGACAAGTACACAAGCACTCGGCATAAAATGGTTAACGTTTTATTGGTACTTGACGATTGCCCATACTATCTTAACTTTCGTAGGCAAGACGCGCAACTGGTACGCCGTCAAGAAATAAAAATCCTCAACACATACTCATTTTTGCACTTGTAGAGCACAATGAAAATGTCAATGGCTTATCGCACCATTTTAGGTTCTTGGGAACAGATCGCGGCAGCATCCCGAAAGTGAGTCGATGCCGAAATACGTAACGAGAGGGTTATTTTGATGCACGGTAATTGTTGCCGACCTCCAAACCTGACCAAGCGCAGAAAAAAAAACTGAGCAACTGTAGCATTGTTTACACTTCACTGTCACAGTAAACAACTGGCTGCAGCTGATTCTGTGGACGTTCGTCCCCTTGCGGTTAAAAATTTGGACGTTGTCACAAAAAAATATCATCGCGATTACATTTTCAAAACACGTTAAATATAGCTCAAAAAGATAATTTTAAATGGTTGCAGTTCATTAAAATTCGTTGGCAAAATCAGTTACATAATTAGCTAAAGCCGTAGGCTCAACCGGAAGTATGACACGATGAAAGGGAGGCAAAACGGACTTTTTCGAGACAGACAATTACGAGAATACCGCCCCAGAATTTTAGTTAATGAATAAACATGGGTTTTTTGTTTACCTCCCGTAGAAGCCAGTGTATTAACTGCCGACGGGAAAATTTACAACTTCACTGGGAATTATATAACTCTGACATGTAAATTAAATTTCGTGTAATGGTACAGACGCCTTAGCGGCTAATTACCATATAATTGATTTTGAGATCGTTTTAATGAAAGAGGACCTAACCGTTTTTTTTATTATGCACCTTCCGTGTACGGAAGTCCTTCACTGTACAGCCCGCAATGTGAAGAAGCCAGCTTACAATTTAGGGCAAGTTAAAGTCTTCGTCACCTCTAAGCAGAAAATTGTTGCTGAGAAGACATCGCTTCAGCGGCAATGTAAGCTGTGGCAAATGAAAACATGGTGGTCCTGGGACGTTTTTATTATTTTTTCTGATTTTTGCTTACGCTGAATGGCTGGCGCAAATTTACGATTCCAGGGATCTGAGTGGGCACCGCAAAATGGCGCTACGCTCGCGTGGTATTCTTGTAACGATTCGGAGACTGATTGCAGCATAGTAGCCATAGACAGCTTCGCTGTAAAAAAAATTTGACTGCTTGGGGGGGATGGAGGGGGGGAGGGGGTGCACTTGGTAGCAGTTAGCACAGGGCGCCGAAGGAAGTAAGGCCGGCCCTTCTCCTGCTCAGCAGTAACGGCTCAGTACGTGGGGCATGACCGTCGACCGCTAAAATAGCTTGACGTATCGCCGAGCAGGACCAATGGCTGCGCGCATCTCGATTTTTGCCCTGTTTCTCTCGTCTGACTTGGACTGGGTCGGTGACGTCACACTTCCATAATGCTTCGGAGGTGCGATGAGAGAGTAGGAGTTCCATGCCGGCCATTTTTAATGAACACAAAATGCTCAACGCTTTTAAAACGTTTATTTTTTAATGTTTTTGCGGCAGGCGTTCCCTGGAAAGTACTGCTGCGATTAAACGCTTAAAATCGTAACCTATGAAACCTTGTTTGCGGCCCCTGTAACCGCTGCTCTTAAAGTTGTCACTTGAATTATCGTAATCGCCAAGCAATTGTTTTAAGTATATCCGCAACAAAAAAAAATTATGTTTTAATAAAGCTTCGCTTTGCTGGGCACAATAAGCTTCAAAACTACCACTAAAACCGCGGCACCGCCGATACATGCGAAAGTTTAAACAAAACAGAACCACATACGTAATCCGTGAGGAAAAATGTCAGTGCGAATGACTTCGTGGATTATGAATGAAGGCTGTCTATATGCGTTTTTTTTGTTGTTGTTGAAATACTACATGCTAGCAAGTGGCTCCTTTGGTACATTTTTGAGTTTTTCACATTTTTGGGTCACAGAATCCAGCAACGCGAATATTTCGAAAAAACTTTTCCTCTCACACGGCCAACTCCTTCGCGCGCTGCCCTTAATACTTCTTAAGAAATTAACAATAATGTGCCAAATCGGATTCGTATGGTTAATGGCAGAAATTTATCCTTAGAATTAGTGTCGTTGCATTCTAGAGCAGCATGCTATTTTCGTAGCTTCTGGACACCCGTCCGTGTAATGCCTGCTCATATTGTACTGTGCGCATGAAAAAGAGTGTCTCCAAGATATTTTTGTGTCTAAAGAAATCATGAGTTATTTCACCGTGTTAAGCTACATGATAAGCGAAGGTTTTTAACACGTGATTTACGGGTTATACAGTGCGAAGGTAAAACGATAAGAACAAATTTAATTTTTATTGATTGCGGACAGCGGTAATCCCTAAAATGGTGTTTCTATCCAGGACACAATAGATATATGCAGCCGTCGACGTGAATGATGTTGTGTTTCAACCCAGTTAACCCAAGCTTGTAAAGTGAAAGCTCCGCTTTCTGACTGAACGTGCACACAGAACGCGCTCCAGTTGCATTGAAACAAACAAAACGGACACTGCTCGGGGCAGTGCTGTTCTAAGGGCGAATGGAAAGGGAACTATGTTGCAGCGAACGCCTCCTTTCATTGTTATCAGATGGACGCTTCCGAGAATTCCTTCTCCAAACTCCTCCAGTTAGAACAAGCGAGCGATACCAAGATTTCGCTGGAGAAGCCGCCGGGGGAGCCGTGCATTGGTTCAGTGCCTAGATAAAGCGCGGTTCCTGTCGCTTCCACCGGCGCAAAGAACGGCACGTGGCGCCTGTGACTTCGTGGTACCGAAGTGCATGTTTGACGGTGAGAGGGAACACCATCCGTTTGCCAGGCTTGTACTGCCGCCGAATTCTTTAATGATATCCGGGAGCGTCGACCGGTGTCTGGCTCAGCGCCTTTTCTTGGTAGACAGAAGCAAAACCAGCGAGGGTAGTAGGCACATGTGGCATGCGCAGAACTAACCAAACTATGCAAGCGTCGTCTGCTAGGCTGTTCCCGCCACCACAATACAACCCCTTTCCGGTGGTGGTCAACCGCATTGCCGTAAACCAAATGCACGCGAAATTGCTGTCACAGCCTAGAGATGACGATAGCCATTTGATTATGAGGAGAGTAGGTTGTATCTCTCTTGCGCGAACAGCTAGCAGACGACGGATGCACACGCGAGATTATTCTGCGTATGCGAAGTACCCTCGCTCGTTTGGCCGCTGTCTGCCGTAGTAAGGTGCTGACCCAACCGCCGGTCGACGCTTCCGCATTATTATTAAAAATTCCGCAGGTGTAGGTACATAGAATAATGAACTTTCCTTAAACATCTTTCACAGGTGCTGCGCAGGCAACCCTTTTAGCACCCGATGGAGCGCGCAGAAAAGAAACAGAACTACAAATTGTGTAAAGCGTAACTGGGAGCCAAAACTCCTGCAATAAAAAAACAGCCACGTAGTGCACTGTGTCAGCTTGAAACAGCACAATTTAAAAAAAAAACTAATTTTGCGTAATAACAATAGAATAGGTAATGCTGTTCGAAAAAAGGTCAATAGACAAAAAGTATAAATTGTTAAGCATCAAATGGTCTAACGAATTTAAAGGGGTCTACCTCATAAACTGGTCTGATATGACGGAGAAAAACAAAAACACCCGAAAGAACCAACCGAAACACAAAAAAAAGCTCTAACAAGCTCCAACAAGTAAGGACCCCTATTGTTCAAGAATTCATTATTGGTGAAGCTAACGTATTCGATCGTTTGCATAGTGTAAAAATTGAGTACTGTCCAAGTAACAACAAAATAAAGACAGGAGGAGTATAAATGACTACGCAAACACGGGACACATTCAGAATTTTCGAAATTTTCTGCTCAGAATGACTGCAACATAGAAAGGCGTACAGCTCACACATGTAACATGCGTATCGGGCGAGTGCTCTTGTGCAGACGAGATACGTGCGGGTTTTAGTGAAACGTCGTAACTTGAGCAATTATGTGTTTTGTACTAAGTGAGGCAGTTACGCGGTTGCTCTGTTTCCACTACTGTTTATCCTTTTACCCGGCGTTTTATTCGGCCTTATTATTTTTCCTATCTTTTGTGTGGCAGGTATATACGTAGCAGTGTTTTTTTTTCTTAGGTAGCTTTTTTTTTCTTTTTTTATTGTTATGACTTTGGTGTTCCTGGGTCTTTTAACTATATGCCACAAAGTATGTTTTCACATTACTATAAAAACAAGGTCTAGGTAAGTCAAGAAGCTGTGCATTATTGAAGAAGTGCAGGGCATTACGCTGTACCGTTTTCCTCTCATTTATTTTTGTTTTTTTAATCGTTTTCAAATTTTTTTACTGTTGTCCTTGTGGTTCGTTTTAAATGTATAAGATACATGTTTTTGAATGTGTATGTTACCCTTTTTAATATATTTACTTCTTAATTTTTGTGTTTTTTTCTGATGGAGGCGAAAAGCAAAAACGCCCATGTGTATGATATTTCGGCGCACGTTAGAGATCCCCAGGTGGTCAAAATTAATCCGGAGCCCTTCACTACAGCGCGTCTCATCCCCGGCGTTGCGTCGGCGCGTTAAACCCTGCAATCAATCAAATCAATCAATTTGTATGTTTTGGTATTAAAACCTAATTTGACAAACTATTCCTATTTACGATACTGTAACAATCAGGTGCGCCAACGTTTACAGCGAACCTGTTTAATTAAGCGCTCTTCTTTCCGCGCGGAGCGTTAAGAGGGTATTTCGGTAACGAAGTATAATAAAACAATGCTATGCAAAGAAGTCTGGGACAAAGTGGCGAGGAGGCAAAGAACCCCGGCGCAGGTATTGGTAGTGAGCACCTGAAAAAAAAGCGCTTTCGGTGGTTGGAATCAAAACTCTGTCACTCGCTTTATGAATCTGGCGTCAATGCGACTGCAATACGACTGCATTCGGAGCGCACACCATATCCTTCGGTTTCGGAGTGCTGGCGTGGCTTTGGAGATCAGCTGAGTTGAAGAGAACTTTGGCTTCGGAATTTGGCAGTTTGCATTTTAGAGTTTACAAAGATGAGTTCTGGACTTCAAGTTAACTCCGTTTGTATAAGGAAAGCTTTGCTTTTTACCCATCCTTCTCTTTAAAAAAGAGCGCACGTAACAAATGCCAAGTTACGGCTCGTGACCATACCAGCTCCACAGTTCCTTCAGCGTTCACACCTGAATTGCAAAGAAGCCCGAATTTCCTTTCGAGCAAATTCAGCTTCTTGCATGGTTGGTCCAGCTTGACAATTTTTATTCGTCCCTTTTTTCTGGCCTTTATATTTTACTCTCCCTTTTGTGGTGAGGGTGCGTAAGATAAGTATTTTTATTTAAATATTGAAGTTTAAGATAATTGTTTCTTATCCTTTACATTCCCGGCGACCATTTAATTTTATGTAGGCTACTATAACGGATATATATGGCGCACTGCCAATTCAAGAAGTATGCTTGCCATTAAAATGCTAAAAATGTTTAGTCTGCTTCCATCGACAAAAACAGGAGGTTCTTAGAATTTGAAAAACTAAGACACTATATGTGTCTGTTCTTTACATAAAATGTATAACACAACTTTTGAGCAATGCTTAAGTTCAGGAAAGCCAAATCTTTCACAAATACATAATTTAACATGTTCATGTATTAATGCAAACCGTATATAAAACTGCTCGTGCAAATTTACAAGACTCTCTAAGAGACTGTTCATGATTCTGATCAGTGAATAACATCCAGAGTCTTATTCAACTGGTTGCGTGTTCCAGGCCAAAGCAGCATTTAAGGATAAGCAGTTGGAGCTCCGAACAGGCTCAAAAAATACTTTTCTTGCAAGGTCTTTTGCTTTATTACACTGGTATGAAATCCCAGAAAGCACCAAAATTAATTTCACACTTTAAACACTCTCAAGACGCAAAAAGTCCGTCTGGGCATTACAGTGGCCGTTGCATCATGTTGACTTTTCCGGGAAAAGAGTCCCCTGGAACCCTCTCAGGGTAAATGGGGGAGATAACTCAGGTCTCTGACCTCTTTTCACAAAGCCCCCTCACAACGTTATCACTCATTCCTTAACGCACCACAGGTGGCTTCAGGTTGAACACGAGCTAGAGAGAGAGAGAGAGAGAGACAGAGAGAGAAAAAAAAGATAAAGTGAGAGAGAGAGGAAATGTACAAAGTGAGGAGGTAGTTTCCCCGTGTAACTAGTAAGCAGTGCTTATAAGCACTCTCTCAGACTCATTTCGTCTGTTCTCCGTGCGTGACATACTTATCATCATCATCATCAGCCTATCTACGCCCACTGCAGGGCAAAGGCCTCTCCCATTATTTTCCAATTACCTCGGTCCTGTGCCAACTGTGACCAATTTATCCCCGCAAACTTCTTAATCTCATCTGGCCATCTAACTTTCTGCCGCCCCCTGCAACGCTTGCCTTCTCTAGGGATCCACTCTGTTTCCCTTAATAACCAGCGGTTATCTTGCCTTCGCATTACGTGCCCTGCCAACGTCCATTTCTTCTTCTTAATCTCTACTAATATGCCCTTAACACGTGTTTGTTCCCTGACCCACTCCGCTCTCTTCTTGTCCCTTAATGTTACACCTATCATTTTACGCTCCAGTGCCCGCTGAGTCGTTCTCAATTTAAGTTGAACCCTCTTAGTGAGCCTCCAGGTTTCTGCCCCTTAGGTGAGTACCGGTAAGATGCAGCTGTCATACACTTTCTTCTTCAGCGACAATGGTAGTCTGCTATTCATTATCTGAGAATGCCTGACATATGCACCCCACCCCATTCTTATCCTTTTAATTATCTCTGCCTCATGATTGGGATCTGGGGTCACAACTTGGCCTAAGTAGATATATTCGCTTACCATTCCACTGCCTCGCCACCTATCTCAAACCGCTGTGCTGTCCCGAGTTTATTGATCATTACTTTAGTTTTCTGCATATTATTTCAGGCCCGCGGTTCTACTCTGTTCGTCCAGTGCCGAAAGCATGCTTTGCAATTTGTCCCCCGAGTTACTTAGCAAGGCAATATCATCAGCAAATCTGAGGTTACGGAGGTATTCTCCATTAACCCTTACTCCCACCTGTTCCCAATCCAACGTTCTGAATACTTCTTGTAAACATGCTGTGAATAACATTGGAGAGATTGTGTCTCCTTGTCTGACACCCTTCCTTATAGGTATTTTACTGCTCTCCTTATGGAGGATGATGGTAGCTGTGGACCCATTGTAGATATCCTCTAGTATTCTTAAATAATGCTCATCTACCCCTGGTTCCGTAATGCCTGAATGACTGCTAGGGTTTCGACCGAGTCAAATGTTTTCTCGTAATCTATGAAGGCTATATATAGGGATTCAGTATACTCAGCGCACTTCACAGGCCTGCAAACAGCGCATATCACAGGCCTGCAAACACCAAAATTTTCTCGAACTTTCTGTCAGGGGCGAAGCCATGTCGCTCGCAACTGCCGTGCTGGACGCCGGCTTGGTGCTCCTCATCGCCCGTGAAAAGATCGACGATTTTTACACTAGTGGACGTTCCCAAGGGTTGTTCCAACGAATCATGCTGTGCAACCTGCTGCGGAATGGCTCTAGGCACCGTGGCGGCGCCGACGGAAATGGCGTGCAAGTAGGAGCTGCCGAACACCCAGGAGGCCGCTGACACCGTGCCTACAACTACGGAGGTGGAGCTGGACACTCGAAAAACAGACATCGGCGACAGAAGCAGCAGCGACAGGTTCACGGAGATATGTAATTTTTCACTGAAATATATTTCAAAAGGTGTTTTGTTCATTACAGAATTGAGCTGTACCTCGTACAGGTGCGCGTACATGCGAGTTTTTTAACGTCATTTATTTTCACTATCGAATTCGCCGAGAAACGCAAAGCAAATGACACTGTCGCCTTCAGTGCGCCTTACCAATTCATTTTTTTTCATGCGCAAGTGTGTTCTGCATTTCAGTGGTTGCAAGTTGTGGATGAACAACCGCGCCACTGGTTTGTTTTCTTATCAAATTTGTGTGGGCTTTTGTTTTCCGTACTGCCCTTTTCTCTGATGTTGCTTTTGTTTCACGGCGCTTGCTCATTATAACCATAATTAAGTGCTTCACGTTAGGTACAGGCAATTAATTTTTTGCTTGATTTTTGATGTTTGCAGACGCCGCGGAGCCTCCCAACCGGCCGCAACGCCATCACGCTCCGGATGGGCGTCGAGCTGACGAAGGTGCTCCGGCTTTCATCGACCGCCATCACGACATGCCTGCAGTGCAGCAACAACGTGGCGACCTTGGCAAAGGCATCCTCTTCCCGGAATACCACTTCGATGAACGACCACTAGGCCCCGACCGACCAGTGCCCGACCCAGACCTGTCGTTTCTCGACTAGAAATGTGGTGCCTTGACTCGATACCATAATTTTGTAGTTATTGTTGCGCTCATCTACGACAAATGTGTGTTAAGCTATAATTTGTTAGAGTTCATCATTAAAGCCAACTTTATTTTACCTCACTTGTGTAGTCAGTCTTCTTGTGCGACTCCCACTCACGCATATAGCTTGATGGTGCTCACGTACGGGACGCACATGTTGTTCCAGAACATTTCGCCACAATTCAAACAGAAAACTTGGCAACTTGTGCCCGATACAAGTTAAATACTCAGGAGTACGACTACGTATGCAAAAATATATTCCTGACAGGGTTTTAGCATCCCTATACCTGAGCGTTTTCCCGTAAATATTTGCTTTACGGATACTCCATTGAATACGTTTCCACAATTCACTTTTCTAAGCTATTGAATTCGCAGTTTCTACTGTTTTAAATATGCTGTAAAAGCCTATCGAATTTGTTTCTAAGCAGTGCTTCAGCAGGTTAAAGTGTGGAATCATAAGATATTATCGGAGATTTTCAGCGTATTTTCACCTGTAAATGTGCGTTAGAAGTCATATCCCCCACAGCATCTTCACCGCCGATGGACTGACGTTAGCTTTCAAGTCACTGACGATCACTCGGAGATAACTTTATTGGTTTGCTCCCGTGGCAAGGTGGACTTAGGAAGCCTACGTGTGACAAACGAACATTGGGCATTTAGAACACCTAGGTTCGAATTTAAGATTTTATGTCTCAGGTATGAAGAAAACACGAGTCAAGCTAGCTGGAACTACGCAAACTGTGCATCGTATTCTTTCATCTACGACTGCGTACTCACATTGCTAATTACGTGTGTCACGCTGCGCAGTCCGCAACCCATTAACCATACGAAGTAAGGGGGGGTGCACCTTTAACACATCGTTCTGGCTGCACTCGTGGCCCGACAAACACGCAAGTTTCTTGATCCCCCCGACTTTTCTGCAAAAACGTAGCATTACGTTGTGAAATATACAAGCGGGAAACATGCGGTTGAATCTTGTGCCATCGTAAGCGGGTGATTCCACAAGAGAAGAACATGGGTGTACACGCGCATTTTAGGGGGCCGACCTCTGGGGGCCGTCTCTGGGTTGAGCCGCGTTTTCGGTAAAACCACGGGTCAGCCTCTATAGCATCCACCATGGTTCCGTGGAATTGGGGGCAACAGCGCCAAAACTTCCCCCAGTTGCACGTGGAATCTGAAAAACGTTGCATTATCGTCATGGCCCCCGCACGGGGCACCTTGAGCAATCTTGGTGACGGTGCTGGCGATACCGCGGACCCCGAGCCCCCAAACATACGCTGGATCCAACCGTGGCAATGTGTTTATAGGTGGAGGGTTAGAAACCACGAACGGTGGCCATCGGAGCCTTGGTCAAGCTCCGGCCGATGGGCTCCCTGCCTGTCTACCAGGCAGGGAGCTCCGGGACATCTTTGACTACCAGGGTAAGGTCAAAGGAGAAAGTACCCCCGTCTCCCTGCTTTCCAATGTATCATATGTCATCTTCAAACCCCCCCCCCCCAGACGTGATCGGCCCACGAAAAGGGGCCGCACCGAAGTTTCTTTTCCTCCTTTGCAATCGATCTCTTCCCCAAAGCCTGATAAATTCTCGCGGTTTTTGATCATGGAATCTGTTGACAAGGCAAATCCCATCACTTCCCAGTCTGTGTTTCTAATCTCCAAGTTTCTTGAAAGCCTTGTCGGAAAGTCGTACAAGGCTAAGAAACTCACAACGGGAGAAGTTCTGATAGAAGTTGAAAACAAACAACAATCCTCTAACCTCCTCAAGCAAACGTGCATGGTAGATGTTGACATCAAGATCACGCCCCATCGCAGCCTCAATAGCTCTCAGGGCGTGATCTCTGATCGGGATCTAATGAATGAGACTGAAGCAGATCTGCTCGAGGGCCTCCGAGATCAGGGCGTGACAGCAGTGAGGCGAATCACCATACGCCGAAAAGATGAAATAATTCCAACTAAGCACATATTCTTGACACTTGACCGCTCTAGCCTTCCTGAGTCGGTCAATGCAGGTTTCTTGAGATGTCCAATCCGACCCTACGTGCCAAACCCACGCCGATGTTTCAAGTGTCAGCGGTTTGGGCACGGCGCAACGTCTTGTCGTGGTAAATTGACGTGCGCAAAATGTGCAGCACATGATCATCAAACTGACAATTGTAAATCCGAGAACTTCACCTGTGCCAACTGCCAGGGACCACACGCTGCCTATTCTAGGAGCTGTGAAAAGTTCAAACAAGAGAAACAGATCATTGCCTTGAAAGTCAACGAAAACATCACCTTCCCAGAGGCACGGAAGAGGTTCGCCTCCTTCCCTCTGGGCAGGTACGCCGACGCAGCTCGCCGGGGGGCGGAGCGGCGTCTGGTTTCGGCGGGGACCCAGTACCGCGAGTCGGACTTGGTCCCGCACCCGCCCCCCCCCCCCCTGGGTTGCCTCTGGCGTCCCAACCCGCCACCGCACCGCCTGCTAAGTCAGCAGGCGGCTGTGGTGGCATCCACATCCGTTGGGGATGCTGCTGCACCCTCTGTTTCCTCCTCTCCACCGGCCCGAAGGACATGCGAGGGCGCGGAGGAGATGGAGCTGGAGGAAACCGCAGCAGTTCCCACCTCCGCCGCACCGCCTGTGCCACCCGGGGCGCTCCTGACGCCCTCGGCGGTCGCGGCCAAAAGGAAGGGCACCGCAAAGGGTGCCAGGTCCGGAGGGTCCGGTACGCCGGGTACCCCTTCCAAATCAGATGATGACTTGGATGTGGGACCCTTCCTGTCTGCTTCGCAGCGGAAGAAACGGGTCCATCCATCTAAACCTCCAGAGGAGGTAAAGAAACCCCGTCCAAGAGTCCAAGCCCCGAAAGACCCTACATAAATAGTCACACTCCAGTAGCTCTAATACATAATATTGGGAAGAGAAAATATCGTTCAATGGAACTGCAGAGGCCTTCTAAATAATCTTGACGACGTCTATGAGATTCTGCATGCTAATCAGCCAAGTGTAATGTGTGTTCAGGAAACACACCTGAATTCCAAGAACACAACGTTCTTGAATAGTTACCTGGTATACAGAAAGGACAGGGTTGGCTGCACACACTCTTCTGGCGGTGTGGCCATAATCGCCCGCAAATCCTTAGCATGCCACCCTGTCACCTTGAACACTATCCTGGAGGCTGTGGCAATTCGAACGATAATATTTAATAGGTTGATAACGGTATGCTCCATATACATTCCTCCTGATGTTTCACTTTTAAGCTCCGACTTCGAGGCGCTGGTTGACCAGCTGCCCGAACCATACATCCTGACAGGCGACCATAATGCTCACAACACTCTTTGGAGCTCTTCTCGCACGGATGCCCGAGGTCGCCTCATAGAGAAATTCCTTACATCTTCGGGAGCATGCCTTTTCAACAGTAAATAGCCTACATACCATAACATAGGACACAAGAGATACTCATGTCTTGACTTGGCGATTGGCTCCGCAGTTCTCTTTCCTCTTCTCGAGTGGGGTGTGGGAACTGACCCACATGGCAGTGACCACTTCCCCACCTCACTTACATATATAGGTAAAGGCCCAAGTAGTTCATCTTCCCATAATAGGTTCAATGAAGCACGAGCTAACTGGAATACATTTACAGAGACATCCAAACTACACCACACATCCATAGGACACCTACACGTTGAAGAAGCTACCCAACTCCTCACGGCGCACATCCTCGACGCCGCCGAAAAGTCCATTCTCCACGTCTCTGGTGCCCCGCGCAACCAGCGGAGGCCGTAGTGGAATGAGGACTGTAGGCGGGCGCGAGAGGCCGAGAACAAGGCGTGGGGTATCCTTCGTCGGTACCCCACGTCGGGAAACATCCTCTTGTTCAAACGGGCCAAGGCATTAGGAAAACGTGTGCGCCGTGAGGCAAAACGAGAGAGTTGGCGTACATTCATAACATCAATAAACTCCTACACAGACACACGGAAAGTATGGACACGTATACGCAAACTCAAAGGACAACAGACACACAGTCTGCCCCTGGTCAGTACAACAGGGGACACTCTGGAAGACCAGGCTGACACACTCGCACAACACTTCCAACACTTGTCCAGTTCAGCACACTACACGAACACTTTCCTGAAACATAAAGCCTCTTGTGAAAAGAAGTCCCTACACGACAACAACAAATCACAGACTTCGTACAACTCCCTGTTTTCACTACATGAGCTGAGGGCTGCTCTGAGCACGTGTAAACCCTCAGCTCCAGGCCCAGAGACCATTACATATACAATGATACAGAACTTACACACAGACACTCTTGTAACACTTCTTCACCTTTTCAACAAGATATGGCTTTCGGGGCACATTCCAAAGTCTTGGAGGGATGCCTTAGTTGTAGCATTCTTGAAAGAAGGGAAGGACCCTTCTTCTCCCGCTAGCTATCGACCCATTGTCCTGACCAGCTGCCTGTGCAAGCTTCTCGAGAAGATGATTAACCGGAGGCTCGTGTACTTTTTGGACTATAACGGCCTTCTCGAGAGCTGCCAGGCAGGCTTCAGGGCGGGGCGATCCACGAATGATCAACTTGTGGCACTAGAGTCGTATATTAAGGATGCCTTCGTGCATAAACAGTTCTGTTTAACTGTGTTTTTCGACCTAGAAAAAGCCTATGACACCGCTTGGCGTTATGGGACCCTTACTGACCTGAAGTCATTCGATGTTTCTGGTAATATGTTTAACACCCTTGCTAGCTATTTGTCGGAGAGAACCTTTCGCGTCAGAGTTGGTTCTGCACTGTCAAAGGTACACGTGCAGAAAATGGCGTGCCGCAAGGCGGAGTTCTAAGCTGCACCCTCTTCATAGTAAAAATGAACTCCCTTGGGAAGGCACTGCCGCCTACAATTTCTTACTCCATGTATGTAGATGACGTGCAGATATCTTTTAAATCATGTAATATGTCCATCTGCGAACATCAAGTCCAGCTCGGCGTCAAGAAGCTTGCCGGCTGGGCAGACAAGAACGGTTTTAAAATTAATCCCGGAAAGTGCTCTTGTGTTGTATTCTCCAGGAAGCGCGGGGTCCATATGGACCCAGACATTACTCTTAATGGCGTGTCTCTTCCTGTGAACAAGGAGCACAAGTTCTTAGGTGTTGTGTTTGACCAGAAACTTACATTCATTCCACACATCAAGGAACTTAAACATAAATGTCTGAAAACAATGAATATACTTAAGGTTCTCTCCCATCAATCTTATGGTTCCGACAAAGAACTCCTACTACGGCTCTATACTTCTTTGGTTGGGTCTCGTCTAGACTATGGCAGTGTGGTATATGGGTCGGCGACTAAAACAGCGTTGCGAATGCTTGACCCAGTGCTACACTTGGGGCTTCGTCTCGCCTCGGGTGCTTTTCGGACTAGCCCTGTCGAGAGTCTGTATGTCGAGTGTAATAAGTGGAGCCTTGAGAACCAACGAACGTACATGGACTTGCTATATGCTTTTAAAATTTCATCACTGAATAATCATCCTTTTTATCCTGTCTTTAACGATACATCAACATCTGTGCTCTTTGCAAATCGCCCATCTGTTCCTCTGCCCTTTCCACTTAGAGTGAAAGAGCCAGCCTCGGATCTCAGTGCTTCGTTTTTAGATGTGTACAGGTCATCCTTTTCAAACAGTTTACCGCCTTTGCAAGTTCGTCCTGTGTCGTGCGACCTTTCTTTTATGAAACTTGACAAAAATCGGGTACCGCGAGCTGCAATACTGCAGCACTTTCTGTCTCTGCAGTTTAAATACCCACTTGCAGAATTTTACAGTGACGCGTCTAAAACCTCCACCATGGTCTCCTGCGCTGCTCATGGTCCGGATTTCAGTGCAGCCAGAACCATGAGCGTCCACACAACAATTTTTTCAGCAGAAGCATATGGGATTTTACTGATTGTACGACACATACTTGAAAATCATATTCCAAAGTCTATCATCTACACAGATTCCTTGAGTGTTGTTCGCGCACTGTCATCGCATACACCCCCAAAAACCACATAGTTAATCTCGTATTTAACACTATCATGTCTGTGTATGCGCAGAAGCATCAGCTGCTCCTCTGCTGGGTCCCAGGACACGCTGGGATCGCCGGAAACGAGTTGGCAGACGAGAGGGCAGCTGCTGCTGCACTCAGGAACACTGTAGACATAACAACCGTACCATATACAAACCTCAAGCCACACATAAGACAACACTTGCGTACAACATGGCAAACACACTGGAGTGAACAGACAGACAAGTTACACGTTGTAAAACCACGCTTGGGACCATACACCACTGACACACGCAACAGACACACAGAAGTCGCCTTGGGTAGGCTGCGGATAGGGCACACCCATGCGACGCACTCGTATCCGCTGACGGGATCTTCTAGACCCCAGTGCAGCAGGTGCGGAGAGGCCCTATCCGTAGTGCACATACTAATCACATGCAAGGCACTTCACACAACACGACACAAACACTTCACAGAACTCTACAGACAACATATTCCCCTACATCCATCGTTTTTCCTAGGTGATGATGGCATTATTTCCGTGAAACGTGTGTTTGAGTATTTGTCTGACGTCAAGTTTTTAAACCTCATTTCCTATCACGCATCATGAAATCTGGCCCTATACACCAGCCATGCTCATTGTCGTGTTGTGATTTTACTTTTGTTTTTGCTGATTTTACTTAGTGTTTAAGGTTTCACCGATATCATCGACTATTGTTTTGGCGCTCTTTGCCCCAGTTGGCCTTGCGCCATAAACATCCAACGATCATCATTATCGTCATGGCAATGACTGCTGAGGGGTGAAAGGAGGATGGTGTCATCGCGGTTGCTACTGACGTAATTTTTTGCAGAAGGCGGCCGTCACGCGGCAGCCGCAGCAACCGACGCTAGGCCAATTTTCGCGCCTGCTCCGGTCGCTGCCTCGTGGGCCTCTCGGGAATGGCACCAAGCGCAAGAGTTGGATGCTCGGCGGCCCATGCCTCGGAATGGCCGGCGCCTGTCGTCTGGTATGCGTGTGCATTAACATGTTTGATAATTGAGCGAAGAAAACATGCACGCAATAGTGTGTTCTCTATTTGTGGTTTTTGTCGCGCTATTATTTGGCGCGTTACACAAACAGTCTTTTTGTTTTTCTTTCATTCAAAATTTATATGTGGACGTCTTTGATTCGAAGGCAAGAAAGCACGTGTACTACTCATATATTGCATATACATTTTATGTACACACTATTGGACTCTGAGAAATGATATGGCATGCAAATTTATGCATGAAATATTGCACAATAGGAATAATTGATTACGAAAGAAGAACTTCACAGGTTTTAGTCACTACACAGATTTTTCTTTCGCGCACACCGCGGCGGGAGAAGAAAAGAACTTGAAAGTTCCGCTCAATATATACTTATTTCTTGGGCGCACCTTCAGACAGGAACGTTCCTTGGACGTTGAAAAAATTCGGTGCAGTTCACAGACACAATAATAACAAACCTACAATTAAATAAACAAAGCAAGCACAGGTATGCTTCAAGGCATGCCTTTTGGGCTAGTTAAATGGGTTCTGAAATACCTTCCGCCGATGCATGGATGTACATGTAACCAATTAAAGCAATGTATTAGCAATCTCCTCCTGCAAGAATTTTGTTAGAGCGATGAGTATTAGCTGAGAAATCGTAAAACAAAAACCACGCATTATCGCAGCGCCGTATTTCCTCTTCCTTTCAACTTTTTCTTCGCTGTTATCGGCGTTCGAGCCTACCCTCCCATGATGCTGCCCTCCTCAGCGGTGACGTACTTCCACCATTGTGCTCCTCAGACAGCCGTCTGCTACGGGCGAGCTCTTTCGGCCTTTTCATCTTTGTTGACACCATGTACATGGACCCCGCCCTCCGCTCAAAGCTGGAAAAGTGAACGAAAGACCTGGCCACATGTGTGCGGCCTGGCCTTGCCCTTTCGTGGTGTACGTTGCTGCAGTTGCTTTCGGCGGCCCGTGACTTTTTATTGGCGGCAAACTCGCATCCACACGGGCAGAATCTTGTGATCGTTCCCTTTGATGCACGGCGCACGGTTTATCCAAAAAGCCATCTCAGATGCGGCCCCGCTGGTGCTGGATGCTATTTTGCGGCGGCGATAATTCCTACCGGCGGCATTTAAAAAATACATTTTAAACCGAAACAGAACCCGTGCACAAAACGCGCCGGATGGAATCGCTTTATCAGTGGCGATTAACGGGAAGGCGCAGAGCAAACGAGCGCCGCACTTGAGCAGCGAGGACCCATGTTCTTACAAGCTGCACCCATGTGTTGCACTGAACACTGACGGGAAAGTGTTTGTTTTCACTTGTTTGGATAGTCACAAAATGTCCAAGCACTCCGGGACATCGCTAGTAGAACAGCCGGCGAGTCATTTCGCAAAACATTAGACAGATGGCGGCGTATGCATTAGCGTGTCACTACGCAAAACTGATGAGACGCTCTACTAAAACTCCCCTCGCGCTGTTTACGTAGCGGGACACAAAAATTTAGTGTTTAGCGTAAGAAAAGGCAACAAATGCTGTACTAAAACTCTCTATTAGCAGCAAAATAGCGTGCGTACGTGAGGCCGCAACATGGCAGCAAGAAGCGCGAGATGGAGGAAAGAGTTTTTGCTTCCGATGAACCAAGTTCTTTGCCCCTGTGTTTTTAAACACGCTGCTGAGCTCAAAGTCGCGGGTTCGATTCCCGGCCGCGGCGGCCGCTTTTCTGATGGAGGCGAAAAGCAAAAACGCCCGTGTGTACGAGATTTCGGCGCACGATAAAGATCCCCAGGTGGTCAAAATTAATCCGGAGCCCTCCACTACGGCGCGCCTCATCGCCTGCGTTGCGTCGGCGCGTTAAACCCCACAATCAATCAATTTTTAAACACATGAAGTGGTTAGCAAGTCGCTCTAACGCAGCTCTGTATCGTCGTAACATCGCTGACTGTCCGGACGAAGCTTGCAGCAACGGTGTAAGATAAATAGGAGCGCCGACTGTGGCCCAGAAAAAAATCATTCGCGAGGGACGATAATAGAGACTTTTAGCTGACCGTTTCTGACGGTCCGCTCCGCTCCGATAGCAAGCGGGAGCGCCATCGCGCATGCGTGGCGCGCTAGCGCGCTACCGGAGATACCGGAGCGGGGCCCCGCTCCGCTAACCGGGGCCTCTTACCGGTCCGTTGCGGCAGCTTACGCTACCGTACGAAATTTTAACATGGCTGCCCCCACGATGCGAGCGCGCTACGGCGAACTTCGTTTCTTCAGGTGAAACACGAGCGACGAAGCCGCGAAAGCGCTTCCGAATAGGCAATGGTGCCATGCACGTTAAAGATCTTTAGAAGGGATGCGAAAAATGTCTCTGCTTCTATGCAGCGCCGAGAAGGGCAGCCTTGGCTTGGCTATTCCAAATTTTATCGGCTTCTTTTGTTACTTAGAAAAATTATACCTTGTCATCGACTACATTATACAAAAAAAAGGTTAAATGAGGCCAAGAAACACGGTATTTTCCTTTGTTTGGGATACCAAATACAAATTCTTATGTTTCCTTTTGGATGAAGTTTTGGCTTACACGCGCACGCGAAACGACCAGTCACGCGAAGCATTCCCCGTCGAGGAAGATACGGTTATCGCATAGCTAAAAGCCTTTCGGCTGCTGACGCTCCGGTTGTACTGAGCGGGACGTCGGGAGCAAAGCGGAGCGTCGAAAACGGTCATCTAAAACTCTGTAATGTCCCCGCGCCACCGGGCGCCCAGCTTTCACTTTGCTCTCTTCCTCTTTCGTGCTCCTCTCGTCGTTGCGCCTTTGTACGTTGCTCTCCTGCTACTCGCTTTCCGCAGCGGCTTGTTTCCCTTCGCTGCGACGTCTGTCTTCTAACATGTCAAACTGTGCGCGCATCAGAGACACGCGCGGAATCTAAGTCACGGTGCGTGGCCGCAAAGAGCAGCGGGGTAATCGCACACCGCCACATATGTGACGAGGGCTTATTCACTAACAGGGAATGTTAATCTGGAATAATCAAGACGGACAGAAGAATATGGATACAACCCATGAGATCTAGGTTGAAATCGTGCCACGACGATTTCGGAAGAACCACAGAAGAAATGAGCCAGAGTAATATCGGACACTGCAACATGCACTCTAGCCTGGTTCGGCGTCCGGTAAAGCGGTACAGCGCAAAAAATTAAAGCCGTTCCACTCAATTTGAAAGCTGTCGGAAGTGCAGAGCATTGATTCGTGATAACGGGCTGTATCGCCGTTATCCGCTTACTGCTAGCTACCACCCCATGCAATTCAAATTTCCCGCCTTCGCAGTGCTCGTGCGCCCCCTGACTGAAACTGCGCCAGCGGGCGTTCAGTTCTCTTTGTGCTTTTCTCCCCGCACGTGCCGGCGCTGCTCTGCCACATTTTGCGTTTACCATCGTAAATTGGGCCCATCTCCCCGCGAGGGGGACTCGAGTAAATGCGTCGCATAGGGGGTGGGTGTATTGCGTTAACGTTTAGTGTTTGGGGAGTTGGTGGTAGTGAATGCGTTGTATCAGCAGCTTCTTGACGTAGTTTAAATGAGAAAAGGATATAAGGCGCGTTCGTAACCTCCCATTCTGTGTCGGCTTTGTGGCGCAGTGGGTAGAGCACCATGTACATTGCGTTCCGCCCGCAGGGTCGAGGGATCGAAACCAGGCGCCGGATAGTATTTTTTTAAATGCAGAGCATTTCAGTAACTCACGATGTCACCCCCGTTAACGTCCGTAGTCCTAGTCCGCACCGTCGTTTTCCGAACTCCTCCCACTACAAAATATATAAAAAAATACTATCCGCTGCCTGGTTTCGTTCCCTCGACCCTGCGGGCGGAACGCAATGTACATGGTGCTCTACCCACCGCGCCACAAAGCAGACACAGAATGGGAGGCTACGAACGCGCCTTATATCCTTGACTCATTCAAACTACGTCAAGAAGCTGATGATGCACTCGCATCATGCTCTCTCGCCGCGGTTGGTTCGCGCTTAAACCACATTTGTCGTTCGCGCGCGCACAGGTCGCTAACATCTGTGGCGTGATCGTGACGTCAACATCACGCGTTCGTGTGATGGCGCGATTTCGGCGCTATAACACTCTCTCGCGAGGGGCATTGGATTGGATTCGATTGGATTGGCTTGGCTTGGCTTAATTGGGTTTGTTTGGATTCGGATTAGATTGGAATAAAGTGGATTGTGTTGGATTGTGTTGCGTCATAGCCGCACCACGTTGCGTCATAGCCGCACCACGTTGCGTCATAGCCGCGGCAGGGGGTTCACGGCACGTTTCACGTTTCACCATCGACTTCATCGACAATGTCTACGCTGGAAGAGAAGAGCGGAAATGCTCTGCATTTGATCGTGCTTCACCATCGACTTCATCGACAATGTCTACGCTGGAAGAGAAGAGCGGAAATGCTCTGCATTTGATCGTGCCCCTCGCGAGGAAGATGTTTTCTCTTTCTTTTTTTGTTTTTTTTATATAGTGTAGGGGCAGGGGTGCGGACTACGACTACGGACGTCAACGCGGGTGACATCGTGAATTACTGAAATGCTCTGCATTTAAAATCGCTCTTTCTTCTTCTCCCGCTACGCTGCCGCGCACTTAACGATTTATGCTTCTTCTGCTGACACGCAACGTTTACGTCCGTAGTCAACACGTGTGTGCGGCAATGATGCATATAGTTCCAGACAAGAAATTTACGGCTGCAGCCTGCCCGTGAATATGGAAACGCCCCGTGAGCGTCATTACGCAAGCAAATAATTTCGAACGCTATCATTGCTTCAGCCCGCGTCGTAACTTACGGCCGGATGTTCACTCTCACTGTGCGGTCGTGTAATCTTGTCGATGCCGCCAGCGCATACCGCCAGATGCATTGCTGAGCAACGTGTTATGATGATCTGGTTTGTGAAAATAAATTTGTTCTACAATAAAGTGCGAAACCGGTTAATCACCTATATTGCGTAATAGGAATTAATGTGCTTGCGTGTTTTGTAAAATTACATTTATTTAAAATAATTTAGGTTAAATTAGAAATTTTGTAACATGTGCTGAATCTACACCTGTGTTATTATCTCATCTTATAAGTACCGCCATCGACGGAAGTCTGCCGTCTGCATGTCGTATCTACGTGTCGTTGATTGATTATAGGGTTTAACGCGCCGACGCAACGCATGGGATGAGGCGCGCCGTAGTGGAGGGCTCCGGATTAATTTTGACCACCTGGGGATCTTTAACGTGCGCCGAAATCTCGTACACACGGGGGTTTTTGCTTTTCGCCTCCATCAGAAAAGCGTCCGCCGCGGCCGGGAATCGAACCCGCGACCTCGTGCTCAGCAGCGGAACGCCTTAGCCACTGAGCCACCGTGGCGGGTATCTACGTGTCGTAATTAACAGCTGCACAACCAGTTGAGGGGTCGCAAGTACTGAGAAATTAGAGAGGGAGGGGGAAAAGGCAAGTGATGTGTTTAAAAAGCGTAGAACATATTGGTACTAAGTGGAGTTGTGATACGTAAACATTTCTCATAGCGTCCCCCGCGTGCCCCTGGCGTGGTTGTTTTGGCACTACTCACTACTAGTCTGAATTAATGAAAGCAGCAGCTATTCATGCAATTCAAATTATTAACTTGATTTGAAACTCAGGGTTGGCTTCAAAAGTACCTAGCCCGAATTATGATTTTTCAAGCAACGCTCCGCGTTTTACGTGCGCTATGCACCAAGGAGCAAGCTGCTTTCGTCGACTATATGGTTGTAGTTCAATGGAGCGCCGTGCACTATACAGTAGCGTGGTATGCAGTACTAGCAGTACGAATAATGCAACGCGGGCTGTCGTATGCAGTCCCAGAGGAGAGAAAAAAAGTTCGGGGCTACACCTCCGCCTGATACGAGCAGAAATACTGAAAACATTCGGCACGTGAGCTCAGTTTAGCATTCATTCCGGTTTTGTGCCAGCAAGTTTAGTTTTCAAGTGGCGAGAAGGTGGAGGGCACTTTTAGAATCGCTATTTGTTAGAACTAGTTGGCTTCTGTAATACATGTAGCACACCCCCGCACGGGGCACCTTGAGTATTCATGGTGACGGTGTTGGCGACACCGCGGACCCCGAGCCCCCAACATAAACTGTAACCTACCGTGGTGATGTGTTTAAAGGTGAAGGGTAGAAGCCTCAAACGGTGGCCGTCGGAGCCCAGGTCAAGCTCCGGCGGATGGGCTCCCTGTCTGTTTAACAGGCAGGGAGCTCCGGGACCTCTCAGGCTATCAGGGTAAGGTTTGAGAAGAAAGTACCCCCGTCCCCTGCTTTTTTCTATGCTGTATGGAAAATTCAAACCCCCCCCCCCCAAACGTGATCGGTCCCTGAAAAGGGGCCGCACCGAAGCATCTTTCCCTCCACTTCCAAGCATGAGCTTCCCAAAGCCAGACAAATACTCTCGTTTTCTTGTTATCGAATCCCTTGACACAGCCCGCCCTCTTGCTTCACAATCAGTATTTTTGATTACAAAATACCTTGATGGAATCATTGGGAAAACCTATAACGCCAAAAAACAACGCACAGGTGAAGTCCTTGTTGAAGTAAAAAACCAACAGCAGGCAACCACACTTCTTGGTCAGACGAAAATGGTCGATCTGGACATCAGGGTCACACCCCACCGCAGCCTGAATAGCTCGCAGGGTGTGATCTCTGAGGCAGATCTTCTTAACGAGACAGATGCCGATATTCTTGAAGGTCTAAAGGATCAGGGTGTCACAGCCGTGCGCCGCATCACGATGCGTAGAGATGATAAGGTAATCCCCACGAAACATATCATCTTGACCTTCAACTGCTCCTCACTTCCTGACCATATCAACGCAGGGTTCATCCGATGCTCCATTCGTCCTTACATTCCGAACCCGCGCCGCTGCTTTAAGTGCCAGCGGTTCGGGCACGGAACCAACTCCTGCCGTGGTCGTCTGACCTGCGCAAAGTGCGCTCAGCATGATCATCCATCTGATAATTGTCCATCATCAACCCTCACCTGTGCCAACTGCCAGGGACCCCATGCCGCCTACTCTCGAACGTGCGAGAAGTTTAAGCAGGAGAAGGCGATCATTAATGTGAAGGTAACTGAGAACATCACCTTCCCAGAGGCGCGAAAGAGGTTCGCCTCTTTCCCCCTGGGGAGGTACGCCGACGCGGCTCGCCGGGGGGCGGAGCGGCGTCTGGTGTCCACAGGGACCCAGTTCAGCGAGTCTGGCCTGGTCCCTCCGCCGCGCCCCCCTGGGTTGCCTCTGGCAGCCCAATCCGTTGCCACGCCGCTTGCTGAGGCAGCAGCGGTTGTGGTGACAACCTCTTCTGTAGGGACCGGTGCCGCTCCCGCCTCTGCCTCCCCGTCCTCCAGTGCGTTGGAGGGTGCCAACCGGATGGACACCGGGGGCCCTGCATCGGCTCCCACTGCCACCGCCCCTCCCGTGCCACCTCTGGTGCCCCGGACGCCCTCGGCGGTGGCGGCTCAAACGAGGGGCTCCCGAAAGGGGGCCAAGTCCGATGGGCCTGGTCCGCCGGGCACCCTTCTGGCATCCGATGAGGAGATGGATGTCGCGCCGTTCCTGCCTGCAACGCAGCGCAAGGAACGGCCTCCGATGTCGAAGCCGACAGAAAGGCCTAGAAATCCTAGAATAACTGCCCCGAACGACGACACATGAACAAACAGACACACACACACTCCAGTTATTCTTAAATTTAAATAATGGGAATAGAAAACATCATCCAATGGAACTGCAGAGGCCTCCTTAAAAATCTTGACGATGTGTATGAGATTCTGCATGCCAGTCAGCCAAGTGTCATGTGTCTCCAGGAAACCCACCTCAATTCGAAACAAACAAATTTCTTAAATAGGTACATGGTATTCAGAAAGGACAGGGTTGGCTGCACACACTCTTCAGGAGGTGTGGCAATTGTCGCCCGGAAATCCTTAGCCTGCCACCCTGTCACTCTGAACACTGTCCTTGAGGCTGTAGCAATCCGTACGATAATATTTAATAGGTTAATAACGGTGTGCTCCATTTACATTCCTCCTGATTTTGCACTTCTGAGCTTTGATTTCGAGGCACTGGTTGACCAGCTGCCCGAACCATACATACTAGCAGGCGACCTTAATGCGCACAACTCTCTTTGGGGCTCCTCCAGAACGGATGCACGAGGTCGCCTGATAGAGAAGTTTCTTACATCCTCCGCAGCATGCCTTTTCAACAAAAAACAGCCTACATACCATAACTTAGGAGACAATACATACTCGCATCTTGACTTGGTGATTGGTTCTGCAGTTCTCTTTCCATGTCTTGAGTGGGGTGTGGGCACAGACCCATATGGTAGTCACCATTTCCCCACTTCCCTAACGTACATAGTTAAAGGCCCATGCAGTCCATCTTCCCATAATAGGTTTAATGAATCAAAAGCAAACTGGAGTACATTCACAGAAACATCTAAACTACACCACGCAACCATAAAACACCTACACGTGGAGGAAGCAACCCGACTCGTCACGGCACACATACTCGACGCCGCCGAAAAGTCCATGCCCCAGGCCTCCAGTGCGTCCCGCAACCCAAGGAGGCCCTGGTGGAACGAGGACTGTAGGCGGGCGCGAGAGGCCCAGAACAAGGCGTGGGGTGTCCTTCGCGGGTACCCCACGTCAGATAACCTCATTTCTTTTAAACGGGCAAAGGCTTTTGGGAAGCGAGTGCGTCGTGAGGCGAAAAGGGAGAGTTGGCACACCTTCCTCACCTCCATCAACTCATACACTGATACACACATAGTCTGGACACGAATACGCAAGCTGAAAGGACAACAAAAAAAACAGCCTGCCCCTGGTTAGCACAACAGGGGACACACTCGAAGACCAGGCCAACACACTTGCACAACACTTCGAACACGTGTCCAGCTCATCACATTACACAAACACTTTTATGAAGCACAAAACGTCTGCGGAAAAGAAGTCCCTGCGTGATAGCAAGAAGTCGCACACTTCTTACAATTCTCCTTTTTCAATTCATGAGCTGAAGGTTGCTCTGAGCACATGTAAGCCTTCAGCTCCAGGTGCAGACAAAATCACATACACCATGATACAACACCTACACCCAAACACTCTTGAAACACTCCTACATCTATACAACAACATATGGCTTTCGGGGCACATTCCTCGCTCTTGGAGGGAGGCCATAGTAGTGGCTTTTCTGAAAGAAGGAACGGACCCTTCCTCTCCTGCTAGCTATCGGCCCATCGCCCTTACAAGCTGCCTTTGCAAGCTCTTCGAGAAGATGGTAAACAGGAGACTTGTGTACTTCCTTGAGTACAACGGTCTTCTCGAGGGCTGCCAGGCAGGCTTCAGGGCGGGGCGATCTACAAATGACCAACTTGTCGCCCTTGAATCATACATAAAGGACGCTTTCATCCACAAACAGTTTTGCACAACGGTATTTTTTGACCTTGAGAAGGCCTATGACACCGCTTGGCGTTACGGGATCCTAAGTGACCTAAAGTCTTTCGGTGTTTCGGGTCATATGCTCAACACCCTTGCTAGTTATTTGTCCGAAAGAACGTTTCGCGTGAGAGTAGGTAGCGCACTCTCAAGAGTTCATGTGCAAGAAAACGGCGTTCCGCAAGGTGGAGTGCTAAGCTGCACTCTGTTCATAGTTAAAATGAACTCCCTTGGGAAGGCATTGCCACCTACAATTTCTTATTCAATGTATGTAGACGACATCCAGCTATCTTTTAAATCATGTAATATGTCCATCTGTGAGCGTCAATTCCAGCTCGGTGTCAAAAAACTTGCCAGCTGGGCAGACAAGAACGGTTTTAAAGTTAACCCAGAAAAAAGCACCTGTGTTGTCTTTTCGAGGAGGCGTGGGATTCATCTGGACCCAGACATTATCCTTAATGGCGTATCGATTCCTGTGAGGAAGGAACACAAGTTTTTAGGTGTGGTGCTGGATGAAAGGTTTACGTTCATCCCTCACATTAAACAATTGAAACATAAATGTCTAAAGGCTCTCAACATTCTTAAAATCTTGTCCCACCAGTCGTATGGAACGGATAAGCAACTCCTGTTACGTATTTTCACAAGTCTAGTGGGGTCTAGATTGGACTATGGGAGTGTTGTGTATGGGTCAGCCACTAAAACAGCACTTAAAATGCTCGACCCAGTGCTTCACTTGGGGCTTCGCCTCTCTTGTGGCGCATTCAGTACGAGCCCTGTACAGAGTCTTTACGCAGAGTGTGACAAATGGTGCTTATCACACCAGCGAACCTATGTTGACTTGTTATATGCCTCTAAAATTTCATCAATGAACAACCATCCTTTTAAACCGGTTTTTAATGATACATCCACATCAAAACTCTTTTTAAATCGCCCGTCCATTCCTGTTCCCTTCTCGCTCAGAGTAAGGGACGAGGTCACTATTCATGAGGTCTCCTTTGTATACACATTCAAGTCATCTATCACTGATCTTGTAGCACCATGGCATCTTCGTCCTGTTGCATATGACTTGTCTTTCTTAAAATACAATAAGAACAGGACACCGAAAAGTGGGATTCTGCAGAATTTCATGTATGTGCAGGATAAATACAAGGCTGCAGAGTTTTTCAGCGATGCATCGAAAACGTTCACTGCAGTGTCTTGTGCGGCGCATGGGCAGAATTTTGAAGCATATAGAACCATGAATGTAAAGACAAGTATTTTTACGGCAGAAGCATATGGCAATTTTCTGTTGTAAGTCACATAGTTGAACATCATATTCCTAAATCCATCATCTATACAGATTCATTGAGTGTCGTCCGTACATTGTCATCCGGAGAGTCCTCGAAAAACCATGTAGTTAACCTTGTCTTGAAATCAATTGTGCTGGCATATTCTTCAAACCTTGAGGTGACTGTGTGTTGGGTGCCAGGCCACTCTGGCATCGGCGGAAATGAACTGGCGGATGAAATGGCCGCCAATGCTGCACTCCGAAACACAGTAGACATAATAACACTACCTTACACAGACCTCAAGCCACACATAAGACAACACTTGCGCAGAACATGGCAAACACACTGGAATGAACAGACAGACAACAAACTACATGTAATAAAGCCACACTTGGGACGGTACACATCTGACTCGCACAACAGACACACGGAAGTCGCCTTGGGTAGGCTGCGGATAGGGCACACCCATGCAACGCACTCGTATCTGCTGACGGGATCTCCTAGACCCCAGTGCGGGAGGTGCGGAGAGGCCCTATCCGTAGTGCACATACTAATCACATGCAAGGCACTTCACACAACACGACACAAACACTTCAGAGAACTCTACAGACAACATATTCCCCTACATCCATCGTTTTTCCTAGGTGACGATGCCATTGTTTCCGTCAAACGTGTGTTTGAGTATTTGTCAGAAGTCAAGTTTTTAAACCTCATTTCCTATCACGCATCATGAAATCTGGCCCTTTACACCAGCCATCCTCACTGTCTTTTATTGATTTTACTTGTGTTCTTGCTTACTGATTTCAGTGTCTAAGTTCTCACCTCTCATATTTAACCACTGTTTTGGCGCTCTTTGCCCTAGTTGGCCTTGCGCCATTAACATCCAACCATCACATGTAGCACACAACAGAATTCCCATTCGCCAATTTACGGAACGTAGTGCCATTCACGACCCGAAGTGCAGAAAAGGAAGCGTTTCACTAGCGGCCAGATGTCTCAATGTGGTCGCTACATTTCGTATTCCCGTTCTGCAACTAAGTCCTTAACGTATCTTTGGCGTATGACAACTTCATTCCCTCAGGTACCGGTTACTCAGGAGGTGCTGTCAAATCAGTTAATCAGGCCCTAAACGGACGCAAAGCTGCGCCAAACAAACCGCCTCCGAAGTAGACGACCAATTCAGCCGGAATGCGCCTCGCCGTGGCACCCCGCGAACTGAGCAGTTCCGGAGCACGGGGATCCCTGCGACATTCGTAGCGCCGTCTACATTGGGCTCCGCGAGTGAACGACTGTGTCCGAGTGAAGCACTGTGTCCGTGTTTCCTTCCTAAGTCCTGTCGTTTTTTGTTCAAGCTGAAATTTCAAATCGATATGGAAAACCAACTCGCCCAAACCCAAGCAATTCTGCAATTCGACATTAGAGAGTGTTACCTAGCCGTTTTTGACGCTCCGCTATGCTCTCGACGGCCCGCTTAGCACAACCGGAGCATCAGCGGCAGAGAGGCTTTTTAGCTAAGCGATAACCATATCCCTCGACGGGGAATGATTCGCCTCACTGGTCGTGCCCGGTGCGTGTGGACACCAAAAGTCAACCAAAAGTCTTCCAACACTTAAAGATACGAATTGGAATATGGTCGCTCAAGTAATTTAAACTTCGGTGTTTAGTACCTTATTTCACCTTTTTAATACAATGCAGTTGCTAACACGGTATAATGGATGTAAATAATTGTAAAGAAGCCAATAAACTTTGGAATAGCTGAGACAAGGCTGTCTTTCTCGGCGTTGCATAGAAGCAGCTCCGCGCATCAGTCGGCGTTTCTCGCTTCCGTACTAAAGCTCATTGAGGAGTGTGGCACCTTTGCCTATTCGAAGAGCTTTCCCGATTTCGTCGATCGCGTTTCAACTAAAGAAACGTAGATCGCGGGAGCGCGCTCACATCGCGGGGCAGCCTTGTTTTTATACCGCACGGTAACGTAAGCTACCGCGACGGTCCGCAAAGAGCACCGGTTAGGGGAGCGGGACCCCGCTACGGTATCGCCGCAAGCGGCCTTGGGCGCCACGCATGCGCAATGGCGCTACCGCTAGCTATCGGAGCGGAGCGGGCCGTAAGAAGCGGTCAGCGTAAACTCTCTATTAAGGGGCCGTCGGAGAGAGCGAAGTCGGCGCTCCTGCTTATCTTGCTCCGTGCTTGCAGCTAAGCCAAGGCAGCGACCGAAGCTGTGTGTGTGTGTGTGTATCGCCTCCTGTGCTGTGGACGCGTACGTTTAGCGATGAAAGCGAAGTTGTACTTCTGCGGGTGGATATTGCTTCCAATGGTCTGGATTATCTTTCCCGAGGGACGTACGACTTAGCCTCGCATGGGGTATGTGCAGCGTGCCTGGCTAAAAGCCTTCTCGGCTTGCGCGCCCGAGGTAAGTCACCTGCTGTTCGTACCCGCAAACCGGGCGCGATGTGAGTGCCGAATTTACGGCGGGCAGGAGGAACCAATCGATCATCTGTCAATCGCGGGTGAGACTTGCAACGCATGTTGTGACGTTGTGTTCGTTCGAAAGACATCGCTGGATTGTTTTGAAGTTGATTAAAATGTATACGTCAGAACCGGGCAATCAGCTCAGGGCATTCTGTGCGATTGCACAATAGAAGTGCCGCGGGGCTTCGACGCTTTCTTTATGGTACGTACTCACATAAGATATTATACCCATGTCATGTTATGGCCGTGTCACATTCAATACAAACGGTTAAGCGTTTGTTTACACCTGTTTCGTTTGTCGTAAAATCTCCAAGCACTCCGGCACTCCGCTGGCAGGTCAGCCGGCGAGCCCACGCTGAGCAGATGACACATCTCTTTGCCGGAAGTGCGTGAAAAATCCGCCCTATAGAAGGATGTCTACCTCATGATGACGTAGACATGTGAAGATGGCGGCGTCCAAAAACACGCAGGGAAGGGTGAGAAAAGGGCGACAAAATTTGCAACAGAAGTGTCAGCTTTCCGCTGCACGTAAAAAAGTAATACTTGGCACAGCTGACGTTGACTACCCAATCTTACTATTGCGCTAGTTCATTTAGTGTGCTCAAAACGCCTTTCAGGGCCACTTTAATAGAAATTCTGAAAGAAAGCATTGATTCGACCAAAAACCTGCATACTTTAACGAGAAATCATGTCAACACCAACAAAATGCAGCGAGAAAAAAGTGTTGCAGCGCGATACCCGCACTATCGACCACTCATTGGTGAATTACAGACAATGCAGAGGTCAATGTCTTCAGGGAGGTTTTGAAGGACGTGAATGGCTCCTGGGGAGGCGATGCCGGGTTGGTAGAAAGAACAAAAAAAAAATATTGGAGCCGGTGAGCTGTTCCGCATGCCTGAAGAGGCGCGGAAGCACTCAAGGTGTGGAAAGAAAGTAACGCTGAGGGAAAGGGAAGGGCCACACCGCAGCACCCTGCCGCTAGGATCGCCCCAGTTTTCGAAACCGAAACTAGCCAAAATAGCCGACCAGTGGCGTAATCGAGTGAACAGTGGCAAGACACGGTGGGAAGCCAACGAATAAAGTAAGCAAAAGAGGTTGGAGGGGGCGGCGGATTGGTGTGGCAGCGCGAACCAGCGCGCTGAGAAAGTGTGTAGGGGAGGAAGGGAGAGGGCAGGATGCTGTGCCCGGACGAGGCGCTCGACGGCGGGACCCTTGGCGAAAACGGAAGGGGGCGTGTGCGTGGTCCCTTCCCGAAGCGGGATACACATGGACGACTAGTGCATGTGATTCGCATGCGGCTGGTTGTTACGGTGGTCGCCACGACTAATCGTACGCAAGAATTTAAGATGCATCCTCCAAAGTGCGCGTGCTTTGCGTCGTCGGCGTCGCTCCTCCCATCTTAGGAGAGGCCCCTAGCATCCCAGTGCACAGAAAAAAGTGTGAAGGAACGACGTCATTTTTCTTAAGCTCACAGGCAGTGTGGACTTGTTTTTTACTGCTGAGGTGTCTAAATCTGGCTATGTGCCACGGGCAATTTTTTACTGCGCTTTGACTGTGGCTTCCTCCTTACGCTGGCCACACAGTCTAGTTGCTACGGCAACCGTTTTTAAAGAGACACTAAAGTGAATTTGTCAATCTCCCAGTTTTGCTTGCACGGCGTAGACTGGCTCAACTTCCCCGCACGGGGCACCTTGAGCAATTTCGGTGACGGTACTGGCGATACCGCGGCCCCATGCCCCCAAACATAAGCTGGATGCAACCGTGGCGATGTGTTTATAGGTGGAGGGTTAGAAACCACGAACGGTGGCCGTCGGAGCCCAGGTCAAGCTCCGGCGGATGGGCTCCCTGTCTGTTCCCCAGGCAGGGAGCTCCGGGACCTCTTTGACTACCAGGGTAAGGTCAAAGGAGAAAGTACCCCCGTCTCCCTGCTTTTATACTATGCTATATGGCATTTTCAAACACCCCCAAACGTGATCGGTCCCTGAAAAGGGGCCGCACCGATGTTTCATTCCCACCCCTTCCAACAACTGTCTTTTCAACAACCGTGAATAACTATGCTCGTTTCTTTGTGACAGAGTCAGCTGACTCAGCAAGACCTGTCGCTTTCCTGTCTGTATCCCTGGTTTCAAAATTCCTGCAAAACACAACAGGTGGAAAGTATCAAGGTAAAAAGCTTAGGACGGGAGAAATCCTTGTAGAACTTCATGCCGAACAACAAGCCCGCACTCTTTTTGAACAAACCCGCATCCATGATCTGGACATCAGGGTCAAACCCCACCGGAGCCTCAACAGCTCCCAGGGTGTGATTTCTGAGGCAGATCTTCTTACGGAAACAGATGCCGACTTGCTTGAAGGTTGAAATGATCAGGGCGTCACAGCTGTGCGCCGCATCACGATGCGCAGGGATGATAACATAATATCCACGAAACATATTATCCTGACCTTTAACCGTTCCTCACTTCCTGAACATATCAACGCAGGCTTCATTCGATGCTCCATACGTCCTTACATTCCGAACCCGCGCCGCTGCTTCAAGTGCCAGCGGTTCGGGCACAGTACAACCTCTTGCCGCGGCAAAACAACTTGTCCGAAATGCGCCGCGCAGGACCACCCCACCGACAACTGTAATTTTGACATCCTCACTTGTGCAAACTGCAGGCGCCCACATGCGGCCTACTCCAGGAAATGCGAAAAGTTCCAAATAGAAAAGAAAATAATCAATCTCAAGGTAACAGAAAACATCACTTTCCCGGAGGCGCGGAAGAGGTTTGCCTCTTTCCCTCTGGGGGGGTACGCCGACGCAGCTCGCCGGGGGGCGGAGCGGCGTCTGGTTTCCACAGGGACCCAGTTCAGCGAGTCTGACCTGGTCCCTCCCGCCCTCACCCCCCCTGGGTTGCGTCTGGCAACCCAACCCGCCACCATGCCGCTTGCTGAGGCAGCAGCGGTTGTGGTGGCAACGTCTTCCGTCGGGACCAGTGCCGCTCCCGCCCCCGTCTCACCATCCTCCAGTGCGTTGGAGGGTACCGAGGTGATGGACACCACGGGGCCCGCACCGGCTCCCACCGCCACCGCACCGCCCGTGCCACCTCTGGCGCCCCGGACGCCCTCTGTGGTGGCGGCTCAAACGAAGGGCTCCCGAGGGGGGGCCAAGTCCGGGGGGCTCGGTCCATCGGGCGCCTCTCGGACATCCGACGACGAGATAGATGTCGGGCCGTTCCTGCCTGCAACGCAGAGCAAGGAGCGGCCACCGACTTCCAAGCCTACAGACAGGCCCGAAAAGCCCAATTCCAGAGTAACAGCCCCAAAAGACGACACATGAACACACACACACACACTCCAGTCATTCTTAAATGTAAATAATGCGAACAGACAACATCATTCAATGGAACTGTAGAGGCTTTATCAACAATATAGATGACGTGTACGAGATACTTCATTCACATCAGCCAAGTCTCATGTGTCTTCAGGAAACACACCTAAATAGTAAACATACTAACTTCTTGAATAGCTACTTGGTTTTTTGAAAAGACAGGCACAGTTGCACTCATTCTTCAGGTGTTGTGGCCATAGTAGCCCGAAAATCCTTAGCCTGTCACACCATCGACCTAAACACCATGCTTGAAGCTGTCGCGATTCGAACAATTATTTAAGATAGGTTAATAACGGTATGCTCCCTCTACCTCCCTCCGGATTACCAACTATCGAACACTGATTTTGAGGCCCTCATAGATCAACTACCTGAACCGTACTTAGTCTTAGGCGACCTCAATGCACATTTCAATCTGGGGCTCTTCCCGCACAGATGCGCGAGGTCGCCTAATCGAAAAATTTCTAACATCATCGGGAGCATGCCTTTTAACAAAAACCAAGCTACATATTATAACATAGGCCAAAACAGTTATTCACATCTTGACTTGTCTCTTGGCTCTGCAGTTCTTTTCCCATTTCTTGAGTGGCATGTGGACACAAACCTATATAGTAGTGACCACTTCCGCACCAAGTCGACATACATAGGCATATGCACAAACACTTCCCCCTCTCATAAAAGGTTTAATGAGGGAAGAGCAAACTGAAGTACATTCACAGAAACATCTAAACTGCACTACACATCCATAAAACACCTACACGTAGAAGAGGCGACCCAAATGCTTACGGCGCAGATCCTCGACGCCGCCGCAAAGTCCATTCCCCAGGCCTCCGGTGCCCAACGCAACCCAAGGAGGCCCTGGTGGAACGAGGACTGCAGGCGAGCGCGAGTGGCCCAGAACAAGGCGTGGGGTGTCCTTCGCCGGTACCCCACGTCGGCTAACTTAATTTCTTTTAAAAGAGCAAAGGCCTTGGGAAAGCGCGTGCGCCGTGAGGCAAAACGGGATAGTTGGCGCTCCTTCATAACATCCGTAAATTCATACACAGACATACGAAAGGTATAGACACGAATACGTAAATTCAAAGGACAACATACACATAGCCTGCCCTTGGTCAGCACGACTGGGGACACAATAGAACATCAGGCTAACACACTTGCACAACACTTTCAACACGGGTCAAGCTCTGCACACTACACAAACACTTTCCTGAAACATAAAGCCTCTTGTGAAAAGAAGTCCCTACGTGACAACAACAAATCACAGACTTCTTACAACTCCCTGTTTTCACTACATGAGCTGAGGGCTGATCTAAGCACGTGTAAACCCTCAGCTCCAGGCCCAGACAACATTACATATACAATGATGCAGCACTTACACACAGACACTCTTGTAACACTCCTTCACCTTTACAACAAGATATTTCTTTCGGGACACATTCCATCATCATCATCGTTGGGTATTTATGGCGCAAGGCCAACTGGGGCAAAGAGCGCCAAAACAATAGTCGATGATAGGGGTGGAACCTTAAACACTAAGTAAAATCAGCAAAAACAAAAGTAAAATCACAACACGACAATGAGCATGGCTGGTGTATAGGGCCAGATTTCATGATGCGTGATAGGAAATGAGGTTTAAAAACTTGACGTCGGACAAATACTCAAACACACGTTTCACGGAAACAATGGCATCATCACCTAGGAAAAACGATGGATGTAGGGGAATATGTTGTCTGTAGAGTTCTCTGAAGTGTTTGTGTCGTGTTGTGTGAAGTGCCTTGCATGTGATTAGTATGTGCACTACGGATAGGGCCTCTCCGCACCTGCTGCACTGGGGTCTAGAAGATCCCGTCAGCAGATACGAGTGCGTCGCATGGGTGTGCCCTATCCGCAGCCTACCCAAGGCGACTTCAGTGTGTCTGTTGTGTGAGTCAGATGTGTACCTACCGTCCCAAGTGTGGCTTTATTACATGTAGTTTGTTGTCTGTCTTTTCGTCCCAGTGTGTTTGCCATGTTCTGCGCAGGTGTTGTCTTATGTGTGGCTTGAGGTCTGTGTAGGGTACCGTTGTAATGTCCACAGTGTTCCTGAGTGCAGCAGCACCAGCCCTCTCGTCTGCCAACTCGTTCCCAGCGATCCCTGCATGTCCTGGGACCCAGCAGAGGACCAGCTCATGCTTTTGTGCATACACGGACATGATAGTGCTGAATACAAGATTAACTATGTGGTTTTTGGGGGGCTTGTGCGATGACAGTGCGCGAACAACACTCAAAGAATCTGTATAGATGATGGAATTGGGAATTTGAGTTTCAAGAATGTGTCGTACAATCAGTAAAATCCCATACGCTTCTGCTTAAAAAATTGATGTGTGCACGCTCATGGTTCTGGCTGCATTGAAATTAGGACCATGAGCAGCGCACGACACCATACTGGAGGATTTAGAAGCGTCACTATAAAATTCTGCACATGTGTATTTAAACTGCAAAGACAGAAAGTGCTGCAGTATTGCAGCTCGTGGTACACGATTTTTGTCAAGTCTCATAAAAGAAAGGTTGCACGACACCGGGCGAACTTGCCAAGGCGGTAAACTGTTAGAAAAGGATGACCTGTACACATATAAAAACGAAGCACTTAGATCCGAGGCTCGCTCTCTCACTCTAAGTGAAAAGGGCAGAGGAACGGATGGGCGATTTGCAAAGAGCAGAGATGTTGATGTATCGTTAAAGACAGGATAAAAAGGATGATTATTCAGTGATGAAATTTTAAAAGCATATAGCAAGTCCATGTACGTTCGTTGGTTCTCAAGGCTCCACTTATCACACTCGACATACAAACTCTCGACAGGGCTAGTGCGAAAAGCACCCGAGGCGAGACGAAGCCCCAAGTGTAGCACTGGGTCAAGCATTCGCAACGCTGTTTTAGTCGCCGACCCATATACCACACTGCCATAGTCTAAACGAGACCCAACCAATGCAGTATACAAGCGAAGCAGGAGTTCTTTGTCGGAACCGTAGGATTGGTGGGAGAGAACCTTAAGTATATTCATTGTTTTGAGACATTTATTTTTAAGTTCCTTGATGTGGGGAATGAATGTGAGTTTGTGATCAAACACAACACCTAAGAACTTGTGCTCCTTGTTCACAGGAAGCGACACGCCATTAAGATGAATGTCTGGGTCCGGATGGACGCCGCGCTTCCTGGAGAACACAACGCAGGAGCTTTTTACCGGATTCAATTTAAAACCATTCTTGTCTGCCCAGCCGGCAAGTTTCTTTACACCAAGCTGGACTTGACGTTCGCAGATTGACATATTGCATGATTTATAGGACATCTGGACGTCATCTACATACATGGAATAAGAGATTGTAGGTGGCAGTGCCTTACCAAGAGAGTTCATTTTTACTATGAAGAGAGTGCAGCTCAACACGCCACCCTGTGGCACGCCATTTTCTTGCACGTGAACCTTTGAGAGTGCACCACCGTCTCTTACTCGGAACGTCCTGTCCGACAAGTAACTGACAAGAGCGTTCAACATGTTACCCGAAACACCGAATGACTTGAGGTCCCTAAGGATCCCATAACGCCAAGCGGTGTCGTATGCCTTCTCAAGGTCGAAAAACACAGTTAAACAATACTGCTTGTGCGCGAAGGCATCCTTGATGTACGAGTCAAGAGCTAACAGTTGATCGTTCGTCGATCGCCCCACCCTGAAGCCTGCCTGGCAGCTCTCGAGAAGACCGTTGTACTCAAGGAAGTACACGAGCCTGCGATTTATCATCTTCTCGAAGAGCTTGCACAGGCAGCTCGTCAGGGCAATAGGACGGTAACTTGAGGGGGATGACGGGTCCTTTCCCTCCTTCAGGAAAGCTACAACTATAGCCTCCTTCCAAGAGTTTGGGATGTGCCCCGAAAGCCATATCTTGTTATATAGGTGTAAGAGTGTTAGAAGAGTGTCTGCGTGCAGGTGTTGTATCATTGTGTATGTGATGTTGTCTGGGCCTGGAGCTGAGGGTTTACACGTGCTCAAAGCAGCCCTCAGCTCATGCAATGAAAACTCTGAGTTATAAGAAGATGTTGACCTATTGTTATCTAGTATAGGCTTCTTTTCGGCCGTTTGTTTGTGTTTCATGAAAGTGTTTGTGTAGTGTGCGGAACTGGACACGTGTTGGAAGTGTTGTGCGAGGGTGTCAGCCTGGTGTTCGAGTGTGTCCCCTGTTGTGCTGACCAGACGCAGGCTGTGTGTTTGTTGTCCTTTGAGTTTGCGTATTCTTGTCCATACTTTCCGTGTGTCTGTGTATGAGTTTATTGATGTTATGAAGGAACGCCAACTCTCTCGTTTTGCCTCACGGCGCACACGTTTTCCTAACGCCTTGGCCCGTTTGAACAAAATGAGGTTACCCGACGTGGGGTACCGACGAAGGACACACCACGCCTTGTTCTGGGCCTCTCGCGCCCGCCTACAGTCCTCATTCCACCACGGCCTTCGCTGGTTGCGCGGGGCACCAGAGGCGTGGGGAATGGACTTTTCGGCGGCGTCGAGGATGTGCGCCGTGAGGAGTTGGGTAGCTTCTTCAACGTGTAGGTGTGTTATGGATGTGTGGTGTAGTTTGGATGTCTCTGTAAATGTATTCCAGTTAGCTTGTGCTTCATTGAACCTATTATGGGAAGATGGACTGCTTGGGCCATTACCTATGTATGTGAGCGAGGTGGGGAAGTGGTCACTGCCATATGGGTCAGCTCCCACTCCCCACTCGACAAGAGGAAAGAGAACTGCGGAGCCAATAGCCAAGTCAAGACATGAGTATGTGTTGTGACCTATGTTATGGTATGTAGGCTGTTTATTGTTGAAAAGGCATGCTCCAGAAGATGTAAGGAATTTTTCTATCAGGCGACCTCGGGCATCCGTTCTGGAAGAGCCCCAAAGAGAGTTGTGAGCATTAAGGTCGCCTGTAAGGATGTATGGTTCGGGCAGCTGGTCAACCAGCGCCTCGAAGTCGGAGCTCGTAAGAGAAACGTCAGGAGGAATGTATATGGAGCATACCGTTATCAACCTATTAAATATTATTAAGCGTATTGCTACAGCCTCAAGGATAGTGTTCAAGGTGACAGGGTGGCATGCTAAGGGTTTCCGGACGATTATGGCCACACCGCCAGAAGAGTGTGTGCAGCCATCCCTGTCTTTCCTGTATACCAGGTAACTATTCAAGAAATTTGTGTGTTTAGAATTCAAATGTGTTTCCTGAACACACATTACACTTGGCTGATTGGTATGCAGAATCTCATACACGTCGTCAAGATTAGTCAGAAGGCCTCTGCAGTTCCATTGAACAATATTTTCTCTTCCCATTATTTAGTGTGAGAGCTACTGGAGTGTGTATGTTTATGTGTCGTCTTTCGGGGCTGTGGCTCTTGGATTGGGCTTTTTGGGCGGCCTATCTGAAGGCTTGGACGTTGGAGGCCGCTCCTTGCGCTGCGTTGCAGGCAAGAATGGCACGACGTCCATCTCGTCGTCTGATGTCCTGGGTGTGCCCGTCGAACCGGGCCCCCCGGACTTGGCCCCCCTTCGGGGGCCCTTCGTTTGAGCCGCCACCGCCAGTGGTGTCGGAGGCACCAGAAGTGGCACGGGCGGTGTGGTGGCGGTGGGATCCGGTGCGGGGCTCGTGGTGTCCATGGCACCCTTCAACGCACTGGACGATGGGGAGGCACGGACGGGAGCGGCACCGGTCCCGACGGAAGAGGTTGCCACCACAACCGCTGCTGGCTCAGCGAGCGGTGCGGAGGCGGGTTGGGCTGCCAGAGGCAACCCAGGGGGGGCGGGGGCGGGACCAGGTCAGACTCGCTGAACTGGGTCTCTGTGGACACCAGACGCCGCTCCGCCCCCCGGCGAGCCGCGTCGGCGTACCTCCCCAGGGGGAAAGAGGCGAACCTCTTTCGCGCCTCTGGGAAGGTGATGTTCTCAGTTACCTTCACATTAATGATCGCCTTCTCCTGCCTAAACTTTTCGCACGTTCGAGAGTAGGCGGCATGGGGTCCCTGGCAGTTGGCGCAGGTGAGGGTTGATGATGGACAATTATCAGATGGATGATCATGCTGAGCACACTTTGCGCAGGTCAGACGACCACGGCAGGAGTTGGTTCCGTGCCCGAACCGCTGGCACTTGAAGCAGCGGCGCGGGTTCGGAATGTAAGGACGAATGGAGCATCGGATGAACCCTGCGTTGATATGGTCAGGAAGTGAGGAGCAGTTGAAGGTCAAGATGATATGTTTCGTGGGGATTACCTTATCATCTCTACGCATCGTGATGCGGCGCACGGCTGTGACACCCTGATCCTTTAGACCTTCAAGAATATCAGCATCTGTCTCGTTAAGAAGATCTGCCTCAGAGATCACACCCTGCGAGCTATTCAGGCTGCGGTGGGGTGTGACCCTGATGTCCAGATCGACCATTTTCTTCTGACCAAGAAGTGTGGTTGCCTGCTGTTGGTTTTTTACTTCAACAAGGACTTCACCTGTGCGTTGTTTTTTGGCGTTATAGGTTTTCCCAATGATTCCATCAAGGTATTTTGTAATCAAAAATACTGATTGTGAAGCAAGAGGGCGGGCTGTGTCAAGGGATTCGATAACAAGGAAACGAGAGTATTTGTCTGGCTTTGGGAAGCTCATGCTTGGAAGTTGAGGGAAAGATACTTCGGTGCGGCCCCTTTTCAGGGACCGATCACGTTTGGGGGGGGGGGGGGGTTTGAATTTTCCATACAGCATAGAAAAAAGCAGGGGACAGGGGTACTTTCTTCTCAAACCTTACCCTGATAGCCTGAGAGGTCCCGGAGCTCCCTGCCTGGTAAACAGACAGGGAGCCCATCCGCCGGAGCTTTACCTGGGCTCCGACGGCCACCGTTTGAGGCTTCTACCCTTCACCTTTAAACACATCACCACGGTAGGTTACAGTTTATGTTGGGGGCTCGGGGTCCGCGGTGTCGCCAACACCGTCACCATGAATACTCAAGGTGCCCCGTGCGGGGGGGACACATTCCAAAGTCTTAGAGGGAGTCCATAGTTGTAGCATTCTTGAAAGAAGGGAAGGACCCTTCCTCTCCTGCTAGCTATCGACCCATTGCCCTGACCAGCTGCCTGTGCAAGCTTTTCGAGAAGATGATAAATCGCAGGCTCATATACTTCCTTGAGTACAAAGGTCTTCTCGAGAGCTGCCAGGCAGGCTTCAGGGTGGGGCGATCGACGAACGATCAACTGTTAGCTCTTGACTCGTACATCAAGGATGCCTTCGCGCACAAGCAGTATTGTTTAACTGTGTTTTTCGACCTTGAGAAGGCATACGACACCGCTTGGCGTTATGGGATCCTTAGGGACCTCAAGTCATTCGGTGTTTCGGGTAACATGTTGAACGCTCTTGTCAGTTACTTGTCGGACAGGACGTTCCGAGTAAGAGTCGGTGGTGCACTCTGAAAGGTTCACGTGCAAGAAAATGGCGTGCCACAGGGTGGCGTGTTGAGGTGCACTCTCTTCATAGTAAAAATGAACTCTCTTGGAAAGGCACTGCAACCTACAATCTCTTATTCTATGTATGTAGATGACGTGCAGATATCCTTTAAATCATGTAACCTGTCCATCTGCGAACGTCAAGTCCAGCTCGGCGTCAGGAAACTTGCCGGCTTGGCTGACAAGAATGGCTTTAATCTTAATCCCGCGAAGAGCTCTTGTGTTCTGTTCTCCAGGAGGCGTGGCGTCCACTCGGACCCAGACATCACTCTTGCGAATGTGCCAATTCCTGTGAACAAAGAGCACAAGTTTTTAGGTATTTTATTCGACGAAAAACTTACATTCATCCCACATATCAGACAGCTCAAATGCAAATGCTTAAAAACAATGAATATTCTTAAGGTCCTCTCACATCAATCTTATGGGGCCGACAAACAACTCCTGCTGCGCCTGTACACAGCGTTGGTGGGGTCTCGGCTCGACTACGGCAGTGTCGTGTATGGGTCGGCTACAAAAACAGCACTGAAAATGCTCGACACAGTGCTGCATCTTGGCCTTCGCCTCTCATGTGGCGCATTCCGCACTAGCCCTGTTGAAAGTCTTTATGTCGAGTGCGACAAATGGTGCCTAGGGCATCAGCGGGAGTATGTTGATCTGTTGTATGCATCCAAGATCGTGTCTCTGACCAACCATCCTTTTATTCCCATCATGAACGATACATAAAATTTACAACTCTTTTGAAACAAGCCATCTATTCCCTTACCGTTCTCTCTCAGAGTTAGGGAGGAGGCTTCTGCACTCAATGTCCCCCTTTCAGACATGCACAAGACACCCATTCATAATTTCATCGCAGCATGGCATCTTCGTCCTGTAACATGCGACCTGTCATTCACTCTTTTAGAAAAAAATAGGGTACCCAGGAATGCAATTCTGCAGCCCTTCCTGTTCCTGCAGGACAAGTACAGGTGCGCAGAATTCTATAGCGACGCGTCCAAAACTGGTTTTACTGTCTCTTGTGCAGCGCACGGACCAAATTTTAGAGTTATCAAAACAATGAATTTTCACAGCAGTATTTACACGGAAGAAGGGTATGGCATTTTACTCGTGTCAAATCACATCCTCGAACATAAGATTTCAAAGTCCATCGTGTACACAGATTCTCTAAGCGTTGTGCAGGTATTGTCATCAGGAAGGTCGTCAAAAAACTATGTAATCAATGTTCTTTTAAAGGTCATAATGACTGCATATGCTTCAGATTCAGAAATAACCATATGCTGGGTACCAGGTCACTGTGGGGTCCCTGGCAATGAGACCGCTGATCAAATTGCTGGTGCTGCTGCTCTCATGACCACAGTTGACATAACAACAGTACCTTACACCGACCTAAAGACACACATCAGACGACAGCTTCGTAACACATGGCAACTACACTGGAGTCAACAAACAGACAACAAACTACACGCAATAAAACCACAACTGGGACGCTACAAAACTGACTTACACAACAGATACACTGAAGTCGCCCTAGCCAGGCTGCGGATAGGCCACACACATGCGACGCACTCCTACCTGCTCACTGGAACTTCGGGACCCACGTGTAGCAGGTGTGGAAAGGGCGTATCCGTGGTCCACATACTAATCACACGCAGAGCACTTGACACAACACGACACAGACATTTCCCTGCATTATACAGACGACACATTCCTTTGCACCCATCATATTTTTTACCCGACGAACCAATGTTTTCTAGTCAGCGTGTTTTTAAGTTTTTAGCTGAGGCGAACTTTCTGCAGCTCTTGTCATATCACGTGTAATCATCCTGGCCCTATACACCAGCCATCACCATTTTCTTTTGTTTTGCACCACTTTTACTTTTAGTCACATGTTCTAGTATTTACGGTCTCATCACAATTCAGTAACTTCTTTTTGGCGCTCTTTGCCCATAGTCGGCCTTGCGCTAATAAAACCCAACTATCATCATCATCTGGCTCAACTTAACACAGTTTTCATCGTTTATCGGGTTGATAAATGGGTAATAATTTTATAAAGCCCGAAAGAAGAAAAACTACCATGCGCGGTTTGTGGCGACCGCACCAACTAAAGGCTGTGACGACCGGAGGAGGTGCACCTTGATTGAACGATGTCCAAGGTTAGCAATAAAACAACTTTCGGTTTCGCATCTGTCAAACAACATTCGTGACATCTGACGTTATCGTTGAATGGGCATTATCGATATCTCAATAATGGCCGTACCACGCTTCTGCCATGTTGTCGCCTATAAAATGCCTAAGATAAGCCCCCCAGAACGGCTTGGTATCGTAGCAATGACTAGCCGAGGCCTACGCAGTGGATGAACGACCTCCGCGTCACCGCAGACGCTCAAATGCCATGCGCTTTTCCCCTATATTTAGAGCTTGTCTCACTCATGCCTGTGTCGTAAAAAGCGTGTTCGCAGCAGGCCAGCGGTGTGTTGGTTCTGGCCTGTGCCTCCTGCCCACAAGCAGTCGGTGCTTATGACAACAGCACGCCAACCAGAATGCACTAGCGCGTCAGTGTCAGCCTGCGCGCGTTGTGCGAACTAGTTCGTAGAGCAGTGAACGTTACGGCCCAAAAAACCATCGGCCGAAAACAAAAAGTTAACTTACAAAAAAAAAACAATGTGCCCTCGGAGATTCGAACTTGTGACTTGCAAAACAACACTCCTAGAGCTCCACACCACTCGGCCACGCGCCAGCGCTGGCGACGTTTGAAATATGAGTTATATAATGTATAACATGTTGGCACTTTTATTTAGTTTTAGCATTTCAAGCAGCTGAGGTGAATATTGTATTGCGCTCGTGCAGTAAGCGTCCCCCAAATTTCCGCAATACCTCACGTCTAGCAAGTGCATTTCTTAGACGGAAAAGCGTTCGAAGATGTGTGGTCCTGCTGCTGACCGCTGTGCTTGTTCTCTGAGATCAAAAAAGTGCATCGTGCTCCCTAGTTAGCTTCTCGGGAGGTTAGCCGGGAGGTTAACCCTAGGAGGTTAGCTTCTTGGGAGCTTAGCCCTATTCGACATAAAAATAACTTTGCGAACTTCCGCAGCAGTGATGTTGTAATTGCTTGGGAGAGCTTCCCTTTATTCCTCAGTGATGTCTTTTCTCAAATACGTGAGGCTGCCATACAGGCTCAGTATCGTCGCTTTCTCTTGAACATGATATATTGCCCACCACTGAATCGTAAAGACGGTTGTTCATGCATTTTTCGACGAGTTTTGCGAATAATAGGGCAAGTGTACTTCCCTATAGGCATCCAGAAAATAGCAAGTTGTCTTGTTCCGAAAAACGTCCACTTGTTTCTGGAGCCACGAAACGATATTTGGTCGAGCAGTTTATTTTGCATAAGCGCTGGTGCTGCTCGAGTCTCAGATGACTCATAATGGTCTACCGGAACGTTCTCCAACTACTACGAGAAAACAAGCTGCAGCAAAACTTTCATGGTCGTTCCTGGAATAACCGAGGCATTCACTTAAAAAAAAATGTTGTGGAAACTTACGTTGGCAGGTGCACTCTGCATTCGCCGCTGATGTAGCAACGGTATATTGTTGACCTTCTCGGTGGTTTTCTTGGTGCGGCAGTGTGCATTGTTATAGCCAGGCTTTCTTCATATAAAACAATGTATTTGCCCTGTCGACCGGTGGAACTTTAGATCGCGGTGCGCAGTTGTACTGCAGAGGACGCCCTAAGAAGCTTTTCGTGAAAGACTTGATTTTCACTCAAGCCCCGTTATGTTTTGAGAAACTTCCAGCAGCGTATTTCAAACTTCGGTGTGAGATGCTGTCATGGCCAAGCTTTTGAGGCCTTCGGAATCCCTGATGTTTCTACCTAAAATCGAAGAGCCAAGAAGTGCACTCAATCAACGGCGTTTTCGTTTCACAATCTCTATCCTTCAAATTCGCGACCTTCTCATTGATTCCTTGGGTTTTGATTTTGCGCAGGCAAGAAACAGCTAATTTTATTTTTCCGAAAAATGGGGTACTCTCTGCTGTCTTCCTACCAATCGCGCTGCGGTTAGCGCTGCGTCCCTGAAACACATGCTCGAACACAGGAGAACATTTATCTTCACGCTACAGTTACGCAAGGGCCACCTTTCTACAATCAGTAGGTCGGCAATCACATCGTAACTGCGATCACCAAATGCCTATATAAACGGCTGTGTAAGCTTGGGTAATGCATCTTGCAGGCCAAAAATGTAAACCTGAGGAAACTTTTTGATGATATATACTTATAAATCTTTGTGCATAAACAAATGTTAAGGCACTGTTTTGTTCGAAAATTTAATTGAAATGTTTTATTTCACGAATTTATATCTAGAACACATTGGCATGAAAACCTCTTTCCCTTAGCAACGCTTGTAGTAGTGATCCCATGCAATTTGTGTATACACAAATACCGTTTTTGGGTAAAAAGCATTTACTAGATGTACACAGTTTACTTAATAATATATGGGTGCAGCGTGCTACAAAAGGTGCGGAACAATTTAGTTCACACAAAATCTGTTTGATGTATGGCAATTACTACTCAGACAAAAAAAACAGCCGCAAATATTTACGGGCCATGAATAATAGGTTACACAAATCGTAGAAATTCACCGAATGTGAGCCGACATTATGCTTTTCGCGTCAATAGGCAACATGGTTCGCGGCACTATGATTTTGAAAACCCGACATATACAACAGATAAGTATAGCTCCGCGACTGAATACTGTACATTAAATGAGGGTGAAATACACTAAAACACAGCATACAAAGTTTATGTGTCGTTTCATTTAAAGTGGAAGATGTTTTGGCGAGCTTAAAAGAGGTTTTGTTTACGCGGAGTTTATATTGCATCTATTTTTCGAAGTGTACACCAAGAAAATAGCACACTCCAAGCCTTAGATGGCCATAATTTAGGTATATTCTTGTAATGTGTTTGCTTGAGCGTGAAAAAGTATTGCAGTTATTTTTTCATGCGTTTCCTGCTGATCTAACCGCATCATTCTGCTACGGTAGCAAGTTTCTTAATGGCATAGGATTGTATTTGCTTAATTTCCTCATCTGAAATTAGTAACTCTGTGTCTTCAGCTTATATTATTTTTTCATCGTTACGTATTGAAAGTCGAAGATAATTTATCTATCGTGACCATAAAATTGTTCCCAGTACTGATCCCAAACAGACGGCGTGGTTTTAGGGTCGTAAGAGGCACTTTTTAAAAACGTTCACAACGGTAGTACGGAATGAACAAGCTGAGATCATGCGGTAAACACGCACGAAACAATCAGAAAGAAGGTTTTGTGTTTGTTATGTTCGCTGAGTAAATAAAGCGGCTCTTCCGGCGAGCGGGTTTGAAACACTTTGACAGAAAAAGCTTCGCTTGTTAACTTTGGGCGTGAAACAGGCGCTGTTTTATGCGCTCGTTCCTCACATGCCGAACAGCACCGCTGAGTTTACGTCAGAGGCTGCGATGATGGATAATACTCTCGACATTCGGTCAGACAGCATGTAAAAACAGCAAGCTGTCGTGTTCATAAAATAGACCGCCGATGCCATTGGAGTCTATAGTGATGCCTTGCCTAAGACCACGTGCGCCGTAGTTCATCAAGAGTTGGGCAAGAGTTCCCAACTTGAGTCCGTGTTTCATACAATGTGTTTGTGGGAGGGTAGCTTGCTGGGCAGTTTGTGCATTCGAGCGTTTTGGAAAAAAAGCAGCGATAAAATGGCAGCATCTCCACTCCGTGGATGATGGCGACGGTGCGGAGTACGGGGACTCAAAATGACATTCAAGTTGCGCCCCGTGTGACAACCCATTTGCCCCCCCCCCCCCACCGTCATTCGGTTTGAGCCGTGAGTTGGACCTTGATTACTCCCCTAAATGAACGGCAACTCACTGCTCAAATCAAATTTCACTTGATTTTCGCTTGATGGGGGTGTGCGTACGAATGAACGTGGAAGAACATTAGGAGGTCTTAAGGTACTCTGCACCGTTGCAAACGAAGGAGTAAGCCATTTGACTCTCCGCTACTAACTCACGATCGTAGCTCAATGGGTAAGATGACTGACACTAACTCTGTCTGGTCTACCAGACACAGGGTCATATCTTGCCGGTGCCCGTGTGGTTTTTTGGCATTTTACATGCTATGCGGGCGGACGCGGACGGACATTGTGAAGTCCTAAGGTATTACGCCCCTAAAAACGCGAAGAAACACGGCAAGTAAAGGACAACTCACGCGCTGGTCTAGCAAATGAACGGCTATTTGAAAAATGATACATCTAGCTAAATTAACCTGGTTGCGGGAACAAATCTTTTAGCACAAAACTCACTCCAGACTCCAGACGTGTTGATGCTAAGGTGTATTAATCGTCAAATATACGCCGAGTTGCCTGCCCGGCGCGTGTTTTGTCTTTTTTCCCTCGTTACCCGGGAGGAGCGCTTGATGTAGTACAGATTCCTGCACCGCCGGAGCCATGTGGGGAACCCCTAGCCATTACATACGGCGCTCGAATTGGCCAGTGTGATTCCACCGCAGTGCACCGCCACGCAGACGCCTCTTAATAACGTCGCCCAACCTCAACCACCCTACCACCTGTAGCGCTAAACTGCAGTCCTAGAATATTAACGTGTGGCAATCTCCCGATCCCCATCCGCTTTGCTACATCGTGAAGGCGGCCACACTAACCGTCGCCTCGCATACATCGAAATCAGACTGCGAGGTTGCTGGACGAACAACCCATGTCGTTGGCCGAACAATGCCCTAACGAGCTCTACGAAAATCTGTCCCACAGACCCTGGGGTACAGCGCGATTCAGCCACTCGCCGTCGCCTTATACATACCTATCACCGAGCCACCGCAACAACAGTAACTTCTCGCATGAACGGTCTTGCGGTCCACGTAAGGGGAACTATAATCAGCCGCGTGAGGGTTCAAAGAGGCTCTACAAAAAAAAATGGCAACCCCTCAACGGCGCCTTGCTCTGCCAAAGACCACACATCACGACGCGCCCTCACCCTGACGCTCCAGCATAACCCTGACTCGAAGCCCAAATAGAATGATTAATTCAAGCCGCGACACATACGCTTTGCTAGAACCACAGCTTGAATGTCGTGCTGGGCGCCTCGCTCCGGAAACGCCGGGCGGTCGCCGCAAAGGAGGCGATCACGTGCGCTCTGTCTTTTGTGCCTACGCTTAAAGAATTTGCGTCAGCCTTAACAGCTGGGCTGTTAGGATTTCACGAAAGAACGTTGAAGATACCAAAAAACAGCGTAAATCAACAAACTTTTCAGTACAGCTTGCATGTTCAAAAAAACATAATTAGCGAAGTAAAAACACTTGATGGCTGCAATAGTAAAAATTCACATCAATGGCGAAAAGGAGGAAAGTGAAAAAAAAATGATCCAGCATATTTCGCAACTCATAGCCTAATTTGGCTACAAAAAATTTGCACTCCTCACAAGCAGCATAAAATTTCCGTTCATAAGTGGACAATTCTCTAATTCTCGAAATTTCTGGTGAATTTGTGTTAGTTTGTTTATTTCTGTGGTTCTAATCTATTGGAATCCTATCAAGCCACGTGTTCAGGGAATTGGATTTAAGATGCTCTAAATAAACAAAATTGTCAATGGACGTTAACACTGGTTTTATGCGTATTTCACTACACAATGATTTGGGTAGGCTGCCGAGGTTCAGTATGCAGTTGGGCTCCAGCAAACGTCTGAAGAGTTTGAGCAAAGTTGAATTATTGCGAAGTTTCAGTAGCAATGGTTACAGGAGCTCAAGACACAAATTCTATACGGTGGATTTTCAGCGCGTACACAAAAACCACATCGATGAAAAGGGTTTAAAAGTAGTGTTTTTTTCTGTCACAATTGTGTCTAACATCCATCTTCAGCAAAGGAAGGTTCTGAGAAAGGGCGCCAGAGGGAGCACTCACTAAGGTAGAAACAACTTCGGAACTAGGATACCTGCAGCCACGCGTGCAATACAAGCCGCCTTGAGAGGTGATGGTACTGGCAGGGGCAAACAAAAATCTCCTCACAAAGGCAGGAGAGCAGAATTCCAAAGGTGTGGTCAAGTGCTGACTGGGGTGGCCGCCAAAGGCAAGAGAAAATTTAACAGCCGATCACAAGAAAGGAGACTGCCTATCAACGGCAGAGCATTAGGTAACAATATTCTGCCCATAAAATAGACAAAATTTTTTTTTAGCTATTCTCGTAATTATTCTGCCTTCCCGTGGAGTTTGAAAAATAATTTTCTGGTGCCTTTGATCTGGTGCCTTTGATTCCGCACGCCACTAACTTCATCAGGGCGTCTGCACAGGATTGCTTTTACATGCACGTCCTACAATATAGTAGGGTAGAGAATGAAAGTACTTGTTACAGATAGCACATTAAAAGCGTATAGACTGAAAAAAGTCTAGTTATGGTTTTTTAAATTTAAATGAACATGAATATCTGTTCCTACAGCTGCAGGAGAAGTGTCATTGCCACTCCGAAAACATGGCATGTGGCACAAATAATGTAGGATGATAAAGGATATGATGATAACGTTGATGATAAAAGCTTTCACTTACTCATTCCAGTTCTTAAATCAGACCATATAGGCTTGAAGTAGCTACCACACTGGCTAATAAGTAAAAATGCAATTGAAGATTCAAAATATAAATAATATTTTACGTCATCTTCCCGTCGCCTTCGCAGTCGAGTGAACAATACCGTCGCGAACGCTACTGAAAACAGACCAGCATACTTACGCGCTGAGTCTATGTACATAACTGAAAACATTTACCGAAAATAAATTCATTTGAACAGCATGACTCTATCAATTTACAACAACATCTCCAATGAAAGCAGATGCGCCAACTATATATAGCTGTAAAGCAGTTGATATTCATTACAGGTGTTCAAGCTGTTCACATCAGGAGAATATAGCAGGCGCCTTAAGGTAGTGCATTTACTTCGAAAAATTATGCCGGGGTTGCCTGCAATCCTTAGTTTCACATGCTCTCTGGCGGGTAAGTAAAGTCTGTGTAGATTAAGTAGACAGGGCAAGGCAGTTGTCTATTGCTTGTGTGTGAATTGATGATGTGTTTTAATTTATTATTGCATGATCTTCTAAGACAGGTGAGGTCATGGAAATTTAACCAGTATATTCCCATAAGATACGCAGTTTTATGGTGAAGTTCGTAACTTTTTCCCTAGTGGAAGTGTGTCATTATTGTGTTAACTAAAATCTGGGCATTTCGATCCGCTCCTATAGCAAAAGTGGCTATCCACATACCAAGATTTTTTTTCTGCATGAAGACACTAGCCACTCAAACCGTCCGCTAAGTGATTGATTGGATATTTTGTAGGCTTTTAGAAATATTATGTTCAAGTAAACTACTTACTAGACGCAAACGAAAATAAAAAATCCAAGGAAAGCTTTGCTGGGTCAAAGCTATGGAATGCAGTGGTGTCCACTTGGTCAAAAACTTCTTATATCAAATGCTCAGGACCCAAATATTGTCAAAATCCTGTTTTCAACGAGCACCTAAACCCTTTTGCACCACATTTCCTTCAGATATCTTAGGTTTTCTTGATAGAGTTTTGTTTGCAATTTTTATGTTTTGGCGTTTCGGTTTTTTCGATATTTGAGCATTTTGCTGTTGTAGAAAATTAAAATCAATACATATTTGAGCTTTCCGTATTTTGCAATACGACCGATGGGTTTTGCTAGAGTACTCCGTAATGGCTATTTTTTGGGGTTATTTGAATGTCCTCTTTTTCTTATCCAAGCATAGGCACACAAATACATTCAACCTCTGTCTTTTTGCTTCACCAGTGATGCGTTTACACGAAAGCTTGAGTAACCTTCCCATTCTCTCAAACAAAGTACCCCTAAGCCTTGGGGCCAAAGAAGTTCAACGCCTGCCTCTTGTTTCACTCTTAAGAGCAACTCAGAAACCTTCATTTATTAGTTTGTTACTTTAACTTGCAAAAGGTATGTGGGCGTTTTTGCCAGGCAGCACAATCAAGTCGCTCTGTACTCAAGGTCATACACATGCCATGATCTAATGATGCCCTCTAACCCGTTTACGCTCTCAACTTCGCTTGGGTATGAACCAAAGCAAAAGCCAGACTTGGGACGGTACACAGCTGACTCACACAACAGACACACGGAAGTCGCCTTGGGAAGGTGCGGATAGGGCACACCCATGCAACGCACTCGTATCTGCTGACGGGATCTTCTAGACCCCAGTGCAGCAGGTGCGGAGAGGCCCTATCCGTGGTGCACATACTAATCACATGCAAGGCACTTCACATAACACGACACAAACACTTCAGGGAACTCTACAGACAACATATCCCACAACTTCCATCGCTGTTTACAGGTTACGATGCCATAGTTTCCGTGAAACGTGTGTTTGAGTATTTGTCAGACGTAAAGTTTTTAAAACTCATTTCTTATCACGCATAATCAAATCTGGCCCTATACACCAGCCATCACCATTGCTGTTAATTGATTTTAATGTTGTTCTGGCTTTAGTAGCCACTAATTTTTTTTAAGATACTTTTGTTTGGCGCTCTTTGCCCCAGCTGGCCTTGCGCCAAAAAACTCCAACCATCATCATCATGAACCAAAGCGAACATCTCGTAGATATCGAGTGAACGCCTAGGTTTCATAGCAAAGCCTATTTAAGACAGCCCTACCAGCTTTTGTTTTGTTAATGGTAGTTTATAAAGTATGACGACTCCACCGAACCTCAAATTTACCCGCATCAGCCCAGTTGCCCCACCCCAAACTTTTTAAGAAGTACAACTGACTCACTCAAGTTATCTTCGCCCATTTTTTCTTCCTGGGTCTTCTCCCCGCTGACGGTACACATCGGTCAAGCATCTACATCTCTTTTCTCTCGTGCTGCGAAACAGAAGTAAATACTCGCACACACTTCGTCCAAGCGCCATGGCCGGAAACCGTTCCTTCTATAATGTGAACTTACGTGATTGTTGCGAGCGTCTTAGCCTACCGGCTATATTATCTGTTCTGGAAGCGGATCATGTTCCTTTCTTTTTTATGCTGAGCGAGATAGCTTATTTTACGGAGGCAGTGTTTTGCCTTGTCGGCAATATGCTATATTCATTCGCGAATGATCTCAATGTAATTCGAATGCTCCAAAAACAACCAGGCGGGAAGATAAATGCCCTCACGGCATACAACGCGTCATTCGTGCATACTTCTCTGAAACTTGTGTATTTTTGCGCTCTTCCCGGAGCATAAGTTTGATTCAACACTTTTTTTTTTTTTTAAAAACCTGTGTCGTCTTCGGCTAAATGACATCGGGTGGGGTGCTGGGTACGCACCCTTTATAGATCCACGCCCTCTGGAAGCAGAAAAGCCATCCTAAGTCAAGTCAGCCTCGGGCTGAAAAGTGCCCCAAGCAATGCCATTGTACTTCCTATGATGTTTATTGCGTATGCTCATTACTCTTGTTCGGGAATCTTGAGCTGAACCCGGGCCCGAGATCGAGAATCCAAAATATCTTCAGATACTTCTGCGTTAAAGGCCCAACAAGAAAAAAGAAAAAAGTATTTCCGACTAGAACTCGCGTTTTGCGGAATTGGAAAAACGAACTGCCAGTATTGATGGCCTTCAGAAAACGGTGGCTTTGCTTGAAGCTAGAGTTACTGATCTTGAGGACAGGAGCCGGCGCTCCAACTTGGTAGTTTTTGGCATACCCGCGGAGTCTGAAAAAACCGAGGATATATGTAAAGAAACAGTGCTGACTGAGGTTTTCGCAAACAAGCTTGAGGTCAAATGCAAATCAGTGGATAGGATTCATAGGATTGGCAAGCCCGGCAGAAACTTGCCAGTTATCATATATTTCAAGCTTATAACGACAAGCAGCAAATCATCTCGAATGCCCATAAGCTAAACGGGACAGACATATCGGTTCAATACGATTACTCAAAGCAAACGCTCCGCAAACGGAAGCTACTTTGGGATAGCGCGAAAGATGAAACAAAACATGGCAAAAGGGTTACCTTACTGCCCGACAAACTTATCGTCGATCGAGGCAAGTTCGTATGGGATGATTCGAACAATTCAAGAACCAAAATTGGTGGTTCCCAGGCTAGTAACTAAAAACTATGACCCGAACGCCCTCACCCTAAGCAGCTTCGGCTTTTAAACAATAACGCACGCAGCATCGTAAATAAATCCGTACAACTGGAGTCTATTCTTGATAATAGCCCGCATATTGTCGTGATAACGGAGACTTGATTCGGAGGCGAAATCTCAGAAGACGTTGCTTTCCCACCTCTTATCCTGTGCCTCTTCGTGACAGAAACCGTAGGGGGGAAGTGTTGCCATCTTCGTAAAACTTGCTCTTGATGCGACACTTTTGCTTCAGTAGGACAATCACTAAAGCCTTAATTTAAAGGTATCCTACTCTGGGCGTTTCTTCCTTATTTTTGCTGTTTATCGTGCTCCTGATTCGCCTCCTCGGTTTCTGCATGACTTACACGAGCACATGGTATCATTTAAGCATGTTAACATATTCCTGATGGGTGATTTTAATTTGCCTTGTGGTAGTTGGGACTCTCCTTTCCCTGCTCTCGTACACTCCCCGCATGCTTCATACTTTCTAGATATTATGTTGTGTCATAATTTGCATCAAGTAGTAGTCTATCCAGCACGTGTCGACGTGACCTGTGCTTCTATACTTCACCATATTTTGTCAGTTATTTAATTGAAACATTTGCTGTCTCCATCGAAGATGGCTTTGTGATCACTGTATTGTGTCATTTTTATGCCCTTTTGAAGCTGTGTATACAGCTGATCGAACTAAATGTATCCGCATCAAAGATTTGTCGCGTGCACAGAATGAAACTGTATTCGATTTTCTAGAACTACACCTGAGAAACTGTCATGGTTCTGATGTCCTTCATATGTGGGAGACATTCAAACACTTGTGCTTGCATTGTATTGATAATTTTATTCCGGAAAAGGAGAAAAAGACGTGTAGACCAACCCCCTTGGTCTCTGGTGATAATAAATATTTGAAAAGGAAATAAAACGCCTCAAGCGAGGAGCGTCGTCGCGTGACATTATTCAAGCCGCCCAAGTAGCCCTGAATCAAGCCCTGGCAACTGCTAAACGTAAATGTTTGGAACACAAGTTACACAACTTTATTAAGTCTGCCCCACAAAAATTTTGGAATTTCTTGCCGAACAAAAAAAAAACCATCGAAAAATTGCGTCATGGCGACGCGCTCCTCGTTGAGAAGGTGGACATTGCTGATCATATCAACACCTATTTTCATAGTGTCTTTTCCTTAGTTGCTGAGCCAATGCACCAAATTGTTCCTGTTTGCAAAGCTAATACTGATATCTTGTCCATGTCGGGTGTCCATGTCTTTCTCAATACGCTGAAATGTTATCACATTTTCTTGTAGCAGTTTTCAATGCTTCATTAACTTCTGGTGTACTAACCCCTGACTTCATTGCACCTGTGTTTAAAAAGGGCGGCTTCATGATTCCTGGTAATTATCGTACCATTTCTATCACGTCATGTTGTTTCAAAATTTTGGAGCACGTTATAGCTAACTACATTACTAAATTTCTTAACGACAACAGTTTATCTCCCTTCCAGCATGGCTTCCGAAAAGGTTTTTCTACTGTAAACCAACTAACCTGTATTGTTCACAGTTTTGCAAGCGTCCTTGAAAAGTCCGGCCAGGTTGACGTAATTTTCTTCGATTTCTGTAAAGCTTTTACCTTATTTCCCACGCACATCTTAGGCGCAAACTGCAGTCAATCGGACTTCCTGCATTCATAACAAACTGGATTTCTTCCTATGTATCCAACCGCATGCAATTTGTCAGTGTTGAAAATAGTTGTTCCAAGTCTTTACCCGTGACATCCGGCGTGACGGAAGTCAGCGTACAAAGTTCATTATTGTTTAATATATATCAATGATATCGTTAGTGTAATCACTCCCCCATTCAAATCAGACTGTTTGTGGACGATCGTATTCTGTTTACAGAAATAACTTGCCCCGAGGACCAAATCAAACTAAATTCATACCTTCTTAACGTGCATGCATGGTGCACAAAGTGGAATATGCAGTAAATACAGAAAAACCCGTTTGTATAAAAATTACCAAAAAGAAACATAGTTTGTCGTTTTCTACGAGTTCCCAGAACAACCAACTTTCGAGGTCACTGCTTAAAGTACCTTTGTGTTACGATTACAAACCAATTAACCTGGAACGAATATGTTTCTAACATTTGTACTTCTTCATTTTTCAAGCTTTGCCTTCTTAGACATAAACTTAAATGAGCTCCTCCAAGTATTAAACTACTTGCATGCACGTCGATGGTAAGACCAAAACTTGAATACGCATGCTCAGTCTGGGACCCACAGAAGCAAAAAAAACATTCAGGCTCTTGAAATGATACAGCGCAAGGCTGTTCGATTTATCTACTCAACATATCGCACGATTCACTCCCCCGCTAAACTGATGAAACAACATGGCATCCAAACAACGCAAGCACGTCGTAAAAGAGAGAGACAAAAATTTCTTCACCAGCTCAAGACCAACAGACTAGGAAATAACCCTGACCACTATATTCAACCATTGACAGCTCGACGTACACGGCATCGACACAGCACGTCACTAACCCCCTATAGGGCCAGGACAAACGTGTTGAAATTTTCTTTCTTTCCGCGCACCATATCTGAATGGAATGATAAGCCCATATCTGTTATCAGCTGCATAGATGCAATCGATTACTTGGAAAGTTGAAGTGATGTGTGTGCGTGCGTGCGTGCGTGCGTGTGCGTGTGCGTGTGCGTGTGCGTGTGCGTGTGCGTGTGCGTGTGCGTGTGTGCGTGTGCGTGTGCGTGTGCGTGTGCGTGTGCGTGTGCGTGTGCGTGCGCGTGCGCGTGCGCGTGCGCGTGCGCGTGCGCGTGCGCGTGCGCGTGCGCGTGCGCGTGCGCGTGCGCGTGCGCGTGCGCGTGCGCGTGTGCGTGTGTGCGTGTGTGCGTGTGTGCGCGTGCGCGTGCGCGTGCGCGTGCGCGTGCGCGTGCGCGTGCGCGTGTGCGTGTGCGTGTGCGTGTGCGTGTGCGTGTGCGTGTGTGTGTGTGTGTGTGTGTGTGTGTGTGTGTGTGTGTGTGTGTGTGTGTGTGTGTGTGTGTGTGTGTGTGTGTGTGTGTGTGTGTGTGTGTGTGTGTGTGTGTGTGTGTGTGTGTGTGTGTGTGTGTGTGTGTGTGTGTGTGTGTGTGTGTGTGTGTGTGTGTGTGTGTGTGTGTGTGTGTGTGTGTGTGTGTGTGTGTGTGTGTGTGTGTGTGTGTGTGTGTGTGTGTGTGTGTGTGTGTGTGTGTGTGTGTGTGTGTGTGTGTGTGTGTGTGTGTGTGTGTGTGTGTGTGTGTGTGTGTGTGTGTGTGTGTGTGTGTGTGTGTGTGTGTGTGTGTGTGTGTGTGTGTGTGTGTGTGTGTGTGTGTGTGTGTGTGTGTGTGTGTGTGTGTGTGTGTGTGTGTGTGTGTGTGTGTGTGTGTGTGTGTGTGTGTGTGTGTGTGTGTGTGTGTGTGTGTGTGTGTGTGTGTGTGTGTGTGTGTGTGTGTGTGTGTGTGTGTGTGTGTGTGTGTGTGTGTGTGTGTGTGTGTGTGTGTGTGTGTGTGTGTGTGTGTGTGTGTGTGTGTGTGTGTGTGTGTGTGTGTGTGTGTGTGTGTGTGTGTGTGTGTGTGTGTGTGTGTGTGTGTGTGTGTGTGTGTGTGTGTGTGTGTGTGTGTGTGTGTGGTTTCTTTTTCGTTTTCCTCTGTAGCTATATTTCACCTCATGTTGTCAGTGTGTTACACAGCAGTGATTATGCCCCTCCTGCTTGGACCCCTTGTTGGGTCTGCAGGGAGAAGGCAGGAAGTGGTTGTTGGGGGTGGGGGGAAGGCGAGATAGGGGCCGATAACTGTCTGGCGTTACGCCAACACCTCAACCGGCAGTATGTCATAAATAAACAAAAAACAAATAGAATGTTTACCGGGAGCGTCTGGTATACTGGGAGAAAAAAACTGCAACCTAACACGGAATGCACGAAACCACTCCTATCATCGTCCTGCTATAGCCCGGGAACCACCATCCTTCGCGGGTTGCTCAATGAATGCACTCATGAATGTTGGAGAAAGTGAAGCGCGTCGGCATTTCCATAGCTAAGACGACGAAGAAACGTTCTGGCATGAAATTGTTTTTATGATGATGCCACTTTATTTTGTTTCAAGAAGACAAGAGCTCCATGACGATCCGGAGTGTGTTTAAACATGAGTTGCTGAGGACGTTCACTATAGTCATGCGGATAGAAGAAGCACAGGTTTTGCTACAAACGACCTAAAAGAGCGGGCGCCAAGTTTGATGAAGAGATCAAAGAAATATAAAAGAAATGAGCGAAGACAATAAACTACGGTTTCCGATGTTGGGTTGAATAAGGTATTTTTGGTGGCCTAGTTCGAATCCCACCAAGGACTGCCGTTGAATTTCTTTCCGAGGGTGCAACAATGGATAAAACACACGACATGAGCTTACGGCAGCATGATCGTAAGTCAAGCGCTGTTACCACATACGACGTCAGCGTAATGTGAATAACGTCGGGAAGCCTCCTTGAGCGATTTCGTGACGTCGTTGGGGAAAAGCAGAAGAAGCTCTTCTCAATGAAGACCCCCCCCCCCACCCTGCTGTCACCCAGCTAATGCGCGAAGAAGTGCAACATCCGCTGTGTACTTCTATGTTGTCGGGAAAATCCACAAATCCTAAGCCATGAGTTACGCCACAGCTATTCATCATCCCAGTACTTGCGCAGCTGGCCTACCGGAGGTCTAGCCGTACCACCGTCCTACTTTCCCACACCACACCTGCAGTTGTACACACCACCACCGGGAAGACGAACAGACCGTCATTGTGTCTAGCGCTACTGCAGAGAAGTCAGCCACAGTTGTCGCTGCCAGTAAAATTCGCTTGGTGTATCAGGTTTCTCGCCGACGCACACTGCCCATTGCCCGGCCTACGACTGAGTGCGATCGACGGGTACCTGTCTCAAGCCACTCGCCCTCCAGCACGTTTGAACAGTTCACCGTCACCCTATACATACCTACAGCCTAGCCACCGCAGAAACCTGGTTTGTGTCTGCCACCTTCGGTAAACACCATCTGAATGCCCGCTCTGAATAGGGCTTACAATCCAGCGCTTCGCCTAATAAATGGGTTCTACCCGCCTCTCATCTGTCAGTTCTTGAAGCCTGCGGTGAATCAGGACGTAACAATGCTTTGAACTTTACGGGAAAAGAAACAGGTATTTAAAACCATGTGCCCGGCTAAGACAACTATGATATGCAGACTTCATATTGCTTTATGCAGTTTTTGAATCACGCTTTGAAACCGGTGGAATTGTTGGGGCACGTGAGGTAGTGTCACGTTCTGACACTGCATGACGCCACCTCTTCTACATCATATACTACTGTTAAAAAAAGTTATTCCCTCCTGTTCCTTTGCAAATTCCTTGCGGTTACCCCACTGTATATATAGCTGGCTTTCATGTAAGCTAGCGGACATGCACTGCAGAAAATTCGGTTCGGTCCCTTTAGGTGTTACAAATATACACTTGTTCCATCCCATGGATGCGCTATTCGGCGGCTGCATCATCTGTATATACACAGCCGCAAGGTAGCGCTCACTGAAGAAACAAGAGCTGATAACCCATACCAGGTATATGCAGATCGCGTCAGTTTGGAAGTAACACTGAGCGCTGCACCTTTTTTGTCGTAGGCTGAAACATGACGCGGTCAAGGCCCCGCACGGGGCACCTTGAGCAATCTTGGTGACGGTACTGGCGATACCGCGGACCCCGAGCCCCCAAACATAAGCTGGATCCAACCGTGGCGATGTGTTTATAGGTGGAGGGTTAGAAACCACGAACGGTGGCCGTCGAAGCCCAGGTCAAGCTCCGGCGGATGGGCTCCCTGTCTGTTCACCAGGCAGGGAGCTCCGGGACCTCTTTGGCTACCAGGGTAAGGTCAAAGAAGAAAGTACCCCAGTCTCCCTGCTTTTATACTATGCTATATGGCATTTTCAAACCCCCCCCCCCAAACGTGATCGGTTCCTGAAAAGGGGCCGCACCAAAGTATCTTTTCCCCAATTGCCATCTTTAACATTTCCTGAACCGGATAATTTTTCTCGATTTCTTGTGATGGAATCGCTCAATCCAACCCACCCTCTAGCAACTCAGTCAGTCTTCTTGATCGCCAAGTATCTTGAAGCCATAGTAGGAAAATCATATAAGTGCAAAAAACAAAGGTCCGGTGAAATCCTCATCGAAATAAATGACAAGCAGCAGTCCACGAAGCTTCTAGCTCAGACTAGACTGGCTGATCTAGACATCAGGGTCACAACCCATCGGAGCCTCAACAGCTCCCAGGGTGTGATATCCGAGACAGATCTTTTGAACGAAACGGATGCGGATCTCCTTGCCGGCTTAAAGGATCAGGGCGTCACTGCCGTGAGACGCATCACTATCCGCAGAGACGACAAGGAGATTCCCACCAAGCACATTATCTTGACTTTCGACCGCGCAGTTCTTCCACAACACATCAATGCAGGTTTTATCCGTTGCTCCATCCGTCCGTACATCCCGAATCCGCGGCGCTGTTTTAAGTGCCAGCGGTTCGGGCACGGTACAACCTCTTGCCGTGGCCGAACGACGTGTGCGAAATGCGCGGCGAACGATCATCCGACTGACAACTGTCCATCCGAAACCCTCACTTGTGTGAACTGCGGCGGTCCGCATGCAGGGTACTCCCGCAAGTGCGAAAAATTTCAAATGGAAAAAAAGATAATTAACATCAAGGTCACGGAGAACATCACCTTCCCAGAGGCGCGAAAGAGGTTCGCCTCTTTCCCTCTGGGGAGGTACGCCGACGCGGCTCGCCGGGGGGCGGAGCGGCGTCTGGTGTCCACAGGGACCCAGTTCAGCGAGTCTGACCTGGTCCCTGCTCCGCCCCCCCCTGGGTTGCCTCTGGCAGCCCAACCCGCGACCACGCCGCTTGCTGAGGCAGCAGCGGTTGTGGTGCAAACGTCTTCCGTCGGGACCGGTACCGCTCCCGCCTCTGTCTCCCCGTCCTCCAGTGCGTTGGAGGGTACCGAGGTGATGGAAACCACGGGTCCCGCACCGGTTCCCACCGCCACCGCACCGCCCGTGCCACCTCTGGCGCCCCGGACGCCCTCGGCGGTGGCGGCTCAAACGAAGGGCTCCCGAGGGGGGGCCAAGTCCGGGGGGCCCGGTCCGTCGGGCACCCCTCGGACATCCGACGACGACATGGATGTCGGGCCGTTCCTGCTTGCAACGCAGCGCAAGGAACGCGTCCCGACGCCAAAGCCTCCCGACAAGCCAAAAAAGGCGAGAGTCACAGCCCCGAAAGACGACACATAAACAAACACACACACTCCAGTAGCCCTCACACTATATAATGGGAAGAGAAAACATAATTCAATGGAACTGTAGAGGCCTTAAAAATCTTGACGATGTATACGAACTACTGCATGCTAATCAGCCAAGTGTGATGTGTGTTCAGGAAACACATTTGAATTCCAAGCACACAAATTTCTTGAATAGTTACATGGTCTTCAGAAAGGACAGGGATGGCTGCACACACTCTTCTGGCGGTGTGGCCATAATTGCCCGGAAATCCTTAGCCTGCCACCCTGTCACTCTGAACACTATCCTTGAGGCTGTAGCAATACGCTTGATAATATTTAATAGGTTGATAACGGTATGCTCCATATACATTCCTCCTGACGTTTCACTTTCGAGCTCTGACGTCGAGGCGCTGGTTGACCAGCTGCCCGAACCGTACATTCTAACAGGCGACCTTAATGCTCACAATTCTCTTTGGGGCTCTTCTCGTACGGATGCCCGGGGTCGCCTGATAGAGAGGTTTCTTACATCCTCTGGAGCCTGCCTTTTCAACAATAAACAGCCTACATATCATAACATAGGACACAACACATACTCATGTCTTGACTTGGCTATTGGCTCCGCAGTTCTCTTTCCTCTTCTCGAGTGGGGTGTGGGAACTGACCCATATGGCAGTGACCACTTCCCCACCTCACTTACATACATAGGTAAAGGCCCATGCAGTCCATCTTCCCATAATAGGTTCAATGAAACACGAGCTAACTGGAATACATTTACAGAGACATCCAAACTACACCACACATCCATAGGACACCTACACGTTGAGGAAGCAGCCCAACTCGTCACGGCGCACATAGTCGATGCCGCCGAAAAGTCCATGCCCCAGGCCTCCAGTGCGTCCCACAACCCAAGGAGGCCCTGGTGGAACGAGGACTGCAGGCGGGCGCGAGAGGCCCAGAACAAGGCGTGGGGTGTCCTTCGCCGGTACCCCACGTCAGATAACCTCATTTCTTTTAAACGGGCAAAGGCTTTTGGGAAGCGAGTGCGTCGTGAGGCGAAAAGGGAGAGTTGGCGCACCTTCCTCACTTCCATCAACTCATACACTGATACACACAAAGTCTGGACACGAATACGAAAACTAAAAGGACAACAGACACACAGCCTGCCCCTGGTTAGTACAACAGGGGGCACACTGGAAGACCAGGCTAACACACTCGCACAAAACTTCCAACACGTGTCCAGCTCAGCACACTACACTAATACTTTCATGCAACACAAAACATCTGCAGAAAAGAAGCCCTTACAAGACAAGAACAAGTCAAATTCTGCTTACAACTCTCTATTCACACTTCATGAGCTGAAGGTTGCTCTTTCCACTTGTACGCCCTCAGCTCCAGGGGCAGACAGCATTACATACACCATGATACAACACCTACACGCAGACACGCTTGAGACACTCCTACACCTCTACAACAGAATATGGCTTTCGGGGCAGCTTCCAAGGTCTTGGAAGGAGGCCATAGTTGTGGCCTTTCTGAAGGAAGGGAAGGACCCTTCCTCTCCCGCAAGTTATCGTCCCATCGCCCTTACAAGCTGCCTGTGTAAGCTCCTCGAGAAGATGATAAACCGTGGGCTCGTGTACTTTCTGGAGTACAACGGTCTTCTCGAGGGCTGCCAGGCAGGCTTCAGGGTGGGGCGATCTACCAATGATCAACTTGTTGCACTGGAATCCTACATAAAAGATGCATTTGTCCATAACCAGTTCTGCCTTACTGTATTTTTCGATATTGAAAAAGCTTATGATACAGCCTGGCGCTACGGCATCCTCAGGGACCTTAAGTCGTTTGGTGTCTCCGGCAACATGATGAACACTCTTTGTAGTTATTTGACCGAACGAACCTTTCGAGTTAGGGTTGGCAGTGCACTTTCCAATGTATATTTGCAGGAAAATGGTGTGCCGCAAGGTGGAGTTCTAAGCTGCACGTTGTTTATAGTTAAGATGAACTCCCTCCGAAAGGCATTGCCGCCAACCATTTCCTGTTCCATCTATGTAGACGATGTGCAAATATCTTTTAAATCCTGTAACCTTTCAATATGGGAACGTCAAGTACAGCTCGGTGTTAAGAAACTTGCTGGCTGGGCAGACCTTAACGGGTTTAAACTAAACCCGGCCAAAAGTACTTGTGTTGTGTTTTCCCGCAAGCGCGGGATTAACGCGGACCCTGAGATTACGCTTAACCGTGCACCTATTCCTGTTAAACGGGAGCACAAGTTTTTAGGTGTCATATTTGACGAAAAGCTCACGTTCATTTCACACATCAAAGCACTTAAACATAAATGCCTCAAAACACTAAACATTCTCAAGGTCCTCTCCCACCAATCCTATGGTGCAGACAAAGAACTGCTTCTCCGGGTCTTTACCGCGTTAGTCGGGTCTCGATTACACTACGGCAGTGTCGTGTATGGGTCGGCATCGAAAACAACCCTAAAAAGTCTTGATCCAGTACTCCACTTGGGTCTGCGCCTTGCGTCGGGTGCCTTCCGCACTAGCCCGGCCCAGAGTCTATATGTTGAATGTAATAAGTGGTGCCTTGAGTACCAACGAACGTATGTGGACTTTCTCTACGCTTTTAAAATTTCATCTTTGAATAACCATCCTTTTAAACCTGTTTTTATTGATACATCCACATCGCCACTGTTTGTAAATCGCCCGTCTGTTCCTTTGCCGTTCTCACTTAGAGTGAGACAGGAAGCTTCAAATTTCGACATCTCCTTTTTAGACATCTATACATCTTCTTTTACTGACGTCTTACCACCCTGGAAGCTTCAACCTGTGTGTTGTGACTTGTCCTTCGTGAAAATTGATAAAACCAGGGTACCACAAACTGCTATTGTGCAGCACTTCTTGTCCCTGCAGTCTAAGTATGAATGTGCAGAGTTTTACAGTGACGCATCAAAAACTGCCCTTACTGTGTCGTGTGCGGCGCACGGACCCGATTTTAGAGTCTCTAAGACCCTGAACTCGAAGACCAGCATTTTTACGGCGGAAGCCCATGGAGTTTTGCTTGTTTTAAATCACATAGTGCAACATGAAATACCCAAGTCTATCATTTTCACAGATTCACTGAGTGTTGTGCATGCATTGTCATCCAACAAGTCTTCTAAAAACCATATTATTAATGTAGTGTATAAAACCATTATGTCAGCGTATGCATTAAATCTCGAGGTGATCATGTGTTGGGTTCCAGGCCACTCTGGGATTGCGGGAAATGAGACCGCTGATCAGATGGCCGCTGCTGCTGCACATACAAATACACCGGACATAGCAACAGTACCCTACACTGACCTCAAGCCACACATCAGACAACACCTTCGCGAAACATGGCAAGCACTCTGGAATGAACAGACAGACAACAAACTACACATAATAAAGCCACTCTTGGGACCATACACGACTGACACACACAACAGACACGCTGAAGTTGCCCTTGCTAGGTTACGGATAGGCCACACTCATATAACACACTCCCACCTGCTCACAGGATCTCCAAGACCTGTGTGCAGCAGGTGCGGAGAGGCCCTAACCGTGATCCACATCCTCATACAATGTAAGGCACTCGATATTACACGACGCAAACACTTCCCACAACTATACACACGACATATTCCACCACACCCGTCATACTTCTTAGGAGATGATGCCATGTTTTCTGTTCAGCGCACCTTTAAGTTTGTATCAGAAGTTCACTTTTTACAACTCATCTCATACCACTCATAGTTTTACCCCTGGTCCTATACACCAGCCACCTTATTTATCTTTTAACCACTCTTGTTCTTCACCTTGGCCCTTTACACCAGCCGTGCTCATAGTCTTTTAACTGATTTTATTTCGCATTCTCTCCTCATCAAATAACTTTGTGTTTGGCGCTCTTTGCCCATGTCGGCCTTGCGCCAATAAAATCAAACCATCATCATCAAGCGGTCAAGGCGAAAAATGCAGCGTCCACAACCGTGCAGGGTCATTTTGTTTTACGGCTCTTCGTACTCATAAAATCGTACACCTGCAGACAGCTATTGCAGCATGCGGAAGCTTAAAAGGAGCCCCTCCAAAACGAACTTTAGACAATATATAATGCATGCACAGTTCCGTTACGCTGCGTAATGTTACAGCAATTAGGCTTTGCTGCTCTACGGAATTACGTATTAGTAATAAAAATTAAAAGCATCGGAGAAATTTATTGCTTGGCTGAACGCTTGAACTGGAAACTGGGTGACTGATGATAATCAAGAAATCGCAGAGGCATCTATGTGCGATATTTCACGATTAAGGAATTTGTGAAAGTTGGCACACACTGCCATGTCGGACGCTGAGTCCCAATTTATAGTAAACATTGGAAAAAATAGCCAAATGCGGCCATCAAGCTCCACGGGCACTCGCCGATACCGGCGAGCAGCTGAGAAGGCCACGCCCTAGCGAATGACGTCACGTTAGCCTACTTGGCAGCGCAGAGAGTGCCGTCCTGTAAACCGTACATTAAAACCAGTTCAGGGATAAGGCCTCTCCATTGACTTGCAACCGCTCTATCCTACTTTGCTCGAGTACATTCTTTCCTACCCCCCGCACGGGGCACCTTGAGTAATCTTGGTGACGGTACTGGCGATACCACGGACCCCGAGCCCCCCAACATAAGCTGTGACCTACCGTGGTGACGTGTTTTTAAGGTGAAGGGTAGAAACCTCTAACGGTGGCCGTCGGAGCCTTGGTCAAGCTCCGGCCGATGGGCTCCCTGCCTGTCTACCAGGCAGGGAGCTCCGGGACCTCTTTGACTACCAGGGTAAGGTCAAAGAAGAAAGTACCCCAGTCTCCCTGCTTTTATACTATGCTATATGGCATTTTCAACCCCCCCCCCCCCCCCCCAAACGTGATCGGACCATGAAAAGGGGCCGCATCGAAGTATCTTTTCCCCCATTGCCATCTTTAACATTTCCTGAACCGGATAATTTTTCTCGATTTCTGGTGTTGAAATCGCTCAATCCAACCCACCCTCTAGCATCTCAGTCAGTCTTCTTGATCGCCAAGTATCTTGAAGCCGTAGTAGGAAAATCATATAAGTGCAAAAAACAAACGTCTGGTGAACTCCTCATCGAAATAAATGACAAGCAGCAGTCCACGAAGCTTCTAGCACAGACTAGACTGGCTGATCGAGACATCAGGGTCACACCCCATCGGAGCCTCAACAGCTCGCAGGGTGTGATATCCGAGACAGATCTCTTGAACGAAACGGATGCGGATCTCCTTGCCGGCTTGAAGGATCAGGGCGTCACTGCCGTGAGACGCATCACTATCCGCAGAGACGACAAAGAGATTCCCACCAAGCACATTACCTTGACTTTTGACCTCTCAGTACTCCCACAACACATAAATGCAGGTTTTATCCGTTGCTCCATCCGTCCGTACATAACGAACCCGCGGCGCTGTTTTAAGTGCCAGCGGTTCGGGCATGGTACAAACTTTTGCTATGGCCGAACTACGTGTGCGAAATGCGCGGCGCATGATCACCCAAGCGACAATTGTCCATCCGATACCCTGTCTCGTGTGAACTGCGGTGGGCCACATGCAGCGTACTTCCGCAAGTGTGAAAAGTTCCAACTGGAGAAAAAGATAATCAAGATAAAGGTAACTGAGAACATCACCTTCCCAGAGGCGCGAAAGAGGTTCGCCTCTTTCCCCCTGGGGAGGTACGCCGATGCGGCTCACCGGGGGCCGGAGCGGCGTCTGGTGTCCACAGGGACCCAGTTCAGCGAGTCTGACCTGGTCCCTCGCTCGACCCCACTGGGTTGCCTCTGGCAGCCCAACCCGCCACCACGCCGCTTGCTGAGGCAGCAGCGGTTGTGGTGGCAACGTCTTCCGTCGGGAGTGGTGCCGCTCCCGCCTCTGTCTCCACATCCTCCAGTGCGTTGGAGGGTGCCGAGGTGATGGACACCACGGGCCCCGCACCGGCTCCCACCGCCACCGCACCGCCCTTGCCTCCTCTGGCACCCCGGACGCCCTCGGCGGTGGCGTCTCAAACGAAGGGCTCCTGAGGGGGGGCCAAGTCCGGGGGGCCCGGTCCGTCTGGCACCCCTCGGACATCCGACGATGAGATGGATGTCGGGCCGTTCCTGCCTGCAACGCAGCGCAAGGAGCGGCCACCGACTTCGAAGCCTACAGACAGGCCCAAAAAGCCCAATCCCAGAGTAAAAGCCCCGAAAGACGACACATGAACACACACGAACACACACACTCCAGTCATTCTTAAATTTAAATAATGGGAACAGAAAACATCATTCAATGGAACTGCAGAGGCCTCCTTAAACATCTTGACGATGTGTATGAGATTCCGCATGCCAGTCAGCCAAGTATCATGTGTCTGCAGGGAACCCACCTCAATTCTAAACAAACAAATTTCTTAAATAGGTACATGGTATTCAGAAAGGAGAGGGTTGGCTGCACCCACTCTTCAGGAGGTGTGACCATTATCGCCTTGAAATCATTAGCATGCCACCCTCTCTCTTTAAACCCTGTCCTCGAGGCTGTAGCGATCCGTACGATAATATTTAACAGGTTGATAACGGTATGCTCCATCTACATTCCTCCTGATCATGCACTTTCGAGCACTGATTTCGAGGTGCTGGTCGACCAGCTTCCCGAACCATACATACTAACAGGCGACCTTAATGCGCACAACTCTCTTTGGGGCTCCTCCAGAACGGATGCCCGAGGTCGCCAGATAGAGAAGTTTCTTACATCCTCCGGAGCATGCCTTTTCAACAAAAAACAGCCTACATACCATAACTTACGACAAAATACATACTCGCATCTTGACTTGGCTATTGGTTCTGCAGTTCTCTTTCCATGTCTTGAGTGGGGTGTGGGCGCGGACCCATATGGTAGTGACCATTTCCCCACTTCATTAACGTATATAGGTACAGGCCTAAGCAGTCCATCTTCCCATAAAAGGTTTAATGAATCAAAAGCAAACTGGAGCACATTCACACAAACATCTCAACTATACCACACATACATAAAACACCTACACGTTGAGGAAGCCGCCCAACTCGTCACAGCGCATATTCTCGACGCCGCCGAAAAGTCCATTCCCCAGGCCTCCACTGGGTCCCGCAGCCGAAGGAGGCCCTGGTGCAACCAGGACTGCAGGCGGGTGCGAGAGGCCCAGAACAAGGCGTGGAGTGTCCTTCGCCGGTACCCCACGTCACATAACCTCATTTCTTTTAAACGGGCAAAGGCTTTTGGGAAGCGAGTGCGTCGTGAGGCTAAAAGGTGGAGTTGGCGCACCTTCCTCACTTCCATCAACTCATACACTGACACACACAAAGTCTGGACACGAATACGAAAACTAAAAGGACAACAGACACACAGCCTGCCCCTGGTTAGTACAACAGGGGACACACTGGAAGACCAGGCTAACACACTTGCACACCACTTCGAACCCGTGTCCAGCTCAGCACACTAACCAACACTTTCATTAAACACAAAGCATCATGTGAGAAGAAGTCCTTGCGAGACACTAATCAGTCGAACTCATCCTATAACACCACCTTTTCACTTCATGAGCTGAAGGTCGCACTCGGTACTTGTAAACCTTCAGCTCCAGGTGCAGACAGGATTTCATACACAATGATACAACACTTACATGCAGACACACTTGAAACACTTCTTCACCTCTACAATAAAATATTTCTTTCGGGGCACTTCCCACGCCCTTGGAGGGAGGCCATAGTAGTGGCTTTCCTAAAGGAAGGGAAGGACCCTTCCTCTCCCACCAGTTATCGCCCCATTGCCCTGACAAGCTGCCTGTGTAAGCTCTTCGAGAAGATGATAAACAGGAGACTCGTGTACTTCTTAGACTACAACGGTCTTCTCGAGAGCTGTCAGGCAGGCTTTAGGGCGGGGCGATCTACGAACGATCAACTCGTTGCGTTAGAGTCATATATTAAAGATGCTTACCTCCATGAGCAGTACTGTATGACAGTATTCTTTGATCTTGAAAAGGCGTACGACACTGCTTGGCGGTACGGAATCCTCAGCGATTTGAAGTTCTTCCGTATGTCGGGTAACATGTGGAACACGCTTGCCAGTTACCTCTCTGAAAGAACGTTTCGCGTGCGAGTTGGAACTGCACTCTCTAGAGTTCATGTGCAGGAAAACGGTGTTCCGCAAGGTGGAGTTTTGAGTTGCACGTTGTTTATTGTAAAAATGAACTCTCTTCGGAAGGCTCTGCCACCAATTATTTCCTGCTCAATCTATGTAGACGACGTGCAATTATCCTTTAAGTCTTGTAACCGGTCTATCTGCGAGCGCCAAGTCCAGTTTGGTGTTAACAAGCTAGCTGGCTGGGCAGATAGCAACGGTTTTGAATTTAATCCAGTGAAGTGCACTTGTGTTTTGGTTTCGAAAAGGCGCGGCATTCGGCCGGATCCAGACATCAAACTCAATGGTGTCTCAATTCCAGTCAGAAATGAACACAAGTTTTTAGGTGTAGTCCTTGACGAAAAGCTCTCGTTCATTCCACACATAAAACAACTTAAACATAAATGCTTAAAGGCCATGAATATACTCAAGGTTCTCTCCCACTCTTCATATGGGGCTGACAAACAACTTCTTTTACGTGTTTTTACCAGCCTGATAGGTTCACGATTAGACTATGGAAGCGTTGTTTATGGGTCAGCAAGTAAGACATCCCTCAAAATGCTGGACCCAGTGCTTCATCTGGGGCTCCAGTTGGCATGTGGCGCCTTCCGGACTAGCCCGGTCGAAAGCCTCTATGTGGAGTGTAATAAGTGGAACCTACAACGTCAGCAAGCATACACAGATCTCCTTTTTTCTTTTAAAATTTCATCTATGCCACACCATCCTTTTAAATCGGCTTTTTATGATACGTCTATGACTGCACTACTCCTAAATCGATCATCATTCTCTGCGCCCTTCTCTTACAGAGTTAGAGAGGAAGCGTCAGAGCTTTCTGTCTCCTTTTTAGACACCATACAAAGTTCTCAAACAGATTTTATAGCACCATGGCATATCCGCCCTGTATCATGCGACACATCCTTCACACATGTAGATAAAAACCGAGCTCCCACATGTGCAATTCTGCAGCACTTCTTGTATTTGCAGCAGAAGTATCAATTTTCTGAATTTTATACGGACGCCTCTAAAACTGCCACCTCTGTGTCCTGCGCGGCGCATCGGCCCGGCCTTAATGTCACTAGAACTCTTAACAGTAATACCAGTATCTTTACGGCAGAAGCTTATGGTGTACGTCTTGCTGTTAATCATATCCTTCAAAGTCACATCCCACAATCCATTATATATACAGACTCCCTCAGTGTCGTGCGGGCGTTGTCGTCAACAAAGTCTTCAAAAAATCACGTTGTAAATCTAATAGTCAAGGCTATTATGTCTGTGTATGTCCACAAATTTGAACTAGTCCTTTGCTGGGTTCCTGGCCACTGTGGATAGCCGGGAACGAAGCAGCAGATCGAATGGCCGCTGCTGCTACACTCTCGAATACAGTAGACATAACCACATTACCCTACACCGACGTGAAACCAGACATCAGACAACAACTTCGCAAAACATGGCAAACAGAATGGAGCGAACAAACCGACAAGTTACACGTAATAAAACCACACTTGGGACCATACACCACCGACACACGCAATAGATACACTGAAGTCGCCTTGGCTAGATTACGGATAGGGCACACTCACGCAACGCACTCGCACCTGCTCACTGGATCTCCAAGACCTCTGTGCAGCAGGTGCGGAGAGGCCCTATCCGTGATCCACATCCTCATAGAATGTAAGGCACTCAACACTACACGACGCAAACACTTTCCTCAACTACACACACGACATATTCCACCACACCCATCATACTTCTTAGGTGATGATGCCATGTTTTCTGTTCAGCGCACGTTTAAGTTCCTATCAGAAGTTCACTTTTTACAACTCATCTCATACCACCCATAGCTTTACCCCTGGTCCTATACACCAGCAACCTTATTTATTTTTTAACCACTCTTGTTCTTCACCCTGGCCCTTTACACCAGCCGTACTCACAGTTTTTAACTGATTTTATTTCGTGTTGTCTCCTCATCAAATAACTTTCTGTTTGGCGCTCTTTGCTCGTGTCGGCCTTGCGCCAATAAAATCAAACCATCATCATCAAAAGATTGCGGTGCATCGGGACAGTGGAGCCAATGCTCTATTGGTGAGAAGAAGCCTGGTGCCAGAGGAAGACCTGACGGGGGAGTTTTCCACAAATATGTTAGTCGACAGTACTGTGAAGTGCGTGCCAGAAGCAGTAATAGAAATTTGTACGCCCTATTATTCGGAAAGGTTAGCGCCAAGTGCCTGGAAAACCCTTTATACGACCTAATATTGGGAAATGTTCCGGGTGTCCGAAACGTGGACAGTCCCGATCCTCATTGGTTTGAGAGGGCACCAGTTCTAGAACCAAGCGGTTCCGACATCGGTGCAGAACTACAACAGGAAAATGAGAGTTCAACGCGCAAAGAGAACATCGAGGCAAAAACAACTGCTGTTAAACGTTCGACAAGGGTAGAAGCTGAGAAACTCGCAGTTCCCACTATCGGACCGTTACAAGTTACCTCTAGTGAGTTAACGAAGCAACAGGAGAAAGACCCGTCACTGCAAGTTTGTTATCGACACGTTGGAGCGGAATGGCGACGAAACCGGACCGTGTACGAGTTCCAAATACGCGACGGACTTCTTTACCGAAGGTGTCAGTTTAGCTCTCGTCGAGAGGTCATACAGCTGGTGGTACCCCAAGGATTACGGCACACAGTCTTGGGATTAGCGCATGACAGCATAATGGCGGGTCATCAGGGAACAAGTCGCACTCTGGCCAGAATAGCTGAAGAGTTCTTTTGGCCTGGCATGTAAAGTGACACCAAGCGGCACGTCAAGTCCTGTGATGTTTGCTAACGGACTTTCCCGAAAGGCCGAGTAGGCAAAGTCCCTCTTGGAATAATGCCTACGATTGCCACACCGTTCCACAGAGTAGCCATAGATATTGTCGGACCAATAACACCAGCTTCGTCTGACGGCAATAAATATGTACTGACCTTGGTGGACATGGGCACGCGTTATCCAGAGGCGGTGGCACTCAAGACTGTGGACACAATTCCAGTTGCCGAGGCACTACTGGAGATGTTTTCAAGGTACGGTATACCAAAGGAGATGTTGAGCGACCGAGGATCAAGCTTCACATCTGACCTAATGAGGGAAATAAACAGGCTAATATCGATCCAGCAATTGCTGACAACGCCTTACCACCCTATGGCCAACGGGTTGGAAGAGAAGTTTAACGGCATGTTGAATAACATGATTAAGAAGATGTGCCAAGAGAACCCCAAGCACTGGGACCGGTATCTTTCCGCTCTTCTTTTTGCATACCGTGAAGTGCCACAAACCTCTCTGGGATTCTCTCCTTTTGAGATGCTGTATGGAAGAACGGTGGTGGGAGGACCCTTAGCAATCCTGAAGGAACTCTGGATTAATGAGGGATTAGAGACTGAGGTGAAAACGACGTATACCTATGTGTTGGAGCTACGGGAGAAATTGGAAGAAACGTGCCCTATCGCTCACCAAAGTCTAGACCAAGCAAGGCAGAGGTACAAAAAGGCCTACGATCACAAAGCAGTAGCTCGACAGTTGAACCCCGGTGAGAAAGCCTTGGTGTTACTTCCCAGCGATAGCAATAAATTACTCATGCAGTGGAAAGGGCCATTCGTAATTACATGCAAAAGAAATGAATGGGACTATGAGTTGTTAGTAAACGGAAAGAAGAAACTCTTCCACATCAACATGTTGAAGAAGTACGAGGAGAGGCGTCCCCCAACGAGGAACAGTCCATTGAGTGGGCATTTCCCATGCAGCGAGTGCGCCGTTTTTCGGGAAAAAACGCCTAAAGGGGGGAGGTAATGTCATGAGCAATCCCCCAAAGAGACCAACTTTCCGAAGAAGCCTAGCAGAAGTAGAGGAGGAAAAAAGGAGACATGGAGAATATGATGGGCAACCCCCTCAAAGAGGGGACCGGAAGAAGAAAAAGAAGAGAGGCGCGTGGAGAGAAGAGAGCGAGGAATGGCGACGCCTGCACGGAAGCTCTAGGCACCGAACCTGGACAGGCGCCCAGCCTGCCTCCTGAGCGCGGCAACGACCCTAAGCGCAACAACGCACCCTTGGCGGCTTCAGAGACGACTACCAGCGGGGCGACCTGGCTTGAACGCTTGGGCTGCGCACCTGAAACAAGGTCCCCACGGCAGGCGTCCCCCAACGAGGAACAGTCCAAGTACAGCTTGCATGGTTCTTGCTGAAGATCGGGATCATGAAGTATTCTCATATTCAGCCAGGAAGACTATGGGAGTAGAAAAAGTCGAAATGTGCCCTTCCTTGAGGAAAAGTGTAGCACTAGAACTTCGAACTCTGCTCCATAAATACGCTCACCTGTTTTCGGATGTGCCCGGAAGAACTACCATGCAAAAATGCAAGCTACAATTAACCTCGGACAAGCCTGTGCACGTAAAACAATATCCATTACCACTAGCAGTCCAAGCGGATATTGAAAGAGAGGTAGAATCAATGTTTACCCAAGAGATAATTGAACGGTCTGATTCTGCATATAATGCCCCTCTAGTTGCAGTGAAGAAACCGGATGGGTCGACGAGAGTGTGTGTAGATTTCCGAGGCCTCAACTACATTTTGGTCGCCGATGCTGAGCCAATACCTCGAGTGGACGTAGTTTTCGCCAAAGTCGCACAGAAGAAGTGCTTTTCCAAGCTCGAACTCAACAAGGGATATTGGCAAATCCCTATGGAGGAAGAGTCAAAAGGAAAGACAGCTTTCTCGTGCTCGTTGGGACTTTTTCAGTTTATGTTTATGCCATTTGGGCTTAAAACAGCCGCTGCTACTTTTACAAAACTAATGAGGAAGGTGTTACAAGGCCTCCGTAGCGTGGAACACTACATCGATGACATTTTGGTAGCCACGGACACATGGAAAGAACACTTCGAGACACTTGAAGCTTTGTTTCAACGACTGCAAGAGGCGAATCTCACGATTAAGCCCACAAAATGTGAATTCGGTTACCAAGCCGTGGCGTTCCTGGGACACAAATTAGGAATGGGAACTGTGTGTACCAAGGAAGATATCCTGGATAAGATAGAAGCTGCAAACCCACCAAAGATGAAGAAGGAGGGGCAGTCATTTCTGGGACTGACCGGATTTTACAGCGTGTTCATTCCCAACTACGCTAGTACGGCTGATCCTTTGGTAGAACGGACGAAAAAGGGGTCGAGCAATACCATTAAATGTACAACAGAGTGTGCAGAAGCATTCGCTTAACTCAAGAGCTGCATGGCACTGGCACCGGTGCTGTTAGCACCGAACCTAAGGAAGCCTTTTATTTTGCGAACGGATGCCTCAGACAAAGCTCTGGGAGCGGTTTTGATGCAAGACAAAGATAAAAAGTTACATCCAGTCTGTTTTGCAAGTAAGAGATTAAATCAAGCAGAGAGAAATTACTCTACCATAGAGAAGGAATGTCTGGCCTTGGTATGGCGTATCAAACGATTCCACATATACCTCTATGGGGAAGCGTTCAAAGTGCAGACAGATCATCAACGACAGGAATATCTGAAGAAGGCGAAACTAAATAACAGCCGAATAATGCGATGGCCGTTAGCGCTGCAAGAGTATGATTTTCATGTGGAGTACATCAAAAGAAGGGAGAATGTAGGCGCGGACTTTATGAGTAGAGTAGCTGCCTAAGCAAAGGTGTACTCACTATTTAGTGGTTAGGGTATCGAACTGGTTAAATGTAGCATGGACTTTGTGTGTTTGTTATCAATGGACATTGAACTTTCTCAGTGTGGTTATTATCAACGGGATTAAACTGTGACTTTAAACTGGGTGATGAACTGTGTAGGTGAACTCTGTACGTTAGAGTAGAGTGTACTTGGACTTTCTGGGGCTGCAAGACAGCATCTGTGAGAGAAGACTGGACTCCCCTTGTGCTGAGAAGAGGCAGTGCTTCGTCAGGATCCATTGAGTGGGCATTTCCCATGCAGCGAGTGCGCCGTTTTTCGGGAAAAAACGCCTAAATGGGGGAGGTAATGTCATGAGCAATCCCCCAAAGAGACCAACTTTCCGAAGAAGCCTAGCAGAAGTAGACGAGGAAAAAAGGAGACATGGAGAATATGATGGGCAACCCCCTCAAGGAGGGGACCGGAAGAAGAAAAAGAAGAGAGGCGCGTGGAGAGAAGAGAGCGAGGAGTGGCGACGCCTGCACGGAAGCTCTAGGCACCGAACCTGGACAGGCGCCCAGCCGGCCTCCTGAGCGCGGCAACGACCCTAAGCGCAACAACGCACCCTTGGCGGCTTCAGAGACGACTACCAGCGGGGCGACCTGGCTTGAACGCTTGGGCTGCGCACCTCAAAAAAGGTCCCCACGGCACCCGGGGCTACGCAGCCTAGTCTCTGGCAGCGTATCCGGCAAGCCTCTCAAGTCGTCATCGACCAGCGGACCCTAATGACTACCGCCGCAACCAGCAACGGGCATGAAGTGTAAAGTGAGCTGAAGTTAACTGTGTATAGTGCTTGCGCCCCGAACGTTTTACGCTACTGCAGTGAGGAGCGCTGTGATGTGAGGAGTCGTGCGCGTTATTTTCCTGGTATATTAAACGTCTCGTTTTTTCTGCGTCCAGTTTGCCCATCTAATTGACGTGACAAAGGGACATACTTCCCCTACACACTCCCTCTGTTAAAGGAGCCATGAAGGGTAAACAAAAGTTTGTTTTATTCGAAAGATTAGGTGTTTCATAGTACCTCAAGCGCTTTCTCGGAAGCAAATGATACTTTATTCATTAAGAAATAAGGCAATTTAAGCCAAAATTTTAAATCTCCCGCTAAAATTGCACATTTCGTGACTTGAACAATGGCGTCATACAAGTCGGTCCATGAAACAGATACTTAGTATGTCGACTCCATATAGCACCCACACGCGGGAGTCGACCGAGACGGCGGCCATTTTAAAAATACTAGTAAAACCTAGTGCACCCAGAGCCCCAGTCATGGAATCGCATGATCCGGAGAACAAAACTCTCGCCGAGAAGCTCGCGTTTGCATTTAACAACCTCACACCACTTGAACGCTCAATGCTTCTAAGTGCACGAGCGGCAAGAGTTGTGGGATACGCGGTGGACGGGAAAGCGACCATTCCGCGATAGCCACAACAGACGAACGCCCTGCCGTCGGCACCGCTGCCTCGTCAGCCCCATCGCGACGGACGAATGCAGACTGGTACATATGTGCCGTATTTTTATTACGGTTAATAATAGTTCAATTTCAGTAGCAGTATCGCTTATTCCAGTTGGCCGGTGTCGTGTATGGAAAGCTATTCGCGCGAGCTCTCTGCTTCGACCAGAACGATACGAGCGTCAATGCGCGGTGTGTACGGCATTTTTCCCCCAAGGTCAGAGCGCTTTGACGGCGATTTGACGAAGTCGGCGACGAGCGCCAGCATGTCCCAGCAGTGAGCTAACGTAATGGTCTCTGCCGTAATCACTTCCTCGGAAATGAAGCGAGCACACTCGCACTTCCTTTAGCTCCCTTTCTCCTCCGTTTGCAAAGTTAACAAAACGTAGCCACTTGCTTCGCCGAGGTTCGTCGTTGGGCAGCACATGAAAGGAGATCTCCTCACCGGCAGGGATGTCGCACTCCCTCGACGATTTGCCAGTACTACATGGACATTTCAAAACGCAGCAACGAAATTTCATTGTAAGTACTCGAACAAACTGAAGTTTTCAGTGGTTGTAAACTGGAAACGAGCTCGTAACGACAGCAGCAAGCCAACACCATTCGAAACTTCTGCGACGACTGGCACTATCTCGTCGCTTCTTGCTGTTCCTTACTCCCCTCGTCTCTATTTTTACCTTTGCTGGTTGGCGATATGACGGCCAACCTCCTGTCAAGGTATTAAGATACCAAGCAAGGTAGCGGCTGTACGTGCTGGAACGGTTCGTTGGCCCCTAAGAGCCTCGAACCCGAAAATTCGTCTGCGCGACGGCGAGATGTCGAGCTCGGCCGGCGGTAGTTTCGTACGCATTGGCGCACACGCTTGCGTGTTCGTTTGGAACTTAAACCGTTTACTCCACCGTTCTTGTCATAAAAAGAATGTGCGGTATGTTCCTAACATGCGTTTGCTTTTGGCGGCCTCCGCCAATCGCAGAGCATTCTCGAGTGACATCATAGGTTCTGTTGCGGAAAATGAGCTGGTGGGTAGCATGGTTATTTCCTTTTTTCCTAATTATGTAGCTTATTTGAGCGAAGTTTGCGTTATAAGTGGTATCGTTATGGTTCTAACGAGTCAATCTTTCGAAGGAACCAAACTTGTGTTTTCTCTTCATGCCTCCTTTAACAATACCGGATAAACAAACAAGCTTAGAAGAGCAGGCAATTATACTGGGTGTACACTTCTCGAGAGCTTCAAGTTCCGCACACTACACAAAATCGATTATAAAATACAAAAACAGAAGAAACAAAGACTGTCAACGAGTGGAGGCATAAACAAATCATACAAAAGTTTAATTACACTCGAATAACTAAAATAACCTCTCTTGACCGGTAAACAGACCACTCCAGGCGCAGATGATATACATTATGATACGGTTGCACATCTTTTAACTTACGTTTTTCTATGGAAGCACTCTTAAATTTAAAAAAAAAAATTTGGTACTTGAAAAGATACTGCAAGCTTTGAAAAAAGCATTCATTGAAGCATTCCCAAAAACTTCAAAGCCGCCAGCCTCCCCTAGTATAGACAGACCAATAGCCCTTATCAGTTGTCTAGGTAGAACGTATGAACGTATTATGAATACCAGATTAAACTTTGTTCTACAACCAAACAAACTTCTTGATGTTCACCAGTATAGTTTCAAAAAATCATGTTTAACAACAGAACATCTTTTCCGCCTAGAAAACACCGCACAAGAAGCATTCAATCACAAACCACACTGCCTGGCGGTTTTTTTTTTATCTTCAGAAGGCCTAGGACACTACATGGCGATTTGGAATTGATGCCCGATTTAGTAGAGTTAGGCATCCGTGGAAAAATGCTGGATTGCCTGAATGACTTCATGGCAAACCATTAGTTGCTAGTACGCCTAGGCTCAATCCTCTTAAGAACCTACGTACAGGAGAACGGGGTACCTCAGGGGTGTATTTTAAGCACAACACAATGTTTGTAAAAATGAACTGCATATGCAAAATAATTCCAAGGTTGATTATGTACTCAGTGTATGTTGATGATATTCAAATGGCTTGCACATCTTCCAATGTAGCAACATTCGAGGGACAAGTGCAGTTTACTATAAATAAGCTGTCAACATAGGCACACCGAAATAGTTTACAGTTTTCACCACACAAAACAGTGGCTATTCTCTTCTCTTTCAAATGAGGCTTACAGACCAATCCGAACCTACACCTCAAGGAAATCGACTTACCCATACAAAACGAACACAAATTTCTAGGCATAGTGTTAGTTAAGAAACTCACTTTCCTGCCCCACATCAATAAGCTTAAAAAGACAGCTCCGTGAGCTGTAAATATACTTAAGGCCTTGTCCCGCAAATATTGGGGTTCTGGCAGGGCCTGCCTTTTACAAATTTACCATTCTGTTGTACGCATTTGTTTTGACTAACGTCGCAATGTGTAAGGCTCCGCGAGACAGTCCTACTTGAAACGATTGGACGCAGTTCGCAATTTAGGTTTACGTCTCTCATCTGGGGCGTATAAGAAATCACCCATAAACAGCCTCTACGTCGAAACAAATGAACCACCACTCGCGGATAGAAGAAGAATGCTGACATGCTCCTTCATACTAAAGACCCGTTCACTACCGAATCTCCTGCGCTATCACAAAGTTACACAATGCCCGTCTAGGACATTGTGTAAGAATAAACAACAAGTCATCAGACCATAGCTTCTTTAGTTTGAAGAGAGATGCCAAGAACTAAGTATGCTGGACACACAACCTCAAATTGCCCTTAGGCAGATCTAACTACCCCATTGGTATAGATTTCCTACAACATGTGACTTCACAATAACTCGCCTTGAAAAAAAGCAGACTCCGCGAGAATATATTAGACACGAAGTTTTGCCACTGAACAAAAAATACAAAGGCTACACCTCATTTTACACAGACGGTTCAAAAACATCACGCTATGTTGGGTGTGCAGTAATGCCGGGGAAATGGGAAAAGGTGATGGGGCTACTTCAGTGCTCTTCCGGTAACACAGCGGAATGTTATGCCACTGCTGCTGCAGTAGAAAGGATAATGAAGAATAAAATTAAACACAGTATTGTATATACAGACTCTATCAGCGCAGTCACAGCAGCACAATACAAAAATGCAGCTCAGCCTCCAATAAGAGACATAATACACAATTTAGTAACTGTCACAACACAAGCACAGGAAATTAAGTTGTGCTGGGTCCCTAGCCATATTTGAATCAAGAGAAATGAGAAAGCCGATGCGTGTGCAGCACAGACAGGCAACTGAACAATGGAGCGAGTATGCATTATTCACAGCGACTGAATGAAATTTATACGGAGCAAACTGAGAGAAACTTGGCAGTCCTCGTGGGATAAGGAAACCGACAACAAACTCCAATTAGTTAAACTCACTATAGCAGAGTGGCAATCAACCAGACATGAAGAACACCTCAAAGTGATTTTATGTCATCACCGCATTGGACACACACATCTTACACTTAACTTTCTTCTTATGAAACAAGACAAACCGAGATGTGAAGATTGTGACCAAGAACTTGCAGTAAATTACATCTTACTCTCATGTGCGAAATTGTAGGCCAGAGGAAAAAAACATTTTAGGCTGTTCTACAGTGACCAAACTCCATTTCACCCCAGCCTACTCCTGGGAGAGGATGCTGGTATCAAAATTTCGTTTATCTTTAGTTTTTAAAAGAAACTGCACTTCTAAAAAGCTATAACGAGATAAAGCATTTGACTAAAGCCTGCCATAAAACACAAAACAACAACACAATTGCTTTAAGGGAAAGGCAGACACGTTGCAGTATTTGGACAAGATACAAGTAATTGATTATCTTATTGCCAAAAAGGACTGTGGTGTATGTAAGCTTACTGTAGACATCCCAAGCGAAACCTTTGGTTACCATGGCTAAGTCTTCGCTTTACTTGGTTAACAATAACAATACTTGAGTGGGCACGGGAGCTACCGTGCGTTCAGCATGGCTCACGGTCTGCAATTTCGCGTCTTGCAGGTCATTTCTGCTTGCGTGCTTTTTTGTGCGCAACCAGTCCACGCCTGTTCAACTAGCGTCCCCTCTGCTCCGTCGCTGGTTGATATCAGCAAATTTGCCCCTGAGCCGCCAACGCACAACGTCACTTCCACGCCCTCTTGGATCCCTTGGCTGTTCCGTCCGGCTACCTCATCGACACAGCCATCATCGCAAGCTCCGGATATAAGGCCATGGCCCTTCCAGCCGCACTTCAGTGGGCACGGGAGCTACCGTGCGTTCAGCATGGCTCACGGTCTGCAATTTCACGTCTTGCAGGTCATTTCTGCTTGCGTGCTTTTTTGTGCGCAACCAGTCCAAGCCTGTTCAACTAGCGTCCCCTCTGCTCCGTCGCTGGTTGATATCAGCAAATTCGCCCCTGAGCCGCCAACGCACAACGTCACTTCCACGCTCTCTTGGATCCCTTGGCTGTTCCCTCCGGCTACCTCATCGACACAGCCATCATCGCAAGCTCCGGATATAAGGCCATGGCCCTTCCAGCCGCACTTCAGTGGGCACGGGAGCTACCGTGCGTTCAGCATGGCTCATGTTCTGCAATTTCACGTCTTGCAGGTCATTTCTGCTTGCGTGCTTTTTTGTGCGCAACCAGTCCACGCCTGTTCAACTAGCGTCCCCTCTGCTCCGTCGCTGGTTGATATCAGCAAATTCGCCCCTGAGCCGCCATCGCACAACGTCACTTCCACGCCCTCTTGGATCCCTTGGCTGTTCCCTCCGGCTACCTCATCGACACAGCCATCATCGCATGCTCCGGATAAAAGGCCATGGCCCTTCCAGCCGCACTTCAGTGGGCACGGGAGCTACCGTGCGTTCAGCATGGCTCACGTTCTGCAATTTCACGTCTTGCAGGTCATTTCTGCTTGCGTGCTTTTTTGTGCGCAACCAGTCCACGCCTGTTCAACTAGCGTCCCCTCTGCTCCGTCGCTGGTTGATATCAGCAAATTCGCCCCTGAGCCGCCAACGCACAACGTCACTTCCACGCCCTCTTGGATCCCTTGGCTGTTCCCTCCGGCTACCTCATCGACACAGCCATCATCGCATGCTCCGGATAAAAGGCCATGGCCCTTCCAGCCGCACTTCAGTGGGCACGGGAGCTACCGTGCGTTCAGCATGGCTCACGGTCTGCAATTTCACGTCTTGCAGGTCATTTCTGCTTGCGTGCTTTTTTGTGCGCAACCAGTCCACGCCTGTTCAACTAGCGTCCCCTCTGCTCCGTCGCTGGTTGATATCAGCAAATTTGCCACTGAGCCGCCAACGCACAACGTCACTTCCACGCCCTCTTGGATCCCTTGGCTGTTCCCTCCGGCTACCTCATCGACACAGCCATCATCGCAAGCTCCGGATATAAGGCCATGGCCCTTCCAGCCGCACTTCAGTGGGCACGGGAGCTACCGTGCGTTCAGCATGGCTCACGGTCTGCAATTTCACGTCTTGCAGGTCATTTCTGCTTGCGTGCTTTTTTGTGCGCAACCAGTCCACGCCTGTTCAACTAGCGTCCCCTCTGCTCCGTCGCTGGTTGATATCAGCAAATTCGCCCCTGAGCCGCCAACGCACAACGTCACTTCCACGCCCTCTTGGATCCCTTGGCTGTTCCCTCCGGCTACCTCATCGACACAGCCATCATCGCAAGCTCTGGATATAAGGCCATGGCCCTTCCAGCCGCACTTCAGTGGGCACGGGAGCTACCGTGCGTTTAGCATGGCTCACGGTCTGCAATTTCACGTCTTGCAGGTCATTTCTGCTTGCGTGCTTTTTTGTGCGCAACCAGTCCACGCCTGTTCAACTAGCGTCCCTTCTGCTCCGTCGCTGGTTGATATCAGCAAATTCGCCCCTGAGCCGCCAACGCACAACGTCACTTCCACGCCCTCTTGGATCCCTTGGCTGTTCCCTCCGGCTACCTCATCGACACAGCCGTCATCGCAAGCTCCGGATAAAAGGTCATGGCCCTTCCAGCCGCACTTCAGTGGGCACGGGAGCTACCGTGCGTTCAGCATGGCTCACGTTCTGCAATTTCACGTCTTGCAGGTCATTTCTGCTTGCGTGCTTTTTTGTGCGCAACCAGTCCACGCCTGTTCAACTAGCGTCCCCTCTGCTCCGTCGCTGGTTGATATCAGCAAATTCGCCCCTGAGCCGCCAACGCACAACGTCACTTCCACGCCCTCTTGGATCCCTTGGCTGTTCCCTCCGGCTACCTCATCGACACAGCCATCATCGCAAGCTCCGGATATAAGGCCATGGCCCTTCCAGCCGCACTTCAGTGGGCACGGGAGCTACCGTGCGTTCAGCATGGCTCACGGTCTGCAATTTCACGTCTTGCAGGTCATTTCTGCTTGCGTGCTTTTTTGTGCGCAACCAGTCCAAGCCTGTTCAACTAGCGTCCCCTCTGCTCCATCGCTGGTTGATATCAGCAAATTCGCCCCTGAGCCGCCAACGCACAACGTCACTTCCACGCTCTCTTGGATCCCTTGGCTGTTCCCTCCGGCTACCTCATCGACACAGCCATCATCGCAAGCTCCGGATATAAGGCCATGGCCCTTCCAGCCGCACTTCAGTGGGCACGGGAGCTACCGTGCGTTCAGCATGGCTCACGGTCTGCAATTTCACGTCTTGCAGGTCATTTCTGCTTGCTTGCTTTTTTGTGCGCAACCAGTCCACGCCTGTTCAACTAGCGTCCCCTCTGCTCCGTCGCTGGTTGATATCAGCAAATTCGCCCCTGAGCCGCCAACGCACAACGTCACTTCCACGCCCTCTTGGATCCCTTGGCTGTTCCCTCCGGCTACCTCATCGACACAGCCATCATCGCAAGCTCCGGATATAAGGCCATGGCCCTTCCAGCCGCACTTCAGTGGGCACGGGAGCTACCGTGCGTTCAGCATGGCTCACGTTCTGCAATTTCACGTCTTGCAGGTCATTTCTGCTTGCGTGCTTTTTTGTGCGCAACCAGTCCACGCCTGTTCAACTAGCGTCCCCTCTGCTCCGTCGCTGGTTGATATCAGCAAATTCGCCCCTGAGCCGCCATCGCACAACGTCACTTCGACGCCCCCTTGGATCCCTTGGCTGTTCCCTCCGGCTACCTCATCGACACAGCCATCATCGCATGCTCCGGATAAAAGGCCATGGCCCTTCCAGCCGCACTTCAGTGGGCACGGGAGCTACCGTGCGTTCAGCATGGCTCACGTTCTGCAATTTCACGTCTTGCAGGTCATTTCTGCTTGCGTGCTTTTTTGTGCGCAACCAGTCCACGCCTGTTCAACTAGCGTCCCCTCTGCTCCGTCGCTGGTTGATATCAGCAAATTCGCCCCTGAGCCGCCAACGCACAACGTCACTTCCACGCCCTCTTGGATCCCTTGGCTGTTCCCTCCGGCTACCTCATCGACACAGCCATCATCGCAAGCTCCGGATATAAGGCCATGGCCCTTCCAGCCGCACTTCAGTGGGCACGGGAGCTACCGTGCGTTCAGCATGGCTCACGGTCTGCAATTTCACGTCTTGCAGGTCATTTCTGCTTGCGTGCTTTTTTGTGCGCAACCAGTCCACGCCTGTTCAACTAGCGTCCCCTCTGCTCCGTCGCTGGTTGATATCAGCAAATTCGCCCCTGAGCCGCCAACGCACAACGTCCCTTCCACGCCCTCTTGGATCCCTTGGCTGTTCCCTCCGGCTACCTCATCGACACAGCCATCATCGCATGCTCCGGATAAAAGGCCATGGCCCTTCCAGCCGCACTTCAGTGGGCACGGGAGCTACCGTGCGTTCAGCATGGCTCACGTTCTGCAATTTCACGTCTTGCAGGTCATTTCTGCTTGCGTGCTTTTTTGTGCGCAACCAGTCCACGCCTGTTCAACTAGCGTCCCCTCTGCTCCGTCGCTGGTTGATATCAGCAAATTCGCCCCTGAGCCGCCAACGCACAACGTCACTTCCACGCCCTCTTGGATCCCTTGGCTGTTCCCTCCGGCTACCTCATCGACACAGCCATCATCGCAAGCTCCGGATATAAGGCCATGGCCCTTCCAGCCGCACTTCAGTGGGCACGGGAGCTACCGTGCGTTCAGCATGGCTCACGGTCTGCAATTTCACGTCTTGCAGGTCATTTCTGCTTGCGTGCTTTTTTGTGCGCAACCAGTCCAAGCCTGTTCAACTAGCGTCCCCTCTGCTCCGTCGCTGGTTGATATCAGCAAATTCGCCCCTGAGCCGCCAACGCACAACGTCACTTCCACGCTCTCTTGGATCCCTTGGCTGTTCCCTCCGGCTACCTCATCGACACAGCCATCATCGCAAGCTCCGGATATAAGGCCATGGCCCTTCCAGCCGCACTTCAGTGGGCACGGGAGCTACCGTGCGTTCAGCATGGCTCACGGTCTGCAATTTCACGTCTTGCAGGTCATTTCTGCTTGCGTGCTTTTTTGTGCGCAACCAGTCCACGCCTGTTCAACTAGCGTCCCCTCTGCTCCGTCGCTGGTTGATATCAGCAAATTCGCCCCTGAGCCGCCAACGCACAACGTCACTTCCACGCCCTCTTGGATCCCTTGGCTGTTCCCTCCGGCTACTTCATCGACACAGCCATCATCGCAAGCTCCGGATATAAGGCAATGGCCCTTCCAGCCGCACTTCAGTGGGCACGGGAGCTACCGTGCGTTCAGCATGGCTCACGTTCTGCAATTTCACGTCTTGCAGGTCATTTCTGCTTGCGTGCTTTTTTGTGCGCAACCAGTCCACGCCTGTTCAACTAGCGTCCCCTCTGCTCCGTCGCTGGTTGATATCAGCAAATTTGCCCCTGAGCCGCCAACGCACAACGTCACTTCCACGCCCTCTTGGATCCCTTGGCTGTTCCCTCCGGCTACCTCATCGACACAGCCATCATCGCAAGCTCCGGATATAAGGCCATGGCCCTTCCAGCCGCACTTCAGTGGGCACGGGAGCTACCGTGCGTTCAGCATGGCTCACGGTCTGCAATTTCACGTCTTGCAGGTCATTTCTGCTTGCGTGCTTTTTTGTGCGCAACCAGTCCAAGCCTGTTCAACTAGCGTCCCCTCTGCTCCGTCGCTGGTTGATATCAGCAAATTCGCCCCTGAGCCGCCAACGCACAACGTCACTTCCACGCTCTCTTGGATCCCTTGGCTGTTCCCTCCGGCTACCTCATCGACACAGCCATCATCGCAAGCTCCGGATATAAGGCCATGGCCCTTCCAGCCGCACTTCAGTGGGCACGGGAGCTACCGTGCGTTCAGCATGGCTCACGTTCTGCAATTTCACGTCTTGCAGGTCATTTCTGCTTGCGTGCTTTTTTGTGCGCAACCAGTCCACGCCTGTTCAACTAGCGTCCCCTCTGCTCAGTCGCTGGTTGATATCAGCAAATTCGCCCCTGAGCCGCCATCGCACAACGTCACTTCCACGCCCTCTTGGATCCCTTGGCTGTTCCCTCCGGCTACCTCATCGACACAGCCATCATCGCATGCTCCGGATAAAAGACCATGGCCCTTCCAGCCGCAATTCAGTGGGCACGGGAGCTACCGTGCGTTCAGCATGGCTCACGTTCTGTAATTTCACGTCTTGCAGGTCATTTCTGCTTGCGTGCTTTTTTGTGCGCAACCAGTCCACGCCTGTTCAACTAGCGTCCCCTCTGCTCCGTCGCTGGTTGATATCAGCAAATTCGCCCCTGAGCCGCCAACGCACAACGTCACTTCCACGCCCTCTTGGATCCCTTGGCTGTTCCCTCCGGCTACCTCATCGACACAGCCATCATCGCAAGCTCCGGATATAAGGCCATGGCCCTTCCAGCCGCACTTCAGTGGGCACGGGAGCTACCGTGCGTTCAGCATGGCTCACGGTCTGCAATTTCACGTCTTGCAGGTCATTTCTGCTTGCGTGCTTTTTTGTGCGCAACCAGTCCACGCCTGTTCAACTAGCGTCCCCTCTGCTCCGTCGCTGGTTGATATCAGCAAATTCGCCCCTGAGCCGCCAACGCACAACGTCACTTCCACGCCCTCTTGGATCCCTTGGCTGTTCCCTCCGGCTACCTCATCGACACAGCCATCATCGCAAGCTCCGGATATAAGGCCATGGCCCTTCCAGCCGCACTTCAGTGGGCACGGGAGCTACCGTGCGTTCAGCATGGCTCACGGTCTGCAATTTCACGTCTTGCAGGTCATTTCTGCTTGCGTGCTTTTTTGTGCGCAACCAGTCCACGCCTGTTCAACTAGCGTCCCCTCTGCTCCGTCGCTGGTTGATATCAGCAAATTCGCCCCTGAGCCGCCAACGCACAACATCACTTCCACGCCCTCTTGGATCCCTTGGCTGTTCCCTCCGGCTACCTCATCGACACAGCCATCATCGCAAGCTCCGGATATAAGGCCATGGCCCTTCCAGCCGCACTTCAGTGGGCACGGGAGCTACCGTGCGTTCAGCATGGCTCACGTTCTGCAATTTCACGTCTTGCAGGTCATTTCTGCTTGCGTGCCTTTTTGTGCGCAACCAGTCCACGCCTGTTCAACTAGCGTCCCCTCTGCTCCGTCGCTGGTTGATATCAGCAAATTCGCCCCTGAGCCGCCAACGCACAACGTCACTTCCCCGCCCTCTTGGATCCCTTGGCTGTTCCCTCCGGCTACCTCATCGACACAGCCATCATCGCAAGCTCCGGATAAAAGGCCATGGCCCTTCCAGCCGCACTTCAGTGGGCACGGGAGCTACCGTGCGTTCAGCATGGCTCACGTTCTGCAATTTCACGTCTTGCAGGTTAGTGAAAGGCATTCCTTGTACGCTAAAAAGAACAACAATGTTTGTCTAGTGTTGCTCCTGTGCCCACAAGTGCTTTTTGACTTGGTATGCGAGTGTATCGACATGGTTTTCCTTCTGTTACGCTCGGGAGATGTAGAGTCAAATCCCGGCCCTAAAACTCGCTCTAATGATGCAGCCTCTGGTACAGAGGTAGTCCCGACCGACGACACCACTGAAGTAACGGGAAATGCTGGAAGTTCCTCGGAATTCCGTGAAATCTTACGGCTGCTGAAAGACATTAAGGCTCGTTCGCTTGATCAGGCGGCAAGGCACGACGAACTGGCTCAAAATGTTCGCGAGATAAAGGACTGCCAGAATGACATTAGGATGAAATTAGACAACATGAGCGAAAGACTCGCCAACGTTGAAAAAAAATTGCTGGAAATCGACAGCCTTTTCGCTGAAGTGTCTGAGGCACGAACTGGGATTTCAAACCTAGCTACACAGTACGATTCTATGGCCTACGCCACAAACGACCTTGATGACCGATGTGATTTTTTATGGTATCCCTGACTGTAAAGAAACATGGGCGGAAACCAAAAACAAGGTTGTGGCAATCTTATCCAGCTGCACAGATGAACGTTTTCCCACAGACAGCATTGAACGTGCGCACCGGCTTGGCCAATACTCCCAATCTCGACACCGTCCCGTGATTGTTAAATTTAATCACTACAAGGCAAGAGAAAAAGTTTTTTCACTGCGCACTCAACTGATAGACCAGGAAATAACCATATCTGAAGACTTTTCCGCTGGTACAAGATTGGCCCGAAAAAAGCTAATAGAATTCGCTAAATCACAGCCTGGTTCTCCCGCTTTCCAGCTCAAATGCAAACAGTTGCATATGAACAAAAAGCGATATGCTTACGACACGCTAACTGCCACGATCAAAGAAGTCGACGACAAACCTCAAGTTTCCATTACTAACCACTCGGCACAAAATGTATCTCCAAAATCAGGGCAGCCATCTTCATAGCAAACACCGAAGCGTCGCGGTGCGTGCTCGTCAAACTTATCTGTTCTTTACACTAACATACGTAGCGTAACAAACAAGCGTATCGCTCTCAATTCTATCATTGACACATGCGATCCTGATATCTTAGTTCTGACGGAAACCTGGCTGAACCGCAACATTCTTGACACCGAGATCTTTGATCGACCTAGCAGTTACAGATTATATAGATGTGACCGCACGCAAAGGCATGGAGGGGGAACACTTATCGCTGTAAAAAGTAACATTACGTCATCACCGATACACATTTACTCGTCTCTCGAAACAAATTGGGTACTCATTGAAACTGGTAGTAGAAAAATAATATTTGGAGTATGCTATAGGTCCCCTAGTGCCCCCGCCGCGTTTACTGACGAACTACATGACGTAATTAATACGGTCATCACCCGCTTTCCGACTTCTCCAGTTTTTCTTCTGGGAGATTTTAATTTCCCCCAGATTCAATGGGCCAGCAATGTAGCCATTCCTCCATCGTGTCCTTCACAGGCTAAGGACTTCTTTCATATGTGCTCGATATTCAATTTCTCTCAAATTGTCACTCAGCCTACCAGGACATCCGCGACTGCTTGCAACATTCTGGATTTAGTGTTAACCACTGCCCCTGACCTTTCTTCAGACATAACATACATTCCTGGGCTTAGTGACCATTGTTTCTTGAACTTTACTGTTAGTGCCAATGTTAAACCCCCCAAAAATACCACTAAGTTTATTAGGGACTACCACGCAGATGACTTTGATGCAATTAACGCCGACCTTTGCTCATTTCTTGATGCCTTTATCGCTGGCTTTGAAGCACGCTCCGTTCAGGATAACTGGGATATGTTTAAAGGAAAGGTTCACGAACTAACAAACAAATATATTCCGCTAAGAAAAATATTTTCAAATCCCAATGCCCCCAGGTACAACCGGAATATCAGAAGGCTAGCTAACCGAAAAAAACGTCTTTACCGTTCGGCAAAAAAATCTCCAACCAGTGAGCGATGGCTGGCGTATTATGATGCATCTAAATCATACATTTCTGCTGTTAAGGCCGCCAAAGTAAACTTCTTACAAAACACGTTGCCCTCTATGTTATTAGAAAACCCTAGAAAGTTTTGGAACTGTATAAACACTCGTGACAGGAAATCGATCTCGCTAATAGATGGTGACGGCAACAAGGTTGCAGACGAGGATTGTCCTACAGTCTTAAATTTAACTTTCATAAACAATTTCTCTCACTCCACTTTTACTGATGCCTATCAACTTCCAGAGATTCCCGTTTACGAATACTCTCCTACGCTGCCCCTTTTGATAGACCCTGCAGGCATTTTGTACATAATTAATTCTTTAAAAATGTATTGTGCTGCTGGCATTGACGAAATCAATGCGAAGTTTTTAAAAAGCACATGCCAGTACTCTTCTATATTCCTTGCCAAGCTCTTTCAACAATGCTTAGAATCAGGATTATTGCCTTTTGAGTGGAAGATGGCTAAGGTGGTTCCAGTCTTTAAATCCGGTAGCATTGTATCACCTAGCAACTATCGTCCGATATCGCTGACCAGTATCCCCTGTAAAATTTTTGAACATATCATTTACTCTAACCTTGTCCGATTTCTCGAATCCAATTCTTTCTTTCACCCCGCTCAAATGGCTTTCGTAAACACCACTCCTGTGAAACGCAACTTTTATCGTTCACCCAGAAAATTCATGTTATCCTTGACGCGCGTTCATCCGCAGATTGCATATTTTTGGACTTGTCGAAAGCATTTGACAAGGTGTGTCACCAATTACTAATGTTTAAACTCCGTAGCCTAAACCTCGACAGTAGTTTACTCAAATGGATAGAATGTTTTGTTATTAACCGGCACCAATTTGTTTCAGCTAATGCTTTCAACTCTTCCCCTGCAATAGTAGCATCTGGTGTCCCACAGGGTTCAGTTTTAGGCCCCTTATTATTTTTGATATATATTAACGACCTTCCTAATTGTGTCTCACCCCCTATTCATCTGTTTGCTGATGATTGTATTGTATTTCGTGAAATAAAAAGCGGCGCCGATGTAACTACCCTGCAGGCAGACCTAGATAATATAGCTACATGGTGTGATAACTGGCGAATGGAACTGAACATTTCTAAATGCAAGGCAATGAGAATAACTCGTACATCAACGGTAACTCCTATGTATTTTGTTAAAGGGATACCATTAGAACCAGTAGCATCATATAAATATCTAGGAGTCCATATCACTAATAATTTGAAGTGGGATATGCACATCGATTACATTAGCGCGAATGCTAACCGTACTTTCGGCTTTATAAGACGTAACTTTTCCCAAGTCCCATCTTCCATGAAACTTCTTCTGTACAAAACACTAATAAGGTCAAAGCTTGAATATGCCGCCTCAATCTGGGATCCGGAACACGCTTTTTTGATTCATAAACTGGAAATGGTTCAAAACAATTCTACCCGTTCCATTCTTTGCAACTACACTAGAGCTGCCAGCATAACTTCTATGAAATCAACTCTTCATTTACAAACCTTAGCGCTCCGTAGTAAATTTTCTCGTCTGTGTCTCTTCCACAAAATTTACCATCACCCGCTCTTGAAAACAGAATTCATTCATGCCCCCGCTTACGTGTCTGAACGACTTGACCATGCGCACAAAATTGCTGTCCCCTCGTGTCACTATCGTATTTACGCTGCTTCATTTCTTCCACGAACTTCGACTGACTGGAACCGCCTTCCCGCCACCACAGCTGCATAGATAACGTATAGATAACCATGAGCGTGCACACAATTTTTTCAGCAGAAGCGTACGGAATTTTACTGATTGTACGACATATCCTTGAAAATCAAATTCCCAATTCTATCATATACACAGATTCTTTGAGTGTTGTTCGCGCATTATCATCGCATAAACCCCCCAAAAACCACATAATTAATCTTGTATTCAACACTATCATGTCGGTGTATGCGGAGAAGCATCAGCTGCTCCTCTGCTGGGTCCCAGGACACGCTGGGATCGCTGGGAACGAGTTGGCAGACGAGAGGGCCGGTGCTGCTGCACTCAGGAACACTGTAGACATTACAACGATACCCTACACAGACCTCAAGCCTCACATAAAACACCTGCGCAGAACATGTCAAACACACTGGGACGAACAGACAGACAACAAACTACACGTAATAAAGCCACACTTGGGACGGTACACAACTGACTCACACAACAGACATACGGAAGTCGTCTTGGCAAGGCTGCGGATAGGGCACACCCATGCGACGCACTCGTATCTGCTGACGGGATCTCCTAGACCCCAGTGCGGCAGGTGCGGGGAGGCCCTATCCGCAGTGCACATAATAGTCACATGCAAGGCACTTCACACAACACGACACAAACACTTCAGAGAACTCTACAGACAACATATTCCCCTACATCCATCGCTGTTTCTAGGAGATGGTGCCATGTTTTCCATGAAACGTGTGTTTGAGTACTTGTCAGACGTGAAGTTTTTAAACCTCATCTCCTATCACGCATAATCATATCTGGCCCTATACACCAGCCATCACCATTGCCGTTAATTGACTTTATTGTTATTTTGGCTTTAGTAGCCACTATTTTATTTTAGATACTTTTGTTTGGCGCTCTTTGCCCCAGCTGGCCTTGCGCCAAAGAACTCTAACGATCATAACGACACTGAAACCCCTAGCCTTGTATAACGTTTTTTTTTTTCCAATTACCCGTGTTGTATTTTTTCTAGCACTGTGTAAATCCTCTTCGATGTTGAATGTTATTGTTTTTGAGCCTACTTGAAATGTACATGTATTTTTCACTGCTCACCGTTTTTATTATTATTGTTATTATTCTTTGTACTTCCCACTCCCCTCTATATTGCTTCGGCCCTGAGGGTACTTGTAAATAAATAAATAAATAAATATATGCACAAGCTGGGTACTTTCACGAAAGCACACTTGAGCTTTGCAATTTTTATATACACAATTTTCCAGATAGCTCGGGTGATGGTCCTCCTGTCAATCTTTGTGGGCGTGTATTATGCAACGTATCATGCCTGCCGCTTTGATGGCAACAACTTCCAGAGGCCCCATTATTGCATAAACTTTAGCCCTTGGCCATAGAGTTTTATACAAATAACTAGAGGGGAAACTGGCGCTAGTGTCAACGCAAACATGGCAGCGGCGCTTACGCTTCAGTGGGAATGATGGGTAGTTCTGGAACCGGATAACGTAGGATCGAAACGCGCCTATAGAGTGGCAAATTATGTTTTCTGACAAAAAAAAAACTTGTATTGCCCGGTCCTTCGTTTGTAAATTACATGACGAACAAGAAAGTTACTCACCAAATAAAAATCGCTCCAATCCACCCCGTGAATGTGGTATGAAAGCAAAGCTGTAAACGGTACCCATAACAATTACCCATGTGACGTAACTTAAATTCCCTCACATCGCTCTACAAATAGCAAAACCAGAGAGAAGTGAAATGACTTAACCACACCATTTGTTACTTCAAAGAGATATTCTTGTTAAGGTTAAATCAATGCATGAAGCCTGAACGGTGTTTGGTTGAGTTGTATTGGTGTAGCTCAAGAGTGGAAACTTTTTTTATAAAAGTAAAGTAAGCTCCAACCCGGTGTTAGACGATCTGTCTTCTCCGTCTCTGCGCCGCCGACGGAGGTGACGAGATTTGGGGCAGAGAAGGAGGAGGAGAAAGAAATACCTCTGTTCAGATTTCTGAACTGCCCAGAGTGCAGCCCTGGGGAGTGATTCTTCTGTGGAGCCCATATGCAGTCCGCGCGGCCTGTGGTCTGTACACCCGCTGAAGCTGGGTAGGTAGAGAGGGCCTGGACAGCAGTATCTCTTATTGCTCTTGTTGGGTAGTTCACGGAAGGAGAGGAGGGTGCTCAGGGCTAAAGTCGCACACCCCGATTACGGGGCGGAGCGTTCCTACTTCTGAGCAAAATTTACATTCAGCGTCGTAGCTATTCGGATACATGAAGTGAAGACGCGTAGGTTGTGGGAAGGAGCCCCGACTGTATGAGGCGTAGGGTAGTTTGTTGTTCTCTGGAAAGGGCAGGGTAAGGCGAAGGTACGGTCTGCCTCAGAAGGCGATAATGCTGGGTTATCTCCCTGAACGTGACAAGCTGGTGACTGTCCTCGGGCAGCTCCATAGCACGGGAGGTAAAAGCGCAGGCTTGTTGGGTGGGCGTATTTGTTGCCCTCCATTGAAGCGTGAGCGGATGCTCAGATGAGCTGAATGGAACCGTTTGGGGAGTGGTTTTTTTCACACGCACAGGGCAGGTTAGGACACCAAACCCTACTGGCAATTCCAGTAGGCTTGCTGGGAATCGATGACTGCCCTCCGAACCCCTGGTTGAGCGAGAGCCAAGGTGATGGCTGCCTCTTCTGCTGCCGCCATTTCTTGGGTCCTAAGCGAGGCACACGCAAGGAGGTTGGTTCTGGTGGTAGCCACGATGATGGCGTATTGCTGCCCTCGATGTTTGGAGGCGTCTGTGTAGATAACTGCATGATCCCCACCGAGGGTGGTGGTTAGCGCTTGAGCCAGTGCTTTTCGGTGACCCTCGTCATGTGAGGGGTTCATATTTCTAAGCAAAAGGAGCATCTTTAGTTTTAGTCACCAAGAGTCTGGGAGTACGTCAAGCGGAGTGATATTCTGGGCTGCCCAACCAATCTGGTGAAGCATGCGGTTACCCATCGCAGTTCTGAGTCGGACCTTCTGGTTGGAAAGATGGCCTTCTATCATCTCTTTTACCGTGTTGTGTAGCCCCGTGCTAGCAGCCTCTGTGTGGACGCACTCATGAAAAGAACAATGGCCGGACCTTCTGGTTGGAAAGATGGCCTTCTATCAGCTCTTCCACCGTGTTGTGTAGCCCCGTGCTAGCAGCCTCTGTGTGGACGCACTCATGAGAAGACGAATGGCCTGCTCGACGGTATTCTAATCATTATATAAAGCATCTCTATGCCTTCCTTGTCGAGAAGACAGGGGGTTGACATAAGTAACTCTCGAGAGGACAAAAGCTTCAGTTAATCGAAAGGTACCGGATTCCTTTAGGCCTAGCTTATTGGTGGCAACTCGCCTGATCATGTGTATGATTTGATTAATGCTGTTTTTGAGGCGCTGCAAGGAGACGTCACTCTTGGTGTTAGCCTCGAGATGTAGGCTCAGGATCGTGATGCTGGGGCTTCGAGTGATGGCCTGGCCATCAAGGAGTATTTGAATGTATTCCTTGATTTGGCGTGAGGGCGGACGACAAGGAGCTGTAAGTGTTTACGTGAACACTGGAGGCCACAGGGTCTAGCACATTGGCTTACTAGAAGTGAGATGCCATGCATTGGTGTGAGCTTCCTTGAATTTTTTAAACTCTAATCCCATGAGAAAGGTGCGCACAGGGCCACTAGATGGGCGTGAGTGGTCGCGTAACGCTTTCAAGTGGCATTCAGCGAGAACGCAGAGGGTAAACCCGTAGATGTGCTTGGTGAGTACACCACCTTTCTTCCCAGTCTTCGCGTGGGTTCGTAGCTAAATCGGTAAGACAACGGGCTCTCGCTTTGTTAGTCTATTTGTTCCAGGTTCGATTCCCGGTGGTGCCAGTATTCTTTTATTTGTTCGCTGGAGTTTTCTGGTGACACCAACGGTCGCGAAAGAACCCTTGGGGGGTAGAGGTAAAAAGCTTTGCTTTAAAACTGGTTTTGTACGAAATGAAACAGCGCGTTTAAAAAACAGCAGACACGGAGTCGAGGAGGTTTGTTGAGCAGGTTTGCCATTTGCCGCCAACTACAGCAGGACTATGACTTTAAAAACTAGTTGTAAAAGTTTCGGCGCTTGTAGTTTGTAATACTCAGAAAAGTTTTGTGCTCATAAAAAAAAAGCAACAGTTTACCTTTGAAGAAGTATTCTTGCCTGAAGTAGTGGCATTCATAGCTGCGTTCCTACCAGCCGCCGATGCTGCTGTTCTACGCCTTAGGAGCCGGCGTTCGCGCGAAAGGTGTGGCTGTTTCAAGCGATTCGCAACTGTCGTCAGCTTTGACAATACATTGCTCTGCCGAATGAGCAGCGCCGCAACTCCTAATTCGCAGACAACTTCCCCGCACAGAGCGCCGTCATTTGTGTTTTCATGCTCACTGTGCGGCAATGAATTGATAACCCACCCAATTCGCAACTCTGGTTATAAAACATTCCACTCAGGGCAGCGTAAGTGCACGCGAGGCATGCAGTTCAGGGAGAAACGTATTTTCGATCGCTTCTTCCAACACCCCGCGTAGGCAAATGCATTCATGTAAATCAAAAACGAAAACGAAACTGCCTGCAATCCATAGCAACTTCCACAAGCCATCGAGCCCCAATCCGAATCCAGAACTACCCATCACGCCCATTGAGGCATACGATCGCAGCGCCAAATTTCTCTCTGGTTGTTATTGTATGAAACTCTATGGCCCATGGCTACATGTTTGGATGGACAACTCTGGTATATCATAAATACATTTCATCTTTTGCAGGCTACACGGGCCAGAAGTTTCCATGTGTGAGCGCCGGATACATGAAAAATAGCTTGTCGTCGCTGCTCAATAGAGAAATAAAGTAGAAAGAAGTGCAGACTGAACGCTTTGTTTTTCTTTTTTGCATGTCTGCATGAGGCAGAATTTTTAGTCACATGACATGCACTACTACTGCCACCCCATAAACTCGTGTATTGGTGGCGCGATAAAATGTATATTCTTGTTCAACCTGCAATGATCGCAAAAACCTTTGAAAGAAATCGCAGCTGAAACACATTGGGCACTCGTAAAAGTCTCGACGAATTTCAACTGAAACACATTGAGCACTCGTGTAAAACTCAACAAAATATCAACAGAAACACAGGGGGCCCTCGCAAAATCTCAACAAACTATCAACAGAAACACATTGGGCAGTCATAAAAACCTCGACCAAATATCAATACAAAATTCAGTTGAGACTCAACCGAAAGACAACAGAAACTCCATGGGAATTCGACATAACAAATTCAACGGAAAATCAATAAAACCATGGTGGCCACTTTTCCTGAAAAACTCAACAAATCCTCAACAGAATCACAACAGAAATTCTTTGGTTACGCAACAATGTTTGTTAAGTGAATTCAACAAAATTTTTTATGAAACTCAACAAACATTTTTGTAAGGGAGTGTTCGTAGCGTTGTCTGTCGGGCGCTGCCATCGTCACAAGTCCTCGTGCGTTAGTTCTTGAATTGGGGAGCAAAGACCCTGAGTTCGGGCTACAGACGTCGATTTCATGAATCCCGTTGGCCGCGGGTTCTAGCGCGTGATAAGGCGGTTGAAAGTGTCAGAGATGTGATATCGTGCTGGCGAAACGTTCCGGGCCTGACAGTCATAGAGAATTTTCAGCGCCAAGTTCGGAAATCCGTTAAATTCAGCAGCCGGGCCTCCGACGAAGGGAGAAGGGCCGCCAGTTCTGCCCTTTCTCTAGACTGTACTTTGGTTCTTTCGTTGTTTATTTAAAAGACCCCAAACCAATGTGCCCATTTTCAGTCGCATATTGTAATGAGACGGCCTAGGAAGAATAGATGGATTAGTGTATACACGCTACGAGTGCCGACCTTTTTTGTTATATCTACTCATTTTTTTCCTTTTCAAAATGCCCCTTTCGTTCTAATACATATAAACATTCCTATTTGGCCTTTTGTTGTATGTGTTGGCACGGCGTGCCAACGTATTCTTTTATCCTTTCCAATCGCCTACACATGATAGTGCTCCCCGCCTCTTCTTACCCCGTAAAGTTCTGGCCTTTGATGAGGTCCTTGTGTGTAGGTTGCTGGTTTCACGGCATGAAAGTCTCGGGATCGAACCCCAGGACCACTTTGAGCTTTTTTTTTTCTCTTAAGGCCCGCATTCAGAATACCTACTCGTAGGCTCCTTGCCTAGTTGCCGCTGTCTCTCCAAATTGTTGCCCTAAAATTTTTGCCTTCTGTTCTATGATGGTGATACTTTTCCGCTAACGCTCCACGGCAGAACTACAAGACTTGATAGCTTCTTTGTTATTAGGCCACTGGTTCGAATGGAAAAATAAAAGGAGGAAATTGTGTTGAGCCCCTGTTCTGACCCGCCCTGTGGGGAATCAGCCAGTCGCCTTTTCCTGTCCTCTTCTTCACTCTGTCTTTCCTGTTTTCTTTACTAACACTTTCCTGGCGTCTTTTCGCTTGCACATTTCTCTATTATTCTTCAGGCGGTGAGGGTTAACCCTGTGCGAGGACATTACCCTAGATTCAAACCATAGGGTTCTAGTGGCGAGGTACAGGTAACGTGTGCTGCAAAGCCATGTTTCCTTGTTAAGCTCGGTGGTGGATGACTGGCCTTGCTACCGAATTGATTTCATATTATATGACTCCTTTCTACATTCCTGCAAAACACATCTATCCACCCAATAAAAGGCGTCGCACCAAACCACTCCGCACCCAACCACCTCAGGGAGCTTTCAGCAAATACCTAGTGTTACAGTCGACCGACGAAAAACCTATCCCTGACCTCTCATTCTTCTTCATTGCCAAATGGATTGAAAACATTGTTGGGAAAGAATACAATGCCAGAAAGACTCCGTCTGGAGACCTCCTTGTTGAAGGTATGCGAAAAAAACAGTGAGAACCTCCTGGAGCAAGAAAGAATTGCCTGCTTTACCGTCACTGTTATGCCACACGACACGCTAAACACTGTCGAAGGTGTTATTTCTGACAAAGAACTCCCGCATGAGACAGACTATGATTTCCTGAGGGACTGCATCACCAAGGTTGTTGGCGTCCGCAGAGTTACTAAGAGAAGAGATGAAGCAGAAATCAAGAACCGACACATAATTCTAACACCTGCTAGTTCTTCCTGGCCCGAAACAGTGACGGCAGCTTTTATTAGCTGTCTTGAATGCACCAATATTACGAACCCGAGACGATGCTTCAAATGTCAACACTATGGTCACGGAACTCGAGCTTGCCGTGGCAAGCTAACCTGTGCTAAATACGGCGAAAATTATCACTGTTCTGATGACTTCGAAAACACAATCATGAAATGACCGAACTGCAGTGGCACACACGCTGCATAGTCACGATCTTGCCCTCATTCAAGGAAGAAACACATATCATTTAGATCAAAGGAAGCGTAAACGTCAGTTTCCATTAAGCACGCCAAAAGCACAAGATGTTTTCGGCTGCATCCTATGCAGACGCCACCCGCCGGGGATTGGGCCGACATTTCATTAGTATTATTCATTAGCTTGATTAGCTTCTACGGGTTGAAAGCGTTTTAGCCAAACCGGAGTGGAGACAAGTGCTGTTCTGGAGAGCTGAGTAGTTATTTTTATTACGCGGACATCTTAGACGTGCGCATAAGTCTCGAACAACAGGCGTTTTCTACTTCACCTGAAAAGCGGCCACCATGGCCAAGGTCGAACCCCCGACCTTGGGCTCAGCAGCACAACTCCTTAGAAACAGAGCCATCGTGGCTATTACCAAAATTTAACTTTTAGGGCGAATCTTCGTATGCGCTAATTATGGCGACTGTCCCGTCGAAAAGACTCCCTGCAGGAAAGTCTCCTTCAGTCAACGGGGTTTTTAAGAAAAGCGATGATTTTAATAAGCAAAGCCACATCAATGGCTTATACAAAACGCTTCCAGTGGTCGCAAGGGTACCTGGGTCCTTTTTATCATGAAACCAACGTCATCCGGTTGTGCCATTCCGACGCTGCTTGGATTTTGTATATACCTGAGGTGGCATAGAAAAAAGCTCGGCATTTTACCCATCTGTCTTAAGGAGGGGCTGAAATTTTTGTTCATCGTGAAGAATTTGTTCCCTCAGTGACCTTTTACAAGATGATTCACAGTCTTCGATAACGGCTGTGCTATCAACGCTCTTTCCTGTCTGCCACTGACGCAAGCGGATTGCCGTAAATGTCACGATTTTTATGGCAACTCCTTTTCATTGACAGGCTTAACATACGGCCTTGACACGAAACTTCTCCCTGGGGGCATACCCGGCAGCGTGTAAACAGGTCCTGCTCTAACCTCGCAGTAGAAGTTATAATTTCGCAAATAATTTTTTAAACAAGTGGTTTTGCGTGTCCACCGTGCTATATGACGCTTCCATACTAGTTCAAGGTATGGACACCATCCGACTATTTTTATGCTTTCACCATACCACAACACGCCAATTAGCACTATTGCCTTCTGCCGCGATACATTGTAGAATATGCGGCATGTGTGCAAAAGTGGGAAGGGCATTGCTTTTTTTATTTCTAAATACTGCGATCTCGTAACGAGACCTTAGCAGGATGGGTTACATCTTTGTAACGAGTACATAACATGACACACTTTGCAGCAATACTCCGGCTAGGTTAAACTTTATTCACTTCTTCTTCGGGGTTAAGGCGTTTACCCACGCGCGATTCGTTGATAAAATCTTGACAAGAATTTAATTCTCTGCAACTATAATGGACAACTGAAAACAAATACAAGCAAAGTAGTGCACACAATTTCTTTATTTATGGGATATCATAAGCCAGCAAGGTAGACGCGTCACATTTACGTACTCATACGCGACTATGGGTTGCATATCTAGGTCAGTTTATTCCAATGTCCCTTCGGCAGGCTCTACCTGCCGAAGGGACACCGGAGGGCACGGAGGACATGCGCATGTGAGGGACCACGGCTTCCCTATCCTCGCGCCACCGCCTGCGTCGCCAGTGGCGCTTCTGGCGCCCGCAAAGGTGGCAGCCGAAACAAAGGGCACCTGGAATGGTGCCAAGTTCTGGTGGCCCGGCACAACAGGCGCTCCCCGACGATGGATGTAGGACTCTTCCAATCTGCTTCGTAGCGCAAGGAACGGGTCCTTCATCCAAACATCCAGAGAGGCCGAAAAAAACCCTCCGAGTGGTCAAGCCCCAAAGGACTATACATAAACAACACACTCCAGTAGCTACGAACACTTCATAAGGGAAGAGAAAACAATTTCATGGATTGCTGAGGACTTCTTCAACATATTGACGATTTATACGAGATACTCAATGCCAGATGTCATGTTTCTGCAGGAACCTCACCGTAACCATATATAGAGAAACTTTCTAAGTAGATATATTTTATTCAGACGGGACAAGGCTGGCTGCACAGGCTCTTCTGGTGGTGTGGCAATATTCGCTCGGAAATCATTAGCATGCCACCCTATCAGGTTGAACACAGTCCTTGGGTCTGTAGCAATTTGCACAAAAATATTCTATAGCTTGGAATATGTATTCTCTATTTGCATTCCTCCCGATTTTGCACTTTCTAGATCAGACTTCGAGGCGCTGCTTTACCAGCTGGCGTAACCATACATCCTCACAGGCGAACGTAATGCGCACAATTCTTTTTGGGGCTCTTCTCGCCCGGATGCCCGAGGTCTCCTGATAAATTCCTAACATCCCCCGGAGCACGCGCTTTTACTCTAAATTACTCCTGTCTCGATTCCTCTCAAAAAGGAACACCGGTTTTCAGGTACAGTGTGGGATGAAAAAATGTACATTAATTCCACACATTAAACAAACCAAAAATGAATGCCTAAAAGCAATCAACATTCTGAAAATTCTGTCAGATCAGTCTTAGGTAACAGACAAGCAACTCCTGTTGCGTGGTTTTACGAGCCTGCTGGGGTGTCGATTGAACTATGGAAGTGCTGTTTATGGGTATGCAACAAAACCGGCCCTAAAAATGCCCAGCCCAGTGCTGCATATTAGGCTTCGCCCTACGTGTGGCGCTTTTCTTACTAGCCAATTCAAGGGCTTCAACGCCGAGTGTGCTAAATGGTCCCTACATCACCAGAGGGTTTACATACACCTGTTATACGCCTCGAAAATCATGGCCCTCACAAACCACCTTTTTATTTCCATCATTATTATTACATCCTCACAACGACTATTTTTAAATTGTCCCTGCATTTCTCTGCTTTTTTCACTTAGAATGAGAGAGAAAACTTCTGAGCTCAAGGTCCCCTTTATAGACATGTACAAGACCCCCATCATTAATTTCACACCACCTTGGAATGTTCACCATGTGTCGTGTGGTCTGTCGTGTACGCAACTCGATAAAAACAGGGCACCAAGGATTACGATTCTGCAACAATTCCTATTTTACAGGGTAAGCACTGATGTGCAGAATTTTACAGCGATGCGTCAGACTTCCACCGCTGTGTCTTGTGCTGCGCACGGTAAGAACTTTCGGGTCTGTAAGACGATGAATATCTATAACAGTATTTTTACGGCAGAAGCTTGCGGAATATTACTGATTTTACATCACATTATCCAACACCAAATACCAGTCTGTTGTGTACACGGACTCCCTCAGTGCTGTAGGTGCTTTGGCCTCGATGAAGCGATCTAAACATTCTGAAGTAATCTTGCTTTAAGGCCATTATATGTGCATATACCTCAAACCTGGAAATAACTATATGTTGGATGCCAGGCCACTCCGGAATCTCTGATGATGAGGTTGCGGATAAAATGACTGGCGGTGCTGCGCTGCAAGACACAGTTGACAAAGAACACTACCCTACACGGACATCAAACCAGACGTAGGACAAAACCCTCGCAAAACATGGCAAACACGCTGGAGTGAACAAACAGACAACAAGCTACAGGTAATAAAACCACACTTACAACCATACACCACTGACACACGCCACAGATGCACAGAAGTTGCCTTTTCTAGGGTACGAATAGGGCACACACATGCAACGCACTCTTATCTACTCGCGGAATCTTCAAGACGCTTGTGTAGCAGGTGCGCAGATGCCCTATCTATAGTTGAAACACTTATTCAATGCAAGTCACTCGACACAACACGACACACACTTCCCCCAACTCTAGAACCAACACATTCCACTGCACCCATCGTTGTTTTTGGGCGACGACACTGGTTTCTGTTACGTCTTTTCACGTATTTGTGAGATGTGAGTTTTTTAAGCCTCATTTCCTAATATGCATAATCAACACTGGCCCTATACACCAGCCACCACCATTGTTTTCAACTGATCTTTGGTTCTTATTGAGCGAATTTATTGTTCTGTACTTCACTCCTCATACGTAACCACTGATTTTGCGCTATTTGCCCCATTGGCCCTGCGCCATAGAAATCCAACCATCATCATCATCATCATCAATATCGTAATCATCGTTACTTAGGTAACACATTCGCACTCGCTCACTGGGTCTTTGAGACCCCTGCGCGGCAGGAGTGGTGAGGGTCTATCCATAGTTTACATATTGATCACATGCAAGGCACCCCACACCACACGACAGACTTTCCAGAGATCTACTGGCGATAAATCCCATTACACCCATCGACCTTCTTAGGCGATAAACCGATGTGTTCTGTCAAATAGATTTTTGAGTATTTATGACAAGTTCAATTTCTGAATCTCATATCGTATCATGCATAACAACCTGGCCCTCTACACAAACCATCTTCATTGTTTTTTATTTGTTTATGCCTCGTTGCTAATCAATTTTAGTATTCACTTTTATTTTATGTTAGCTATGTGTCTGTTTTTGGGGCTTTTTTTTGTAGTTGGCCTTGCACCATTAAAATCAGCCATCATCACCATCGCCAAGTGTGCATTTTTGTGTACATGCTAAGCGTTCCTCACTGGTGCTTTTCCAGAAATTTCCTTTTTTTACGTTCCTTTGTGATCCTGGTATTTTGCAATATTGGCGTAAGGGCGGTGTATAAGAGAGGTGTTTTCTAGCGTGTACTTTGCCTCCTCTTTAGCTGTGTCCCGGTCGTAATGATCGCTAGTGCGATGAATTCCTTATCTTATTGTGCCTGTTCATCCTAGTTCTCATTTTTTCTGATTTTGTTACGCCATAGACGCGTTTCAATTTTGCCCGCGGTGACCATGGCTCTGATGGAGACGGAAAGCAATACCACTCGCGTGTTGAGATTTTGGAGCATGTTTAAGATGCCAAGGTGGTCAAAATTCACTTGGAGCCCTCCACTACGTCGCCGCTAGTAGCCCGTCGTTCGCTTCGCTAAGGTGACCCTGCGAAATCGGACAACTTAAAGAAATGTGACCATTTCCTAGGAAAATCTTCCCAATAATCCCGTAATCAGTTTTTCTGCAGATACGCGGGTTCATCCTCAGAGTTAGTCGGAAAGAATACTTCCGTCTGTATATGACCGTGTTTTAATCATCTTCACGCTGTAACTGGGTGAATGCGTTTTGGGTAGCGCTATTGAAATTTTGGCGGCCGTGTTTTCCCTAATTTGCCTGGACGTTTTTTTCAAAAAAACCTGTGAGGCTAAGCACGCTGTCATTTTGATTTTGTTAATAGCTTCCGGCAACTGGACGAGGATTACAAATTGCCATAAGATGAAAACATAAAAACATCAATGCCCAACGCGAAAGAACTAAAGTGAAAAAAGCGCTGGAGGGTGAGGAAAAACTGCTGTTGCAAAAAAATTGGTTTGTGCTTCCTGAGATACCGGCCTTCTTATTCCAAGTCACCAGAATTCTGCGCTGTCTCCATGATCAATATACGCTGGTCAAGGGGATTGGCCTGGGTGGATGGTGTGTAGTGTGAGTCTGTAGATATTGGCATGCGGTGGCTTCCTCTGCACATAGAGTTTGCGCGGTGGTGGTTCCTTCTGACGTGAGACGCTGCTTCATTATTTCGCGCTCATGGAGAGGTGGCGTTGTGGAACTTCTTGGTCTGGCGGGTACGGTGCTCAGTGGTATGCGTTCAAGAAGTAGCACGTGCTTTCTGATTTGCACCAGGACATTCTGCCATGGCATCATGCAGGTTTTACACGCGTAACTATCCCTTGGTTAGGAAGTGCACCGTCGTGGAGGGCTCCGGAACAACGCTGACACCGGCGAACTTTACAGTGCGGCAAAATCTCGACGCAAAAAGTCCTATCGATCTGTTTTTCGATTAGCTTTTATTGTTCTTTCGTGTACCTAACGACATCTGATATCCTAAAGTATTTGAATTGCAGTGCAGCTTACTCTGTGGCCCTCCTAATGTTTAGTGCAGTTTTTGTTACAATTTTTCAATATGAGAATTCTGTGGTATTTTTCTGTGAAGAATCCAACACTTAAAGCCCATTGATTGCTAAACAGGTGATAGGAAAAAATATCAGGCTCAAGGTCACTGCCCTCCCTCTCGCAATCTTTCTCGAACCCGTGCCTCCTACAATCTGCACAGATGGTTCACCAAAAGGTGAGGTATCGCGTTGAGCGGATATATGTCGCTCCCTGCCATGAAAAGGGACACTAACGCTATTCTCTTCGCCGCATTGGTGACGATCGCGGTCCTGGAGTGCGGCCCCGGAGACCTGGGCCTACAGAGGCGCCTGTTCCTGGATAATCTGCTGTGGGAGTTGTCTCGACCCCACGACAACGAGGATTCCTCGAAGAATAGCAGTAGCGACAGGGAAGATGACGACGACTCTGATTCCAGCTCAAGCAGTTGCGGATACAAGTCATCTGGGAGCACTTGAAGTAGCAGCAGCAACGATGATTTCGGAGAAGAGTCGGACGGACCTCCACCGTCGGTCGGTAAGAAGACCTTGTCCGACCGTCCACAGGAGCAAAATACTGCTGCAAACCAGTCGATCGATTACCCCGCAACATTGGGAGGAGCCAAGGCGAACCTCACCGGCAACGCCTATGCCGTGGCACAACGCAGCAACACTACTTACAAGCGTCTGGGAGAACACTTTAAAGATAGGTAATAAATTATATTCATGTTTTTTGTATGTGGTGCAATAGTCCTGTACTGGATAGGCTTTCCTGTGTTATTTTTGCATTAGTAGCGTCGCTTTCATCAATAATTTTTTATAAACGTCACGTTATTGGCAATATCATTTTCGGTTGATTGTTTTTTGTGGATATATTGCACCGAGTTTCCGAAAAGTGCAGTGACAACTAGCCAAAGAATAAACAACTGAATGGCAGTTCTTTTATGGAGTTGTTTTCTAGGTAGTAAATTTGTGTCCCCTTTCGCTGAACGTACAGGTTATTCCTAGAGCACAGCGATGTGACACATAGCGCCGTCTAGGGACACGCGGTAGCATGTCTTCAAGTGTTTGTGTAACCCTGCTTTACTGTGTGATATCGTAAAGTAAAGATTGCGATTCTGGGTAGGAAGCTTTTGAAGGCAGTTTAAAATCCCGTGTGATTATTATTTTCTAAGAGTGTACATCTTTGCTCCCTTTTGAGGAGGTCATTTTTTCTCACGCATGAAATCAATTGATGGCCTCATTGTTAATTATAAATACATTACAGGTTATTTTGTTCCCTGTAGGTTATTTTCATCAACAGTTCTTTTTTTTGTACATTTTGACGTTTTTCAACTTTCATGTCAATTTCATGACATTTTAATTTGTTTTCACTTTACGTTGTTTTGTCCTCTGCAGGTGGCTGTTAGGACAAGTGAGCGAAGGTCTACATAAATTATAAGCTGTCGGCATGCGTACCTTATTTTTTCCATTTCAATTTTTGCTGCGTTTGAAGTTCGCGCTTGCTGTAATTGATTCAAATTGGGATGGCTCTGTGTTGCTACGTATGTTTATATGTGTAAAACCCCCCTAGCTAGCTGACGTGCCAACTGGCTGTGTCCACAAGAAAACCTACATAGACAAGTGAAATGCGGATGCGAAAATATGAACCGAAACACACAAAAAGCGCAATTCCGCCTTCATGCAGATTACATTTCCGCCTAGGTTAGTTGCAGTACCAAAGTAGGTAAATGTGGCTTTGCAAATATAGGAACAGTATGCCGTTATTTCACCTCCACAAATAGAAACATTGAAGTTTGAGTGTTGTGGTTGGTATTCTTCTGTTGGCATTTCATTTGTCCATGACTGTACTTCGCTATAATAAACCTGTAGACTACGCACCCTGCAGCAACGCCGTAATACACGCAGGTAATTGCCTCATGCTCATAATCTGCTCATTTTTGTCGCACTTGCAGATGGCCTCGGTCCTTCCAAGCAGTTTCGAACCCTTTCTGCCGAGGGCAACGCTCTCGTCACCATTGACGATCCCGCTGTTCAACAAGCCGACGCAGAATCTTCGGCCGCCTCCTGCACATCATTACGGGAACCTCATCGGAGAATTACCCTATCCGGCATTTGATCTCCCGGATCTGCTGGGAGGACCAGTCCTGCCGGCGTTCCCGTCGTCGTTGGATGATTGAATGACATGAGAAAGCGGCGCTTACGAACCAAACACCGGCGCTGCGCTCGCATCACTGCTTTCGCGAAATGCATCGGCACTGATAGTTTTGTTCCATACAGTTCAAATAAAAATATAGCGGCTTCCCGGAATTGTCGCTTTGTTCTGTAAATGACAACTAATCCTTGAATAAGAGAACACCCCAATATTGAAATTACTGAAGGTTGCTTTCAAGTCTGCCACATTAGTAGTCACAGAGATAAAGAACTATGAAAAAAATTTTCCTTACGTTCGGTTATTCCTAACCGGGAGATTTCAGGTCGCATACAAAATATTTGGCATGAATAGCTGTCTATTCCCCTGTCAAAGACGCGATAGCAACTGCCTAGAAAAAGTAATTTTTTTATAGCAAATAGGTATTCAATGGTGCACCATTACAACAGAACAATGATATTGAAATATAAAATGCTTGCGTTCAGCGTCCTTCAAAGCTTGCCGCTGTCGCGTTCCTGCACTCCCTCCCAGCGGTTACCTCGCCGAAGATTCCTTTCTACAGGCCACCTTCACACTGCAGTCGCATCCGCCGTAAAAGGTGTATTTACCGCAATCTGGGTAACTGCTGGAACTTCCGCATACGTCGATAGCAATCGATTATGTTCACATTAAGCCCTTCGATAAGATGCGTATTTTACGACCGCAAAATCACCGCTCTGGGCCAACTGCGTTTGACATTTCATGTGCAGAGCACTTTATGGGCTGAGCTCGCCTGGTCGCCGTAACTCGTAACGGTCGATGCTAGTCAGAATTAGGCGGCGCAGCGAGATAAGGGATTCAAGTACAGCCTGATTTACCGCCGTCAGGTGCTCACGTTGAGGCTTCAAAATCCACGCGGTTTAAATAGTCATAACCGTTTAAACCTCGTGAACTACTGGCGCTTGTCACACAGCTTCCCATTGTTTAGCACAAAGAAAGCTGTAGGTACAGTGATGGACAATTCAAATACTAACAAGTGTGCCAAGCTGGGCGAGTCGGTAAGGATTCATGATTAGAAAGAGCGCAAGAGACGGGACGAGGAAACTGACAAGGACGGGCGCTGACTGACGACGAAATTTTATTGAAAGAAACAACGAAATATATACGAAAAGCAAGAGCACAAGCAGAGCAAGAACGGCAAACAAAGGTTACAATAAGATTATTAAACAGAGGTGTCACCTTCCGCAGCCTTGCTGCATGCAAAAGAGAAGTTGTTTGGGCGGCGTGGCTGCGGAGGGTGACACCTCTTTTTAATAATCTTATTCTAACCTTTGTTTGCCTTTATTGCTCTGGTTGTGCTCTTGCTTTTCGTATATATTTCGTTGTATCTTTCAATAAAATTCAGTCGTCAGTCAGCGCCTGCCCTTGTCAGTTTCCTCGTCCTGCCTCTTGCGCTGTTTCTAATCGAATTCGAACCGTGGAACGCACGGCCGAAGATACCAGTGCCGCCACCTGGCAGTGGCCGAGGAAAACGCACGCACATGCGCAGTGGAGATGTAGGGCGCGAGGCTGTGTCCCACTGTGATATGTTGCCCGCTGCTCGCTCTAATGCTTGCGTTGTCGCCATGCCGCAAGAGCGCTGAAAACAATTGTTAGCGATGCGGCGCGAGACAGCATCTGCGGCCACTGCGTGCTCGACTCAAACGAGCGCCTGACCCCCGTGTGTGCCGGCGTCATATTGCCGACATAGCTTATAATGTGGAATGCAGTAACTTGAACAAATAAGGATGGGCGCCTGCGTCACGCTCACACCATACTCATTGTTGCCCGCTCCGCTGGTTTCTACAAGCACTGAGGTGCCTGACAAAAAAAAGAGAAAATCGGGCCCTCAAAATTGTTGTGGAGGGGCAACTGGTCTATTCAATTTCCTTTATTCTTAATTTGAGTAAATATTAGAATTATGCTAGTAAATGTCCAAGCCCACAGAATGCTTGCAGTTAATGTAAATCACCGAAGACAAATTCTGGTGGTATATCTATTGTTTGCTACCAGCACTGAATTCGCGAAATAACTCAGACATGACTCCGCTTAACAAACACGAATTCTTGGCGGCCAGCTCATTGTTCAATTCTCGATCCACTGCACCACGAACGCAAAACAATACAGTGCCATCAGGACTTAGGGGGCACGCATTTATTTTTGCCTCTATTTCTGTGCGCTGGTTTTCTTCAAGAAAGCATGATGAGTTCTACAGTATGCCTTACGAGAGCCTACACGCGTTTCCCCGCAAGCACTAGCCACAGCTTTAAGCAATTACGCTCCCATTGCTTTACACGCGACCAATACCTTTAGCTGCCGCGGTGGTGGTACTTTCAGTGCTTGTAGCACTCTTGCTGCATGGCGACAGGGCAAGCATTCGAGAGAGGAGAGGGCGACATATCGCAGTGAGACACGCAGCCTCGCTCCCTACATCTCAGCTGCGAATATCCGTGTTTTCTATGGCCCCTGCCAGGTGACGGCACCAGTATCTTCGGCTGTATGTTGCGCTGTTCGTATTACAATTGTCCATGACTTTTTATTTTAGGCAAAATCTGTGTGTGTATCCTGCAGCCCCCGCATTCCGTCAGTTAGGAATGCTCTTTGGGTTTGTTTTTACGATAGTAAGCAGCAAAAGTGGCCACGCAAAAAAAAATGGTGCGTTCGAAATAACGCAGAAAGGTTGCAGCCACGCCCGAAAAAAAATAGTGCATTCCAAATGCTGCAGAAACGTTGCAGCAGAGGAACAAAGAAAGTGGCACGTTCGAAATGCCGCAGAAAGTCTCCAGCCACGCAAAAAAAAAAGAATACGCGTTCAAAATGACGCAAAAGAGCATACGAATTTAACGCAAGCACAAGAAGAACAGAACTCCCGCTGGCGATGTTGCAGGAATGAAGCTCGGGAACACTGCGAAGGCAGGAAGTTTGAAAGGGATTAAGTGGCAGCAGTGAGCGGATAAAGGCGCTGAATTTCATTATGGCGAATCACTGACAGTTATCTGCACTTCCGACAGCTTTCACATTCATAGGAACGGTTGCAATTTTTTGACATGGCGCCGATCAGCAAGCGGCCGTTAGAGGAGGTCGAGGTTCTTCTTCAGTCCAAAATGAGCTTATCGTCGTCTACGCGCTTAACCGACGCTGGCGTCGTAGAAGAATTGTGCACGGTCCCAGCAATGTTTCAAATGGTCGTGGACACCGCTGTTGCTTGTCTGAAGTTGCACACCTGCCTCGACGACGTTATGGTATTCTCCCGGACTTTCCACGAACACCTTCCAAGGTTCGAGTCTGTACTCCAGGCCATTCATACGTCAGGGTTAACGCTGAAGCCCGAAAAGTGCCGCTTCACGTACGAGGAGATCAAGCTTTTGGGACACGTCGTCAACGCCGCGGGGGTCCAGCCTGACCCGGCGAAAACTTCAGCCAGAGCTAAATTCCCAAGACCGAAAGACAAGAAAGGCGTGCGAAGATTTCTTGAACTCTGCGCGTACTACCGGCGCTTCGTCGCTTCGTACTACCCGGCACTTCACACGGATTTCAGAGCCACTACCGAGATATAGCTTACCGTTTATCACGGAGCACTCCGCTCGGACAGCAACCGGGAGGGCCATTGCGCATGCGTTGTGCGGTTGGCCGCGAACGGCATTGGCTCTGGTTGCGCTGAGCGGGCCGCTGATACCGGAGCCTTCCGTCGAAAACGGTTAGCTAAAACTCTCTATTACGCGCTTGACGAAAGATAGCACCCCTTTCAGCTGGGAAAACGCCCAAGATACAGCATTCTGTGAGCTGCAACGATTGCAAAACCCGCTTCAGAACGCCCAAACATAAATGCATACGGAGGCCAGTGATATTGGCTGGGGGCCGTCCTCGTCCAAAAGCAAAGTGGTTGCGAAAACATAATCACCTTTGCGAGCGGTGGTCTGACAAGGGGGACAAGGGAAGAAAAAAAATAGACCATCTCCCCGAAGTGAACTAAGTGGTGATGCAAAGCATCTCAGAGTTCCCTCTGGGGCCATCCCTCTGGCCCCAGAGGGAACTCTGGGGCAACCCCTCTTGTCATCTCGGTAGGTGGAGCTTGCGCCTGCAAGAATTCGACGTTACAATAGTCTATAAATCCGGCAGGAAACACCACGACGCCGACTGCCTGTCTCGCACCCCAGTCGACCCACAACCACAAGATACCGACGAAGACGGCGCATTCTTCGGAGTAGTGACGGAAAGCGACCTCGCCGCCCAGCAGCGTGCTGACACGTCATGATTGACTATCTGGAAGGATGCAAAGTCAGCGTGCCGAGGGCGTTCAAACGCACTTTACCTGCATTCAGCCTCAAAAACTCTGTTCTCGTGAAGACAAATTCCCTGGAACAAGAACAAATTGTCTTCTTGTCATCCCCGCAGAATTTTGTGAAAAACTTTTCAAAGCCTGCCACGACGACCCGTCTTCCGGACATCTTGGCACAGCACGCACTATGGGAAAAATCAAGGTGAAGTGCTATTGGCCTCGCCTTACAACCGTTGTGTCGCACTACAAACGAGAAATTAAAGCAAGAACAAAAAGAACAAAACTCCCACTGGCGCAGTTTCAGGCAGGGAGCAAGGAGCATTTCAAAGGCGGTAAATTTGGATTGCATATTCATCAACAGAGGAGTGAGACAGTGCGGCGAAGAGCATGATGGGTGGTAGCACGATAACGACTCCACAACCTTTTATGACGAATCACTGCTCTGCACTTCCGACAGCTTTCACATTGAGTGGAACAGCTTTAATTTTTAACAGGACGTCATCGGTCACACTATGGAATTTTTTGCTTAAAGGAAATTCATTGTTGTTCCGCTGTGTGAAGAAGGATCACCAACGAAGTTGTGGAACGGAGCCCCAACTTGTGCGGCAATATTTTTTTGCCGGGGCACAGTCGAATGAGTGCACAAAAGAATACACGTTTGTTTGCCATTCGCGATTGTGCATACTTTCTAGTTAATTACTTAAATGAACCTTGACCCGCCGCGGTGGCTCAGTGGCTAAGGCGTTGCGCTGCTGAGCACGAGGTCGTGGGTTCGATTCCCGGCCGCGGCGGCCGCTTTTCTGATGGAGGCGAAAAGCAAAAACGCCCGTGTGTACGAGATTTCGGCGCACGATAAAGATCCCCAGGTGGTCAAAATTAATCCGGAGCCCTCCACTACGGCGCGCCTCATCGTCTGCGTTGCGTCGGCGCGTTAAACCCCACAATCAATCAATCAATCAATGAACCTTGAACGGATCAGGGGAAGTATTCTCTTGTTTTGTCGTTTTTGTGCCCGTTTGGAAAGTGTCCTTTTTAAACAAGTCCTTATTGGCTGAAAGCGAACAAACTGATGTGATGTAATGCAAGCGCGGCGGAGCTAGTTCGCGTTTTATTTGGACCAGACGATTTGAATTTGAAAACGACGAAGGTCCAGCATACATTTTCCGGTTATCGCCTTGTTGTTGGCTCGCCGGCTGAACAGGTGGTCGAGATTTAAGGTAGACCCGTTCTAAACGTCTCCAGAAGCATTTACGCCTCTCTAAGTAGACTGTCGGTGTCTTTACTTCGAGCTCTGGGACGAACTTGGCCGGCTGAAACGCGGGCTCAGTGTCGAGGACTAAGAGATATGAGCGATTTGTTTTTTCGCTACACATGGCTTTCATTCCAGTGCAGAAGCGATATCAATGTCGCAACTCCCTCCGTGAGCCTGTGCATCCACGCGGTAGCCATCACGCAGTGAAATAAATGATCGTCAGCGAGCTCGATTTCTCTCGAGCGGACTCGGCACTCGGCATGAAATGTTTATCCTTTTATTGGTGCTTGGCTATTACAATTACCAGCTTAACGCTCGTAGGCTACACGCGCAACAGGTACGTCGTCAAGAAACGGAAATCCTCACCTCTTACTCATTTTTTCCTCATGTAGAGCACAACGAAAGTGTCAACCGCGTTGGGCACCATTCAAGGTTCTTGGAAAAAGATCTAGGCAGCATGTGGAAAGTGAGTCGATGCCAAAATGCGTAACGAAGGGTTATTTTGATGCGCGGTCATTGTCAACCACCTGAAAACGTGACCAAGCGCAGAAAAAAAAAACTGAGTAGCCGTAGGATTGTTTACACTTCCCGGTCACAGGAAACAGCTGGCTGCGGCTGCCATCTGTGAACGTTCGTCCCCTTGTGGTTCAAACTTTTAACGTAGCCACGAAAAATCTCATCGCAATTAGATTTTCAAACAAATTTAAATAAACACACAAAAGGTAATTTTACATGGTTTCAGTCCGTTAAAATGCGTTTGCAAAATAAGTTACATAATTATCAAAGGCAGTATTCTTAACCGCAAGTATGTCACGATGAAAGGAAGGCAAAACGGACGTTTTCAAAACAGACAGTTACGGGAATACCGCCCCAGAATTTTAGTTAATGAATAAACATAGGTTTTCCATTTCCCTCCCGTAAAACCCATGTATTAATGGCCGACGGGAAAATTTACAACTTCACTGGGAAGTACGTAACTCTGAAACGTAAATATAATTTAGCGTAATGATACAGCCATCTTAGCGGCTAATAGTCATATAATTGATTTTGGGATAATTTTAATAAAATAGACGTTGTTTCCGTTTTTTTATAATCATACTCCTTCCGTGTACGCACGTCCTTCATTGTACAACACGAAATGTGGAAAAGCCGGCTTACAATTTAGGGCCAGTTAAAGTCGTCTTCACCTCTAACAGAAATTCATTGCTGAGAAGACATCTCTTCAGGGGTAATATAAGCCGTTGTAAACCAAAACATGGAGGCCCTTGGACGTTTTTATGAATTTTTTGGATTTTCGCTTACGCTGAATGTGTGGCGCAATATTACGATTCCATGGATGTGAGCGGGCACCGAAAAATGGCGCTATTTTCACGTTGTATTCTTGTCTACGAGTCGGAGACGGCTTGCTGAATAGTAGCCATAGACAGCTTGGCTGTAAAATTGAATTCGACGGCTTGGGGGGGGGGGGGGGGGGGTGCGCTTGGCAGAAGTTAGCACAGGGCGCCGAAGGAAGTAAGGCCGGCCCTGCTCAGCAGTAGTGGCTGTAGTAGGCGGAGCATTGCCGTCGACGGCTAAAAAAGCGTGACGTACCGCTGAGCGGAGCCAATGGCTGCGCATCTCTACCCTTGCCCTTTTTCTCTGGGTGCTCTTCAAGCGGGTCGGTGACGTCACAGCTTCCACAATGCTTTGGGGACGCGATGACAGGGTAAAAGCTGCAGGACGTATAGGTGGCCCTTTTTGATCAACGATAAACTCGGATAATACTCAACGCTTTTGAAGCTTTTTTTTTCTTTTGCGGCAGGACGTTCCGTGGAAAGTACTCCGCCGATTGCACACCTAAAATCGTAACCTATGGAATCTTGTTTATGGCCCCTTTAACAGCTGCTCTTAAATTTGTCACTTGAATGATCGTAATCGTTAGGCAGTTGTTTGACGTGTATCCGCAAAGAAAAAAATTATTTTTAAATACACCTTCGCTTTGCTGGAAAAATTTAGCTTCATAACAACCACTAAAGCCAAGGCACTGTCGATACATGTGATATTTGTTACGAAATGGAACCACATATGCGATACGTGAGGAAAAATGTCAGTTCGAATGACTTCGCAGTTTATGAATGAAGGCTGTCTAAATACGTTTCTTTTTGTTGAAATAGCAAATGGTAACAAGTGGCTTCACTTGTACATTTTTTCACCTTTCACATTTCCACGGCACAGAATACAGCAACGCGAAAATTTTGAAAAATTCTGTCCTCGCGCGTTACCAACTCTGAACTTTTAATACTTCTTAAGAAATTAACAATAATGTGCCAAATCGGAATCTTGAGGTTCATGCTAGCAATTTATCCTTAGAATTTGTGTCGTTACATTCTAGAACATCATGCTATTTTCGTCGCTTCTAGACACCCGTCCGTTTAATGTGTGTTCTTATTGTACTGTGCTCATGAAACATAGTGTGTCTCCGAGATATTTTTCTGTCTAATTGATTGATGGGTTTAACGCGCCGACGCAACACAGGCGATGAGGCGCGCCATGGTGGAGGGCTCCGGGTTAATTTTGACCACCTGGGGATCTTTAACGTGCGTCGAAATCTCGTACACATGGGCGTTTTTGCTTTTCGCCTCCATCAGAAAAGCGGCCACCGTGGCCGCGAATTGAAACCGCGAACTCGTACTCAGCAGCGTAACACCTGAGCCACTGAGCCACCACGGCGGGATACTTTTGTGGGTAAAGAAATCATGAGTCATTTCACTGGGTTATTATACATGACAAGCGAAGTTTTTTAACAAGTGATTTACGGGTTATACATGGCGAAGGAAAAAAGATAAGAAAAAATTTCATTTTTATCAATCGCGCAGAGCGGTTATCTCTAAAATAGGGTTTCTATCCCGGACCAATAGATATATGCAACCACCGACATAAATTATGTCGTGGTTCAACACGGTTAAGCCAAGCTTCTAAAGCGAAAGCTCCGCTTTCCCACTTGGCGCGTAACGTAAACACAGAACTCGCTCCAGTTGCAGTGAAACAAACAACGCGGACACTGCTCGGCGCTGCGCTTTCTAAGGGCGAACGGAAAGGGAACTATGTTGCAGCGAACGCCTCCTTTTATCGTTATCTGATGGACGCTTCCTAGAATTCCCCTTCAAAACTCCTCCAGTTCGAACATGGGAGCGATTCCAAGATTTCGCGGAGATGCCACAGGGGGACCCCCGAATTCGTTCCGTGGCTTGCGAAAGCGTGGTACCTGGCGCTTCCACCGGCGCAAAGAACGGCACGTGGCGCCTGTGACATCGCGGTACCGACGTGCTTGGTTGAAGGCCAGAGGGAACACCACCATTCGTTGGCTAGGCTTGTACTGCCGCCAAATTTTTTAATAATATCTGGGAGCATCGACCGGTGACTGGCTCAGCGCCTTGTCATGGTAGACAGAACCAAAACCAGCGAGGGTAGTATGCACAGTTGGCATGCGCAGAACTAACCAAATTATGCAAACGTCCTCTGCTAGGCTATTCCCGCAACCACAACACAACCCCTTACGCTGGTTATGAACCTCAATGCCGTGTACCAAATGCACGCACAATTGCTGACACAGAGCAGAAATGAAGATAGCCAGTTGATTATAAGGGGAAAGGCTTGTGTATTGCTTCCGCGAACAGCTAGCAGACGACGGATGCACAGGTGAGATTATTCTGCGTATGCGAAGTACTCTCGCTCGTTTTTCCGCTGTCTGCCGTAGTAAGACGTTGACCCAACCACCGGTCGACGCTCCCGCGATATTGTTAAAAAATTCGGCGGCTCTAGCTACAGAGAGTAAAGAACTTCTCTTAAACATCTTTCCCTCGTGCTGCGAAAACAACCTTTTCAGCACCTGATGACGCGCCCAAAAAAGAAACAGAGCTACAAATTGTGTAAAGCGTAATTTTGAACCAAAACTCCTGCAATAAAACAAGCCGTGTAGCGCCCTGCTTGAGCTTGAAAATGCACCATTTGAAAAATAACATATTTTGTGTAATAACAATAGAATAGGTATTGTTGTTCGAAAAAATCTCTTTAGACGAAAAGTATAAACCTTTACACATCTAAATCGTGTAGCGAATTGGTCTGTCTCATACACGGGTCTAACATGACGAAGAGAAACAAAACACCAGAAAGAACCAACCGAAACACGAAAAAGGGTTTTGACAAGCTCCAACGAGTAACCAGTCCATTGTCCAAGAATTCCTAATAGGTGAAAGCTAACGTGTTCGATAATTTGCATAGTGTAAATGTTGGGTACTGTCCAAGGAAAAAACAAAAACAGGGGATCACAAACGTGATCACAAACTGATCACGTTAAAAATTTTCCTGCTCAGAATGATTGCAACATAGAAAGGCGTACAGCTCACACATGGAACTTGCGTTATCAGGCGAGTGCTCTTGTGCAGACAAGGTACGTGTGGGTCTTAGTTATACGTCGTAACTTGACCAAATATAAATTTTTGTACTAATTGAGGGCGTCTACCGTTTATCTGTTTTCACTATTGTTTTATTAATTTACCCGCCGATTTTTTCGGCCTTTTTATTTTTTCTATCGTTTCTGTGGCTGGCGTATACGTAACAGATTTTTTTATTTTCGGTGGTAGCTTTTTTTCTTTTTCTATTGTTATGACTTTTGTGTTCGTTGGTCTTTTAACTCTATGCCACAAAGCATGTATTTACGCTACTATAAAAAGAGCGCCTGCGTAAGTCACGAATATCTGCATAATTAAAGAAGTGCAGGGCATTACGCTGTATCGTTTTCCTCTTTTATGTCTGTTTTTTTTGTCGTTTTCCAAAATTTTTTACTTTTGTCCTTGTATGCCGGTTGGAAATGTATAAGTACATGTTTTTGACTATGTAGGTTACCGTTTACAATATTTTTTTTAATTTACATGTTTTGAGTTTAAAACTGCTTTTGACAAACTATTCCTATTTACGCTACTGTAACAGTCAGGTGCGCTAACTTTTACAGCGAAGCTGTTTAGGCGCTCTTCTGTCCGTGCGGAGCGTTAAGAGGGTATTGTGCTAACGGAGTGGAAAAGGGACAATGCTATGCCGAGAAGTGTAGGGCAAACTGGCGAGTAGGCAAGGAACCCGGGCGCAGGTTTTGGTAGTGAGCGCTTGAAAAAAAAAAGCGCTTTCCTTTGTCGGAATCGAACCTATGTCCCTCTCTTTTTGAACCTGGCGTCAAACCAACTGCACTACGACTTCATTTGGATCGCACACCATATCGTTTGGTTTCGGAGCGCAGGCGTCAGCTTTGGGCATTGGCGAAGGTGAACTTTGGCTTTGAACTTTTGCAGTTTGAATTTTAGAGTTTACAAAGATGAATTCTGGACTTTGAGAGAACTCCGTGTGTATGGACAAAGCTTCGCTTTTTACCCAGCTTTCTCTTAAAAAGGGAGCACACGTAAAAAATTCCATGTTACGGCTCGTGACACCCACCAGCTCTACTGTTTCTAATCGTTCACATCTCAGTTGCAAAGATGCCCGAATTTCCTTTTGCGCGAATGCAGGGGGTTGCACGGTTGGTACGGACGCATAATTTTTATTCGTGTGTCTTTTATTCTGGCCATTATATTTTACTCTCACTTTTGTGGTGACGGTGCACAAGATCAGTTACTTTAATTTAAGTAGGGATGTTTATGGTTATTCTTTCTCCCTATACCTTACATTGCCCGGCGACCATTTAATTCTATGTATGCTAATATAACGGATATATGTGTCACACTGCCAATTATGCCATTTTGTGCAAATGCAGGGCATTAGGCTGTTCTGGCTGTGGTGGTCGTGAGAGAAAGTATTCTAGGCGTTCAAATCTCGAAAAGGTTTATCCTGCCTTCATAGACAAACACAGGAGGTTCTTAGAATTCGACAAACTAAGGCAATATATCTGTCCGTCCTTTACTTAAAATACCACACATTCCTACTTCTGGGTAATGCTTGAAATCAAGCAAGCGAAATGTTTCACAAATACATAATTAGACACGTTCATTTTTTATTGCAACCCGTATATAAAACTCTCAATGCAAAGTTGCAAGACTTTCTGAAAGACTGTTCAATATTCTGATCAGTGAATACCACCCAGAGTCACATTTAACTGGTTGCCTGCTCCCGAGCATAACAGCGTTTAAAGCTAATCATTTGGGGCTGCGAACAGGCTAAAAAAATACTTTTTTTGCAAGGTCTTTTGCTTCACTACACCGGTATAAAATACCAGAAACCACCAAAATTACTTTCACACTTTAAACACTCTCAAGCCGCAAAAAGTCCGCCTCGGCATTATACTGGCCCCTGCATCGGGTTGAGTCTTCCAGGAAAAGGGTCCGCTGGAACCTTCTTATGGTAAATGGGGGAGATAACGCAGGTCTCTGACCTCTTTTCACAAAGCCCCCTCACAAAGTTATCACTCCTTCCTTAACGCAGCACAGGTGGCTTCCGGTTGAGCACGAGAGAGAGAGAGAGAGAGAGAGGAAGCTGTACAAAGTGAGGAGGTAGTTGCCACGTGTAACTAGTAAGCAGAGCTTAGAGAGTGCTTACTAAGCACTCAGACTCATTTCGGCTGTTGTCCGTGCGTGACGGGGGTATCACAGTCCTCCAAACACCGAACTTTTCTCAAGCCTTCAGTGAGCGACGAAGCCATGTCGCTCGCAACTGCCGTGCTGGACGTCGGCTTGGTGCTCCTCATCGCCCGCGAAAAGATCGACGATTTGGACACTAGTGGACGTTCCCAAGGCTTGTTCCAACGGATCATGCTGTGCAACCTGCTGCGGAAGTGGTCGAGGCGCCGTGGTGGCGCCCACGGAAATGACGTGCAAGTAGGAGCTGCAGAAAACCCAGGCCGCCGCAACCATCGAGCCCACAACAACGGCGGTGGAGCTGAACACTCGAAGAACAGACATCGGCGACACAAGCGGCAGCGACAGGTTCAGGGAGGTATGTAATTTTAACTGATATGTAATGCGACAGTTGTTTTAACAATTACAAAATTGAGCTGTACCTCGTACAGGTGCGCATACACGGGAGGTTTTTAACGTTATTTAGTTTCATTACCGTATCCGCCGAAAAACGGAGAGAAAATGACTGCCGCCTTCGGTGCACCTTTCTGGGCTAATTTGTTTTTCATGCGCTGGCGTGTTTAGCACTTCAGGGGTTACAAGTTGTGAAAGCACAACTGCAACGCTGGTTTATTTTCATATCAAATTTGTGTGGGCTTTTGTTTTTTGTACTGCCCTTTTCAGTGCTGTTTGTTTTCGTTTCAGGGCGTTTGCTAACTATAGCGATAATTCAGTGTTTCACAGTAGACATAGGACACAGGAGATAAATTTGTTTCCTGAGGTAGACACAGGAGATAAATTTTGTTCCTGATTTTCGAACTTTGCAGACGCGGGGCAGCCTTCCAAGCGGCAGCGGCGCCATGGTGCTCCGGAGCGGCGTGCAGCTGACGAAGGTGCTCCCCCTTTCATCGACCACCATCACGACGTGCCTGCAGCGCATCAACGACGTGACGACCTCGGCGAAGCCATCCCCTTCCCAGAATACGACTTCGACGAACGACCACTGGGCCCCGACGAACCAGTGCCGGACCCGGACCTGTCGTTTCTCGACTAAAATTGTGGTGCGTGTACTCGATCCCACAATTTTTACTGATTGTTTCGCTCATCGACGACAACCTGTGTGTTCAGCTTTAATTCGTAAGAGTGCATGATTAAAGCGAATTTCATTTTACCTCACCTGTTTTGTCTTATTGTGCGACTCCAGTTCACGTGTAAAGCTTGGTGGTCCTCAGCTACGGGAGTCCGATGTTTTACCGGAGCATTTAGGCATACATAAAAAGGAACCATTCGTAACAAGTGTGTGATACAAGTTTAAGATTCAGGTTTGCGACTGTGTGTGCGAAAACGCATTCTCAGAGGGTTTTAGCCTCCCTAGCCCTGAGCGTTTCGACGTAAATCTTTGCTTTACGGATGATCCTTTGATTACTTGCAATCCATCTAGTGCGGAGTTTACAGTATGTTATGGAAGCTGTAAAAGCCTATGGAATTCATTTCTATATAGTGCTTCAGCAGGTTAAAGTATGTACTGCATAGGATATTCTCGGAGTTTTGCAATGTATTTGTACGGGCAAATGGCGTTTGAAGTTGTTTCTCCCCCGCCATCTTCACTGCCGGTGGACTAAGGTCAGCTTTCAAGTCAGTGGTAATCACTCAGAGATACGTTTGTTGGTTTTCTCCCGCGCCGAGGTAGACTTGCAGCCTAAATATGACAAGCGAACATTGGCCATTTAGAACACTTAGGTTCGAATTTAAGATTTTGTATCTCAGATATGAAACATAATTCAAGTTGCCTTTAACTCCCGTAACCATGCATGGTGTTCTTCTTCAACTCTGTACTCAATTTGCTAGTTATGTGGGTCCGACAACCAATTAACCATACAAAGTCACGGGGGGTGCTCCTGTAACACATCCTTCTGGCTGTAATCGTGGGAAAACGCAGGTTTCTTGATCCGCCCGACTTTCCTCCCAAAACATAGTGTTTCGTATTTAAATATACCATCGGGAAGCATGTTGCAATGTGTGCCGTCGTAGGCGGGTGATTCCACGAGAGAACATCTGTGTTCACGCGCATTTTAGGGCGCAGCCCTTTGGCGGCCGCTTCTGGGCTGAGCGGCATTGTCGGCGTGTACTGAGCGAACGGTGGCAAGACACCGACCTGTGAAAACGAAAATTAGCCGTGGCTCAGCTCGGCTATGCCAGGATATACGTAGCGTGGGCTAAGGTTCAGCTGGGTATTCTTACTTTCCTGATTGTCTAGGATTAGCTTCATTATCATGGTTACTGCTGCTTCAATTGCACACACACGGTATACGCATTATGTGACACATGTATATTTATCAAGCCGCTCCGGCGCAGCGTCACCAATCGCCCCAGAGCTAAGCTTGTTCGACAGGCGCACCCTTGTGTTGCTGCGACGCACGAGCCATCGGTTGCACATCCGGCCGCCCCTCGCATGGTCATCAAGTGGACCGTGCGGAACGGAAGTCGGATCAGACGCTGGGGCGCTTGGGGTGTGTGAGAGGCACCGGGCAGCGAGAAACGTTCTGTGCGCTGTGTGATGTCACTGCTCCTAGCGCATGCGCAGAACGGATCTCCAGGTGCCACGCAAAACTGCTTATAACTTCTGCACAAACAAAATGATGCCCCGATGAACATCTTGAGGAGTCTACTTTACCCAATTTCGAATGAAATCGAGACCAGCATTCTTACTTTGATTTTCAAAATTACGCATTTTTAGACAAAACCACAGCAGTCAATCTTTTTTGAGTAGTTTCATATTTTTTACTGGCCAAGCCATATTTCAGGGCTGTGTTTACAAATGTATGGTCGATATTCCCTATCACTGACAAGTTGGGCGCAATTGCTGATACGGACACAGGGGGCGTCAAAGCAAGACACATTCTTGCGTCTGGCGGGATTGCACAACTTTTTTCTGATTTTTGTGTTCAGGGCAGACGCAAAAATGTTTAGACCTGTCTGTCATTTTGGTGTAGTTGTTGGTTTAAAGCAAATTGTTGTCAGAAGGATGAAACATTGGCCTGCGAAATGCCAAAAAAATTGGAAAAAACTGCCGCCGCCACACATTGGGAGTAACAAGCACCACGTTGAATTTTTTTTCTCACGAAGTATGCATGCTAGAGTAATACTAATTGAAGTTATAAGCTATTTTATGGCTTCCACATAACTAAAAAAAGTGTGGAAAGAAAAAGCGCGTGTACATGCATGTTCGTCCTCTCGTGGAAGCACCCAGAAACAGCCGCTGGCAAATTCTTTGCCACTTGGCTTGGCTACCACATGGCTTCTTTTAGTTGCAGAGCATCTCATTCACTCGCCTTGTCCCTCCGGCGTCGTCGTTGTAGGCGTTGTCCGCCCCTCCCCCATTCTCCTCGCCACGCCAGCTGCGCTCTCCGCCGCTCACCCCCTCTCTACGATAGCGAACACTCTCTCGCGAGGGGTATTGGATTGGATACGATTGGATTGGGTTGCATTGGCTTAGCTTGGATTAGATTGGATTTGGATTGGATTGGAATAAAGTGGATTGTGTTGGATTGTGTTGCGTCCTAGCCGTGGCAGACGCGCTGGGGGCGGCGCATGTGCAGTACTACTCTCTCTTCCGCGGTTTCCTCTCCTTCGGGCGCGCTGCGTATATAACCGGTGTGCCGTTCTCCGGCAAAGCAACATCCACGCTTGGCTCAAACACCTAGAGTCCACGCCGCTTTACAAATAGGCGAACGTCGTCATCGACTGGGACCGGCTTACGCAGTCTCCTCAACGTTATGCGCGCTATAAAACGCGGTCCCTTCGCCGCTCCGCCTCTGCGTCGCATCTACACAGGGGTTCCCGCGAGGGGAGGTGGGAGTTTTTTGCTTTTCAAGCCAAAATCATCATAAAATAGTCGCATTTTCTTCCTGTTCGTTCTGCGTGAAGAGTACAAATATTTGCTTAGAAATATGTGCGCTCCATATTTGAAATCTTCAAGCAGAATAATATCACTATTTACAATAAAATATTGTTTTTTGCAGTGGAAGAAAACTTTGAGCATGTTCGTAAGCCATGCAAAGGCCATGTGGCACGTCCATGACAGGCCGTGACAGAACGCTCATTACAACGCGGCTATTCTGATGCAACATTTTCTTCTAGAATGTGTTGGTATAAACTTAAACACCATAAATTTGTCCCCATACCCTCCGAAACCTTACGGAACGTTCAATTGAAAATCAGAGCAGCGCCGACGCTCGGATAGAGGGATAGTACCGCACAGGGGTTCAACCTATTTCAAGTTTTATCAAAAAATACCAGCCCAGTGTTTCCGCAAACGTTCATCAGTGAATTCATAAAGAAGTTACGTTTTCCACACCTCCTTTGTCAATAACCTTGGAGTAATTTTTCTACTTTTAAAGCTTTATACTAAAGAATGCGGTCATACAGCCATTTATGGCGTCGTCACAGGAAGCAGTTCGTTCTTCAGCGTCGTACTATTGGCATAAATTAAAGGACTGTTTTGAGTCGTCGTGTTTTTGTTTGTCCAGCGCATGTGTTGCCTCTGCATTAACTATACCTTCGCTGGGCTAGGGTGTAACAGGTCTCTTGAAATGTGAAACAAGAAAGTATCCCCTAAGGCAACGCTAGGTGAGTCACGTCAGGGCAAGATGGTTTACAGTGCACGTGTCAACATGTGGCTTGCAAAGCGGTGTTACGCCGACGTGCAGCCGACATGAGTTTCGGTTACAGGTTTTTACAAAGAGATAGCTTTTAAAGCGAAGTTTGCTAGTGGGACAGATTGTGTCCGCTCAGAAATGTAATGCTTTTTCCCACAGAGCGGTTAGCAGAATAAAAAGCTTTCATAAGATCTCCGACACATGGCGCACGCGCAAAACCGCTCTTCCGTTGTGTGCAACGGTTACTTGTAAACCGCGGAAAAGGACAGGATCCTGATCACATAATACAGGCATTTTTCATGAAGAAGGAGAATAGTATACCTTTATTGCAAAAACCACTTATCGGTATAGGTTTAGATTGTTTGTGAATGTCTTTAGTTAGTGCGTGATTTTCGTTCGTGATTTCTGTCTTTGGAAGTTTTAAGATCGCGTGGACGAACTTTTACAAAAGGTTGGACGCACATTTAGCGAAGCTTTTGACGCAGTTTTGTTGTGAGAAAGCGTTCGTTCTTCTCTGAACTTTCTTTTTGAAGTGATGGTTAAGTTTCGAAAAAAAGGGGGCCGGGGAGGTATCGTGTGTTGATGGGTGTGCCTACGATTAGTCGAACGACAATTGGTTGTGGGGTAATTTGTAGAAGGGCGATTGTTCGCGCACGGCAAATCGTATAATAGGGTTATCCGTCACTAGGGCAACTAGTCCTTCACGATAAACGTTTTGTGTGACATTTTAAAGGCACCATGAGATCAAAGCACAAGTTTATTTTATTCTAAAGATTTTTTTCTTTTATAGTGCTCACAGCGGTAGTCCGGCAGCAAACGATAGTTTATTTACTAAGAAATAAGTCAATTTATGTTAAAACTTTAATTCTCCTGCAAATACTGTGTTTCGTGAGGTCGTCCGAGGTGACGAAGTGAGCGCGAACGCGGCACTAGGCATCCAAATAACTACAAAGCCTTCTTAAGCGTCAGTCCTCCCAGATGGCGCTACGGTATTGTGGCTAACACTTGCCCGCCGTTGCTTTTTTTAACCGTATTTGCACCTGGCTTGTTTTTTTACGGTAGAAAGTACTCGTCTTGTGAAACATGTGGTATACTGGACAAACAGGGTCGCGTAAGACAATGTGGCTAGCGCTAATCGGCCTATGTCATGTCAGACAACCCGAAATCGGTATACTATTGTGCAGCTATGGCAAGCCAAGTATTCGCAGTACCAACAACCGCACGCTCTTGTACTTCAATGTTTACGTGTACTTTCGTAGCTTCCATGCTTACCCCACCTTTCGTACTTCTATAAAATGAATATATGCATTACATTTAAGGGAAAATATCTCGTGATGGACGATCATAAGCCCTGCATATCTCGCATTTGCTTTTGCCGTCCTTCGCGAATCGCAGAGCTGTCTGGTGTGATCTCATAGGTTTTGTTCCGGGAAATGAGCTAGTGAGACGCATGCCCATTGCCGTTTTTCGTTATTATGAATCATATTTGAGCGAAGTTTACGTTAAAAGTGGTGTGAATATGATTGTAACGAAGCAATATTTTGAATGAACCAAATTCATGCTTTGCAATCATGGCTTCTTTAAAGCTTTCGCTTTAACAACATTGAGGGAGTTTTTTGGGCAATCCAATGTGTACCTACAAAAGATAAAATTCCGAAGTCAACACAGATAAAGTCAATCACTTTTCAGCTGAGACTGCACGGGAGGCGGGGTTCCGAGGGACGATCTTCTCACTCAAGGCCGAAGTGAACGTTCAGCTTCTAGAAGGAACTCACAAGTTACACAACAAAGCGATCAACGGGTAAATGGTCCGGGTGTTTATGTTCGTTCAACACGCAGTGGAAAGGTATATGCCGAGTTAGTGAACCGCATCACACCCTTTTCCTGAGCTCCCTGTGTAGTTGTCTTACGAAAATTAGTAAAACGTAATCATAACTCGACTGCAACGCATTCACAGCATATCCGGCAGCATCTTAAACGCAGTACAGAATTTAAGCCCACTCCTAAATTTTCTACCGCGATCAAAACACCAAAAGAGTAAAGGGTTCACGCGGTGTTAATTTTGATTTATTGTAAATTTTAACGCGCCGCCGCAACACAGGCGATGGGGCGCGTCCTGGTGGAGGGCTCCGGATTATTTTTTGCCTCCTGGGATCTTTAACGTGCGTTGAAATATCGAGCACAAGGGCGTGTTTACTTTTTGGCCACCATAGGAAAGGCGGCCGCCGCTGCTAGTAAACGAACATCCCCCGTTAATAAATAATTTGTAGTAGCCTATATCACCGCGAAACATGCCTTCTGATTTGTTTTGTTTTCAGCGTGAGGGCGCGCCGCACTGCCTTGTGTCTGAAGTAATGTCCACGTTTCCTCGTCCTCCAGAATGTCACACACCCCTCGTTGACAAAGATAACGTGTAGATTTCTGGCCCTTGTCTTAGCAGGTTCTTGTTTAATGGACAAATTTCTCTGTGTATTTCGGCGCTTTCAGACGCGGCGGAAACTGCCGCAGACTTCTATTCGCCGATGTTGCACAGTGCACGGTACTTTTCTCACTGCTTCTTTGAAATGTGTTTTGTTTTAGTTTATAGCGGGGCACCGATATGCTATAGTACATGTCCTTGCTACGAAAACCTTGTGTTGAAATTCACTTCGTGAAGCAATAGTCGACAGATAATACGCCCGCATAGAGCGAGATAGGCCTTATTTGTTTTGGATAAGAGGTATAAGAGTGCTTCATTAGCTACTTGCGTCTACACATGTTGGCATAAATGTTGTTTTTTCAATCTGTTACTCGTGCATTCTGCACCGAAGTGAAGGATTGCCTTTCGTATTTCGTGAATAATGTGGTGTTAGTCTGCGCTGTGTCTCTTGTGACCTTCAGCAATTTTTTCCGCAAAGTAGTAGACTGCGCCTGCACAAACTACTGCACTTCACACTACTCCTCAAAGGGCCCATGCAGACAAAATATAGCCGATTTATATTCGAAAGATATGATGCATGATAGTGCCCTCAGCATTTGTCGGGCAGCAAACATTGATTTATTCAAAGGGAAATATGACCAATTTAAGCCACGATCGCTAATAAGCACACGCGGAGCGCCATGCCTCAGAATCATAAAATTCAGCCGTAAGCAGTAACATAGAAACCGAGGCTTCTGAAGCCGTTGGTACAGCCCAAGGTTCTGCGTAACGCGTCAGGTGATCCACGCAGACAATAACCCTGCGGTTTCCAGCTGACGTTCGTGGATGTGGGCCAATAAAATCAATCCCCACTTTCTCAAATGGAGAACTGGGTGTATTCACAGAATGAAGGAGGCCGGGCGGGGAATGGTTGCAGGGCGCTTGTAACGCTGATACTGCACTGAACTGGCTTTGCAGTCATGCGTCGCATGTTAGGCCAGTAAAATTGTTCTTGTGGACGGTGTAATGTGCGAGTGGAGCCAAGGTGCCCAGACGTCAAGTTGTCATGCATAACACAAAGCACGCAAGGACGCAGCCGCTAGGGTACAACGAATACGAACCGCACGCCAGTCGCACTGTAGTAACCTTTGTGGAGCAGACCATTCCGAAGGGAAAAGCGGTTGGTAGGGGTGGAGTCACGAGCAGCGGCGAAGAAGGATGCTAGGTTTGGGTCACCTGGCTGTTCTAGCCAGAATGTTTCAATGCCAGGGAATACCTAAACTACTGCTGCGAGATAGTCCTCGAAATTGTCAGCTTCGCGAGCGGTAAATAAAACAGGGAGCCGGGAAAGGCAGTCAGCGTCAGTGTGCCGGAGGGCGATTTTGCAGGAAACAATGAAATCATACTCCTGGAGTCTGAGGGCCCAGCGGGCGAGCCCTCGAGATGGATCACTAAGCCCAACGAGGCATCATAAGGAGTGGTGGTCTGTAACAATTGTAAAAGGCCATCCATAAATATAAGGGCGAAACTCACGCACACCAAAGATGACAGCCAAATAATCTTATTCAGCAACTGTATAATTTCTCTCAAAATTGCTGATCGTGCGGCTTGCATAGGCAATTACATGCTCGCTGCCGTAATGTCTCTGCAGAGGAAATGCCCTGATTCCGATGCCGGTGGCGTCCGTGTGCCCTTCTGTAGCAGCAGCCGGGTCGAAATGGCGAAGCATTAGCCCCTACGTGAGCAGAAGTTTCCGTTGATAAAAGGTAGCTTCGCACTTATATGTCTAGTGGAAAGGTGCAATTTTTCGTAACAGAGAAGACAGAGCAGAAGCGAGCTCTGCAAAGTTTAGTACAAACCAACGAAAGTAGAAGCCTAGCCCCAGGAAAATTCGAATAAATGAGAGCATTCTATCAGTTTTGCTTCAACCATAGTGGTATGAAATGGCCGATTCTATATATGAGACATATACTTTTAGAGAGTTCGGAGGACAGGAGAGCAATTTCGTATTCCACGAAAGTTGTTCTCGGTTTAACTTGGTTCCGTTAAATGTAATGGGGACTTCTTTCTTGACATTTTTTTTGGGCGGCCAAAATATCATGTAAGTCGGCTTTGCAGCGTTAAGTTGCAATTTAATATTTAATAACCAATTTGATAATATTTCCAAGTAAATATTTACCATTGAGTGAACTTTATTTATATTGATGATGATAGTTGTGTTTTATTGGCGCAAGGCCGACTATGGGCAAAGAGCGCCAAAGAAGAAGTTACTGAATTATGATGAGACCGTACATACTAAAACATGTGACTAAAAGTAAAGGTGATGCAAAACAAAAGACAATGGAGATGGCTGGTGTATAGGGCCAGGGTGATTACACATGATATGACAAGAGCTGCAGAAAGTTTACCTCAGCTAAAAACTTAAAAACACGTTGACTAGAAAACATTGGTTCGTCGGCTAAAAAGTATGATGGGTGCAAAGGAATGTGTCGTCTGTATAATTCAGGGAAATGTTTGTGTCGTGTTGTGTCAAGTGCCTTGCATGTGATTAGTATGTGGACTACGGATAGGCCCTTTCCACACCTGCTACACATGGGTCCCGAAGTTCCAGTGAGCAGGTGGGAGTGCGTCGCATGTGTGTGGCCTATCCGCAGCCTAGCCAGGGCGACTTCAGTGTATCTGTTGTGTGAGTCAGTTATATAGCGTCCCAGTTGTGGTTTTATTACGTGTAGTTTGTTGTCTGTTTGTTGACTCCAGTGTAATTGCCATGTGTTACGAAGCTGTCGTCTGATGTGTGTCTTTAGGTCGGTGTAAGGTACTGTTGTAACGTCAACTGTAGTCATGAGAGCAGCATCACCAGCCATTTGGTCGGCGGCCTCATTGCCAGGGATTCCACAATGTCCTGGTACCCAGCATATAGTTATTTCAAGATTTGAGGCATAGGCAGACATTAGTACCTTGAAGAGAGCATTTATGACATAGTTTTTAGATGACCTTCCTAATGACAGTGCCTGTACGACGCTTTGAGAGTCTGTGTAGACGATGGACTTTGGAATCTTATGTTCGAGGATGTGATTTGACACGAGTAAAATCCCATACGCTTCTGCCGTGTAAATACTGCTGTGAAAATTCATTGTTTTGATAACTCTAAAATTTGGTCCATGCGCTGCACAAGAGACAGTAGAATTAGTTTTGGACGCGTCGCTATAGAATTCTGCGCACCTGTACTTGTCCTGTAGGAACAGGAAGTGCTGCAGAATTGCATTCCTGGGTACCCTATTTTTTTCTACACGAATGAATGACAAGTCGCATGTTACAGGACGAAGATGCCATGGTGCCATGAAATTATGAATGGGTGTCTTGTGCGTGTCTGAAAGGGGGACATGGAGTGCAGAAGCCTCTTCCCTAACTCTTAGAGAGAACGGTAAGGGAATAGATGGCCTGTTTAAAAAGAGTTGTAAATTTGATGTATCGTTCATGATGGGATTAAAAGGATGGTTGGTCAGAGACATGATCTTGGATGCATACAACAGGTCAACATACTCCCGCTGATGCCCTAGGCACCATTTGTCGCACTCGACATAAAGACTTTCAACAGGGCTAGTGCGGAATGCGCCACATGAGAGGCGAAGGCCAAGATGCAGCACTGGGTCGAGCATTTTCAGTGCTGTTTTTGTAGCCGACCCATACACGACACTGCCGTAGTCGAGCCGAGACCCCACCAACGCTGTGTACAGGCGTAGCAAGAGTTGTTTGTCGGCCCCATAAGATTGATGTGAGAGGACCTTAAGAATATTCATTGTTTTTAATTATTTGCATTTGAGCTGTCTGATATGTGGGATGAATGTAAGTTTTTCGTCGAATAAAATACCTAAAAAGTTGTGTTCCTTGTTCACAGGAATTGGCACATTCGCAAGAGTGATGTCTGGGTCCGGGTGGATGCCACGCCTCCTGGAGAATAGAACACAAGAGCTCTTCGCGGGATTAAGATTAAAGCCATTCTTGTCAGCCCAGCCGGCAAGTTTCTTGACGCCCCGCATGGGGCACCTTGAGCAATCTTGGTGACGGTACTGGCGATACCGCGGACCCCGAGCCCCCAAACATAAGCTGGATCCAACCGTGGTGATGTGTTTTTAAGGTGAAGGGTAGAAACCTCTAACGGTGGCCGTCGGAGCCCAGGTCAAGCTCCGGCGGATGGGCTCCCTGTCTGTTTACCAGGCAGGGAGCTCCGGGACCTCCTCAGCTATCAGGGTAAGGTTGTGGAAGAAAGTACCCCCGTCTCCCTGCTTTTATACTATGCTTTATGGTATTGTCTAAACCCCCCCCCCAACCGTGATCGGTCCCTGAAAAGGGGCTGCACCGAAGTATCCTTTCCTCCATTGCCGTCGTTAACCTTTCCTGAACCGGACCATTTTTCTCGATTTCTTGTGATGGAATCCCTCAATCCAACCCACCCTCTTGCATCTCAGTCAGTCTTCTTGATTGCCAAGTATCTTGAAGCCATAGTAGGAAAATCGTATAAATGCAAAAAACAAAGGTCTGGTGAACTCTTAATCGAAATAAATGACAAGCAGCAGTCTGCAAAGCTTCTAGCTCAGACTAGACTGGCTGATCTTGACATCCGGGTCACACCCCATCGGAGCCTCAACAGCTCGCAGGGTGTGATATCCGAGACAGACCTCCTGAACGAAACCGATGCGGATCTCCTTGCCGGCTTGAAGGATCAGGGCGTCACTGCCGTGAGACGCATCACCATCCGCAGAGACGACAAGGAGATTCCCACCAAACACATTATCTTGACTTTCGACCGCGCAATTCTTCCACAATACATAAATGCAGGTTTTATCCGTTGCTCCATCCTTCCGTACATCCCGAACCCGCGGCGCTGTTTTAAGTGCCAGCGGTTCGGGCATGGTACAAACTCTTGCCGTGGCCGAACGACGTGTGCAAAGTGCGCGGCGCACGATCATCCGAGCGAGAACTGCTCAGCCGAAACTCTCACTTGTGTAAACTGCGGGGGGCCGCATGCGGCATACTCCCGCAAGTGCGAAAAATTTCAACTAGAAAAGAAAATCATCAACATCAAAGTCACTGAAAACATCACCTTCCCAGAGGCGCGAAAGAGGTTCGCCTCTTTCCCCCTGGGGAGGTACGCCGACGCGGCTCGCCGGGGGGCGGAGCGGCGTCTCGTTTCCACAGGGACCCAGTTCAGCGAGTCTGACCTGGTCCCTCGCCCGCCCCCCCCGTGGGTTGCCTCTGGCAGCCCAACCCGCCACCACGCCGCTTGCTGAGGCAGCAGCGGTTGTGGTGGCAACCCCTTCCGTCGGGACCGGTGCCGCTCCCGCCTCTGTCTCCCCGCCCTCCAGTGCGTTGGAGGGTACAGAGGTGATGGACACCACGGGCCCCGCACCGGTTCCCACCGCCACCTCTGGCGCCCCGGACGCCCTCGGCGGTGGCGGCTCAAACGAAGGGCTCCCGAGGGGGGGCCAAGTCCAGGGGGCCCGGTCCGTCGGGCACCCCTCGGACATCCGACGACGAGATGGATGTCGGGCCGTTCCTGCCTGCAACGCAGCGCAAGGAACGCGTCCCGACGCCAAAGCCTCCCGACAAGCCAAAAAAGGCGAGAGTCACAGCCCCGAAAGACGACACATAAACAAACACACACACTCCAGTAGCTCTCACACTAAATAATGGGAAGAGAAAACATAATTCAATGGAACTGTAGAGGCCTTCTTAAAAATCTTGACGATGTATACGAAATACTGCATGCTAATCAGCCAAGTGTGATGTGTCTTCAGGAGACGCATTTGAATTCCAAGCACACAAATTTCTTAAATAGGTACATGGTCTTCAGAAAGGACAGGGATGGCTGCACACACTCTTCGGGCGGTGTAGCCATAATAGCCCGGAAATCCCTGGCATGCCACACTGTCGCTCTCAACACCGTCCTTGAGGCTGTAGCAATACGCACAATAATTTTTAATAGGTTGATAACGGTATGCTCCATATACATTCCTCCTGATGTCACACTTTTGAGCTCTGACTTCGAGGCGCTGGTCGACCAGCTGCCCGAACCGTACATCCTAACAGGCGACCTTAATGCACACAACTCTCTTTGGGGCTCCTCCAGAACGGATGCCCGAGGTCGCCTGTTGGAGAAGTTTCTTACATCCTCCGGAGCATGCCTTTTCAACAAAAAACAGCCAACATATCATAACTTAGGACACAATACATACTCTCATCTTGACTTGGCTATTGGTTCCGCAGTTCTCTTTCCATGTCTTGAGTGGGGTGTGGGCACGGACCCATATGGTAGTGACCATTTCCCCACTTCATTAACGTATATAGGTATAGGCCCGAGCAGTCCATCTTCCCATAACAGGTTTAATGAATCCAAAGCAAACTGGAGTACATTCACAGAAACATCTAAACTACACCACACAACCATAAAACACCTACACGTGGAGGAAGCCGCCCAACTCGTCACGGTGCACATCCTCGACGCCGCCGAAAAGTCCATTCTCCAGGCCTCCAGTGGGTCCCGCAGCCCAAGGAGGCCCTGGTGGAACGAGGACTGCAGGCGGGCGCGAGAGGCCCAGAACAAGGCGTGGGGTGTCCTTCGCCGGTACCCCACGTCAGATAACATCATTTCTTTTAAACGGGCAAAGGCTTTTGGAAAGCGAGTGCGTCGTGAGGCGAAAAGGGAGAGTTGGCGCACCTTCCTCACTTCCATCAACTCGTACACTGACACACATAAAGTCTGGACACGAATACGAAAACTAAAAGGACAACAGACACACAGCCTGCCCCTGGTTAGTACAACAGGGGACACACTGGAAGACCAGGCTAACACACTTGCGCAACACTTCGAACACGTGTCCAGTTCAGCACACTACACAAACACTTTCATGAAACACAAAACATCTGTAGAAAAGAAGTCCCTGCGTGATAACAACAAGTCGCACACTTCTTACAATTCTTGTTTTTCAATTCATGAGCTGAAGGTTGCTCTGAGCACATGTAAGACGTCAGCTCCAGGTGCAGACAAAATCACATACACCATGATACAACACCTACACCCAGACACTCTTGAAACACTCTTACACCTATACAATAAAATATGGCTTTCGGGGCACATTCCTCGCTCTTGGAGGGAGGCCATAGTAGTGGCTGTCCTGAAGGAAGGGAAGGACCCTTCCTCTCCTGCCAGTTATCGCCCCATTGCCCTGACAAGCTGCCTGTGCAAGCTCCTCGAGAAGATGATAAACAGGAGACTTGTGTACTTCTTAGAGTACAACGGTCTTCTCGAGAGCTGCCAGGCGGGCTTCAGGGCGGGGCGATCTACGAACGATCAACTCGTTGCGTTAGAGTCATATATCAAAGATGCTTACCTCCACAAGCAGTACTGCATGACGGTCTTCTTTGATCTTGAAAAGGCGTACGACACTGCTTGGCGGTACGGTATCCTTAGCGACTTGAAGTCCTTTGGCATGTCGGGTAACATGATGAACACGCTTGCAAGTTACCTGTCTGAAAGAACATTTCGCGTGCGAGTTGGAACGGCACTTTCTAGGGTTCATGTGCAGGAAAACGGCGTGCCGCACGGTGGAGTTTTAAGTTGCACCCTTTTTATTGTAAAAATGAATTCCCTCAGGAAGGCGTTGCCACCGTCGATTTCCTGCTCCGTTTATGTAGACGACGTACAATTATCCTTTAAGTCTTGTAACCTGTCTGTCTGCGAGCGCCAAATCCAGCTTGGTGTTAACAAGCTAGCTGGTTGGGCAGACAGCAACGGTTTTAAATTTAATCCAGGGAAGTGCACTTGTGTCTTGTTTTCCAAGAGGCGTGGCATCCGGCCGGATCCAGACAGTCATCTCAATGGTGTCTCGATTCCTGTCAAGAAAGAACACAAGTTTTTAGGTATAATCTTTGACAAAAAGCTCACGTTTATCCCACATATAAAACAACTAAAACATAAATGCTTAAAAACAATGAATATTCTGAAGGTTCTGTCGCACATTTCTTTTGGTGCTGACAAACAACTTCTTTTACGTGTTTTTACCAGCTTGATAGGCTCACGACTGGACTATGGTAGCGTTGTCTATGGGTCAGCCACTAAAACATCCCTCAGAATGCTGGACCCTGTGCTTCATCTAGGGCTCCGCTTGTCGTGTGGTGCCTTTCGGACTAGTCCAGTCGAAAGTCTGTATGTAGAGTGCAACAAATGGAGCCTAGAACGTCAGCGAGCCTACACAGACCTGCTTTATGCTTGTAAAATCTCATCAATGCCTCACCATCCTTTTACGTCAGTTTTTTATGATAGATCAATATCTCAACTTCTTGCAAATCGCCCATCAGTCTCTGCTCCCTTCGCTTTCAGAGTAAGAGAAGAAGCGTCACAACTTGATGTCATGTTCTCAGACACCATCAAAACCTCCGCTACTGAACTTCTAGTACCGTGGCAGCTTCGCCCGATATCATGTGATGTATCTTTTACAAGTGTCGAGAAAAACAGAGTGCCTAGAAGCGCGATCGTGCAACATTTCTTGTCCCTTCAGCACAAATAAAAGTGTGCTGAATTTTACACAGATGCTTCTAAAACTGCCACAACTCTTTCCTGTGCTGCGCATGGTGGTGGTACCTTTAATGTCTGTAGTACTATGAATAGAAATACAAGTACTTTTACGGCAGAGGCCTATGGCATACTTCTTGTAGTTAAACATATTGTTCTAAGTCGAATTCCGAAATCTGTAATTTATACTGATTCTTTAAGTGTTGTGCGTGCATTATCCTCACAGAAGTCTAAAAACCATGTGGTCAGTGCTCTCATTAGTACTATTATGTCTGTGCATGCGTTAAACCTTGAGGTGACCGTGTGCTGGGTGCCAGGGCACTCTGGAATTCCAGGTAATGAGACCGCAGACGGAATGGCGGCCGCTGCTGCCCTTACAACAACAGTTGACATAACAACAATACCCTACACCGACCTCAAATCACACATCAGACAACACCTTCGCACAACATGGCAAGCGCACTGGAATCAACAGACTGACAACAAACTACACATTATAAAGCCACTCTTGGGAGCATACACCACTGATACTCACAACAGACACAACGAAGTTACCCTGGCTCGATTACGGATAGGCCACACGCATGCAACACACTCCCACCTGCTCACGGGATCTCCAAGACCCCTGTGTAGCAGGTGCGGGGAGGGCCTATCCGTAGTCCACATACTAATAACATGCAAGGCACTTCACACAACACGACACAAACACTTCAGAGAACTCTACAGACAACATATCCCACTACACCCATCGCTGTTTCTAGGTGACGATGCCAGTGTTTCTATGAAACGTGTGTTTGATTATTTGTCAGATGTTAAGTTTTTAAACCTTATCTCATATCACGCATAATCAAATCTGGCCCTATACACCAGCCATCACCATTACCTTTAATTGATTTTACAATGTCCGATTTACATGTTTTTATACCTACCTTTTTATGGTAATCACTTCGCTTCATTATATAACTTCTTTTCTGGCGCTCTTTGCCCTCGCTGGCCTTGCACCATGAAACACCAACCATCATCATCATCAAGTTTCTTGACGCCGAGCTGGACTTGACGTTCGCAGATGGACAGGTTACGCGATTTAAAGGATATCTGCACGTCATCTACATACATGGAATAAGAGATTGTAGGTGGCAGTGCCTTTAAAAGAGAGTTCATTTTTGCTATGAAGAGAGTGCAGCTCAACACTCCACCTTGCGGCACGCCATTTTCTTGCACATGTACCTTTGACAGTGCAGAACCAACTCTGACGCGAAAGGTTCTCTCCGACATATAACTACAAAGGATGTTCAACATGTTGCCCGCAACACCGATTGACTTTAGGTCACTGAGGATACCGTACCGCCAAGCGGTGTCATAGGCTTTCTCTATGTCGAAAAACACCGTCAGACAAAATTGTTTATGCACAAAGGCATCCTTTATATATGTTTCAAGAGCTACGAGTTGATCGTTCGTTGATCGCCCCGCCCTGAAGCCTGCCTGGCAGCTCTCGAGAAGACCATTGTACTCAAGGAAGCACACGAGCCTGCGATTTATCATCTTCTCGAGAAGCTTGCACAGGCAGCTGGTCAGGGCAATGGGTCGATAGCTAGCAGGAGAGGAAGGGTCCTTCCCTTCTTTCAAGAATGCTACAACTATGGCCTCCCTCCAAGACTTTGGAATGTGCCCCGAAAGAAATATCTTGTTGTAAAGGTGAAGGAGTGTTACAAGAGTGTTTGCGTGTAAGTGCTGTATCATTGTATATGTAATGTTGTCTGGGCCTGGAGCTGACGGTTTACACGTGCTTAGAGCAGCCCTCAGCTCATGTAGTGAAAACAGGGAGTTGTAAGAAGTCTGTGATTTGTTGTTGTCGCGTTGGGACTTCTTTTCACAACATTCTTTATGTTTCAGGAAAGTGTTTGTGTAGTGTGCTGAACTGGACACGTGTTGGAAGTGTTGTGCGAGTGTGTCAGCCTGGTCTTCGAGTGTGTCCCCTGCAGTGCTGACCAGAAGCAGGCTGTGTGTTTGTTGTCCCTTGAGTTTGCGTATTCGTGTCCATACTTTTCTTGTGTCTGTGTAGGAGTTTATTGAAGTTATGAATGTACGCCAACTCTCTCGTTTTGCCTCACGGCGCACACGTTTTCCTAACGCCTTGGCCCGTTTGAACAAGAGGAGGTTTCCCGACGTGGGGTACCGACGAAGGATACCCCACGCCTTGTTCTGGGCCTCTCGTGCCCGCCTACAGTCCTCATTCCACCACGGCCTCCGCTGGTTGCGCGGGGCACCAGAGGCGTGGGGAATGGACCTTTCGGCGGCGTCGAGGATGTGCGCCGTGAGGAGTTGGGTAGATTCTTCAACGTGTAGGTGTCCTATGGATTTGTGGTGTAGTTTGGATGTCTCTGTAAATGTATTCCAGTTAGCTCGTGTTTCATTGAACCTATTATGGGAAGATGGACTGCATGGGCCTTTACCTATGTATGTAAGTGAGGTGGGGAAGTGGTCACTGCCGTATGGGTCAGTTCCCACACCCCACTCGAGAAGAGGAAAGAGAACTGCGGAGCCAATAGCCAAGTCAAGACATGAGTATGTGTTGTGTCCTATGTTATGATATGTAGGCTGTTTAATGTTGAAAAGGCATGCTCCAGAGGATGCAAGAAACCTCTCTATCAGGCGACCCCGGGCATCCGTACGAGAAGAGCCCCAAAGAGAATTGTGAGCATTAAGGTCGCCTGTTAGAATGTACGGTTCGGGCAGCTGGTCAACCAGCGCCTCGACGTCAGAGCTCGAAAGTGTAACATCAGGAGGAATGTATATGGAGCATACCGTTTTTAACCTATTAAATATTATTAAGCGTATTGCTACAGCCTCAAGGATAGTGTTTAAAGTGACAGGGTGGCATGCTAAGGATTTCCGGACGATTATGGCCACACCGCCAAAAGAGTGTGTGCAGCCATCCCTGTCCTTTCTGAAGACCATGTAACTATTCAAGAAATTTGTGTGCTTGGAATTCAAATGTGTTTCCTGAACACACATTACACTTGGCTGATTAGCATGCAGTATTTCGTATACATCGTCAAGATTTTTAAGAAGGCCTCTACAGTTCCATTGAATTATGTTTTCTCTTCCCATTATTTAGTGTGAGAGCTACTGGAGTGTGTGTGTTTGTTTATGGGTCGTCTTTCGGGGCTGTGACTCTCGCCTTTTTTGGCTTGTCGGGAGGCTTTGGCGTCGGGACGCGTTCCTTGCGCTGCATTGCAGGCAGGAACGGCCCGACATCCATGTCGTCGTCGGATGTCCGAGGGGTGCCCGACGGACCGGGCCCCCCGGACTTGGCCCCCCCTCGGGAGCCCTTCGTTTGAGCCGCCACCGCCGAGGGCGTCCGGGGCGCCAGAGGTGGCACGGGCGGTGCGGTGGTGGTGGGAGCCGGTGCGGGGCCCGTGGTGTCCATGGCACTCTCCAACGGACTGGAGGACAGGGAGGCAGGGACGGGAGCGGCACCGGTCCCGACGGAAGAGGTTGCCACCACAACCGCTGCTGCCTCAGCAAGCGGCGTGGTGGCGGGTTGGGCTGCCAGAGGCAACCCAGGGGGGGGGGGCGGCGGAGGGACCAGGTCAGACTCGCTGAACTGGGTCCCTGTGGAAACCAAACGCCGCTCCGCCCCCCGGCGAGCTGCGTCGGCGTACCTCCCCAGGGGGAAAGAGGCGAACCTCTTTCGCGCCTCTGGGAAGGTGATGTTCTCAGTTACCTTGATGTTGATTACCTTTTTCTCAGTTTGAAATTTTTCGCACTTGCGGGAGTAGGCTGCATGCGCCCCCCCGCAGTTTACACAAGAGAGGGTGTCAGATTGACAGTTGTCGCTCGGATGGTCATGCGACGCGCATTTCGCACACGTCGTTCGGCCACGGCAAGAGGTTGTACCATGCCCGAACCGCTGGCACTTAAAACAGCGCCGCGGATTCGGGATGTACGGACGGATGGAGCAACGGATAAAACCTGCATTGATGTGTTGTGGAAGAACTGCGCGGTCGAAAGTCAAGATAATGTGCTTGGTGGGAATCTCCTTGTCGTCTCTGCGGATAGTGATGCGTCTCACGGCAGTGACGCCCTGATCCTTCAAGCCGGCAAGGAGATCCGCATCTGTTTCGTTCAAAAGATCTGTCTCGGATATCACACCCTGGGAGCTGTTGAGGCTCCGATGGGGTGTGACCCTGATGTCTAGATCAGCCAGTCTAGTCTGAGCTAGAAGCTTCGTGGACTGCTGCTTGTCATTTATTTCGATGAGGAGTTCACCAGACCTTTGTTTTTTGCACTTATATGATTTTCCTACTATGGCTTCAAGATACTTGGCGATCAAGAAGACTGACTGAGATGCTAGAGGGTGGGTTGGATTGAGCGATTCCATCACAAGAAATCGAGAGAAATTATCCGGATCAGGAAATGTTAAAGATGGCAATTGGGGAAAAGATACTTCGGTGCGGCCCCTTTTCAGGGACCGATCACGTTTGGGGGGGGGGGGTTTGAAAATGCCATAGAGCATAGTATAAAAGCAGGGAGACTGGGGTACTTTCTTCTTTGACCTTACCCTGGTAGCCAAAGAGGTCCCGGAGCTCCCTGCCTGGTAGACAGACAGGGAGCCCATCCGCCGGAGCTTGACCTGGGCTCCGACGGCCACCGTTAGAGGTTTCTACCGTTCACCTTAAAAACACATCACCACGGTTGGATCCAGCTTATGTTTGGGGGCTCGGGGTCCGCGGTGTCGCCAACACCGTCACCATGAATACTCAAGGTGCCCCGTGCGGGGAGTTTATTTATATTATCAGATGTGACACTGTGGTATTGTGACCGGTGGCCTGTGACATGTAGCCTGTGACACTGCTAGATTTGTTATGTTTGTCGTCGTCGCTTGGAACATCTATTTTTCTACTGGAATGACAGCGTGTCCTCTGAGGGCTTCCGTCTTATACCCAGTACTTTTGTGTCCTCTTTCGGTATTGTTACTTGGTGGCTGTGTCCTTTTCAATGTCGTTTAATACGTCATTGAGTTTTTCTTCATTCGACGTCCATTTTCGAAGGTTAGCTGCGGGTTTTAAAAAAAAATGTTTTACTCCTTGCACAGCTTAACGGCTTTCTGAACTGTACCTGCTCCACAAATCACGTCGTCAAGGTAGATTCCTTCATCAGCTTCTGTGTGGTAATTGGAAATTGCTTCTTCATTTGCTGCAAGTGATATTTAATTTTCGCCACTAGAAGGAACGTGCCTGGCGTTGTTTTAAATTGCACTCTGGTCATTCTCCAAGTTTCGCCTTGGTTGGTCAGCCCGCCTTCAGCGTCTTGTTCCGCCAAAAGAATCGTAATGTGTTTTGGTTTTCTTGTGAATGGGTATTTGCAGAAAGGCTTTCTCAACGTCGCTCGCCAGAGCTAATTTTTGTTACCGAAAGTGGAGAAGTAACGAAAGCATGTCTTCGTTGAAATTAGGACCTGCTTGAAATTGTCATTTGATGATTTTGCCTTGATTAAACTCGTGATGCTCCAAAGATGACTATGCCGTAGTGGGTCGCATGACGTATTGTGGGACCTATGACGAGAAACTGTATAGCTCATTTGAGTGAAGCTAGTGTTTAAATCGGTCTCACTGTTATTCCAACGCTGCGGTCTTTCTAATTAACCAAACTGGCTTTTTGTCTGCATGACCCCTTTAACACATTAGAGTATTTTAATAGGGTGACGCATCGTCACTTCGACGAATTGCATTTTGCGAATGGTCCCATGCGACAAAGTGTCCCACTGCAAATTTCCCTTCTAAGAATTGCCATTCATGAACTGCCCCGCAGCTAATTACCAAAACGAACTGAAAGAAAGCCATCTATACAAACATTGAGGCCCTATGATGATGATAGAACAAGACAGACACACTTCCATTGCTGGGAATTGAAGCTACGCCGCCTTGCAATGTGAAGCCGACATATATCACACTGCGTCATAACTGCATGAGTGTCGTTGAGCATTTTCTTTAGGATCGTTGCGCCTGTGTCGGCTTTGGACATTGACTCAGAAAAGCGGGCATGCGCGTGTAACGTTAACAAGGGCACAACAAATACTCTAAGGTGAGAAAGTGCCACTCCTAAAGGGACATTTAAGTGATTTGTAAACATTGCGGGATTACGAGCGCAAATTGTGGCCCGGAGTCCCTACGCCCTGTTTCGACGACACTAGAACAATCAATTCAAAAATGGTGTCCTCCTCTCTGAACCCTCGCCCATTTTCTCTGGCCTTTTCGTGTGACCTAAGAAGGTGACGAGCTGGCAATTGCCTGCGCTACTGCACGGCTCGCCGACCTTCCGACAGAGTCAGTCGGCCGAGCCAAAGTTGGGGTTGTTTTGGGCCTTTGCGGCCCCCCAGCCGCGGCAACACGCCACTTCGGCCCCCGCTTCTTGCAGATGGTACCCCCGTCTGACCCGCCCAGGGGGAATCAGCCAGTCGCCTTTTCCTCTCCCTCTCCACTCGTTCACTTTCCTATCTCCTCTCCTACCCCTGTCCTGTCATCTCCTTCCTTCCGGATTTCTACATTTTTCCGGGATGCAAGTGTTAACCCTGTGCAAGGATATCAACCTTGGTAGCAAGTATAGGGTTTTAGCGGCAGGGTAACGGTTAGCGTGTACTTTAACGTCACGTTCCCTTGTTCGGCTCGTTCGGAGGCGACCGGCTCTGCCGCCGGATTGATTCCATGATCATATGGCTTTTTCTATCCCCCCCAAAAAACTGATCGGCCTTCTAAAAGGGGCCGCACCGAGGTAACACAACTGGCACCAGTCTCCCAAGGTGAAACTTTCACAAAATACCTTGTTATCCACTCTGAAATCGAAAATGCACCACTTGCTAAAAAATCTGTCTTCATAATTTCAAGGTGCCTTGAAAGCATTGTCGGCCGGGATTAGCAAGCTAAGGAACTAGCCTCTGGTGATCTCCTGGTAGAGGTGCAACGAAAGAACCAAAGTTAGAACCTACTAAAACATAACACTCTGGCTGAACTCAAAGTAAAAGTCACACCACATCGTAGCCTGAATACAACGCAAAGCGTTTATCTCTGAGAGGGAACTGCTTCACGAGACAGATGAGAATTTGCTTGAAGGACTGAGGAACCAGGGCGTCACGGCTGTGCGGCGGATCACCATGCATCGCGCAGGTGAGGAAATTCGAACTAAGCATGTTGTTCTGACCTTCAACTGTCCAAAGCTTCCGGAATCCGTCCATGCTGCCTTCATATCCTGTCCAGTACGCCCATACATACCTAGTCCTGGAAGGTGTTTCAAGTGCCAGAAGTATGGCCACGGAACTCAGTCTTGTCGTGGCCGACCCACAATGCTCACTGCGCACGCGCTAACCACACCAGTGATAACTACAAAAAAGAACAATTGAGATATCCAAACTGTGGTGAACCACACGCTGCGTATTGACGTGCATGACCCGCATTTAAAAAGGGAAAATAAATAATTCAACTCAAAGTCACTGAAAACCTAACCTTTGCATAAGCACGCCTGAAGCATGGCCTGCTTTCAGGCAGAAGTTACGCAGACGCTGCTCGCCGGGGGGTGGAGCGTCGTCTGGTGGATGCGGGCACCCAGTGCAACCTGGTCCCTCCACAGCCCCCCGCTCAGCAGCAGAAAGTTACTCCCGTGGCTTCAGCTGCTACACCCTCCTCTAGTGCTGTGCCTAAGGCTTCCAGCGCGACCACCCGTGGTGCCCCTAAGGCCTCCAGCACGAGCTCTTGTGCTGTGCCTAAGACCTCAAGCACGAGCTCAGTCCAGATGAGTGATGATCTGGCTTCATCCCGGGAATCTGCAAAACAGCAGAAGGCTGCTCCTGCGGTCACTGCTGTTGAAGCAATGTCGAGTGCTTTGTTTGGTGCCTCTGGCACAAACAGTGTCTCCACTGACACTTCTCCTTCAGAAACCTTGGATGAGGCTATGGATGTCTCTCCAAGCACACCTGCTCCTGAAACACAACAGGAGCGCCGCAGTTCCACTGGTCGGGGTAAGTCAAACAAACCGAAGTCGTTTAACATCACTACACCGGGAACTAACTCGGCGACCTAGGTAAACTACTCAAAGGGCCCCAAAAACAAAACTCCCTCACTGATGGCCCTTTTAATGAAAAAAGAACAACTCATGATCTGTATTTCTATTCTCTTGGTATTTATGGCTGCTGAAAGTGTTATCCCGTGGAATTTTAGGGGGCTGTTGAACAACCTTGACGATATTAATGATATACTCTCAAATCGCAAACAAAAAATACTGTGCCTCCAATAAACACACCTACGCCAATCTCAGACAAACTTTTTAACGCAATACACTATATTTTGTAAAGACAGACTGAACTACCACCATTCGTTTGGTGGTGAGGCAATAATAGTGCAAAAATGTATTGATTGTCAACACCTGCAGCTACAAACTTCACTTGAAGCAGTTGCCGTTAGAGCCATAATTTTTGATAGAATAATAGCGGTGTGTTTTCTTTACATTCCACCGGACTATCGCTTATCCAGCGTCTAATTCGAAAACCTCACCAATGAGGTACCTGAACCCTAATTAATTATTGGGGATTGTAATGCCCACAACCCTCTCTGGGGAGCTGCGCGAGCTGATGCGCGAGGAGGATAATTGAAAAGTTCATCACATCATCCGGAAGTTGCATCTTTAAAGGGAAGGTGAAGCGGTTTTAGAATTAAAAGAAAAGTTGACTAGCAGCAAGTACACATTGAATAGTTTTCGTGTACGAAGGATTTTCGCAATACATGAAATAGAAGCGGCGCAATGCGCAAACAAAAGTGGCCCGATGCCCCGTCCCCATCTTTGCGCGCGATACCTGAAGACCGAAGAGCGCGGGCGATAGCCGGCTGAAAAGCGTCATACCTGGACTTCCGGCTGGATCGGCCCCCTCTGCCATGCTCTTTTCGCCGTGTTTTCTTGTGAATGATACTTGCTGTTGTGGTGGTTGATAGCACTTATTTGTACAACTTTCGTGTTCAAAAAGTATGCTCGAACGCCAAACGAGGCATACTTTACCATGCCGTATTCCTAAGCAGGATAATGCCACGACGGGATGTTTGATAACGTACGGAAGCGACAACCGAGATGACTGTGCTTGATGAGAGAGAATATACTACACTACGTTAGATACTTTGTAAAACACTCCAGTGCTTTTTTCTTATTTTTCTGTTCTCTTTTTTTTGATGCGATGGACGTGAATGTTTAAATTAGATGCTACATTTAAGAAGGATGGTGAATACTGTTGTACTTTGGCCCGGGATGTTTCTGTTTCGTTCGTTTCCAGAACCAAAGTCACATTTGTTCAGGAAATACCTGTTTCGTTAAACGCGTTGGTTTTTTTCCTTATGGGTTTAGAACACTGTTCGAAAACCCAAGCCGATAATGCTGCCGAGGCACCAGTATGCTACAATCTTTTCAAAATAAATGCAACTCAAGCAGTAAGACGCAACTCATCAAAGTGCAGCTAGCGATCGCGGACGCGCCTTAGCGCCGCTACCCAAATGGCGCGCGCGCGCATGTGGGTCTGGGTATGGGGATGAGCAACGGGGCTGAGGTGGGCGACAACGAACAAAGGAAATTCAAAGCAGACTCCGCTTGATGGTTTATGCGTGTACCGTCAACATATGTCTCGCATATACGTTTACAGCGCATGAACGCTATTTTTTCGCGCAGTGCACGTACGTGCGTTTTGCTGGTAGATTGTTTATAGAACGCCGCTTTATCTTCGGCATAAATTGATTGATTGATTCTGGGGTTTAACGCGCCGACGCAACGCAGGCGATGAGGCGCGCCGTAGTGGAGGGCTCCGGATTAATTTTGACCACCTGGGGATCTTTATCGTGCGCCGAAATCTCGTATACACGGGCGTTTTTGCTTTTCGCCTCCATCAGAAAACCGGCCGCCGCGGCCGGGAATCGAACCCGCGACCTCGTGCTCAGCAGCGCAACGCCTTAGCCACTGAGCCACTCTTCGGCATAAATGGTTTCGTATATAGTAACAAACAGTTCAGGCAGTACCTAATATTAACATGAGAAATAGAACCCCCTATGCTGTTTGCCTAATTCATAAATATGTTTACGGAACCTTCTAGCCGACGCCACAGCCACAGTCACTGCTTTGGGGTTCTCGGTCGTGTAAAGCAAATTTAGGCTCCAAAATAATTGAACCAACAGCACCGGAAGTTATAAAATAAACTTGCAATCATGTGCGAACAATAAACTGCAAGCTAAATTGCCGAAAAGGGAAGCGCCGCTGCCGTGCGATCGTTCCCAATGCTTCCGACAACCTGCGCGGCCGAAGGGTGTCCTCCTTTGACGTCATGACGGGCGCAACCAATCAGGGGTGTCAAAAGACGAAAAGCGCGCGTCTTTCAAACAGGACCGCGCGTTTTGCAAAATAAATGCTGGTTGGACTCATGTGCGATAAAATTCAATGTGATATTCGGATTCAGCGCGCAAGAAACTATATAAACGTGCCTCTAACTCAAGTTTTTTTGGAAAGCGCTTCAGCTTCCCTTTATATGAAACATCCAACATGCTACAACAGGGCTCACAACACATATTCTGCAAAAGACCTGGCAATTGGCTCCGCAATTTTACTGCCCAACTGTGAGTGGAAAGTAATTAACAACCCTTATGGCAGTGACCAGTTCCCCGTGAAACTACTAGCTGTAAGAAATAACTCCCAAGACACCAATTCGCTTCGAACTTTTAAACAACATGCAACTGACTGGAAAACGTTCAACGAACTTTCTAGACTAACCCCTTCACTAATAAGTCATTTAGGTATTGAAGCAGCAAGTTCACTTATTACAGTCTTTATTTTTGACTGTGCTTAAAAAACCATTCCAGAGACCACTCCTAAAACCCTCCCTAAACCTAGACCATGATAGAATGAGGAGTGCAAGCGAGCACGTTCCGAACAGAATAAAGCATGGGCACTCTTACGCCGCTATCCTACGGCAGACAACCTGCTTAAGTTTAAACGGTAAAAAACCAAGGGAAAGCCGACACGGTGCTTAGCAAAAAACGAAAGTTGCACAAGGTTTATATCGTTCATAAACTCTTACACAGACTCTCGCAAAGTATGGACTAGGATAAAGAAACTAAAAGGCTACAAGTCCAACCCTACTCCTCTTGTAAATAGTGTGGGTAACACAATAAAAGACCAAGCAGATGCTCTAGGCAAACATTTTTAGCAGGTATTCAGTTCCTCTCATTAAACACAAACATTTTTACAACACAATAAATTGGCTAAGCGCCAGCCCCTTTGTGTGAACCAACGCTCAAATGAATGATGAAGAATACAATGCCCCATTTACGATGCCCGAATTAATTACTGCACTGTCCACATGTGGTACGTCAACCCCTGGAGCTCACAGAATCAGCTATGAGATGATCAGGCACATAACATTGACACACTTTACACAATACTCTCTCTCTTTCACAAAATATGGCAGAAAGGCCGCCTTCCAAAAGCATGGAAAGAGGCAGTCGTTGTACCTCTTCTAAAAGAGGAGAAAGAACAATCCTTTGCTACTAGTTACAGCCCTATTTCCCTGACCAGCTCTTTGTGTAAGCTCCTTGAAAAAATGACAAACCGGCGAATTTTTTACTTTCTGGAGTTTCATGGTGTTCTAGACAAAAATCAGGCAGGGTTTAGGTCTGGGAGATCAACTACAGATAATCTGGTTGCGTTTGAATCGTATGTTAAAGACGCTTTTGTCCATAAACAGCACTGCTTCTCTGTATTCTTTGATATAGAGAAAGCCTACGATAGAACGTGGTAATATGGCATTCTATTGGGCTTGCCGTCATTTGGCTATAGTGGCAATATACTCAATGTGTTTCAATACTATTTGTCTGATCGCACATTTCGTGTTCGTATGGGGACTGCCCTCTCTAGAACATTGGTTCAAGAAAATGGCGTACCCCAGGCAGGAGTGCTGAGCTGTGCACTGTTCATTGTTAAAATGAGTTCTCCTAAAACTGTGCTGCCTCGAACTGTTTCATACTCTGCCGACGTAGACAATATCCAAGTTAGCTTTAAACCCTGTAATCTGTCGATATGTGAACGTCAAATCCACTTAGGTGTCAACAGGCTGGTTGCAAGGGCTGAAAAAAATGGTTTTAGTTTAACGCTGATAAAAGTGGTGTTGTTCTTTTTTCTAGGATACGCTATGCTCAACCTCTTCCTTGTATCACGTTAGGAGGTCAGCCCATACCAGTGAAAAAGGAACACAGGTTTATAGGTATTTTGCTCGACCACAAGCTCTCATTCATAGCACACATTAAATTACTAAAAGTAAAATGCCTGAAAACAATGAGCATTTTATAGGTACTACGTCATCATTCCTGGGGAATGGATACAAATAGTCTGGTATCACTTCTTAATAGTGTTGTTAGGTCAAGAATAGACTACGCCTGCATTGTATACCAGTCTGCAACCAAAACAGCACTCAAAATGTTGGACCCAGTATACAACTTGGGGCTTCGCTTGGCCACAGGGGCATATTGAACACGTCCTATACCATCCCTTCATGTGGAATCAAACAAGTGGTCTCTAGCGTACCAGCGCGCGTACACTGCTGTGATGTATGCCGCAAAGATGAGTTCTCTGAAGGAACACCCTCTGAATACCATAATGAAAAATACCACAACTGATTATCTGTTTAAAAACCGACCATGCATAGCTCCAGCATTCCCGCTGGCAGTTTCACACCTCGTCAGCGAGTTCCAAGTTTCTCTTACTGATGTCTACTGTACCTCAGTTTATGATTTGGTCGCTCCGTGGGACACTTTCTCAATTCACTGAGACATGTCCTTTAGAGAAATTCAAAAGAAAAATGCAGCAACCTTTGTCATCACTCAGCATTTTCTGTTCCTCCGTGACAAATGCAAGGCAGCTGAATTTTACACAGATGCTTCAAAAACTACAACAACCGTATCCTGTGCTGCAAATGGCCCACTACTTAATATATTCAAAACAATGAACAGGAAGAGAAGTATATTCCCTGCAGAGGCGCACGGTATTCTACTGGCTTTGAACCGCATTCTTCGAAACAAAGTTAGGAAGTCAGTTATATACACAGACTCTTTCAGTGACGTCTCAAATCTTTCATCTCGGAAGGTCAGTAGAAACCCTACATTTATTTGTGTTTTAAGAGCTCTCTACTCTACTTATAGACTGAAACCCATTGTCACAGTCTGCTGAGTTCCTGGCCATTGCGGCATTCCTGGAAATGAAGCTGCTGACCGTAGTGCTGCAGCTGCCGCCCTTCGAAGCAGCATAGACATAAAGAAGGCCCCATATCAAGATCTCAAACCTTTTGTAAAAAGGAAGCTGCGCGACAACTGGCAGCAACTATGGGGCATAAAGGCAGAGAATAAACTACATGTCGTTAAACCCAAAATAGAAAGCCCCTTGCTGAAAAACATGACAGATTTGTGGAGGTGGCCTTATGCAGATTGAGAATTGGCCACACGCACATCACGCACTCATTCCTTTTAACAGACACAAACAAGCCACACTGTCATCGGTGTGGGGGGCAGCTCTCAGTTTTTCATATGCTTATTGAATGCGAGATGTGGAACATCGAGATAAAACGTCACTTTCAAGAAATATACACTAATTGCATACCCTTGCACCCTTCATTATTTTTAGCAGATAGTCCCATGTTTTCTTACAGAAGAGTCTTTAATTACCTTGCCGATGTTGACTTCTTAAAGTACATAACATACTCCTCATGATCTCACTTGGCATCATGTTCCGTCACAAAACAATGGCGGTAATGTGGGGTTTTAACACCTTGCATACCAATATTTCTTACTTGGCCCTATACACCAACTTCCATAGTTTAATTTTAATATAGTGTATTTTTTACAAATTTCATTTTAATATTGTCTCATAGCATCCCACCATTGTCATGGCCCTCTTTGCCCTCATCGGCCTTGCCCCATAAAACTCTAAATCTTCATCATCAGTCGGCCCTGCGTTTAGTCTGCCGACCGCCGACGGATCGCCGCAATTCGTTCACTCAGTTGAAACAAAGCCACGACACGTTTGTGAATGAAAGAATGTGCCTTTCTTTACTTTATTAGTTTGTACGCTGTATCTAGATACAGGTCAACGTCGCTTCACACAAGCGCTGCACAAGCGCACATGCGACGCTTCGCTGACTGGTACGCCAGTAGGAAAATACAAGGCCACTTGAAGGCGGGAGACGAGTAAGCAAAGTCAATATATGTACTAAGGAAATAAAATTAACTGAAAATTCTGCCGTACGTGGTAAAACTAGGGTGCAGAAAGCACAATTTTGCTCTCCGCGAACAAGAACAGCGGTCAGCAGCGCGACTGCGCATCTGCGAACGCTTTTCCGTCTAAGAAATGTAATCGCTTGACGTGAGATATTGTTGAAACTTGGGGGACGCTTACTGCACGAGCGCAATACAACAAATAGTCACCTAAGCTACTCGAAATGCAAAAAAAAAATTGTAAGATGGTTAAACATTATATACCTTATATTTCCAAGGTTAGCAGCGCTCGCCCGACAAAGAGAGTGCCAGTAGAGCTGTTCGAGTAGGGGCGGAATTTTGTGGAAAGACCGGAAGCGCTATCAATTGGAGCAAGTGCATAGCACGACCAATATAGTTAGTCGTGGTGCATAGGCACTCGGCATGGAGACTGGGAGGGCACGCCAGAGGAATTTGCAAACATCAACTAAAGCACCTCTCCCCCTAGATACCTTGGTGTGCCATTGCAATGGTACCAGAAACCCACTGAGTTCTGGTCTGAGAACTGAGAGTCCGGAGTGAAGCGCTAAAATGGGGGGAGGGGGGTCATGATAAGTCAATATTTTCGCGCGCTTCTGTCTGTAATGTATTTTTGGTTGCTAAAATATGGTATGTGCTTCAGGTGTTTTGCATGTCAAGGGTCAACGTGCAAAAAATTCACAGGGTTTTTGTTGTGTTTATTTAGCGCTCAGGAAGGGAGCGCATGACTCGTACGAATCTCTACATTTCCGTAAAAAAAGGAGGTCTCGGACTGGTGCACCTATATCTTAGGCAGGTTGTCTCTAGGTGTATTTTCCTGAGAGACCAGACAGACCCTTTTCTACGAACAGTTGTGCAGACGAGATTGGTGAATCATTTGCCAGATTTTGTTGTGTCTTCCAGTGCACTGAAACCAAGAGCCCCACGAGGCTACTTGAAAGAGGTCGTTATGGCCTTTCAATTCCTGAAGGCCAGGTTTTCCTACGAATACCTTGCTCTGGTACCTAAAAAGATACTGTACAAAGATGTGATTGATGTGGCATTGCCGGTACCTGTTTATCGCTCTTTATACTGTGCAGAGACGGGGAAAGACGTGTTAAGGAGAGTAAACAAATGCTTGTGAAGTCAACAGTCAAGAGTTTCTTCTTTCAATTACATACCGGCACACTGCCCGTCAGTAGTTGGCTGCCGGAGAAAGGAATACTTGTAGCGGGGTCAGTGAATTGTCGATATTGCGGTAAATTGGAAGCCATAGAACACGTCTTCTTGGACTGTTCTGACGCAGTGTTCTATTGGGACATTCTCCAGCGGACACTAAAGAAAGAACTTCCCGTATCTCCGTACGGAATACGTGTCCTTGCAACGCGTAATGATGGAGGCATGCCACTTGACATGTTTATGGACTTGATCCTGCACAGTCTCTGGAAACCTCGTATGGTCGTCCGACATGCAGACCCGGATGCACGACCGGCAAGGGAATACTTTATTGAAAGCATTGCTTATATGAGAGATGTAATGAAAATGCAGGACTTGCAATCTGACTGGGCTAAGATATTGGATGAACTAGTTAACCTGAAAGGCTTCTAACACGCGCCACCTGTAGCAGCGGGAGGGGTTTTATCATATGTTGTGTGTGGAAAATGTGTCATTGTTTGAAGGTTTTTTTTACCATTATGTTGTGTGGAGACTTGTGTCATTGTTTTGTTTTTTGTTCCCTGTACCAAGCCGGTAATAAAGAACAAAAAAGCCCGTGGCTGAGTGGTCTGGAGCGCTAGGTGTATTGTTGGAAGTGTTCTGCAAGTCACGAGTTAGAATCCCGGGGGTACATTCTTTTTGTTGTTTTTTTATAGACCGAGTGGTCTGGAGCGCTAAGTATATTGTTTCAAGTGTTTTGCAAGTCACGAGTTCAAATCCACAGGGTACATTTTTTTTATAAGTTGAATTTTTCGTTTTCGGACGATGTTTTCTATGCTGATTTCACCTTTTTTTTGGGATGTAACGTTCACTTCGCCACGAACTTGTTCACAGAACGCGCGCAGGGTGACACTGGCGCGCTAGTGAGTTCTCGTTGGCGTGCTGTTGCCATAAGCACCGACTGCTTGCGGGCAGTGGGCACTGGCCAGAATTCACAGACCCTTGGCCTGGTGCGAACACGCTTTTTACGATACAGGCATGAGTGAGGCAAGCTCTAAATATGAAGGAAAAGCGCATGGCAAAACCGCAGGGCGTTCATCCACTGCGTAGGCCTCGGCTAGTGATTGCTACGATTCCAAGCCGTCCTGGGAGGCTCATCTTATGCATTTTACAGCCGACAACATGACAGAAGCGCGGTATGACGATTACCGACCTATCGACAATGCCCATCCAACGATGCCGTCGGATGTCATGCATTTTGTTTTACTGAACGGAAACCGAAACTTGTTTGAATGCTAACCAATTACGGTGCGTCTACTCCCGTTGTCACAGTCTTTAGTTGGTGTGGCCGCCGCAAACCGCGCATGGTAGTTTTTCTTCTTTCGCGCTTTGTAAAATAATTACCTGCTTGTCAACCAGATAAACTATAATAAGTGTGCTAATTTGATCCAGTCTACGCAGTGCAAGCATAAACGGGAGCTTAATAAATTCACTTCATTGTCCCTTTAAAAAGGCTCTGAAAGGGGTGTTAGCGATACGTGGGTGTTCACATTTTCAGGTAAATCAATGTCCTAGTATTCACCTCCTTCAAGAATTTTGTTAAAGCGACGAGTATTGGTCGAGTTATTGCCAACCCAAACATTGCACTTTCGCCCGCTCCGTGGTTCCCCCTCGTTTCTTCAACCTCGTACCACGAGAGCGTGACTGCCTATTATGCCTAGCTTATCGGTGACGCCTGAAATAATATCGGTTGCTCGCGTCGTCTGCTACAATATGCTTCGCCCGAGGATCGCGTTGGGACAGGACCGTATGATTCCACTTGGGCCGTTTCTTTTCACTTATAAATAATGCAGTTCACGCACGACTGTAAAAGATGATGGAAGAAATGGGGCGGTGCGTTTACGCTTCCACACCACGCAGAAAGATGACGCGAACAGTGAACGACCCTGTCAGCGCGCGTTCGTGGCGACGACGTGTATTGGTACACATGGGAGCCTAAAATATGTGAGCGAATGACGAAAAAAATTGCTCCAATTTGGTAGAGTGAGCACGGATGTACATTCGTTAAGAACCGATGTCGGTTTGAATATGGCCTAATTGGGCGCTCGTTCGTTCCAATGTCGACCTAGTCCGTGTTGTGGTGACGCCTTGTAGGCGGGTACACAGACAGTTGTAGTATTCCATTCCATTACTCTATCGGTTTTAATTTAGAACCCAGTCGAAAAATACAACAGGAATTTCTGTCGCACAACAGAAATTTCTGTCGCACGACAGGGATTTCTGTTGGGACGACAGGATGGTCTGTCGTGCGACAGGAAGTTCTGTAGTACAACTACAGAAAATCTGTCGTACGACAGGCATTTCTGTTGGGTCTAGAGGATGGTCTGTCGTGCGACAGGAAGTTCTGTAGTACAACTACAGATAATCTGTCGTACGAAAGGCATTTCTGTCGCACGACAGGAATTTCTGTTGGGACTACAGGGTGGCCTGTCGTTCGACAGAAATTTCTGTAGTACAACTACAGAAAATCTGCCGTACGACAGGCATTTCTGTCGCACAACAGGAATTTCTGTTGGGAATGCAGGATGGTCTGTTGTGAGACAGGAATTTCTGCAGAATGATGACAGAATGTGTGTCGTACGACAGAAATTTATGTAGTACAACATACATATCTATCTCGCGACCGACATTCTGCACTCCCCACTACAAAAACCTTTGTAATAGAACTACAAAATGTCTGTCGCATGAGACATTTCTGTTGTACTAGTTATTGTGCAACACCCTGTAGGCGCTCCACAAACTTCTGTTGGCCCACAGACTGTCCTTCAGCCACTACATTCAGCATTCCGTAATTACCATTTGTAGTCCCTGCAGATTTTTTATAGTGTGAAAGAGAATGTTAGATCCATTGCGAAAGTGTCACATGACAGACCGTTCAGTATTGCTACAAAATCTCTCGCTTACCCCGTCGGAAAACCCCGCGTTTTCCGGCATTAGGAGAGCGATGGAATAGCCCGGAAAGAACGGAATACACAGGAAAACGCCACGCCGAACGACAGCAACGCGGGGAGGTTGCTGGAGAGCATCGAATAACATGGGGACATTGCCTTTGGGGACAGGGCTTCAGCCAATGCGAAGGGGATAGCACGAACGGGATAGTACGGGATGGTATGGTGCCGCTGCTTGGCTGGACACGGGAATGCGGCGCGCCGCGATCGAGGCAGATGCTCCGAAACTTGGTGTTTGCGGCCCGTGCGGTGCCGCAAAATCCCACTTTTTTAGCGTGCGCTGCACGGAAACAATGCTGCGTGCGAGTGACGGTCATCTCGTTCAATTGCATTGCAAGCGCCTGTTGTAATGAACGTTTGTTGCATTGCGGCCATTAGCATTCCGGCCGTGTTGGAAAAAACCTTCGCTACAAATTTGCAATTAACAACACAACTTAGCACAAATCACACTAATGTTGGAGCATCTAAGCGTAGCCCCATAATAAAAAAAAATGGATACATAGAGACCTTCGGAAATTTCTTGGGTTCTTTGAGTGAATTGCAATTGCATATATTGTACTGTGGACAATGTTTGATCAAAGAATCAGGAAACAAGGGTAGCCGCTCGGCAAAACGGACGCATAAAAAACAAGCAAGATGTGCTTTTTGAAGACGTGGTGTAATAATTGCAGTGCACATTCTGACATGTATTTCTGGGTGTCTTTGAGAGCCCCATTGTTTCAATCTGCGTGCTGTTGTTTTATTTTTTTTTGCGAGCAATTTTTTTATTTGAACGCGAAACATGTGTCCAATCAAGCCGAAATAGTTAAAATAAGATTTTAAAAACAGCAAACCAGTTGCCGCTACCTGTGTGAAAAAAAAAGAAACGGCGCCAGTGAAATCGCTGCATTACCGAGATGTGTTAAAAAAAAAATAAATGTAGAAAGAAAGAAAACGCGCGCCTTCCCTCTAGCCCGGCCCTTCGGAAGAAGTTCGGGGAAGCATCGTCACCACTGCAGGCATGTCGCGTTGCGGCAGAACTCGCGGGACGGGGAGACCACAATACGAAGAATCGAGAGGGGTCAGGAGGGGTCGCGAAACAACTTCTCGTGATCGGCCGGTTCCCTCCTTACCCTTCCTTTGTTCCCTCCTGCTGTTCGTCTCCCGGTGAAAATTTGCGGTGGCTGCGTTGCCCAGTGGCTCGTTCACATTTCACATCGGCGCTTTGCTTAGTTGAAGTTAGGCTTAACTTTTTTGTAAAAACGTGCATCTTATGTCTCCGCGGAGTGTCAGCAGCAACATTTGGAGCTTCGGAAGCTGTGGTAAAAGCAAGATCAGTGGTCCGGATTTCAAGCATCTCGATGTGAGGACTCCGCCAGCGACGACTAACCGGGGTGCTTGGGATAATTGGCACTTTAATGTGAGTGAATGCGACGAATCTCGCAGGCAGCGTGATTTGGAATACGTGCGATGTGCTTCGACAATCGACTGAACTTGCCACAATCCCTGCGTGACTTCGGCAGGTATCGTGCGTGCATACTCTTCAAGATAGTGCAACACCACAGAGACGTGCGCTTTTCGCCACAGGATACCCTTCCACGCCTTGCTGTGCGAATGCAACGGAACAAGGTTCACAAAGGCAAGCATTCCAGCTAAAGATTGACTTTCCATTTTAATTTTCTCACGTTCTCTCACGATTTGCAGTGTAAAAAAAATATTTGTTCACTTGTGTTTTAATGGCCCTAACTAATATAAGGAACGAATTTTCGAACGGTTATTGTCGATGATCGTTTCATATTTTTTTTCTATAGAATAAATTTGCTTTTATGAACAGGTTGAGCGTCATTGACGGAACGCGATGATGGGACGCGATTTGGCCCTGCTTCCGAAGCACGGCCAAATCAGCTGAAAAGTGCCGAAATGACTCTGGCTAAATTTTGTAGCGCTACTGAGGTTTCCCTGAAGGAATGACTTCTGTATTTCTTGTTAACAGCTACGCGGGTTTGCAATTACACGGCTATTAAAGAAAAAAAGGCCGGGCGTGTTCCAGCGTTACGTTCCAGCGGCTGCTAGATCCACGAGTTTGCGCGTCCGGCGTGTACCAGCGTCCAGGTTCCCGTGAATTTGCAGCAGGCGCAGTTTCCCATGACGTGCGGATGAAAGCTGTTTTGTACTAAAAGAAATTATAGTTCTGACCGTTTCCAAGTCAGCACGATCATGGAGCATACAAATAACGCGCCATATTTTGTTTTTATATTTGGCAATGAAATAAAAATTATTTGTTTGGGTGTAACAGCAGCATAAGAGGGCAGTAAAAGCCTCTCCATGACAAAAAGTGAAGCCGCGGTAGTGCCCAGGAAGAGTGTTGTAAAAAGAGGAAAATAAAATGGATAAACACCGCAAACTGCTTTTTTTTTCGGACTGTGATCAGGCATGTGCAGTCTGCGTAACATCAAACTTTTGTGTTGCATGCATGAATGTACCACTAGTTGCATTGCTTAAATGCCTTTTGGTACAGCTTTCTGAAATCAGTTATTCACTGAAAACAATTTCAAGCTTGTACTAGAAAGGCAAGAATGACCCCAAATGCTTATGTTTGTTGGTCATATTTTTATTGAAATTGTTATTGAAATTTTGAAATTGAAATTGAAATGAAATTTTATTGAAATCCTGCATACTTCATGTACCTAATAGAAAAAAACATCACGGGAAGTAAATTTCTTATGCCAAACAAGTTGAAATTGGAGACATGACAAGATTTACTACGAAAACAGACATGACAGGATTTACTACAGACTACAGAACAGGATTTACTACAGACTACAGGGCAGGATTTACTACAGACTACAGGACAGGATTTACGACAGACTACAGGACAGGATTAACTACAGACTACAGGACAGGATTTACTACAGAATACAGGACAGGATTTACTACAGACTACAGGACAGGATTTACTACAGACTACAGGATAGGGTTTACTACAGACTACAGGATGTCCCATTCCCTCACAGGATCATTCTGTCGTATTTTTCTGTTGTGTTTTTCGACTGGGAACCGCAACAAATAAGCAGCCGAAAGGTTGCACGATACGTCGGAGGGAAGTTTTTGAGTGTGCACCGAGCATTCCATATCCCCATTCCCCTTTACTTTACGGGAAACCTCTGCACGACCCGGGGTTATCAACTGCTAGACAATGACGCCAGCAAAGGTATTTCGAGGGGTCTGGGAAGAGTAGGGTGAGTTTTTGAGTCATACACTCTACCTCTTTATTTTACTATGCAGATACCACAAAACAATTACTCCACTCTCCCTTTTCCTCTGATAGCCTGGAGCCCATTCTCTCTCTATAAAGGATGTTCGTGCATTTTTTACGTGGTCAGGGCTGCCAATTAACATATGCGGATGGTTCGGTTGCCGGTCGTGGCCCTATAATACCCCCTGCCCTTCCCCCCAAGCCTACATTGTGTGTTGTTTAAGCGGATGGGAGTAAAATATGCTTACTCTGTATAAAGACACCAATTTTGCAAGTTTCTCAACTCGGTATTTCGTTGTCTGAAAGTGCAATGGCCCTTTTATATATTCAAAGCGCACGAGTTTCAAACTGAACAACTCATGCCAATGACTTAAACGATGCATTTACGTTTGATAAGGTAGTTGCACAGCTCGACCAAGAAGTTTTGTTTTAGATTCGCGAACACGAGCCGCAAACCACTCCCCTTAGAAGGCGAGAAAAAGAACAAAAGGCACAACATACCGAGATGCGGACTCGCGACTGTCAAAGAGCGAGGGTGAGGAGTTAGTTCAGTGCGCCACAGAAGAACGGCGGCAGACGCGGTTAAATTACCGGCAGACTGTACCATATAGCTTACCTCCAAAAACAGCACTGTTTTGGGTCCGACTGCAATTTGGCCATGCGGAAATAGTGCCCGCCCCGCTTTTGTTTTGCGATTTCTGCTACCCGCGGCGGTTGCTCAGTGGCTAAGGCGTTGCGCTGCTGCGCCCGAGGTCGCGGGTTCGATTCCCGGCCGGGAAGGCCGATTTTATGATGGAGGCGAAAAGCAAAAACGTCCGTGTGTACGAGATTTTGGCTCACGTTAAACATTTCCAGTTCGGATATTACATAGTTCAAATAAAGAAAAAAATTGGCGTGGTCCTGCCATGTAGTGAGACGAACCGGCAACCGCTAGGCTATTAGGGTAACACAGTGGACACCAGGAAGTGGGTATAGAAGAATAGGAAGGGGCTTAACCTGATGGAGGAATGACATAAAGAAATTCAGGGGCGAACTGCAGACTCGAGGAGTACAGGATACGAGTGGTATGAGGTCAATGGGAGAGGCCTTCACCATGCAGTGGCTGTGAGTAGGCTGATAATGATTACTATGATGGCGCTTGGTAAGCATCTGTTATCTACAGTGGAATATGTAATTTCACAGGGACCGTACCCTGCTGTCGTAAGGCAGAAGTTACGGTTAATGAGTGGTTTCTCATGCGACCAGCCTTTAGGACCGTGTACAATGCATCAGTGTAAAACGCAATGTCTTTACGTGTGTTTGGCTATCCTAACACAACCACTTATGGCAGCAGTACTATCAACAAACGCCAAAACCCATCAATAACGGCTCACGTCGATATCGTGTATTTGAAAAATATTACATTGTTAAACCAACCTCTTCACGCGCGTGTACACATTTCGCCAAGAAAATTTGTTCAGGACCGCGGCGCTTGTCTTTCCAACACCTTGATGCTCAGCTTTTTTTTTTTTTGTTTTTCCAGTGAAGCGCCGGTTCTTTAAAAAAAATAGGGTACCGTCAGCTGTTTTTGTCTGCAACAAGAAAGGTAACTCCTGCAGAGCGAACGCTTGTGTAGGAAAACCCTGTACCAATTCCCGCACCAGGCGGTGAACTTGATGCGTGCTGTTAGAAGCAGCCCTTCAGGATGTAATGCTGCTATTTTGTTGCTTTCATGTTCTTCTGTCCCCGCACGGGGCACCTTGAGCAATCTTGGTGACGGTACTGGCGATACCGCGGACCCCGAGCCCCCAAACATACGCTGGATCCAACCGTGGCAATATGTTTATAGGTGGAGGGTTAGAAACCACGAACGGTGGCCGTCGGAGCCCAGGTCAAGATCCGGCGGATGGGCTCCCTGTCTGTTCACCAGGCAGGGAGCTCCGGGACCCCTTTGGCTACCAGGGTAAGGTCAAAGAAGAAAGTACCCCCGTCTCCCTGCTTTCCAATGTGTCATATGGCATTTTCCAAACCCCCCCCCAAACGTGATCGGCCCCCGAAAAGGGGCCGCACCGAAGTTTCGTACCCACCTCTTTCAACAACTGTCTTGTCAAGAACCTCGAATAATTATGCTCGTTTTCTTGTGATTGAGTCAGCTGACTCAGCACGACCTGTCGCTTCCATGTCTGTATTCTTGATATCTAAATTTCTGCAAAGCACCATAGGTGGCAAATATCAAGCTAAAAAGCTCAGGACCGGAGAAATCCTGGTAGAAGTCAATGCTGAACAACAAGCCCACACTCTTCTTGCACAAACCCGCATCCATGATCTGGACATCAGGGTCACGCCCCACAGGAGCCTAAACAGCTCCCAGGGCGTGATTTCTGAGACAGATCTCCTGACGGAAACAGATGCCGACCTTCTCGAAGGTCTAAAGGATCAGGGCGTCACAGCTGTGCGGCGCATCACGATGCGCAGGGATGACAAGATAATCCCCACCAAACACATTATCCTGACCTTTGACCGCTCGGCACTTCCACAATATATAAATGCAGGCTTCATTCGATGCTCCATTCGTCCTTACATTCCGAACCCGCGCCGTTGCTTCAAGTGCCAGCGGTTCGGGCACAGTACAACCTCTTGCCGCGGCAAAACAACGTGTGCGAAATGCGCCGCGCAGGACCACCCCACCGACAACTGTAATTCTGACATCCTCACTTGTGCAAACTGCAGGGACCCACATGCGGCCTACTCCAGGAAATGCGAAAAGTTCCAAATAGAAAAGAAAATAATCAATCTCAAGGTCACAGAAAACATCACCTTCCCAGAGGCGCGGAAGAGGTTCGCCTCTTTCCCTCTGGGGAGGTACGCCGACGCAGCTCGCCGGGGGGCGGAGCGGCGTTTGGTTTCCACAGGGACCCAGTTCAGCGAGTCTGACCTGGTCCCTCCGCCCCCCCCTGGGTTGCCTCTGGCAGCCCAACCCGCCACCACGCCGCTTGCTGAGGCAGCAGCGGTTGTGGTGGCAACCTCTTCCGTCGGGACCGGTGCCGCTCCCGTCCCTGCCTCCCCGTCCTCCAGTCCGTTGGAGAGTGCCATGGACACCACGGGCCCCGCACCGGCTCCCACCGCCACCGCACCGCCCGTGCCACCTCTGGCGCCCCGGACGCCCTCGGCGGTGGCGGCTCAAACGAAGGGCTCCCGAGGGGGGGCCAAGTCCGGGGGGCCCGGTCCGTCGGGCACCCATCGGACATCCGACGACGACATGGATGTCGGGCCGTTCCTGCCTGCAACGCAGCGCAAGGAACGCGTCCCGACGCCAAAGCCTCCCGACAAGCCAAAAAAGGCGAGAGTCACAGCGCCGAAAGACGACACATAAACAAACACACACACTCCAGTAGCTCTCACACTAAATAATGGGAAGAGAAAACATAATTCAATGGAACTGCAGAGGCCTTCTTAAAAATCTTGACGATGTATACGAAATACTGCATGCTAATCAGCCAAGTGTAATGTGTGTTCAGGAAACACATTTGAATTCCAAGCACACAAATTTCTTGAATAGTTACATGGTCTTCAGAAAGGACAGGGATGGCTGCACACACTCTTCTGGCGGTGTGGCCATAATCGTCCGGAAATCCTTAGCTTGCCACCCTGTCACTTTAAACACTATCCTTGAGGCTGTAGCAATACGCTTAATAATATTTAATAGGTTGATAACGGTATGCTCCATATACATTCCTCCTGATGTGACAGTTTCGAGCTCTGACGTCGAGGCGCTGGTTGACCAGCTGCCCGAACCGTACATTCTAACAGGCGACCTTAATGCTCACAATTCTCTTTGGGGCTCTTCTCGTACGGATGCCCGGGGTCGCCTGATAGAGAGGTTTCTTACATCCTCTGGAGCATGCCTTTTCAACAATAAACAGCCTACATATCATAACATAGGACACAACACATACTCATGTCTTGACTTGGCTATTGGCTCCGCAGTTCTCTTTCCTCTTCTCGAGTGGGGTGTGGGAACTGACCCATATGGCAGTGACCACTTCCCCACCTCACTTACATACATAGGTAAAGGCCCATGCAGTCCATCTTCCCATAATCGGTTCAATGAAACACGAGCTAACTGGAATACATTTACAGAGACATCCAAACAACACCACACATCCATAGGACACCTACACGTTGAAGAATCTACCCAACTCCTCACGGCGCACATCCTCGACGCCGCCGAAAGGTCCATTCCCCACGCCTCTGGTGCCCCGCGCAACCAGCGGAGGCCGTGGTGGAATGAGGACTGTAGGCGGGCGCGAGAGGCCCAGAACAAGGCGTGGGGTATCCTTCGTCGGTACCCCACGTCGGGAAACCTCCTCTTGTTCAAACGGGCCAAGGCGTTAGGAAAACGTGTGCGCCGTGAGGCAAAACGAGAGAGTTGGCGTACATTCATAACATCAATAAACTCCTACACAGACACAAGGAAAGTATGGACACGAATACGCAAAATCAAGGGACAACAAACACACAGCCTGCCTCTGGTCAGCACTGCAGGGGACACACTCGAAGACCAGGCTGACACACTCGCACAACACTTCCAACACGTGTCCAGTTCAGCACACTACACAAACACTTTCCTGAAACATAAAGCCTGTTGTGAAAAGAAGTCCCTACGCGACAACAACAAATCACAGACCTCTTACAACTCCCTGTTTTCACTACATGAGCTGAGGGCTGCTCTAAGCACGTCTAAACCCTCAGCTCCAGGCCCAGACAACATTACATATACAATGATACAGCACTTACACGCAGACACTCTTGTAACACTCCTTCACCTTTACAACAAGATATTTCTTTCGGGGCACATTCCAAAGTCTTGGAGGGAGGCCATAGTTGTAGCATTCTTGAAAGAAGGGAAGGACCCTTCCTCTCCTGCTAGCTATCGACCCATTGCCCTGATCAGCTGCCTGTGCAAGCTTCTCGAGAAGATGATAAATCGCAGGCTCGTGTACTTCCTTGAGTACAACGGTCTTCTCGAGAGCTGCCAGGCAGGCTTCAGGGCGGGGCGATCAACGAACGATCAACTCGTAGCTCTTGAGAAATATATAAAGGATGCCTTTGTGCATAAACAATTTTGTCTGACGGTGTTTTTCGACATAGAGAAAGCCTATGACACCGCTTGGCGCTACGGTATCCTCAGTGACCTAAAGTCAATCGGTGTTGCGGGCAACATGTTGAACATCCTTTGTAGTTATATGTCGGAGAGAACCTTTCGCGTCAGAGTTGGTTCTGCACTGTCAAAGGTACATGTGCAAGAAAAGGGCGTGCCGCAAGGTGGAGTGTTGAGCTGCACTCTCTTCATAGCAAAAATGAACTCTCTTGGAAAGGCACTGCCACCTACAATCTCTTATTCCATGTATGTAGATGACGTGCAGATATCCTTTAAATCGTGTAACCTGTCCATCTGCGAACGTCAAGTCCAGCTCGGCATCAAGAAACTTGCCGGCTGGGCTGACAAGAATGGCTTTAATCTTAATCCCGCGAAGAGCTCTTGTGTTCTATTTTCCAGGAGGCGTGGCGTCCACCCGGACCCAGACATCACTCTTGCGAATGTGCCAATTCCTGTGAACAAGGAACACAAGTTTTTAGGTATTTTATTCGACGAAAAACTTACATTCATCCCACATATCAGACAGCTGAAATGCAAATGCTTAAAAACAATGAATATTCTTAAGGTCCTCTCACATCAATCTTATGGGGCCGACAAACAACTCCTGCTGCGCCTGTACACAGCGTTGGTGGGGTCTCGGCTCGACTACGGCAGTGTCGTGTATGGGTCGGCTACAAAAACAGCACTAAAAATGCTCGACCCAGTGCTGCAACTTGGCCTTCGCCTCTCATGTGGCGCATTCCGCACTAGCCCTGTTGAAAGTCTTTATGTCGAGTGCGACAAATGGTGCCTAGGGCATCAGCGGGAGTATGTTGACCTGTTGTATGCATCCAAGATCGTGTCTCTGACCAACCATCCTTTTAATCCCATCATGAACGATACATCAAATTTACAACTCTTTTTAAACAGGCCATCTATTCCCTTACCGTTCTCTCTCAGAGTTAGGGAAGAGGCTTCTGCACTCCATGTCCCCCTTTCAGACACACACAAGACACCCATTCATAATTTCATCGCACCATGGCATCTTCGTCCTGTAACATGCGACCTGTCATTCATTCGTGTAGAAAAAAATAGGGTACCCAGGAATGCAATTCTGCAGCACTTCCTGTTCCTACAGGACAAGTACAGGTGCGCAGAATTCTATAGCGACGCGTCCAAAACTAATTCTACTGTCTCTTCTGCAGCGCATGGACCAAATTTTAGAGTTATCAAAACAATGAATTTTCACAGCAGTATTTACACGGCAGAAGCGTATGGCATTTTACTCGTGTCAAATCACATCCTCGAACATAAGATTCCAAAGTCCATCGTCTACACAGACTCTCAAAGCGTCGTACAGGCACTGTCATTAGGAAGGTCATCTAAAAACTATGTGATAAATGCTCTCTTCAAGGTACTAATGTCTGCATATGCCTCAAATCTTGAAATAATTATATGCTGGGTACCAGGGCATTGTGGAATCCCTGGCAATGAGGCCGCCGACAATATGGCTGGTGATGCTGCTCTCATGACTACAGTTGACATTACAACAGTACCTTACACCGACCTAAAGACACACATCAGACGACAGCTTCGTAACACATGGCAATTACACTGGAGTCAACAAACAGACAACAAACTACACGTAATAAAACCACAACTGGGACGCTACATAACTGACTCACACAACAGATACACTGAAGTCGCCCTGGCTAGGCTGCGGATAGGCCACACACATGTTACGCACTCCCACCTGCTCACTGGAACTTCGGGACCCACGTGTAGCAGGTGTGGAATGGGCCTATCCGTAGTCCACATACTAATCACATGCAAGGCACTTGACACAACACGACACAAACATTTCCCTGAATTATACAGACGACACATTCCTTTGCACCCATCATACTTTTTAGCCGACGAACCAATGTTTTCTATTCAGCGTGTTTTTGAGTTTTTAGCTGAGGTAAACTTTCTGCAGCTCTTGTCATATCATGTGTAATCACCCTGGCCCTATACACCAGTCATCTCCATTGTCTTTTGTTTTGCATCACCTTTACTTTTAGTCGCATGTCTTAGTATGTACGGTCTCATCACAGTTCAGTAACTTCTTCTTTGGCGCTCTTTGCCCATAGTCGGCCTTGCGCCAATAAAACCCAACTATCATCATCATCATCATGTTCTTCTGTTTTAATTACAGTAATGGCACTGTCACTTTTTGGGAGCGCAGCACTCTTTGTCATAAAACCCCCCCACACGGGGCACCTTGACTAATCTTGGTGACGGTATTGGCGACACCGGGGACCCCGAGCCCCCCCATATAAGCTGAAACCTACCGTGGGGATGTGTTTCCAAGGTGAAGGATAGAAACCTGAAACGGTGGCCGTCGGAGCCCGGGTCCCCCGCACGGGGCACCTTGAGCAATCTTGGTGACGGTACTGGCGCCACCGCGGACCCCGAGCTCCCAAACATAGGCTGGATCCAACCGTGGCGATGTGTTTATAGGGGGGGGGGTTAGAAACCACAAACGGTGGCCGTCGGAGCCCAGGTCAAGCTCCGGCGGATGGGCTTCCTGTCTGTTTACCAGGCAGGGAGCTCCGGCACCTCTTTGACTACCAGGGTAAGGTCAAAGAAGAAAGTACCCCCGTCTCCCTGCTTTTCCCCGCACGGGGCACCTTCAGCAATCTTAGTGATGGTACTGGCGATACCGCGGACCCCGAGCCCCCAAACATAAGCTGGATCCAACCGTCCCCGCACGGGGCACCTTGAGCAATCTTGGTGACGGTACTGGCGATACCGCGGACCCCGAGCCCCCAAACATACGCTGGATCCAACCGTGGCAATGTGTTTATAGGTGGAGGGTTAGAAACCACGAACGGTGGCCGTCGGAGCCCAGGTCAAGCTCCGGCGGATGGGCTCGCTGTCTGTTTACCAGGCAGGGAGCTCCGGGACCTCCTCAGCTATCAGGGTAAGGTTGTGGAAGAAAGTACCCCCGTCCCCTGCTTCTATACATGCTGTATGGTATTATCAAACCCCCCCTCCAAACGTGATCGGTACCTGAAAAGGGGCCGCACCGAAGTATCATTTCCGTCCTTACCAACGATCTCAACCCCAAAGCCAGCCAACTATCCCCGCTTCCTGATCATTCAATCCATTGAAAAAGAAAAGCCTGTTGCCTCTCTGTCCGTCTTCTTGGTCACAAAGTTCATAGAAGGTATAATAAGAAAATCCTACAAAGCAAAGAAAAAGAGAACGGGAGAACTGTTGGTCGAAGTCAATAACCAGCAGCAGGCAACAAATCTCCTGAGCCAGACACGCATTGCAGATCTTGACATCCCGGTCACGCCCCACCGAAGCCTTAACAGCTCACAGGGCGTGATCTCAGATCCTGACCTCATGACTGAAACTGAAACCGATCCGCTGGAGGGCCTGAAAAGTCAGGGCGTAACAGCAGTGAGGCGCATAACGATACGCAGAGAAGACAAAGAAATTCCTACTAAACATCTCATCTTAACATTTCATCGATCAACACTACCAGAATTCATTAACGCAGGATACATTCGATGTTCGGTTTGGCCATACATTCCTAACCCTCGCCGCTGCTTTAAGTGCCAGTGGTTCGGGCACAGCACCAACTCTTGCCGCGGCCGTCTGACCTGCTCAAAGTGCGCCCAGCATGATCACCCATCGGACAATTGTCCATCATCAACCCTCACCTGCGCCAACTGCCAGGGACCCCATGCCGCCTACTCTCGAAAATGTGAAAAGTTTCAACTAGAAAAAAAAATCATCAACATCAAAGTCACTCAAAACATCACCTTCCCAGAGGCGCGAAAGAGGTTCGCCTCTTTCCCCCTGGGGAGGTACGCCGACGCGCCTCGCCGGGGGGCGGAGCGGCGTCTGGTGTCCACAGGGACCCAGTTCAGCGAGTCTGATCTGGTCCCTCCCCTGCCCCCCCCCTGGGGTGCCTCAGGCATTCCAATCCGTTGTCACGCCGCTTGTTGAGGCAGCAGCGGTTGTGGTGACAACCTCTTCTGTAGGGACCGGTGCTGCACCCGGCTCTACCTCCCCGTCCTCCAAAGCGTTGGAGGGTGCCGACCGGATGGACACCGGGGGCCCCGCATCGGCTCCCACCGCCACCGCCCCTCCCGTGCCACCTCTGGTGCCCCGGAAGCCCTCGGCGGTGGCGGCTCAAACGAAGGGCTCCCGAAAGGAGGCCAAGTCTGAGGGGCCTGGTCCGCCGGGCACCCTTCTGGCATCCGACGAGGAGATGGACGTCGCGCCGTTCCTGCCTGCAACGCAGCGCAAGGAGCGGCCTCCGATGTCCAAGCCGACAGAAAGGCCTAGAAATCCTAGAATAACTGCCCCGAAAGACGACACATAAACAAACACACACACACACACGCGCTCCAGTTATTCTTAAATTTAAATAATAGGAACAGAAAACATCATCCAATGGAACTGCAGAGGCCTCCTTAAAAATCTTGACGATGTGTATGAGATTCTGCATGCCAGTCAGCCAAGTATCATGTGTCTCCAGGAAACCCACCTCAATTCCAAACAAACAAATTGCTTAAATAGGTACATGGTATTCAGAAAGGACAGGGTTGGCTGCACACACTCTTCAGGAGGTGTGGCAATTGTCGCCCGGAAATCATTAGCCTGCCATCCTGTCACTCTGAACACTGTCCTCGAGGCTGTAGCAATCCGTACAATAATATTTACTAGGTTGGTAACGGTATGCTCCATTTACATTCCTCCTGATTTTGCACTTCTGAGCTCTGATTTCGAGGCGCTGGTCGACCAGCTGCCTGAACCATATATTCTAACAGGCGACCTGAATGCGCACAACTCTCTTTGGGGCTCCTCCAGAACGGATGCCCGAGGTCGCCTGATAGAGAAATTTCTTACATCTTCAGGAGCATGCCTTTTCAACAAAAAAACAGCCTACATACCATAACTTAGGACACAATACATACTCACATCTTGACTTGGCTATTGGTTCCGCAATTCTCTTTCCATGTCTTGAGTGGGGCGTGGGCACGGACCCATATGGTAGTGACCACTTCCCCACTTCCCTAACGTACATAGGTAAAGGCCCATGCAGTCCATCTTCCCATAACAGGTTTATTGAATCAAAAGCAAACTGGAGTACATTCACAGAAACATCTAAACTACACCACACAACCATAAAACACCTACACGTTAAGTAAGCAGCCCAACTCGTCACGGCACACATACTCGACGCCGCCGAAAAGTCCATGCCCCAGGCCTCCAGTGCGTCCCGCAACCCAAGGAGGTCCTGGTGGAACGAGGACTGTAGGCGGGCGCGAGAGGCCCAGAACAAGGCGTGGGGTGTCCTTCGCCGGTACCCCACGCCAGATAATCTCATTTCCTTTAAACGGGCAAAGGCTCTTGGGAAGCGTGTGCGTCGTGAGGCGAAAAGGGAGAGTTGGCGCACCTTCCTCACTTCCATCAACTCATACACCGACACTCACAAAGTCTGGACACGAATACGTAACCTTAAAGGAGGACAGACACACAGCCTGCCCCTGGTCAGTACAACAGGGGACACACTAGAAGACCAGGCTAACACACTTGCACAACACTTCCAACACGTTTCCAGCTCTGCACACTACACAAACACTTTCCTAAAACATAAAAATACTTGTGAAAAGAAGTCCCTACATGACACTAACAGGTCAAAATCTGGTTACAATTCTGAATTTACACTCTATGAGTTCAGGGTTGCCCTGAGCACATGTAAACCTTCAACTCCAGGGGCAGATAAGATTACATACACCATGATACAACACCTACATCCAGACACTCTTGAAACACTCCTACACCTATACAATAAAATATGGCTTTCGGGGCAGATTCCACACTCTTGGAGGGAGGCCATAGTAGTGGCGTTCCTGAAGGAAGGGAAGGACCCTTCCTCTCCCGCCAGTTATCGTCCCATCGCCCTGATAAGCTGCCTGTGCAAGCTCCTCGAGAAGATGATAAATCGCAGGCTCGTGTACTTCCTTGAGTACAACGGTCTTCTCGAGAGCTGCCAGGCAGGCTTTAGGGTGGGGCGATCCACCAACGATCAACTTGTTGCGTTGGAATCATATGTAAAAGATGCCTTTATCCATAATCAGTTTTGCATAACAGTCTTCTTTGATATGGAAAAGGCCTATGACACTGCCTGGCGGTATGGCATCTTGAGTGACCTCAAGTCGTTTGGTGTGTCCGGCAACATGCTGAACACCCTCGCTAGCTACATGTCAGAAAGGACCTTTCGAGTGAGGGTTGGCAATGCACTTTCCAATGTATATGTGCAGGAAAATGGCGTTCCTCAAGGCGGTGTCCTGAGCTGCACACTATTCATTGTTAAGATGAACTCGCTCCGGAAGGCATTGCCACCAACATTTTCCTGTTCTGTATATGTAGATGACGTCCAAATATCTTTTAGGTCGTGTAACTTTTCAATTTGTGAACGCCAAGTCCAGCTTGGGGTGAACAAACTTGCTGGCTGGGCGGACACAAACGGTTTTAAACTGAACCCTGTAAAAAGTACTTGTGTTGTGTTTTCCCGGAAGCGTGGAATTCATGCGGACCCTGATATCTCTAATAATGGTGTAGTAATCCCTGTCAGAGGGGAACAGAAGTTTTTGGGAATAATATTCGACAGTAAACTCTCAGTTATCCCTCACTTGAAACACCTTAAACACAAATGCCTAAAAACAATGAACATTCTTAAAGTCCCCGCACGGGGCACCTTGAGCAATCTTGGTGACGGTACTGGCGATACCGCGGACCCCGAGCCCCCAAACATACGCTGGATCCAACCGTGGCAATGTGTTTATAGGTGGAGGGTTAGAAACCATGAACGGTGGCCGTCGGAGCCCAGGTCAAGCTCCGGCGGATGGGCTCCCTGTCTGTTCACCAGGCAGGGAGCTCCGGGACCTCTTTGGCTACCAGGGTAAGGTCAAAGAAGAAAGTACCCCCGTCTCCCTGCTTTTATACTATGCTATATGGCATTTTCAAACCCCCCCCCCAAACGTGATCGGTCCCTGAAAAGGGGCCGCACCGAAGTATCCTTTCCTTCTTTGCCTTCTATCTCGCTCCCAAAGCCAGATAACTACCCTCGTTTTTTGATAATTGAATCTGTAGACAAATCGAAGCCGGTTTCCTATCAATCTGTATTTCTTGTTTCTAAATACCTTGAAGGTATCATCGGCAAAACATATGACGCCAAAAAGCTCAGAACTGGTGAAGTGCTAGTTGAAGTTAAAACTCAGCAGCAATCCACAATACTCCTGAAACAAACCCGCATGGCAGATCTGGAGATCAGGGTCACACCCCACCGCAGCCTCAACAGTTGTCAAGGTGTGATCTCTGAGGCAGATCTCATCTCCGAGACCGAGGCCGACCTTTTGGAAGGCTTAAAGGATCAGGGCGTCACAGCTGTAAAGCGCCTATCAATACGCCGCGATGATAAACAGGTAGCAACTAGACACATTATCTTAACCTTCGATCGATCCACCGTTCCAGAATTCATAAATGCCGGTTACATACATTGTTCTGTCCGCCCATACATCCCGAACCCACGGCGCTGCTTCAAGTGCCAACGGTTCGGGCATGGCACAAACTCCTGCCGCGGCCGCCTTACCTGTGCAAAATGCGGCCAACATGACCACCCATCCGAAAACTGCAACACCCAGAGTTTTACCTGTGCCAACTGCCAGGGGCCCCACGCAGCGTGGTCCCGCACTTGCGAGAAATTCCAACAAGAAAAGAAAATAATCAATGTCAAAGTAACCGAGAACATCACCTTCCCAGAGGCGCGGAAGAGGTTCGCCTCTTTCCCCCTGGGGAGGTACGCCGACGCGGCTCGCCGGGGGGCGGAGCGGCGTCTGGTTTCGGCGGGGACCCAGTACCGCGAGTCGGACTTGGTCCCGCCCCCGCCCCCCCCCTGGGTTGCCTCTTGCAGCCCAGCCCGCCTCCGCACCGCTCGCTGAGCCAGCAGCGGTTGTGGTCGCAACCTCTTCCGTCGGGACCGGTGCCGCTTCCGTCCCTGCCTCCCCATCGTCCAGTGCGTTGGAGGGTGCCATGGACACCACGGGCTCCGGACCGGCTCCCACCGCCACCGCACCGCCTGTGCCACTTCTGGTGCCTCCGACACCAGCGGCGGTGGCGGCTCAAACGAAGGGCCCCCGAAGGGGGGCCAAGTCCGGGGGGCCCGGTTCCACGGGCACACCCTGGACATCGGACGAGGAGATGGACGTCGTGCCGTTCTTGCCTGCAACGCAGCGCAAGGAGCGGCCTCCGTCGTCCAAACCTACAGATAGGCCGCCCAAAAAGCCCAATCCAAGAGTCACATCCCCGAAAGACGACACATAAACATACACACTCTCGTAGCTCTCACACTAAATAATGGGAAGAGAAAATATATTTCAATGGAACTGCAGAGGCCTTATGAATAATCTTGACGACGTTTATGAGATTCTGCATACCAATCAGCCAAGTGTAATGTGTGTTCAGGAAACACATTTGAATTCTAAACACACAAATTTCTTGAATAGTTACCTTGTATACAGGAAAGACAGGGATGGCTGCGCACACTCTTCTGGTGGTGTGGCCATAATCGCCCGCAAATCCTTAGCATGCCACCCTGTCACCTTGAAAACCGTCCTTGAGGCTGTAGCAATACGCTTAATAATATTTAATAGGTTGATAACGGTATGCTCCATATACATTCCTCCTGATGTTACACTTTTGAGCTCTGACTTCGAGGCGCTGGTTGACCAGCTGCCCGAGCCGTACATTCTAACAGGCGACCTTAATGCTCACAATTCTCTTTGGGGCTCTTCTCGAACAGATGCCCGGGGTCGCCTGATAGAGAGGTTTCTTACATCATCTGGAGCTTGCCTTTTCAACAACAAACAGCCTACATACCATAACATAGGTCACAACACATACTCATGTCTTGACTTGGCTATTGGCTCCGCAGTTCTCTTTCCTCTTCTCGAGTGGGGTGTGGGAACTGACCCATATGGCAGTGACCACTTCCCCGCTTCACTAACACATATAGGTAACGGCCCAAGCAGTTCTTCCCATAATAGGTTCAATGAAGCACGAGCTAACTGGAACACATTTACAGAGACATCGAAACTACACCACACATCCATAGGACACCTACACGTTGAAGAAGCTACCCAACTCCTCACGGCGCACATCCTCGACGCCGCCGAAAAGTTCATTCCCCACGCCTCTGGTGCCCCGCGCAACCAGCGGAGGCCGTGGTGGAATGAGGACTGTAGGCGGGCGCGAGAGGCCCAGAACAAGGCGTGGGGTATCCTTCGTCGGTACCCCACGTCGGGAAACCTCCTCTTGTTCAAACGGGCCAAGGCATTCGGAAAACGTGTGCGCCGTGAGGCAAAACGAGAGAGTTGGCGTACATTCATAACATCAATAAACTCCTACACAGACACACGGAAAGTATGGACACGTATACGCAAACTCAAAGGACAACATACACACAGCCTGCCCCTGGTCAGTACAGCAGGGGACACACTGGAAGACCAGGCTGACACACTCGCACAACACTTCCAGCACGTGTCCAGTTCAGCACACTACACGAACACTTTCCTGAAGTATAAAGCCTCTTGTGAAAAGAAGTCCCTACACGACAACAACAAATCACAGACTTCTTACAACTCCCTGTTTTCACTACATGAGCTGAGGGCTGCTCTTAGCACGTGTAAACCCTCAGCTCCAGGCCCAGACAACATTACATACACAATGATACAACATCTACACGCAGACACACTTGAAGCACTTCTACATCTATATAATAAAATATGGCTTTCGGGGCACATTCCACACTCTTGGAGGGAGGCCATTGTAGTGGCTTTCTTGAAGGAGGGAAAGGACCCGTCGTCCCCCTCAAGTTACCGTCCAATAGCCCTGACGAGCTGCCTGTGCAAGCTCTTCGAGAAGATGATCAATCGCAGGCTTGTGTACTTCCTCGAGTACAATGGTCTTCTCGAGAGCTGCCAGGCAGGCTTTAGGGTGGGGCGATCGACGAACGATCAACTGGTTGCACTTGACTCATACATCAAGGATGCCTTCGTGCATAAGCAGTACTGCTTAACTGTCTTTTTCGACCTCGAGAAGGCCTATGACACCGCTTGGCGTTATGGGATCCTTAGTGATCTCAGGTCATTCGGTGTTTCGGGTAATATGTTGAACACCCTTGAAAGTTATTTGTCGGAGAGAACGTTCAGAGTAAGAGTTGGTTGTGCACTTTCAAAGGTTCACGTCCAAGAAAATGGCGTGCCGCAAGGTGGCGTGTTGAGTTGCACTCTCTTTATCGTAAAGATGAACTCTCTTGGAAAGGCACTGCCACCAACAATCTCTTATTCTATGTATGTAGACGACGTACAAATATTTTTTAAATCATGTAATATGTCAATATGCGAACGTCAAGTCCAGCTCGGTGTCAAGAAGCTTGCCGGCTGGGCAGACAAGAATGGGTTTAAATTGAATCCTGCAAAAAGCTCCTGCGTTGTGTTCTCCAGGAAGCGCGGGGTCCATCCGGACCCAGACATTACTCTGAATGGCGTGTCGCTTCCTGTGAACAAGGAGCACAAGTTCTTAGGTGTTGTGTTTGATCACAAACTCACATTCATTCCCCACATCAAAGAACTTAAAAATAAATGTCTCAGAACAATGAATATACTTAAGGTTCTCTCCCATCAATCGTATGGTTCCGACAAAGAACTCCTACTACGGCTCTATACTGCTTTGGTTGGGTCTCGTTTAGACTACGGCAGTGTGGTATATGGGTCGGCGACTAAAACAGCGTTGCGAATGCTTGACCCAGTGCTACACTTGGGGCTGCGGCTTGCGTCGGGTGCTTTTCGCACTAGCCCTGTCGAGAGTCTGTATGCCGAGTGTAATAAGTGGAGCCTTGAGAACCAACGGACGTACATGGACTTACTTTATGCTTTTAAAATTTCATCGCTGAATAACCATCCTTTTTATCCTGTATTTAACGACACATCCACATCTGTGCTTTTTGTAAATCGCCCATCCGTTCCTCTGCCCTTTTCACTTCGAGTGAGAGAGCGAGCCTCGGATCTGAGCGCTTCGTTTTTAGACGTGTACAGGTCATCCTCTTTAAACATTTTACCGCCTTGGCAAGTTCGCCCTGTGTCCTGTGACCTTTCTTTTATAAAGCTTGACAAAAATCGGGTACCGCGAGTTGCAATACTTCAGCACTTTCTTTCATTGCAGTTCAAATACCCACGTGCTGAATTCTACAGTGACGCTTCTAAAACCTACACTATGGTGTCGTGCGCTGCTCATGGTCCAAATTTCAATGCATCCAGAACCATGAGCGTGCACACAACAATTTTTTCAGCAGAAGCGTACGGAATTCTACTGATTGTACGACATATCCTTGAAAATCAAATTCCCAATTCTATCATCTACACAGATTCCTTGAGTGTTGTTCGCGCACTGTCATCGCATACACCCCCCAAAAACCACATAGTTAATCTTGTATTTAAATCTATCATGTCTGTGTATGCGCAGAAGCATCAGCTGCTCCTCTGCTGGGTCCCAGGACACGCTGGGATCGCTGGAAACGAGTTGGCAGACGAGAGGGCAGCTGCTGCTGCACTCAGGAACACTGTAGACATAACAACCGTACCATATACAGACCTCAAGCCACACATAAGACAACACTTGCGTAGAACATGGCAAGCACACTGGAGTGAACAGACAGATAACAAGTTACACGCTATAAAACCACGCTTGGACCATACACCACTGACACACGCAACAGACACACAGAAGTCGCCTTGGGTAGGCTGCGGATAGGGCACACCCATGCGACGCACTCGTATCTGCTGACGGGATCTTCTAGACCCCAGTGCAGCAGGTGCGGAGAGGCCCTATCCGTAGTGCACATACTAATCACATGCAAGGCACTTCACACAACACGACACAAACATTTCAGAGAACTCTACAGACAACATATTCCCCTACATCCATCGTTTTTCCTAGGTGATGATGCCATTGTTTCCGTGAAACGTGTGTTTGAGTATTTGTCCGACGTCAAGTTTTTAAACCTCATCTCCTATCACGCATAATCATATCTGGCCCGACGATCTGGCCCGACGAATCAATAGTCGACGATCGCCTTGGAAGATCACTTTGTTGACTGCTGCTTCGCGGCCTGTATTCTTTGAGTTGTTAGGGGAGCACAAGCTCGCTCCAATAAACTTGTTTTTCTTGAAAACAACTGCGTCGCCTTTGGCCACGTGACATCTGGTGGAGATCTGGGTAAATGCACCCTACGCCCTCGCCAAGCCGACAAGTAAGTCCCACTAGTGCCAGCCGCCGACAGCAAGGTTTTTAGCCGTAGTTTTGACTGCTTCCGGATGAAGTGAAGAACAAAGACGTCGTGAACACCACCGTGATCAACGCAGGCATCATGACCAGCACTACCAATCCTGCCCTCGTTCTTCTACAGCCCCGGGAACCACCATCGTTGCGCGGATCCCCCGGAGAAGACCCTGTGGACCGGTTGAAGAACAGGTAAGATGACGAAGAAACGTTCCGCCATGTTTTCTTCTATTTAGAAGATACTGCCCGAACGTGGTTTGGAAACTATGAAAGCTCCCTAACCGACTCGACTCTCTTTAAGAGGGAGTTCCTCAAAACATTCGCCACCGTCGTGCTGAAAGAACGCGCCGCCCTTTTGTAGGAAACGCGCCCGCAACACCCCAACGAAGAAGTCGTGATCTTCGTTGAGGAGATTAAGCCAGTATTTCACCGCGCGGACCCCGAAATGACGGAAGAAAAGAAGTTACGTCTATTGATTTACGGTGTGAAGGAGGAACTGTTTGCTGGACTTGTCCGCAACCCGCCCTAAACCATCGCCGAATTCGTGACAGAAGTCTGCACCATTGAGAAGGCTCTCGAAATGCGTGCTAAGCGGTATGACCGCCACTTTGTTGGCGCGGCCAATGCTAACTGTGTCGACAACATGCGGATTGCGGCGGATAGCTTGCGCGAGAACATCCGCGAAGTAGTGAGAGAGGAGCTGCGGAAACGTCTCCCCATGCCGCCGCAGCCTCACGTCGCTTCCCTTAACGACGTGATTAGGGAAGAAGTGCAACGAGCATTGGGAACTTCTACGCCATACGAAGTACCCTGGGAGCCGCCACAAGTTATGTCCTACTCCGCGGCAGTTCGCCGAACCCGCCCTGCTCCAACACGCCGTCAACAGGACCCGCCCTACCGCCCGAACCTCGGTAGCCCGAAACCAGACGCCGATGAAGACGGACGTAGAGGGCAACTCCCGATAATTGTCCGCAGTGCTACCACTCCGGAGAGGCCGAACACATCTACCATCGCCGTCCCTACAAGAGGCTCGGTTAGCGAGGGTCCTCGTTGACGCCCCGCACCCCGACCCAGCCAGCGCCCTACTGTGATCGATAAATACCTCTCCAGCCCCAACCGAGGACCAGCCCGCTTCAAACGTTCACCGTCGCATTACCCGTACCAGTCGCCGAACCGCCACTGCACTGCTGATTTCTCACGTCGAACGTCCCCAGCCCACGCGGGGGAAACTAAAAGCAGCAACATCTGGAGGTAGACCTGCACGACCACGGAACAATTAAAACCCTCCAACGACGCAGCGACTCGCTCAAGACCATGATTCACGATATGCCCTCAGCCCGACGACCCGACGAAACCCTGACGAGACTCTCGAACTCGACGACAGCTACACGGCGCGACGCGTACCGAACATAACCGAACCTGCCACTGAGAATATAACGAAGACGACGACGCATAGTGCCCGACCATCAACACGTACAAGCAATGATACGACGCAACGACGTACCCGGAACACAATGAAGGCGGCCTCTGACTTTCAAATGTCCATCAACAGCTTTGATGTAGGCGCCCTCATAGACACTGGAGCCGACTACTCAGTAATGAGCGGATTATTAGCGTCTAAGCTGAAGAAAGTTATGACCAGATGGGACGGTCCGCACATACGCACAGCATGACGCTACCTCGTGACGCCAAGTGGAACGTGCACGTCGCACGTCACCATAGACGGCACAACGTACCCTGCGGCTTTCGTCATTTTGCCTAACTGCTCCCGTGGCGTAATTCTGTGAATAGACTTTTTGACGGACAACGGTGCAATAAATAATCTACAGGCCAAGTCTATCAAATTTTCCTCCGACCCAGCGCAAGCTTGATGATCCGCGTGTACTATGAATATACGGTTCCTGATGTCGACGCTATTATTGAGAGTGACCAAAGGTTGCTCCTCAGACGCGGTGTTTGTCGCAAGAGGCATTGCGCACTTGAAGCAATGCCAATCCCACGTTTTGGTCGCTAATTTCACCGACGAGTACCAGCATTTAAGCAAGGGCGCTGCAATTGCGTTCCTCGAAGAAGGGCAAGAAGCAAGTGACGTGATCGCGGTTGCCGATTTTAAACGCGCACCCGACATACCTTCAAACTTCCGAATCCCTTCGACGTGAATCCGTGGTTACCGACAGGGGAACAGAACAAATTATTAGCTTTGGTGCGTCCCTACAGGGAGTGTTTTTCGTCGAACTCAAAACTACGCCGGACACCTATAGCGAAGAACAGAATATTATTCGAAGAGGGAGCCGGACGTACCGACAGTCACCGTACCGCCTCTCTTCACACGATCGGGAAGCCATTCGGAATAAAGTCGACGACATGCTCAGTGACGACATTATACAGCCATCGAAAAGCCCCTGGGCTACGCCGGTCGTACTAGTGAAAAAAAAGACGGCACTAAGGTTTTGCGTTGACTACTGGTGACTGAAAAAAATCACCAGAAAGGACGCCTGCCCAGAATCGACGAAGCTTTCGACTGCCTCTGGTATGCGAAGTATTTCTCATCGATGGCTCTAAACACCGGCTACTGGCGAAATTAGGTGGACGATAGAGACCAAGAGAAGACCGCATTTATAACCCCGGACGGCCTATATGAGTACAAGGTGATGCCGTTTCGGCTGTGCACAGCGCCAGCAACGTTTCAGAGTCATGGGCACTGCGCTAGCTGGCCTGAAGTGGCACGCCTGCCTTGTATACCTCGACGAAGTTGTAGTATTCGCCTTGACTTTAGACACTGTACTCGAGGCCATTCTTACGTCGGGGTTAACGCTGAAGCCTGAAAAGTGCCGTTTCGCGTACGAGGAGCTCAAGTGTTTGGGCCACGTCGTCAATGCCACATGAGTTCGACCTGACCCGGCAAAAACTTCAGCCATTGCTAACTTCAAAGGCCGGAAGACAAGAAGGGCGTGCGAAGATTTCTCGGACTGTGCGCATACTACTGGCGCTTCATGGCACACTTCGCACGCATTGCAAAGCCACTCACACGCTTGACGAAAGATAGCAGCCATTTTAGCTTGGAAATCGACCACGAAAAAGCATACTGCGAGCTGGAAAAACACCTGCAAAGCCGGCCCGTGTTCGCTCATTTCGACGAAGATGCCGAAATGGAAATTCACATGAACGCGAGTGATATAGGCTTCGGTGCCGTCCTCATCTTAAAACAAAGCGGTTGCGAAAAAGTAACCGCCTTTGCCAGCCGTGGTTTCTCGAAGGAGAAGAAAAACTCTTTTTCAGACTCAGCGTCTGAAAAAGAGTGCCTCGCTTTTACTGGGCGATTTCAAAATTTCGCCAATACGTGTATAGTATACTATTCAAGGTTGTGTCCGACCACCATGCGCTCTGTTCGCTCGCAAATTTGAAGGACCTCTCTGGCCGTCTTGGGCGATGGAGCTTGCGCCTGCGAGAGTTTGACGTTACAATCGTCTATAAATCCGGCAGGAAACACTCCGATGCCGCCTGCCTGTCTCGCGCTCCCGTCGACCCACCAACACAAGACTCCGGTGAAGACAGCGCGTTCTTCGGAGTCGTGACGGAGAACGACCTAGCCGCCCATCAGCTTGCCGACCCCGACATAAGCGTCATAATAAACTACCTCGAAGGATGCAACGTCACCGTGCCTAGGACCTTCAAATTAAACATACCAGAATTCAGCCTGAAAACTCCGTTCCCGTGAAGAAGAGTTTCAGCCCCGTAACAAGAACGAATTATCTTCTTGTCAACCCCGCAGACCTTCGTGACAAAATTTTGGAAGCATGCCACGACGACCCGACCTCCGGACATCTCAAAACAGCCTGCACAATAGAAAAAATCAAGGCGAAGTTCTACTGCCCACACCTTACATCCGACGTTACCCACTACGCCAGAAGCTGCCGTGACTGCCAGAGCCGAAAGATTCCACAAACGAGACCCGCCAGGCTTCTGCAGCCGATCGCCATCTCATCGAGGCCCTTGCAACTGATTGGAATGGACCTTCTGGGCCCGTTCCCTACATCCCCATCCGAGAACAAGTGGATTGTCGTAGCGACAGACTATATGACGCGCTACGGAGAGACCGCCGCTCTTCCGAGGGGGACTGCGCAAGAAGTGGGAAAGTTCTTTATAAGCCAAGTTGTGCTGCGACATGGAGCCACGGATCTCCTAATCACTAAGTAAAGCTGTAGACTGGGCTAGTTGGTAATTCATAGTGAACAAATCCTAATCACGGACTGCGGAACGGCCTTTACTTTGGAGCTGATGCAAGGAGTATTACGCTACAGTAACACGGATCACCGAAGAAGGACGGCGTACCACCCCCAAACGAACGGACTAACAGAACGTCTTAACAAGACACTTGCAGATATGCTGTCAATGCACGTCGACGTTGAACATAAGACTTGGCACGAAGTGCTCCCGTATGTGACGTTTGCGTACATAACGGCTATCCAGGAAAACAACGCAGATGACGCCGTTCGAGTACCACCCAGGGGATTGCGTTTGGGTTTGGACTCCTATCCGACGACGCGGACTCAATGAGAAGCTTCTGCTATGGTATTTCGGACCCTACCGGATTCTACGACGTGTCGGCCAACTTACCTACGAGGTGATCCCCCATGGTGATTCCGGAACATCACGACAATTCACGCGGCCTGAAGTCGTCCAGGTGGTTCACTTGAAACGTACTATGCGTGATGACAGACTTATTTTTGTTGTTTTTAACATTGTCTTTTGTTTTACCATCGGGTGGATGCACTCTAAGAGGGGGGTAATGCCGCCAACCATGTATGGGTTTAGTTATTTTTTTGGTTGTTCTTACTGCCGGGCCGCGCGAGGCTCTGTTATCAGTGTCCCAAGCGAACCGTCGAACGCCCTGCACTTTCACAAAAATGGAGATTTGGTCGAAGTAAAATTTTTAATTGTTATGATAACGTAAAAAATATAATTGGTTTGAAAGAATCCCGCAAAAAAAACAAAAAAGTGGCGCTCGAAGTCACGCTGTGAAGGTGATTGGAAGGCAAAGCTTTAAACGACACCCAGAACGTCACGTCACTCATGTCACGTCACTTCATTTCACAAGCGTAACTCTAGGGAGGCCGTGTTTCTGCGGCAACTACAGACTCGGACGGTGCTGACGCCGGCGCTCGCGCGCCACGTGTGCCCGGACCTGTATGAAGACCGTGTGTGCAGTGTTTGTGCGCGAGTGACCGCAGACCTGACCCACCTGATGTGGGGTTGTGAAAGACATGACGCGAGTGACGGGAGGCCGACCCTCCCTCCCTCCGGACGTTACGGACTCGATCGGCTCTGCGGAGCGCGAATACCAGCTAAGGGCTATCCAGCGGCTCGAGGCTGCACTGTGCAAGCAACGGCGAAAGGAGAACCCGCACTCCTCTCGGCCTCCTCCTGCGGGAGCGAAGGCTCGGGGATACAGCGGCGGCACTCCAAGTAGCCCGCGCCGACCAGACGCAGGCCTCGGGGTCGGCCTGACGCCGCAGTGAGCGGCGAAGACTACGGGACGGTGAAGCCCTGCGAGGCCTGACCCGTCCCCGACTGCAGGAGATCCAATAAAGTCCTTTCTCTCTCTCTCTACAAAGAGGAAAACCAGAGATTCTGCTAGCCGGTACCTGGAATTGGCAGAGGCGGTGTCCCGAACGCAGCAACGTCGGCCACCGCCGGACTGGTCCGGCGGACGCCGGCGCTGTAGCCCGCCTGTGCGTCTGCAGAAAAAAAAAAAACGGGGAAGAGCGTCTTTCCAAGGGTGGCACAGCGGAACGTAGCCATACTGATATGCTAGCTCGCGGCTGGACCACCTCGCGACAGAAGCGCAGACACCGAAACATATCGGAATTACAGCTTAGTGGTTCCCATTTATACCGACTTAAACTAAATAGCTTCGTAAGTTTTAAAATTGCAAGAAAGCTGACGGAACTTTTATAATCGCTATTTATCAGAACCAGTTGCTCCATTCGTCTTTTGTAGTAACAGATATTAGGCACAACCTGATGGGTAATCACCAATTTAGAAAACAGAGTACCATTCGCGGCAATGAGTGCGCAAAAGGTAGCGTTTCTACAACGGGCTCGTGTTTGTATGTGGTCCCTACATTTCTTTTTCCCGCCGTGAAACCAATCTTTACGTATCTTTGGCGTAAGACCACTTAATTCCTTCGCGTCCTGGTTACCCAAGAGGTGCGGCCAAACAACTTAATCAAGCCGTGCGATGCAAGCGCGCAATGAAAGTACGCAGCCAAGGTTCAATTTGCTTTTTGCCTAAAAGCAAACTTAGGGTGAGTTCGAGGAAACTTGAAACTGTTGCAATGGATAAGTAGAAACTGTGAACAGCAGCTTGAATCCCAAATTCTATAGGGTGGATTTACAGCGTGTACACAAAAACACGTCAATCAAAATGGTTTAAGAAATGTTTTTCTTCTCTATCAAGAAATCAAGAATGCATCTTACATCTATGTTCCGCAAAGAAAGCTTCTGATAAAGGGCGACAGAGGGAGCAGTGGCTAAGATAACAACCTCTTCGGACATGGGCTAGTTGCGGCCTCACGTGTAGGACGAGCAGCTTTCAGAGGTGATAATACTGGCAGGGCCAAACAAAAATCTCCTCGCGATGACAGGCGACCAGAATGCGCGACGGGGGTACTGTCCAAAAGTGCGGTGAGGTGCTGACTGGGTTCGCCGCGAAAGCTACCAGCAAATTTAACAGCCGATCATCCGAAATGAGACCGCCTATCAACATCAAAGTAATTGATAGCTGTGTGCTTTTAAAATAAACAGAATTTGTGTTACCTGTGCTCGTATTTGTTCGGCCTTCCCGTGGAGATCATAAAGTAATTTCGAATGCCTTTGACTTCAATTGCCTTCCTCACGCCACTAATTGCCTCACGGCGTATCCACAGGGATCCTTTACGATGAAGATACTGCTAATATATAATAAAGGAGCAGTGACACCAATTTTGGGTGTTAATATTATTGCACAGTTCACTTCCTTCACTAAACAGAATCCCCTGGGTGAAATATGAGCGGCCTTCGACGCGAAGAACACAGTTTAATTGTATCTCATTTATCGCGCCGACGGAGCAGCGTTCGGAGCGGCACTTAGCAAATGGACATCAGCGTGAAATCATCCAGGGAGAGCCAAAAGAAGTGACGTGGCAGCGCTCGTCAAAAGCTCGTGACGTCACTTCATGCGCGCGGCCCCACGAGCGGTGAGCGGGCGCAACACTCGATCAAGCGGGCGCCGGTGACGTCCGCCTAAACCGGTGAGGTCAGGCAGGGAGTCTGTCATATGCGCCGTTCGGGATGAAAGCGCGGGAATTTGAAACAAACGATTTTCAGGCCGTTCAATGTAATTAACTATCGCGCGCAAAACTATTTGAAGTGCTGTTTCGGGTTCGCCAGACCATTAAGCATCAATAAAAGCAATAAAAGTGTAACAAAATATTCGTTTCAGTGCTCTTTTAAGGTAGAGAATAAAAGTGCTTGTTAATAATACACATTAAAGTGTATGAATACTGAAGAAAGTTTAGTATGTTTGTTTTTATTATACATGAGCACTTTATTCCTTGAGCTTCAGGAGAAATGTCATTGCCACTACAAAAACATGCCTTGTGGCACTTCACTAAGGGATGATGATAAAAGAAATGATGATAAGGGTGATGACGAAAGAGGTTTACTTACTTATTCCAGTTCCCAAATCCGCACATATAGGTTCAAATTACCTACCCTCCTAGTTATATAAGTAAAATGTTATACGCGTTTGAAAATTGAAATGATATTTTACTGCGTCGCCAAGTTGCCTTTGCTGTCGGAGTGAACAATGCGTCGCGAACGCTACTAAAAACAGACAAAAATACTCACCAGCTGACTCTATATACATAGGTGACAGCGTTTACCGAAAATAGATTCACGTAAATAGTATGACTGTATCAATTTATCAACACCCTCTCCAACTAAGGTAGAAGCGCCAACACATGGGTATGAAGCAGTTGATATCTATAACACGTGTTAAAGGACTTTACATCAGCAGACAAACGTTGGCGCTCTAAAGCTGTGCATTTACTTCGAGGAATAATGCCAAAGTTTCCTCCGTGCCTTATTTTTATATGCGCTCTGGCGGGTAAGTAAAATCCGAGTAGATTCTGCAAACAGGGTGGGGTAGTTGTTTATTGCTTGTTTTTTAATTTGCGATGCCAGCTTGTTGTGGTAATCTAGGCTTTTCTAAGCCTGGTAAGTTTGTGGAAATTCCACCAGTGTAGTCCTAGTGGGATGCAAAGTTCTATGTTAAATTTTGTACGTTGTACCTGGGAGCTGATGATGCAAGTGTGTGTCATCATTGTGTTTAGAAAAATCTGGGCTCTTTGGTCTGTTCCTTCAGATAACGTGGCTCTACACATAGCAAGATTTTTTCCTGCATTGAGACACTAGCCACTCAAATCATCCGCTATGTGACTACTGGGATATTTTGGTTGGAGCTGGGCTTCGCGCTGGGCCAGGTGATGGGCTTTGATTAGTTTACCTATCTTATTATGTATTTCAAGCGCGAGGAGTCATTTTGTGGGTGCGTGTGGGCAGCAATTGCACGGAGCGATAGGCTTTTCAAAGTGAGGCATCGAGCTAGGTGCGTTTAGACGGGGTGAGCTGTGTGTACTGGAGGTGATAGCAAAAACAGCTCACCCTGGGACACTGCAAAAGTCGCAGCCGTTGTAAGTCATTTGGTCCGTGTCTCCCAGACGCAATCTGTTTAGTGAGAACAATAGTTTGGATGGTATGAGTGCGCAAGGGATGTATAGTGTCTGTGCTGCTCCTTTTGGCTTGGAGATGCATCCCGAGGAGGTGAAGCTGCAAGATCCGGGGAATCAGTTGTCCGCGCAGCATGATCTGTATGAAGCTTGGGGGAGTGGGCCTACCCCTAGGTAGAGGAATGAGTAGGAGGGCTGATTTAGCAGCCGAGGAAGACAAGTCTGCTCGTGCAGCAAGATGGGAGACTGAGGCATCCTCTGCTGAGAGTATGGCCTCTATGTGGCGTCCTGCCTTACCTGACCCAAAGTGTAATGTCATCCGCGTATCTAGTGGAGTGGAGGGACGGTGTATTTTCTGGAGCATTCCGTAGACGGAGCATGCCGAGATTGAATACTAGGGGTGTAAGAACGGCTCCTATACGCCTCGAGCGCGGCCTGTAGGGGCGCCACTGAAATCCCCCTAGCGGCCCGTTTCGAAAGCAGGCGCGGGAGTCCCCGTCCCGCTTCCCACTGTCGCCGCTGCTTTTGCGGGACGTTCACGGTTGAGATTTAGCGTTTGCGGGCGTTGTAAATCCATGTTTTTGTGGAGCAGTCACCCTGTTCGCATATGGGGTGTGTTTACGAGAGTAAATTTTTCTCCCGCGATCTTAATGTGGTATATTCGGTCTGTATAAGCGCCAGGTGTGTGTCACAGGTCAGCGTCGCGGAACCGGCGTATGCATGGACCTGATTGTAGGTATACACTGCCCTGAATTTACTAGCAGGGTCTTCGTAACCACCAGTTCCTCATATGTTCATGCTACGGGTATACACTATGATGTAAATCAGTTTTATGCGCTTACATATACAGCGGAACACTCATACCTGACAGCACGCCGGTTACTTTTGCCAATAATATCCCTCAGATATTGATCACCACCATTTAGAAGCCAGTGTGTGTTAATTTCGGGAATATTCAACGTAAGTACGACGGATAATGCAGAATTATACTCGGCGATCAGCCCTCGACAAAGAGTCGTCTTGTCGTGAGGGAGCGCCCGCAAACATTCATCCGCTACATATATCCTCTGCGAGCAGCGAGCAGATGGGCTTAGAATATAATCGGCGTTCGCGACTAAACGCTTCTTCGAAATATCGTCACATGGCACAGGGAGCCTGCAGAATAAAGGAGAAACTGAAATCAGAGGGCCTTATCACATACCACACCCTTCCAACGACATCTTTCATCGCTTGCAACTGCCTACCCTGTATACTTCCAAAAATGCGTCCGCCGAACGATCAGCTGTTCGTTGAAGTCGAAAAACAAAACGACTGTGTGTGTGATTACTAAAACGTTCATTGCTTGATTACGCTTCGCATTTGTACACAGCGTCCCCCTCCCCTACCCCCCCCCCCCCCCCCCCCAACGTCTCGCGATATAGCAGTGCGATTCGCGTATAGATGGTCTGGTCATCCCTACCTGCCTTAAGATTCGACGAACGTCTTTAGCATGTCAGAAGCTGCATTGTATTTTTTTTTCATTTCCGTTAGAGCTATTATGTTTCTTCCGCACTTGCACAGCATGTATTTTTCCGTCATTTCATATTAGATTGCCTCGGTTCTTGCTATAAGGCGTGTGTGGGCACATATTTAACGACGTACAGGCTTTGTATACTTAACATTTTCGCATGGTTTATATTCTTATAAAAGGCATAAGTTATTGTCCGGGATTGGCTAATCACATCCCTGAAACATATTATTCTGCGACGTATATATGCGAAACGAAGCCGCATTCGTTGTCCACGCTGAAAAACGAAGCCAACCTCTCACTGTGCCAGTATCAGGTCTAAACGAGGCGACAGTAGAATTCATTTGTGCCTGACGTATTTGGAGGTGACAGGAGTGACATGCTGCTACCGTCGCCGACGCCCGGAAGAGCAGCGACGATGCGCGCATAACTGCGTCCCCGGGTAGCTCTTGCAGGCTATCGCGTGCTTTACGAAGACGCAGCTGCTTTTTAAGTAACCTAAACGTACTCTTTGCTTGTAGACGTCACCATAACAATTTTTTTAGGGCGCGGAAAGGCGAAAAGAAGCGAAACAGAACCAAAACACTGCACGAGCCCCTATCAGCCCCGCAGCGCACATCCCGTCAACGACGCGGAGAAGCGGCGGCAGGCGGCGCAGCGATCGCAAAGCTCGAGGCGTATAGTGCTGCCTGCGTTCGGCATGTCGAAATTGTTTGATTTGACGGGGCCAATTCAGTGAGTAGTGGTTTGATCGAAGGGGAAATTATGCATGAAGCTCTATGTGCGAGCACCCAGGGGAAGGGTGTTGATGGAGCTAAGAATAGTGGAATTCCCTACGTGATCAAATGCGTTATGCAGAACTAACGCCAGGATTTCCACATATTCTCTGGTGTGAGGGTGCTCTAGAATGTCATGGTGGATTTCTAGAAGGCCGTCCAGCGTGGACAAGTCCTGGCCGGAAGCCTATGAGGTTTGGGGGAAAGATGGGATGTTCTTCAATCTGTGTGGATAGTCGATTGTGGATGACGTGTTCACATTCGCGTCCTTAAATGAATATTCCGTCTTAAATGGACCACTTGTTTGTGCTACACCGATGACGTTAACGTTTTCTCTCCGACCTTTGAAACACATTTGGAACGTCTTTCAACGGTCTTTTCTGTTTTCCGCCCCGCAGGTCATTAATTGTGTTTTTCGAAATTCCGATTCGCCCAACGTGAACTTCAAATTCATAGTCACATTGTGGATGCCCGCGGAGATCAACCCGATGCAGCTAAGATCCGTGCAGTCAAAATCTTTCACAAGCCGCTAACCGCAAGAGGTGTCAGAAGCTTTCTTCTACTTCCACCGCTCCAAACAATATTTTGCCCACACTTCTGGCCCTTTAACCAACCTTCAAGAAAATGTTCGCTTCCCGTGGGATTCTCAAAAAGCTGAAGCCTTTTTCTTACCTTTTAACAGGCGTAGCGACGGACCTATATTACCTCATTTCGACATTTCCTTCAATCGAGCTACGCACTGACGCCAGTGGCCGAGGAAGAGGTGCGTTCTTAGGGCAGCACCAGACTGGCGAAGCCCGCGTGGTTCCGTACGCCAGTCGCTTGCTTTCTGCTACCTAGCGCAACTTTTCAATCACCGAACGCGATGTCTCGCCCAAGTGTGAGCTTTGGCGAAGTTCCGTTCATAATTATGTGGCCGTCGGTTTCTATTGTCACGAATCTCCATGCCCTGTGGTGGCTTCAGTCAATAAAAGATACCACCAGCCGCCTTGGTGCTGGGTTTGCGTGTAAAATAATACTCCTTTTCGCTTATACATGTTCGGTTAATTTTAGTTTTTCAAAACTCTGCCCAAGCAGCTATCTCCAATTGCGGTATCATAGTAATTAAACGTGGTCGTTCAGGCATTTGTGCAACTTATCAAAAAATCAAGGTGTTACACGGGCTGCCCTTTACTCCAATTTCTTTACTCCCATTTTCAACGTTCCTTTCTAGACCTTTCTAATTTACTATGTGTTTTCCAGAGGAGCTGTACTATATAATATAGTTTTCATTTTGTCGTTTTATTTCTTTACATGTTTTCTGCTTTCAGTTTGCTTTTATGGTTCATCATTGTTATGTCCGACGAAGTATCTTTATGTGCGCTATAACAGCGATTCAAAGTGTTATATTTGCCATAGTTGTGAAACGGCTGGAAAAAACAAGGACAGAAGAAAGACAACAACACGAGCGCTGACTAACAACTGAAATGTTTAATACGCCATGAAAAAGTATATAAGGGCGTGTGTAATCATAAAAATCTTGACGTATGTCTCACATGTGCACAGAACAGCCACTCATTCAACAACGGTCTAGATAGGCGACTTCGCAATCGAGTAACGATATGGACGGGTAACTAATACAATCATCCGAATTCTTTTTCATATAAAATACCTCAGCTATCTACCTTTTCTTTCTATCTTTGTGAGTCATTAAAACAGTAGTATCATTAACCAAGGGATAGCATCCGCAACTCATACAATTCAATGACAAATGTTACGTGGGCGTGCCCTTGAGGGTGTTTCGATGTTCGCACAAGCGCTCATAGAGGCATCGCGCCGTTTGCGCGATGTACTTTGTTTTGCACTTCAAAGGAATGCAATACGCGACATTACAGCGGCACTCAACAAAGAGTGACTTCTGCTTCCCCCCACAACACTTTTTTGGGGAATCCCCTTTCCTGGACAGCTTATGGTCAATTCTGGGTATAAGCCTCTCTAATTTATTGTTCGCCGAGAATTAACACCTCAACATTAAACTTGCCTGCTATCTTTTTTATTCTATGCGAAATTGCATGAATATAGGGTAAAACAGCACACCGTTTGCGCGACTCTTTTTCAACTGCAGACCTTCCGTGCTGCCTCAACTTTGTTAATACCTTTACACATGGGTATGATTAGAAAAGCCAGCTTTTTTCAATTTATCTATCTGACTCGCAAAACTTGTACAATTGGTGTGAATACAAGACTTTGTTCGAGATGAGTTCAGGCTATTGACAGCAATCCCGGTGTTTACCACTTTAGAGTGGCAAGAATAATAACTCAAGAGGGGCTTGTTAAACGTTCGGTGATGCATGGAGCAGACGTGCTTATCCTGAAAAGTCAGCTTCAGGTCCAAAACTGGATGGCTACAGCTTGGGGAACCTCACTAGTAAACGCCAGACGCTGACCAATATCCTCAAACACCTTCAAAACCTTATTCACATGTTGCTGAAAACTACATGTCCGTATGAGCTGAAGATCATCATGAACATACCTGAAAACCTTGAAAACTAGGCCTTCCAGATGTTTCTTTCAGACAGTGTCCAGGCTCCTAAAAAAATATTGCTAAGTACAGGAGCCACACGCAAACCAGTACAAAGACCAGGCCTTTGAGTGTAAACCTTCTCCCCCCAAGAAACGAGGGTGCACTTCAAATAAAAGTACAACAGTTCCAGAAAGCTTCCAAGAGACATACCACAACTGTTAATAAACTTCTCTTCATCATTGTGATCCGTAATAAATTTATTAACACAAGTGAGTAAACTGCCATGGGGAATAGAGTAAAAGAGGTCTACCACATCAATACTAAACGCAGAGCATTCACTAGGTTTTTCAATAGACAAATATTCCACCACTTGCTCGGAGCCAGTCACAAGAAAAGGATTCTCGGTTGCCAAAAAACGCAATTGCTGTTGAAGAAGTGTAGAAACAGCGCCCTGCCAAGTACCCCGCTCCGTAATTATCACCGTGAAGGGAAGATCTAGTTTATGGGTCTTGCCGAAAGGAAAGCCTCCAGAGTGTCTTTTTTGCCCCTCAAACACGAGGGCTGACGACACCCGAATTCAATTCATTTAGCAGCACAACGCACTGTTTCTTCCCGCTGGATGGTTTCAGTGGTGACTGTTTAAAGTTGGTACCAATAGCAACAAGCGCCTTAACACCCAATGTATCGCCAGGGAGGACAACAAATATTTATTTTTATCTGCCGTTAACAACCTTAGGTTGTTAGCGACAAAATAGTCAACCAGGAAATTCAACAGGCGCCCATTTACATGCCTCGATTTATGCCTGGACACCGCCGCGACACCCTCTTTAAGACAAAGAGAGCTCTGATCTGGTAGGACACCTTGTGTGACCGACCTGGCCATGGCAGGCTTCTCCACAGGCTTCAGGGCTGAATCCATGCAGAACTTCGGACCAAGCCGCAGTAGATGAAGATGGGACTCAGGAACTTGACATTCGCCGAGCACCAAAACATCTCTTTCAGGGGCGCTGACATTTTTTCTTGTCGGAAGGGTTGGCCGTAGAAAGCTCCAGAGCCACTCTGTTGTAGTATCTGCCGTTTTGCCCCGGTACGCGAAGCTTTCGCCTCGATCCCCCCGCTCACCACATTGTCCCTTTAGGCAGAACCTGAAGACACTTGCCTGGTGATACCACTCTGACCAAAGAAGACGCCAATAAAGTTGTGAGTGGCTGGCGGAAGGAAGCAACCATCCACCCAATGCTTGAAGTTCCTTGAGGCACGTTGACTGTCTAGCATGCCACGAAGCCGACCTTGCTCGACAGATGCACACAGCGATGAGAGACGTCAGGACTGCTGGAGTAGTTAGATTTAAATTATGACACAAAAAAGAGCCAAAAGAACAAGTAATAAAGTTGAAAAGTGTCGCGAACTGGGCCAGTTGGCAGAGATTCATAGTGGTGAAACAGCACGCAAAAAGCAAGGACAGAAGGAAGAAGACAACAACACGAGCGCTGACTAACAACTGAAATGTTTATTACACCATGAAAAAATATATAAGAGTGTGTGTGATTATAACAATCTTGACGTATGTCTCACATGGGCACAGAACAGCCACCCATTCAACAACGGTCTAGATAGGCGACTTCGCAATCCAGTAGCGATATGGACGGGTAACTAATACAATCATCTGCATTCTTTTTCATATAAAAGCCTTCAGCTATCTCCCTAGCTCTCCTATCTTTGTGAGTCATTAAAACAGTAGTATCATTAAACAAGGGATAACATCCGCAACTCTTATAATGCGGTGACAAATGTGAAGTGGGCGTGCCCTCTAGGTTGTTTCCATGTTCGCGCAAGCGCTCATTGAGGCATCCCCCCGTTCGCCCGATGTACTTTCTTTTGCACTTCAAAGGAATACAATACACGACATTACATCGGCACTAAACAAACAGTGACTTGTGCTAGACACTACAACCCTTTCTTTAGGAACCCCTTTCCTGGACAGCTTATGGTCAATTCTGGGTATAAGCCTCTCTAATTTATTGTTCGCCGAGAATACCACCTCAACATGAAACTTGGCTGCTATCTTTTAAAGCAAAGCTTTTTACCTCTACCCCCTAAGGGTTCTTTCGCGACCGTTGGTGTCACCAGAAAACTCCAGTGAACATATAAAAGAATTCACTGGCACCACCGGGAATCGAACCTGGAACTTATAGACTAACAAAGCGAGTGCCCGTTGTCTTACCGATTGAGCTACGAGCCCACACGAAGACGGGGAAGACAGGTGGTGTACTCACCAAGCATATCTACGGATTCCCCCTGCGTTCTCGGCGAATGCCACGTGAAAGCGTCACGCGACCACTCACGCCCGTCTAGCGGCCCTGTGCGCACCTTGCTCATGTGCTTAGCGTTACAAAAATTAAAGGAAGCTCACACCAATGCATCGCATCGCACTTCCTTACGCCAATGTGCTAAAGCATGTGGCCTCCAGTGTTCACGTAAAAATCACAGCTCCTTGTCGTCCGCCATCACGCCAAACCAAGGAATACATTCAAATACTCCTTGATGGCCAGGCCATCACTCCAAGCCCCAGCATCAAGATCCTGGGCCTACATCTCGAGGCTAACACCAAGAGTGACGTCTGCTTGCAGCGCCTCAAAAACAGCAATAATCAAATCATACATATGATCAGGCGAGTTCCCACCAAGAAGCGAGGCCTAAAGGAATCCGGTACCTTTCGATTAATTGAAGCTTTTGTCCTCTTGAGAGTCACTTGCGTCAACCTCCTGTCTTCTTCTCGACAATGAAGACATAGAGATGCTTTATATAATGATTGGAAAGGCGGTCGAACAGACCATTGGTCTTCTCATGAGTGCGTCCACACAATGCTTAGCACGGGGCTCCACAACACGGTGGAAGAGCTGATAGAAGGCCATCGTTCTAACCAGAAGGTCCGACTCAGAACTGCGGTGGGTAACCGCATGCTTCACCAGATTGGCTGGGCCGCCCAGAATGTCACTCTGCTTGACGTACTCCCAGACTCTTGGCGAATAAAAATTAAAGATGCTCCCTCTGCTTAAAAATATGAACCCCTCAAATGACGACGGTCACCGAAAAGAATGCGCTCAAGCGCTAAACACCACCCTCGGTGGGGATCATGCAGTTATCTACAGACTCCTCCAAACATCGAGTGCAGCAATACGCCATCATCGTGGCTACCTCCAGAACCAACCTCCTTGCGTGTACCTCTCTTACGACCCTAGAAAAGACGGCAGCAGAAGAGGCAGCCATCACCTTGCCAGCCATCACCAGGGGTTCGGAGGGTAGTCACCGATTCCCAGCAAGCCTACTGCAATTACTGGTCGGGTTGGGTGTCCTGACCTGCACTGCGCGTGCTAAAAAACCACTCCCCAAACGGTTCCATTCAGCTCATCTGGACACCCCCTCACGCTTCAATTAAGGGCAACAAATACGCCCACCCAACAAGTCTGCGCTTTTACCTCCCGTGCTATGGAGCTGCACGAGGACAGTCACCCGCTTGTCACGTTCAGGGAGATAACCCATCATTATCGCCTTCTGAGACAGACCGTACCTTCGCCTTACCCGGACCTTTTCAGAGAACAACAAAACAACAAAATACCCTACGACTTATACAATCTGGGCTCTTTCCCACATCCTACGCGCCTTCACTTAATGTATCCGAATTGCTACGACGCTGAATGGAAATTTTGCTCAGAAGAAGGAACACTGCGCCCCGTAATTGGGGTGTGCGACTTTAGCCCTGAGCACCCTCCTCTCTTTCCATCAACTACCCAACAAGAGCAATTGGAGATGCTGCTGTCCAGGCCCTATCTACCTACCCAGCTTCAGAGGGTGGAAAAAACACAGGCCGCGTGGACTGCATATGGGCCCCACAGAAGAAGGAATCACTCCCCAGGGCTGCACTGTGGGCCGTTCAGAAATCTGAACAGAAGTATTTCTTCCTCCTCCTCCTTCTCTGCCGCAAATCTCGTCGCCTCCGTCCGCGGCGCACAGACGGAGTAGTCAGATCGTCTAACACCGGGTTGGAGCTTACTTTAATTTTATAAAAAGAGTTACCACTCTTGTGCTACACCACTACAACTCAAATAAACACCGTTCATGCACCATGCATTGATTTAACCTTACCAAGAATATCTCTTTGGAGTAATAAATGGTGTGGTTAAGTGCATGTTACTTCTCTCTGGTTTTACTATTTGTAGAGCGATGTGAGTGAATTTAAGTGACGTCGCAAGGGTAATCGTTTTGGGTGCCGTTTACAGCTTTGCTTTCTAACCACATTCACGAGGTGGATTGGCGCATTTTTTTATTCAATGCTAAATTGCATGAAGATAGGGTACAACAACACACCGTTTGCGCAATTCTTTTTCAACCGCAGATCTTTCGTGCAGCCTCAAATTTGTTAATACCCTTTTTGCAGCAAACACAAGGGTATGATTAGAGAAGCCGGCTTTTTTCTACTATCCATCTGACACCCAAAGAAAGGGTTGTGGCCTTAAGCACAAGTCCGTGTTTGTTGAGTGCCGATGTAATGTCGTGTATTGCATTCCTTTGAAGTGCGAAAAAGTACATCGGGCAAACGGGGCGATGCCTCAATGAGTGCTTGCGCGAACATCGAAACACCATCAAGGGCACGCCCACGTCACATTTATCATCGCATTGTAAGAGCTGCGGATGCCATTTCTTGTTTAATAATACTACTGTTTTAATTTCTCACAAAAATAGGAGAAGAAGGGAGATAGCTGAAACCTTTTATATGAAAAAGAATTCAGATGATTTTATAAGTTGCCCGTTCATATCCCGCCGGGATTGCAAAGTCGCCTATCTAGACGGTTGTTGAATTAGTGTCTGTCTGCTTTGTGCACATGTGAGACACACGTCAAGATTGTTATGATAACAGACATGCTGTTGTATACTTTTTCATGGTGTAATAAACATTTCAGTTATTAGTCAGCGCTCGTGTTGTTGTCTTCTTCCTCCTGCCCTTCTTTTTGCGCGCGGTTTCACCACTTTTAATCTGTGCCAACTGGCCCAGTTCGAGACAGTTTTGAATTATATTCGCCAATTGTGAAAGTTTGTGGAAATTTCGAGTGTCACACAGTTTGCTCGTTTTCCAATTTTCGTGTTCTTGTTTTGAATTGTCTTTTATAGATGCTTGTAATTTATTCTTTATTTGCTGATATGTACATGATGCATCTTTTTGGTTTCGTTAGTTCATGTTTGTAGAAACGTTTTCTTTACTTTCCACTTCGTGATTTTTTAAAATTATGTCCTATTAATTCTTCTCATTTATGGCGTTGTAGCGGTTTATTGTGATACTATGGCCAATTATGCATTTTGGGGAAATGCAGAGCGCTACACCTTTTCCTCATTTTCGTTAATATTTACGCTAATTTCGAACGGCCTTTCCTGGTCGTTCTGAACTTAGTCTGCGCTTTCCGAAAGAGATAAGATGCATATTTTACATTTTAGGCTGTCTATTTTGTAAAATTAAAAAAAAAATTATTTTTTCGTTTTTGAATACTCGGTCCATCCAATTCACTCCATTTCCCTGCCTTAGTATTCAAATGTGTTACTTTTGGCAATTGTCCATATTTTGCAAATTCAGGGGTTCACACGGTTGCCTCTTTTTCCTAATATTATTCTTATTTCCAACATTGTTTTCCGGAAGTTTTAAATTCAGTTTGACTTGTTCACAGGAGACGTACGAGGTGCGTATTCTTAATTTGGTCGGTTCACTTTTGTAAAATTTACATTTTTGTGTTGTTTTGCTGTGTAGAATTGGTAAAATAAAAATTGTGTCCTGCCAATCATCTCTATGTACGCGAAAACAGCTATTAAATGCGCTAATTCTGTAAATTGCGCATTTGTTTGAAAATTCAGCGTGTTGCTAGGTTTTCAGATTTTCCCTATTAACGCGATAGCACTATTATGTTCATTTTTCAATTCCCCTGTGGCTCCTAGCTGTTCGCTATCAGCCGTGAACATCAGGCGTCGACAAAAATACGTCACCGCTGCCACCCGCAAGCTGCGACTTAAGGAACAAGATGAAAGGGCTCGATTGAACCTTTATTGGGGCACTACGGCAAGCAAAGTTTGCCTTAACAACGTCCGATACGAAAGAAAGGACACGCGTTTTTACCAGTTGCCGCGCCTGCGCGCTGACGTTTGTTCATGCCCAGTTGGGGGTGACATGCTCGGCAGACACGGTCTCCAGCCCTGCCCACAATTTACGCCATACACCTAACCGGGATTCCACCAGAAGATCAAAAATATAAGTTTCCTCTAGATCATGCCCCGAGGCTACATGTGGGCTACGAGGCATATCGTATTGGAAGCCTCAGTAAAAATTTTGACCACATTAGGATTTTTAACGTGCGCCGAAATCTCGACACACTGGTGTCTTTGTTTTCTGCTTCAATGAGAAAAAGGACCGCCGCGGCAGGGAACTGAAGCAGCGGCCTTGGGCTAAGCAGCGCAACGCCTCACCAACTGAGCAACCGCGCTGTGTTTTCCTCCGGGACGTATGCCGGCAGCAAGAGTGGTTGACCTAACTAAACCGGTTGAGAGAGTATTAACGCCGGCCTCTCAGAACTGATGATGAATCGAAGTGTTGACGCGCCGACGCAACACAGGCGATGGGGCGCGCTGTAGTGCAGGGCTCTGATTTAATTTTGACCGCCTGTGGATCTATGACGTAAGCCCAAATCTCCCACACACGGTCGTTTTTGCTTTTCGCCTACATCATTAAAGCGGGCGCCGCGTGTGGGATTCGAACCCGCGTACTCTTTCTCACCACCATAACTCCTTAGCAACTGGGTCTCAGAAATCAAGGACGGCATACATTTTAAGCTGAAAATAGCTGAAATAAAGCCCACTATATGTCGTGTAATAACGGGCGTTTTCAGAATACTTTTCAATACTCCAAAGCATATGTATCCACCTAAAGGTCGGCTTGCTAAACGACCTATGGTGCATCGCGGCAAAGTAAAAAATTACCCTAACTAAGTACTAATATCCTCTCAGAGAATACCGCGTAAGGCTGCTCGCGGAGTTCTAGACAGGCGAATAGTTCCCAACAGAATCGCCAAAAAACAGAAAATCTCCGCCAACGCCGAAACCATCTGCTACCTCATCTGTATGGTCCCTTACAGCCGCTGCCTTGCCTGGTGAAGCCATTTGACCGTGTTGGCATTGCTCTGTACGGACCCTTTGCATGTACAGCCGTCGGCAACAGCTGAGATATAGCTGGCATTGACCACCTGACGCGCATTCGTGAGACCGCCGCTCTACCAGCCACTACCTCACGGGACGTCGCCTCGGATCTCCTGCGTCGTTTTATACTTCGTTCCGACGCGCCTAAGGAGCCGCTCAGTGACATTGGACGCGTATTTCTCCCGGACGTCGTCGCGGAGCTTCTTAAGGAATGCAGCGCCATCCATCACACAAGCACTTCCTACCATTCGCAAATGCATTGTCTCACAGGGCGCTTTAACCGTACCCTCTAGGACATGTTGTACAAGTACTTTAGGTCTGACCATGAAAACTGGGACCTTGTACTTCCTTACGTGCCGTAGGCCTACAACACCGCCATTCAAGCTACGACAGGTTTTTCTCATTTTATCCTTTCATATGAGCGTGAGCCACCGTGCATGCTCTGCACCTATTTTACCCTACCACCCTATTGTATCTAAGGGAACGCTAGTTTCTCAGGCTGCCAAACACGCCGAAGAATGTCGCCAGCTTGCCCGTTCTTTCACCACTCAAGAGCAGGAGCGACAAAAGTCTATCACGGCTGGTGAGCCTGCACCCAAATTCGTTGCAGGTTCTCTCGTGTGGCTGTGGGTACTCCCCAGAACTCCTGGCCTGTGCTCGAAATTACTGTCAAACTAACAGGTGCCGTACCGCGTCGTTGAACGCACTTTTCGTGTCAACTACGTCATCGATCCGCTACCTCCTCACCCGGATCTCCGACGCCATGGATGTGGACAGTGCACGTTGCTCATCTGAAGCATTATTATGACTCGCTTGTCTCACCATCGCCTTCAGTCGTCACGTTGGCTACCCTCTTCTCCGGGGGTGATTGTAGTGAAGAATAGTTATGCTCTCCAAAAGCACCAGAGTCGCCATTACCCCGAATGGGTCATGTTGACCAGTGTGAGCAGCGTCATCTTCAGCATAAGGACTGTCTAAAATCCCCATCACCATCATCTAAAGCTACTCGGTTCGCTCGGACTGTTTCAGTCGGCTCGCGGCTGCTTTCCTGATCCGCGATTCGTAGCCTCTTCCCTTCAGGAAGACCTTCACCAATAAATCATCTTTCTGTTCAAACAATTTTTATGCACTGGGAATTTGACACTGGCATCTGAAGCCTTAGCCGTTCCCACTTTCTTTTGCTAGCGTGAGAGTTCAATGACGAATGCATTTTGGGAAGCGCAAGATCTAATAAACTGAACCGCCCGTTATTTCGAAAAATAAATCAAGTCATAATGGTCTTGCTTCGATGGAGGAAAATTCACTACTTACACGTATACTGTCCTCCTAATGAGCTTTCGAAGCAGCATTTCGGCGCTCTCTTTCCTATATCTGCTTCACGCTGTCGTTCAAAAAAAAATGTACCGGACGATTCTGTGAAATAAAACAGTTATTCTACCCCTAACCCATTTGTTACGCTAACACGAAGTAATTTTCTACGACCAGTTGTGAGCTGTTAGGAGTAATGAAGACAACGATGTTTCTGACATAATAATTACTAAGTATGTATGAAGGCTCTTTTACACGCAATGAAAATTCATCAACATTTAAAGCAAAGAACAGGTTGCTTATTGACCATTAAAGTGTTGTAGGAAACTCGTGCTTAACTACGACAGTAAGCTGGTCTGAGGCCGACATTCAGCGCACGGAATGCCTGAGCGCTGGTGAACGCAAAAAAGCGCACGAACGGCCAGCAATTGTAGGGTATCCTTTTCCCATTCCGTGAAACTTTCAAACGGAGCAAAGAAATATAACAAAATTTGCAAATATCCTGAACACTCGCTAGACGATAGGCGTAAATACTTAATTATTCTATGGAGAACTTTTATAGTTTGGAATGAAGTTCTGGGGCTACTAGAGCAATGCTCCAAGGGCAGGAGCCAGAAGTTTAAAGTTGACGTCAGTGGGAAAGGCACAAGGCCCTAGGTTAAGCGTTCAATCACTTGCAAAAATGCCATTCATTTCGGTTATTGCCTACTTGTTGTGAGGGTGTTCTAAAGGCTTGACTCTGTTATTTGTGCGTCATTATAACGCTCCTGTGTACAACCTTTTATATTTAAATACGGAAAGCGAGGATTTTGCACTGCTTGATTGTCTTGATGTTGTCTGCAACATCGCCGTGAACAGCGTGTGGGTAGAGGGGTGAGCGCCCTTGCTGGGTTTCTCCCGGCGGGGTGAATCTCCCGCAGGGCAAGTTCGTTTGTACCTCCCTCTCTACTGGTACTCAAAGAAAATGTCTTTTTATGCCACCCTTCTCCGTTATGGGAAATGACAAACATCGCTTCGCCGAACGAATGAAAATTCTACATGCACGCGGCGCTGTTCAGTATCATATCTTGTGAAAACAAAATCATGCGGATTGAAAACCGTGGAAACGCGTGGTCGTGAAACTGCTAACTGCTTGAGCTCAGAAACAAAGTGGAATTATGAAAGAGGTTTGCGGTAAGTGTCCGTTTCAAAATATTCCACTGTGTGTGAGAAGGCTTTAAAGCTGGGGTATACTGAGAGTGGTCATGCGGATTCTTTTTTGAGGAGTATCAACAATTGGAAAAAATCTTAGTTGTAAGCAGACCTTGTCTATAAGAGCACCTCATTTTTTCATATTCCAAATATAAAAGGAGATATGAAATGGCGTCATCAAGACTTTTTTTCTAAAAGGGAAGGGGGCAGTTCGCGCTCAACCGTAAAGGATATCATGCAGAGGAATCTAGCAGGAGCTCCGAGCCTCCAAACCTGATTGGTCAAGTGCCCCCCGAACTGAAGCTTTCAACTTTCTTCTATGGCTCGGACATATTCTCAACAGTTCTTAAAAAAGCTGTTTGGACGCAGCCATAGTTATCGTAACTAAAATTATTTGAACTCTTCTCCAGGTCAGTTAACGTTCACCAGAAATCATTAGTGTCAAATTACGCTTACCTTTTGTCTCGTTCTCTGTAGCTTACCCGACAGATTACAAACAGACTGCAATCAGATTACAAACTTTGTTTGTATTAAAAAAAAGGAAAATTGTGATTTGAAACGCGGGTTTTGCTTCAACACAACCGGTAAGAAGGAAAATAGCACAGGATATCTGGGATTTGTGTAATACTGCGGAAGCCTTTCGTTTCCGCTTCTGCGCTTCAGTTTTTCATTTTTTGTTTTTATCGAATACTCTACATTTACATTACCGGAATATTGTAACGTGTTCATTTTGCAAATTACACAAGTTTGTGCCGATAGCAGATACCAGGTAATCCTTTTCCGAAGTTACCAAGAGTCTTTGCTGGACTGCTAACGAGAGAAAGCTGACGCTATTAAACATACGACGTAGCCACCCTGCCAAAGTTCGAAATTGTAGCGCGGTACGTGGCGAGAGCAAAATTAAGGAAACTCTTTGCAGCTTGCTGATTTCGGTACAACATTTCACTGCTCCAAGGGCTCCAGTCAGAGTTCAAAACAGCGTGAAATAACAAAGAGAACGTAACTAGCGGTTTATATTATTGCGAAAAATATTAAAATGCATAGCAGCTAAAAGACTCGATGTACGCACTCTCTGAAACTGTGCGAAAAGTTTCTCATGTTTTTTATCCGTTGCATTCATAATCAAGTTTTTATGAGGGTCCTAAAAGGTCCTATCTCACATGCAAAATTAGTCCACTCAAATATTGATGAATATTTGCGCAACTGACCGGGGAAATAGCAGTAGTTTCAAAAGACGCTCAAAGAAAAAGGTGTGTATTTTTAAATCAGTTTTTCATCGTGACTTGGGGAGGTAGCACAAACAGCAGTGTCAGGCTGATAGCTTTTGCATTCGCTTACATTCGAAACGATTCCCACATACTCGAATGTATATTGCAATTGAAGTGCACAATAAAAATACCAACGTAGAAAAATGCACCTAGAGGCCGCTAGTAACGCTCCGCCTGAGGTTAATTCACATAATGCGATGCAATTAATAACTTTGCCATGGTTTATGGTATAAATACATTCCGATGCCATACCCCGGCCACGCGTCGCAAAAGTAAGAGTGGTAATTCGCGCGTCATTTCATTACCTGTAGGCACACACGCAGACACATACATAAGCTCAATTGAAGATAGTGTGAGCTGTCTTTCAGTGCTACAGGACATCATTTCGTGTACTGGTAAACTTCACCATAACCTGCACCAGCCAGAAACACTCACATTACTTGTTTCATCATTATAAACGCATCGCCCGCCATCATCGTCTCGCCCACGGGCGCGTTCTTTCTTGGTCTCTTAGTGGGCTGGTCTTACACGATGGTCGGTCGCGCAGTTGCCCTGGATTAAACGCTTCACCACGACCCCTGGTCCACGCTTGTCAAGCTGTGAAGGTTGCCAAAATCAATCTCGCTTACCTCGACTCTCTTGGGCACTTTCCTGGAGCTCCGTTCGGGTCGGTGACGTGCCACGACTACGGCCAGTGCGATTACGGCGAGCACTACAACCGCTGGCTGTTCTGTTACAATCAGGGAGCGTGACCCCCCGTTTTTCTGGACTTTGCGGGGACGGCTTCGAAGACTGGCTTGACAACCACTACCACGTCCGTGCCTTCAATCTATGGGATGACAACCTCAAGCTACTGAACGTGTCGTTCTCGTATAACCGAGGGGAAGAAAACTTGGTTTTATAACAACAAGGAAAATTTACCCCCCAATTACCGCTGTACAACTGAACTGCATCCTTTTTTGGTAAGGCCGCTACGCGTTCAGAAGCGGCCAAAACAAATTGCAAGACCGCATTCAACAACCAGGCGAGTCTACACGTATACATTGAGGACGTTTTTACCCATCTGTCGGCGCGCCAACAGCGACACGGCGGAGGGAGACCTCTTTCGCCACATCCTTAAAGGGATTAACGCTTTTTCTTTCAATGCGCTTGCAGGGCAAAGCCCGGGCGTTCTTTGTAAGGTATTCACAACTTTTCAGTGACTTTACGATCTAACGTCATGGCGTTTGCAACCCCGCAAGTTGGACGCAAGCTCCACCACGACTCTGACCTACGCGCTTTGTTGCGGTCCATCATCCGTGTTGCGGTCCATCATCCGTTGCGGTCCATCATCTAACACACACAACAGACACACGGAAGTCGCCTTGGGTAGGCTACGGATAGGGCACACGCATGCAACTCACTCGTATCTGCTGACGGGATCTCCTAGGCCCCAGTGCAGCAGGTGCGGAGAGGCCCTATCCGTAGTGCACATACTAATCACATGCAAGGCACTTCACACAACACGAGACAAACACTTCAGAGAACTCTACAGACAACATATTCCCCTACATACATCGTTTTTCCTAGGTGACGAAGCCATTGTTTCCGTGAAACGTGTGTTTGAGTATTTGTCGGACGTCGTTTTTAAACCTCATTCCCTATCACGCATCATGAAATCTGGCCCTATACACCAGCCATGCTCATTGTCGTTTTGTGATTTTACTTTTGTTTTTGCTGATTTTACTTAGTGTTTGAGGTATCACCTCTCATATACAACTATTGTTTTGGCGCTCTTTGCCCCAGTTGGCCTTGCACCATAAACATCAAACCATCATCATACCTGTTTATTTAACGTAATGACCTACGCTAATTTTACGACCCAAAGCAGCAGTCTTGCCCGTAAGCTTCGCGCCGTTCCTTTTCGCCGTCGCCGTACTCGTTGGACCAACTTCGCAACTGGCCCTCTTTAAGAGACCATTCGCCATTTGCTCACGATCGATCTAAATCGGCCCTTCGCCCGGCTTCTCGACTGCCTCTAAACACTCCTGAGAATTACAATGACCAGTTTTAGGCGCAGCCCTTTGGCGGCCGTCTCTGGGCTGAGCCTCGTTGTCGGCGTAACCGAGTGAACGATTGCAAGTGAAAGAAAAAGCAAAAAAAAAGTAAAGCAAAGGTGGAGAGAGTCCCGAAATTGGGAGGGTAGGCTGGTTCGCCGTGGAGGCGCGAGGCAGCGCTCTCTGAAAGTGTGCGGTTGGAGAGGGGAGGGGGCAGTATATTTTGCCCGAAAAGGTGCGTCGACGGCGCTACCCGTGGAGAAACCGGGAGGGGTGCTTGCGCGTGACTATGATGTGCGCTCGCTTAAGACGCAGTTGGCGGTCCCTTCCTGAAGCTGACTTCGCCGCGACGTAAAGGCTGATCATCGCTGCCGTCGAGAGAACCCATGTGTGAGTGCTGCCTCAGCGCACTGCTACTGCGCACAAATATGCCGTTGCGGAGAATCAAAATCACCGGCCAATTTTTTTGGATGGGAAACTGCGTCGTTTGGAAAAATTACAAACCCTGTTTTTCCGCAATCGAACACGTTGACTGTATTTCTTGAACGCATTCGAGTAGACGCCGTTTATATACTGGTGCCAGAATTTTCATTATCAACGCAGATTTAAGTTCTCGGCTCCTAAAATTGAGAACTCATTATGTCGGTTCACTCCTACAAGGTGCTAACGACGGCATGATTAAGCCTTCTGGACATTGCGCGACCCAAACCTCATCAGTGCAGTTCTTCAGTATAATTAGCTCGCAGTGTTGTCGCCATGTGCACAGCAAATCATTTTGGGGTGGGATTTTCTGCTATCAACTTGTGCGGTAATCTTCTGTCGTGAACCCTTTATTCACATTTCCGACACCGACCTTGCGAGTTTAAGAGACGCTCCAGCACCCTGAGCTTTCGCGAGCGTAGATTATGTTCTGTCTCCCGGTCAAAAAACTGTATTTTCAGTTACTTCTGACAGTAACCACGACGGAGATGTGATTGCTGTACCTACTGGTACCTTCCCTGGCATAGGCGTTCTAATACTCCCACCTTGAATTCGCTTTGATTTGGATTAACAGTCATCGCCATCACGAACACTATTTGTCAGCCCATTCTGCTCCCTCAAGGCATTAGCGGTGCGTGTGCTTCCAACGATGAAGTTCGCCCTTGCCCCCTTTGTTCTCTGGTGCCTGTTCGGTACAGCTGTGGTCCGAACATACATCCTCGTGCTTTACTTACATTTTCAGCCCTTAACATTTCCTCAAAAACCAGGATCACAATTCTGCATACCAAACAAGCGCAAGAATTTATTCAACTCTCATTCCTCACAGCTTGAATGCACATCAGCGGCTATACATAGAATAGACACTGATTGTTCGTGTATAATCAGCCACAGCCAATATAAGGTTTCATCGCCGGAACACAAAATTATCCAAGTAGACGCTGACGACATGCTACGGCGGGACATCATTTGTTCTTCAGGAAACTCTTGGTCATCACCAGTTGTTTTGGTCTGCAAGAAAGACGGCAGAGGGCGCTGGTCTGTAGACTATTAGGCTGTTAACAAAATACCCTGGAAATATGTTTACTCTATGCCCCGACTCGATGACGCCCTCGACACGTTACACGGTGCAAAGTACTTTTCGTGTCTCGACCTTCGGTCGGGATGTTGGCAGATACTCAAGAACGAAGCCGGAGGAGGAGGAAGTAACCTCATTGTGTCCAGAGGAAAGGCCTAGTTATGTCCGGTGTGCTTCAGACGACGGCCAGGATGTCTTGGCTCCTAGCGGCGTCTTCGGCCCTCTGGACGGCCCAATGCTGGATGACAGGGTCCTCGCTAAGCAGCACGGTCTCCCACTGGTCTTTGGTGTGGATAATAAATGTTCCCTCTGTATTGCTGAAGTTTTTTCTTTGTATAGCAGGGCATTCCCAAAGCATGCGTGCCAAGCTTGCAAGCTGAGTGCAGTGCTTACATTGTCACGAATTTCTGGGTGGAAGTGACTGTAGAGGCCTGTGTTGGTAAATGTATTGGTCTGAATACGCCTCCATGCAACTTTTTGTTTTTTGGTCAGCGAGGGGTTGGCTGCAGGATACTTCCGTCTTTCGCCTCTGTATTGGTCGAGCACGTCCCGGTCGATGCACACTCTGAGAACTTCAACCCACCTCGGAAGCTCGCAAAAGAAACTTTTGAACCCGAGAAGCAGGAGAATAAACTAGACGAATCTGACAACAGCCTGAAGATCAAATTAAGAGCGGAAATGAATGCGGCCGTAGGAGAAGCTATAAGAGCGATGCAAGACATAATACAACGGGCCGTAGGAGACCTGACTGACAGAATAAGCCGAATAGAATCAACGATGAACAGCAGAATGAGCCACATTGAGGGAGCTATAGCGGAAAACGCTCAAAATACAGCAAGCCCTACGACAGGTACAGCTCCACCGATAGACATAGAAGCACTGATCCCAACGGAGCCGGGGAAAAAACAGTTTCCGACACCGGACGGCATCAATGAGTTCAACGGGATACCGCTACGATTTTCTAACGTTCGAGGCACCTTTGGGTGAATGATTGAAACTGTCTTTTGTGGGTAAAATAAAAGGCCTGTCTTTGTTATATTGATGACATTGTTAATTTTACTCTTCCACTTTCGCTGAGCATCAACGTTTCGACGAAGTATTGGAGTTTCTTGGCCAAGCTGGTCTCCAGCTCGAAAACAAGGAAATGGCGTTTCGTTAATACTTCAAAGTCTTGGGCCATGTTTTAGCAAGGAAAGAATACGCCCCTATACTGAGATGACCAATCGAGTTCCGAATTTTTACTGGCCTTTTATTCAAAAAGAACTCCGCAGTTTCCTTGGATTGGCTTGCTACTTTCGACGCTTCAATCGTATTTTTCCAGCATTAGCTTCTCCCCGTACCAACATGCTCACATACGGAACCCCATTCCCCTGGGCTGAATACTGCGAAACAGCCTTCGAAACCCTAAAAGGAGCAATAACTTCTGGACCTGTACTATGCCATTTTGATGACTCCGCCCCTACTATTATTCATACCGACGCTAGCGGACATGGTCTTGGTGCTGTCCTTCTACAATGTGCCGATTTCTCATCGGAACGTGTTGTCGCCTACGCGAGCTCCACTTGGTTGCCCGCTGACAAGAAGTATACCGTAACCGAGAAAAAGTGCCTGTGCAAAAAGTACCGAGAAAGAGTGCCTGTACTACAGAGGCTGTGGAAAAATTTTGACCTTATGTGTCCGCGAGCCATTCCTCGGTTTTGATGGACAATCATGCCCTTACATGGTTATCGTCGCTCAAAAGTGTATCGAGGAGTCTTTGCCTCTGGATTGTGCTTTTGCAGGATTATTTATTCTGTGTCAGCTACAAGTCGGGCAGAACCCACAAGGATGCTGATACCCTTTTCCATTGTCCACACTCCTCACTGCCAGAAACTTTGTCGTCTTCCGTTGCGCCAGCAGCATTGCCCATGACATCTCGGCACATCACCTCAAAAGACCTTCCTCCTAACCTTGCATCTTTACGACAGGACGACACATTCTGTCAAGTAGTAGTGGTCCAACTGGAAGGTTCAGTATGACCACCCAATGGGTGTTCCAGGCTGCGAACTGAGCAAATTTTGTCTTCTGGTGGGTGGAGCTCTTTACCGCCTCAGTTATCATCCCACAGGCGACCGAGCGGTTCCAGTCATCCCTCACTGTCTTCGGAACAGATATTATAGGATTTTCATCACGACCACACCCCTGAACCGTTTGCTTTCCACAGAACGAATGACCGAATGAAAAGCCTGTTCTTTTGGCGGGGCACTCCGGACAGCGCCAGTGAATATTTTGTGTCATGCCCTTCTTGCCACTTCCGTAAACGCCAACCTCGGGCTCTGCCGGGATGCTACCACCTTTTCCCTGTCCTGCTGCTTCATTTGAAGTTGTTGGCATTGACCTATATAAACCTCTTCCTTGAACGGCGACTGATCGATTGTGACCACGGCAGACCACCTGACGCGGTCATGCGGACACTGCCCCTTTCCGCACGGGTTGAACTTCCGATGCTGCAAATTTTTTTACAAGCTACCTTTTTGTACCATGGGCCTTCTAGCGCTCTTCCAAGTAGTTGTGGTAAAACATTCCTGTCGGCACTCGTTACAGAAACCCTTCAATCGGCCGGTTCCGCCCACAAAGCAACTTCAAGCTATTACCCTCAGACAAATGGACTGGCAGAACGATACCATCGTGCCCTATTCGATATGATTTCCTCCTATATACGCTGACCACAAGAATTGGGACGGTATGCTTCCTTTTGTAACAAACGCCTACAATAGCGCCGTTCAAAGTACAACCGGATTTTCACTTTCTTTTGTTGTTTGCGGTTGCACCTCTTTCTGTTCTTTAGTCGTTTTTGTTTTCCTGCCCGGTATCTACGACAGACAACGCCCCGGATCAATTTGTTTCCCAGCTAGTGCATTGTCCTAATCTCGCTCGATTGCACACTGAGTCCTAACAGAACTACCGAATATCTCGCTATGACGCAGCTCACCGACATGTCATCTTTCGACTTGGAGACGACGTGTTGCTTTGACCCCTCAGCGTGCGCCAAGACTGTGCGATAAGGTTCTGCCCAGATTCATTGCTCCCTAAAAGTTATTCAGCGCACTTTTTCAGTAAACTACTTACTAGCTCCTACGTTTGGTGTCACCGACCACCGGTGCCGCCAGCTTGAGATTATACACATGTCCCGTATGAAGCCATTCGTCTACTATTGTCCATTCTCTTGACTTTCGACAGTTTGACAACCTCTCCGCCTGGGGGAAATAGTGAGAGCACAGTCTTTCAGCGTTACAAGACATCATTTCCTGCACAGATCAATCTCAACATAACCTGAGCCAGCTAGGAACACTTCTATTACTTGTTTCGTCTTCATTCACGCATCGACCACCATCATCATCTCGCCCGCGGGTGCACTCAAGCTTGGCCGCCGCTTCAACTGATCTCGCATCAAGGGTGGTAGCACTGTTGCCCTGAAATAAGCGCTTCACCATCACCCCTGGTCCATGCGTCTATATATATATATATATATATATATATATATATATATATATATATATACAGGGTGCCCCAGCTATCAAGCACAAAGATTTTAAGAAAGAGCAATGGCATTACTCGAAGAAAACAGTGCATAGTGTTTGCAGTAGTGTGGAGAAGCGGAGAGTAAATTTTCCCTAATGACACCATAAATTCATTGTAATCAATTATCTAGCTCAAGAAGTACACTTTAAATCAGGAACGTGTCATTGGGCACTTGTACGTACCCACGAGGGGCATCTAACTGTGGTATTTTCATCGACGAACTCATTGCGTGCTTATTTATTCTGCCTTACAACGAAACCACCCCAAATTATATATATATATATATCTATATATATAACGTAAGTAAAGCGAGCGACACCCGAGAAAAACAAAAAATAAAAGCTTTTTATAAAGAGGATATCTGTTCTTCAGGGTACTCTGAAGAAAGGAAGTCCTGTTCCTGAAACGTACGTAAACGTTTCTGTTTTATTTTTCTTGTGGGTAGCTGGCTCTACGTGTGTACTTACATAATTTTCTAACGATCTCTGTGAGTTTTTCTACTTCCAGACGGTATGTACAATAATATATATATATATATATATATATATATATATATATATATATATATATGATGGGGCGACCAAATGGACAATTCCCGATGTCCCACCAATGGCGACGCCGAGAGGGAGGCTGGCGCGCATTCGGTGCGAGCTCGGCGATAGCTGCCATGTATATAGTGTAAAATACATCGTCCGCATCTCATGGTTCATGTCCTGCGTCAGGTAACATTTTTGGTGTAGGTGCGGGGTAATTGTACGGTGTGATTTATATCATTCATGAGACTTTTTGTCGCAAAATTCGCACTGTGACGACACCGCTTTCAGGATTTACTCTTCGCACTGCCAACGCAAAGCCCGTTCAACCGATAGCTATGTGCACCGCTCGCATTACTGTTCAAGCCATTCCCCACATCGTTTAAGTGGTCGTCCTATGCTCGTGTTCTCACAACGTTATACTCGGCTGGGAATTTTTGTCACGTAACCGCTTTCATCGATTGCGTCAGTGAACAAGTTGAACTGTTTTCACCTAATGATGGTACGGCGGAGACTAGCAGCGTGAAATTGGTTGCTGCGGAAGATGCTTCCGTTACGCAATTCTCTTCCGTTCTTGTACCTGCGTCGTCACCCGATGTTCCGGACGCAACCGTTCCCTTCACGCCATCCAGTCTGCATCGCGCACACACCTACTCCAACTCCTGCCTTTCGCTGTCCTGGACATAAGATGTGGTTCGAGCATGATTTCAATTTCTAACCCGTCTTCTTGTCCGTCACGAGTGCTTCGCGGCGATTGTCCTGGGAGAGCCGAAGTTGTTGCGCCACATCTCTTTATCGACATTGCGAACGAGTCAGCCCCAGGCCATCTTTGCGCTGAGCCCCAACATCACATTAGATCCGGCAGTCATTCTGCCTTCCATAGATGCTGGCCTCACCGCAGAGCAAACAGTACAGCTTCTGTCTCTTCTACAACGATTCCGCACATCCTTCACATTCCAGGAAACATCCATAGGGCGAACGTCCAATGTCTGTCATCAGGTTGACCTCGAGAACCACGCACCACTGCGCCAGCGACCATTCTGCGAGTCACACAAGGAACGTTGCGTTATCAAGGAGCTTGTAGCCGATATGCTGTCCCCGGAACTTATTCGACCCCCCCGAGTACCTGGGCTCCTCCAGTCGTGGTTGTCACCAAGAAATATGGTTATATTTTAAGTGCAGTATACACGTTTAAAGAAGATTACACGAAAGGACCAGTACCCGCTACTTGGAATAGATGTCGCACTGGACTGCTTGCAATCTGCCGAGTTCTTTTTGTCATTAGACCTGCGCCAGGGTTACTTGCAAATACACATTTTTGATTCTGACCGACCGAAAACAGCGTTGGTGACACCGGTCGGACTCTACGAATTTCACGTGATGCCGTTCGCTCTATGTAATGCACCGGCGAGATTCAAACGAATGATGGACAATGTGTTACTTGGGCTGAATTGGCATATCGATTTATGCTACTTAGACGACATCGTCGTGTTATCGCCGGACTTTACTACCCACCTCCCGCGACTTCACCAAGTCCTTAAGTGCGTTACTTCGGCTCGTCTGCAAACGTACCTAAAGAAATGCCGTTTTGCTGCACGCCGACTTACTATTTTAGCTCACGTCGTATCTAAAGACGGCGTCCTACCAGACCCAGCCAAGTTGCGTGCGGTGAGTTCCCTAAGCTGAACACCATGAAGGAGCTTTGAAGTTTAATTAGGCTTTGCTCATGCGTTCGGCGATTTGTCATCAACTTCGCGTCTATCATTGCACCGTTGACGCAGCTGATTGTTCAAGCCAAGGGAGTTTCAGATTTCTTGACTGCTTATGAAAGAGCGTTCGAGACCTAACGCCACCTTCTGACGTCAGCGCCAATATTTCGCCATTTTGACCCTAACGCACCCACTGAACTTCACACGGACGCCAGTGCTACCTGCCTGGGCGTTGTCCTTGGTCAAGGTCAACGCAAGGCTGGGTTTGACGAATATGTCGTTGCATTCGCCAGTCGCACTCTCAGAACAGCGGAGCACAACTACTCTGTAACAAAAAAAGAGGGCTTTGCCATCGTTCGGGCGATTGGGAAATTTAGACCACACCTGTATGACCGCCCATTCGAGGTAGTCACGTACCATCATGCCCTATGTTGGTTGGCATCATTAAAAGATCCGTCCTGACGTCTGGCCTGCTGGTCAATTCCCCTCTAGGACTACGACTTTCGTGTTGCTGACCGGTCAAGACGACAACACACCGACACAGACGCCCTTTCTGGTTCGCCATTACCAGCGGAAACTAAAACGTCAGTTCTGATTGGGAATTGCGGCGCGTCATCTCTACAAATTGACGACATAAAAAACGAGCAGCGGAAGGACCCTTGGATTACCTCAGTACTGGAATTCCTTACAAACCGTGCGATGTCTTCCCCATCTCGCACGCTACGGCGCCAAGCAGGGCATATCGCTATCAGAGATGAGATGCAATACCGGCGTAATTATTCCCCAGAATGCCGCAAATAGTTGCTAGTCATACCGCATTAACTACGCTCGCAGGTTTACGCAGCGTTTCATTCTGTCGCCCTGTCTGGCCATGCTGGAACACTCAAAACATATCAACGCCTAAGCTTCTACTGGCGAGTAATGCACACGTTCGTCGCAAAATACATACGGTCGTGCACTGCCTGCCAGCGTCGCAAGACCCCTTCAAGGCACCCTGCCGGAGAGCTACAGCCGCTTCCGTGCCCGGAACAGCATTTCGATCGGGTTGGAACTGCAATCTACGGACCTCTTACAAGCACTTCATCAGGCAACCATTGGATTATCGTCGCGGTTGATCATTTAAGTCGGTACGCTGAGACAGCCGCCTTGGCCACCGCAATTGCTCGCGGCGTCACCATTTCTCTCATCCGGCATTTGGTCCTAAGCCACGGTACTCCTATAGAGCTGCTTAGTGAAAGAGGGCGCGTGTTCCTCTCTGACGCTGTGGATACGCTGCTTAAGGAATGTCAGGTTGACCACAGAACTACCACTTCGTCCCACCCACACACCAATGGGCTAACAGAAATGTTAAACCGCACCCTTGGCGTTATGCTCTCCATGTACATATCGTCGGACCACTCAAACTGGGATATTGTGTTTCCTTTCGTCACGTACGCCTAAACACCACCAGGCAAGTGACCACGAGCGTTTCACCGTTTTTATTTCTATAAGCGCGTGAGTCATCTTGAATCACTGACACTATTCTACCCTATCGCCCAGACGCCTCTGAAGGTACCCCAGATTCCGAGATGGCGAGGTATACCGAGCAGTGTCGTCAGCTCGCTCACGCATTGGCATCAGAAGAACAAGGTTGTCGGAAGTCTCGCCATGAGAGCTCCGCTGCGGAACCCGCCATTGAACATGGATCCCTTGCATGGTTTTGGGTACAATGCCCCAATCTTTGTCTTTCGGGCAAATTTCTTACGAAATACCACGGCCCATATAGAATTATCGAACAAATATTGCCCGTGAACTACCTCGTCGAGCCGGTGACACCCACATCAGACCTTCGTCGTCGCTATTGTGAAATTGTGCACATCAACCATTTGAAGACGTATTACGTTCCCCTTGTCGTTTCAACCGCATAAGTCGTCAGGATGCTGGGTGCTGGGAGAAGCGCAAGGTGCTTGCCGCGAGAAGAAGCACGACCGGAATGCGTGGCTCGGAATGAGAACGTGCTTTAAGAGAACGTGCTGAGACATCAGCCTTCGCTGCTTTGCTCGTCTTTGATCTCTGTCTCTTTCCAAACGTGTTGCTGGCCTCCTGCTATAAACCCCCTTATATTATATATATGGGGAGCAATGAAACCTGGAAGATGGTAGAGAATACAAAAAAAGAAATCTTCGAACAAGGAAGAAACCACAATTGTTCCCAACGTTTCAGGAAAGCGACTTGCCTTCGTCAGGGCAAACACGTCGCCTGGGTGGCACGCTTTATATAGGGGTAGGTCCACAGGTCAGAGGAGAGAAGGAATTGAATGCAGGAACCGGATTGGTTTGGGAGTATGCAGGGAGAGATATTGAGGGGGAAAGAAGGGTGTATAGTTTGAGCCACGAAGTCGGTAAGAGGGAAGGCAGGTGTGGAGGATATTTTGGGAAAATTCTTTGAGAGAAAATATCACAGGATGTTTCTTGCCACGCCGTGTGGCCTACAGAAATGTTCTCGGAAACGCTGGAAGCAGAACAGGTGGTGAGAGAAGTTCTTATCAAAAAGTACCTGAAAACTTAGCTCAAAAGATGAGGTAGAGAAGGGCAAATGTAACTAGGTCAACGAAAAAGAAAAGAAGTGGAAACCACAGACACACACACACAAAAGCAATAACCGTCCAACTGAAATCACATGTGTCGCCAACGGCAACATTCCTGGAACAAGCCTTTTCTTAAACGCAAAAACGAAAAGATACCGTTAGAAGTACGTACGGTGCACAACCGGAGCAGAGAAGTAATAAAAATAAAAATAAAACAGAATTCCATAGAAAAGATTGGAGGATGTCTGCGTATACTAAACTGGAAGGTAAGGAGTGAAAACAAAAGGAAGAAGGTGACCACATAAGGAGCAAAGGGAGGTCGCATATCATTTGGATAATTTAATATTCTGCGGAAGATGTTTGCCCTGACGAAGACAACTCTCTTCCTGAAAAGTTGGCGAATATATACATATATATATATATATATATATATATATATATATATGTATATATATATATATATATATATATATATATATATATATATAAATATATATATATATATATATATATATTTAAGGTTAGTAGAGACAGAGACAAACGAAAAAGACGTAGACAATAGAAATAGGTTTACTGACGTTTCAGGAAGAGGACTCCCTCTCTGAAGAAAGGGAGTCCCCTCCCTGCCATTTGCTACGTCTTTTTCGTTTGTCTCTGTCTCTACTAACCTTATTTTTTTCGCGCTCTGTGTGTGTTTTTACCTTTTCAGACAATATATATATATATATATATATATATATATATAACACAGAAATAAGAGTTGGCATTCAAGAAACCCTCGGAAAGCAAAGGGGAGGATGTGGAGGGTCATTGAAATAGATAAATAAGTTGGAAAAAAAGAAAGTCGAGAAAAAATGCCCGCCCGGTGGGATCTGAACCCAAGACCTCCAGAATTGCGGTCTGGTGCGATAACCACTACTCTACCGGGGGCTATTTTCCGCGCCACTTTCTGGGGTATTTGTGTTTAGATATTTTTGTTTCCTGTGCTTGGGGGTGGTAGCCAGCGCCACTCGGACTACTCGGGGTGAAGGGGACCTTCTTTTTAACCCCCGGGGCCATGACTCGAGTGTCTACGACATGTCGAGAGTGGTCGACCAGCGTTCAACCCTCTTAAGCTTCCTATGGCACCAATACTGCCAGAATAGAGGCCCTCGATATGCATGTAGCGGATCAGAATAGGAAATCAGGGGCTCGTTGAAAATAACCCAGAAATAAGAGTTGGCAATCAAGAAACCCTCGGAAAGCAAAGGGGAGGATGTGAGAGGTCATTGAAACCGATAAAGAATTTGGAAAGAAAGAAATAGAGTGGAGAAAAAATGCCCGCCAGGTGGGATCCGAACCCACGACCTCCAGAATACCCGTCTGGTGCGACAACCACTACGCTATCATCGGGGCGATATTCCGGTCCACTTTCTGGGGTAATAATGTTTAGGTATTTCTGTTTCCTGTCCTAGGGGGTGGTAGCCAGCGCCACTCGGACTACTTGGGGTGAAGGGGACCTTCTTTTTAACCCCCGGGCTGTGACTCGAGTGTCTACGACATGTCGGCACATCCTCCCCTTTGGTTTCCGAGGGTTTCTTGAACGCCAACTCTTATTTCTGTGTTATTTTCAACGAGCCGCTCATTTCCTATTCTGATCCGCTACAGGCATAGCGCGGGCCTCTGTTCTGGCAGTCTTGGTACCAAAGGAACCTAAAGAGGCTTCAACGCTGGTCGACCACTCTCGACATGTCGTAGACACTCGAGTCACGGCCCGGGGCTTAAAAAGAAGGTCTCCTTCGCCCCGAGTAGTCCGAGTGGTGCTGGCTACCACCCCCAAGCACAGGAAACAAAAATAGCTAAACATAAATACCCCACAAAGTGGAGCGGAAAATCGCCCCGCCGGTAGCGTAGTGGTTATCGCACCAGACTGGTATTCTGGAGGTCATGGGTTTGGATCTTACCTGGCGGGCATTTTTTCTGCACTTTCTTTCTTTCCAAATTATTTATCTGTTTCAATGACCTCCTCCCCTTTGCTTTCCTAGGGTTTCTTGACTGCCAACTCTTATTTCTGTGTTATTTTCAACGAGCCCCTCATTTGCAATTCTGATTCGCTATACATATATATTGTAACAGAGATAGTGGCCGTTAGCAGGCGCACCAGTGTGGCCAAAGGGGTGTGTGCTCAACTGAGACCGAGGCTGACTGTCAGGTGGCGTCAATCCCCCAACTGGGTCTATGTGCAAGGCTCAGTCAGCGGAGCAGCCCCATCGGCAACGATCTTGCTGAGAGACCTGCGCGTGGACTCCCGAGCTAGCTTGGCCTCTGGTACAACCAGCCCCCGTTACCACGTTCTAGCCGTTTGCTAATAAACCCCATTAGGTTTTGGTGGAGGTCGTAGTCTTTGCACGGTCCCCGACCTGGAACTACGAAGCAAGCGAGTGCTCCCTCCAGTGTCCCGAGGAATCGAGCACGGCATGACCCCGCCGCAGCCTGCGCCCGTCATCTGCTCCGGGTCACTGCGTCAACGCGACCCCCCCAGATTCACCGGCAGTGACGACATTGATGCGGAAGTTTGGCTCTGAACATACGAAAGGGTGAGCACCCACAACCGCTGGGATGACGTTGCCAAACTCAACAACGTCCCTTTCTCCCTCGACAAATTAGCTGAGTCATGGTTTCATAACAATGAACCGAAGATGCAGATTTGGTCGGCCTTTAATACGAGGTTCCTGGCAGCGTTTGGTCGCCCCGCTCTACGCATGCTAAACGCCGAAGAACGCCTGTGCGTCCGAGCCTAACAGAACAATGCAAGTTAAACGAGTTACATCGAGGACATTGTAGACCTTTGCAATCAAGTTGACCCTGTGATGCCGGAGAGCGAGAAGGTCATACACGTTCTCAAAGGGATAGAAGACTTCGCCTTTCAGATGTTGCTAAGCAAGAACCCACAGACTGTGGACGAAATCAGTACTTGGTGCCTGAGCTACGATGAACTGCAGAAGCAGCGTGTCGTTACTCGGCAGCGCACATCGCCCCATGAAGAGTGCTCACGGGTATGCCCTTCCTCTCTCACGATGCCGCATGACCTTTCTTCTCTTCTGCAGCACATCGAGGAGTTCGTACGCGCAGAAATTGCCCGACAGCTGGCTCTGCTTTCCAGTGCTCATGAGCCTTTGCTTTCACCACCTTCACTGCCTTCGACTGTAGGCCGCGTAATCCGGGAGCAAGTCGCCGAGGCGCTTCCTGCAGTTCGCCAACCTACACCTGTGCCGGCCCCCGTGGTAGCGACCATCGCGTCACCCGTGGCGCCCCCGTTCGAACCGCAAGTGACAGGGCCCTTCGAACAACCGGTGGCAGCACCCATCGCACCACCAGTCACAATGGCGGTGCCCCCCGCCATTCCTGGAGCGCTCCCCTTCAGTTACGCTTGAGTGGTCCAGCAACTGCAGGCCGGTGCTTTCCAAGCGTATCAGTATGTGAGAGACCAGCGCGCCACGCCTTATCCTCGGGTACCACCTAAACCGCTGAGCCCCTGGCGCACATCTGACAACCGCCCTATCTGTTACGCGTGCTGCATGCCCGGACACGTCGCTCGGTTGTGCCGTCGGCGGCCACCGCTTGCTAGCGACGTCCACTGAGGGCCTCCTTATGGACCGCAACCGTACTACACCCATGGAGACTTGGGTCAGGCACCGAATTCGTCCTCTGCCGACCGCCCGCCCTTTTCCAGCCGTCGCTCCTTTTCCCCGCGTCGCGGTTCGCCGTCTCCCATGCGTCCCCGTCGAATCCGACCTCTGAGGGAAACTAACGGCTGCACTTCCCGAGGCATGAACTGCAGCCCTTTAGAAATTCCGAAGCCCTCCTCTCTCACCCGCCAATGTTATAGACGTGAATGTTGAAGGTGTCGCCACCCTCACGCTTATTGACACTGGTGCCACTGTGTCTGTGTTGAATGAACGTCTACGCCGCTCATTACGTAAAGTTACGACGCCTCTCTCTGACCTTACCCTTCGGACAGCGAGCGCGCAAGAGATTAAACCGTTGGCCATGTGTACCGCTCGGGTTCCCGTCCAAGACGTCACCTACGTCATCGAATTCATTGTTCTCCCATTATGTTCCCACGACACAATCCTAAGCTGGGACATCCTATCCCGACATCATGTCATAATTGCATAATCGATTGCGCCCCTTTGCAATACGGAATTATTCCGTAACAGAGAAAGAATGTTTGGCGATCGTTTGGGCAATCAACATGTTTTGCTTTTACCTTTACGGTCGTCCATTCAACGTCGTTACGGACCACCAAGCCCTCTGCTGGCTGTCTTCACTCAAAGACCCTTCTGGCAGAATCGGTCGTTGGGCTCTTCGGCTGCAGGAGCACGACATTCGCGTCGTATACCGGTCCGGACGCAGATACACGGATGCTGATGCCCTGTCCAGATCACCCGTGGGGTCGCACGATCACAGTTCATCTATGCCAGATGGTACCGTGGCGTCTCTAGACTCCGTTGACATGGCTGCGGAACAGTGTAAAGCTCCGTGGATCGCCTCTGTGCGTCAATATTTGTCGAGTCCGCCAACAGTTGCCGCCTCTCGGACGCTGCGCCGCCAGGCTTCGCACTGCGCTCTTCGGGACGACCTTCTTTACCGCCGCAACTATTCATCTGAGGGCCGAAAGTGGTTACTCGTCGTCCCTGGCCATCTGCGCTCTGATTTCTGCTCCCACTACCACGCTGACGCAACGTGCGCGCGCGCTGGGTTGCTCAAAACGTACCAGCGCTTGCGTTTGCGCTATTACTGGCGTGGAATGTACACGTTTGTAACCAAGTACGTTCGCTCGTGTACAGATTGCCAGCGTCACAAGTCTCCCCCTCAACACCAAACCGGGCCGCAGCAGCCGCTACCATGTCCGGCTCGCCCTTTCGACCGTGTTGGCATCGACATATATGGTCCGCTCCCCACCACGACTGCAGGCAACCGATGGATTATCTTCGCGGTTGACCACCTCACGAGGTATGCAGAAACAGCCGCACTACAAGCTGTTACCGCCAGCGACGTCGCATCGTTCCTATTTCAACGTTTTATACTTCGCCATGGAGCGCCGAGAGAATTGTTGAGTGACAGGGGACGCGTCTTCTTGCCAGACGTTGTGGAGGCCCTGCTGACCGAATGCCGAGTCGTACATAAAAAGAGCTCCTCCTATCACCCGCAAACTAACGGACTGACTGAGCGCTTCAACCGTACATTAGGCGACATGATTTCGATGTACGTTTCTCCCGACCATTCCAACTGGGATTTAGTTCTGCCTTTCGTCACTTACGCCTACAATACGGTGACGCAGCCAACTACGGGCTTCTCGCCGTTCTTTTTATTATACGGACGTGAGCCATCGTGTACATTGGACACTATCCTTCCATACCACCCGGATGCGTCCGAGTCTGCACCCGTCTCGGAAATCGCCAAGCACGCAGAAAAGTGCCGCCAACTGGCGAGAGCATTCCCAACTGCCGACCAAGGCCGTCAGAAGGCTCGCCACGACGCTTCCAGCGGAGGTCCTACATACGCTGCTGGTGCACTAGTTTGGCTTTGGACACCGTTCAATACCCCCGGCCTTTCGAGCAAACTACAAGCTAAATGCGAGGGACCCTACCGAATCGTCGAGCGAACTTCACCCGTGAATCACGTTGTTGAGCCGGTCACTCTTCCTACAGATCGTCGTCGCCGTGGCCGTGCGACTGTTCACATTAAGCGCCTTAAGCCGTATTACGACCCGCTCGTCCTCACCTCTCCTTCAGCCGCCAAGGATGGCTCCTTTTTTTCCCGGAGGTAATTGTAACAGAGATAGTGGCCGTTAGCAGGCGCGCTAGTGTGGCCAAAGGGGCATGTGCTCAACTGAGACCGATGCTTACTGTCAGGCGGCGTCAATCCTCCAACTAGGTCTATGTGCAAGGCTCAGTCAGCGGAGCAGCCCCATCGAGAACGATCTTGCTGAGAGACCTGCGCGTGGACTCCCGAGCTAGCTTGGCCTCTGGTACAACCAGCCCCCGTTACCACGGTCTAGCCGGTTGCTAATCAACCCCATTATATATATATATATATATATATATATATATATATATATATATATATATATATATATATATATATATATATATATATTTTATTTATTTATTTAATATTTAAGAGAAGAAAAACTTCGAACAAGGACGCGACCACAATTGTTGCCAATGTTTCAGCAAGAAACTGCGACCAGCGACTACTAAAAAGTAATTTGCACGAATTTAGAAAATTGACCCAGTACAACGACTAAGCAATTTTAGTTCAGTATTCGTTTTGTTTCATTGCTCAGATACTTTTTCTAGTTGGGCATTCAAATAACAGATTCGGCGACTTGTAAAGACGCGGGTTCATAGTGGCGGTCTCCGGTTTAGCGTCTGTGATAACGAATGTTAACATAACCAAAAACAGCAACGAATACCGGCGTGTGAAAGTTTTGGGCAATGCGATTCACTCTGTCTAAGCAACCCAGACTTCTTTTAAATTCATACAGAAAGCAACATGACGTTAGTCGGAAGGAGACAACTAAAAAAAAACCGACAATTTTGAGCTCTTTTGAGGGTTTCGTATTCGTATTGAGCTTGGCTGTAATAATAAATAAGTAATGACCACGTCTTGTTCCGACAAAGGTGCATGCAAGAAATTCACCACTTACCCCCCGAAAATGAGGGAAGCTCACACAAACGCGTAAGACTTGAACTTAGCGAAGTTGTTGGCAACCTTCACGTCATCATAAACGCCGATGCTGCTGCGTTCGGGGCGGCGTCCCCGCGAATTCCAGGTAACGGCTTGAGGATCTCAGGTTTCACTCTTTATAGTGCCATGTGTGTGAACTCAAGTGACTCAGCATGTGGAATTGTTGTGGGTGTCGTTCACAGATTTTCTTTCCAACCACCTTCACAGTGTGGATTGGAGCCAAGTTTTTTTTCGTTTTGTTGTTTTCAACTTCGGGCTCGAGTCATTATCCCTTTCAAAATTGCTGTTAGGCAGCGGTGCACCTCAACTACAACCGCTTAGATTTAGTACTATATAATTAATTATTCCTTCGTGCTCTCTCGCGTAGCTGTGGATACGTATTTCCCATACGGGACAATGTTTAAATTTAAGAAACTTTCCAAATGAAACTGTAAGTTTTTAATGCCCACAAATCAGCAAATACAGAAAAGACTGAGATCCGAAAACAAACAGTGACTAACTGCCACAAAACTTTATAAACCGGTAAGAGGTTTACAGGAAAGTAAGAGGGTCTAAGTTGGCGAATGAACAAGGACACAGTACCAGATTTAAATGGCACGGGTCTATCGCACCTTACGCCCAAAGAGCAAGGGTCGTGGCGTGAAGGCGTTGCAGAGACTGGAAAAAGTTAGGGGTGGACAATGGTACTGCTTCAAAGCATGGTGCGAGCTCCCGCTCGCGTCGCGTACACCACTCTCACAGACAAGCCGTAGCCCTCTTCGGAGACCGTCAGAACATAGGACTGGTTTCCGTGGTGGGGGCTGGTGGTGGCGGTTGTGGGATACCAGGGAGATGTGGCTCGGGTCTGGTGGCCCGAACGTCATGCGTCTCGGCCATACTCAGAAGGACCTCATTTGTTCATCATTCCCTGGAGTGCCTTCACCGGAGGGTCCCTGTCACTCAGCATTTCCTTGTTGTCCAGCGCCCGCCGGGGGTTGGTATATCTGCCTCGACCACTCCGCCCCGTAGCCCGAGTGAAAAACCTTGGCACCACGTACCTTGACTGCATTTTTGTTTTTTTATTCGCATGGTCTTCTTTTGTGGTGATACTTTGTGACTATGAGAAAGATATCTTTGGATAACTGGTCTTCGTGGTAAGCATTTTTCTCCGAGAAATGTAATTAACCATCCACCCACATATTAAGGTACACCTTGAGAAAACTGACTGCAATCTATAAACGAGCACACGCACCAAATCAATCAATTTATAAGCACGACTGGCATACACCACGCAGGGACTGAAAACAATCGAAAGCCAAGTTGGCGCAAAGTTCTCCCGGGTTCCTAAAGTGGCTGCGGTTCCACTCCTTGCTCCTTTCGTACCCTTCTTTCGCTGACAACTGATCACGCTTTCCCCTATAATCAGTATTGCCTCGCCTATGCAAACTCTTTGCCTTACCATAAGCATGGCGTGCATTAAGATGACATGAATGCGTGTGCCATGCACAGGGCAAAATTGTATTGGCTTTTGTATTTTGTAATGCGACATGTGAGTGTGGATTGTGATCATAGAGTTATTTTGTTTCCTGTTAACTTTCCAACTGTGTCGAACTAAAATAGCGGATTCTTGTCGTTTCTGTCGGATGCTTGTGTCTGACAATAACTGGTTCCTCTGACATGGCATCTGGTTCTTGAGGACGCTCCCGTCTCTGATCTGAATATTCCCGGTTCGAGATGTGCGCTCCCGTTGCAGGACGTCGTGCCTACATATTATATCTTCATCACTATTTTGGGCTCACTAAATTCTTACACGCTCATCTTGAGTGCTGTGGTTTCCATTTTTGTAATGATTTTATGGCGACCGTACAATTCGAGCTCCGGTTTTTATTTTGCCTGAAGGTACGACTGCCGTACACGAAGCTGGGTTGTTTTGTTTTACATTTATTCCCGCTCCAGAAATTGAAGCCAAGAAGGTTCTGCAGGCACAAGTGCTAGCTGTTAGACTTCGCGAGATAGCCTAATGCAGAATGACTGTACAATATTAGCGTTCTGGCAGTGCCTAATGCGTGAAAAAGGCAAAATCAGAGCTGGTTTCGAGTTCCGGACAACTATTCGCATAAACTACCGCTTCTACCTTGGGAAGACGTTCTTGTGACCGGGAGCTAGCCTTTACAAAAGAATTTCAGTTTGCCCAACGAAGACAAAAGGAATGGAGGCCTAAAGACCACCACCAAGAATTAGCTACTGATGGCAAAAATATCCCGGGGAGTCCTAGTCTGCATTACTACAAAGACGGCGTGGTAGCACAGGATGCGAGGCACCTTGCTACTACAGCATCAAGGACCGAAGTGCAAATGCACATCTGCACGGTGTCAACTCTTTTCCCGGCAAACATACCACTTAAGGGCCCATCCTGCTCGCTTTGGCTGAGCATGCAAGACTACTTCCAAGTACTTTCGGCGCGCATGAAAGGTTAAAACTGACACCGAATAAATGAACACAATTACATCTCATTGTTCGCGCAAACAGTCTAGCGGCACTTTACGCTGAATCAAGAAATGTAGTTCTGGCTACAAGAAGAGTGGACTGCAATTAGAAAATACACTGCGCACCCTAGATATGAAGGGACTGAAGGAAGCGAGGGGGGCGACAGAATTACGTGGGAGCATTTTGAAGGTTGCCTAGAATCAAGTAACTCAGGCCCGGATGTCCAAATCATTACCAGGTCCTTGGTGTTCTGCACGCTGTGCTCCTAATGCGGCTACTTCAGAGTTTTTCAATCTCTTGCAGTGACCCTCCGTTATCAGGATCACGACTTTCTGGTAGTGGGTGTTGACGTCAGCCAGTTACATGGCCTACTCGAGAAGTGCAGATCGCAGCAAGGCCATAGACTTCGTGCCTTACGCTTCTGGTTGTGCTTCTCGGTGATTCCGGCAAGGAAAGTGGAGGCTATGCTATCGAAGCCCATTAAATTCAGGATCGTTCCACGGGACTAACCAGGCAGGCGTCTTGAGGATTGATTGAACAAAGTGTTCGGAAAGCCAAATGGGCATTTTTTTACCCGAAGACGGCTTGGTTTACAGGAATTGAGACGACGTCTCATATGTGTGACCCGAGCTTGGTTGCCATTAAACAGCGAGGTCTTCACTTGTAACTTGGGTACGACATGAGTCTTAGATGACGCATTTGCGGGATGTCATTGAAGAGCTGAATAGCTTTATTATTGCTTAGGGACTGCACTGGGGAGTCGAAAAAGATGTGAGAAATGCGGCTGCTTTTTTCGTCCTCCAAATGAAGGCACAATGCAATGATGTCTGTCGTAGCCAAGCTATTTTTATGAGTAGATTAGAGGCATCCACTGCTATTCCTACGAATACTCGTGAATATCTTCAAGCCTTTAACACCACTGGGTGAAACCTAAGGCAGATAGCAGTTCCTCTCAAGTTTAGGCTAAATTCCAGTCAATGTATGTGTGAACTTGAAAAGCCAGGTGTTTCTTGGAGTCATGTTGACGGCTAAGCAATTTGCCGAAGAATTCCTTCTAATATTGCTAATGTTCTTCGCAGAGATCTCCGCTTCTTGGTTCGTTTCGTACCATAACTCTGGAGTTTCTTTAAAGGGTAAAATTACATTGGGCAATGCAGTGGGGACCCATGTGCTGTCGTTTCTTTCGCGCCCGTTAACGTTCATATTCCCATAGACGTCGATATTATAGGTGACAGATAAATTAAGGGTCGCGATGGTGTGGCAATTTAACTAGCAGGAGTGCTCGTCGTATTGCTAAAGCAGTCCTCCAACGTATAAAGCCTAGAGGAGTTTTTATACAATCACCGGCATTCCGACGACGAGTTCACAGTTGGCCCATTAGCGCTACAGTAGTCTCCAGGACATCAAGTTGTGCGTCCCTACTTTAAGTCCTGTCTTGTTACACTAGACCTGACCGCATTTCGCGCCAAGTCACCGACGTCGCCTTTGAGATAACATAGCACTCGTTCCCCATTGCACAAGCCCCAACTAAACTTGTTCAAGTGATCCAATTAGGCATAATATACGATCGTTTCCGCACTGTTTTACGAAACGCCCAGATGTAATTTTTCCATCTGAAGGTTCGCATGAAAGGTAACCCAAGGCATGTATGTGAACGAGCAAGGTTTCGGCAATGGATGTATTTTCCGGGAGGTCATTCAGTGGAAGGGGCCGAACAGGTTGGCTGCTATAAGTGAAGTTCTTCTTTTACGTGTATCCTGCCATGTAAATGAGAAAAATCGTTTGCATTTTGGGTTTAAGCCTTAAAAATGCGAGAGATGATCTGCAGCACCACCGCATGCGCACTGTCATGTGCCAGAGCAGTCTTAACACATCAAATTTCATCATGAGACACTCGAGCCATGGCTGCAGCGCTGAACTGGAGCCCTTTTGTATGACAATCTAGACATTGGTTATCATTTATTATTACCCATCAACGGTAAATATTCATGCACGCGTTGCGAGTCGTGAAGGCAACATAGTATTCGGAAGCGCTATTGGAATCGGTAGCATTTACAATCTAGCACCAATGACGACGAATGCAAATGACGGCGTGCTCAGTATCGATACTACATTTAGGTTACAGGGTTCTTAATCAGATGTTTTAACTGTTGAAAAACCTATATAACTCCACTATTTCGGTTAAGAATATTCCTTAGAAACCGTGGAATGTGGCAACTGATTGTTTGCCAGTAATTTCCCCGATAAAAAAATAAAGGTATCACTGATTCCGCTATTAGGGTTTTCCTTTCACCGAAGAGGCTGCCTTTTTGTGGATAAGTTTGATCGAAAAGGCAGACATTTCTTTCTATGCAGAAACATTCACCCCCACTCACACTTGTTTCATAATAGCTGATACGCACGTAAGACATCAGATACACAAATTCTTTGTGGTTAAACGTGCTTGTTGTTTTGTACTTTGCTGCAACTTAACGCTTCAAAGTAAGCGTTCATGGTGCCGGGCGGCCTTCTTTCTACCGATAATTTGAGAGATGGTATAGGCTGAGGGAAGATATAGAACGGCGAAGTGAATTTTAAACAGTGGACTGCGAACGAAGAAAAGGGAAGTCATGGCACTGGTATATGGCTTGTCCTTTGCCATATTATTGGACTTTATGCTCGCGCTAATTCTGGCAGTCTAGACTCAAAGGTTAATAGCACTGCCCCCCCCCGCACGGGGCACCTTGAGCAACCTTGGTGACGGTACTGGCGATACCGCGGACCCCGAGCCCCCAAACATACGCTGGATCCAACCGTGGCAATGTGTTTATAGGTGGAGGGTTAGAAACCACGAACGGTGGCCGTCGGAGCCCAGGTCAAGCTCCGGCGGATGGGCTCCCTGTCTGTTCACGAGGCAGGGAGCTCCGGGACCTCTTTGGCTACCAGGGTAAGGTCAAAGGAGAAAGTACCCCCGTCTCCCTGCTTTCCAATGTGTCATATGGCATTTTCCAAACCCCCCCCCCAAACGTGATCCGCCCCCGAAAAGGGGCCGCACCGAAGTTTCGTTCCCACCACTTCCAAACTTGAGTATTTCGAAACCGAACAACTACCCTCGCTTCTTAGTAATAGAATCAGTTGACCAGTTGAACCCTCTTGCTTCAAAGTCAGTATTTCTCGTCTCCAAATTTCTTGAAGGTGTCATCGGCGAATCATATAAAGCCAAAAAACAAAGAACCGGTGAAATCCTTGTTGAAGTCAGTAGCCAGAATCAGGCTGATAAACTACTTGCACAAACCCGCATCGCCGATCTGGCCATCCGAGTCACGCCCCACCGCAGCCTAAACAGCTCCCAGGGCGTGATTTCCGAATATGACCTAATCAATGAATCTGAAGCTGACCTGCTGGAGGGCCTTCGTAGTCAGGGCGTAACAGCGGTCAGGCGCATAACCATCCGCAGAGACGATAAACAAATACCGACAAAGCACCTCATCCTAACCTTCGACAAGGCGACCCTTCCTGAATTCATCAACGCAGGTTACATTCGTTGTTCAGTCCGGCCTTACATCCCGAACCCACGGCGCTGCTTCAAGTGCCAACGGTTCGGGCACGGCACAAACACCTGTCGCGGCCGACTTACCTGCGCAAAATGCGCCCAGCACGATCACCCGGCCGAAAACTGCAACGTGCAACAACTTCTTTGTGTAAACTGCCAGGGTCCACATGCGGCCTACTCCAGAAAATGCGAAAAGTTTCAATTAGAAAAGAAAATCATTAATATCAAGGTCACTGAAAACATCGCTTTCCCAGAGGCGCGGAAGAGGTTCGCCTCTTTCCCTCTGGGGAGGTACGCCGACGCAGCTCGCCGGGGGGCGGAGCGGCGTCTGGTTTCGGCGGGGACCCAGTACCGCGAGTCGGACTTGGTCCCGCCGCCGCCCCCCCCTGGGTTGCCTCTGGCAGCCCAACCCACCTCCGCACCGCTCGCTGAGCCAGCAGCGGCTGTGGTGGTATCCACGTCCGGTGGGGATGCTGCTGCACCCACCGTTTCCCCCTCTCTACCGGCCCGAAGCACACGCGAGGGTCCGGACGAGATGGAGACGGAGGCAGTCGCAGCGACCCCCTCCCCGCCTCACTGCCTGTGCCATCTGTGGTGCTCCCCATGCCTTCGGCACTGGCAGCACAGGCAAAGAACACCCGAAAGGGTACCACGTCAAGGGGGCCCAGTCCGCTGGGCACCCCCTTGCCTTCAGATGATGACATGGACGTCGAGCCCTTCCGGCTTTCATCGCAGCGGAAGGAACGGGCTGCGACGTCCAGGTCAGTAGAGAAGGCCAGAAAACCCCTTCCAAGAGTCCAAGCCCGAAAGACCCTACATAAATAGTCACACTTCAGTAGCTCTGAACACATAATAATGGGAAGAGAAAATATTGTTCAATGGAACTGCAGAGGCCTTCTGAATAATCTTGACGACGTTTATGAGATTCTGCATGCCAATCAGCCAAGTATAATGTGTGTCCAGGAAACACATCTGAATTCCAAACACACAAATTTCTTGAATAGTTACATGGTATACAGGAAAGACAGGGATGGCTGCACACACTCTTCTGGCGGTGTTGCCATAATCAGCCGCAAATCCTTAGCATGCCACCCTGTCACCTTGAACACCGTCCTTGAGGCTGTAGCAATACGCTTAATAATATTTAATAGGTTGATAACGGTATGCTCCATATACATTCCTCCTGATGTTGCACTTACGAGCTCCGACTTCGAGGCGCTGGTTGACCAGCTGCCCGAACCATACATCCTTACAGGCGACCTTAATGCTCACAACTCTCTTTGGGGCTCTTCCAGAACGGATGCCCGAGGTCGCCTGATAGAGAAATTCCTGACATCTTCTGGAGCATGCCTTTTCAACAAAAAACAGCCTACATATCATAACATAGGACACAACACATACTCATGTCTTGACTTGGCTATTGGCTCCGCAGTTCTCTTTCCTCTTCTCGAGTGGGGTGTGGGAACTGACCCATATGGTAGTGACCACTTCCCCACCTCACTTAGATATATAGGTAAAGGCCCAAGCAGTTCATCTTCCCATAATAGGTTCAATGAAGCACGAGCTAACTGGAACACATTTACAGAGTCATCGAAACTACACCACACATCCATAGCACACCTCCACGTAGATGAAGCCGCACAACTCTTCACGGCGCACATCCTCGACGCCGCCGAGAAGTCCATTCCCCACGCCTCTGGTGCCCCGCGCAACCAGCGGAGGCCGTGGTGTAATGAGGACTGTAGGCGGGCGCGAGAGGCCCAGAACAAGGCGTGGGGTGTCCTTCGTCGGTACCCCACGTCGGGTAACCTCATTTTGTTCAAACGGGCCAAGGCGTTAGGAAAACTTGTGCGCCGTGAGGCTAAACGAGAGAGTTGGCGCTCATTCATAACATCTATAAACTCATACACAGACACACGCAAGGTATGGACACGTATACGCAAACTCAAAGGACAACATACACACAGCCTGCCCCTGGTCAGTACAACAGGGGACACACTCGAAGACCAGGCTGACACACTCGCACAACACTTCCAACACGTTTCCAGTTCAGCACACTACACAAACACCTTCATGAAGCACAAACTCGTGGCCGAAAAGAAGCCTTTACATGACAATGACAGGTCAGCCACCTCTTATAACTCCGAGTTCACGCTTCATGAGCTGAGGGGTGCTCTGAGCACGTGTACACCCTCAGCTCCAGGCCCAGACAACATTACATATACAATGATACAGAACTTACACACAGACACTCTTGTAACACTTCTTCACCTGTTCAACAAGATATGGCTTTCGGGGCACATTCCAAAGTCTTGGAGGGATGCCATAGTTGTAGCGTTCTTGAAAGAAGGGAAGGACCCTTCTTCTCCCGCTAGCTATCGACCCATTGCCCTGACCAGCTGCCTGTGCAAGCTTCTCGAGAAGATGATAAACCGGAGGCTCGTGTACTTTTTGGAGTACAACGGCCTTCTCGAGAGCTGCCAGGCAGGCTTCAGGGTGGGGAGATCCACAAACGATCAAATTGTGGCTCTAGAGTCATACATTAAGGATGCCTTCATTCACAAACAATTCTGTCTTACGGTGTTTTTTGACATAGAGAAGGCCTATGACACCGCATGGCGTTATGGCATACTTACTGACCTTAAGTCGTTCGGTGTCTCTGGTAACATGTTAAATACCGTTATTAGTTATTTGTCAGAGAGAACCTTTCGCGTCAGAGTTGGTTCTGCACTGTCAAAGGTACACGTGCAGGAAAATGGCGTGCCGCAAGGTGGAGTTCTAAGCTGCACTCTCTTCATAGTAAAGATGAACTCCCTTGGGAAGGCACTGCCGCCTACAATTTCTTACTCTATGTATGTAGATGACGTGCAGATATCGTTTAAATCTTGTAATATGTCAATATGCGAACGTCAAGTCCAGCTCGGCGTCAAGAAACTTGCCAGCTGGGCAGACAAAAATGGTTTTAAATTGAATCCTGCAAAAAGCTCCTGCGTTGTGTTCTCTAGGAAGCGCGGGATCCTTCCAGACCCAGACATTACCCTTAATGGCGTGTCGCTTCCTGTGAACAAGGAGCACAAGTTTTTAGGTGTTGTGTTTGACCAGAAACTCACATTCATTCCACACATCAAGAAACTTAAACATAAATGTCTTAAAACAATGAATATCCTGAAGGTTCTCTCCCACAATTCGTATGGTTCCGACAAAGAACTCCTACTACGGCTCTATACTGCTTTGGTTGGGTCTCGTTTGGACTATGGCAGTGTGGTATATGGGTCGGCGAGTAAAACAGCATTGCGAATGCTTGACCCAGTACTACACTTGGGGCTACGGCTTGCGTCGGGTGCTTTCCGCACTAGCCCTGTCAAGAGTCTATATGTTGAATGTAATAAGTGGAGCCTTGAGAACCAGCGAACGTACATGGACTTACTTTATGCTTTTAAAATTTCATCTCAGAATAACCACCCTTTTTATCCTGTCCTTAACGATACATCCACATCTGTGCTGTTTGTAAATCGCCCGTCCGTTACTCCGCCTTTTTCACTTCGAGCGAGAGAGCAAGCCTCGGATCTGAGTGCTTCGTTTTTAGACGTGTACAGGTCATCGTCTTTAAACATTTTACCGCCTTGGCAAGTTCGCCCTGTGTCCTGTGACCTTTCTTTTATAAAGCTTGACAAAAATCGGGTACCGCGAGCTGCAATACTGCAGCACTTTCTTTCTTTGCAGTTCAAATACCCACGTGCTGAATTCTACAGTGACGCTTCCAAAACCTCCACTATGGTGTCGTGCGCTGCTCATGGTCCGAATTTCAATGCAGCCAGAACCATGAGCGTGCACACAACAATTTTTTCAGCAGAAGCGTACGGAATTTTACTGATTGTACGACATATCCTTGAAAATCAAATTCCCAATTCTATCATCTACACAGATTCTTTGAGTGTTGTTCGCGCATTGTCATCGCATACACCCCCCAAAAACCACATAGTTAATCTTGTATTCAACACTATCATGTCGGTGTATGCGGACAAGCATCGGCTGCTCCTCTGCTGGGTCCCAGGACACGCTGGGATCGCTGGGAACGAGTTGGCAGACGAGAGGGCCGGTGCTGCTGCACTCAGGAACACTGTAGACATAACAAGCGTACCATATACAGACCTCAAGCCACACATAAGACAACACCTGCGCAGAACATGGCAAACACACTGGGACGAACAGACAGACAACAAACTACATGTAATAAAGCCACACTTGGGACGGTACACAGCTGACTCACACAACAGAAACACAGAAGTCGCCTTGGCTAGGCTACGGATAGGGCACACGCATGCAACTCACTCGTATCTGCTGACGGGATCTCCTAGACCCCAGTGCGGCAGGTGCGGAGAGGCCCTATCCGTAGTGCACATACTAATAACATGTAGGGCACTTCACACCACACGACGCAAACACTTTCCAGAAATCTACAGACAACAAATCCCACTCCACCCATCGCACTTCTTAAGCGATGAACCAATGTTTGCTATCAAACGTGTTTTTAATTATCTGTCAGAAGTTAAATTTCTGAATCTCATATCGTATCATGCATAATCACAACATGGCCCTCTACACCAGCCATCCTCATTGTCTTTATTTGTTTTTACTTCTGGTGCTATTCACTTCTAGTATTGACTTTAATGTGTGGTAGCTAACCATCTTTTTTTTTGGCGCTCTTTGCCCCAGTTGGCCTTGCGCCATTAAAATGCAACCATCATCATCATAATAGCACTGCCCAGATAAAAATTGGCGAATTTGAATTTGAATTTGAAATCGCAAATTGCGGTCACGATGCCGGTCGGTACACCAGCCCTTGCAGGTTTTGGTCACTTTACTCAAGTTGACGTCACAGTCTCTCGGCAACGTATTAAATAATCCTTGATTCGATAAAAATAGTTATAGAGGCCATTCGCTGCTCACAAACCGTGGCGGCAAAGAAAATGAAAGTTTTAGTGCAAAGCAGTATATTTGTCTAACCCCTTCGTTTTCATTCCGGTGTCATCGATTTACTCGGCGCCGCTTCGGGGTCCCTCATCCCCACCGTTGGCACCTTTTTCACAACTATTTTCCTTCTCGCCTTCACCGATGCCCCCTTGTAAAGTTGCGGAGGCGGCAGCTAACGACGATATGCGACTATCAGATGATTGCGAATATATACTGAAGCACGGATGGGGGTGAAAAAATGCACTGACGATTACTAGAAATTGTGCGGAGCAGGAGCTGCAGTCTTCTCGGTCACGGCGCATTTCTACTGTGCCTAAGGATGTGATCGTGTCATCAGCGAACGTACGACGGCATGCGTGACTCCGCTGCTACCTTGCAGTGCACCGCCACTGCCGGCCAGCATGTTGCGCATCGTGTTCTAATGTCCCGCGCCAATTTCCCGTGGTTGGGATTAGCCCCGCGCAAGGAAGCAGCCAGCATATTGTTGCATATCGTGTTTGAACCTCCCACGCAAACGTTAAGAAGTTTGGATTAGCGGAAAAAGGAACAGCGTCTGGGGAAAGTGTCAGGGGAAGGGCGCTTCTTGGTGGTGGCCCATGAAATATGTGTGAAAGAAAGGCAGTGAGAGAGGTGACGCGGTGGCCGCACGTGTCCTACTCGACTTCACCCTTCGCTAGACGCTCTTTTCCGCTTTCTTTATTTCGTTGCTGCTGTGCTCGCTACCTCGGTTACGCAGACATTAACAGACTCCGATCCCGCGAAGCCCAGGTAACGGCTGCCAAAGGGCGGCCCCCTAAAACGACTGAAACTCGCCATTGCGGCGTATGTCACTTCTAAGCACGCGTACATCACCCGTTCCCGGTTTATGCGTGCGCAATTTTGTAGTGAAAAACAGTGGTAGGGAGAAGGGGAGGCGCGCACGCGCAGCTATAGGTTTCATGCCCGTACTGATGTATCGTATATCTGTTGTGCTGGTACGAGAATTAAACGCGGACGTTAAACGGCCTGCTGGGACCTGTTGGAGTCCATAGTGGTAGAGCGGATTGGGTTTCTGTGTTACGCTAAGTTCAGATTACGAACGCAAAACCCATATCGTGATCTATGGACGCAAAAAATGCTGTGTCACGCAATTCGGGTAGCTGAGACGTGAAATAACGTCATTGTTTAGGTCATTGCGACAGGTGGGGCAACAGTGTGAACAAGGCCTTACACAAACAGTAAGATGCTTACGACGCGGGAGGAACACAGGCAGTTCCGTGTTTATCTGCAAGAACAAAGCTTGGATCCGTCAGAGGGGTCATTCAGCTAATGGCCTAGAAAATATGCTCCATCGCAAATTACGACAAACGTGTTTTGTTTCGTGCGCTCCGTGGACTGTGTCCAGCTTTGCAGGTCATCCTTCTTTACAGCGTGGAATGGCACTACTTTTTTTGATATGGCATGTACCCTTCCATCCAATTCTACGTATCCAATTCCACTTATGTTTTCATGCTTTTTCGTTACGACGTTGGCTGATTGGTACTACGTCTAGTCGCGGCTTTTTGATGCCCCTGTTCACATTTATAAAAAAGATTGATAAATCACTACACACTGAAATAACTGTTTTCTTCAGGCGGAAAATTTTTATTCGGAAGCTTAGCGCGATGGAATCGGTGGTAGGTTGTGAGAGCCATCATCGAGACATGAAGCTACCAGAAAAAAACCTCCCCGGCACCCTTTGGAATGCAGACATCCTTCCTTCTGCCTTGCTTTACAGAAACACGCTACATTAATAACCAACAACCATTACGATAAAGAAAGACTGGTATTGTACCCGCATAATGTGCATGGTTGACCAGGTTGTCAGCAACACAAGCATACACCTCTGCAGAAGTGAACAAACCTACTGGTGTAGTGCCTGTATAAATGAGCCTCATGAAGGTTACACACTCAGCGTGCCGCTGCGGTCGATCCGTTTAACAAAAGTAGTCAATTGCTTGCAGATGAAGAGTGTTAGCAAAACATTTCAAAAGCGCCTGGTTTCATTTTCATTCGCTTCCCCAACAGTGTGTTGTTTGCCACTGCTCCATCTGCCCTGAAGAATGCCTTTCCAAGGTGTTTGAAACACCAGTTCAGTGAAGTTTCATAAATCAAATATAAACTTCAACATCCAAACAACGTACACACCCTGCTGTGGGCCTGGTGAAAAAACCTAGGACAAAACCTGCCACAAAAAAAGGAAACCAAACCGCCACAAGACCTGATAACAAAGACATCAGCGATCTTTGGTGTGCACACCGAGTACTGTAGAGAAAGAAACAACAATCATCGGGTCACTTAGGCCTGCTTACAACCTTTGAAGATGGAGCCGATAAAACGCATTTTGTTGCGAGCACATGTAGCTTGCGATGGTGGCCCCCATTTTGGGAGACGGGGGCCACACGTGCTACAACTGTAGGTAAAGTCTCCTGGCCGGGACAGCACAACTGCAGCTACTATTGATTGGCCGTTGTTATTGCTGGATGAAGGTCTACCAGACATCCTCAAATAAGGTACTGCGGGGTGCCACAGTGCTACAGAGGGCTACAGATTGGTGCTACAGATGGCTACAATTTGGTGCTACAGAGGGGCCAAAGAAAATAAACAGCACGAGGTGCGATTACTCATGCACAGAAAATAGCAGAGGACCCAGAAAAAGTCTTCAGCATTAACGAAAGAATGGAAATAGTCGTGATAAATCTGAACAAGCGATATCGATTAAATATAGTAAAAAGCCAAATGCTAGGTAGGTAGGCTCTACGATTTTCCGTAGAACTAACCTAGCTCTAGATAGGTTCTACGAAGACGTCGAGGAAGGAATAAATAAGGAAGCACGACAATTCCCGATTTTGATGGGAAAATGTTGGGCACAAGTAGGTAAAAACAGAGCAAGAAAAGGGTCCGTGGGAAACTTTGGAATACTCAGTCGGAACAGTCGAGCAGATACACCATATGATTTGCTGAAGGAAAAAAAAACCCTAGGTTAATGAACACATTCAGAAAATGAAGGAATACAAATGAACCAGGAACAGTCCCAATGGGTGAACAAAAAGCGAGATTAACTTCATTTTAAGTGAAACTCCATCTGTTGTGCAGGACGTAAGGTTCTAGGCAAGATTTGGTGGAGCGACCGTAGGATGTTGAAGTGAATATAGGGCTAAATCAGAAAAACAGAGGGATTGAACCTAGCAAAACGTAAGGAACCCATCATAGAGTTCGTGACAGAGGACACGCAGGTGTTTAAATAAGCCCTTCAGAATAAACTAGCCGACAATCAAGCCTAGAGCGGTGACTTGCTAAATGACAAGAAAAAATACTGCGACCAGGTACTCTACAGCATCTCTAGAAGAAGCAGCATGCGGAAAACATAATGACACAGACACACAGAAAATAGGCGAACTTATTGCGAAATGTATAGACAAGAAATTGCCGAGTACGGCGGATCAAATTCAAGTAGCAGAGCTGCGAAAAGGGATAAATAGAAGTAAAGCGAACGACATTCTTGCGCAGAACACGACATTGATCTGTGAAACACTGGAGGCAGGAAGAGGAAAAGGCAAGAATTAGGAAGTTGGCTATTGGCAGAGACACAATGTGCGCACTCAGAGTGAAACAGGGTACGTTTATGCACATATGGACGAAATAATAAATGCAGCAGAACCATTTTACTCAAGGCTATATGCGAACGACGTCCATAGGGATAAAGCACGGAACCCACCAGTTGCACTTGCTATGTCCATCTAGTACCTGAAAAGTAGTACAGAAGGCACTAGAGGTAATGAATCGAGAAAAAAAACTGCAGGCAAGGACGGCAGAGTCATTAAGCATTGTAATGCCCTAATATTTATAGTCAACATTTTTCACCGCTTTTTAGTTGTTGTTAAGCACTCCTTCATATATTTTTTTATATTTGACATGAAGTCAGCTGGTAACACTTCGTTCTCCTAGCTTTACATCCTAGTTTTCGGGCTAAAAAAAGGGCCTTTTATATTTTATATAAAGAGCCAACCTGGCGGTGCCGCCCCCAACTCAGTCTGCGGTATAGATAAGAAAACAGCCTCACTTTATTGTTAACATTTGGTTGAGCGTGTTCCTGTTACCTAGTAGCTTTAGAGATGGTGTTGAATACGCGTTTACAGTTAAGACACACTACAACATACCCATCAATTTTTTTCTTCCCTCTTCTTTCTTCTATTATGAGGGCTCTTGGATATATCCTTTGGGTGCGTCTGCAAACCAATTCCAGAATACTGCATAGTACCATCCGATGCGGCAGGGCATTTAAGGTGGAGCCCACAAGGAAAAGCACCAGACGATTGTGTACCCGTCGCCGTTTTCGAAATATCCACCTGTACAAGTAAGGGCTACAGCTACCGGTTGGGATGCGTGGCCTGTTGCTGGTAAGTACACAGTTTGGGAGTGTTGTTTAAGAGTCTCCTCACCCGCTTTGAAATACTGTTTTACTAAAGAGTACCAACGCATTGAGGGGGACAATATTATTATTTTACATAAATTATGGCGCCATTTTTAGTGCCTTCTGAACACTCGAATATATGAGCCAGCTCATCTGCTAATCCAGAGCAGGCTGTAGTTGCGGACACACAGAAACCATTACATTTATTAGTTGCAATGTCGAAATGGGCTAGGCATTGCCTGCGTGTACTTTTAAGAGTGAATATTCCGAAAGGTGTGGCCTTTGTAAATTTCGTTTTGTTGAAAAAGTCTACCCACGGCAAGGTGATTTTAGAATGATACCCTATGAGCACAATCAGATATATTGCCGCCAACCATCTATGGGTTTCTTTAGTTAGTGTTTGTTTTTACTGCAGGGCCACGCCCGGCTGTGTTATCTGCGTTCCAAACGAAGCGTGCCTTACATTCTTTACTTTTATGCCGCACGGGCTATCACATTCAGATAAGCAGACTGTTTCGCCCTAACGTCACTAGCCCCGAATGATCTTCTGTGATCTACAATGTTCTGGATGTGAATCGACGTTTCCAGAAACACTTGCGCCGAAAGATAAAAGCCTGCAGAGCAGACGCCGCAGCATTCATTCGACGACACTCGCCTGTTCTAGTCACTTTGTTGACCGCTGCTTCGCCGCCTCTGTATTCTTTTGAGTTGTTTGGGGGGCACAAGTTCATTTCAATAAACTTGGTTCTCCTTCAAGACTACTGTGTCGTCCTTGGCTTCGTGACATCTGCTGGAGGTGCTGGGTACTAAGCCTTTATGCTCTCTACGACATCTGGAAGCCGCCAAGCCAGTCCAACCAGAGAAAGCCGCTGACTGCAAAGATTGCTACTCGAGTTCGGTCTTCTGCCAGAAGGGCCCAAGAGAAGGAACGCTGCAACCAACACCATGGTGCAAGAATCAACGTTGCTAATCATCCTGCAGCAGCCCCGAGAACCGCCATCGTTCCGGGGAGCCCCCGCTGAAGACCTCCAAGAATGGTTGAAGCTGGAGCGCGTCCGCATCTTCAACAGGTGGGACGACGAAGAATCTTTCTGGCATGTCTTCTTTTACTTAGAAGATGCTGCTCGAACTTGGTTCGAGAACCATGACAGTTCTTTGACCGACTGGGCTCAATTCAAAATGGAGTTCCTTAAGACCTTCACTACCGTTGTAAGAAAAGAGCGAGCTGCGCTTTTGTTTGAAACTCAAACGCAGCACCCCAACGAAGGTGTCATGATCTTCGTTGAGGAGATGAAGCGAATTTTCGCCGTGCGGAACCCGAAATGACCAAAGAAAAGAAGCTCAGGTTTTTAATGCGAGGTGTGAAGCAAGAGCTTTTTGCTTGTCTTGTCCGTAACTCGCCGAAGACGGTAGCTGAATTCACGTCTGAGGCGGCCGCGATGGAGAAGACGCTAGAAATTCGAACGAGGCAGTACGAGTGCCCTATCAACAAGCTGTTCTCAGAGACTGTAATGAAGTGAAGAGAAAGACGGCCGAAGGCACGCGCAGCGTACGTCATCGACACGAGCTACGGCACCAAGGCTCTCGAGACCGGAGCACGAGCTTCGCCGGCCACCGGCGAATGAGAAGCTGCCAGCGACAGCTGCCGGAGGCTGAGAAGCGAGCCGCGAAGAGAACATCGAGAGAAGGGGATTGAGAAGCGTGGAGCGAGACCGGGATGCGCGGCGGTCGGGCGACCAGACCCGTGCCGTGCCCCAAGAGGTCATGCACGACTGCAGCCTCCAAGACGTCTCCTCCGCAAGGAAGTCGTCTCGCCGTGCGTCGGTGAGAGACAGCGACTCTCCAAGACAGCTGCGTTGGCCTCTCTGCAACGGGAGCTGGGAGCGCGCTCGACCACCACGGCCACGAACTCAGCCAGACCTTGCAACACCGCATCACCACGACTGCGTCTCTGGGACGTGAGGTAGGACAACCCCGCTCCCGCAGCGAACACCTACCGTGACCTTGTCGTTCACCTTGAACTCTTTCCCGCGTATTCGAACTGTGCCTTTTCCCTTCATTACCGGGCTTTTGACTGTTTCCCGTTTGTTAAACTTGTTAACCTTTTCTATACCGCGTTGTCACAGTCCCCCTCTATTCTTTGGTTCCCCAGTGCTCTTTAGTCTCTGTCCATAGTGGGTGTATATATTTAGGTTTTGTAGAACATAAACATAGTCTCGTTCAAAATTTATATACTTGTATTTATTATTATTGTCCCGAACCTGACAGAGACCATCGGTGCCGCAAATGGAAGCTCCGATACATTGCGAGAGACCATCCGAGCAGTGGTGAGGGAGGAGCTTCGGAAGCTTTTACCAACGACGCCGCAACCTCACGTGACTTCCCTGACCGACGTAATCCGAGAAGTCAAAAATGAACTGGTAAGTTCTACGCCGTCGGAAGCACCCCGCGAACCACAAGCCATGGCCTACTCTTCGGCTGTTCGTCCACCCCGCCCTGCTCCAACCCGTCGTGAAGAGGCCGAGCCATACCGCCGTCCAAAGCCGCCCGCCCGACGCCCTGTAGACCAATACCAGACACCAAGGAAGGCCGACATGTGGCAAACGTCCGATAATCGCCCGCTGTGCTACCACTGCGGAGAGGCCGACCACATCTATCGTCACTGTCCCTACTAGAGGCTCGGTTTGCGAGGGTTCTCCGTCGACGCCCCACGCCCCCGATACGGCCAGCGCCCTGCTGAGATCGAAGAATACCTCTCCAACACCAACCGAGGACGAGCCCACTTCAACCGTTCACCGTCGCCCTACCCGCATCAGTCACCGAACCACCGCAGCACTGCTGACTTCTCACGTGGAAGGTCCCCCAGCACACGCGGGGGAAACTAAAAGCAGCAAGTTCGGGAGGTAAAGTTGCACAACAAAAGAAAAATAAAAACCCTCCAATGAAGCAGCGACTCGCTTAAGACCATGATTCAAGACATGCCCTGACCCCGACGACCAAATCTAACCCTGACGTGACTTCCGACCACGACGACAGCAAAATCGCGCGACGTGTAACCGACATGACCGAACCTGCCGATGAGAATCTAACGAAGACCATGACGCACAGTGCCCGACCGTCAACACACAGACGCCGAGATACGACGCCACGACGCACCCGGAACTCGAAGAAGGCAGCGTCCGAAGTTCAGCTGCCCATCGACGGCTTTGAAGTAGTCGCCCTCATAGACACGGGCGCCGACTACTCGGTCATGAGCGGACCTTTTGCGTCTAAGCTGAAGAAAGTTATGACCAGATGGGACGGCCCGCACATTCGCACAGCAGGAGGCCACCTCGTGACGCCAAGTGGAACGTGTACCTCGCGCGTCACCATACACGGCACAACGTACCCTGCGATTTTCGTCATTTTGCCTAACTGCTCCCGCGACGTAATTCTTAAAATGGACTTTTTGGCGGACAACGGTGCAATAATTGATCTACAGACCAAGTCCATAACTTTTTCCTCCGATCACTCTATGACGCCAGAACCGAACCCCGAACACCATGATGCTTTAGGATCCCCGATGATCATGTCACATTGCCACCCCGCGCAAGCTTGATGATCACCGTCTACTGTGAAAATGCTGTTTCTGACGCCGACGCATTCGTGGAGAGTGACCAAAGGTTGCTCCTCGACCGCGGTGTCTCCGTTGCAAGAGGCATTGCGCGCTTTACGCAATGCCAATCCCAAGTTTTGTCACTAATTTCAGTGAGGAATACCAGCAATTAAACAGGGGCGCTGCAATTGCATACCTCGAAGAAACGCAAGAAGCAAGTGACGTGATCGCGGTTGCCGACTTTGAACGCGCACCCGAAGGCACCTTCAAGCTTCCGAATCCCTTCGACGTGAGTCAGGCGTTACCGCAAAAAGAACGGACGAAATGATTGGATTTGCTGTATCGCTACAGAGAGTGTTTTTCGTCAAACTCAAAACTACGTAAGACACCCCTGGCGAAGCACCGAATAATAACCGAAGATGGAGCCCGACCTTCCGGACAGTCACCCTACCACGTCTCTTCACACGAACGGGAAGCCATCCGGACTCAAGCCGACGACATGCTCAGCGACGACATTATACACCCGTCGAAAAGCCCCTGGGCTGCCCCGGTCGTACTCGTGAAGGAAAAAGACCGCACATTAAGGTTTTGCGTTGACTACCAGGGACTGTACAAATTCACCAAAAATGACGTCTACCCCCTCCCCCGAATCGACGACGCTCTCGAGCACCTCTCCCACGCGAAGTACTTCTCATCGATGGACCTGAAGACCGGCTACTGGCTAATTGAAATGGACGAAAGACACCGAGAGAAGACTGCATGTATATCCCCGGACGGCGTATACGAGTTCAAGGTGATGCCGTTCGGGTTGTGGATGGCGCCAGCAACGTTTCAACTAGTCATGGACACGGTGCTAGCTGGCCTGAAATGGCACACCTACCTTGGTTACCTCGACGATGTTGTGATATTCTCCCGGACTTTCGACGAACACCTTGCCAGGTTGCAGTCTGTACTCGAGGCCATCCGCACGTCGGGGTTAACGCTGAAGACTGAAAAGTGCCGCTTCGCGTACGAGGAACTGAAGTTTTTTTTGGGTCCATGTCTTTAACGCCACGGGAGCCCGGCCTGATCCGGCGAAAACTTCCCCCATAGCGAACTTTCCAAGACCGAAAGATAGAAAGGGCGTGCGGAGGTTTCTCGGATTAGGCGCATACTACAGGCGCTTCGTCCCAAACTTCGCCCGCATTGCAGAGCCACTCACCCGCTTGACAAAAGATAGCACCCCTTTCAGCTGGGAAAATGCCCAAGAAACAGCCTTCTGCGAGCTGCAACAATGCCTGCAAAGCCCGCCTGTGCTCGCGCATTTCGACGAAAATGCCGAAACGGAAGTGCACACGGACGCCAGTGATACAGGCTTGGGCGCCATCCTCGTACAATAGGAAAGCGGGTGCGAGAAAGTAATCGCCTATGCCAGCCGTGGTCTTTCCAAGGAAGAAAGAAACTACTCAGCCTCTGAGAAAGATTGTCTCGCGATTATATGCGCCATTTCAAAATTTCGCCCATACGTGTATGGAAGACCATTTAAGGTTGTGACAGACCACCATGCGCTGTGCTGGCTCACCAATTTGAAGGACCCCTCTGGCCGTCTTGGTAGGTGGAGCTTGAACCTGAAAGAATTCGACAATACAGTAGTCTATAAATCCGGGAGGAAACACTCCGACGCCGACTGCCTGTCCCGTGCCCCCATCGACCCACCACCACAAGACTCCGACGAAGACAGTGCGTTCTTCGGAGCCGTGACTGAGAGCGACCTGGCCGCCCAGCAGCGTGCCGACCCCGATCTACGCGTCATGATCGACTACCTCCAAGGATGCAACGTCGCCGTGCCCAGGGCCTTCAAACGCAACTTACCTGCATTCAGCCTGAAAAACTCCGTTCTCGTGAAGAATTTCAGCCCCGGAACGAGAGCAAATTATCTTCTTGTGATCCCGGCAGTTCTTCGGGACGAAATTTTGAAAGCGTGCCACGACGACCGTCTTCCGGACATCTCGGCACAGCTCGCTCAATTGGGAAAATCGAGGTGAAGTACTATTGGCCCCGCTTTGCATCTGACGTCACCCACTACATCCGGAGCTGCCGTGACTGCCAGCGACGAAAAACGCCACCGACGAGACCCGCCGGACTTCTGCAACCGATCTGCGTCCCATCTAGGCCCTTCCAACAGATTGCAATCGACCTACTGGGCCCGTTCCCTACATTCCGATGCGAGAACAAGTGGATTGTTGTAGCGACAGACTACATAACGCGCTACGCAGAGACCGCCGCACTTCCGAGGGGGACTGCACTAGAAGTCGCAAAGTTCTTCATAAGCCAAGTTGTGCTGTGACATGGAGCCCCGGAAGTCCTAATCACAGACCGCGGAACGGCCTTTACTGCGGAGCTGATGCAAGGAATATTACGCCACACCAACACGGATCACCGGAGAACGACGGCGTACCACCCCCGAACGAACAGACTCTACAGAACCCCTGAACAAGACAATCGCGGAAATGCTGTCAATGTACGTCGACGTTGAACACAAGACTTGGGACGAAGTGCTACCGTACGTGACCTTTGCCTACAACACGGCTATCCAGGAAACTACGCAGATGACGCCGTTCGAGCTTGTCTACGGAAGACGGTCGACTACGATACTCGACGCCATGCTTCCGCACGTAGAAGACGACGGCATCAACGCCGCCGTCCAAGGATACCTTAAGCGTGCGGAGGTATCCACTGGCTCGAGTTCGTACAACGGACCAGCAGCTGGTGGATGCCGGGCGGTACAACCTCCGACGCCGAGACGCCGAGTACCACCCTTGGGATCGTGTGTGGGTTTGGACTCCCAGCCGTCGACGCGGACTAAGTGAGAAGCTTCTGCGACGGCATTTCCGACCCTACCAGATTTTACGACGTGTCGGGCAACTTACCTACGAGGTGATCCCTGATGGGGATTTCGGAATATCACGGCGAGGCACGCGGCCCGAAGCCGTCCACGTAGTTCGCTTGAAACCTTACTATGCAAGATGACAGACTTTTTTGTTGTTGGTTCGGACTGTGTTTTATTTTAGCATCGGGTTGATACACTCTTAGAGGGGGGGTAATGCCGCCAACCATGTATGGGTTTGTTTATTGATTGTTTGTCTTTACTGCCGGGCCACGCCCGGCTGTGTTATCTGCGTTCCAAACGAAGCGCCTCTTGCATTCTTTACTTTTATGCCGCACGGCCTATCACATTCAGATAAGCAGACTGTTTCGCCCTAACGTCACTAGCCCCGAATGATCTTCTGTGATCTACAATGTTCTGGATGTGAATCGACGTTTCCAGAAATACTTGCGCCGAAAGATAAAAAAATTCCCCCGCATTTTCCCGAGGGGGAAAATGTGAAAGTGCGGATGCACGGTTGTCGGCCCGCTTGCGGCGCTTGCGCTCGGCCCCCGCAGCCCACCGCCTCGCCGCCTTCTCTTCCATCTCTTCCATCGGGTTTGTAGTATCACGTGTACACCACGCAGTTATCAAGCCGCTATAACGCCGCTGAGTCGCCAACGCACGCCGCTGACGACGTAGTTTGAATGCGTTAAAGATATAAGGCGCGTCACTAAAACTGATATCAGCGTCGCGTCCGTGGCTTGGTCGGTAGAGCGTCGCGCTGCGGCCGCAAAGTCCTGGGATCGAAACCTGGCGCCGGATGCTGTTTCTTTTTTAAATATAGAGGAGCACTGCGGACGCCGCCGCCGCCGCCGCCGGCGGTGGATGGTTTGGGGTCGCTTATAAAGTGCATTCGCACTTAAAAGCCTGCAGAGCAGGCACCGCAGCATTCCTTCGACGACACTCGCCTGTGCTAGTGACTTTGTTGACCGCTGCTACCCCGCCTCTGTATTCTTTTGTGTTGTTAGGGGAGCACAAGTTCGCTTCAATAAACTTGTTTCTCCTTCAAGACAACTGCGTCGTCCTTGGCTTCGTGACAATATTAACCGAATAGAACAATGGCGGATCAAGCACGCCTATTAACATAAGCAAAAATGTTCGCTCGGTTTCAGCACGGTTGTATATTTATTGTTACAAAACTTGTAAATAAATTTTTTGTGAGTGTCGGCTTTATATCATTCTCAAAATGCACATATAACCATTGAAGGTTATCTCGCTGTGTTCACCTGTTTGGGCTGGACGAAATACCACTGGCAGATTTTACACCGCACTTTTGCAACAGCAGCCGCAGTCATGGCTTATTACTGTAGCTATGCAAGCACATGCAACTGATTAACAAGGTATATTGTTGAAGAAATCCGTAGCCATTGAAATCTCTTTAAGCGAATTATCAAGCAAGCCGTAGAAGACCACACAGTTTAAAGAAGAACATTGTTATCAATTTTCATTTTCCTTAATGCCAGATACGAAAGCTTACTAAACATTGGGATATAAACTTTTCGTTTCAGGTTCTGTAGTGACTTGAAATTTGTATGTAACATTTCTTCAGTTGTTTGGTGGATTCACAGGGAGCAGCATTTATTAACTCTTCGAGCCAGAATTTTGTAAAATATTTCTTGGCTAGTTATACAATATCCACATAAAAATCGCCACACCGATTCACAGGAGTAGTGTCGCTCCTGCTGCCCCTTGAATAGTTAGAGGTGATGATGTTTTCTTTATCACACTCGGGTATGCTTGATGATATGTTTAGAATGCGTTGCGAGTTTATTTTTTGTTTCTTTGTACACTGACGGGCTAATAAAAGTTTTGCTCGCACAGATGTTCAATTTTTTTCGAAATAATCTGGATAAAGCATAATATTTTCAGTACGAAGACCGTATTTTACCGTTACATAAAATCCTGCTAAGTAAGAATATATGCAGGAACTGTGTGAAGGAAGCCGTTGATTACAATTACTTTATTGTAATTGAGACTATTCTAACATGATATAAAAAAACCTGGCTGTCAGGACTTACATCTAAATATTAGCAAAACAGGGCTAAAACACAATCGTTGACGAAAACACATGAGCAGTGGTTTACAAGTAAAAGTGATTTGTAGAGCGCTGGCAATAAAACAAAGGCTTGGAATCAACACTTGCGTGAAAATGGCAACCAAGTTGATGAATTATCTCATTTTAGAGCAAGACCACCTATGACAATCTCGAACCTGCACCCGCCAGTTGATCGGTTAAAAAATCATGAAGCATTTTGGGTGCTATATTGCCGTCGTCGCGCGTTAAAATGTTGTAGCGGTCGGTCAGATGCTAGCACAAGGAAGACAAAAGACGGAATGTTCTCGTGGCGTCAACGCTACGACCCTCATCCTGGGAAGTCCTCCAAATAATTTGTGGTGTGTCTCGATTGGCAAAGAACATGAAGACGGGAAAGTGAGGCAAGCTCAACTCAAACATTCTCGCCCTCAAAGAAAGCACCTTTTTTTCATAAAAGCAGAAAACCAACAAAGCGATTCAAACGAAACTCCTAACCTAGAAAATAATAATCAAGCGCGATAAAAAGAAAACGGCCCTTCACTACACTCTATACGAATTCGTACTTAAATGCCAGCAATATACAGGCATGGTATGAAAGGGCGCCATGGGTCCAGGCCTGCCCACTCAATGGTTTGTATCCTGTGCAATTATAGACTCGTCTCAACCATCGCTACCATGCATGTGCTACCGCAGTTATACGGGATAACTCTGCTACGCTGATGGTAGGCACTGCATGGTAGGCACTGATATCGGAAATTCGCATTATGGCTTAAAGGTGGTTTCTCGTATGGTTGTGAGGGTGTTCGGCAACTGTAAAAGTGCGCGCCTGAATCAGGAGCATTTCTTTATAGGGGTCGTCATTACGCAGGTCAATGGTGCGATGCCTCTGCATGAACGCACGTGCACGTCGCTGCTACGGTCGCAAATCGGTGTGTTGCGGGTGCGTCTAGGAGGCTTGCCTCTTTTCCCAAGCCTCGGAAGCGCCCTGGCGTGTGCAGCGAAGTCGATGTCCAGGCTCTGCCGCCTTTTGTTTGGATCTCGGGTGCCTTGTCGTCTCTTAAGGAACCTTTGTAGTTTTCTCCTCCATCTCGTACCAATTTTAGTCGCAAAATTCCATACGTTATTCCGACCTAACGCAGAATTTTTTCATTCGCCCTTCCAATGGCGTATCTGGCGTCTCTTCTGGGAAACTTCCTCATTGGTTACGTCACTGACGCCACATTTAGGTTTCCATTTCCGTCCTTTTTGGTGCAACGGCATTCTGTTTGCGTGCTCCTATTTTTTCAATGCCGTTTCACGGAATTTTCTTAGCTTTACCAGTAGCCCCTTATTTTAGTTTCTTCCTAAAAAGCAGCCCCTGGTGTTAGATCACGAAAATGCTAAAACCGGTAAAGGCATTGTTTTACCATGCGCCCTGAACGCGACGAGGGCCGAAGGGTGCAGACAGGAGAAGACTGGCTTCTTATTTTACCGTGCCTACAGTGAATTTCGCCTCTACATCTTCTAGGTGAATGGTGAAGACAAAATAGAGAGGTTCTTTCGATGCTCGAGCTGAGAGAACGATCTCGGCTCGCCCCTATGACCGATGTCTGATGCTTGAAGACGGCGAGTCATGAAGACTGACTTTCTTGCTGAGTATTAGTTGTATTAGAGTATTTAGATTACTCCAAGTATTTACGTCAGGACATAATGACGGCTCCATTGTCCCTCTGCCCGCAGCATCCTGTTCGGCCAAGATCCATACTGCACTAGATCCCCTCGACCGACCCCGCACAAAACCTGGCACTATGGTTTTTATAGAGAACCAAGTCTCAAACTAATGTCAAAGGTCTAGAATAATCTTCTTTGATCTACAGTGTTCTGGATGTAATCGACGGTTCGAGAAACACTCGGGCCCAAAGTTAAATTCCCGCAGAGCAGACGCCGCAGCATTCCACTCGCCGACGCTCGCTTGCCACCGTCACTGTATTGATTGCTGTTTCGCTGCCTGTGTATTTTTGAGTCGTTAGGAGAGGAAAAGTTCGCTCCAATAAACGTATTTTCCTTCAAGACAACTGCATCGTCTTTGGGACAACATGGACCACGGATTGGCCACCAGAACCAACCAATCCAAAACATGTCGCCACCTTCGGTCACATGACCCAACAATCTCTCTCATGCACTCATAGTACATTTCCCGCGCACGTTATTGCAACCGACAAGCAAATACAAGTCATCTGCCACTGAAAGTCAGTGACCGCGCGGAGGTTTCCATCAAATATCTTATACGGGCGGCACCAGCACAAAGCCAAAGCCGAACGCTTACAGTGAACTTCGCGCGGCTAACATCCTACGGTGTCCTCGCCTTGCCGCCTTGCCTTTGACCCATAAACAAGCAGCACCTACATGGTCTTCAGAAAATCCTTAGGTACTACACCACGAGTCTTTTCGACACTAAGAGAAGGCATTCTTTCGCACCCCATCAGCTTTCAACCTTCACGAACTACCGAGCCACCTCCCAACGTCGGCAAGCCATAACAGGGGCGTGTGAGCTGTCCGAGAGAGAACCACGCGCCCGAACTGTCTCACTGCTGCGCACGCATTTACGGTTCACAGAGACCACTCAGTCGAGCTGGTCGCATAACAACACAACACAGTTAGTTGGGTAAGCGCCCCCTTCTTTTGCCACACAAAAAGAAGGAACACAAAAAACGCGCTCGGCGTCCGCCAACTTCGCGTCCCTGCGGCTGCATTAAACAAATGCCGCTGGCAACTAAAACCTGAGGCAACGCCGATACATAAGCTACCGGCGTGTTTCCTAATTGAATCAGGAGCCCGAACTTGACATTTAGGCACCAAGAATGTTGTTAGTACACCAGCTGTAAGTACAACATTATTCTCACTGCAGGGTATGTTTACTATTGCATAAGAACTAACGCAAACACACTCAAGTGATTACGCGTGTCGTAAGCGCAATATCCCAGGTACATTGTGCTGCAATAATATTCCCCATCTCCCAAAACATTACCAGAATACTTCAGCACACGCTAGCGCTGCGAACACCAACTCTCTGCCAATTGAACCAACAAGAGATACCACACGGCACACTTACTGCCTGGCCGTACCCGCAAGAACAGCGTAATACACGGATACCGAACACTGGCCAATACATATAGCATCTCCTATTTACCATGGAAAACATGACCATGTACGCTTTCAGACCCGCAAAAAACAGAACCTTTTTTTGAGGAAATTGCAAACATGGCTAGTCATGCAGTGTATTTCACGTAACAATGTCCTTCAGGGACGCATATTGTGGATTCCTTGGTTGGCCATGAGATGCCACCAACCAGCAAGCACAACCACGCTTTACAATGAAGGCGGCCGCGTGTGGTCCCTCCGCCTTGCATTACGCATTTTTAGTATCAAGTCTCAATAGCGCATTAACAGACCTATTAAGTGACGCCTTAATGTGTGTGAACTCTAAGTCGTCCTTTTGCAGTGCCAGGGCCGAGAGATTATCCTCACGAAAGAAGGTGTGCCTTCCTCATCTTGAAGTATGCACGAAAACGCTCAACTCCACATCGCCCGTGAGAAGAAATACGTCCCACCCTCTACCACTGAAGGTAACCATCCCATATTTGGTTTAAATGTTGAAACATGATAACAAGATGACAAACACCATCTGCTGCTTAAGATTTAAGCGCATGCAGGGACATTCTTTCTCTCTGAGGAAATAAACAGACACAAAACAAACCCAAAGGTACAAACTGAAGCTACTCCTGTAGCAATAACAAAGTGCTTAAGGAAGCTCGGCATGTTGTCTCGCACTCACGGACTCATGTTGTTTTAGAACACGCAACAAAGATCATTCAGCCCCATTGCGGTTAACTTGCTGCCTACTTGCGATGTGCTGAAAGTTTCATTTTTTAGTACTTCACACCTTGTACATCAGGCACTGGTACACACGCGAGTGCCACACTGGGCCCCGCTTGTACATTACATGGATCACCATAACCACATGCGGACAAACGCAAATAACAGATGATACCCGCCTTTGCACACACCGGTAAGCTCTCTAACGTGCTGTACCAGCTCTTCTGCCGCTCACCAAAACAGCGTTAAAGCCGCCAAGCTACGCTACTGGTCTGTCACACGCCTGACGACAGCTGAACGCAATCAATACACACAAAAAAGCAACAACGACGGTGAGAATGGTAGTACAAGGGAAAATAACACTTATCCTTACCTAAGCTAACCTAACATACCGACGCAAATTGTGCTACAACTAGGTGTGCGCCAAACAACACAGACCATTCCTGTTTAGCACTGTACACTATTCAGCGCAAACAGCTCTTCTATGGTGGCAAGCACCGACTCTCAAACCGAAGTTTATTCCGTTCCACAAACCACCAGCTGATTCTAAACAAACCTTTGTGTAGCTGATGGTATCCTGTTCTTCCGGGAGAAAAGGAACACCCTACGCTGCGGTAATGCGCACGACCTTTTCGCGCCTGCGCTGCAACACCTGCCGCCGCCTTCCGCATTCTCGGACCCGTCGCAATTGACCAACGCGCAAGACGCCGCGGGCCGCCTGCGCATTCATGCTTCCCGCACGCAAGCTCCACAATTAGGGGCACCGTTCCGCTGCCCTTACATGCCCCAGCTCTACCTTTGCCTCCTCTGTCATGACAATGCTTTCTACAGCTTAGCTTGATCTTCACACCAGCGTATCTACCAGAGGCTTCTCGCGATCAGCCCCGGACTCTATATCGCGCATGGGGCGCTGCTACTCTCAAGCCTTCGTGGAACTGTCTCGGCAATCGACAATAGCACATTATCGGCCTACACAAGAGGATTTGCAGGAGATAGGGCAGCTATCTCTCGAGATCCTGTGATCTTTTCTGTCGCAACGGTACGCTAAGGGATTGCAGAACAACTGGATTGCCTTGAGCCACCTCTGCGGCCTTCCCACTCCCTTTTGCTCAGGCACTCCAACGCAAATGAAGGGACAAACACTGTGAAGACTCGATCAGAGTTTTGGGTATCCTCTTCGAGCTTACCAATACTGCAAAGCTTCCCTTTCTCGTAAGCGATCTCCGCTTTTCCTGGAGCAAACTGAGCGCTAAGATCATAACTCGTCCATTCAGACAGGATGCCGGTGACCCGGCTACACGGTACCCTTGATTTCTCTAAAGCGTTCTCAACATTTTTAAAGCTAACTCAGCTCTCAACTCCTCCATTTCGAACACAGTGACACCAACCTTCTGGCCGGTGCCGCGACATCCCATTAGCATAGTGACCACTGTGGAGCCGGAGAAAACAAATCAGGGCCCATGTGTGCTCTGTCCATTGCTTGGCCGGTTCCCAGTGTCGCTGATGCAGCAGCTCGTAGACCCGATCCGCATCTCTCGCCACGGGGCTGGGGTGTGTTCCCAGCACCTGGCCGTCTTGTGCCGGAGCTCACGAGGCCTCCCGAGTAGGTTTCGCCTTGCAGCCGAGGCCACGCGCTAAGGGGCCGACTCGCCGAATTACGGCTGCCGCCGCCTTGAACCGGAGCTCACAAGGCCTCTCACAGAGGTGTCGCCCCATCCAATCGCCGCTTCCGCTGTCTTGACCCGGCGCTCACGAGGCCTCACTCCTGAGGTGTCACCTCGTCGATTCCAGTAGTCTGGCTCTTCGTTGGTCCTAGTCGAAGTCTTGGTGTTTAGAGAGTGGTTTTCCCGATTTATTGAAACGTTTGAGGAAAACACAAGTTGAGGATATATTCATCGTTATTATCGCTAGCATACTATTTAGGACGACTGCAGGGTGGAGGCCTCCACTTTTGACCTTCACCCGTTCTGGTCCTGCGCTTCCTGAGTCTATTCTTTGCCCCGAATATGTGACACTCCCCTTCTTTGAGACCCGTCCATGCATGTCCAGTCTGATTCCCTGGTGGTTAAGCCGTTGGTTTGTCTTACGGGTAAATAGCGAGGTTGAAGGCTGCGTACTATTGTTACGTGGCAGCAGGACACCCATGAGACGAATGGTGGCATCAGGTGAGGCGATCTATTTACTTAATGTACATAGCGGCAATGACACAGCTCGGGCAAGGTTCGCGCCAGGCAGTTAGTCGTCGTCGTCCTCGTTCTTGGTTCAAGGAGCTGTGAGGCATTGCCCATCTGATTCCCGTAACATCACCGCCCGGGTCGAAGACGACCGTCCCGGTCGAGGCCGAAGCAACGGGAGCATTGTGATGCGGATGAGCGATGCGATCAAAACCTAGAGTGAAGATGTGCCTGCCACCACAGATGGCGATGATGTCCTTGGTGATGCCTGGCCCCACAACAGCGATGCCTTGAAGGCAGTAGCGGACCGTCGGAGGAACTCGAACCACGTCACGCGAGAGGTCTGGGCTCGCGGCCACTTCTATTCGTCTGGTCTCCGCTTGTAATGGCAGGTCTTGATCAGCTGCTCACGGGCTGGTGACGCGGAGCGGGGAGACGTGATTGAATGCTCGTCGCAGTGGGCTGGGGCCGTCCGAAGCGGCCCACGTCCCCTCGCCGATTTCGCCGAGGCCGAGACGATGCGATGTGGAGGCCAGGATGGGGATGGCCCCGCGGACTCCACCAAAATGTTACGTGGCGGCAGGACACAGATGAGACGAACAATGGGATGGGGTGAAGCGACCTATTTACAGAATGTGCAAAGTGGCCATGACACCTCACGCAAGGTTCGCGCCAGACACTTAGTCGTTGTCGTCCTCAGTGTTAGTTCAAGCAGCTGTGAGGCATTGCCCATCTGATTCCCGTAACGATATGCTCTCCTGATGATAGAGTTTTCATCATTTTCGCTGGTGTGGGAAAATGTGGGGTCCCGTAGGGTTTGCAACATTCAGCTTTACCCAGTGGCTGCGTGATCCTGATTGCTTATTCTTCTGTTTTCCTTGGTTTTCTCTTGGTAGGGCGTTTTGTTTGTGAGCTAAAGATTATTTAATCGGTTAAAGATTTTTTTACGGTTGCGTGTTTCACACCACCGCTTATCTCCAATGCCACGGTGAGCAATCTTACCTGACAACTCCTAAGTGACTTACGTGACAGGGTGATTTTTAACTAGGCCATGTGGGGCCATTTAACGTTTGCCACAGCGAGCTTGCAGCGACGACAGAACCGGAGTATTTCAATGCATTTAAAAAACCCTAAATGATAAATATCTCTACCGTTCGCTTTATTTTAGTTCTTTGCTGGCTCTAAAATATGCCTTTCCTAATTTCTTAGATACTGCCGTTATTCAGTTTCACCCTTTTTTAGATAAATTATACACTGTGTGTGCCGGTATAATTTACTGTGGAAAACACGGCGCAGTGGTTCAGTGGATACGGCGTTGTGCTGTTGGGCCCAAGAACGCGGGTTATATTCCCGTCCGTGACACCTGTTTTCACAAAAGCACCATTGCACGAAAACTTCAGCGCACGTCACATTTCGTAGGGTGGCCTCAATTATTCCGAAGACGTTCCCTACGGTACATTTTGTATCCCACTTGTATCTTTCGCGAATGAATTATCGGAAATTTGTATTTTTATTCTAGTGGTAGAAACATGCTTTTGTGTGAAGACGAAAATTTCCGGCTCAGCTGGTGATCGTGTCTGCCGAGCATGTTACAATGAAATGGGCATAGAAATACCGTTACCGCGTGGGCGCGGCGCTTGATAAAACCGTGGCTTTTTTTGTGGCTGCCGTTGTATCATTGTTGCCTTTTCAGCGGCGTCTCGAATCTGGTTGTCTCTGTGGTAGCTTCCTGGTGGCAACGGTGACGTATATCTATGGACGCCTGATGAGCACGGCTCATAGCGGACACCTCAGGAACGGCGTACTTTAAAAATGAGCCTAATAACGCGGTCGCGTAAATCACTGTGGATAACCACCCTGTGACCAGTACTACCCTGAGATCTGTGAACACCACCAGAGGAGTTGTCTCTGATGAAGACGAGATAAGCAAGTCTGAACATAAACTCCAGAAAGTGTTAGAGGGTCAAAATGTTGTGAATCTTCCACAAATCAAAACACTTATAGATGGAAAAAAATATTCGAACAAATGTGCAGTCCTCGCATTCTCAACAATTTTATATCCCGAGTCTGTCGAGGCAGGCTACGTTAACATCCCTGTTCACTTATATATTCAAAACTACGATGGTGCTACAAGCTGGAGAGGTAGCACTTGTGAAGTGTAGCCTTTCCGACCACACGCCTGACGCCAGTTAATCACCACTTCACTATGTTAACTACAAAGGAGAGCAAGCACGCTGCGTAGTAGCGGTCGTGGTACGAGTGCAAGAAAGAAAAAGCAATAATTGGTATATAGTATAAAAACACTACTTTTAGGAAACCACGACAGACATTGTCCCTAAAACTCACTAGCTGTGGCGATGTAGTGGGACAGGGTGAGGCGATACACTCGGACAAAGTTCCCTCTGCAACCATCCCAAGGAATCCCCAATGGACACCACTTACTTTCTCAGTGCCGCTGGCTAAGGACACCGCACATGCCACGAAGGAATCTCGAGGGCGCCCAAGCACCCCGGGATGCTAACGCCAGCTCTCTTGCTAGCTGTGCAGTGCCAGCTTCGGCTGAGAGGCGTGCTGCCGCAACCAGCCAGCCTAACACTGCGGTCGAGGCTTCGCATGAAGCCACGGACACAATAACTAGCTCTTCGTTGCTCAGTACGCCGAGAGGGCGCGGGTCCTTTCTTGGTTGCTAGAAAGTAACGCCACATGAGGCAACTGCTCTGGGTACGGTGTCATGAGCCTGTGAAGCCCAAAATACAGGACGTTTCCAATTATAGTTGCGTCATAAGCTTAAGGTAGTTGATAATCTTGTCCACAGAACTGCAGAGGCTGGTCACAAACGTCACGATATCTATAGATTGCTGTCACAACACCAAATAACTATTACATCTCTCCACAAAACACATCCAAAGAGCACCAAAGAAACTTCTAACCAAAGTAAAGAAACCAAAAAACACAGCCAACTGCACGAAGTTAAACATGTTTCTATGCTTCGTTACTCATTCATAGGCCACCTCAAGATTGATGAAGCTGCAGAGATTGTGAGCAGACATATAATAAAAGCGGCACTAAACTCCTTTCAAAAGACGTCGGCCTGTAGGGTCAGCAAGACGGTATTTTGTTGGGATGATGACTGTAGGCTTCCTCGCAGGAAACACATTAAGGCATGGGGCGTCTTGCTAGGTGCCCGACAGCCAAAACATGTTACTTTTCAAGCAGTGAAAAGCCAATGGCCAATGGATTCATCGTACTGCAAAAATAAAAAGTATCAATGAGATTTTGGCATCAATCACTTGATCCACAGGTACGAACAAGTTATGAAAAAGTATTAAACTACTTCGTGGAATTAACCATGGTATACAACCTCTTGTTAGCACATTTGGAGACAGCCCACAATATCAAGTAAATGGGATAGACGAGCATCTCTTCCTCGGGGTGTGTCACTTGTCCGTGCCCCATCCGCAACGCCTCTGATGAAGATTGTGGCAGGGTGCCCCTAGAGATTGGCCAACCAAAGACTCTATCACGACAAAGCTTTGCGTTCAACCACCGTCGTAATCTTCCCGTAAGGGAACCGCTGAAGAAGAATAAGGAGAAGAAGACAAAGGTACGAAGAGTAGGGCGTGTACAATGCTCTCAGCCGGTGCACCAACGTCAACAACCTTTACTTCACCAACGCTTAGACGCGAAGCATCTCTTGCTCGGTGGCATGTCACTTGTCTATGCCCCATCTGCAGCGCCTCTGATGATGATTGGGGCAGAATGACCCTCGGGATTGGCCAACCAAAAACTCCATCACGAGATAGCTTTGCGTTCAACCACCATCGTCATCTTCCCGTAGGGGAACTGGGGAAGAAGAAGAAGGAGTAGACAAAGCCGCGAAGAGGAGGGCGTGTACGTTGCTCTCTACCGGTGCACCAACGTTAACAACCTTTACCCCATCAGCGCTGACGGAGACCACTGACTCTACTACAGAGACGACAACATCGACAAGAACATGATGGACGAGTTTCGGCGCCTCGAGAACCACCGCTTCTCGCCGTCACACAACAGTACTTCAAGTTTCAAGTTTCAAGTTTCATGTTTATTTAGCACCACACACTTACAAAAGAAGCAGTGACGCGAGGGTGCAGGCAAAAAGTCTCTTTCCAGACTTTACCAAGGCCTACACCCCTGATACATTGTCAGAGCGAAGAACAGCGCGCGGTAGCTTATTACATCCTATGTTGATCCAGAGAAACAAATATTAAAAAAATGAGAACGGTTTAGGCCCCACACGTTCTGTGACAAAAAAAATAAATGACAACACATACAAAAAAATCTATAAAAATGAGCGAACATGACAAACAGATGTACATAAAATCAGTGAAGGTGACATATGATGCATTGAAAAATACTATTTTCCTAACGAGTTCAGCGTGCTTGGAAGAATGTGCATTAACATTTGGCAACCGTAGTTGGTACGTGAGCGAGGTATTTTCCAGGTATCTTTATTTCGTGTGGTGTATGTTTTGTTTAGGGGTATAAGGGTCGCCAATTCCTGTAGGTACCGATCATTTCTTTTTATACCAGCGTGATAACGTGAGATGAGTATTGTTTGGTACAGTTTGTGTACAGGCAACAGTCCAAGTTCGTCAAAAAGAGGCCCAGGGTGGGCGCCATAAGGCGAAGCTGAAACTATGCGAAAAGCCTTTTTTGTAGTCGATGAAGCTTTGTTAGGTTAACGGCAGTAGTGTTTCCCCATACCAAAAATGCGTAGGTGAGAGTGGAGTGAAAGAGGGAGTTATAAATGAGCAATTTAATGTTTTGTGGAAGAAAGCTTACACGGGATAGAATTCCGACTGTTCTGGACAGTTTAGTAATACCTAGAGCAGTGTGCTCATTCCAAAGCATAGTTTCATGAAAAAGAACACCAAGGCTTTTGACCAGTGGAACCAGTTCTACAGAAGAAGTACCGAGAATAAGGCGTACGTCCGCATTTATTGCTGTGTTATTTCGCCTAAATAGCACTGCCTTTGTCTTTGAAGCATTGATTAATAATGAATTTATTCTACTCCAGTTGTTCAGTTGTGCAAGTGCACTGTTTGCTGTATTTGTAAGCCATGTTAAGTCCTGTCCGGAAAAAAATAAGCTGGTGTCATCAGCATATACGATGAATTTAGTGTTTTCTGCAATAGTTACAATGTCATTAATATATATGTTAAACAGCAGCGTCCCCAGAATGCTTCCCTGAGGAACACCACCCTGGAGTCTTTTAAAGTTTGAACTGAAAGCGTTGATTGTTACGTATTGCTTCCTTTGCTCGAGATAACTTTGCAACAGAGCTAGAAATATACCCCGGAAACCGTAATGAGCCAATTTTAATGAGGGTTGTGTGGTTTATCTTGTCGAATGCTTTTGAGTAGTCGATAAATATTCCGAGTATATACTGCTCACGTCCGAAAGACTGTAAAATTGTTTCTTTTTGTAATAGAAGTGCACTTTCTGTTGAATGGCCTTTGGTAAATCCAAATTGAAAAGGTGTTGTAATCTTGTGTTTTGTTAAGAAGCTAGTCACGCGGCAGTGCAACAGTTTTTCAATGCCCTTAGAGAACACTGGGAGTATAGAAATTGGTGTGAAATTTGACATGTTGTTTTTGTCCCCCCCCCCTTAATAAAAACGGTCGATACCTTAGCAATTTGTAGTCTTCTTGGGAAAATTCCAGATAGGAACATTAGGTTAATTATACGTTCAAAGGCGGGAGCTACGATATCAATACATGTTTCACTGGAGCTATTTGTACATCGTCTACATCAGTATATTTACTATTCTTTAGTGAAAGAAATGTGCTAATAATTTCTGCCGTGTTTACAGGATACAGGTACGCGGTATCCAGTGTTCCAGAGGGCATGTAATGCATGCAGTTTGGGTTATGTGTGCTGTTTCCAATGGAAGCGAAAAAATCATTAAACTTATCTGACAGCTCTGTTCCGGAGACAAGTTTCCCGTTCATGGTTATCTCAGACGTGACTGACTGTGAGTGAGAACGATTTAGCAAAGCGTTTAAATTTTTCCAGATAATATCTGGTCCCCTACTGCGTGACTGTTGAAAAGATTTTGGAAGTAAACTTTCTTGCTTCTGCGCAGAAGGCTGTTTGTTCTGTTTCGTTGCGTTCTGAATGCCTTCCAGTCCAGATTACTTTTCCATTTAATAAAACGGCATTACAGGGCGTTTTTTTTCACGTATTGCTTGCAAGCATTCTGATGTCACCCACGGTTTTCGAACATTACGAGGTTTAATCCCTGTTTTGTAAGGAAAACATTTATTATAATCTGTTACAAATATGCGAATAAAAGATTCATATGCCGCTTCTGCATTAGTATAACAAACAGCACTTTCCCAGTCGATTTTTTATAGCGCATTCCTGAAATGTTCCATACTACTAATATTTATGCTCCAATAGGTAAATGATGTACGGTTTGTCGTACTTGTAGCATGTTTGGAGCGATTTAGTACCAAGTAAATGGGTGGATGGTCACTTATGTGTGTCTTTAAAACTCTGGTACTGAGAGGGTCACATTCTGCATTAGCGATAAAAACATCAATCAAGGACGTCGCAGTAGGCTCGACGCGAGTAGGTTCATTAATAAAGTTTTTAAAAGCGTTAGCATCAAGAGTGGTATAAAGATCGGTACGTTGTGAGGATGGACACAGTAGATTTATGTTTATATCTCCACCTAATACTAACCTGTAGTTGTTTTCATTGATGATGATGATGGTTTGATTTTATTGGCGCAAGGCCGACACGGGCAAAGAGCGCCAAACAAAAAGTTATTTGATGAGCAGAAAACACGAAATAAAATCAGTTAAAAACTATGAGTACGGCTGGTGTAAAGGGCCAGGGTGAAGAACAAGAGTGGTTAAAAATTAAATAAGGTGGTTGGTGTATAGGACCAGGGGTAAAGCTATGGGTGGTATGAGATGAGTTCTAAAAAGTGAATTTGTGATAGGAACTTAAAGGTGCGCTGAACAGAAAACATGGCATCATCTCCTAAGAAGTATGATGGGTGTGGTGGAATATGTCGTGTGTGTAGTTGAGAAGTGTTTGCGTCGTGTAGTGTCGAGTGCCTTACATTCTATGAGGATGTGGATCACGGATAGGGCCTCTCCGCACCTGCTGCACAGAGGTCTTGGAGATCCAGTGAGCAGGTGCGAGTGCGTTGCGTGAGTGTGCCCTATCCGTAATCTAGCCAAGGCGACTTCAGTGTATCTATTGCGTGTGTCGGTGGTGTATGGTCCCAAGTGTGGTTTTATTACGTGTAACTTGTTATCGGTTTGTTCGCTCCAGTGTGTTTGCCATGTTTTGCGAAGTTGTTGTCTGATGTGTGGTTTCACGTCGGTGTAGGGTAATGTGGTTATGTCCACTGTATTCGAGAGTGTAGCAGCAGCGGCCATTCGATCCGCTGCTTCGTTCCCGGCTATACCACAGTGGCCAGGGACCCAGCAAAGGACTAGTTCAAATTTGTGGACATACACAGACATAATACCCTTGACTATTAGATTTACAACGTGATTTTTTGAAGACTTTGTTGACGACAACGCCCGCACGACACTGAGGGAGTCTGTATATATAATGGATTGTGGGATGTGACTTTGAAGGATATGATTAACAACAAGAAGTACACCATAAGCCTCTGCCGTAAAGATACTCGTATTACTGTTAAGAGTTTTAGTGACATTAAGGCCGGGCCCATGCGCCGCGCAGGACACAGAGGTGGCAGTTTTAGAGGCGTCCGTATAAAATTCAGAAAATTGATACTTATGCTGCAAATACAGGAAGTGCTGCAGAATTGCACATGTGGGAGCTCGGTTTTTATCTACATGTGTGAAGGATGTGTCGCATGATACAGGGCGGAGATGCCATGGTGCTATAAAATCTGTTTGAGAACTTTGTATGGTGTCTAAAAAGGAGACAGAAAGCTCTGACGCTTCCTCTCTAACTCTGTAAGAGAAGGGCGCAGAGAACGATGGTCGGTTTAGGAGTAGTGCAGTCATAGACGTATCATAAAAAGCCGATTTAAAAGGATGGTGTGGCATAGATGAAATTTTAAAAGAAAAAAGGAAATCTGTGTATGCTCGCTGACGTTGTAGGTTCCACTTATTACACTCCACATAGAGGCTTTCGACCGGCCTAGTCCGGAAGGCGCCACATGCCAACCGCAGCCCCAGATGAAGCACTGGGTCCAGCATTTTGAGGGATGTCTTACTTGCTGACCCATAAACAACGCTTCCATAGTTTAATCGTGAACCTATCAGGCTGGTAAAAACACGTAAAAGAAGTTGTTTGTCAGCCCCATATGAAGAGTGGGAGAGAACCTTGAGTATATTCATGGCCTTTAAGCATTTATGTTTAAGTTGTTTTATGTGTGGAATGAACGAGAGCTTTTCTTCAAGGACTACACCTAAAAACTTGTGTTCATTTCTGACTGGAATTGAGACACCATTGAGTTTGATGTCTGGATCCGGCCGAATGCCGCGCCTTTTCGAAAACAAAACACAAGTACACTTCACTGGATTAAATTTAAACCCGTTGCTATCTGCCCAGCCAGCTAGATTGTTAACACCAAGCTGGACTTGGCGCTCGCAGATAGACAGGTTACAAGACTTAAAGGATAACTGCACGTCGTCTACATAGATTGAGCAGGAAATGGTTGGTGGCAGAGCCTTCCGAAGAGAGTTCATTTTTACAATAAACAACGTGCATCTCAAAACTCCACCTTGCGGAACACCGTTTTCCTGCACATGAACCCTAGAGAGTGCTGTTCCAACTCGCACGCGAAACGTTCTTTCAGAGAGGTAACTGGCAAGCGTGTTCCACATGTTACCCGACATTCCAAAGGACTTCAAGTCGCTAAGGATGCCGTACCGCCAAGCAGTATCGTACGCCTTTTCAAGATCAAAGAAGACTGTCATACAGTACTGCTTGTGGAGGAAAGCATCTTTGATATAAGACTCTAATGCAACGAGTTGATCGTTCGTAGATCGCCCCGCCCTGAAGCCCGCCTGGCAGCTCTCGAGAAGACCGTTGTACTCTAAGAAGTAAACGAGTCTCCTGTTTATCATCTTCTCGAAGAGCTTACACAGGCAGCTTGTCAGGGCAATGGGGCGATAACTGGCGGGAGAGGAAGGGTCCTTCCCTTCCTTTAGGAAAGCCACTACTATGGCCTCCCTCCAAGAGCGTGGAATGTGCCCCGAAAGCCATTTTTTGTTGTATAGGTGTAAGAGTGTTTCAAGAGTGTCTGGGTGTAGGTGCTGTATCATGGTGTATGTAATCTTATCTGCACCTGGAGCTGAAGGTTTGCACGTGCTCAGGGCAGCCCTCAACTCATAGAGAGTGAATTCAGAGTTGTAGGAAGTTTTTGATCGGTCTTTGTCGTGTAAGAGTTTTTTTCTACAGATGTTTTGTGTTTCATGAAAGTGTTCGTGTAGTGTGCTGAACTGGACACGTGTTCGAAGTGTTGTGCAAGCGTGTTAGCCTGGTCTTCAAGTGTGTCCCCTGTTGTGCTAACCAGGGGCAGGCTGTGTGTCTGTTGTCCTTTGAGCTTGCGTATACGTGTCCAGACTTTGTGTGTGTCTGTGTATGAATTATTGGATGTCAAGAAGGTGTGCCAACTCTCTCGTTTTGCCTCATGGCGCACACGTTTTCCTAATGCCTTGGCCCGTTTGAACAAGAGGAGGTTTCCCGACGTGGGGTACCGACGAAGGATACCCCACGCCTTGTTCTGGGCCACTCGCGCCCGCCTGCAGTCCTCATTCCACCACGGCCTCCGCTGGTTGCGCGGGGCACCAGAGACGTGGGGAATGGACTTTTCGGCGGCGTCGAGGATGTGCGCCGTGAGGAGTTGGGTGGCTTCTTCAACGTGTAGGTGTCCTATGGATGTGTGGTGTAGTTTGGATGTCTCTGTAAATGTGTTCCAGTTAGCTCGTGCTTCATTGAACCTATTATGGGAAGATGGACTGCATGGGCCTTTACCTATATATGTAAGTGAGGTGGGGAAGTGGTCACTGCCATATGGGTCAGTTCCCACACCCCACTCGAGAAGAGGAAAGAGAACTGCGGAGCCAATCGCCAAGTCAAGACATGAGTATGTGTTGTGTCCTATGTTATGGTATGTAGGCTGTTTACTGTTGAAAAGGCATGCTCCTGAAGATGTAAGGAATTTCTCTATGAGGCGACCTCGGGCATCCGTGCGAGAAGAGCCCCAAAGAGTGTTGTGAGCATTAAGGTCGCCTGTCAGGATGTATGGTTCGGGCAGCTGGTCAACCAGCGCCTCGAAGTCAGAGCTTAAAAGTGAAACATCAGGAGGAATGTATATGGAGCATACCGTTATCAACCTATTAAATATTATCGTTCGAATTGCCACAGCCTCCAGGATAGTGTTCAAGGTGACAGGGTGGCATGCTAAGGATTTGCGGGCGATTATGGCCACACCGCCAGAAGAGTGTGTGCAGCCAACCCTGTCCTTTCTGTATACCAGGTAACTATTCAAGAAATTTGTGTTCTTGGAATTCAGGTGTGTTTCCTGAACACACATTACACTTGGCTGATTAGCATGCAGAATCTCATAGACGTCGTCAAGATTATTTAGAAGGCCTCTGCAGTTCCATTGAACGATATTTTCTCTTCCCATTATTATGTATTAGAGCTACTGGAGTGTGACTATTTATGTAGGGTCTTTCGGGGCTTGGACTCTTGGACGGGGTTTCTTTACCTCCTCTGGAGGTTTAGATGGAGGGACCCGTTCCTTCCGCTGCGAAGCAGACAGGAAGGGTCCCACATCCAAGTCATCATCTGATTTGGAAGGGGTACCCGGCGTACCGGACCCCCCGGACCTGGCACCCTTTGCGGTGCCCTTCGTTTTGGCCGCGACCGCCGAGGGCGTCAGGAGCACCCCGGGTGGCACAGGCGGTGCGGCGGAGGTGGGAACTGCTGCGGTTTCCTCCAGCTCCATCTCCTCCGGGCCCTCGCATGTGCTTCGGGCCGGTGGAGAGGAGGAAACAGAGGGTGCAGCAGCATCCCCAACGGACGTGGATGCCACCACAGCCGCTGCTGACTTAGCAGGCGGTGCGGTGGCGGGTTGGGCCGCCAGAGGCAACCCAGGGGGGGGCGGGGGCGGGACCAAGTCCGACTCGCGGTACTGGGTCCCCGCCGAAACAAGACGCCGCTCCGCCCCCCGGCGAGCTGCGTCGGCGTACCTGCCCAGAGGGAAGGAGGCGAACCTCTTCCGTGCATCTGGGAAGGTGATGTTTTCGTTGACTTTCAAGGCAATGATTTGTTTCTCTTGTTTGAACTTTTCACAGCTCCTAGAATAGGCAGCGTGTGGTCCCTGGCAGTTGGCACAGGTGAAGTTCTCGGATTTACAATTGTCGGTTTGATGATCATGTGCTGCACATTTTGCGCACGTCAATTTACCACGACAAGACGATGTGCCGTGCCCAAACCGCTGACACTTGAAACAGCGGCGTGGGTTTGGCACGTAGGGTCGGATTGGACATCTCAAGAAACCTGCATTGACCGACTCAGGAAGGCTAGAGCGGTCAAGTGTCAAGATTATGTGCTTAGTTGGAATTATTTCATCATTTCGGCGTATGGTGATTCGCCTCACTGCTGTCACGCCCTGATCTCGGAGGCCCTCGAGCAGATCTGCTTCAGTCTCATTCATTAGATCCCGATCAGAGATCGCGCCCTGGCAGCTATTGAGGTTGCGATGGGGCGTGATCTTGATGTCAACATCTACCATGCGCGTTTGCTTGAGGAGGTTAGAGGATTGCTGTTTGTTTTCAACTTCTATCAGAACTTCTCCCGTTGTGAGTTTCTTAGCCTTGTAGGACTTTCCGACAAGGCTTTCAAGAAACTTGGAGATTAGAAACACAGACTGGGAAGTGATTGGTTTTGCCTGGTCAACAGATTCCATGATCAGAAAGCGCGAAAAATTATCGGGCTTTGGGGAAGAGATCGATTGCAAAGGAGGAAAAGAAACTTCGGTGCGGCCCCTTTTCGGGGCCGATCACGTCGGGGGGGGGGGGGGGTTTTGAAGATGCCATATGATACATTTTAAAGCAGGGAGACGTGGGTACTTTCTCCTTTGACCTTACCCTGGTAGTCAAAGAGGTCCCGGAGCTCCCTGCCTGGTAGACAGGCAGGGAGCCCATCGGCCGGAGCTTGACCAAGGCTCCGACGGCCACCGTTCGTGGTTTCTAACCCTCCACCTATAAACACATTGCCACGGTTGGATCCAGCGTATGTTTGGGGGCTCGGGGTCCGCGGTATCGCCAGTACCGTCACCAAGATTGCTCAAGGTGCCCCGTGCGGGGTTGTTTTCATTGACCCAACTGAGGTACGTGTCAAGGAATGAAAGAAAGGTGGTCACGTTTCCTCCAGGGGGGCGGTATACCACAGAGAATATGTCATAGTTACACTGCAGAGTGAGCATTTCATAATTATCGGTAATTTGCGAAAAATGAGTGACTATTTCACACTGATAACTGTTTTTTATTAAAATCAGTACTCCACCACCTTTTTTTTCGATTCGGTTTAAGTATGACATATAACAAGGTAGACGAAGGACTTCGCTGCTATCACAATACCACGTTTCTGTAATCATTTCAACGTCGAAATGAATGTTGGAACTATCCAGAAGGGTGATAATTAGGTCGTCTTTGTTTCGTGCGGATTGAGCATTTAAGTGGAGGCAGAAAAGTTTTGGGTTGTTAGAAATAACTGAGAAATCTGGCAGAGTTTCCCGATCCATGTGCGCAGCCGGGAAAAACTGTGGTGTGTGTTGTACTACAAGATCTTGCTTAGGTCATCGATACATTGATGTGAAGGATATTGGACTTTTCGGTCTTTCGTGCAAATATTTCCCCCCCCCCCTGGACCACGCGAACTGCCAGCTTTGCTCTTTGCCACCGGTGTGGACACGGACGCGGAATTCTCTCTGGCGCTACTAAACACCAGATCACTCAACATAACGGCAATGCAATGGAACCACACGGAATCCTCATGATGCTTCGCATCCTCAGCAGGGTTCTCCACGGGAAGATGGTGCAAGTTTTTTTAGTGCAGGTCAGGCTCGGCTCACTATACCTGCATACTTCTGTGAATTTTAGGCCTATAGTTTGTACAATACGTAGGAAATGTAGTAATGACTTTGATTTGTGCTTTTTCTCTATTACGATTGTGCTATTACGCGCAAATTTGTGAACAGACGTGTTATGTACGCTCTAAATCAGGTGGCTGAGGCCCCTGTCAGACCACTTCCGCCTTTAGTCTCAGCCTCCTCTTCGTTTTGCCAATAAATAAAAATCAAATACTCAGATTTTCTGATACACAAAAGGTCAGAATAACAAAAGATCAGACGCGACAAAACGAAGCCTGATGTAAGGTATTGTGGACCTTCAATTTGCAGGAGCTCAAAGTACCCCGCACCACTTGTGAATCAGCACCATGGACAGAACAAATGACAAATACTAAAATTAGGAACCTGCACGAGGACGTGCTAAGGGTGCTGTAACGCTTGTTTAACCAGATCTGATTCGCAGGGTAGTTTCAAAAGCATGAAAAGAACGTACTATAGCGCCACATTTAAAGGAGGGGGACAACCCAGCCCTTGCACGAAATTTTAGACCGATTGCGTTGACTATCTTCTTATGCATAATTCTGGACAAACTGATTAACCGTCGTCTTATGTAATTTCTTCAGTATGACGGCATTCTAGACCATCGCGAGGAACGTTTTTGCTCTCGTGGACCCAAAGCAGACCCTCTTGTTGCACTTGAGTTCTACATCAAGAACGCTTTCGTACTTAAGGACCGCTGTTTACGAGTTTTCTTTGAACTTAAGAAAGCTTATGAGACAGCCGGGCGTCACGTTATCATGTGGGATCGGCTGCGTCTTGGCCTTTGTGGAAACTTGCTAAAAGTTTCAGACTCCCTTTTTGTCCGCACCTTTGAGTTGGAGATGAGTAGTCAAAGTTTGTTCAAGAAAAAAAAAGATTGCCACAGCTGGCTGGGATGAGCTGCACTCGTCCTATTGTTAAGATGAACTCCTTGGGAACTACATTGCCTCGTTCCACATATACTCAGTACATCTTCACGATGTTCTCAGTACCTTTAAAACACCTAATATATCCATTTGTGAGAGGTATATTCAAAAAGCTAAAGCCAAGTTTCCAAAATGGGCAAAGGAGAATGCCTTCTGGTTCTACCCAGACGACCGCACCAGTGCGGTATTTTCTATGCAGCGTGGTATTCACTCGAATCCCACTATCAGGCTCGAAAAACCCCCGTAGCTGTAAAAAAGGAGCAGACGTTCCTAGGGCCTGTGCTTGATAGAAAAACGTTCGTTCATCTAACATCTCAAGCATCTTAGAAAGAAATGTTTGGAGGCAGTCTGAATTTGGAAAGTCCTGTCCCACCTGTCATGAGATACAGACACAACCTGCGTATTGGCCTTGTTCAATAACCCTGTCAGGTCCCGAATCGACTATGGTTGCATTGTTTATGAGTTTGCTACAAGAATAGCACTAAAGATGTAAGCCCCTATCTATCACTTTGGCCTCCCTTTGGCTATCGCCGCTTTCAGGACAAGCCGTAATGTGCGCCTATATGTAGAGGTCAATCAGTGATCTATTGATAAACAAAGGAAGTACACAGGGCTACATTGCCCTCTCAAAGTAACATACTTGACTGGACATCCAGACGACACTGTCAGCAAGAAGGCCTTCGAGCTTCTTAAAAAGCGACCTGCAATGGCCAGGCCATTTCTTGTGTCAGTGATCGCACTGTCACAAGGTTTCAGAATATCCTTTCCTGACTTTCAGATAACCACATTAGCAGACGTTGTTCCTGCATGCGATCTATGCCCTATCACTAAGAATTTGTATTTTATGTAGATTTACAAGAGCACAGCTCCCAGGAGATTATTGAGCCAGCACGTTTGGTACATACAAAGCAAATATATAGCTTCTGAGTTCTACACAGAGACCTCCAAGTTAACAGCTGCACTATCATGCGCTGCGCGTGGTCAAGAAAGTTTTACTTCAAAGGCTATGTGGAACCAAATTTGATTTTTATCACTGACAGACAAGGCTCTTTCATGGCTGTAGAAAATATAATTCAGGGAACCGTCGACAGGGTGATAGTTACCGATTCTCAAAGGATAGTGCAGGCTTTACTTCCCGGAAAGATACAAAGAAACCAGTTTTTAACCACCTCCTCAAGCTTCTGTGCTTAGCACACAAGCAAAAACTTCAAGTAACAATCTCTTTGGTCTCAGGTCACTGTGGCCTACCGGGAAGTAAGGAAGCAGAAAGTAATTCTATGGCTGCGGCTCTACGGACTGGCTTCGACCTTAAATTTTACGCGTGCAGAGACTACGTGACCATTGGCAGGAACTGTGGAATGGGCAGACGCCAATCAAAATGCACGTAATAAAATCCAATCTACATAAACTAATAATTGAGAAGCGAGAATGAATCACAGAGGTAACTCTTTGAAGACTCCGGATAAGGCGTACCCATGCATACCATTAAAAATCTAGATCAGCCACGCTGCCCACAATGTAGAGGCTGGTTGACAGTATCCCACGCGTTAATTCGATGAATACTACTAGAACAACAAACGATGCAGCACTTCACAGAGTTATGCATGCGGATGATACAGCATTATGTACTATTGTCTGTACCCGAGCAGCCAATGTTCTCTATTAGCCATGATTTAAGTATGACAGGTGTAGATATTTTAAAATACGTCTCTTATGATCCATGAATATAGCCATTGCGTCCCGTTTAAAACCGAAGATGCGGCCTTGCTACTCCAGAGAGAGTGCCATGGAGCACCTGTAGTAATTCATGCCACCCTGAGATTTGTTTTTACCTTGCCCTCTACACCAGTCTCAACAAGCTTGAGTTTTTTAATAACAGGTAATATCTTCATGATTTGCTTTAATATTTCACCATCATAGCACTGTCTCTGGTCTTTACGCTTTTGCTCGAAGAAAAAAGTTGACCACATCTTTCCGCGGGGGGGAAACCATGGGGTGATGCTACGCATCTGGGCGGTGCTTGTTACGATTGCGCCCAACATCGCGGTAGCAGACCTGTTAGTCTCCATTCAAATCATCGGTGATCATCGGATGTCATCGAAGCAGCGGTGGTGGAGCGACTGAGTGGAGCGGTGCAGTAATCACGTTTATATGTACCGCGCGTTAACAATGAGGAGAATGAGAGAGAGTAGCGCATGCGCATGTGTTAACCGAGTGCTAACGTCCGCTGACGCACAGCTGGCGTGGCGAGGGGAGCGAGCGCTAACGCAAGATGGCGCTATGGTGAGAGCGGCGTTACCCCGCAGCTGGCGTGGCGAGGAGAATGGGGGAGAGGCGTGCGAATGGAGGCTGGATGCATGCATGGAGGGACAAGGCGAGTTAAAGAGATGCGTCGCATCTAAAACCAATATTCAGCATTAGGTTGGGTGTTGAACGTCATATGTGCTAAGTATAACTCTTTTGCGTGCAGTGGTATGATCACACCTTCATTGCAAAGTTTGTTGCCGCGTCCCCACCATTTCCTGCGTGTTTTGGGGTCCTCCATTCCAGGGCATAACCTCATAGCTCCTCCCATGTGCGTCAAGAAGCAGAAAACCTGCTATGGCAGCTTTTTTCTCGCTCTTCCCGTGAAGTGAAGCGTCATGTGCGCAGTACCGAAGGGCCGGGGTGGCACTTTCGCGTTAATAGCGCTTCCTGCACCACGCTGAACACTACCGTGTTCGTGTGTATGTTTTTCCTTACTCCAGTACCATCCTGATTAATTCATTGATTGATTGAGTGATTGATTGATTGATTTATTTATTGATTGATTGATTGATTGATTGATTGATTGATTGATTGATTGATTGATTGATTGATTGATTGATTGATTGATTGATTGTAACGTTTAACGCGGCGACAAAACGCAGGCGATGATGTGCGCCTCAGTCGAGAGCTCCGGATTAATTGAGACCACTTGGGGATCTTTAACTTGCGCCGAAATCTCGTACACACGGGCGTTTTTGCTTTTCGCCTCCATCAGAAAAGCGGCCGCCAGGGCCGGGAATCAAACCCGCGACCTCGTGCTCAGCAGCACAACGCCTTAGCCACTGAACCACCGCGGCGTGTTACCACCCTAGTTGTTAAGGCGACTTGGATAGACCAAGATGACCACGACACGAAGGCGACGCCGACTTCCGCGTTGGCAGATCAACTGGTTACAGGACTGCGACACGGACACGTCGACTGATGCAGCGGAGTCTGACTGGCTCTCTGACCAAATACGCCGACAATAGCGATTCGTTGAACGGTTGTCGGGAATAAAGGAGAAGTGAAAACTGCGCCAGAACAACTTTTGTGGGGTATTAAAAGCGGATATGTTTTGTTAGTGTAGTAGGTGTGACGAATATATGAAATTCAATGAAGCTTATACAACTCGACGTAAGCACTTATTGCGATCCGAAGCTTACGATGGTTCGGGCGTTTGTTTTGAAGGCAGAAGTTTTAAACTGCATATTTGTGGGCTATCATCAAGGCTTCTTGTGTGGAAGCTCTGATAATAACAGAAGATAGGTTGCGGAAGGTTTACTAATTAGTCAGGAATCAACATCGACTGGAGGTTTTAGCGTAAAGCATAAAGTTATGGCTAGCACTATTATCACAAGGCGAAATCGCAGTTCAGCCAGACACACATTTGCGATCACTTTTCCGCGCAAAGCAGCGCTCTGGCTGGAAATTAGCTATGGTGGGGTCCTTATAGAACCTTACCGCGCAACTGGTTTTCAAGAAATGTTCAGTTAACCAGCAAGGACTTCTTGAAATCACGTAGAAAACATTGTTAGGAAAAAAAGGGTGAGTCTTAGTCTATTGTACTAGTTACTGCCGGGAACCTCCACTTTTGTGGGGCCACAGTTCAAGTCCTGGCTTAAAACCCCATCAGAGAATTGCTGTGACATTTGTTTCTCTGGCAGGTTGTTCAGTGGCATAGTTCGAAAATGGTATTCCCGAATCTAAACAAAACTTTTTTGTAGAACCGTGGGACTATTATATAAACCGTCAAAGCACTGTTTAAGTAATTGTCCCGTTTGGTTGAATATTAGGTTCGTGCCTTGTGTATATTAAAAGGTAACCGTACTTTCAGAGGAAGCAATACTCATGTGTGTATTTATAAAATTGGTAAGTCTTCATATAGAGTAATCATGGTTTCTTTCAGATGATCGTTGGATGTTTATGGCGCAAGGCCAACTGGGGCAAAGAGCGCCAAAACAATAGTCGATGATAGGGGTGAAACCTTAAACACTAAGTAAAATCAGCCAAAACAAAAGTAAAATCACAACACGACAATGAGCATGGCTGGTGTATAGGGCCAGATTTCATGATGCGTGATAGGAAATGAGGTTTAAAAACTTGACGTCGGACAAATACTCAAACACACGTTTCACGGAAACAATGGCATCATCACCTAGGAAAAACGATGGATGTAGGGGAATATGTTGTCTGTAGAGTTCTCTGAAGTGTTTGTGTCGTGTTGTGTGAAGTGCCTTGCATGTGATTAGTATGTGCACTACGGATAGGGCCTCTCCGCACCTGCTGCACTGGGGTCTAGAAGATCCCGTCAGCAGATACGAGTGCGTCGCATGGGTGTGCCCTATCCGCAGCCTACCCAAGGCGACTTCCGTGTGTCTGTTGCGTGAGTCAGATGTGTACCGTCCCAAGTGTGGCTTTATTACATGTAGTTTGTTGTCTGTCTGTTCATCCCAGTGTGTTTGCCATGTTCTACGCAAGTGTTGTCTTATGTGTGGCTTGAGGTCTGTATATGGTACGGTTGTTACGTCTACAGTGTTCCTGAGTGCAGCAGCAGCTGCCCTGTCGTCTGCCAACTCGTTTCCAGCGATCCCAGCGTGTCCTGGAACCCAGCAGAGGAGCAGCTGATGCTTCATTGCATACACATACATAATAGTGTTGTATACAACATTAACTATGTGGTTTTTGGAGGGCTTGTGCGATGCCAGTGCGTGAACAACACTCAAAGAATCTGTATAGATGATGGAATTGGGAATCTGGTTCTCAAGAATGTGTCGTACAACAAGTAAAATTCCATACGCTTCTGCTGAAACAATTGTTGTGTGCACGCTCATGGTTCTGGGTGCATTGAAATTTGGACCATGAGCAGCGCACGACACCATAGTGGAAGTTTTAGAAGCGTCACTATAAAATTCTGCACATGTGTATTTAAACTGCAAAGACAGAAAGTGCTGCAGTATTGCAGCTCGTGGTACACGATTTTTGTCAAGTCTCATAAAAGAAAGGTCGCACGACACAGGGCGAACTTGGCAAGGCGGTAAACTGTTAGAAAAGGATGACCTGTACACGTCTAAAAACGAAGCACTGAGATCCGAGGCTCGCTCTTTCACTCTAAGTGAAAAGGGCAGAGGAACGGATGGGCGATTTACAAAAAGAACAGATGTCGTTGTGTCGTTAAAGACAGGATAAAAAGGATGGTTATTCAGCGATGAAATTTTAAAAGCATAAAGTAAGTCCATGTACGTCCGTTGGTTCTCAAGGCTCCACTTATTACATTCGACATACAGACTCTCGACAGGGCTAGTGCGAAAAGCACCCGACGCAAGCCGTAGCCCCAAGTGTAGCACTGGGTCAAGCATTCGCAACGCTGTTTTAGTCGCCGACCCATATACCACACTGCCATAGTCTAAACGAGACCCAACCAAAGCAGTATAGAGCCGTAGTAGGAGTTCTTTGTCAGAACCATACGATTGGTGCGAGAGAACCTTAAGTATATTCATTGTTTTGAGACATTTCTTTTTAAGTTCCTTGATGTGGGGAATGAATGTGAGTTTGTGGTCATACACAACACCTAAGAACTTGTGCTCCTCGTTCACAGGAAGCGACACGCCATTCAGAGTAATGTCTGGGTCCGGATGGACCCCGCGCTTCCTGGAGAACACAACGCAGGAGCTTTTTACACGATTCGATTTAAAACCATTCTTGTCTGCCCAGCCGGCAAGTTTCTTTACACCAAGCTGGACTTGACGTTCGCAGATAGACATATTGCATGATTTATAGGATATCTCGACGTCATCTACATACATGGCAGTGCCTTACCAAGAGAGTTCATTTTTACTATGAAGAGAGTACAGCTCAACACACCACCTTGTGGCACGCCATTTTCTTGCACGTCAACCTTTGAGAGTGCACCACCGACTCTTACTCGAAACGTTCGGTCTGACAAGTAACTAACAAGAGCGTTCAACATGTTACCCCAAACACCGAATGACTTGAGGTCACTAAGGATCCCATAACGCCAAGCGGTGTCGTATGCCTTTTCAAGGTCGACAAAGACAGTTAAACAATACTGCTTATGCGCGAAGGCATCCTTGATGTACGAGTCAAGAGCTACCAGTTGATCGTTCGTCGATCGCCCCACCCTGAAGCCTGCCTGGCTGCTCCCGAGAAGACCGTTGTACTCAAGGAAGTACACGAGCCTGCGATTTACCATCTTCTCGAAGAGCTTGCACAGGCAGCTCGTCAGGGCCATAGGACGGTAACTTGAGGGGGACGACGGGTCCTTTCCCTCCTTCAGGAAAGCTACAACTATAGCCTCCTTCCAAGAGTTTGGAATGTGCCCCAAAAGCCATATCTTGTTATAGAGGTGTAAGAGTGTTAGAAGAGTGTCTGCGTGCAGGTGTTGTATCATTGTGTATGTGATGTTGTCTGGGCCTGGAGCTGAGGGTTTACACGTGCTCAAAGCAGCCCTCAGCTCATGCAGTGAAAACTCTGAGTTATAAGAAGATGTTGACCTATTGTTATCCAGTATAGGCTTCTTTTCGGCCGTTTGTTTGTGTTTCATGAAAGTGTTTGTGTAGTGTGCTGAACTGGACACGTGTTGGAAGTGTTGTGCGAGGGTGTCAGCCTGGTCTTCAAGTGAGTACCCAGTTGTGCTGACCCGAGGCAGGCTGTGTGTTTGTTGACCCTTGAGTTTGCGTAATCTTGTCCATACTTTCCGTGTGTCTGTGTAGGAGTTTATTGATGTTATGAATGTGCGCCAACTCTCTCGTTTTGCCTCACGACGCACACGTTTTCCTAATGCCTTGGCCCGTTTGAACAAGAGGAGGTTTCCCGACGTGGGGTACCGACGAAGGATACCCCACGCCTTGTTCTGGGCCTCTCGCGCCCGCCTACAGTCCTCATTCCACCACGGCCTCCGCTGGTTGCGCGGGGCACCAGAGGCGTGGGGAATGGACTTTTCGGAGGCGTCGAGGATGTGCGCCGTGAGGAGTTGTGCGGCTTCTTCTACGTGTAGGTGTCTTATAGTTGTGTAGTGTAGTTTCGATGTCTCTGTAAATGTGTTCCAGTTAGCTCGAGCTTCATTGAACCTATTATGGGAAGATGAACTGCTTGGGCCTTTACCTATATATGTAAGTGAGGTGGGGAAGTGGTCACTGCCATATGGGTCAGTTCCCACACCCCACTCGAGAAGAGGAAAGAGAACTGCGGAGCCAATAGCCAAGTCAAGACATGAGTATGTGTTGTGTCCTATGTTATGATATGTAGGCTGTTTATTGTTGAAAAGGCATGCTCCAGAGGATGTAAGAAACCTCTCTATCAGGCGACCCCGGGCATCCGTACGAGAAGAGCCCCAAAGAGAATTGTGAGCATTAAGGTCGCCTGTTAGAATGTATGGTTCGGACAGCTGGTCAACCAGCGCCTCGAAGTTAGAGCTCGAAAGTGCAAGATCAGGAGGAATATATATGGAGCATACCATTATCAACCTATTAAAAATTATTGTGCGTATTGCTACAGCCTCAAGGACAGTGTTCAGAGTGACAGGGTGGCAGGCTAAGGATTTCCGGGCAATTATGGCCACACCGCCAGAAGAGTGTGTGCAGCCATCCCTGTCCTTTCTGAAGACCATGTAACTATTCAAGAAATTTGTGTGCTTGGAATTCAAATGTGTTTCCTGAACACACATTACACTTGGCTAATTAGCATGCAGTATTTCGTATACATCGTCAAGATTTTTAAGAAGGCCTCTACAGTTCCATTGAATTATGTTTTCTCTTCCCATTATTTAGTGTGAGAGCTACTGGAGTGTGTGTGTTTATGTGTCGTCTTTCGGGGCTGTGACTCTCGCCTTTTTTGGCTTGTCGGGAGGCTTTGGCGTCGGGACGCGTTCCTTGCGGTGCACCGCCGGCAAGAACGCCCCGACATCCATCTCGTCGTCGGATGTCCGAAGGGTGCCCGACGGACCGGCCCCCCCGGAATTGGCCCCCCCTCGGGAGCCCTTCGTTTGAGCCGCCACCGCCGAGGGCGTCCGGGGCGCCAGAGGTGGCACGGGCGGTGCGGTGGCGGTGGGAGCCGGTGCGGGTCTCGTGGTGTCCATCACCTCGGTACCCTCCAACGCACTGGCGGATGGGGAGACAGAGGCGGGAGCGGCACCGGTCCCGACGGAAGGTGTTGCCACCACAACCACTGCTGCCTCAGCAAGCGGCGTGGTGGTGGGTTTGGCTGCCAGAGGCAACCCAGGGGGGGTGGGGAAGGGACCAGGTCAGACTCGCTGAACTGGGTCCCTGTGGAAACCAGACGCCGCCCCGCCCCCCGGCGAGCTGCGTCGGCGTACCTCTCCAGGGGAAAAGAGGCGAACCTCTTTCGCGCCTCGGAGAAGGTGATGTTTTCTGTTACCTTTATGTTAATGATTTTTTTCTCTAGTTGAAACTTTTCACAAGCGCGAGAGTATGCTGCATGTGGACCCTGGCAATTCGGGCAGGTAAGGTTGGTTGCAGTGCAGTTGTCAGAAAGATGATCATGCTGGCCACATTTGGCACATGTTGTTCTGCCACGACAGGAGTTGGTACCATGCCCGAACCTCTGGCACTTGAAACAGCGCCGCGGGTTCGGGATGTATGGCCGGACAGAACAACGGATGAAACCTGCGCTGACATGCTCGGGCAGTGTGCAGCAGTCGAAAGTGAGAATTAGATGTTTGGTGGGTATTTCTTTGTTATGTCTCCTAATGACAATGCGCCTTACTGCTGTCACGCCTTGATCTTTTAGGCCCTCGAGCAGATCGGTCTCTGTCTCGGTTAGGAGGTCTGGCTCAGATATCACACCCTGGGAGCTGTTGAGGCTGCGGTGGGGTGTGACTCTGATATCCAGGTCTGCCATGCGGGTTTGGCTCATGAGAGTTGTGGCTTGCTTCTGTGAGTTAACCTCAACTAGGACCTCGCCAGTTCTTAGGTTTTTAGCATTGTATGTCTTGTCAAGGATAGATTCAAGAAACTTGGATACAAGGAATACAGATTGTGAGGAAAGAGGCTTGGATTTGTCAACCGATTCAACTATAAAAAAACGTGGGTAGTTATCAGGTTTTGGTGAGTTGATGGCAGGAAGAGGTGGAAAGGATTCTTCGGTGCGGACCCTTTTCAGGGTCCGATCATGTTTGGAGGGGTTTTTTGATTTACTATATGGCATAGGAAAAAGCAGGGGACGGGGGTACTTTCTTCACTCGGTTTACCCTGTTGCCGAGAGAGGTCCCGGAGCTCCCTGCCTGGTAAACAGACAGGGAGCCCATCCGCCGGAGCTTGACTTGGGCTCCGACGGCCACCGTTCGTGGTTTCTAACCCTCCACCTATAAACACATCGCCACGGTTGGGTCCAGCTTATGTTTGGGTGCTCGGGGTCAGCGGTATCGCCAGTACCGTCACCATGATTGCTCAAGGTGCCCCGTGCGGGGCATGGTTTCTTTCCATCCGCTTAAAGTAGCCATGAGGACAAAGCACAAGTTAGGTTTCTTCAAGCGAATTCCTCGTCACAATTGTGCTGACATCACTTTTATTAAATTCTGCGCCTAAATAAGCTATATAATTAGGAAAAAAGGGCATGGCCATGCGACCCACCAGCTCATTTCCCGCAACAGAACCTAGGATGTCATACCACCCTGCTCTGCGATGTGAGGAGGCCGGCAAAAGCAAACACAAATTAGGCCGACCTTATAAGCTTGCCGAACGAGCTATTTGCACCTAAATGTAATGCATATCCATTTTTACAGCAGTAAGAATTGTGCGGAAAACAGCAAAAGTTACGAAAATAGTGGTAAACAGAGAAGTACCGATGATCAGTGCTGTTGGTACTGTGCGCAGTGCGCTTGTTTTAGCTGAAAAGCAGTCCGGCGCTTCGGAGTTGTCTTACACGACGCTGGCCGATTGGCGTACGCGACTTTGCCTTTCGTACCCAAGCATACCCTGCATACCCCAGCATGCCCCAAGTTTTACCAAGCGATTACTTCCTACCGCAACAAAAACAAGCCATGTGTATATACGGAAAAAACAAAGCAACGGCGGACGGCTGTGTATGCTAGCCCCATCTGGGAGTTTGGACTGTACCAAGGCTGCAGAGTCGAATGGCGCAGTGGAGGTTTGTGTACGCGCCGTTGTGACTTCATTGCAGACGTCACCAAAACACACGATTTGGCGGCAGAATCAATATTTTAACCTGAAGTTATTATTTGTTTCAGTGAATTCGGCATGATTTACTGCCGCGCAAGCGCAGGGGACGCTGTAAAACACTAAACTTTTCGAGTAAAAAAACTTGTATTTTGTTTTACGATGCCCGAACGATCTTTTACGATGCCCGGGGCACGAGAGCACCTGAGCGCCTGTTGTGTCCCGCGCAACCAGAGGAGGCCGTGGGGGAATGAGAACTGTCGGCGGGCGCGAGAGGCCCAGAACAAGGCGTGGGTATCCTTCGTCGGTGCCCCACGTCGAGTAACCTACTCTTGTTCAAACGGGCTAAGGCGTTTGAAAAACGTGTGCGCCGTGGGGCAAAACGAGAGAGTTGGCACTCCTTCTTGACATCCATAAACTCGTACACAGACACACACAAAGTCTGCACACACATACGTAAGCTCAAAGGACATCAAACACACAGCCTGCCCCTGCTTAGCCCAAAGGGGACACACTCGAGGACCAGGCCAACACACTTGCACAACACTTCGAACACGTATCCAGTTCAGCACACTACACAAACACTTTCATGAAAAACAAAACATCTTTGGAAAAGAAGTCACTGCGTGATAGCAACAACTCGCACAATTCTTACAATTCTCCGTTTTCAATTCATGAGCTGAAGGCAGCCGTGACATGTAAGCCTTCAGCTCCAGGTGCAGAAAAAATCACATACACCATGATACAACACCTACACTAGGACAACCTTGAAACGCTACTACATCTATAAAATAACATATGGCTTTCGGGGCACATTCCTCGCTCTTGGAGAGAGGCCTAAGCAGTGGCTTTCCTGAAGAAAGAGAAGGGCCCTTCCTCTCCCGCTAGCTATCGGCCCATCGCCCTTACAAGCTGCCTGTGCAAGCTCCTCGAGAAGATGATAAACAGGAGACTTTTGTACTTTGGTGAGTACAACGGTCTTCTAGAGGGCTGCCAGGCAGGCTTCAGGGCGGGGCGATCTACAGATGACCAACTTGTAGCCCTTGAATGATACATAAAGGACGCCTTTATTCACAAACAGTTTTGCACAACGGTGTTTTTTGACCTTGAGAAGGCCTATGACACCGCCTGGCGCTATGGGATCCTCAGTGACCTGAAGTCTTCCCGTGTTTCAGGCCATATGCTCAACACCCTTGCTAGTTATATGTCCGAAAGAACGTTTAGCGTGAGAGTAGGTGGCGCACTCTCAAGAGTTCATGTGCAAGGAAACGGCGTTCCGCAAGGTGGAGTTCTATGCTGCAACCTGTTCATAGTTAAGATAAACTCCCTTGGGAAGGCATTGCCACCTACAATTTCTTATTCAATGTATGTAGACGACATCCAGGTATCTTTTAAATCAGGCAATATATCCATCTGTGAGCGTCGGGAAGGCATTCCCACCTACAATTTTTTATTCAATGTATGTAGACGACGTCCAGGTATCTTTTAAATCAGGCAATATATCCATCTGTGAGCGTCAAGTCCAGCTCGCTGTCAAAAAACTTGCCAGCTGGGCAGACAAGAACGGTTTTAAACTTAACCAAGAAAAAAGCACCTATGTTGTCTTCTCCAGGATGCGTGGGATCAATCAGGACCCAGACATTGCCCTTAATGGCGTTGCGTTTCCTGTGAGGAAGGAACACAGGTTTTTAGGAGTGATGTTGGATGAAAAACCTACGTTCATTCCTCGCATTAAGCAATTGAAACATATATGTCTAAAGGCTCTCAACATTCCATAAATCTTGTCACACCAGTCCTATGGAACCGACAAGTAACTCCTCCTACGTATTTTTACAAGCCTAGTGGGGTCCCGATTGAACTATGGAAGCGTGATTTATGAGTCTGCAACAAAAACGGCACCGAAAATGGTCGACCCAGTGCTGCATCTGAGGCTTCGCCTTGCATGTGGTGCTTTTAGCACTAGCCCAGTCGATAGCCTCTATGCCGAGTTTGATAAATGGTCCCTATATCACCAGAGGTTTTACATGGATTTGTTGTATGCCTCAAAAATTATGGCCCTGACTAACCGCCCTTTCAATTCCCCCCTAATAATACATCCTCACAACAACTGTTTTTAAATCGTCCATCTATCTTTCTGCCTTTTTCACTTAGGGTAAGAGAGGAAGCTTCTGAGCATGAGGTACCCTTTTCAGACATTCACAAGACACCCATCACTGATTTTATACCACCACGCGATCTGCGCCCTGTGACCTGTCTTTTACGCATCTTGATAAAAACAGGGCACCAATAATTGGGATTCAGCATTATTTCATGTATCTGCAGGATAAATAAAGGGCTGCAGAATTTTTCACTGATGCTTCCAAAACGTTCTCAGCGGTGTCTTGTGCTGCTCATGGACCCAAGTTTGAAGCAGGTAGAACCATGAATGCAAAGACAAGTATTTTTTTCGGCAGAAGCGTATGGCATCTTTCTGGCTGTAAATCACATAGTTGAACATAATATTCCTAAATTTGTCATTTACACAGATTCGCTGAGTGCCGTCCGTGCGTTATCATCTGGATAGTCATCAAAAAACAATGTAATTAACATTGTCTTGAAATCAATTATGCTGGCGTATTCTTCAAACCTTGAGGTGACTGTGTGTTGGGTGCCAGGCCACTCTGCATCGGCAGAAACACACTGGCGGATGAAATGGCCGCCAATGCTGCGCTCCAAAGCACAGTAAACATAACAACACTACCTTACACACACCTAAAGCCACACATAAGACAGCAACTCCGTAAAACTCGGCAAGCAGACTGGAGCGAACAGACAGACAACAAACTACATGTAATAAAGCTGACTTGGGACAATGCTCTACTGACTCACACAACAGGCACATTGAAGTTACCTTCGCTTGACTACGGATAGGCCATAAACATGTAACGCACTCGCACCTGCTAACGGGATCTCCAAGACCCCTATGTGGCATGTGTGGGGAGGGCCTATCTGTGGTCCACATACTCATACAATGCAAGGAACTTGACACAACATGACACAAACACGTGAGAGAACTCTACAGACAACATATTCCCCTACACTCATCGTTGTTTCTGGGTGACGATGCCATGGTTTCTGTGAAACGCGTGTTTAAGTATTTGTCAGACGTTAGGTTTCTACACCTCATTTCCTATCATGCATAATCAAATCTGGCCCTATACACCAGCCATCACCATTATCTTTAATTGATTTTACTATTTCCGGTTTTACTATACCTACCTTTTGTGGTAATCACTTCTCTTCATTAAATAACTCCTTCTCTGGCGCTCTTTGCCCTGGCTGGCCTTGCGCCATTAAACACCAACCATCATCAAAATCAACTTGTATTTTGTCTTCATGGCTCTTTTAAACAAAACAGAAGGAGTGGTTAGGGGGGGATATATGGTCGCTGTGTCAACCAAACGTGCGACACACCACAATTTCTATCACTGAGCATTAAAAGGAATGTACAGCCTTCATAGAGAGAAAAAAAGCATCCAAGCATTCTGGGGAAAAACCGAGGTTAGAATATTTGTTCTGTGCGATCATTTGCACAGCCTAACAAAGAGGCAGGCGCGCACACCGCAGACACACAATTTTCCAAGACCGCTCGTATTATGGCTTATGTTGTACTTCTCTATTATTTGATAAAAGCAGGGTCGCTTAGCGTTTGCCAGAAAGTTAAGGGAGGGAGAATAGAATTCAGGACACATTCTAAAAAAGTCCCGGTGATGTGCTGTGGAACCCTTTAGGTGATTTTTTGTTAGGGTTAGAAATGTGTATTATAGTTTGAAATACTGCAATGGAAGACTACTACCACCCTGTCCCCACAACACGACAAAGCTCGACATGGGCGGCAGCGAGCGGTGAATAAAGCAATATATAAGGCGACGTCGGTTTGTAACCCATCTACTTGCTCACTCTAACCAATTTCGAGGCGATTCTTTAGTCATTCGCTCTTTTATACCAGATTCCCATATGTACCAAGACATCTCGTCACCGTGAACGCGCGGTGGCAGGGCGGTTCTCTTTGCCATGCTCTTTCGCCGGTGTGTGGAACGCAAAATGTACGCCGTAATCCTTTCGGCAGGTTTTTCAGCAGTGTGCGGATTGAAGGATTCGTAAGATGAATGATAAATGCGAAGCAAGCGGAACGCAGAAACTCACAATTATCCATCCTACAGCGATGCTGCTGCGCAGAATGTCGCTGCAGAAGACGTCCGCAACCGGATGTTCATTAACAAGTCACCGAAAAGCGAGGCGTCATGGACAGTGAGGCTCGAGTGAGGGGAAGAAATGCAAGAACTGAGGGAAAATCGCTGCGCGGGTGAAAATGCAATGTTTAAAATTGCAATACTCTCACTAGTACTGATCCCTTTCTAAGAACGTTTTAGGAGGAGGCAATTACTACAACGTTGATTTATCCTAAAATGTGAACACCCATGTATCTGCAAATCCTCTTTACGGGCTCCTTTTAGAATGTATTTTAGATGCGCACGGCGAAACAATCTCTTATTCGGTTCCACAATGGTCAGGGCACCTTCATTCGGGCGTGGCCTGCACGTTTACAGCAGACGTACGGCTCCTTAGGTTCGGATGATGGTGGCGAATATTTTCAGCGCCTCGCTTTTGCATTGAGTCCGGTCGGCCAAGAAGTTTCCGTAATTTTTGCACGAATTGTTATGCACCTTCTCAACATAACGCATGCAGAAAAGCTTCTTTGTCTCCCACCTATTGAAACTCCGTACTCGCTCTACCTGCTCCAGCCACACTTCTAGGCCTTTTTCTTCGGGAGATTGCAAAAACAGTGGAGGCATTCGGGGGCTGCTGCAGAATCACAAAGGGAGTGAGCATGGGGCCTGTCACGATGTCATCCCTTTTCACTTTTTCCTGTATTAGTCCAAAATCGTGACGCAAGCGTTGCTGTAGGCGTCTGAGAAGGGTTCGGAATCGTGGGCGACTTTATTATTGTTTATGCCAAAAGATGACGCAAGTTTCTTCAAGGACCTAGATTTATTTGCGTGAACCCATGCTCCGCTCATAGGTCAAAGAATAAGGCCCAGAACACTGGTCATCCAAGTAGATAATTCAACTAGACACAGGGCGATGGATCCTTAATATCAAATAGTATATTCTAGTGGAGAAATTTTAGCCAATAATTATGCCAGTACAGCGGATAAGATTCGATTAGGTGATTGCAATTAATTACCATTCTCGACACGTTATGTCCCAACCAAAAAAGTGGCTCCAATCCGCGCTGGGAAGGTGGTTGAAAAGCAAAGCTTTAAATGACACCCACAACAATTTAGCATGCAATTCACTTGAATCCCCGTGAATTAACACACATGGCTCAACAAAGAGTGAAACCATAGATTCTGCCAGTCATTGCCTGGAATTCGTGGGGGTAGCGTCGAGAACGCAAAAGCGTCGGCCATGGCTGGGCTACAGCGGCGGCGTCCGCTGCTCTAGCCCGGCCGTGGCCGGCGCTTTTGGCAGAAACAAAAAGGAGAGAACCATCTTTCGAAGAGTCAGGCAGCGAAACCTAGCCATCCCGATGTACTAGCTCAGGGCTACACGAACGCGCGACACAGACGCAGACATCGAAACAATTCGGCATGTGAGCTGAGTGATTGCCATTTATGTCGATTAAAACTAGTTAATTTAGAAGTTTGAGAATTGCACGAAAGGTGAAGGAAGTTTTATTATCGCTATTTATCAGAACCAGTTACTCATCTCGCTCTTTCTAATACCTCTTAACCCCGCACGGGGCACCTTGAGCAATCTTGGTGACGGTACTGGCGATACCGCGGACCCCGAGCCCCCATACTCACGCTGTATCCTACCGTGGCTAGGAGTTTTAAGGTGAAGGGTAGAAACCACAAACGGTGGCTGTCAGAGCCGTGGTCAAGCTCCGGCGGATGGGCTTCCTGTCTGTTTACCAGGCAGGGAGCTCCGGGACCTCTCTCGGCATCAGGGTAAACCGAGCGAAGGAAGTACCCCCGTTCCCTGGTTTTTTTCCATGCTGCATGGTTCTTTCAAAATTTTCTAAACCCACTGATCGGCCCCCCAAAAGGGGCCGCACCGAAGCGAACTTTCCCCCATTGCCTGCCCTATCATTCCAAATACCTGACAACTTTCCCCGGTTCTTGATCATTGCATCCGAAGACAATACAAAGCCAGTGACATCTACATCCGTTTTCTTAATAGCTAAGTGCATTGAACGTGTTGTGGGAAAACACTACAAAGCCAAGAAACTGACCTCTGGAGAGATCCTTGTAGAAGTAAACAACCCGGCACAATCAAAAAAGCTTCTTGAACAAACCCTCATTGGCGACCTGAAAGTCAAAGTCACTCCCCACCGAACGCTAAATACATCCCAAGGTGTGATATCCGAATCTGATCTCTGCAATGAAACTGACTCTGACATCCTCGAGGGCCTGCGTGACCAGGGCGTCATTGCAGTAAGGAGGATCACTATGCGTCGAGAAAATCAGGAAATCAAAACCAAACATGTTGTCCTCACCTTTGACCGCAGTACCTTACCCGAATTTGTGAATGCAGGCTTTCTTCGATGTACCGTCCGACCATATATCCCCAACCCGCGTCGGTGCTTTAAGTGCCAACGTTATGGGCACAGTACTAACAACTGCCGTGGGCGTTTAACGTGTGCAAAGTGCTCAGAGCACGACCACGCCAAAGAGAATTGCAACAGCACTTTGATTAAGTGTCCGAACTGCAGTGGGCCGCACACAGCTTACTCAAGGACGTGTGAAACATTCAAACTTGAGAAGAAAATACTCAATCTTAAAGTCAGCGAGAACATCTCTTACTTAGAAGCGCGGAAAGGCTCAGCGCCTTTGCTTCTGCGAAGTATGCCGACGCAGCTCGCCGGGGGGCGGAGCGGCGTCTTGTCACTGCGGCCACCCAGTACTGCGAAGCAGACTTGGTGCCGCCCCAGCCCCCCAAGGTGCTGCCTAAGGCAGCCCAACCAGCTGACGCAACACCTGTGGCACCCGCAAGTGTTGCGTCGGCCACGAACGCCAGGAGTTACGGCTCTGCCGTTGGTCCCCTTCTTCCGGCTACCAGACCTCAGGTGGCCATGGATGTAGATGTGGCGGGTCCTTCGACCGCCTCTGCGTCCAACACGCAACAAACGATGGTGGGAGGAAATCCTTCCACCACTTCGAACATATTCCGTGTCCGAGGCCGCAAGGACTCCATCTCGTCGCTGTCTCAGCACTCAGACGAGGACATGGACATGACACCGTCTCGGCCAGCACCAAAGGCGGTGAAAGAACAGCGCTCCATGGCGGGGCGGGGAAAAAAGCCAGCAGCCTCCCGTGTCACTGGCCCAAATCATACCTGAGTGTGGTAGGTGATACATCCATCCCTAGTCTTCACCAGCCAAAATCTTCTTTAAACATTTATGGTATCACAAATAGTTACGCAGTGGAACTGTAGAGGATTAATTAAAAACCTAGATGATATATATGAAATCCTACACAAAACTCAAACAACTGTCCTGTGTTTACAAGAGACTCACTTGAACTCTAAGCATACCAACTTCCTAAACCAATACTCAGTATTTAGAAAAGACAGAGACAGCTGCTCGCACTGCTCTGGTGGTGTGGCAATAGTTATACAAAAAGCTGTCCCTTGTCAATCTATCCATTTGCGCACCGGCCTAGAAGCGGTTGCTGTTCGGGCAATTATATTCAATAAGTTAACAACAATTTGCTCACTGTACATTCCCCCTGAATATCGTCTGTCCAGTTACAAATTTGAGCCCCTTATAGATCAACTGCCAGAACCGTTTTTACTAGTTGGTGACCTTAATGCGCACAGCCCACTATGGGGATCGGAACGCACAGATTCCCGGGGCCGGTTGATAGAAAACTTTCTCTTGTCATCCGGAGCTTGTCTCTTTAACAAAAAGCAGCCGACATACTACAATATAGCACACCACACATATTCACACATTGATCTTGCTATAGGCTCCCCCGTTCTTTTTCCATCCATCGAATGGGAAGTGGGTACGAATCTCTACGGGAGCGACCACTTCCCAGTCACCCTAAGATATTTAGAAAAATGCCCCTACAGTTACACTTCACATGAAAAGTTTAAAGAAGCTGGTGCCGACTGGGCAACGTTTAAAGAGATGTCGAAACTTACTTACACATCAATAACACACTTAGGTATTGATGAAGCGTGCTTCTTTATCACAGCACATATACTTGATGCTGCTAGCGTTTCTATTCCCCAGACCTCCGATACCACACGTAATCTTCAGAGGCCCTGGTGGAATGACGATTGCAAGAAGGCCAGAAATGCTCAGAATAAGGCCTGGGGGGTCCTCCGCAGGTATCCTACTACAGAAAACCTAATTTCCTTCAAGCGCGCAAAAGCCATGGGACGGCGAATCCGACGTCAGGCAAAAACAGATAGTTGGAGGTCTTTTCTATCATCAATAAATTCCTATACAGATGCGCGCAAAGTTTGGAACAGGATACGGAAACTGCAGGGGCAGAAAACATATGTCACACCTCTTGTCAGCACCACTGGCGATACACTTGAAGACCAAGCAAACACCCTGGGACAGCACTTTGAACATATTTCCAGCTCCTCCCACTACACTGAGACATTCCTGCGATACAAAGAATCTATTGAAAGAAAGCGTATTCGTGACCACAAGAAATCTAATGATGGGTATAACTCTCCTTTTTCGCTGCAGGAACTTATGGTAGCCCTCAACACATGCCGTGCTTCGGCGCCAGGAGCTGATAAAATAACATACACAATGATTCAGCACCTGCACATAGATACCCTCAATACTCTTCTCTTCTTGTACAACAAGATATGGTGTGCTGGGTACTTTCCTCATGCTTGGAAAGAGGCAATTGTGTTGGCTATATTGAAAGAGGGGAAAGATGCCTCTTCTGTGACAAGCTATCGCCCTATTGCTTTGACAAGCTGCTTGAGCAAGCTCTTTGAAAAGATGATCAATAGACGGCTTATCTATTTCTTGGAATATCATGGTGTCCTTGATAGCTGCCAGGCAGGCTTTCGCTTGGGCAGGTCAACAACTGACAATCTTATAGCTGTTGAATCTTATGTTAAAGAAGCTTTTGCCCATAAGCAGCACTGTATATCTGTATTTTTTGACATCGAAAAGGCCTATGACACCACTTGGCGGTATGGCATCCTGCATGACCTTAAATCTTTCGGCATTTGTGGAAACATGTTGAACACACTGGAAAGCTACTTATCAGATAGAACATTCCGGGTACGAGTTGGTGCAGCATTATCCAGGACGTATACACAAGAAAATGGCGTTCCCCAGGGTGGAGTACTTAGCTGCACACTTTTCATTGTAAAAATGAATACGTTAGGGAGAGCACTGCCACCCACCATTTTTTATTCAATCTATGTAGACGATGTTCACATCAGCTTCAGGTCATGCAACTCCTCTATCTGTGAACGGCAGATGCAAGTTGCTGTGAACAGACTAGCCAAGTGGGCAGACAAAAATGGTTTTATCCTAAATCCGCAGAAAAGCACTTGTGTTCTCTTTTCCAGGAAGCGTGGGATCCATCTGCAACCAACCATACAACTTAAGGGAGTTGACATACCCGTAAAAAGAGAACACAAGTTTCTTGGAGTAGTTTTAGATGATAAACTTACGTTCATCCCACATATTAAACAACTTAAAATGAAATGCATGAAGACTATGAACATCTTAAAAGTCCTTTCCCGCCAGTCATACGGTGCAGATACAACATGCCTTTTACGTGTTTTTAACAGTCTTGTCAGGTCCCGTATAGACTATGGAAGTGTAGTGTATGGGTCTGCTTCAAAAACAGCTCTAAAAATGCTGGACGCAGTGCTGCACTTGGGGCTCCGCCTGGCGTCCGGGGCTTTCCGGACGAGTCCTATTGAAAGCCTCTATGCAGAAACGGATCAGTGGTGCTTAGAGCACCAGCGTACATACATGGCACTTTTGTACTGCGTAAGGGCAACATCCTTAAATAGTCATCCGCTAAATGCTATTCTTGAAAACAAAGCGTCCGAAAGGCTGTTTTTGAGCCGTCCGTCGCTTCCTCTGCCTTTCTCTATCCGAGTGAAGGTGGATGCGGAGGAACTTGGGGTTATTTTATCAGAATCTTACAAAGCTGACTTCGTTGAGTTCATGCCGCCTTGGCAACTGCGCCCTGTCACCTGTGACATGTCGTTCAAGGAAATTTACAAAAAACATTCACCCGCACAACTCATCCGACAACACTTCCTGCACTTGCAAAACAAATTCCCGTACACTGCCTTTTACACAGATGCCTCCAAAACTGCCACTGCTGTGGCATGTGCTGCACACGGTCCCAACTTTGCCAGCACAAGGACACTAAACAGAAACACAAGTATATTTACGGCTGAGGCACATGCTATATTAATTACGCTAGAACACATAATACAAAGACACAACAATCCATTATATACACAGACTCATTGAGTGTTGTGACAGCACTGCATTATGGAAAACCAAGTAGGAACATTGTGCTCAACAGGTTAGTTAAAGAGATAATGGCAGCCTACGCTTTAAAACAGGTCATAGTCGTGTGTTGGGTGCCTGGACACAGTGGCATTCCTGGTAATGAACTCGCAGACCAGAGCGCCGCTGCGGCAGCACTTCGCTGCAGCGTCGACGTTCAGCAGCTTCCCTATCTTGACTGGAAACCATTCATTCGAAAGGCAATCCGACAACGCTGGCAGCAACACTGGGACACTCAGACAGATAACAAACTCCACACTATAAAACCCCAATTAGGCAGCTACTACACAGAAAAACACAACAGAACAACGGAAGTATACATGTGCAGATTACGAATAGGTCATACATACGCTACTCACTCGCACCTTCTGCAGGGCAAACCACCACCACAATGCGACAGGTGCGGACATCGCCTATCCGTCAGCCATGTCTTAGTTGAGTGTGGGTACTTCCACAAGGCAAGGAAAAAGCACTTCCGGGAACTCTACACTCACATGATTCCTCTTCATCCCTCGATATTTTTAGCTGATCAACCCTTAATTCCAAGTAAACGCCTTTTTGCTTACCTGGGAGACATTGGCTTTTTAAACCGCATATCATACCATGTGTAACCTCGGGGCCCCTCAGAGTTGGAGGACGCTATGAGTGTCTATTTATTTTTTACATTCTTACCCTGCCATTCCCATTTCCCCAATTTTATTGCTGTTTTAAATGAGGGGCTGTATACACCCCCCACACTAACCTCTCTTAAAATCGTCACATTTACAGCACCATTTTATTAAAACATCATTCAAAATGATCAACCATTGCATTGGCGCTCTTTGGCCATCGTTGCCCTTGCGCCATAAAACAAACAGATACTACTACTACTAATACCTCTTAAACCACAACCGAATTCGTATTCACCAATTTTTAAACGGAGTCCCATTCTTCGCAAGCAGTGCGCAAAAGGTAGTGTTTCTCCAGCGGCCAGATATCTGCATGCCGTCTCTACAGTTTGTTTTCCCGTCCAGAAACCAACCCTTAACACATCATTTCCGCACGAACGCTGTATTTCGTCGGTTCCGGGTTACCAAGGAGGGGCTGTCAAGCCGTGTGAAAGAAGCGTGCAGAGTACGCGAAGCTGCACCAAAACACGCGAAAACAACCGTTGTTAAAGCAGACGGCCAATCCGTACCCAGCTTGCCGGCTCACCCACCACGTTAGGAGTGTATTGTCCCACACGCGGCGAAAGAACCGTCGTATTGTAGAGGTAGAAAGCTTTGCTGTAAAAAACACAGTGTGTTATTGCTAAGCTGAATACGCCCTCAAACACAACATGTGACCTTCCAATATGCTGACGTTACTCCAGTCAGTCTTGTTCCAACGACGCGTTGAGCTTACTTAAGTTTTTTTACGGTGGTTAGTAACTCTCACAGTTTACAAGCTTCATAATAATTGAGACTGCAATCTATGTGACGCTTTTCTGTTTGAATACGAGCATGTCCTACTTTTTATTACTTTTAAAACGCTTCAGATTGCCTTCCTGGTGAAGTTTATTGTGCTTCCCCCCTTATTGTTTTTTGTATCAGTCCTCTGCCGCCCATAGGAGCTTTCTACGATTACTCATTTGGGGATGCCTAGCACATGATTGTCAGAAAAAGTGACTCATCACCTGATATTCCTGAAATTAGTATCGGCCCCACATCCTCCAGAAGATAGTTATGTTCACACATCTCTACTGTTGCATTGCTTTTGAGGAAAGGTGTGCTTTCTGCATGTGATTCTAAAATACATTCTGTCTTACCCATATTACTGCGAAGTTTAAGTCCCTTCCCTTAATAAGAGCCGAAATGATAAGTCCCCAGACCTGCATACCGGAATAGTAACTCCCCAGTTCCAACTCCGGCGTAGCCTCATTTCTCCGTCCCGCTTCTCCACAACTCCTCACCACTGCAGAGGCGTCTTACACAAAACTTGTTCCCTCATCTACCACTGATGCCTTCGGAACTTGTGCAATGGGCCGATAATAATGCTACAACCAGTCACAGCAGTTTCAATTTAACTAGCTATAAAATTGGCACTTTTTGTGTGGTCGGAGGAAGAGGAGCAGCAATTGAAGAAGAGTCTGCGTGTAGTAAAGAGCGATTGAGCATGAGCCCAAAAAACATCCGGTGCCGCAGAACATGCAGCTGCCTGCGTTGCTGTCTAAAGTTCATACTTATGGAGTAGCTGCGAATCTATCCCGGCTGAAGAGTGACCTGCCTAGATGGAACGCCCAGGGGAGGAAGGTATTTTTCAGCGTTAAAGACTAAGTGTGATGCCAGAGTACAAGCGTGGTGGCTTTTAAGTGCGCGCACGTTGGTCGCGGGATATAGGGTGGGGCTCTCCCGCGCCTAAGCTTCATGGCGTGACCAATGCTACCTATGCTCTGCTAGTGTGCTGCCACAAGTGAAGTCACATGCTGCCACAAGTCCTAGGGCTCATTGCGCCCTGCCGGCTGTTTTCTGTACTACAGCGACTTGGTTTGGTGTTTTCCGCCAGCATTTAGGCATATGCGACTCCAGCGGCATGAGGGCAGCCCCATGTTTGTCCGCTAGAATAAAGCTCGAGGGCTTCTAAGCATCACTTAGCACGCAAGTTTTGCTCATTTCTAATTGCATATATATCTGTGGTTTCTTGAAAACTGTAGGAATCGCCCAGCTTTCCTTGTCTTCCTTTTTCACAGATATTAAGCCGGTAAAATGTTTTTACATTTATTTTATGGCACGGCTTTCTACGTACTATTCCTCCATCGTTTTTTCAAGTCTTCTTCCCTACCGCCCAACAGGTGACGTAATCGTCAATTTTGTACTGGCTACAAAAGCGCCTGCGAACTTGTATTCTTCCCTTCCCGCAATCAGACCCTCCAAATCAGCCTGTAGGAATGTTAGAAATATTTTTGTTGCGATAACGATTTTTTTGCAAACATCTTCCTAGTAGGGAAGTTCTCACTGCATATAAAGGCTCATCTTTTCTGTACATTCCTTCTGTATGTCCTCTAGGATCATGTACAGCTCTCCTCTTTCTCCTCTCATTTCTTAAAGATCCGTAGGTATTTGTACTGAAACAAAAGCTTTAGTGAAGGCGATGGCGTTTTCGTGCTACTGGAACAAAAACATTTGTTCGTTCTTTATATCTGTCTGTGTACTCCTCGATTTAGTCATACGGCGAAAGTTGCAACCATCCTTGAGTGAGACGATTGGAAAAATGTTTTCAAATCATTGTATATCCTTACTTCTTGTTAGCCAAATACCAAACAATGGGCAACAGGTGAGTCTTACATTACCATCAAACGAAGTACTCGTGAGGATGGTAGCCCCGGTTGAGCTATCGGCGCTCACACGCGAGCTTAACCAATTTCTGCAGCCCTTTAAAAACCTATTTGACGTATTGGCAGGCATTGTGTGCCCAAGAATTGCGGTAAAACCAGAGATGTTACACATCTATTCGAAGACCCTATTGAGCGTGTTTGCCCCAGTAAGCGCTGCATCACTTAGGGAAACGTCCGGAAAATGCCGATCAAAAAAGTAATCAATTCCGCATTTGGTGCATCGATTCGGCGACAATTCTACTACAAAACGCGGAAGTTGGCGCTTGGGCGTATATTAATCGCACTTGAATAAAGCCACAAAAAAATGTTCTCCTGTTTCTCGGATTGATCAAGCCTAGCCTGCCCCCACGGTGCCTGGTGTCGTCATGAATTGATCTTTCATCCGGTTACTATCTAGTTGCCGTTGACAATCTTGGCCTTAAGAAAAACGGCGTTTTAAGACATGAGCTCTGACAATTAGGAGGTTTGACTAGGAGTCTGTGCAATGCACAAAACCTTTTTAAAATGACGGTGGACTGTTTGCTGCATGGGTTTATGTGAACACTTTTTTATACTTACTAATCGTCAGTGTGGTTTTTTGTATTTCAAAGCCAAGCCATTTCTGGCGCCGTTCACTGATCTGTACTGTTTATCACAGAGGAACAAGAGAATAATAAAGAAATTGATGCTTTGGATATCGTAAAATCCTTATAGATGGCCGCATTATTTCCACAACGCTCGGGAGGCGAAGGATGTTTTGCGACATAGGCCTTTCAAATACGTCCGTAGTTTTGCTACCCTAAGACCCGTCATTTGTCGCTTCATTCGTAGCGTTGCCGGAATCGCTTGTCCACCGACTAACCCCATCCGGAAGACCGATATTTTGTGTTAAGTTTATCGAGAAGCCAATGTTTTCGCAAGACTGATTATGCGCCTGACTTCCATCTTCACCCACTTCCAACCTATAGATCCCATTGAAATGTGCAAAGAAGCAATTGGCTATGGAAGAGGGGCTGCACTGACACAGCGACAAACAGGTAACAACCGAGTCATCGCGTATGCCGATCGCATTCTGCCATTAGCTGGGAAGAAGTATGTCACAAGAGAGCGCGATTGCGCTCTTTCATGATATAGTATAGAGAAAAATATAAAACTAGGTATGAAAATTAATTATAAAGCTATTTTGGGAGTAAAAATGCTCTGCCCATCTATGTAGAGTGGAGAGGTTTCAGTTATAGCCTAGAAACATGCTATGTGCTCGCTATTGCCACTAACGATCTTTATTGGGTGCCTGACACGCTAGTTGTGGAGCCTGCAGAATTACTGCTTCGCCTTCACAGACACGCCCGGCTGCAAGCATCGAGACGTGACTGCTTCCGTCGTCAAACAGTCAGAGCATGTTAAAATCCCAGCGCAAATTCAGATGTTTCATTCATGACCATATCAGACTTCCTTAACATTGCTGATAAACAGCGCCACGGCGTCTGCACGCGAGCCATCAAAGACTATCTTGACTATTCCTCGCCCCATCCCGCGCTGCAAAACTACCTATTTTAAGATGGAGTAAAGTAGCACAAGAATTTTTCTGGGGTGTGTCTGCTTTGGTTCTGTTCGTTCGGAAATGCCTTGGTCATTGTGTTCTTCTACAGCTGCATGACTTACCTATTGCATCCACCTTTGATTTGCGCGCAATTATGCTGGCGTACAATGGTGCTTTGTTTGGAAATTGGGGAGTTTGCAGATCCGTGCCCCGGTACGGTAACGCATGAGACATGTGTCAACGACCGGATTCAATAAAGATGTTCCCTCGGTTCTCTTTAGCCAGCTTAAGTCCTAGGAGAACAGTTATTTTGCGCTAGGATACACCTCCTTGGCTCTCTTTTTCCTCTGAAACACCAAGCAAAAAATGGGCTGTCAAAGGAGTACGGTACGCTATCTGGTATCATGAGGGACACTTTCACAAGTTGTGCAATTGATGTCGCCGAGTTCTTTCTCTGTGTTCTGTTACAAAATGACGCTCCTTGGCAAATCCTTATGAATCGCGGCCCGTACTTCCTTTTCCAAGCCATCGCTAAAATTTCTTGTGCATGCTTCATGAGGCACAAATTTACTATGGCCGAACACTCCCGAACAAAAAGTCACAAGGGGATGTCGTGGGCGCTCACTTACATGTTGGCCATTTAGGTATTATCGACCATCAAGGTTGGAACATTGCCCGATCATTCATTATTTTGCGTTTACGTGGCCATGCCACATTATTGCCAGCTTTTCGACGTTTTTTATTCTGTATAGGCGCAAGCCCACGTTAGCAGTACACACCTTGTTATCCCAACTCACAATCTAGCAAAACCCAGAACGCCTGCGATGATGCCGCTCGCGTTCTCCCCGACTGTTCTATCGCCTACACTCCACCCTGCAGTTCGAGGCATCACAGAAGCAATGGTATGATGTGAGGCATTGCCATCTTCACTTCTCCGAGGTCTCGTGCTTCTGTGAGCTCTTCTCGCAGCGCAGGTGTACCCTAAAACTTTTATTCTGCTTTTCTGCCCTTTCCCACGTCGATAGAATGGTCACAGGTGTGACCTATAAAATTACTCTTGTTTATGTGTCAACGTCTTCCAGCACAGCCACTACTGAACTTGTCAACGTCACCCTCCCGAAATTGGACAAACAATCGTTAACGCAGCCTACCCCTTAGCACAAAAAACTATCATGATTGGCAAAGTGGAGAGGGCGAAAATGCTAGGCCAGGAAAGGAAAGGTAAAATGATGAGGAGGTAATTATTCTACGATAACGTGTTTGGAGTGGGCGCCTCAAGTAAAAATTATGGTTTGGGAGGTCCCGGGAACTTATGGCATGAAACTGGCTCCCTATACACGGGAACACACCGCAGGCACGTGCTGTATGGGGTCAGGAGAGACGGGGAGCAATAGGATGTGCAGCCAATTCGAAAAAAAACTAAGGTGTTTACAGGCAGTACACATCAGCTAATAAGATGGAGCCCGGATAGAAATTTTCACAAATACACTCTGTTACAGCGTTCCTCCGGCGCATCTGCTGGCGTATGGAGCTCGAAGGCCGCCCCAGTAATGCGGCGGCCACTTTGGGCTTCGCTTGGGTACATTCCCTGGGCCGCTTTGCTCTTGAAGTGATTAAAGAGACCTAGAATTGAGTGACCAAGTGGCAAAACAGTTTTTCTGTTCACTTGTCTACCACAACACTGGTTTGACTCCCAGCCAGCGAGTCCTTCACAGAATTGAGGCAGCATTAACCCGAATGCACTTCTCGTGAAATTGACAAGTTCATGTTACGCACAGTGTGACATACGGACTGTTCTATAATCTCGACGGTCTTAGTCTACAGTTCCTACTCGACTACCTCAGCGCTATCTGGGCCTCTGGGGCAGTTGCCCTGGCATTGAAGCAAGCCAACGTTGTCCCTATCCCAGAAACATTGAAGTCTCCTTGACGTTTGAGCAATGTTTACCTATCGCACTGACAGCAACCCCTTCTAAACTGAAACACCTATTGCTATCCAAGCGCCTTACAGTGCGGGTGTAACGCTTTACAAGATCAGTTTAAGAGAGCTTACCACTCGTTTATGATTAGGTTTCCATTGTTCTTCTGCACACACGATGGCCTAGGCAGCCTCTCACCTAAAATACGCTTAGGTTTTATATCCGACGAAATCTGTACGTTCTCAGCTAATAACGCAAGAAAGGCCCGTGAGACAGGAGCCACTTTGACGTAACCGGTATTGTGCAGCGACTCTTTCTTTCTCCAGCAGAATGTCATTTCGTGGTGTCTGCTGCAGAGCTTCGCTTTCTGTATTCACATGGGCAACAACAACAAGGACGCGGCAACCCAAGGATGTCGAACGGCAACCCGGCCCCCAGGCAACACCAGTGGCAGCTAGCGCACGTGTAAAAGAATACAGCATCTTCCCGTAGGGGAACCATGAGTAGTATGCGAAGCAGCCGTAGGGTCGAATGAAGTTCCCATTTGTTTTCAGTTCGTCGTTTCCATTGACGTTCAGTTTTGCGTGCCTTCGTTGTATTTATACAAAGGCACGAAAGCTTCTTGACGTAGTTTGAATGATTAAATGGCATCAGGCGCGTTCGTAGCACATGCTCCCTTCTCGCTTTGTAGCGCAGTGAGAAGAGTGCCCGTGAGAAGAGTGCCCGTCGCGGGCAGAGAGTCGTGGGACCGAAACCGGGTGCCGCCTAACTCCTTTTTATAGTGGAGTGCGCTGACGTCCGCCCGAACGCTGATGGAGAAGAAGGGACGCGCATGCGCAGTAGAGTGCGGATGGCGGACAACGACAACGAGGGAGGGACGGACACAGCCCCGAGTATGAGCTGCTTTGCATCTAAAACCGCATGACACAAGACTCAAGGAGAGAGTCAACGAGTGCCTCACAGACGCCTGTTTCCGCAGCCCTATGATATAAATATTATAGTAGACCAAGCAGGGTGCTCCCTATAAGGGTGGGTGATATCTTTCAAATTACTGAGCATTAGCAGCAGTCTGCAATGGAGGAAACTAACTACTGCGCCTTCACATTTCAACACCCAGAAAAGAACCCTATATTGACACGAGGCACCAAGAGGCGTCTAACGAACTATGTAGGTATTGGGAAATTTGCCACAGGTTAAACGAACGGGCATTGTGCGGCGTGTTCCCGTGCAAGAAGCGGACGAGGTGTAATGGTTGCTTATCCCTCAGTGTGTACTAGCAGCCTCTTGTGTTTTGATAACTGCAAATACACTTGTCTATGGCATCTTCGTCTCGTAACATATTGTGGTGAAGGTGCTGGGCCTTTTGAGAAGGCGGAGCTTCGCAGCGGCCACCAGCGTTCGTTCACAGAGCATCACTCCGACGACCCAGCGGCTACTGCAGCCAGGACAACCCCGCTTCGCGATGAAGTGCCAGCGGGTACTGCCGCTTTGACAAGCCCCCACATCATTTTCTCGCACTCCCGGGGCCCTGCCTTCTTCTTTGGCACGGCTGACGAGGATTTGGAAGAGCAGATCATGATGTACGCGCGCGTCAGTGGCAACAACCGCTGGGATCAGACTATCATGCTCACCAACCTGTCTTTCTTCCTCAATGGTGCGGCCCTACATTGGTTTGTCACGATCGAGGCACGCCTCACCAGATGGGACATTCTTAAGGAAGACCTCAACGTCATATTCGGGACGTCCACTAGTCGGCAGCTAACAGCAAAGAACAATCCCGTTTCTGGCGCGCAGAGTTGAAGCTGAGTCCTACATCGTGTACATCCTCGACGTACTGGCCCTTTGTCAGAACGTTGATGACTAATGTCCGAAGAAGAGAAAGTGGGACACACTTTGAAGAGGACAGCGGAAGACGCGTTCAACCTCGTAGTTTTCAAGAACTGTGACCAAGTAGACTATTATCACCGAGTGTCACCGCTTTGAGCAGGCGAAAAGCCGCCGCATCGTTCAAAATGTCGCACGACTTCCGAACACGGCTGCCACGTCATCATGCGCCGACAACGTCCAGGCAACGCCAGCTCAGTTACCTTCTACAGGGGCGGCACCGACTTCCGAAAGTGTGACCAGAAGAATGCGTCGTTAACGTGAGGCCATGGCTCCAGCCGCTGTTCAGCTTAACTAACAACCCGTTTTACGCGACGAACAAGCCGTTTGACGCGACGAACCTATCCATCTTGGATAGCCTATTTGCGTCGTCACTCATCCAAATGATTTCCCTGTTCCTACTTTCAAGCGCCTCGACGCGACAATATACCGCCGTGCTTCAGGTACCGCAGCCCACATCAACGCGAGACGGCCCAAACCGGCCAATTTGCTTCAACTGCTGCCGTGCCGGCCATGTCGCCTGCGACTGCCTTAATCGCTCGTTCCCATCGCGCCCGACCAACTTCTCCCGGTACACAAGAGTGATCGACGCTTCTGGCCAACCCGTCAGATGCCACCGCGCAACTTCTCAAATTCTACTGAGAGTCGCTGGTCCGGTCGCTCGGCGTCACCGCAGAGCCACCATCAGTCCCGTTCAGCCCGCCACTCTTCCTCGCCGCACCCACCTTCCAACCAGGAAAACTAGACGATGGAGCACCCAGAGGTACCGCTGAATTTTCCGGACGACCCCAAAATCCTCTAACGACGCTCCCTTCCGAAACGAACTTGTTAGACGTTAAAGTTGACGGTGTCCGAGTGGGTGCACTGATCGACACAGGGCGCAGGGGGCCGTGATGAGTGCGGAACTTCGCTCCCGCTGGTGCAGGATTTTGACGTCAGCCACTTCTTGTCGGCGAGTCGCTGACAGAGTAAGTGATTCCATCTCGGGCATGTGCACTGCATGCGTCACGATTGCTGGTCATGATACCTCTGTCCTGTTCACCATTTTACAGCATTGCACCCATGACCTCATTCTCGGCCATTCTGTCGGACCAGTCTGCGGTGATCGTAAGTTCTCTCGGGTTCGTTCACCATGGCCTACCCCTGTCGCCAATCACTGTCGATGAACTCTTGCCCAGTTTGTGGTGCCTCCAGGACATCCGTTTGCAGCCTCAAGCTCTTTCTTACGGATCACTGAGGGTATATACCCCTGTTCCTAACGCGATTACGTTATTTCTCAAAATCCAGCCGCTTTACTTAAGCGCAACGTGACCCTCCCACACACCATCGTCACGATCCCGCTAAATCGGAAGTCTGTTTCTTTCCTAAATTTCTGTTGTTCGACCCCACTTCTGACGCACGTCATCACTCTAAGCCTCCTCTACGCTTTAAATTAAGGCCAATTTTTTGCATTGGCCGCCAATTGCTAACAAAATACTGGCCCTCACATTCCCGACGCGACTGGGCTGTCAGAACCTTTTCAAAAATGTTGGCTCCAGATATGCTGCCTACCCAAAACAAGCAACTCCGCTGCCTCCTGTCTTCCTTTTGGGACATTTTCGGCCTAAACAATCAACCTTCAGATAAAGCCTCGTCAGTCATTTACCAGATTAAAACCGGCAGCCCATGCGCCGTTCACCCCCGCACGGGGCACCTTGAGTATTCATGGTGATGCTGTTGGCGACACCGCGGACCCCGAGCCCCCAACGTAAAACGGTAACCTACCGTGGTGATGTGTTTAAAGGTGAAGGGTAGAAGCCTAAAACGGTGGCCGTCGGAGCCCACGTCAAGCTCCGGCGGATGGGCTCCCTGTCTGTCTACCAGGCAGGGAGCTCCGGGACCTCTCAGGCTATCAGGGTAAGGTTTGAGAAGAAAGTACCCCCGTCCCCTGCTTCTATTACATGCCATATGGTAAATCGTAAACCCCCCCCCCCTCAAACATGATCGGACCTTGAAAAGAGTCCGCACCGAAGAATCTTTTCCACCTCTTCCTGCCATCAACTCACCAAAACCTGATAACTACCCACGTTTTTTTATAGTTGAATCGGTTGACAAATCCAAGCCTCTTTTCTCACAATCTGTATTCCTTCTATCCAGGTTTCTTGAATCTATCCTAGGCAACAGATACAATGCTAAAAAACTAAGAACTGGCGAGGTCCTAGTTGAGGTTAACTCACAGAAGCAAGCCACAACTCTCATGAGCCAAACCCGCATGGCAGACCTGGATATCAGAGTCACACCCCACCGCAGCCTCAACAGGTCCCAGGGTGTGATATCTGAGCCAGACCTCCTAACCGAGACAGAGACCGATCTGCTCGAAGGCCTAAAAGATCAAGGCGTGCCAGCAGTAAGGCGCATCGTCATTAAGTGAGATAACAAAGAAATAGCCACCAAACATCTGATTCTGACATTCGACCGCTGCACACTGCCCGAGCATATCAACGCAGGTTTCATCCGTTGTTCTGTCCGGCCATACATCCCGAAACCACGGCGCTGTTTCAAGTGCCAGAGGTTCGGGCATGGTACCAACTCCTGTCGTGGCAGAACAACATGTGCCAAATGTGGCCAGCATGACCATCTATCCGACTCCACATGCAGCATACTCTCGCGCCTGTGAAAAGTTTCAACTAGAGAAGAAAATCATTACCATAAAGGTAACAGAAAACATCATCTTCCCCGAGGCGCGAAAAAGGTTCGCCTCTTTTCCCCTGGGGAGGTACACCGACGCAGCTCGCCGGGGGGCGGAGCGGCGTCTGGTGTCCACAGGGACGCCGTTCAGGGAGTCTGACCTGCTCCCTCCTCTGCCCCCCCTGGCGTGCCTCAGGCAGCCCAATCCGTCGCCACGCCGCTTGCTGAGGCAGCAGCGGTTGTGGTGACAACCTCTTCTGTAGGGACCGGTGCCGCTCCCGGCTCTGCCTCCCCGTCCTCCAGTGCGTTGGAGGGTGCCGACCGGATGGACACCGGGGGCGCCGCATCGGCTCCCACCGCCACCGCACCTCCCGTGCCACCTTTGGTGTCCCGGACGCCCTCGCCGGTGGCGGCTCAAACGAAGGGCTCCCGAAAGGGGGCCAAGTCCGAGGGGCTTGGTCCGCCGGGCACCCTTCTGGCATCCGACGAGGAGATACATGTCGCGCCTTTCCTGCCTGCAACGCAGCGGAAGGAGCGGCCTCCGATGTCCAAGCCGACAGAAAGGCCTAGAAATCCTAGAATAACAGCCCCGAAAGACGACACATGAACAAACACACACACACTCCAGTTATTCTTCAATTTAAATAATGGGAACAGAAAACATCATCCAATGGAACTGCAGAGGCCTCCTTAAAAATCTTGACGATGTGTATGAGATTCTGCATGCCAGTCAGCCAAGTATCATGTGTCTCCAGGAAACCCACCTCAATTCTAAACAAACAAACTTCCTAAATAGTTACATGGTATTCAGAAGGGACAGGGTTGGCTGCACACACTCTTCAGGAGGTGTGGCAATTGTCGCCCGCAAATCCTTAGCCTGCCACCCTGTAACCTTGAATACCGTCCTCGATGCTGTAGCAATCCATACGATACTATTTAATAGGTTGATAATGGTATGCTCCATTTACATTCCTCCTGATCATGCACTTTCAAGCTCTGACTTCGAGGCGCTGGTCGACCAGCTGCCCGAACCATACATTCTAACAGGCGACCTTAATGCGCACAACTCTCTTTGGGGCTCCTCTAGAATGGATGCCCGAGGTCGCCTGATAGAGAAATTCCTTACATCTTTAGGAGCATGCCTTTTCAACAAAAAACAGCCTACATACCATAACTTAGGACACAATACATACTCGCATCTTGACTTGGCTATTGGTTCTGCAATTCTCTTTCCATGTCTTGAGTGGGGCGTGGGCAGGGACCCGTATGGTAGTGACCACTTCCCCACTTCCCTAACGTGCATAGATAAAGGCCCATGCAGTCCATCAACCCAGAACAGGTTTAATAAATCAAAAGCAAACTGGAGTACTACACCACACAACCATAAAACACGTACACGTGGAGGAAGCAGCCCAACTCGTCACGGCACACATACTCGACGCCGCCGAAACATCTATGCCCCAGGCCTCCAGTGCGTCCCGCAACCCAAGGAGGCCCTGGTAGAACGAGGACTGTAGGCGGGCGCGAGAGGCCCAGAACAAGGCATGGGGTGTCCTTCGCTGGTACCCCACGCCAGATAATCTCATTTCCTTTAAACGGGCAAAGACTCTTGGGAAGCGTGTGCGGCGTAAGGCGAAAAGGGAGAGTTGGCGCGCCTTCCTCACTTCCATCAACTCATACACCGACACTCACAAAGTCTGGACACGAATACGCAAGCTAAAAGGACAACAGACACACAGCCTGCCCCTGGTTAACACAACAGGGGACACACTCGAAGACCAGGCCAACACGCTTGCACAACACTTCGACAACGTGTCCAGCTCAGCACATTTCACCAACACTTTCATTAAACACAAAGCATCATGTGAGAAGAAGTCCTTGCGAGACAGTAATAAGTCGAACTCATCCTATAACACCCCCTTTTCTCTTCATGAGCTGAAGGTCGCACTCGGTACTTCTAAACCTTCAGCTCCAGGTGCAGACAGGATTTCATACACAATGATACAACACTTACATGCAGAAACGCTTAAAACCCTTCTTTACCTCTACAATAACATATTTCTTTCGGGGCACTTTCCACGCTTTTGGAGGGAGGCCATAGTAGTGGCTTTCCTAAAGGAAGGGAAGGACCCTTCCTCTCCTGCCAGTTATCGCCCCATTGCCCTGACAAGCTGCCTGTGTAAGCTCTTAGAGAAGATGATAAACAGGAGACTCGTGTACTTCTTAGAGTACAATGGTCTTCTCGAGAGCTGCCAGGCAGGCTTCAGAGAAGGGCGATCTACCAACGATCAACTCGTTGCATTAGAGTCTTATATCACAGATGCTCTCCTCCACAGGCAGTACTGTATGACAGTCTTCTTTGATCTTGAAAAGGCGTACGATACTGCTTGGCGGTACGGCATCCTTAGCGACTTCAAGTCCTTTGGCATGTCGGGTCACATGATGAACACGCTTGCCAGTTTCCTGTCTGAAAGAATGTTTCGCGTGCGAATTGGAACTGAACTTTCTAGGGTTCATGTGCAGGAAAAGGGCGTGCCGCAAGGTGGAGTTTTGAGTTGCACTTTGTTTATTGTAAAAATGAATTCTCTTCGGAAGGCACTACCACCATCGATTTCCTGCTCAATTTATGTAGACGACGTACAATTATCCTTTAAGTGTTGTAACCTGTGTGTCTGCGAGCGCCAAGTCCAGCTTGGTGTTAACAAGCTAGCCGGTTGGGCAGACAGCAATGGTTTTAAATTTAATCCAGGGAAGTGCACTTGTGTCTTGTTTTCCAAGAGGCGTGGCATCCGGCCGGATCCTGACATTCGACTCAATGGTGTCTTGATTCCTGTCAAAAAGGAACACAAGTTTTTAGGCATAATTTTTGACGAAAAGTTGACATTCATCCCGCACATAAAACTACTAAAACATAAATGCTTAAAAACAATGAATATCCTGAAGGTTCTGTCGCACACCTCCTTTGGTGCTGACAAACAACTTCTCTTACGTGTTTTTACCGGCTTGATAGGTTCACGATTGGACTATGGTAGCATTGTTTATGGGTCAGCAAGTAAAACATCCCTCAAAGAGCTGGACACAGTGCTCCATCTCGGGCTCAGCCTGGCATGTAACGCCTTCCGCACTAGCCCGGTCGAAAGCCTATATGTGGAGTGCAACAAATGGAACCTACAACGTCAGCGAGCATACACAGATCTCCTTCATGCTTTTAAAATTTCATCCATGCCTCACCATCCTTTTAAATCAGTTTTTCATGATACGTCCATGACTGAACTCCTTTTAAATCAACCATCGTTCTCTGCGCCCTTCTCTTACTGAGTTAGAGAGGAAGCGTCAGAGCTAGCTGTCTCCTTTTTAGATACAATCCAAAGTTCTCCAACGGATTTTATAGCACCATGGCATCTTCGCCCTGTATCATGCGACACGTCCTTCACACGTGTTGATAAAAACCGAGCTCCCACATGTGCAATTCTGCAGCATTTCTTGTATTTGCAGCAGAAGTATGAGTGTTCTGAATTTTATATGGATGCTTCTAGAACTGCCAGCTCTGTGTCCTGCGCGGCGCATGGGCCCGGCCTTAGTGTCACCAGAACTCTGAATAGTCATACTAGTATCTTTACGGCAGAGGCTTACGGTGTACTTCTTGTCAATCATATACTTCAAAGCCACATCCCACAATCCATTATCTATACAGATTCCCTCAGTGTTGTGCGGGCAATGTCGTCAACAATGCCTTCGAAAAACAACGTTGTCAATATGATCGTCAAGGGTATTATGTATGTGTATGTACGGAAATTTGAACTGGTTCTTTGCTGGGTTTTTGGCCACTGTGTTATAGCCGGGAACGAAGCAGCGGACCGAATGGCTGCTGCTGCTACACTCTCGAATACAGTAGACATAACCACATTACCCTACTCCGACGTGAAACCACACATCAGACAACAACTTCGCAAAGCATGGCAAACACACTGGAGTGAACAAACAGACAACACGTTACACGTAATAAAACCTCACCTGGGACCATACACCACCGACACACGTAATAGATACACTGAAGTCGCCTTGGCTAGATTACGGATAGGGCACACTCATGCAACGTACTCGCACCTTCTCACGGGGTCTCCAAGACCTCTGTGCAGCAGGTGCGGAGAGGCCCTATCCGTGATCCACATCCTTATCCAATGCAAGGCACTTGACACAACACGACACAAATACTTCCCACAATTACACACGCGACATATTCCACCACACCCATCATACTTCTTAGGAGACGAAGCCATGTTTTGAATCAAACGCGTTCTCGAGTTTCTTACCGACGTAAAATTTTTACATCTCATTTCTTATCATGCATGTTGACAACCTGGCCCTTTACACCAGTCATCTTCATTACGTTGTGTTTTACTTTGTTTATTTTTACTGAAATGATCTACTTTTACTTCCATTCCACTTTCATGTAATCACTATTGTTTGGCGCTCTTTGCCCTTTGTTGGCCTTGCGCCATTAAACTCCAAACATCATCATCATCATCATGCGCCGTTCACAAACGCCCTTACAGAGTCTCTCATGCAGCGCCGCGAATTATGCAACAGAAAGTAGATAAGATGGTAGCGATAGACATCATTCAGTTTTCTTGCAGTCCATGGGCCTCTCAAGTAGAGCTCCAAAACAAAAAAGATGGCACATGGTGGTTTTGCGTCGAGTATGAACATCTCATTGCAGTCACAAAGGGCGTGTATCCCCTCCCAAGGATAGACGCGGCACTTTATTGCCTTTACGGCGCTAAGAGTATTTTATCCATTGACCTTCGGTCCGGATATTTGAAAATCACCGTAGATGAAATGAACCTTAAAAAACCGCCTTCAAAACACCCGATGATGTGTAACAGTTTAAAGTGATGGCATTTGGTATTTGTAATGCTCCAGCTGCATTCGAGCGCATGGTGAACTCGCTGATACAGGGCTTGAAGTGGTCCACCTGCCTCTGATACCTGGATGACATTATCGTATTTTCTCCCTTATTTACTGCCACTGTCGAACTTTTTCCGGAAATTATCACCCTTTTCCGACGCGCCCGTCGCCAGATCAATACCTCCAAATGCCATTTCGCACGTCAGCAAATCACAATTCTCGGACCCCTCGTCGACGCGAAAGGGGTTCGTCCCGACCCTCATTGTTTGATAATGTTTGATAACTGTTTGAATGTTTGATAACACTGATGTATTCCTGGTCTGGGTAATAATTCTTTGGTTGTTTTTTAAGATATTTCAGAGTCATTCATGCCACAAAGGGATGCTGTATAGCAAGCGCAGAAATGCCCCCACACGTATTCCTGGAATTTGCGCATGGCCGACAACCCATCAAGAAAGAACACGTCTCATTACATGGAGCTAGGATTAATGTCTAAAATACAGTTATTTAAGTAAAGCAATCGCGCCTCTTTTACCATATTATTGATTTTTTTTCTGAAGAACGTGTATAATAAATGAAAGTTTGTCGATTATCCCCCGTTAAGGTAAAAGTGTCTGTGTAGGGGATTATGTGACATCCCCGGCGACGAATATTGATAAATCAGTCATTCTTTATTCATATCAGCCCTTATTTACAGTGGCCAAACAACCTGATTTGGTGCAGGTGGGTGCTCACGCTGAAGTCAAAGCAGTAATAGCAGTATAAAGTCTCCGCAAGATACTATGACACAAAGTAGAAAATAGAGATGACGACTCGCCTACTGTCTCTCTTCCACACTGCCATTTTTGCTGTACCTTTCAGAACACAACTCTTAATCCTGAGCTGCCGTGGTGTTGCGTGGGAACTTGCTGCCGGCTTGCTTGTGGCCTAGAGAACGAAGAGAATACCAAAAGTGGACTGAGCAGTAAAGCGGTGGAGCAAAGTATGGCGAAAGCGTAAAGCGGAGGGTAGTACTGCAAGGCTGCGAGAGATATTCTCTGCAGGTGCGACGCGCTACGGGAGGGTAGACAGAGCAGGTGAGCGTTCGGTGTTGGGCCAACCACGTTTTGAGACAATGTAAGCGCTTTTGGAGCAGACCAGAAGGGTCGCAGATGCCGTGCCCAGAGGTGCGTGCAGCCGACGCAGCAGCTATACGCCGTCGCCGAAAAGGACACTGCAGTTCTAGCTCCATTCAAACCTTGATTCACGCAGGCTTGGAAATGCAAGAAAATGTTTTCTAATATAAGTCGAAGCCAACACTCTTGCCATCGTAGTAGACAGTTTTGGTGGAGCCGCGCAACACGGTAAGTGGGATGTTTGAAGGCTTTGCAGGGACAAGGAAACCGCTGACTATGGGTGTAATAAAGGAAAAATTTCTGTGCATCCTTCACGGTGTTCGTGCGTACCACAAAAATTACTCAAGAAAATACCTCTCTTTTATGATAATTACTATTATTGTTATGATGATGTGTGTGAACGCACTCATCAAGCGCTTTAAGACAAAAACTTCTACAGGGGTCGGAATCTAACCTCCGTTCCTCGCCGGGTGAAGCCAACTTATATGCGGTTTCCCTCTTCCGACGTGGTCGAAGCAGCTTGGGGTGGGAGAGAAACGCATCGACGTAGAAAACTATTCCAAAAAAACCATGAACTCCTCCTTCTGACAACATTGGTTTGACGCGAAACTTTCCGCGTGTAAAACCAAATCCTGACGGGTCCAATTCAAAGCCACTGGGATCAAAGTGCAGAACTGTGAACAACTCCCTATCAAAGATGAACAAGTAAAACGCCAAACCGCCCACGAGGGGAAGTACAAACACAGGCGACAACGACAGTATCATTCACGAAAAAGTCTCGCGTTGAACCAGCGTCGTTGTTATACGGAGGGGTGCATGATATTTTTATAACACCAATAAGTATATCGTGTAAATACCCGCCGGCACAGATGAGAGTATTACCAGAGTCAGCGATTTCGCGGAAACTACTCCCCACTCATCCACATTGAAGTATACGTGCTACTAAAGCACGGAAACAACGGTCAAATACAACCATTGCTCACAAAAAAGGTTCAAAGACATGTAAAAAACAAAGCCAGCACTGCGTCGTGCAATTTAACAAAAGTGTTGTCATGCACTTGTCAACACCTTTTTTATAAAAATGTTCTAACTGCTCCCGTACTGTCTCGAACATTCTTCCACATAGTTTCGTCAAGAAAATCATTTTATTGATATACAGTAAAGGCCGGTGTCAAGCGAAGGAATGGAAATGATGACCAGAGTGTGAAGTCTCAAATGTCAAGATATTATGATTTCCTGTTTACTGTTTTCATAATTCCCAACTGCCCAGGGAGGAGGCAGTAAAACGCTTTTTTTGGTGAGAGCTTGCCCTGCAGCCAAAGAAAAAGTTTAATGTGTAACACTGCAACAGTAACGCGCAAAAATCTAAGAAGAGACTGGTGGTGTGGCCCCCATATCAAGCGCTTCAGAACTGTGGGTTTGCCAGGCCTTGTGCCTCGTAAGTGCCTTGTTCCTTGTGCCTTGGGCCTCGTAAGTGTTGCGTTCCGGCGTCTATAAGACCAGGAAAAGATCACAGCAAGTGTTCAACATCAGCTTTTTACGCAGGAAGCACACAGAAGGAACATGGTTCCGTAAACGCCACGTGATGACGGTCAGGGTAAGCTTGCTTAACTGCTGGGGATAACGCCACCCCAGCTTAAACCCTCGCACCATGACGTACTTCCAATAGGAGAGCCCTGATGCGAGTCGGTAAAGCCGATCTTCAGGGTTTATTCGCGCCTCGAAGAGAGCGACGCAAGGCCGTGCACGGTCGTTCAAGCGCAGCGTTCCGAAAACAATCACGAGCCAACGTGCCCGCACGCATCGCCAGGCGCGTGAACATGTCCCTTCGTTGTCGGCGTCTCTCTCATCATCGTTACTTTTCATGTTGGTGGTAAATTATAAATCCGCAACATCCTCCCCACCACCGAATGTTCATTCCGACAGTTCCAAAGGGCACAATAGTTGCACTGGTCTGGTCAATTCCCGACCACTTGCTAGCTGCACTTTGCACGCTCTAATGTGACCGTCCTTTCCTAGGTACACCTCGTTGACTTTGCCTAGTCTCCAGAACATGACAGGGGTTTTTTCCTCTCTGACAACAACTACATCACCTACCTTGACACTGCTAGCAGGGTGCACCGTTCGGCTGTGAGCACTTCTTAAAGCCAGTAGATAATCTTTCTGCCAACGTTTCCAGAGGTCATTGACCTTTCGCTGCTTGTGCTTCCACAACCTAAAAGTTTCGCTGCAGCTAACAAACGTAGGAGAGTCGTTCGTCTGAGAAAGGGTGACAATTCGCCTACCGCATAAAAAATGTGAAGGTGTAAGCACTTCCTTGTCCTCAGGATCAGACGGAAGGTACGTTGAAGGTCTGGAATTCACCACCGCTTCTACTTCAGAAAGGATGGTAGTGAGCTGCTCAAAGCTGAAGCTGTTCTTTCCTAATGTGTTTCTCAAACAGTTCTTAACAGTGCGAATCAGGCGTTCCCAAAATCCACCCCACCATGGTGCACGCTCAGCTATGAACTTCCACGTAATGTGGTTTGTGATACAGAAGTTTTGCACCTGCACATCCCGCAACACTCCGTATAGCACTTTCAGATCCCGACTGGCTGCGTGGAAGGTCAAGGCGTTATCGGAATAAATGACACTTGGTAGACCACGACGCGAAACAAATCTCCGGAAAGACATCAAAAATGCGCTCACAGTCATGTAACTACAAAGCTCTAAATGTACCGCCCGCACTACCGCACACGTAAACAGGACGATGTACGCTTTCACTCTGCTGCTTCCTCGGACAAACACTGGACCTGCGAAGTCAACACCGATGACCTGAAATGGGTGGGCTCTGTTGACTAGGTCACTCGGCAGTGGTGCGACCGGAGCGGTAGCAGGTTGCAGCTTCAAACGCGCACACACTTTGCAGCGTCCGAGAACTCTTTTCACGCATTGTCGACCTCGAACCACCCAGAACCTCTCGCGTATTTCAGCGAGACAGTCACTGACTCCACTGTGAAGAAGTCGCCTATGCGCGTTATCAACAATCAGGTGAGTAGCACGGTGATTTCCTGGTAGCAGTATCGGGCATCTAACTTCTTCTGAGGTCGCGGCATTATGTAGGCGGGTTCTGATTCGCAGTACGCCATTGTTGTCCACAAAAGGATGGAGGTCGCGAACGGCGGATGTCTTGTCGATGGGCTTGCCAGCGGACAACGCAGCAAGCTCGTTGCCAAATACTGCACTTTGAGCAATCCTAAACCACGTATTTTCGCTCTCTTTCATCTCTTCAACAGTGAGAGCTCCTTCTGTCTGACGGTTGGCCTGGTCGCGGCAATTGTGCACGAATCTTCTGATCCAGGCGGTAATCCTCACCACTCGTGTCCAGTGGCTTTGCTTATTCAGGTCAAAAAGAGGCTCCTGCTGCGGTGCCGACTGACACGCCAAAACAGCTACCTCATCTCGGTTCCCCGCTTCAGAAAGAGCGTCCGTTATTTCTTTTCGGTCTTCGGATGAGTCATTTTCTTTTGACCATGCTTCTTGCGGGCCAGACAGCCAGTCTGGGCCATGCCACCAAAGACGGCTGACTGTCAAGTTGTGGGCAGAAATTCCTCTTGTCACTAGGTCAGCCGGGTTTGTTTTCCCCGAACAGTGTCTCCAGTGGGCCGGATCCGTTAGACCTTGTATCTCAACGACACGATTGCAAACAAATGGTTTCCATTTAGTTGCTGCAGATAGCACCCAACTCAAGCAAATTCATGAATCCGTCCAACAGAAATAATCGACTCCACCAAAGGGTAATGTTTCCAGCAGCAGTCTAGTGAGCCGAGCTCCGAGGAGAGTGACTATAAGTTCGAGACGAGGTAACGTGACAGGTTTGAGTGGAGCAACTCGGGCTTTAGAGATGAGCTGCTGAACACGAACGTTGCCCGAGCTGTCTTCGGCTCTCAAATATGCCACTGCTCCATATGCACAAGGGCTCGCATCGGTGAACACGTGCAGGGTTAAGCGATCCCCCAGGCTGATTTCGGCAAGCTGCTGTCGTGGAACACAAAAAGCCTTAACGTCTGGTAGTTCCTCGCAGCCCTTCTTCCATTCGTCCGATATCCCGCATGGTAGGGTCTGCTCCCAATCTAGCCCTTGTATCCAGATCTTCTGGAACAAAATATTTGCTCTGATGGTGAATGGGGCTAGCAATCCCAAAGGGTCAAAAATGCGGGATGCGGCTTGCAGTACGTTTCGTTTTGTCGTTGTTGCGTTGAGTGCTTCCTCAACCGACTCAAGATTTATACTAATAGTATCGTCAATCGAGTTCCAGTTTAATCCAAGAACTTTCGTTGTGGAAGTTCTTGTCGTCGCAGAGTTTCCGTCATCCTGTCAAAACTTTTCTCGTAGCAGGTGGCAGTTTGTTGTCCATTTCTGCATCTTCATACCAGCCTTAGCCATTATTTCCTTAGTCTCTTCATACAGCTTTATAGCTTCATGCGAGTTGGCAGCTCCAAAAACTAGATCGTCTACGTAGAAGCTTCTCTGCAGCCTTGCCGCCGTATCTCGGTACCTGCTGTCGACATGACTGAAGTGGTATTGCAGTGTTGCAGACAGCAGAAACGGACTAGACGTGCTCCCGAAAGGGACTCGAGTCATTCGCATCTCTTCAATTCTTGGTAAAGGCTTGGTAGCAGATGGTACCTCCTCGAACCACAAGAAACGTAACGCATCTCTATCTTCTTCTCGGATGCCAATCTGTAAAAAGGCCTTTTGGACGTCGGCTGTGATCCCAATCACGAACAGTCGAAACTTGATCAACACTCTCAGAAGTTCCGCGTTGAGATTCGGTCCTTTTTTGAGGTGGCTGTTCAAGGAAGAGACTCCAGCAGCATGTGAGGACGCGTCAAAAACGACACAAAGGCGAGTGGTTGTTGACGCTTCGCGGATGACCTCACGGTGCGGCATATAGTATACATGCTCTGGGAAAGGCACACCTCTCACAACCTTTTCGGCGTGGTCATCCTTCTGATATTGCCTGATAGCCTTGTCGTAAGCCCTCATCGCTTCTTCGTTTGAAGAAAGACGTCGAACTAATCCATGTAGCCTCGAGAGGGCAACCTTGCGATTGTCGGCCAAGGCGACTGGTGTGGACTTCCATGGGAGCGCTACTTCATAGCGCCCATTTCGATACTCAATTGATTCGTTGAACTTGCACAAGACGCCTTCATCGTGATGAGAGCTCGGACAGTTCATGATCCCGATGGCATCAAGTTCCCAAAACCGCTGAAGCGAGAAAGTGAGGTCTTCCTTTTCGTGCGTGTCCGTGCGGAGAGCACAGACGAGGCTGCTGCCTTTGGGGCTTTCACTCTCTTCCAGGGACACCGGTCCTTGTAGGGTCCATCCCATGCTCGTCTTGATGGCAATTAGTGAAGGATTCTTCTCTTCCCACTGCACCTCGCTTGATTTCGGCATTAGCTTCCAGATCTGGTCTGAGCCAACAAGTAGGCTCACTCCTTGTTCGTGCTCTACGCCTGGAAAGGCGATGGCGTCAGCTAGTGGTTTTCCTTCGGTGATCAGGCGTTGAAGAAGCGCGTTGTCCTTCGGTGCCTCTGCCATCTCTTCACAGATGAAAGGCACGACGATTGCTTCTATGTCCACAGACGCGCTGTCATGCTGATTCCGAAGTGTCACTGCGACGACTTTGCACTTCTGACTAGCACATCCAGAGCATCCGAAAGCACTGATGACCAGATCCATCTCGCCAATCGCAACCAACTTTAACTTCGAAGCAACATCTTGCCTAATGAAAGTGCGTTGGCTGCCGTTGTCAAAAATGCCACGCACGTAGCAGCAACGGGATGAAGTCGTCATCCACGCCCTAAACGTCTTTAGCAGGACGTCGTTGACGAGTCGCGGGACGGCTGATTTGCGTGTGGCAATGTGCATCGCTGCCTGTCGCGTTTTTCCAGCCGGTTCCGACGAAAGTCTCTTAGCGCTGCGGTAGCTGCACATCGTGGTGGCTTGTCGGCGCTTACATGATTGACATTGCACCTTCCTTCGGCAACTCCGTACGAGATGCCCCTTTCCGGTGCATCTGAAGCATCGGCCGTCACTTGACAGGCGAGTTCGCTTGTCAGCCAATTCAATGTCGCCAGAACATTCTTCAGTCCTGTGATCCGTAGCGGCACAGAAGAAACAAGCAGAGGTCTTTGCCTTGTTGTGGAGAACCGCAGCAGCCGGAATAGACGGCTGCTTCTTAGATACGCGTTCGGCGTCATGACTTCGCGGTGGCTTGTTGATTTGACAGCTTCTTTCTCGGCACTCTCCTTCCACTCGCAGAAAAGACAGCAGATGTTCAATCTCCTGTTCCGACGAAGCTTGACTGCTCGTAGAAGATGTGCTCGCAGCAAGGCTCTGTCGTTTCAAGTAGTCCACGACAATGTCGCTAGGTATGACCTTCAAAAGCACTTCATTCAGCATAGCCGCGTATGATGACATGCCGATTCCCATGCTTTCTAGTCCTCTCCGGTTCATCTGCACTGCATCGTAAAGCTTCCGCAAAGCGGCCACGTTACTAGATAAATCGACAGGCCTGAGCATCCGCAGGTTTTCTAAGTGCTTTTGCTCAATCAGCTTTACGTTTCCAAAACGGTTTTTTAGGACATCTAGGGCGTCTGAGTACGAGGACTCGGTAATTTGAATGCCCGCAACGGCTTCCGCAGCAGCTCCGTCGAGAAGCGAAACTAAGTAGTGGAAGCGGTCGGTGTTGGACAGCCTGGGGTTTTCATGGACCAAATGTCGGAACATTTTCCAGAAGGGTTGCCACCGCGTTATAGCTCCGTCGAAGCGCAACAGTTCTAGTTTCGGGAGACGTGCTCCAAACTCACGGTTAGCAGGCAAAGCTTGTCCGCCCGAATTCGCAGCTCTTCGGTCCCCGCTGGCGTCATCCAATGAAGAAGAAGTCTGGGACGTAGAAGAAGATTTCAGGACGTCCATATGATGCTCAAGTAACGCCAGGGCGCTGTTCGCTGCGTCTTCGTACTCCATGACAGAAGCGTAGTCTTCGGATGCTTGGTCGTCGGTCAGGTGGGCTTCGAGCTCGGCGTTGAGCGCAGACAATGCTGAATTGCTTGCTCGGAGACGTCCGTGAATGACACGAAGGGCGGAAAGGTCCAACTGCTGAGACTGCATCAGCTGGTCCACCTCGCTGATAATCTTCGTGTTCATAGCCCGCCGTGACGCGCGCTTGTTCTTGATACGTTCCATGCCAGTCGTAGCTGAAGAAAGGCGTACCCAGCTCGCCAGGAGAAGGCTCGCCGCAACGCTGGCTTGCTTCCCGGGTTTTCGGCACCAGTGATACGAGTCGGGAAAGCCGATCTTCAGGGTTTATTCGCGCCTCGAAGAGAGCGACGCAAGGCCGTGCATGGTCGTTCAAGCGCAGCGTTCCGAAAACAATCACGAGCCAACGTGCCCGCACGCATCGCCAGGCGCGTGAACATGACCCTTCGTTGTCGGCGTCTCTCTCATCATCATTACTGTTCATGTTGGCGGTAAATTATAAATCCGCAACAAGCCCATTAGGGACTTTTTCTGAAAGGCCAAAGAGGGCTTGCAAAGGGCGGCATAACATCATAATTAGGTAGTAGCTAAAAAGGTGATGAAAGCCCGTCTTTGGCAGAGCCATGGCCTTGGATGTTGTTCCTGAACATTCTGGTGTCGAAAATTTCCCGAGGAACGGCCCAGTGGACTCCTAATGACAGCGAAGATCCGCTTTAATGCATGCGAGGCCCGGGAAAGGCGTTGAACTCCTGATCCCGGAGCCTTGCCCCTGAACGTAGATTGTTGTGGCTAGCAGCTCGGCTGATCACACTGCCCTTATGGAACCGGAAGTGTCCGACAGCAGTACCGTGGCAATACCACCCTCCTTGTCAACATTGCGCATATTGAAGACAACGAGACCTTGGGTCAATTGAAAGAGCTCAGGGACACCGTCCGGGCGGAGCTATTCTAGCCCGCTAAAACGACAGAAAACATTGTGAGCTCACCAATTTCGACTATAGGTGTGCTTGAAACCCTCGAGAAATCCCTCATCCAAAAACTGGGCGAGTTAACAAAGGTTGATGGACACATCCGAAATCTCAAAGACTACGATGACTGTCAAAGTGAATATGAAGAGTCAGACAATTAGGTACAAATAATTTTTGCGGAAAGTGGCTGCTGAGTGAAAAGATATCCAAAATTTGATTGACAATTACAGATGCTATCACGCAGCAAGTAACCAACGATAATCATTTTTCGAAACTTGCAACCGTTCCTCGAAGCGCACCCGTACAACCATTGTGAAATAATCCGACAACTATCTTTCTGGCTTCCGGTGATAAGTGATCCGAGTAGCCCGGCGGATCACTTCTGACAGAGAATATACCAACAAACACCGCCCCATTTCCAGCTCACAACTGTGGCGCTGCCAGATACGCAACACCACCATCTCAGAGAGAATGTGTACAGCCACAAAGGGGAAAGTTGGAAGAACTCTCTAGATACCGCCGTGAGTGTCTAACCGATCATCAGAAGCCAGTTGTTATAATACTTTTGATCCTCGAAAGTGAAGAAGAGTGAGATCACCACAATCAGCACTGGTATGAGAACTGCTGGGTATTCCACTAAACTACGAACTTATCCCGTCTGGCGAAAGGCAGCTAGGTTGTAGACTTTTACAAGACAAGTTCGCATAAAGAAGGTATGGTCAAACACACAATTCCTACCAAGACGACATAACATCCTAGCTAGACGCACGACAATTCGCGATGTCTGCCGTGAAGCGCAACAGACTGTTGTTCTACCTTCATCGCCAATCCTAAAGAAGACCATCGTTAGAAAGCAGCATCGAACTTGAAAGCACCGTTGGAAAAAAACCGCATACGTTCATCCACAGACCGGCCTAACGGAATTTAAAAAGACTGTGGACCGAATAAGCATTTTATTTCTTGAACTGTTTCAAGCATTCTCCGCGGATGCGCATCAGCATCACTGCAGCGGGCGGGAGTATGTTGCGGAAAAAGACAAAGAGGGCCTGCAAAGGGTAGCATGATCATGGAAAAAAGAGGTGAGTAAAGCGTGTCTTTAGCCGAGCCATGGCCTTGCGTCCTGTTCCTCAAAATTAAGGTCATATGCACGCGGTAGAAGTAAAGCGCGCGTGGTACGACAAAGGGTTTTCTTTTCCACCAGCAGTTCCTCTGTGGTAGATACTGGAAGAAGTGGTAGATACTGGAAATTGTAGATACTAGAAGAAGGGAGGTCTCTGTGGCGGGCGCGATCCGCGGCTGTGCGAGAGGGAAGCATGTTCCGACGAATCCAAACAAAAAGCGGACAGGGGATAGAAAAGTGCCTATAATCCCTAGAAGGCTTGCGGTCAGGGTTGTACAAACCCCAACGCTACGAAAATGCCGAGTCGCTGCCGCTGAGTCAGTAAAACGTTCCTACTTGTCCCCACTAGTCAATGTAGATTGAAGCGCTTGGAGACCATCCCTAGTGGCAGTACGTTCTGCTAGCAGGCTAGGGAGTGCACGGAGTGTCCCGTATGGGCAGCTTTTGTTTAGGGCAGAGTCACAGGGACTCGTCAAAGTCCTGGTGACGAAGCAGTCGTTCCACCCAGAGTTCACAAATGCCAGGACAATCATCAGCTGGGCCTCAAGCGGCCGCTCAGGGACATGAAGGACGGCATCTGGAGGCTGGTGAAGGCTCGATGTACGGACGTGTAGACTCGTTAAAGGCTTATTGTCCGTCACCGGATGGTACTGCCACAGCTGCCTCGCGGTCGATAAGTCTGGCATCGTATCCGGCGGCTGGCCCATGTACACGGCCAGAGCTGCTGCCTCTGTAACCAGTCCACGTTTCAGCAGGAATGGGTGGGTTATGCGCACAGACTAATATTATGTGGGCTATTGTTCTGGGCGTAGAGCAAATAAATGTAGCGCAGATAATTCAGTACGAAATGTTTGGGGCGTGCGATCTGGATGAGAGAGAGAGAGAGAGGGAGAGAGAGAGAGAGAGAAAACCTTTGTAGAAAAGGATGACCACTGGTCACGATGGGAGAAAAAAAATGGGGAGGGAGGGTAAGATAAAATAAACAAATGCTGGTCGTTCTCAGTAGACTGAATACCTGGGCCAGTTCTTGGAATCTGCAATTCATGGGCCAGCATGGTTATTGCAATGGGTTTGCGCACTTTCACCAGTTCGTTCGAGTGAGGACCCACTCAAACAACCCGTGCCAGACCGCTTTTACTTGAATAAACTGCTATTTCACATAATAGTTGCGCATGAGTTCGTTGTAGATCGGGATGGGGTTGGGGTGACTTCAATGTACGGTGCGTGGCGAAAGCTGGGCACCACCAAACTAGGCATGTGAGGTCTGATGGTACGGCAGTAAGGACATTGAGGGAGCATGTGAGGGGTATACCACTTGCGAAGTGTTTCGGGTGCGTACGCTGAATTTGCAATATATGTGTTAATAAAAATTTCGCCTGAGTGGGAAATAGGAGGTAGGCGGCTGATGTAGCCAGCTGGAGTTAGGGCTTTTAGACGGGTGCGTCGGTCCTTTTTGTGCTGGTGAATGCAAAACAATGGGGAGGGAGAGGGTGACCGCGACCGCCTTACCCCAGGCACCAATGGAAGATAAGAGGGGGAACTATCCTGAGCTGCCTATGGGCCGCCTGGTTGCCTGAAGAAAATGGTTCGCGGTCAGGTACCCAGCCGACGCAGATGCTGGTGTTGTTCCGTTGAAGTAGTTGAATTTGAAACAGAATTTTGTGGATGACAGGGTGGGTGGAATCATACGATCACAACGGCGTGAAGAAAGTAGCATTTTAATGCAACAACGAATTTATTGTTCAGATTTATTTCTGTGGTCACAGAGGCGTTCATTCACGCACCGCCCAGTTTGTACTATGTACCTTTTCCCATATCCAAACGGAAGGCTGTGCACACCACCTTATGCACAAGCTACAAAGGGGTTTTCGCGCTTTTTATTTCAGATTGGTTCACTAGGTAGGGTAGGGTCTCTCAATCTCTATAGCTTGTTAGGAGCCCAAAAAACGCTTACATTGTACCACTCGGCTATTTTTTTTCAAATTATGCCATTTATGTACGCAAGGTATGACCACCATCTTTTGCTTCTCAATGGGCACTCCATCGGTCTCGCCATTACCATCTTATTTAAGTTCCTTGAGCAAAGCTTCACCTACCACAACTAACAACAGGGGGGGTGGAGGGGTACCCGGTTCGAGACATGCGCACCTCCCGATTGTGAAACTCGGGTTCAATAAATGGACACATGATAATTATGAGAACATGGAGTATATTATAGAGAGGATCGAATATGCTAGAAAGAATGGAGGGAGGCAGCCTGAAAGCAGTGAAGAAGTTTCTAGGCGTGGAAAAAAATCATATGTATGCACTTAAAGACAAGCAAGGCACTGTCATCACAAATAGGGATAAAATATACAAAGTATCCGACGAGTTCTATAGATATCTGTACAGTAGCCGGGACATCCAGGGTAATACCGAAACAGAAAGTAGTTCAGAGGTGATAGACATCCCACCAGTAACAGCAGAAGTACGGAAGGCTTTGAAAGAAATGAAAGGGGGCAAAGCACCTGGTGAGGATCAGATAACAGCAGACCTCTAGAAGGATGGCGGGCATATTGTACTAGTAAAACTGGCAAACCTGCACACCTAATGCCTAATGACCGCGAGCGTACCAGAATCTTGGAAGAACACGAAAATCATACTAATTTATATTAAAGGTCACATGAAAGACTTGAAAAATTACAGGCCGAACAGTTTACTGTCAGTCGTCTACAAGGTACTTACCAAGGTTTTTGCTAACAGAATTTCTGCAGCCCTAGATTTCAGTCAACCTAAAGAGCAAGCAGGGTTTTATAAAGTCTATTCAACACTAGACAATAGTCACACGATCAATCAGGTGATAGAGAAGTGCGCGGAGTATACTGAACGACAGTATTTATATAGCCTTCATAGACAATGACAAAGCATTTGACTCGACCTAAACCTCAGCAGTCATTCAGGTATTACAGAACCAAGGTGTAGACGCGCATTATGTAAGAATACTAGAGGATATTTACAGTGGCTCCACCGCTACCACCATCCTTCATAAGGAGAGATGTGAGATACCTATAAGGGAGGGCGTCAGGCAAGGAGACACGATCTCTCCCATGTTATTCACAGCATTTTTACAATAAGTATTCAGAACATCGGATTGGTAACTGGTTGGAGTAAGGGTTAAAGGAGAATACCTCAGTAACCTCAGATTTTCTGATGACGTTGCCTTTCTTTAGTACCTTCGGGGAGGAAATCGAAAGCATGCTTACTGCACTGGACAAACAGAGGAGTACCGTGGGCCTGAAAATTAATACGCAGAAAAAAACGTAATAGTCAATAACCTCGAGAGAGCACAGTGGTTTGAGATAGGTGGCAAGGCCGTGGAAGAGGTAAGCGAATCTATCTACTTAGGCCAAGTAGTGCCCGGATCCCCACCATGAGGCATAGATAATTCGAAGGATAAGAATGGGGTGGATTGCATTCGGCGGGCATTCTTAGATAACAAATGGCAGCCAACCATTGTCCCCGAAGAAGACAGTGTATGACAGCTGCATGCTACGGGTACTCACCTACGGGGCAGCAACTTGCAGACTCACGAAGGGGGTTCATCTCAAATTGAGGGTGACTCAGCGAGGTATGGAACGGAAAATGATAGGTGTAACATTGGGGGACAAGAAGAGAGCGGAGTGGGTCAGGGAACAAGCATGTGTTAAGCACATATTAGTAGAAAAAAGGAAGAAGAAATGGACGAGGGCAGGGAATGTAATGCGAAGGCAAGATAACCGTTGGTGAATAAGGGTAACAGAGTAGATCACTAGAGAAAGCAAGCGTGGCAGTAAGATAGATTGGCAGATGATATCAAGAAGCTTCCGCGGATAAATTGGTCCCAGTTAGCGCAGGACCGAGGTAATTGGAGAATAATGGAAGAGGTCTTCTCCCTGCAGCGGGCGTAGATTGGCTGGTGATGATGATGATGATTTATTTCGGCATTCGTGAAGCATATTTTTACGATCCCCCTTTTCAGGAGTTTTAAATGCGAAAATTTGTTCAAAGTAGTGGCTTATTTCCTCGTGCTTTGTAGCCTCGCCGACGTGATAATATTTTAATGAACGACATATATCTGAAAACCGGATTGACCCATGTTCCGGACATTCATGTGTTAGGCCAAGTTGTGGGAGGCACTGCCTAACACTGCTTCAGCCTCAAACATCTGACATTTCAAATTAACTACAATTAAAAATTCTAAACAAAACTATAGATCTTCACAACCGAGGTCTATTCAAGAAAAGTGGAAATGATTGATTGATTGTAAGGTTTAAGGCGCTGACGCAGCGCAGGCGCATAGGTGCACCGTAGTGGAGGGATGCAGATTCATTTTGATCACATGGGGATCTCTCACGTGCGCCGTAATCTCGTACACACGGGCATTTTTGCTTTTTGCCTCCATCAGAAAAGCGGCCGCCCCGGCGGGAAACCCGCGACCTCGTGCTCAGCAGCGGAATAACTTAGCAACTGAGCCCCCGCGGCGGGTTAAAGAGGAAATGACGTTGTCGAGTTCTGAAAGATAGATTGCTACGAACGGCAGCAAAAGAGGACCCTGTGCAAATGTTCGACTTCTAAAGGTGCACTTGATCTTCCCATACAATAAAGGTAGACATAAGGTAGAAACTTAAAAGCTCAAAAAGCTACTGCAAGTTTTTCTGGTAGTATTTTAGAATGCGCTAATGCAGTAGTCATCTATTTGGTTTTCTACACAAGTTAACACGTCTGTGTGAGGCATCGAATAATATATGCCCTTTATGTCAATAGAAAAGGCAATAAATCCCTAGTTCAAATATGACGTGAAAAATTACTTCATCTGTTCAGAGTTTTTGAGTCGAAGCAGCCGCTTTGTGGAACTGCTCTTTTTTAGCCAGTTGTTTCATGGTTCTGCGCATGTGTTTGTCAATGTGTAATGTCGTTTTTAGAAAGCACAAACCTCGGCGAGATGTTCTTGCCGTCGCAATGTACAAAAATCAGCTAAATAGTCACATTTGGTGGACGTCACACACAAATATTTGTTTGAATTTTTAGGCGTGCATTTAGGGCGTACTTCTGACGCGCAAAAATGCACGCTATCTCTAATCGCCTGCACAAGATCTCGTATATGTCAGTTAAAGTATTTACTGGTTTATACTGTGTATGTCGCATGTACCTACAGCATGTCTCATTAGGGGGACGATATACTCTTGTGTAGGTAACTCGAGTAAGGTCGGATTGAAGATAACGTGGATAGCGCGGACCTTTGGATGTGGCGTGATTACCAAGAGATTTAGTAAAAGGTGTGAGCTTTCATGCTTTTGGAATGGGAATGCAAAAGAAAAATCCCCGACCCAAACTTTTTCTGATACTTTTTACTATAGGGGAGAAAAAATGGCCACTTCAATATCTGGCAATAAACAATAAACTTGGTTGGAAACAATAGGACAGCAATCTAAACCAATGCGTCTATTAAATTTCTTCGCACAAGCTAGATGTCTTCGCATTGGAAAAGGTGGGTAATCCTGTCCAAATACAGGGGTAACTAATCCGCATTCAGTGACCGTCTGTTGTATATTTATGAAGAAGAGGATGATTCAAAGGGAAACTATAAGCCGACAGAACGAGAAGGAAAAAGATGATGATAGGAAGCGGTGTACGTTTATAGCGGTCTCATGTAAATGGAGTATTCTTTCCTTTTAAGGCGGCTGCGGACTCCTTTCTTCCACATCTTATGGTGCCTGGAAACCCGCGAAGGAAGAGGTCGGGGCCACCAAGCCGACGGATCAGGGACCAAGCTGAGTGAAAGCGGCAACTCTGCTACAAGTAGACTGAGCCTGCGGTATAGCATTCACAAGCTAATAGAAACAGAACGGCCCGGCGGCAGCAGAGCACACGGCTTATCAATGAAGCCAAGGCCGTTTTGGATACGGCCGATTTGGAGACGTTGGGCGCACTCACAGAACGGCTGCATTTCAACAATGAAGAGTTGAGCAAGCTGAACTCAGAGCTTGAAATATTATTACCAGAAGAAGAGTTTGCGGCAGAGTTTGTCACGGTGATGAAATACGAGGACGCCGCCAAAGGAATGCTGGGCCATCTAAAGGCTAAGGAGGCCACACTGCGCAGTGGACAAGGCCGGCAGATGTCGACAGACCAAGCGCCTCCACCGGCGGATCATCCTCAGTGTTATGAGTGTGATCGCCGTAAAAGCTCGGTGAAGCTCCCCACTCTACAGCTGCAAGCGTTCAGCGGCGAGTTGTGCCAGTGCCTCAGCTTCTGGACGCAGTATAAAGCCTCCGTGCATCACAATCATTGCCTAACCAAAGGAAAAAAGTTTCAGTATCTTCGGTCTCTTCTGAGTGGCCCAGCAGTTTAATCTATCACCGGACTCCAAGCGACGGAGGACTGCTATGACGACGCCGTGGAAATTCTTTCTCGACGCTTCGGGGACACCCGACGAATCGTGCAAGAACATCTTGGAAAACTTCGAGCGCTTCCTTCGGTAGTGTCCTCTAACAATATCGGCGGACTTCGGCGACTTCTGGACCACGTGCAATGTCACGTGCGGGGACTGGCTGCGTTGAAGATTTCTTCAGCGACGTATTCTGCTATGATGACGGACAATCTTCTGAGATCCTTACCGTCGGATATTGTCCTTGCTTACCACCGACAAATGGCCCATAATCCGCAGAGTTCAAGTACCTCAGGGGGAGCGTCGTCCATAGACGGAACAACGTCATCGTCCACGTCTTTTGATGGTTAATTCATGCCCTTTTGGCGCATCTTCAGATTGAAGTGGAGTGTAGAGAGAGAAGTATCCCGAAGAGAGTGTAGGGAGAGAAGAAGAAAATTGTATCTGCTGCAAAATTATTGAACATATATTTGCTTCGCATGTTTTCCGACACCTAGAATCTAATACGTTCTTCTTTCACAACCAACACGGATTTAGGAAAGGTTTCTCTTGCGAAACGCAGCTGCTAGAACTAACAACAGAATTGCACTCCAACATGAACAATAACCTTCAGACTGACTGTATTTTTCTCGATTTTCCCAAAGCATTCGATCGTGTAGCGCATTTCCGTCTAATTTCTAAATTATCTGCCCTCCGATTGGATTCTTTAACCCTATCTTGGCTTCGTAACTTTCTTTTATTTCGACGGCAGTTTACTGTAATTAACAATCCCCCCTCCTCTCTTTCCCCCGTAACTTCTGGCGTACCACAACGGTGCGTTCTCGGCCCTGTATTGTTCTTAATCTATATAAATGATCTGCCAAGTAACGTTTCATCCTGCATGCGAATTTTTGCAGACGATTGCATAATTTATTGTCCTATATCCTCCCCCGACGACCACTTAGCACTGCAAAACGACCTTAATCAGATAATGACTGGTGTAAAAAACGGCTAATGTCACTGAATAAGAAAAAATGCCAAATAATTTCCTTTACGCGCAAGCAAAACATTTCTAACTATCGCTATACTATCAATAACCACCCACTGTCACAGGCATCTTCCTATAAGTAGCTTGGAATCTATTTCACTCCCAATCTCTCCTGGTCTCACCACATTGCCACCATAAGCGCAAAAGCTTCCAAATTTTTAGGATATCTTCGCCGTAGTTCACGTAGCTGTCCCCCTCACGTCCGTCAACTAGCGTATCAAACCTTTCGTCCGCCCACAGCTAGAATTTGCCGCTTCTATATGGTCCCCTCGCCACAACTACCTAATTAATATGCTAGAAGCGATTCAGAATACGGCGGCTTGTTTCGTTTCACACAATCATGACTACCACAGCAGCGTAACTCAAATTAAGCACAACCTTTCACTTCAACCGCTCAGCACTCGCCGCGACATTTCCCTTATCTGCCTCTTTTACAAATACGTATACAGCAATAGACAAACCCCACTTTACCTTGATGTTCCTTCCATTTCTTCACGTAGGTTGCATAATCACCTCAGTTTCACGCGGTTATATGGCTCAACTGATTCGTTCAACTCATCTGCTCTTCCTCGCGCCATACGTTTGTGGAATGATCTTCCAGACAGCATCGCATCAGTATCAGACAACAATACCTTCCGTCAATTACTGCTCACTCACTTTTTACAATAAGGTCTTGCCACTGTTTTCGCATTTTTTTTCTGCCATGTCCTGTATCCCTTTTTTAATCTTCAATTTTTTTCTCTGCTGGAAGACCACAACAATCTGTCTTAGCTTGGGCTTTCTATTTTGCTTTCTTTTTTTGCCAGTGTCGCACTTTGTGCCTGAGTACGAACATTTCATGCTGGAAATGTCTCTTTACGTCCGCGAGTATGTTCTGCGTTTTTTCCTGTTATCTTTTCATTGTGCATACTCGAGACTGCAGAAACTGATTGGTGCACTTCGTCTGCGCATATTTGGGTATCTTTGGTTGTTCTCCTGTTTACCTACTAGCGTGTTAGAGTAGAGTATAGTTGCAATGTTTGTGCGCAGTTTACGTGTGTGCGATGTAATATTAACTTTTCCTTTTCTTGTTATCGTTTTCGAACTTGCACGTGTATTGCGAACCTTGTCGCCATAAGTTGTTCTGATGTATTTTAACTCGTGATTTTGTGATGAATGATCTGTACCTTTTTCCTTTGTTACCCCCCTTACTCAATGCCCTGAACAGGGGCCTGTAAGGTATTATAAATAAATAAATAAAGTGCGATAGCAATCAGAAAAAAACGAGCTCACACCATAGTAAACGTGGCAAGGGAAAGTTTGGACATGCCCCCAAGCGCAGCTGTTCTTACCTCTACCCTCTCATACAAGCAAAAATGTCTATTTTGTGGCTCAGGCAATCATCCTACGGAACTGTGTGATAGAAGCAACAGCCATCAGGATAAGTTGCGAAGGTTGGCAGCCGAAGGCGAGGTTTTCGATGCAGCAAGACAGGGCATGTTTATAGAGATTGCGTCCTTGATGTCAAATGCGGGAACTGCACTGGCAGACATGTGACATCAGTGTGTTATCCTGGCTGGCAACGCAGCGCAGCATACAGAATACGGAGATTGGACACTAGCAACCTGCACTGCCAAACTCGTCCCCTTGTCGACCCGAATGTACTGGTGCAGACGTGCAGGCTCTGGATAACAGGAACTGAACAATGCGCGTACATCCGTGGTGTAGTGGATGGCGCGAGTCTGCGCTCCTTCATACGCGAAGATGTCTCCCGTAACCTCCACCTTAGAGAGCTTGGGAAGACACGCCTGCAGCTTCACGCGTTCGGTAACGATAATTCATCGAAAAAAAATGCCGTATTCTGCAAGTGTTCTCACGGAGTCAGTACAGTGACGATGTGTTCCCTATAGAGGCAATTGAAGTTCCCTTCATTTGCCATAACATAGTGGAAGTAACCACGGGGAGTGACTTTGTTACTTCGATCAAAACCAGTGGTGAGCCAATTGCGGACAAAGTTCTCCGGCCGGGCATGGAATCTGTACCTGGTCTTGATTGATTGTAGGGTTTACCGCGCCGACGCAACGCAGGCGATGATGCACGCCGTAGTGGAGGGCTCCGGATTAATTTTGACCACCTGGGGATCTTTAACGTGCGCCGAAATCTCGTACAAAGGGGCGGTTTTGCTTTTCGTCTCCATCAGAAAAGCGGCCGCCACGGCCGGGAATCGAACCCGCGACCTCGTGTTCAGCAGCGCAACGCCTTAGCCACTGAGCCACCGCGGCGGGTCTGTACCTGGACTTAGTCTTTTGATTAGAGCCGACCACCTTTTGAAAGTCATGACAGGAGAATTGCGTCGACACCGCAGGAACAACTGTCTAGTTGCACTTAACTCAATCTTCGGTTGGATGTTTCACGGGCCCTTGTCAGTACTCAGTTCATCGCTGGTTGCATCGGATGTCTGCGTGTTGCGAGTGAGCACCAAGTACAAGGCTGCGGGCGAAGTTCTTGAGCCATTGTGGCCTCTTGACAGTTTAGAGATTTCTGAAGCAAAAGCACCAGATGACCAAAAAAAATGAGCGTATCTTCCAAACACTGGAAAGGTGACGACAGCGGTGAAGCAACTCCGCGAAAACGGCATCAAGCCTGCAACAGACTTCGACACTATCCTGAGAGTCATGAGTACCAAAGCGAACAGCAAATTTCACTGGGCTTAGGTCAAAACGTAAAAACCTTGCAAGAATTTACCGGCACCAATGTACATCGTCTTCAAAGGCAGAGTCTAAGAGTTTCCGGCACAAACGCTCCCCACAAAGAGTGATCCAAGATTGGAGCAGTGAAGTCTCTCATTGGAGGACGTTATCATCCAAACACCAAAGAACATGGGGCTACCCGCGATTGAGCGCCATTTAAACCATCACGGAACAGGTCAGATGATGGCGTATCTGTCTCACGAAACCAAAAGCGAGTTAAATAAGTTCAAGAGTGGTGGGATGCTCAGAGTAACGACGGATTTCTGAAAACCAAACTTTTCTCGAGATGACATAGGTCGGAAGAGTATGCCAGAGGGACCAGGAGAGTGGCAATCTGGTGAAAGGCTACAATGACGGAACGACGTTCGGATCTGGCTAACTGCATCTCTTTGTCGCGGAGGACAGGATGTTGTATATTTATGAAGAAGAGGATGATTCACAGGGGAAAGCTATGAGCCGACAGAACGAGAAGGAAGAAGATGATGATCGGAAGTGGTGTACGTTCATAGCGGTCTCATGTAAATGGAGTTATTCTTTCCTTTTAAGGCGGCTTCGGACTCCTTTCTTCCACACCGTCCAGCTCTGAGAATTCATCTATGGTTACCACGTCCTAGAGCTGAGAGTAACTTGGGGTAAGCAAAGACCGCAGATGTCGAACGAAAATGCGGCTAAATTTACGATAGCATCCGAGAAAAAAATTATTGCCCTTCCACCCTCTCAAGAAGTATGATCTGCTAAGCTAGACGCAGTAAACCAGAGGTACGAAACTAAGCACGATTGTAATTTGAAATTGAGCAATGAGCACCTATCCTATTGAAACTTAAACGGCCTCAAGTTTTATTTTAGTGGTCAAATATGGAGCTGTCTGTTTTCTTTCCTCGTCGCAGACATGTTACATATCTCGTAACAAACGAACATAATCCGCGAGACCACAGAGAAGAAAGACACCGGATATGTCACATTGGGATGGCGGGTTACACGTTTTAGCCTCCCGCTAGCACAGCGGACATTTAATCCACTGGGGCTCTTCAATTTACAGCCGCGGACTCCCGGAGACACAGCCCGCCTTTTATTTTGACATGTTACCCTATGGCTTCGGGGAATCCTGGGACTACCGGCCGGCTGTCCGCAATGAGTCCGAGGCTAAAAATCGAAGAGCACCAGTGAGGGCATGACGAAATTCACAGCTGCGTGTGCAGCCCGCCCCTCCCTCCTGCTCCCCCCACCCCGACCTTCCACTGGACGAGCTTGGACTTCCGGTGGCAACGCTGAGACAGCGCTTTCGGTGGTTTTCGCACCCATGCGCGGTTCGGTTCCGGCTGATGCTCCCTTAATTCCCCCTGTTCTTCCTCTGAAGCGCGACACGCGTCTGTCCAATAGCAACTTAATACTTGGATGAACTCGAGCTCTCTTCTAGTAGACAGATATGTGGCTGTCCATCCCCCCCCCCTCCCGCGTCGTAGGCATCTCACCCTCGGTGTAACACATCAACCCACACTCAAATCGCTCGACGATTTTGAACAGCTGACAAGTCGCAGAGAGCCGCGAGACTGGCAGGCTTAAATTTCCCGCCAGCACAACGCGCATTTAATCAGTGGTGGCATTGAGACTAGCTGTTCAGGCACGCCCTCCTAGCTTCCACCCCCAACTTGCGCACGCATAAACTGGCAACAGGTGATGGACTTGTGCTTAGGCGTGAAATACAGGGGCGAAAATGTTGCGCGAAAGCCTTCCACGCTGAAGAAGAATTATGAGCTCACAACGGTGTTCAAAGCGGGCAAGTTTCCTTAGGAACGCTATAAAAGGGCGGTACCGTCGTTATCAGCCAGCTGCGGAGTTTATGAAAGAGGCATCGGTGGTGGCGATGGGACTGCCAGTTGTAAAAGCGGTGTCGGCGGTGGTGAGGAGGAGCGCCGTAGTGGCGCCGAGTAGAGCGGCTTCACAGGATTGAAAATTGTGAGGAGGGTAGACATATATTGCTTCACAGTAAAAATTACGGAACAATCATCTCTGAAAGAAGGCCGATAAGGTATCACTGTAAATTTGCATGCGCGTCAAAGAAATCAGTTGTGTCAAGGGTGAAGGAAGGTGAATTGTTCTAGTGAGAGATCGTTGGTATATAAGAAAAAAATGAATTGTGTAGCGTGCGCAAGTTGGGGGTTGACGTTTCGGCACGTCAACTTTAGTACACCGCGTTGGCAGAAAGGTGAAGCTTGGCGTACGATATGGTGAACATTTGTGTAAATTATTTTCACTGACCAGCTTTTTTCATTCCTTAATGCACCATTCACGCAGTCTACTCTCGATACATCACTAAAGAATGCTATACAGCCGTAACTCGCCAAAGCATTGCGTTGCACATTTCAGACCATTTTATGAGCTGACTGAAGCCTGAGAAGTGTCGATTCACGTACGAGGAGCTCAAGTTTTAGGAACACGTCGTCAACGCCGCAGGACTCCTGCCTGACCCGGCGAAAACTTCAGCCAGAGCTAAATTCCCAAGACCAAATCACAAAAAAATCCCGCCCGCATCTTCCCACGGGGGAACTCGAGTAAATGCGTCGCAGAGTGGTGGGGGTATCGCGTGAATGTTGCGTAATTGGGTATGGTTTGGGAATGCTTAATTTTTATTTCGTCTTTATCATTCTTATTTATTGAATGAAGGAGAAGCGAAGGCAAAGAGTGTAAAGTTAAAGTCTGTCTTTATTGCTTGGTGCCGTCGTTGTATTGGACGGAGAGGATGACTGCTTTGTGGTCGCTAAAGTGCACTGTCAAGGGGTCTTCAAGGAGCGGTCGTGCGATTGCGTAACTGGTGAAGACGTTGCTTCTATCGCATCTACTCGAGTCAAGCAAAGCGTCAAGTCAAGCGAATGCCAAGAAAAGACGCCCTTGACTGAATTCCGAACGCGCGTTCCGCCGCTTATATACACACCGCCCGCGTTCGAGGGAGAGGAGTACGGGGGAGAGACGTGCACGCGCACACTTCCGTACACAAGCACACGAACTTTCCACGCACCCATCACACCGTTATCACGTGTAAACGCCCTGCCGCCGTTACTGTTGAGCGCGACGCAGCGCACGGGTTGCTACGACGCATGCGCGCACAGACGCGCTCCCCCCGCACCGCCGCAGCTGTTGTTGAGAGCGACGAAGCGCACGGGATACATGCGCTCCTCCCGCACCGCCGCACCTGTTGTTGAGAGCGAGGAGGGTACGGGGGAGAACCGCGCACCTGCGCCTCGACGCCACGCGCATGCGCAGTGAGCGTGTGGACGGCGCCGACGCCGAAGCGCGACATCGTGCGACTAAGAAATGCTCCTCTTTTAAAAAGGCGTGCGAAGATTTCTTAGAATATGCCCGCACTACAGGCGCTTCGTCTCAAACTTCGCACACATTGCAGAACCACTAGCGAGATGAAGCTGACCGTTTTTCATGGTCCGCTCCGCTCGGATAGCAACCGGGAGTGCTATTGCGCATGCGTGGGGCTCTTGGCCGCGACCGGCGTTGACTCTGGTTGCGCTGAGCGTGCCGCTGATACCGGACCCTCCCATCGAAAACGGTCAGCTAAAACTCTCTATAAACGCGCTTGACGAAAGATAGCACCCCTTTCAGCTGGGTAAACGCCCAAGATACAGTAATTTGTCAGCTGCAATGACGGCAAAACCCGCTCGAGAACACCCAAACGGAAATGAATACGGAAGCCAGTGATATAGGCTTGAGGGCCGTCATCGTCCAAAAGCAAAGCGGTCGCGAAAACGTAATAACCTATGCGAGCCGTGGTCTGACAAAGGAAGAAAAAAACTGCTCAGCCTCTGAGAAAGAGTGACTGGCTATTATATGGGCCAGTTCAAAATTTCGCCCATACGTCTATGGAAGACTGTTCAAGGTTGTGACAGACCACCATTCGCTGTGTTGGCTTGCCAATTTGAAGGACCCATCTGGCCGTCTCAGTAGGTGGAGCTTGCGCCTGCAAAAATTTGACGTTACAATAGCTTATAAATCCGGCAGGAAACACCCCGACGCCGACTGCCTGTCTCGCGCCCCCCGGCGACCCATAACCCCAAGATTCCTACGAAGACGGCGCGTTCTTCGGAGTCGTGACAGAAAGCGACCACGCCACCCAGCAGCATGCCGACCTCGAGTTACGCGTCATGATGAACTATCTGGAAGGACGCAAAGTGAGCGTGCTGAGGGCTTTCAAACGTACTTTACCTGCATTCAGCCTCAAAAACTCTGTACTCGTGAAGAAAATTTTTAACCCTGGAAAGAGAAAAAGTTATTTTATTGTCATCTCCAAAGACTTTTGTGACGAAATTTTGAAAGCCTGCCACGACTACCCGTCTTCCGGACATCTCGGCACAGCACGCGCTATGAGAAAAATCAAGGCGAAGTGCTATAGGCCTTGCCTTAAAACTGGTGTGTCCGACTACGAATGCGAAATAAAATTAGAGCTCGCTTCTGGGCTAGTTGGTACATTATTTCTTGCAAAAACACTGCGCTAAATTGAAATTACGAAGACGAAGGACTGCGTAACACACGATGCACACTTACAAAAGCGCAAACTACCAACTGGCCTTTATTTTCCGACCCTATAGGAAAACACTGGAAATATAAACATAGAAACAGAAACGTTCAAAACCCCGAACAAAACCCTATCTGTGTTACGTTCTTGATAGTTGTTATCGTCACTTCACTTTTTGCGCGGCCTCACTCATAACTGGCCACGTGCGCTCGTCGTCCCCTCTCTCTGGCTCACTGTCACACGGGGAACATCTTTCCGCAGAAGGTGAATTTCCTTGCTTTTTAGAATCACCGATGGCTGGCTGACGCATGCGCCTGGTCTCTCCAATGCCATACTAAAGGCTTCAATAACTTCCCTGGTCTTCCTGGTGTGGAGCGTGCCAATACTGTTGTTTCATTGAACAGAGGTTCGCAGTCGCATTTTTTGCAGTGATCGGCCAAATGCCCGGGCGCTTGTAGCTTGGCGCACGCGTTCTTACGCTCCCGCAGCCGCTCGTTCAGGCACCTTCCAATTTGTCCTATATAGGACCTCCCACAGTCCAACGGAATTTTGTAGACGACTTCTGACTCGCACCCCACGAAGGGGTTTCTGTGTTTCACCTCACAGCGTGGGCGTTCAGCGTCTTCCTTGTTCACCCGCTTGCACAGTCCTTTCAGCTTGTGTGGGGCGGAAAAAACAACTTTAACATCGTACCTTTCGGCAACCTTTTTCAGCCCGTGTGAGATGTTGTGGATGTACGGAATGACTACCAGTGGTCTTCTGTCATCCTTCTTTTGCTGACGCCGAACGCCGCGTTAAACTTTTTTCAGGCAATTCGCTGCCAGTCCTAAAAAGGAGTGGTTCTGGAAAACCGCTTTTTTTTTAGCCGCCCGATCTGCACATTCACACTTTCTTTTACGGTGTGGTGGCAAGATTTTGACAAAGCCTGCGTTAGCCTGAGCCTGCAAAGCCTGAGCCAGAGAGAGGTGACGACGAGCGCACGTGGCCAGCTGTGAGTGAGACCGCGCAAAAAGTGAAGTGACGATAACAACTCTCAAGAGCTTAACACAGATATGTTTTGTTCGGGGTTTTGAACGTTTCTGTTTCTATGTTTATATTTCCAGTGTTTTCCTATAGGGTCGGAAAATAAAGGCCAGTTGATAGTTTGCGCTTTCGTAAGTGTGCATCGTGTGTTCCGCCGTCCTTCGTCTTCGTAATTTCAATTTATCGCGGTGTTTATGCGCGAAATTAAATGAAGCACCAAAAGAACAAAACATCCACTGGGGCAGTTTCAGGCAGGCGGCACGCAGCCCTTCAACGGCGGTAAATTTGGATTGCATATTTATCAAGAGAGGGGTGAAACAGTGCGACGAAGAGCGTGATGGGTGTTAGCATGATAATGACGCCACAACCCATTATGACGAATCACTGCTCTGCATTTTCGACAGCTTTCACATTGAGTGGAACAGCTTTCATTTTTGACAGGACGCCACCGGTCCCACTATGGAATTTTAGATGCAAAGCATCTCTTAGTCGACCCTCCGTCGTGGGGCATTCGCACCTCTCCTCCTTGTCACCTCTCCACGCCAGCTGTGATAACGCCGCTCTCCTCCTCGCCGCTCGGTTCGTCTCGTGCCTCCGAAGACTAGGCTGCAGAGAGGAGAGCTCGTGACGCCGAACGTAAACGGCAGGGTCGAGCAGCGGATTCCTCGCTTCGAGAACGAGAAGCCGCTTTGAAACGCCAGCAGCGAGCAGATGATCCAGATGGCGTTCGGCAACGTGACAACGCTTCGAAACGCGAGCGTCGAACAGCGTATTCCTCGCTTCGAGATAGAGAAGCCGCAAAACGTTCCCCACTACTCGATAAATAAAGAATACATTTATTACGCTACTACACCTGTCTTTACTCTAACACCCAATTAACACGCTACTACTCCACGCCTTTGCATCCCCTCGGGGTTCCCAAGTGGGAAGACGGTGTAATTTTTTACTTTAAAGAAAATTCAGTGTCATTCCGTTGTGTGAAGAAGGATCACCAACGAAGTTGTTGGACGTAGCCCCAACTTGGGCGGCAATATGTTTTTACCGGGGCACTGTCCAAGGAGTGCACAAAAGAATACACGTTTGTTTGCCATTTGCGATTGTGCATACTTTCTAGTTAATTACCTCGATGAAACTTGAACGGATCAGGGGAAGTATTCTCCTGTTTTGTCCCTTTTGTGCCCGTTTGGAAGCGTCCGTTTTGAGCAAGTCCTTATGGGCTAAAAGCAATGAAACGGATGTGACGTAATGCAAGCGCGGCGGAGCTCGTTCGCGGTTTACCGGAGCAGACGATTTGAATTTGAAAGAGACCAAGATCAAGCATAAAGGTTCAGGTTATAGCCTTGTTGTTGGATCCCGGCGGAAAAGGTGGTTGAGATGTATTGCAGACCCATTCCAAATGCCCCCAGAACCATTTACGCCTCTGAAAGGAGACTGTCGGTGTCTTTTCTTCGAGCTCTGGGACGAACTTGGCCAGCAGCAACGCGGGCTCGGTGTCGAGAAACAAGTGATATGTGCGATCTGTTTCTTCACTACCGGTGGTTTTCATTGCAGTGAAGAAACCATATCCCTGTCACAGATCCCTCCGTGAGCCAGTGTATCCACGCCGCCGCCATCACGCAATAAAAAAAAACGATCGTCTGCGAGCATCATGGCTGTCGATCAGAGAACCACAATTACACAAGCACTCGGCATGAAATGGTTAACGTGTTATTGGTACTTGACGATTACACATACCATCTTAACTTTCGTAGGCTACACGCGCAACTGGTACGTAGTCAAGAAACGAAAATCCTCAACACATACTCATTTTTGCACTTGTAGAGCACAACAAAAATGTCAATGGCGTAGTGCACCATTCGAGGTTCTTGGGAAAAGATTGCGGCAGCATGTCGAAAGTGAGTCGATTGCGAAATACGTAACGCGACGGGTATTTTGGTGCACGGTAATTGTTACCGACCTCAAAACCTGACCAAGCGCAGAAAACGAAACTGGGCAACCGTAGTATTGTTAACACTTCACGGTGACAGCAAACATATGGCTGCAGCTGCCATCTGTGGACGTTCGCCCTCTTGCTGTTAAAAATTTTGACGTCGTCACAAAAAAATCTCATCGCGATTAAATTTTCAAAATGCGTTAAATAAGCTCACAAAGGATAATTTTAAATGGTTGCAGTTCATTAAATTGCGTTTGCAAAACCAGTTACATATTAAGCAAAGGCCGTAGGCTCAACCACAAGTATGACACGATGAAAGGGAGGCAAAACGGACGTTTTCAAAAGAGACAATTACGAGAATACCATCCCAGAATTTTAGTTAATGAATAAACCTGGGTTTTTTGTTTCTTTCTCTAGAAGCCAATGTAGTAACGGCCGACGGGAAAATTTACAACTTCACTGGGAATTATGTAACTTGGATACGTAAATGAAATTTTGTGTAATGGTAGAGCCGCCTTAGCGGCTAATTATCATATAATTGATTTTGGGATCGTTATAGTGAAAGAGGAGCTAAGCCGTTTTTTTTATTATACTCCTTCCGTGTACAGACGTCCGTCAATGTACAACACGCAATGTGAAAAAAGCCAGCTTCCAATTTAGGGCCAGTTAAAGTCTTTGTCACCTCTAAGCAGAAATTTATTGCTGAGAAGACATCTCTTCAGGGGCAATATAAGCCGTGGTAAAAAAAAAAACATGGTGGTCATAAGACGCTTTTATTATTTTTTCTGATTTTTGCTTACGCTGAATGTCTGGCGCAATTTTACGATTCCAGGGATCTGAGTGGGCACCGCAAAATGGTGCTAGGCTAGCGTGGTATTCTGGTAACGATTCGGAGACATCTTGCTGCATAGTAGCCATAGACAGCTTCGCTGTAAAAAGAATTTGACTGCTTGGGGAGGGGGGGGGGGCATTGGAGGGGGTGCGTTTGGTAGCAGTTAGCACAGGGCGCCGAAGGAAGTAAGGCCGGCCCTTCTCCTGCTCAGCAGTAACGGCTCTAGTACGTGGAGCATGGCCGTCGACTGCTAAAATAGCGTGACGTACCGCCGAGCAGGGCCAATGGCTGCGCGCATCTCGATCCCTGCCCTGTTTCTCTGGTCTGACTTGGACTGGATCGGTGACGTCACACTCCCCTAATGCTTCGGAGGCGCGATGAGAGAGTAAGAGTTCTATGCCGGCCATTTTTAATGAACGCAAAATACTCGATGCTTTGAACCCTTTCGGCCCTGTTGTCTTATATTTAGGACAATAACCAAAAGTCTTCTAGCAATCTGAGAACAAAACTAAAACAGATAGTTTTCTGGGAAATAGCTCTTTAAAGATGCCCCTTCTGATTGTTATAACTATTGTTCGTTTTTTGCTATAGCTGAACATATGAAAGAGGAAGGCATTGTAGTGAATACCAAATTGACGTCAGGGTGACTCCAAGGACTGAAGTCAAGTCATAGTTAGATTACATGGCTGTCAATCAAAAAATATTTGCACTACCAGCTTCAATTTTTGTATGTGGGTTAAGTTCTTTCCAAAATTTAGGAAAACAAGCAAAAATATTTTTTCTACAAAATTTAATTTAAATTTTAAAATTTAAATTAAAGTTTTAATTGAAATTTAAAATTTAAAATTTTAATTGCCTAATGACCTAATTAGTTGTCATGCGTGTATATGGCTAATTACATGCATCACAACCTCATTTTTTTGTTTGTAAACTAATAGGGTACAAATATTAAAGAAAACACAGAGAAAAAATCTTTTTCAGTAGAAAGAAAAAATTCAGGGCTGAAAGGGTTAAAACGTTTGTGTTTTTATGTTTTTGCGGCAGGCGTTCCCTGGAAAGTACTACTGCGATTAAACACTTGAAATCGTAACCTATGGAACCTTGTTTGCGGGCCCTCTAACAGCTGCTCTTAAAGTTGTCACTTGAATTATCGTAATCGCCAGGCAATTGTTTGAAGCTTATCCGGAAAGAAAAAAAAATAATTTTCAATACAGCTTCCGTTTCCTGGGCACAATTAGGTTAAAAACTACCACTGAAACCGGGGCAACGCCGATACATATGATAGTTTCAACAAAACGGAACCACATACGCAATCCGTGAGGAAAAATGTCAGTGCGAATGACTTGGCGGAATATGAATGAAGGCTGTCTAAATACGTTTTTTTTTGTGGTGGTTGAAACACTACATGCCAACAAGTGGCTTCTCTGGTACATTTTTTCAGTTTTTCACATTTTCGGGTCACAGAATCCAGCAACGCGAATATTTCGAAAAACTATTCCCTCTCGGGCTGGCAACTCCTTCGTGCGCTGCCCTAATACTCCTTAAGAAATTAACAATACTGTGCCAAATCAGAATCGTATGGTTAATGGCAGCAATTTATCCTTAGAATTTGTGTCGTTGCATTCTAGAACATCATGTTATTTTCGTCGCTTCTGGACACCCGTCCGTGTATTGCCAGTTCATAATGTACTGTGCGCATGAAAAAGAGTGTCTCCAAGATACTTTTGTGTCTAAAGAAATCATGAGTTATTTCACCGGGTTAAGATACATGATAAGCCAAGGTTTTTAACACGTGATTTACGGGTTATACAGTGCGAATGCAAAAAGATAAGAACAAATTTCATTTTGATCGATTGCGGACAGCGGTAATCCCTAAAATGGTGCTTCTATCCCGAACGCAATAGATATATGCAGCCGTCGACGTGAATGATGTCGTGTTTCAACGTGGTTAACCCAAGCTTGTATAGTGAAAGCTCCGCTTTGCGACTGAACGTGAACACAAAACGTGTTGCAGTTGCATTGAAACAAACAACACGGAAACTGCTCGGCGCGGTGCTGTTCTAAAGGCGAACGGAAAGAGAAATATGTTGCAGCGAACGCCTTCTTTCACCGTTATCTGATGGTCGCTTCACAGAATTATCTGTCTAAACTCCTCCAGTTGGAACACGCGAGCGATTCCAAGATTTCGCTGGAGATGCCGCCGGAGGAGTCGTGAATTGGTTCAGTAGCTAGAGAAAGCGCGGTTCCTGGCGCTTCCACCGGAGCAAAGAACGGCACGTGGCGCCTGTGAAATCGCGGAACCAAAGTGCTTGGTTGAAGATCAAAGGGAACAACACCATCCGTTCGGTAGGCTGGTACTGCCGCCGAATTTGTTAATGATATTCGGGAACGTCGACAGGTGACTGGCTCAGCGCCTTGTCATAGCAGACAGAAGCAAAACCAGCGAGGGTAGTCGGCACAGTTGGCATGCGCAGAACTAACCAAAATATGCAAGCGTCGTCTGCTAGGCTGTACCCGCCACCACAACACAACCCCTTTCCCGTGGTTTTCAACCACATTCCCGTGAACCAACTGCACGCAGAATTGCTGTCACAGCACAGAAATGAAAATAGCCGGTTGATTATTAGAGGACAGGGTTGTGTCTCTCTTGCGCGAACAGCTAGCAGACTACGGATGCACTGGCGAGGTTGTTCTGCGTATGCGAAGTACTCTCGCTCGTTTGGCGCTGTCTGCCGCAATAAGGCGCTGACCCGACCGCCGGTCAACGCTCCCGCGATATTATTAAAAATTCGGCTGCTGTAGGTACATAGAATAATGAACTTCCCTTAAACATCTTTCACAGGAGCTGCGAAAGAAACCTTTTTAGCACGCGATGGCGCGGGCAGAAAAGAAACAGAACTACAAATTGTGTCAAGCGCAATTGGGAGCCAAAACTCCTGCAATAAAAAAAAAACAGCCACGTAGTGCACTGTGTCAGCTTGAAACAGCACAATTAAAAAAAAACTCATTTTGTGTAATACCAATAGAATAGGTAATGCTGTTCGAAAAAATGTCAATAGACAAAAAGCATAAATTTTTAAGCATCTAAATGGTCTAACGAATTTAAAGGGGTCTACCTCATAAACTGGTCTGACATGATGAAGAAAAACAAAATTCCCGCGCCTTCCCGCGAGGGGAACACGAGTAAATGCAGAGCATTGGGGGTCGTTAACGCCGCGTAAAGTCGCGTTAGGGTGGGTAGTTGGGTCGTAGTTGCGTTGGTGTTGGTTTGGGGTAGAGAGAGGAGAGTAAAGTCGCGTTAGGGTGGAGCGAGCGTCAACCAAGGAAGGAAGGAGCAACGCAGTGACTGAAGCACGAGCGACCGCTAGCCGCTTTATTTTGCAGCGCGCGCAGTAGATGGAGAGCAGTACGGGGTGGAGAGCGCGCATGCACAAGCAGCGCGCGCCCTTCCACGCCCCACCGCGCTGCTATCACGCAGCTGTTACGCCGAGACCGCGACGGAGTGAACGGGATGACTACGACACATGCGCGCGCCAGCTGCTGTTGAGACAGAGGAGGGAAGAAGGAGAGGCGCACCTGCTGCGGACGCGGAGCTGTGGACGCCGTCCGACGCAGGAAGAGGCGAGGCTAAGAAATGCTCTGCATTTAAAACAAAAACACCCGAAAGAACCAACCGAAACACAAAAACAGTTCGGGCAACCTCCAACAAGTACGGACCCCCATTGTTCAAGGATTCATAATTGGTGAAGCTAACGTATTCGATCGTTTGCATAGTGTAAATGATGATAGTTGGGTTTTATTGGCGCAAGGCCGACTATGGGCAAAGAGCGCCAAAGAAGAAGTTACTAAATTATGATGAGACCGTACATACTAAAATATCTGACTAAAAGTAAAGTTGATGCAAAACAAAAGACAATGGAGATGGCTGGTGTATAGGGCCAGGGTGATTACACATGATATGACAAGAGCTGCAGAAAGTTTACCTCAGCTAAAAACTTAAAAACACGTTGACTAGAAAACATGGGTTCGTCGGCTAAAAAGTATGATGGGTGCAAAGGAATGTGTCGTCTGTATAATTCAGGGAAATGTTTGTGTCGTGTTGTGTCAAGTGCCTTGCATGTGATTAGTATGTGGACTACGGATAGACCCTTTCCACACCTGCTACACGTGGGTCCCGAAGTTCCAGTGAGCAGGTGGGAGTGCGTCGCATGTGTGTGACCTATCCGCAGCCTAGCCAGGGCAACTTCAGTGTATCTGTTGTGTGAGTCAGTTATGTAGCGTCCCAGTTGAGGTTTTGTTACATGTAGTTTGTTGTCTGTTTGTTGACTCCAGTGTAGTTGCCATGTGTTACGAAGCTGTCGTCTGATGTGTGTCTTTAGGTCGGTGTAAGGTACTGTTGTTATGTCAACTGTGGTCATGAGAGCAGCAGCACTAGCCATTTGATCAGCGGTCTCATTGCCAGATATCCCACAGTGACCTGGTACCCAGCATATGGTTATTTCTAAATCTGAAGCATATGCAGTCATTAGGACCTTTAAAAGAACATTGATTACATAGTTTTTTGACGACCTTCCTGATGACAATGCCTGCACAACGCTTAGAGAATCTGTGTAGACGATGGACTTTGGAATCTTATGTTCGAGGATGTGGTTTGAAACGAGTAATATGCCATAGGCTTCTGCCGTGTAAATACTGGTATGAAAATTCATTGTCTTAGTTACGGTAAAATTTGGTCCGTGTGCTGCACAAGATACAGTAAAACCAGTTTTCGACGCGTCGCTATAGAATTCTGCGCGCCTGTACTTGTCCTGCAGGAACAGGAAGTGCTGCAGAATTGCACTCCTTGGTACCCTATTTTTTTCTAGTAATGTGAATGATAGGTCGCATGATATAGGATTTCGATGCCATGGTGGAATTAAATTATGGATGGGTGTCTTGTGCGTATCTGAAAGAGGGACCGTGAGTGCAGAAGCCTCCTCCCTAACTCTGAGAGAGAAAGGTAAGGAAAGAGATGGCCTATTTAAAAAGAGTTGCAAGTTTGATGTATTGTTCATGATGGGATTAAAAGGATGGTTGGTAAGGGACACAATCTTAGATGCATACAGCAGGTCAACATACTCCCGCTGATGCCCTAGACACCACTTGTCGCACTCGACATAAAGGCTTTCGACAGGGCTAGTGCGGAAAGCGCCGCATGAGAGGCGAAGGCCAAGATGCAGCACTGGGTCGAGCATTCTCAGTGCGGTCTTTGTCGCCGACCCATACACGACACTGCCGTAGTCGAGCCGGGACCCCACCAACGCTGTGTACAGGCGCAGCAAGAGTTGTTTGTCGGCCCCATAAGATTGATGTCAGAGAACCTTAAGAATATTCATTGCCTTTAGGCATTTACATTTGAGCTGTTTGACATGAGGAATGAATGTAAGTTTTTCATCGAATAAAATGGCTAAAAACTTGTGCTCCTTGTTCACAAGAATTGGCACATTCGCAAGAGTGATGTCTGGGTCCGGGTGGACCCCACGCTTCCTGGAGAATACAACACAAGAGATCTTTCCGGGATTAATTTTAAAACCATTTTTGTCTGCCCAGCCGGCAAGCTTCTTGACGCCGAGCTGGACTTGACGTTCGCAGATGGACATATTACATGATTTAAAAGATATCTGCACGTCATCTACATACATGGAGTAAGAAATTGTAGGCGGCAGTGCCTTCCCAAGGGAGTTCATTTTTACTATGAAGAGAGTGCAGCTTAGAACTCCGCCTTGCGGCACGCCATTTTCTTGCACGTGTACCTTTGACAGTGCAGAACCAACTCTGACGCGAAAGGTTCTCTCCGACAAATAGCTAGCAAGGGTGTTAAACATATTACCAGAAACACCGAATGACTTCAGGTCAGTAAGGATCCCATAACGCCAAGCGGTGTCATAGGCCTTTTCTAGGTCGAAAAACACAGTTAAACAGAACTGTTTATGCACGAAGGCATCCTTAATATACGACTCTAGTGCCACAAGTTGATCATTCGTGGATCGCCCCGCCCTGAAGCCTGCCTGGCAGCTCTCGAGAAGGCCGTTATACTCCAAAAAGTACACGAGCCTCCGGTTTATCATCTTCTCGAGAAGCTTGCACAGGCAGCTGGTCAGGGCAATGGGTCGATAGCTAGCGGGAGAAGAAGGGTCCTTCCCTTCTTTCAAGAATGCTACAACTATGGCATCCCTCCAAGACTTTGGAATGTGCCCCGAAAGCCATATCTTGTTGAAAAGGTGAAGAAGTGTTACAAGAGTGTCTGTGTGTAAGTTCTGTATCATTGTATATGTAATGTTGTCTGGGCCTGGAGCTGAGGGTTTACACGTGCTCAGAGCAGCCCTCAGCTCATGTAGTGAAAACAGGGAGTTGTACGAAGTCTGTGATTTGTTGTTGTCGTGTAGGGACTTCTTTTCACAAGAGGTTTTATGTTTCAGGAAAGTGTTCGTGTAGTGTGCTGAACTGGACACGTGTTGGAAGTGTTGTGCGAGTGTGTCAGCCTGGTCTTCTATAGTGTCCCCTGTTGTACTGACCAGGGGCAGGCTGTGTGTCTGTTGTCTATTGAGTTTGCGTATACGTGTCCATACTTTCCGTGTGTCTGTGTAGGAGTTTATTGATGTTATGAATGTACGCCAACTCTCTCGTTTTGCCTCACGGCGCACACGTTTTCCTAAAGCCTTGGCCCGTTTGAACAAGAGGAGGTTTCCCGACGTGGGGTACCGACGAAGGATACCCCACGCCTTGTTCTGGGCCTCTCGCGCCCGCCTACAGTCCTCATTCCACCACGGCCTCCGCTGGTTGCGCGGGGCACCAGAGACGTGGGGAATGGACTTTTCGGCGGCGTCGAGGATGTGCGCCGTGAGGAGTTGGGTAGCTTCTTCAACGTGTAGGTGTCCTATGGATGTGGTGTGTAGTTTGGATGTCTCTGTAAATGTATTCCAGTTAGCTCGTGCTTCATTGAACCTATTATGGGAAGAGGAACTGCTTGGGCCTTTACCTATATATGTAAGTGAGGTGGGGAAGTGGTCACTGCCATATGGGTCAGTTCCCACACCCCACTCGAGAAGAGGAAAGAGAACTGCGGAGCCAATCGCCAAGTCAAGACATGAGTATGTGTTGTGTCCTATGTTATGGTATGTAGGCTGTTTCTGTTGAAAAGGCATGCTCCTGAAGATGTAAGGAATTTCTCTATGAGGCGACCTCGGGCATCCGTGCGAGAAGAGCCCCAAAGAGTGTTGTGAGCATTAAGGTCGCCTGTCAGGATGTATGGTTCGGGCAGCTGGTCAACCAGCGCCTCGAAGTCAGAGCTTAAAAGTGAAACATCAGGAGGAATGTATATGGAGCATACCGTTATTAACCTATTAAATATTATCGTTCGAATTGCCACAGCCTCCAGGATAGTGTTCAAGGTGACAGGGTGGCATGCTAAGGATTTGCGGCGATTATGGCCACACCGCCAGAAGAGTGTGTGCAGCCAACCCTGTCCTTTCTGTATACCAGGTAACTATTCAAGAAATTTGTGTTCTTGGAATTCAGGTGTGTTTCCTGAACACACATTACACTTGGCTGATTAGCATGCAGAATCTCATAGACGTCGTCAAGATTATTTAGAAGGCCTCTGCAGTTCCATTGAACGATATTTTCTCTTCCCATTATTATGTATTAGAGCTACTGGAGTGTGACTATTTATGTAGGGTCTTTCGGGGCTTGGACTCTTGGACGGGGTTTCTTTACCTCCTCTGGAGGTTTAGATGGAGGGACCCGTTCCTTCCGCTGCGAAGCAGACAGGAAGGGTCCCACATCCAAGTCATCATCTGATTTGGAAGGGGTACCCGGCGTACCGGACCCCCCGGACCTGGCACCCTTTGCGGTGCCCTTCGTTTTGGCCGCGAGCGCCGAGGGCGTCAGGAGCGCCCCGGGTGGCACAGGCGGTGCGGCGGAGGTGGGAACTGCTGCGGTTTCCTCCAGCTCCATCTCCTCCGGGCCCTCGCATGTGCTTCGGGCCGGTGGAGAGGAGGAAACATAGGGTGCAGCAGCATCCCCAACGGACGTGGATGCCACCACAGCCGCTGCTGACTTAGCAGGCGGTGCGGTGGCGGGTTGGGCCGCCAGAGGCAACCCAGGGGGGGGCGAGGGCGGGACCAAGTCCGACTCGCGGTACTGGGTCCCCGCCGAAACCAGACGCCGCTCCGCCCCCCGGCGAGCTGCGTCGGCGTACCTGCCCAGAGGGAAGGAGGCGAACCTCTTCCGTGCCTCTGGGAAGGTGATGTTTTCGTTGAATTTCAAGGCAATGATTTGTTTCTCTTGTTTGAACTTTTCACAGCTCCTAGAATAGGCAGCGTGTGGTCCCTGGCAGTTGGCACAGGTGAAGTTCTCGGATTTACAATTGTCAGTTTGATGATCATGTGCTGCACATTTTGCGCACGTCAATTTACCACGACAAGACGTTGTGCCGTGCCCAAACCGCTGACACTTGAAACAGCGGCGTGGGTTTGGCACGTAGGGTCGGATTGGACATCTCAAGAAACCTGCATTGACCGACTCAGGAAGGCTAGAGCGGTCAAGTGTCAAGATTATGTGCTTAGTTGGAATTATTTCATCATTTCGGCGTATGGTGATTCGCCTCACTGCTGTCACGCCCTGATCTCGGAGGCCCTCGAGCAGATCTGCTTCAGTCTCATTCATTAGATCCCGATCAGAGATCACGCCCTGGCAGCTATTGAGGCTGAGATGGGGCGTGATCTTGATGTCAACATCTACCATGCGCGTTTGCTTGAGAAGGTTAGAGGATTGCTGTTTGTTTTCAACTTCTATCAGAACTTCTCCCGTTGTGAGTTTCTTAGCCTTGTAGGACTTTCCGACAAGGCTTTCAAGAAACTTAGAGATTAGAAACACAGAATGGGAAGTGATTGGTTTTGCCTTGTCAACAGATTCCATGATCAGAAAGCGCGAAAAATTATCGGGCTTTGGGGAAGAGATCGATTGCAAAGGAGGAAAAGAAACTTCGGTGCGGCCCCTTTTCGGGGGCCGATCACGTCTGGGGGGGGTTTGAAGATGCCATATGATACATTGGAAAGCAGGGAGACGGGGGTACTTTCTCCTTTGACCTTACCCTGGTAGTCAAAGAGGTCCCGGAGCTCCCTGCCTGGTAGACAGGCAGGGAGCCCATCGGCCGGAGCTCGACCAAGGCTCCGACGGCCACCGTTCGTGGTTTCTAACCCTCCACCTATAAACACATTGCCACGGTTGGATCCAGCGTATGTTTGGGGGCTCGGGGTCCGCGGTATCGCCAGTACCGTCACCAAGATTGCTCAAGGTGCCCCGTGCGGGGGCATAGTGTAAATGTTGAGTACTGTCCAAGGAACAACAAAATAAGGAGAGGAGGAGTATAAATGACTACGCAAACGTAGGCAACATTCAGAATTTTCAACATTTTCTGCTCAGAATGACTGCACCACAGAAAGGCGTACAGCTCACACATGTAACATGCGTATCAGGTGAGCGCTCTTGTGCAGACGAGATACGTGTTGGTTTTAGTTAAACGTCGTAACATGACAAATTATGTATTTTTTGTAATAATTGAGGACGTTACGCGGTTGCTCTGTTTTCGCTACTGTTTTATCCTTTTACCGGGCGCTTTTCTCGGCCTTAATATTTTTCCGATCTTTTGTGTGACATGTGTATACGTGGCAGAGTTTTTTTTTATGTAGCTTTTTTACTTTTTCTATTGTTATAACTTTGTGTTCCTGGGTCTTTTACCTATATGCCACAATATATGTTTTTACTCTACTATAAAAACAAGGTCCACGTAAGTCAAAAAGCTGTGCATTATTCAAGAAGTGCATGGTGTTACGCTCTACCGTTTTCCTCTTATTTATTTCTGTTCTTAATCGTTTTAAAATTGTTTACTGTTTTCCTTCTGGTTCGTTTTAAATGTATAAGATACATGTTTTTAAATGTGTATGTTACCCTTTTCAATATATTTACTTCTGAATTTGTGTGTTTTTTTTTTATGGAGGCGAAAAGCAAAAACGCCCGTGTGTACGATATTTCGCCGCACGTTAAAGATCCCCAGGTGGTCAAAATTAATCCGGAGCCATCCACTACAGCGCGCCTCGTCCCTGGCGTTGCGTCGGCGCGTTAAACCCTACAATCAATCAAATCAATCAATTTGTATGCTTTCGTTATAAAACCTAATTTGACAAACTATTCCTATTTAGGATACTGTAACAATCAGGTGCGCCAATGTTTACAGCAAAGCTGTTTAATTACGCGCTCTTCTTTCAGCGCGGAGCGTTAAGAGGGTATTTCGCTAACGAAGTCGAAAAAAGACAATGCTATGCCAAGAAATCTGGGACAAAGTAGCAAAGAGGCAAAGAACCCCGCGCAGGTATTGGTAGTGAGCGCCTAAAAAATAAAAGCGCTTTCCGTGGTCGAAATCGCACCTCTGTCCCTCGCTTTATGAATCTGGCGTCAATGCGACTGCAATACGACTGCATTCGGAGCGCACACCATATCATTTGGTTTTGGAGTGCTGGCGTTGGCTTTGGACGTCAGCTAAGTTGAAGAGAACTTTGACTTCGAAATTTGGCAGTTTGGATTTTAGAGTTTACAAAGATGAATTCTGGACTTCAAGTTAACTCCGTTTATATGGGGAAAGCTTTGCTTTTTACCCATCTTTCTCTTTAAAAGGGAGCGCACATAACAAATGCCAAGTTACGGCTCGTGACCATACCAGATCCACTGTTTCCTCAGAGGTTAGACCTCAATTGCAAAGATGCCCGAATTTCCTTTCGAGCAAATGCAGCTTGTTGCATGGTTGGTCCAGCTGCACAATTTTTATTCGTCCTTTTTTTCTGGCCTTTATATTTTACTTTCCCTTTTGTGGTGAGGGTGCATAAGATCAGTTATTTTTATTCAAATATTGATGTTCAAGATTATTGTTTTTTTATCCTTTACATTCCCGGCGACGATTTAATTCTATGTAGGCTAATATAACGGATATGTATGGCACACTGCCAATTATTGCGTTTGTGTGCAAACGCAAGGCATTAGGTGGTTCTGGCTGTGAAGGTCGCCAGAGAAGTATGCTAGGAATTAAAATCCTAAAAATGTTTAGTCTGCCTCCATCGAGAAAAACAGAAGGTTCTTAGAATTCGAAAAACTAAGACACTATATGTGTCTCTTCTTTACTTAAAATGTATACCACCCTACTTTTGAGCAATGCTTAAGTTCAAGAAAGCCAAATGTTACACAAATACATAATTTACATGTTGATTTGTTATGGCAAACCGTATATAAAACGGCTCGTGCAAATTTACAAGACTTTCTGAGAGACTGTTCATGATTCTAATCAGTGAATAACATCCAGAGTCATATTCAACTGGTTGCCTGTTCCAGGCCAGAGCAGCATTTAAGGATAAGCTCCGAACAGGCCCAAAAAATACTTTTCTTGCAGGGTCTTTTCCTTTACTACGCTGGTATGAAATCCCAGAAACCACCAAAATTACTTTGACACTTTAAACACTCTCAAGACGCAAAAAGTCCGTCTCGGCATTATACTGGCCCTTGCATCCCGTTGAGTCTTCCGGGAAAAGGGTCCCCTGGAACCTTCTCAGGGTAAATGGGGGAGATAATTCAGGTTTCTGACCTCTTTTCACAAAGCGCCCTCACAAAGTTATCACTCCTTCCTTAACGCAGCACAGGTCGCTTCAGGTTGAGCACAAGAGAGAGAGATAGAGAGAAAAAGAGAAAGTGAGAGAGACAGAGAGAGACAGAGAGAGAGGAAGCTGTATAAAGTGAGAAGGTAGTTGCCACGTGTAACCAGTAAGCATTCTCTCAGACTCATTTCGTCGGTTCTCCGTGCGTGACGTGCATATCACAGTCCTGCAAACACCAAAATTTTCTCAAGCTTTCTGTCAGCGGCGAAGCCATGTGGCTCGCAACTGCCGTGCTGGACGTCGGCTTGGTGCTCCTCATCGCCCGTGAAAAGATCGACGATTTGGGCACTGGTGGATGTTCCCAAGGCTTGTTCCAACGAATCATGCTCTGGAACCTGCTGCGGAAGGGGTCTAGGCACCGTGGCGGCGCCCACGGAAATGGCGCGCATGTAGGAGCTGCCGAAAACCCAGGAGGCCGCCGCATTCGTGCGCACAACAGCGGCGGTAGAGCTGGACACTCAAAGAACAGACATGGGCGACACAAGCGGCAGCGACAGGTTCGAGGTATGTAATTTTTCACTGAAATATATTTTAAAAGTTGTTTTGTTCATTACAGAATTCAGCTGTACCTCGTACAGGTGAGCGCACATGGGAGTTTTTTAACGTCATTTAGTTTCATTACCTTATCCACCGAGAAACGCAAAGCAAATGACACTAACCTTCAGTGCGCCTTACCGATTAATTTTTGTCATGAGCAAGTGTGTTCTGCATTTCAGTGGTTGCAAGTTGTGGAAGAACAACTACACCGCTTGTTTGCTTTCTTATCAAATTTGTGTGGGCTTTTGTTTTCCGTAGTGCCCTTTTCTCTGATGGTTGCTTTTGTTTTAGGACGCTTGCTCATTATAGCAATAAATATGTGTTTCAGGTTAGGCACAGGCAATGAATTTTTTGCTTGATTTTCGATCTTTGCAGACACCGCGGAGCTTTCCAAGCGGCGGCGACGCCATCAGCTCCGGAGAGGCGTGGAGCTGACTAAGGTTTTCCGGCATCATCGACCGCCATCACGACGTGCCTGCAGCGCAGCAACAACGGGGCGACCTCGGCGAAGGCATCCCCTTTCCGGAATATGACCTCGATGAACGACCACTAGGCCCCGACGAACCACTGCCCGACCCAGACCTGTGGTTTCTCGACTAAAAATGTGGTGCCCGGACTCGATCCAATAATTTTGAAGTAATTGTTGCGCTCATCTACGACAAGTCTCTGTTCAGCTATAATTCGTTAGAGTTCATGATTAAAGCAACTTCATTTTACCTCACCTGTGTAGTCAGTCTTCTTGTGCGACTCCAGGTTACGCATACAGCTTGATGGTGCTCACGTACGGGACGCACATGTTTTTCCAGAACATTTCACCACAATTCAAAGAACAAAGTTGGCAACTTGTGCCCGATACAAGTTAAAGACTCAGGAGTACGACTATGTATGCGAAAATGTATTCCTGAGAGGATTTTAGCATCCCTAGACCTGAGCGTTTTCACGTAAATATTTACTTTACGGATACTTCATTCAATACGTTTACACAACGCAATTTTAAAAGCTATTTAGAGCGCAGTTTCTACTGTTTTATAGATGCTGTAAAAGTCTATCGAATTTGTTTCTAAACAGTGCTTCAGCAGGGTAAAGTGTGGAATCATAGGATATTATCGGAGTTTTTCAGCGTATTTGCACTAGAAGTCGTTGGAAGTCGTATCGCCCACAGCATCTTCACCACCGATTGACTGACGTTAGCTTCCAAGTTACTGGCGATCACGCGGAGATAACTTTGTTGGTTCGCTCCCGTGGCAAGGTAGCCTTAGGAAGCCTACGTGTGACAAACGAACATTCGCCATTTAGAACACCTAGGTTCGAATTTAAGATTTTATATCTCGGATATGAAGGAAACATGATTCAAGCTAGCTTAAACTTCGCAAACCGTGCATCGTATTTTTCATCTACAACTGCGTACTCACATTGCTAATTATGTGGGTCACACTGCGCAGTCCGCAACCCTTTAATCATACGAATTAACGGGGGGTGCACCTTTAACACATCGTTCTGGCTGCACTCGTGGCCCGACAAAAACGCAAGTTTCTTGATCCCCCCGAATTTGCTGCAAAAACGTAGCATTTCGTATTTAAATATACAAGCGGGAAACATGCGGTTGCAATCGTATGCCATCGTAAGCGGGTGATTCCGCAAGAGAAGAACATGTACACGAGCATTTTAGGGGGCATAACTTTGGCGGCCGTCTCTGTGCTGAGCCGCGTTTTCGGCGTAACCACGGGTCAGCCTCTATAGGCCCCGTGCGCTGGTGTTTCAAGGGCGACCGCAGCGGCGCCGTCAAAAATCGGATGTTGGTTAGCCTGAAGGAGCGGCTGTACCGGGCGGAAATTGCGCAGTCGTTGTGAAAAAGTCGAGCTTGTAGTGCGTATTTCTGTACGTGTTGCTGGGTGTACGGCTCCCGCAACATTTTTAAAAGGCCGCGAGGAGGCTGACGAAAAAAGTTTATCTCGGGTACTTTGAAATGAAGCGGAAAAGCGACAGCGATTAACCCGCGCAGTGCGACGGGCAATGTAAACAATGCCAATCGACTTCTGGCCATAAGCGTTAGTTTTTCTGTTTTGTGTAAACGCGGTGTGAACGTGGCAAGGCATCCTTGGGAAGCCTACGTGTCAGAAACGAACATTTCCGACGGGATATTGTTTCTCTGCACACCCGCTATCAACTTGCCAGGGGACGTGCGACAGCCGGTGCCCGGCGAAACTTGCATAGGCAACGCGAACTTCACCGGGAAGAAAAACAGTGCGCCAGCATACACCCCAGAAATCCTACCTGAGTGCTACGGAATATGACGCAGAGTAACGGTTAACACGAAACTGCAGTGATCCCACATGCAAACACCACAGCTAAACGAATGGGACATTAATATCGCGTCAACCATCTTGACGCAGTGACGGTGCCGGTCGTTTTCTTTTTTCTTTTTGTCGCTGAGCCTATGCCTCCCCGGCATTTTAGCATTACGTATTGCTTATGCACTACAAATCTGTATCGTTTATTCCTCTTCTGTATTATGGTGCTCATCGCTGCTTACCCCTTCCTAGGTATACGCGCGGAGCTTCTGTCCGTGCGGCCTCGGCGGCTGCTTTGACGCAGATATCCCGGCCAAATCCATACGACTAACATTTGATTGATTTGGACAGAGCTGGAACACCGGCATTGATACCGGTGCTAAAATTTGGCAATAGCTGACCGGTGCTAACAGTTATAAGTTGACGAACATAGCAACAGCGTCAGCATGTTTACGCGAGCCGTGGCACCCTGCCTTGCGCGTGCAGCTTCCCCCGCCTACCTCACTTAGACACACTGAGCTCATAGTAAAGTGCAAAGATGCGTGAGCCGCGTGTTTACAACAAAACTCACAGCCATTCACTGTTCCCGCCTTTAACTAAACGTAGCAGCTTAGGGTCACGCCTGTTATGTGCCATAGGACGGGTCCGTTACGTTCGCTAGCTCCTCCGGGACGGAGTAAACATCATTTGCGGCGTGTAGCTGGCGACCAAGTTTTGAGGTTTTCTTATATAAAAAAGAAAACGAGTCAATATCTCCCATCTCTCTAAAACCGTTGAAACGAGCGCGTTGGCTTGCGCAAACAATCATCGCAGCGTAGCACGGGCAGTACAGGGAAGGGCGCAAGCGATGACAACAACATCCCATAAATGCCTCCAGTGGCCGTAGATGGCGCTAGTTGTTCAGGTGCTGGTGTCGCCACCATACCAACGCACGGGGCCTATAGCACCCACCATGGTTCCGCGGAATTCGGGCCAAAAGCGCCAAAACCTCCCCCAGTTGCACGTGGCGGCTGAAAAACGTTGCATTATCGTCATGGCAAAGAGTGGCGAGGGGTGAATGGAGGTTGGTGACATCGCGGTTGCTGCTGGCGTCATTTTTTGCAGCAGCCAGGCCATCACGCAGCAGCCACACCAACTGACGCTCGGCCAATTTTCGCGCCTGTCGCCGGTCGCTGCCTCATGGGCCACTCGGGAATGGCACCAAGCGCGAAGGTTGGACGCTCGGCGGCCCATGCCTCACAATGGCCGGCGCCCGTCGTCTGGTATGCGTGTGCATTACCAGGTGTGATAATAAAACGAAGAAAACATGCACGTGATAGTGTGTTCTCTGGTGACGAATTGTGGTTTTGGTCGCGGCAATATTGGGCGCATTACACAAATATTGTTTTTGTTTTTTTTATTCAAAATTTATATGTGGACGTCTTTGATTCGAAGGCAAGAAAGCACGTGTACTTCTCATATATTGCATATACATTTTATGTACACACTATTATGCTCTGAGCAAAAATATGACATGCAAATTTATGCATGCAATATTGCAGAATAGGAAAAAAAACGTGCTACATACACAATTAGGTACACAATAATTGATTACGAAGGACGAACTTCGCAGGTTTTAGTTCCTACACAGTTGTTTCTTTCGCGCACGCCGCGGTGGGAGGAGAAAAGAAGTTGAAAGAACTTCAAGAAAAGGACTTGAAAAGAACTTTAAGAAAAGAACTTGATAGTTCCGCTCAATGTGTACTTGTTTGTTGGGCGAACCTTCAGACAGTAACGTTCCTTGGGAGTTCAAAAAATTCGGTTCCGTTCACAGACACAATAATAACAAACGTATACTCTAAAAAAACAGAGCAAGCACAGGTGTGCTTCAAGGCATGCCTTTTGGGCTAGCTAAAGGGGTCCTAAATACCTTCCGCCGATGCTTGGATGTACATGTAACCAAATAAAGCAATCTATTAGCAATCTCGTACTGCAAGAATTTTGTTAAAGTGATGAGTATTAGCTGAGAAATCGTAACTCAAAAACCGCGCATTATCGCCGCGCCGTATTTTCTCTTCCTTTCAACTTTTTCTTCGCTGTTGTCGGCATGCGAGCCTTCCCTTCCATGATGCTGCGCTCCACAGCGGTGACGTACTTCCGCTATTGTGCTCCTTAGACTGCCGCCTGCTACGGGCAAGCTCTTTCGGCCTTTTCATATTTTTCGACACCATGGACATGGATCCCGCACTCCGCTCAAGGCTGGAAAAGCGAACGAAAGACCTGGCCACATGTGTGCGGACTGGCCTTGCGCTTTCGCGGTCTACGTTGCTGCAGTTACTATCGGCGGCCCGTGACTTTTTATCAGCGGCGAACTCGCAGCCGCAAGGAGAGATTATTGCGCTGGTTCCCTTTGATGCACCGCGCACTGTTTATCCAACAAAAAGCCGTCTAAGATGTGGCCCCGATGGTGCTGGATCCTATTTTGCGGCGGTGGTATTTCCTACCGGCGGCACGTGAAAAATACATTTTAAACCGACACAGAACCCGCGCAGAAAACGTGCCGGATCGGATCGCGTTATCAGTGGCGATGGACGGGAAGACGCACAGCAAACCTGCGCCGCACTCGAGCAGCAAGCTCCCGCTTTCTGACAAGCTGCACCCATGTTTTGCATTCAACACTGACTTGAAAGCGTTTGTTTGCACTTGTTTGGATAGTCGTAAAATGTCCAAGCACCCCGGCTCTCCGCTAGCAGATCAGCCGGCGAGTCATTTCGCAAAATATTCGACAGATGGCGGCGTATGCATTCGCGTGTCCCTACGCAAAACTGATGAGACGCTCTACTAAAACTCCCCTCGCGGTGTTGACGTAGCGGGACACAAAAATGTAGCGTTTAGAGTATAAAAAGGCAACAAGCGTTGTACTAAAACTCTCTATTAGCAGCAAAATAGCGTGCGTACGTGAGTCCGCAACATTGCGGCAAGAAGCGCGAGATGGAGGAAAGATTGTTTGCTTCCGATGAACCAAGTTCTTTGCCCCTGTGTTTTTACATACGTCAAATAGTTAGCACGTCACCCTCATGCAGCTCTGTATCGTCTTAACATCGCTGACAATCCGAACGAAGCTTGCAGCCAAGGAGTAAGATAAAGATAAAGAGGAGGGCCGACTGTGACCCCCGAAAAATCATTCGCGAGGGACGATAATATCCCCGCGACAGCGGGCGGCCAGCTTTCACTTTGCTCTCTTCCTGTTTCATGCCCCTATCGTCGTTGTGCCTTTGTGCGTTGCTCTCCCCTTGCTCGCTTTCCGCAGCGGCTTGTTTCCCTTCGCCGCGACATTTGTCTTCTAACATGTCATACTGTGTGCGCATTAGAGACACGCGCGGAACCTAAGTCACGGTGCGCGGCCGCAAAGAGCAGCGGGGTAATCGCACACCGGCACATATGTGACGAGGGCTCATTCTCTGACAGGGAACGTTTAGTCTAGAATGATCAAGACGGTCGGAAGAGTATGGATACAACCCACGAGATGTAAGTTAAAATCGTACGACGACGATTTCAAGAAGAAGCACAGAAAAAATGGGCCAGAGTAATATCGCACACTGCAACATGCACTCTAGCCTAGTTCGGCGTGCGGTAAAACGGTACAGCGCAAAAATCGCTCTTTCTTTGTCACCCGCTACCCTGCCGCGCGCTTAACGATTTATTAGATACGAACGCATCTCATTCACTCGCCTTGTCCCTGCATCCATCCGGCGTTGTCGGCGTCTACCACTCCCCCTTTCTCCTCGCCGTGCCAGCTGCGCTCTCCGCCGCTCACCCCCTCTCCTCTCCAATAGCGAACACTCTCTCGCTAGGGGCATTGAATTGGATTGGATTGGATTGGACTGAATTGGCTTGGCTTGGCTTGGATGGGATTGGATTTGGGTTGGATTGGATTAAAGTGGATTGTGTTGGATTGTGTTGCGTCATAGCCGCGGCAGACGCACTGGCGCCGGCGCGTCCCCTCACCGTTATGCGCGCTGTAAAACGCGGTGCCTGCGCCGCTCCGCTCCATCGTTCCAGCGCCGTTCCTACGCTGTCCAGAGCTGCAACATCAACCCCCTAAGCGTCGCATCTACACAGGGGTTCTCGCGAGGGGAGGTGGGAGTTTTAAATGCAGAGCATTTGTATAACTCACGATGTCACCCGTGCGTCGGCGTCCGCAACATCCAGCCCCTCCCCCCCCCCCCCCCACACCATAAAAAGAAAAAGAAATAACAGTTACCGCGCCTCGTTTCGACCCCACGACCCTACGTGCGGAACGCAAGGTACATGGTGCTCTACCCACTGCGCCACAAAACGACACAGAATCAAAGGATACGAACGCGCCTTATATCCTCGACTCATTCAAACTACGTCGTCAGCGGCGTGCGTTGGCGATTCAGCGGCGTGCTAGCGGCGTGATAGCTGCGTGGTGTACACGTGATAGCACCAAGCCCACAAACACTAAACGTTACCGCAATACAACCACCCCCTATAAAGCGGGTTGGCGCGGGCTCCACTCCAGTCAACTCCTGCGCTCTCTTCTCTTGCGTTCGTCGGCAGTCGCAGTTGATAAGCCGATAACGCCAGCGTCAACGACGGCGTCATAGATAACGGTGCCTTAGACGGCTTCGTAGTCAACGGCGGTGGCGACAACGGCACCGGCAACAACACCGGCGGCGGCTGCCTACACGGCACCGTCGCGTTGGCGCGCGTCATCCGCGTGGTGAGCGACATCGACGACCCGGTCGCCGCTTCGCTGAAACGATTACGGGCGTTCGCGGTGTCGCGTCGTGCCAGGACTCGTTGGTCCGCGGCGTCGTCCCTTCGATTTCCGTCGCGTACGGCTAAGGTACCCTTCACGTCCTGCGCACCTGCCCGAGCTCAACGTGGTGGAACCCGCCGCGGTGGCTCAATGGCTAAGGCGTTACGCTGCTGAGCACGAGGTCGCGGGTTCGATTCCCGGCCGCGGCGGCCGCTTTTCTGATGGAGGCGAAAAGCAAAAACGCCCGTGTGTACGAGATTTCGGCGCACGATAAAGATCCCCAGGTGGTCAAAATTAATCCGGAGCCCTCCACTACGGCGCGCCTCATCGCCTGCGTTGCGTCGGCGCGTTAAACCCCACAATCAATCAATCAATCAGTCAATCAATCAATCAATCAATCAATCAATCAATCAACGCGGTGGAAGAGCGGCTGATCTCGCCTCGACTGCCGTTCATGAGCATCCGGCGGTTAACGCGGGCGACGGGGCAGTACGGCCCGTACGGCAGTACCACCACCACCCCTACCACCAACCCTACGCTACGTAAACGACCCCAACGCTCTGCATTTACTCGTGTCCCTCGCGCGGGGGCATGCGACGGAGGAGTTTTTCTTCTTCTGCACACACGCAACGTTTACGCCCGTAGTCAAGACGTGTGTGCGGCAATGATGAATACAGTTCCACACAAGAAATTTATGGCTGCCGCCTGCCCATGAATATGGAAAGGCTCTGTCAGCGTCATTACGCGAGCAACGAATATCGAACGCTCTCTTTGCTTCAGCGCGCGTCGTAACTTACGGCCCGATGTTCACTGTCACTGTGCATTCGTGTAATCTTGTCGATGCAGCCAGCGAATAACGCCAGATGCATTTCTGAGCAACGTGTTATGATGATCTATTTTGTGAAAATAAATTTCTTCTAGAATAAAGAGCAAAGCCGGTTAATCACCTATATTGCATCATAAGATTTCATGTGCTTGCGTGTGTTGTAAAATTACACTTAATTTAAAATATTTCAGGTTAAATTAAAAATTTTTTAACATGTACTGAATCTACACCTGTCCTATTATCTTATCTTATCAGTGCCGCCATCGACGGAAGTCTGCCCCCTGCATGTCGTATCTACGTGTCGTAATTAACAGCTGCACAACCCGTTGAGGGGTCGCAAGTACTGAGAAATTCGAGAGGGAGAGGTTAAAGGCAAGTGGTGTGTCGAAAAAGCGTGGAACATATTGGTTCTAAGTGGATTTGTGATACAGAAACATTTCTCAAAGCGTCACCCGCATGCCGCTGGCTGGTTGTTTTGGCACTACTGACTACTAGCCTGAAATAACGAAAGCAGCAGCTATTCATGCTATCCAAATTGTTAGGTTGATTTGAAACTCAGGGTTTCCTTCAAAAGCACATAGCCCAAATCATCATTTTTCAAGCAACACTCCGCGTTTTAAGTGCGCTCTGCACCAAGGAGCAAGCTGCTTTCGACTGTGTGGTTGTAGTTCAATGGAGCACCGTGCGCTATACAGTAGCGTGGTATACAGTACTAGCAGTAGGCATAATGCAATGCGTGGTGTCGTATGCAGTCCCAGATGAGACGAAAAAAAGTTCGGGGCTACACCCCCGCGTGATACGAACAGAAATACTGAAAACCTTCGGCACGTGAGCTCAGTTTAGCATTCATTCCGGTTTTGAGCCAGCAAGTTTAGTTTTCAAGTGGCGAGAAGGTGGAGGGCACTTTTAAAATCGTTATTTGTTAGAACTAGTTGGCTTCTGTAATACATGTAGCACACAACAGAATTCCCATTCGCCAATTTACAGAACCTAGTGCCATTCATGGCCCGAAGTGCAGAAAAGGAAGCGTTTCCCTAGCGGCCAGATGTCTGAATGTGGTCGCTACATTTCGTATTCCCGTTCTGCAAACAAATCCCTAACGTATCTTCGACGTATGACAAATTAATTCAGTCGGGTACCGGTTATTCAGGAGGTGCTGTCAAATCAGTTAATCAGGCCCGACACGGACGCGAACCTGCGCCAAACGAACCAACGAACCACCTCCGAAGTAGATAAATTCAGCCGGAATGCGCCTCGTCGTCGCGCCCCGCGAACTGAGCAGTTCCGGAGCACGGGGATCACTGCGCCATTCGTAGCGCCGTCTACATTGTGTTCCGCGAGTGAAGGACATTAGAGAGTTTTAGTTAACCGTTCTTGACGCTCCGCTATGCTCCCGACGGCCCGCATAGCCCAACCGGAGCATCAGGGGCAGAAAGGCTTTTAGCTAAGCGATAACCATATCTCCTTCGACAGGGGAATGATTCACCTTACTGGTCGTGCCCTGTGCGTTTGCAAACCAAAAGTCTTTGCACACCTAAAGATACGAATTGGAATTTGGTCGCTCAACTATTGTAAACTACGGTGTTTAGTGCCTTCTTTCACCTTTTTAATACAATGTAGTTGCTAACACGGTGTAATGGTTCTAAATTATTTTAAAGAAGCCGATAAACTTTGGAATGGCCAAGACAAGGCTGTCTTTCTCGGCGCTGCATAGAAGCAGCCCTGCGCTTCGATCGGCGTTTTTCGCTTTCGTACTAAAGCCCATTGAGTAGTGTGGCACCTTTGCCTATTCGGACGAGCTTTCCCGATTTCTTCGATCGCGTTTCAACCAAAGAAACGGAGTTCGCGGGAGCGCGCTTACATCGCGGGGCAGCAATGTTTTTATTCCGCACGGTAACTTAAGCTGCCACGACGGTCCGCTAAGAGGACCCGGTTGCCTATTCCCAAACCATATCCCGTAGGGGCCCAGGCCGACCACACCCCCTTCAAACACTGACGTCACAGCCTGGCGCCACTTTCTCTTCGAGCGCGACTTCATGCGCCGTGGATTTATTTTTCTCGATTTGGGCCGCGGCTGATGGTTTCGCTCCATGCGCGAGGCTGGGGCTGAGGCGCTGGGGAGCTGACGCATATTTAGTAGAAGTTAAAGGCCCCACCACATGCAGCGTACGTTCGGCTTTTTCTCGCGTGGCGACGCGAGCTGACGCGCGAGCAACGCTGATGTCTACGTTCGCCAGATATCGGCGTCGACGCAGCGCGAGAAAGCAACGGAAAGCTGGCAGCAGCGGTCGGGTTTCACGACCTTCTCGTGCTTCGGGGTCATTCCTTTGAACAGAAGAGAATTTTTAACGTGCGGTTATCGGCTGCCTTGAGACCAATTGCAAGCTATTTCTGTTCGAAAGCGCTCATTCATTTGTGGCTTGTTTGGTTTTCATCGGGGAGATCGGGTATTTGCGATAGCATTTTTTTAGTTAAATAAGGGAGCTCTGGCTACGTCGCTTGTAGTAGTAGCATGATGGGGCTTGGCTGCAAGATTGGTCCGTGACGACCAAGCCTTATCAACGCCAGAATGCTAGCGGCGCTTGCCATTCCATTCGTTGCTACCGTGGCTTGCGTAGGGAAGACCGAGGTTTTGCGATGGCTTATCTGAGCTCAAATAAGGGGGCTGTGGTTACATCGCTTGTAGTAATAGCATAACTGCCCTCGGATCCAAGATGGGTGCGTAAGAAACAAGCTTTACCACGGCTCAAATCTCTCAAACATGACCAAAGCAAATCACTCGAAAATATTCGTTGGCAGCCTCTGTTAGGATACCAAAATCTTTGAACCCGCCTCTTCTCCTGGCGTGGTCGAGAGGTTGCGCGCTTGTGTGCTGGCGTTTTGTTTTCAAAGTCCAGGGTTCGAATATTGGCGAAACCTCTTCCTTTTTTTCTATTTTTTTTGCAAGGAGGATTTCACCTGCTTTTCTTTTCTTTTTCAAGCTAAACAAATGGGGCCAGAGTGCCTTGCCGTTTAACTGAAAAGTGACGTTCGACGGTACCCTCAGTATCAAGGCCGTCCCGAAAGTTGATTTGCTCACACTTTGAATACGTAGCAGTCGGTAGATAACATCAAGGTTAAATCAAGTAGCAAGTAAAGTTGTGCTAAGTGCGTATCTCATCTACTTTGTCCTTACTTACTTATCCTATCTTACTTTGTTAAGATTTGACGGTAATGACACAATTATAAAAACGGATCAACACGCTGGCTGATTTTAACAGCAGATGAGCGACCGACGTACGCGTGTGCTTTCGACCGATTGGGAGCAAACGTTCTGCGCTTCGGTACGGAATACAAAAACCACTCAAGATCAAAAAAACATTTTCATCTTCACTGTAATGATCGAGAGTGTTCGCTTACAGGAACGTAAACAATGACCACATGTACATGAAAAAGCGTCCGCCTGGGCGCATACTTAGAGCACCGCGCCCAGCGCTAGCCTAACCAGAAACCAGATGGAAGACAAGCGTCTGCAGACTCGCAAGAGAGTGCGGAGAGTGAGAAGCGAGAACAGGTATGCAAAGGTATACTTCGTGCTTGAAGCTTCCCAGCGCGTACGTGATGCTCGCGAAGGAGCGAAACCATCGACCGCCGCGAAGCAGCGCGACCACAAAAGACCAAAACAAACGATGTCTTTACTTTAAAAATTCCCCCGCATTTCCCCGAAGGGGAGTATGAGGAAGTACGAAGCACGGGGTGATGCTATGAGGGGGAGAATGCAGAACTAGCGGGTTTGTAGTATCACGTGTACACCACGCAGTTATCAAGCCGCTATAACGCCGCTGAGTCGCCAACGCACGCCGCTGACGACGTAGTTTGAATGCGTTAAAGATATAAGGCGCGTTACTAACACTGATATCAGCCGTAAAGGCGTATAGGCCAATTAGTCTAGCCAACGTTGACTACAAAATTTACCTGAAAGTCTTAGCTAGACGGTTGCAAAACGTAATTCAGTTTTTGGTAGGACCGCATCAAACCTGCGGTATTAAGCGTCGCACGATAAGTACGAATGTGCACGTCGCCAGAAGTGTGTTAGAGTGCTGTGATGCCTTCTCAGGTTGTGTGGCGATGGTGCAACTCGACCTTGAGAAGGCTTTTGACCGGGTGTCCCATGACATACTCTTCAGAATCTTAGAATACACGAATGTTGGGTCTGTTATCTTGAATGGTATAAAGATGGCGTATGCCGGATGCAAGGCGAGCATAATCGTTAACAAAAATTTAAGTGAAAGTATAAATGTTGGTTGTTCGGTCAGGCAAGGTTGTCCGTTATCGCCTCTTCTTTTTGCGCTGTATCTCGAGCCTTTCTGTTTAAAAATAAGTAAGCATGAACGAATACGGGGGTTTGCATTACAGAACACTGAAGTAAAACTGCTCGCATACGCAGATGATATAGCGGTTTTCTTGTCGCGATCAAAAGAGCATAAGCGAAGCAGTTAAGGTGGTTAAGTCCTTTTGTGAAAAATCTGGGGCTGCAATTAACTGGGATAAATGTCCGGGATTGTGGCACGGGAACTGGTGCTCAACCCCCGGCGTTTTTGAATGTATACAATGGACCACGGCACCAACAAAATATCTAGGGGTGCCTCTGGATCATTATAGGGATAGCCGAGACTACTGTACTAACAAAACCGAAAAGTTGAGAGACAAAACCAGAAACTGGCAAGGGTGCAATTTTTCTATGTTTTCCCGTGCCACTATCTGCAACCTTTTTTTGCTAGCCAAAGTTTGGTACGTGCTGCAAGTGTTGTGTATGTCACGTGCTAATGTCCAAAAAATCCACAGAGTATTTGCGGTCTTTATTTGGTCTTCCAGCTGGGAAAGAACCAGTCGCTCTAACATATTTCGCCCAGTCAAAAAGGGGGGTCTTGGTCTTTGTCATTTATTTTTACGACAAGTTGTCGCAAGGTTTTGTTTTGTGCGGGATCAAAAATACGCCTTCTTGCGCACTGTAATTCAAGTGCGGTTGAAAAATGTCCTGCCTGACTTTGTTGTGTCTTCAAGTGATATTGTGTGCAGGGGGGTGAAAGGATATTTGCGTGAAGTGGCTCTGTCTGTTCAATTTTTGAAGGTACGGTTTTCTTTCGACTACCTGTGTAGTGTTTCCAGGAAGCGCCTGTACAAAGATTTAGTTGATGTTTGTTTACCTGTGCCACTGTATAGGTCGTTATACGGTGAGGGCACAGGGCTTGATGTTTTAAGGAGGGTTAAAAGTATGCCTGTGAAGCCTGCAATGAAGTCGTTTTTCTTTAAACTACACAGTGAAACCCTTCCCGTAGATACTTGGTTAGCAGAAAGAGGTATTTTTGTGCCGTGGACAACCGACTGCAGACTGTGCAAAAAGCCGGAAACTATTAATCACGTCTTCATCGACTGTTGGGATCCAGTGTTCCACTGGGGCGTCCTCCAACGTACGTTAAAGAAAGACTTGCCCATAACGCCGCGTGGAATTCGGTTCTTACCTGTAAAAAATGAGGGCGGTGTGCCGTACGATTTGATCATGCTCCTCAGCCTTAATAGTATATGGAAGACGAGAATGGCGGTGAGGAATGCGGATATAAATGCCCGGCCTGTCAGGGAAAATTTCATTGAAAGCGTACAGTATATACGGGAAGTGTTTCGTGCTGAGGATGATCCCCCTGAGTGGTTGCCTGTGCTTGACGATTTAGTGTGTCTTAGAAAGTTTTAAAGCCAAGTAGTCAGCCAAGTAGGGTTGACAGATCATTACATGACATGATGTATGATGTGCTGTACAAATGTCAAAGCAGGCAATAAAAAAAAAAGTGTCCGTGGCATAGTCGGTAGAGCGTCGCGCTGCGGCTGCAAAGTCCTCGGATCGAAACCTGGCGCCGGATGCTGTTTTTTTTATATACTGTAGTGGCCTGGCTGGCGCGCCGAGAGAGGGTGTTGCGAGCTGAAGAGTAGTAAAGGGGCTTTAGGAGAGTAGGCGAGGGGGGAGAGGGGGCGCTATGCGAGCGCCCTCACGCGTCGGAAATCCGGCGCCGTTGCTAGGCACGGTAGCTAGCTCCGTTGCTAGGCTGCGGACGGAGGACGGCGATGGAAGCAGGAGTAGACCCGACTAAGAAGTGCTTCGCACTTAATAAAAATGCTTTCCGGAACGTATAGGTACGAAAAGGTTAATGTCCTAACCACATGGATGCGAAATCACGCGTCGCGCGAGCGTCGGCGTCGTTCGGCGGCAACGCGCAGACACGGCAACTTTCAATCGCGATTGAAGTGAATCGCGATCGAGGTTTCGAACGCGGTGGACGAACTGCCGTTGCTGGCACGTTTCAATCACGATCGAGAAGTTGCACCGGTTGCATTCGTGTACGCCAGGTTGCGCCAGATGGCCCGCTTTCGGCTGCTTTCTCGCGCTGCGTCGACGCCGATATCTGGCGAGCGTAGACTTTCGCCATTGCTCGCGCGTCAGGTCGCGACGAACGCGAGATAACGCCGAAAGTACGCTGCATGTGGTTGGGGATGTGGTTGGGCGTTCTACTAAATGTGCGTCAGCTCCTCAGCGCCGCAGCCCCCGCTTCGCGCAAGGAGCGAAGCCATCGGCCGCCGCCCAAAACGAGAAAAAAAATCCATGGCGCATGAAGTCGCACTCAAAGAGAGAGTGACGTCATGCTGTGACGTCACTGTTTGAAGGGGGTGTGGTCGGCCTGGGCCCCTACGGGATATGGTTTGGGAATACGCGCCCTGAGGCGGTATTCTCAAGTTTTGTCCCTTTTGCGTCCCTTTCAAAAGTGTCCCTTTTGGCGAGCCCTGATTGGCTAAAAGCAAACAACCGGAAGTGACGTAACGCAAGCGCGGCAAACGTACTGTCAACCTTCCTCCATGCTGCCTACGTTCACCTCTTAACCGGAAGTACGTCACGATAAAAGGGATGCAAAAGGGACGTTTTCAAAAGGGGCAGTTACGAGAATACCGCCCCTGGTTAGCGGAGCGTGGCCCCGCTCCGGTATCGCCGCTAGCGGCCTTGTGCGCCACGCATGCGCAATGGCGCTCCCGCTAGCTATCGGAGCAGAGCGGGCCGTCAGAAGCGGTCTGCTAAAACTATTTATTAAGGGCCCGTCGGAGAGAGCGAAGTCGGCGCTCCTGTTTATCTTTCTCCGTGCTTGCAGCTAAGCCAAGGCAGCGACAGAAGCTTTGTGTGTGTGTGCATCGCCTCCTGTGTTTTGGACGCGTTCGTTTCGCTATGAAAGCGATACTTCTGCGGGTGGATATTGCTTCCCATGGTCTGGATCATCTTTCTAGAGCGACGTACGACTTAACCTCGCATGGGGTATGTGCAGTGTGCCTGGCTAAAAGCCTTCTCGGCTTGCGCGCCAGAGTTGATTCACTTGCTGTTCGTCCCAGCAAACCGGTCGCGGTGTGAGTGCCGAATTTTCGACGGACAGGAAGAAGCAACCGATCGTCTGTCAATCGCGGTTGAGACGTGCAACGCATTTTGTGACATTTTGTTCATTTGAAACGCATCTCTGGATTGTTTTGAAGTTGAATAAAATGTATGCGTCAGACCCGGGCATTCGGCTCAGGGCGTTCTTATCGATTGCACGAAAGAAGTGCCGCGGGGCTTCGACGCTTTGTTTATGGTACCTACTCACGTGAGATAATATATCAATGTCGTGTTATGGCTGTGTTGCATTCAATGCACACGGTTAAGCGTTTGTTTACACCTGTTTCGTTTGTCGTAAAATGTCCAAGCACTCCGGCGCTCCATTCGCAGATCAAGCGGAGAGCCGACACTGAGCAGACGACACATCTCTTTGCCGGAAGTGCGTGAAAAAGCCGCCCAATAGCAGGATGTCTACCTCATTACGAACATCTGGGAATCGATGGCGTAGACATGTGAAGATGGCGGCATCCAAAGACACGCACGGAAGGGTGAGAAAAGGGCGACAAACTTTGAAACAAAAGTGTGAGCTTTCCGCTGCACGTAAAAAAGTAATACTTGGCACAGCTGGCGTTGACGACCCAATCTAACGATTGCACTGGTTCATTTAGTGTGCTCAAAACGCCTTTCAGGGCCCCTTAAACGGAAACTCTGAAAGAAAGCGTTTATTCGACCAAAAACCTGCATACACTAACGAGAAATCATGTGAACAACAACAAAATGCAGCGAGAAAAAAGTGCTGTAACGCAATACCCGCACTATCAACCACTCATTGGTGAATTACTGACAATGCAGAGGTCAATGTCTTCAGGAAAGCGTTGAAAGACGTGAATGGCTGCTGGGGAGGCGATGCCGGGTAAGTAGAAAGAACAAAAAATATTGGCGCCGGTGAGCTGTTCCGCATGCGTGAAGAGGCGCGGAAGCACGGAAGGTGTGGAAAGAAAGAAACGCTGAGGGAAAGAGAAGGGCCACGCCGCAGCACCCTGTCACTAGGATCGCCCCACATTTCGAAACCAAAACTAGCCACAAAAACCCGACCAGTGGCGTAATCGAGTGAACGGTGGCCAGACGCGGTGGGAAGCCAACGAATAAAGTAATCAAAAGAGGAGAACGTCGCGAAGTTTGGAGGGGACGTCGGATTGGTGTAGCAGCGCGAACCAGCGCGGTGAGAAAGTGTGTGGTTGAGGAGGGGAGAGGGCAGTATGCTGTGGCCGCCCGAGGCGCTCGACGGGGCTACCCTTGGCGAAAACCGAAGGTGGCATGTGCGTTCACTAAAGGCGCAGTTCGCGGTCCCTTTCCGAAGCGGGGTACACATTGACTACTGGTGCATGCGATTCGCATGCGGCTGGTTGTTACGGCGGTCGCCACGACTAGTCGTACGCATGAATTTAAGACGCATCCTCCGAAGTGCGCGTGCGATGCGTTGTCGGCGTCGCTTCACTCACCTTAGGAGAGGCCCCTTGCATCCCAGTGCACTGAAACGTGTGTGAAGGAATGACGTCATTTTTCTTTTGGCTCACAGACAGTGCAGCGCTGTTTTTTACTGGTGAGGTGGCTACATCTGGCTATGGGCCACGGGCAATTTTTTACTGCGCTTTGACTGTGGCTTTCTCGTTACGCTGGCAACACAGTCCAGTTGCTACGGCAACCGTTTTTTAAGAGACACTCGTGAATGCGTCAAGCTCCCGGTTTTGCATGCATGGCGTAGACTGGCTCAAATTAACACACTTTTCATCGTTTATCTGGTTGATAAATCTGTAATCATTTTATAAAGCGCGAAAGAAGAAAAACTACCATGCGCGGTCTGTGGCGGCTGCACCAGCTAAAGGCTGTGACGACAGGAGGAGATGCACCTTGATTGAACGATGTCCAAGGTTAGCATTCAAACAAATTTAGGTTTAGGATCTGTTAAACAACATGCGTGACATATGACGTTAAAGGGAAGCTGAAGCGCTTTCCAAAAAAATTGAGTTAGATTAACAGTTATATTGTTTCTTGCACGCTGATTCCGAATATCACATTGAAATTTATCGTACATGAGTCCAAGTGGCATTTATCTCGCAAAAAGCGCGGCCCCGTTTCAAAGACGCGCGCTTTTCGTCTTTTGACGCCCCTGATTGGTTGCGCCCCTCATGACGTCAAAGGAGGACACCCTTCGGCCGCGCGGGTTGTCGGAAGCACTGCGAACGATCGCACGGTTGCCTTTGCGGCAATTTAGCTTGCAGTTTAATTTTCGCACATGACTGGAAATTTGTGTTATAACTTCCCGTGCTGTTGGTTCAATTATCTTGGAGCTTAAATTTGCTTTACACGACAGAGAACCCAAAAGCAGTGACTGTGACGTCGACTAGTGGGTTCCATCAAAATATTTTAGGAATTAGGCAATCGGCACAGGGGGATTTTATACCTTATGTTAATATTAGGTACTGCCTTAACTGTTTCTTATTATACACAAAACCATTTATGCCGAAAATTAATGGGCGTTTTATAAACAATCTACCAGCGAAAAGCACGTACGTGCACTGCGCCAAAAAATGGTGTTCATGCGCTGTAAACGTATGTGCGAGACACATCTTGCCGGTACACGCATAAACCAACAAGCAGACTCTGCTTCCGCATTTCCTTTGTGCGTTGTCGCCCACCCCAGCCCCGTTACTCATCCCCGAACACAAACCCACACGCGCGCGCCATTTCGGCAGCGGCGCTACGGCGCCTCCGCGATTGTTAGCTGCACTTCGATGAGTGGCGTCTTACTGCTTCACATGCATTTATTCTGAAAACACTGCAGCACACTAGTGCCTGCTCGGCATTATTGGCTGTAGTAGGGCTTGATTTTCGCTTGTGCGTTGCGCATTCTGCTACAATATTACGGCCACCTCTTTATAATTAACAGACCAGTCGGACAAGGCAGTTACGTTGTAGTTACGTTACTTTAGGTAACAATCACCAAACGTTTGTGATAATGAATCGTTGGCCTGTTTCAGCATTTCTAGATTTAAGGATTTACCGCGCTAGTCGGACAGAGGCCGTATATTTACTCTTCGCTCCTAATTTTTTTAGTATCATCATTATATATATCACCGACTATCACTGGAGCACACTTGAGGTTCAGTGACAACAAATGCTTGCCAGGTTATAATATGCAGCCACACGGAATCTTGCGCAAACAATTAGGCCCCCGCAGTCAACACAAATTATGGCACGGTGGTGGTTCGGAGTGGTGTTTTTTTTTCTTGAATTCCAGACAAACATCACCTTATCGTGACATGTATACTTGCAAAATAAGTAATCTGGTTGTCTTGGTTCTTTTACTTTGTAGTAATACTGTTTACCTCTTAGCCGGGAGAGAACTTCTATCAGGATTGGCCCCTTGCTTTAGTTTCGCCAAAAAATTGTTTTTTTGAACACTGTCTTGAGCCTATAGGGAAAGAAAACCGACGCGTTTAACGAAACAAGTATTTCCTGAACAAATGTGACTTGGTTTCTGGAATGGAACGAAACATCCCCGGCCAAAGCACAGCAGTATTCCCCATCCTTCCTAAATCTAGAATCTAATGTGAACATTCACGTCCGTCGCATCAAAAAAAAAAAAGAAAAAAACCCGCATTGGAGCGGTTTACAAAGTATTTAACGTAGTGTAGTATGCTCTCTGTCATCAAGCACAGCCACCTCGGCTGTCGCTTCCGTAAGTTATCAAGCATCCCGGCGTGGCATTATACTGCTTAGGAATACGGCATGATAACGTATGCCTCGTTTGGCGTTCGTGCATACTTTTTGAACACGAAAATTGTACAAATGAGTGCTATCAACCACAACAACAAGTATCATTCACAAGGAAACACGGCGAAAAGAGCATGGCCGAGGTGGCCGATCCGGCCGGAAGTCCAGGTATGACGTTTTTCAGCCGGTTTTCGCCCGCGCTCTTCGGTCTTCCGGCATCGAGCGGCACAATGGGGGCGGGGCATCGGGCCACTTTTGTTTGCTCATTGCGCCGCTTTCGTACACATGAACTATTCAATGTGTACTTGCTGCTAGTCAACTTTTCTTTTAATTCTAAAACCGCTTCACTTTCCCTTTAACGTTGGATGGGCATCATTGATATCCCAGTAATCATCGTACCGCGCTTCTGCCATGTTGTCGGCTGTAAAATGCCCAAGATAAGCCTCCAGAACGCCTTGGCAACGTAGCAATGACTAGCCGAGGCCGACGCAGTGGATGAACGCCCTCCGCGTCACCACAGACGCTCAAATGCCATGCGCTTTTCCTTTATATTTGGAGCTTGCCTCCAATCATGCCTGTGTCGTAAAAAGCGTGTTGGGAGCAGGCCAACGGTCTGTTGATTCTGGCCTGTGCCCACTGCCCACAAGCAGTTGGTGCTTATGACAACAGCACGCAAACAAGAATTCGCTAGCGCGTCAGTGTCAGCTTGCGCGCGTTGTGCGAACTACTTCGTGGAGCCGTGAACGTTACGGCCCAAAAATGGTGAACTCAGAAAAAAAAACCATCGGCCGAAAACTAAAAAGTAAACTTACAAAAAAAACAATGTGCCCTCGGAGATTCGAACTTGTGACTTGAAAAATAACATTCCTAGAGCTTCACACCACACGGCCATGCGCCAGCGCTGGCGACGTTGGAAATATGAATTATATAATGTATAACATGATGACGCTTTTATTTAGTTTTAGCATTTCAAGCAGCTTAGGTAAATATTGTATTGCGCTCATACAGTAAGCGTCCCCCAAATTTCCGCAATATCTCACGTCTAGCAAGTGCATTTCTTAGACGGAAAAGCGTTCGAAGATGTGTGGTCATGCTGCTGACCGCTGTGCTTGTTCTCTGAGCTCAAAACAGTGCGTCGTGCTCCCTAGTTAGCTTCTCGGGAGGTTAGCCGGGACGTTAACCCTAGGAGGTTCGCTTCTTGGGAGCTTAGCCCTATTCGACATAAAAATACCTTTGCGAACCTCAGCAACAGTGATGTTGTAATTGCTTGGGAGAGCTTCCCTTGATTCCTCAGTGATGTCTTTTCTGAGATAAGTGAGGCTGCCATACAGGCTCAGTATCGTCGCTTTCTCTTGGACATGATTTGTTGCCCACCACTGAATCGTAAAGACGGTTGTTCATGCATTGTTCGACGAGTTTTGCGAAAAATAGGGCTAGTGTACTTCTCTATAGGCATCCAGAAAATAGCAAGTTGTCTTGTTCCTGAAAACGTCCACTTGTTTCTGGAGCCACGAAACGATATTTGGTCGAGCAGTTTATTTTGCATAAACGCTGGTGCTGCTCGAGTCTCAGATGACTCATAATGGTCTACCGGAACGTTCTCCAACTACTACGAGAAAACAAGCGGCAGCAAAACTTTCATGGTCGTTCCTGGAATAACCGAGGCATTCACTTTTAAAAAAATGTTGTGGAAACTAACATTCGGAGGTGCACTCTGCATTCGCCGCTGATGTAGCAACGATATATTGTTGACCTTCTCGGTGGTTGTCGGGGTGCTGCAGTGTGCATTGTTATAGCCAGGCTTTCTTCATATAAACCAATGTATTTGCCGTGTCGACAGGTGGCACTTTAGAGCGCGGTGCGCAGTTGTACTGCATAGGAAGCCCTAAGAAGCTTTTCGTGAAAGACTTGATTTGTCACTCAAGCCCCGTTATGTTTTGAGAAACTTTCAGCAGCGTATTTCAGACTTCGGTGTGAGATGCTTTTATGGCCAAGCTTTTGAGGTCATCGGAATCCCTGATGTTTCTACCTAAAATCGAAGAGCCAAGACGTGCATCCAATCAACGGCGTTTTCGTTTCACAATCTTTGTCCTTCAAATTCGCGACCTTCTCATTGATTCCTTGGTGGGTGATTTGGTGCAGGCAAGAAACAGCTAATTTTATTTCTCCAAAAATTGGGGTACTCTCTGCTGTCTTCCTACCAATCGCGCTGCGGTCAGCGCTGCGTCCCTGAAACACATGCTCGAACACCAGAGAACATTTATCTTCACGCTACGGCTACGTAAGGGCCACCTTTCTACAATCAGTTGGTCGCCAATCACATCGTGACTGCGATCACCAAACGGCTACACAAACGGCTGTGTAAGGTTGGGTAATGCATCATGCAGGCCAAAAATGTAAACCTGAGGAAACTTTTTGATGATTTATACTTATAAATCTTTGTGCAGAAACGAATGTTAAGGCAGTGTTTTGTTAGAAAATTTAATTGAAATGTTTTATTTCACGAATTTATATCTAGAACACATTGGCATAAAAACCTCTTTCCCTTAGCAACGCTTGTAGTAGTGATCCCATGCAATTTGTATATACACAAATACCGTTTTTGGGTAAAAAGCATTTACTAGATGTACACAGTTTACTTAATAATATATGGGTGCAGCGTGCTACAAAAGGTGCGGAACAATTTAGTTCACACAAAATCGGTTTGATGTATGGCAATTACTACTCAGACAAAAAAAAACAGCCGCAAATATTTACGGGCCATGAATAATAGGTTACACAAATCGTAGAAATTCACCGAATGTGAGCCGACATTATTCTTTTCGCGTCAATAGGCAACATGGTTCGCGGCACTATGATTTTGAAAACCCGACATATACAACAGATAAGTATAGCTCCGCGACTGAATACTGTACATTAAATGAGGGTGAAATACACTAAAACACAGCATACAAAGTTTATGTGTCGTTTCATTTAAAGTGGAAGATGTTTTGGCGAGCTTAAAAGAGGTTTTGTTTACGCGGAGTTTATATTGCATCTATTTTTCGAAGTGTACACCAAGAAAATAGCACACTCCAAGCCTTAGATGGCCATAATTTAGGTATATTCTTGTAATGTGTTTGCTTGAGCGTGAAAAAGTATTGCAGTTATTTTTTCATGCGTTTCCTGCTGATCTAACCGCATCATTCTGCTACGGTAGCAAGTTTCTTAATGGCATAGGATTGTATTTGCTTAATTTCCTCATCTGAAATTAGTAACTCTGTGTCTTCAGCTTATATTATTTTTTCATCGTTACGTATTGAAAGTCGAAGATAATTTATCTATCGTGACCATAAAATTGTTCCCAGTACGGATCCCAAACAGACGGCGTGGTTTTAGGGTCGTAAGAGGCACTTTTTAAAAACGTTCACAACGGTAGTACGGAATGAACAAGCTGAGATCATGCGGTAAACACGCACGAAACAATCAGAAAGAAGGTTTTGTGTTTGTTATGTTCGCTGAGTGAATAAAGCGGCTCTTCCGGCGAGCGGGGTTGAAACACTTTGACAGAAAAACCTTCGCTTGTTAACTTTGGGCGTGAAACAGGCGCTGTTTTATGCGCTCGTTCCTCACATGCCGAACAGCACCGCTGAGTTTACGTCAGAGGCGGCGATGATGGATAATACTCTCGACATTCGGTCAGACAGCATGTAAAAACAGCAAGCTCTCGTGTTCATAGAATAGACCGCCGATGCCATTGGAGTCTATAATGATGCCTTGCCTAAGACCACGTGCGCCGTAGTTCATCAAGAGTTGGGCAAGAGTTCCCAACTTGAGTCCGTGTTTCATACAATGTGTTTGTGGGAAGGTAGCTTGCTGGGCAGTTTGTGCATTCGAGCGTTTTGGAAAAAAAGCAGCGATAAAATGGCAGCATCTCCACTCCGTGGATGATGGCGACGGTGCGGAGTACGGGGACTCAAAATGACATTCAAGTTGCGCCCCGTGTGACAACCGATTTGCCCCCCCCCCCCCCACCGTCATTCGGTTTGAGCCGTGAGTTGGACCTTGATTACTCCCCTAAATGAACGGCAACTCACTGCCCAAATCAAATTTCACTTGATTTTCGCTTGATGGGGGTGTGCGTACGAATGAACGTGGAAGAACATTATGAGGTCTTAAGGTACTCTGCACCGTTGCAAACGAAGGAGTAAGCCATTTGACTCTCCGCTACTAACTCACGATCGTAGCTCAATGGGTAAGATGACTGACACTAACTCTGTCTGGTCTACCAGACACAGGGTCATATCTTGCCGGTGCCTGTGTGGTTTTTTGGCATTTTACATGCTATGCGGGCGGACGCGGACGGACATTGTGAAGTCCTAAGGTATTACGCACCTAAAAACGCGAAGAAACACGGCAAGTAAAGGACAACTCACGCGCTGGTCTAGCAAATGAACGGCTATTTGAAAAATGATACATCTAGCTAAATTAACCTGGTTGCGGGAACAAATCTTTTAGCACAAAACTCACTCCAGACTCCAGACGTGTTGATGCTAAGGTGTATTAATCGTCAAATATACGCCGAGTTGCCTGCCCGGCGCGTGTTTTGTCTTTTTTCCCTCGTTACCCGGGAGGAGCGCTTGATGTAGTACAGATTCCTGCACCGCCGGAGCCATGTGGGGAACCCCTAGCCATTACATACGGCGCTCGAATAGGCCAGTGTGATTCCACCGCAGTGCACCGCCACGCAGACGCCTCTTAATAACGTCGCCCAACCTCAACCACCCTACCACCTGTAGTGCTAAACTGCAGTCCTAGAATATTAACGTGTGGCAATCTCCCGATCCCCATCCGCTTTGCTACATCGTGAAGGCGGCCACACTAACCGTCGCCTCGCATACATCGAAATCAGACTGCGAGGTTGCTGGACGAACAACCCATGTCGTTGGCCGAACAATGCCCTAACGAGCTCTACGAAAATCTGTCCCACAGACCCTGGGGTACAGCGCGATTCAGCCACTCGCCGTCGCCTTATACATACCTATCACCGAGCCACCGCAACAACAGTAACTTCTCGCATGAACGGTCTTGCGGTCCACGTAAGGGGAACTATAATCAGCCGCGTGAGGGTTCAAAGAGGCTCTACAAAAAAAAATGGCAACCCCTCAACGGCGCCTTGCTCTGCCAAAGACCACACATCACGACGCGCCCTCACCCTGACGCTCCAGCATAACCCTGACTCGAAGCCCAAATAGAATGATTAATTCAAGCCGCGACACATACGCTTTGCTAGAACCACAGCTTGAATGTCGTGCTGGGCGCCTCGCTCCGGAAACGCCGGGCGGTCACCGCAAAGGAGGCGATCACGTGCGCTCTGTCTTTTGTGCCTACGCTGAAAGAATTTGCGTCAGCCTTAACAGCTGGGCTGTTAGGATTTCACGAAAGAACGTTGAAGATACCAAAAAAACAGCGTAAATCAACAAACTTTTCAGTACAGCTTGCATGTTCAAAAAAACATAATTAGCGAAGTAAAAACACTTGATCGCTGCAATAGTAAAAATTCACATCAATAGCGAAAAGCAGGAAAATGAAACAAAAAAATGATCCAGCATATTTCGCTACTCATAGCCATATTTGGCTATAAAAAATTTGCACTCCTCACAAGCAGCATAAAATTTCCGTTCAAAAGTGGACAATTCTCTAATTCTCCAATTTTCTGGTAAATTTTTGTTAGTTTGCTTATTTCTGTGGTTCTAATCTATTTGAATCCTATCAAGCCCCGTGTTCAGGGAATTGTATTTAGGATGCTTAAATAAACAAAATTGTCAATGGACGTTTGAACACTTGTTTTATGCGTATTTCACAACACAATGATTTGGGTAGGCTGCCGAGGTTCAGTATGCATTTGGGCTCCAGCAAACGTCTGAAGAGTTCGAGCAAAGTTCAATTATTGCGAAGTTTTATTTGCAATGGGTTACAGGAGCTCAAGACACAAATTCGATGCGGTGGATTTTCAGCGTGTACATAAAAACCACATCGATGAAAAGGGTTTAAAAGTATTGTTTTTTTCTGTCACAATTGTGTCTAACATCCATCTTCAGCAAAGGAAGGTTCTGAGAAAGGGCGCCAGAGGGAGCACTCACTAAGGTAGAAACAACTTCGGAACTAGGATAGCTGCGGCCACGCGTGCAATACAAGCCGCCTTGAGAGGTGATGGTACTGGCAGAGGCAAACAAAAATCTCCTCACGAAGGCAGGAGAGCAGAATTCCAAAAGTGTGGTCAAGTGCTGACTGGGGTGGCCGCCAAAGGCAAGAGAAAATTTAACAGCGTATCACAAGAAATGAGACTGCCTATCAACGGCAGAGCATTAGGTAACAATATTCTGCTCATAAAATAGACATAATTTGTTTTAGCTATTCTCGTAATTATTCTGCCATCCCGTGGAGTTTGAAAAATAATTTTCTGGTGCCTTTGATCTGGTGCCTTTGATTCCGCACGCCACTAACTTCATCAGGGCGTCTGCACAGGATTGCTTTTACATGCAGGTGCTACAATATAGTAGGGAAGAGAATGAAGGTACTTGTTACAAATAGCACATTAAAAGCGTATAGACTGAAAAAATTCTAGTGATGGTTTTTTAAATTTTAATGAACACGATTATCTGTTCCTACAGCTGCAGGAGAAGTGTCATTGCCACTCCGAAAACATGGCATGTGGCACAAATAATGTATGATGATAAAGGATATGATGATAACGTTGATGATAAAAGCTTTTACTTACTCATTCCAGTTCCTAAACCAGACCATATAGGCTTGAAGTACCTACCACACTGGCTAATAAGTAACAACGCAATTGAAGCTTCAAAATATAAATAATATTTTACGTCGTCTTCCCGTCGCCTTCGCAGTCGAGTGAACAATACCCTCGCGAACGCTAATGAAAACAGACCAGCATACTTACGCGCTGAGTCTATGTACATAACTGAAAACATTTACCGAAAATAAATTCATGCGAACAGCATGACTCTATCAATTTACAACAACGTCTCCAACGAAAGCAGATGTGCCAACTATATATAGCTGTAAAGCAGTTGATATTCATTACAGGTGTTCAAGCTCTGCACATCAGGAGAATAAAGCAGGCGCCTTAAGGTAGTGCATTTGCTTCGAAAAATTATGCCGGGATTGCCTGCAATCCTCAGTTTCACATGCTCTCTGGCGGGTAAGTAAAGTCTGTGAATATTAGGTAGACAGGGCACGGCAGTTGTCTATTGCTTGTGTGTGAATTTATGATCTGTTTTAATTTATAATGCATGATCTTCTAGGACATGTAAGGTCGTGGAAATTTAACCAGTATATTCTTATAAGATACGAAGTTCTATGGTGAAGTTCGTAGTGTTTTCCCTAGTGCAAGTGTGTCATTATTGTGTTAACTAAATTCTGGGCATTTCGATCCACTCCTATAGCAAAGCTGGCTACCCCCATACCAAGATTTTTTTTCTGCATGGAGACACTAGGCACTCAAACCGTCCGCTAAGTGATTCATTGGATATTTTGTAGGCTTTTAGAAATACTATGTTCAAGTGAACTACTTACTAGACGCAAACGAAAACAAGAAATCCAAGGAAAGCTTTGCTGGGTCAAAGCTATGGACAGCAGTGGCGTCCACTTGGTCAAAAAGTTCTTATATCAAATGCTCAAGAAACAAATATTGTAAAAATCTAGTTTTCAACGAGCACTTGAACTCTTTTGAACCACTTTTCCTTCAGATATCTTAGGTTTCCTTGATAGAGTTTTGTTTTGATTTTTATGTTTTGGCATTTTTGTTTTTTCGCTAATTGTGCATTTTACTGTTATAAAAAATTACAATCAATCAATATTTTAGCTTTCCGTATTTTTCAATACGAATGACGTGCTGTGCTAGAGTACTCAGTTAATGGCTATTTTTTGGGTTATTTGTATCTCGTCTTTTTCTTATCCAAGCGTAGGCACACAAATACATAGACGTCTGTGTTTTTTATTCAACAGTGGTGCATTTACACGAAAGCTTGAGTAACGTTCCCATTCTCTCAAACAAATTACCTCTAAGCCTTGGGGCCAAAGAAGTTCAACGGCTGCCTTTTGTTTCAATCTTAAGTGCAACTCAGAAACCTTCATTTATTAGTTTGGTACTTTCACTTGCGAACGGTACATGTGCGTTTTTGCCGGGCAGCACAATCAACTCGCTCTGTACCCAAGGCCATACACATGCCGTGATCTAATGATGGCCTCTATACCCGTTTACGCTCTCAACTTCGCGTGGCTATGAACCAAAGCAAAAATCTCGTAGATATCGAGTGAACGCCTAGGTTTCATTGAAAAGCATATTTAAGACAGCCCTACCAGCTCTTGTTTTGTTAAAGGTAGTTTATAAAGTATGAACACTCCACCCAACCTCAAATTTACCCGCATCAGGGCAGTTGCCGCACCCCAAACTTTTGAAGAAGTACAACTGACTCACTCCTGTCATCGCCCAATTTTCCTCCCTCGGTCTTCCCGCTGACGGTACGCGTCGGTCAAGCATCTACATCCCTTTTCTCTCGTGCTGAGAAACAGAAACAAATACTCGCACACACTTCGTCCAAGCACCATTGCCGTAAACCGTTCCTTCTATAATATGAACTTACGTGATTGTTGCGAGCGTCTTAGCCCACCGGCTATATTATCTGTTCTGGAAGCAGATCATGTTCCTTTCTTTTTTATGCCGAGGGAGATATCCCATTTTATGGAGGCAGTGTTTTGCCTTGTCGGCAATATGCTATATTCGTTCGCGAATAATCTCAATGTAACTCGAATGCTCCACAAACAACCAGGCGGGAAGGTAAATGCCCTCAGGGCATACAACGCGTCATTCGTGCATACTTCTCTGAAACTTGTGTATTTTTGCGCTCCTCACGGAGTACAAGTTTGATTCAATACTTTGTTTTATTTTTAAAAAACCTCTGTCGTCTTTGGCTAAATGACATCGGGTGGGGTGCTGGGTACGCACTCTTTATAGATTCACGCCCTCTGGACGCAGACAAGCCATCCCAAGTCAAGTCAGCCTCGGGCTGCAAAGTGCCTCAGGAAGTGCCTTTGTACTGCCTATGATGTTTATTGCGTATGCTCATTACTCTTTCTCGGGAATCTTGAGCTGAGCCCCGGGCCCGAGATCGAGAATCCAAAATATCTTCAGATATTTCTGCGTTTAAGGCCCAACAAGAAAAATAGAAAAAAGTATTTCCGACTAGAACTCGCGTTTTGCTGAATTGGAAAAACGAACTGCCAGTATTGATGGACTTCAGAAAACGGTGGCTTTGCTTGAAGCTAGAATTACTGATCTTGAGGACAGGAGCCGGCGTTCCAACTTGGTAGTTTTTGGCATACCCGCGGAGTCTGAAAAAAAAACCGAGGATATGTGTAGAAAGACAGTGCTGACTGAGGTTTTCGCAAACAAGCTTGAGGTCAAATGCAAATCAGTGGGTAGGATTCATAGGATTGGCAAGCCCGGCAGAAACTTGCCAGTTATAATATATTTCAAAGCTTATAACGACAAGCAGCAAATCATCTCGAATGCCCATAAGCTAAACGGAACAGACATATCGGTTCAATACGATTACTCAGAGCAAACGCTCCGCAAACGGAAGCTACTTTGGGATAGCGCGAAAGATGAAACGAAACCTGGCAAAAGGGTTACCTTATGCCCGAAAAACGTATCGTCGATCGAGGCAATTTTGTATGGGATGATTCGAAAAACAAAAGAACCAAAATTGGTGGTTCCCAGGCTAGTAACAAAAAACTATGAGCCGAATGCCCTAACCCTAAGCAGCTTCGGCTTTTAAACATTAACGCACGCAGCATCGTAAATAAATCCGTACAACTGGAGTCTATTCTTGGTAATAGCCCGCATATTGTCGTGATAACGGAGACTTGGGTGGGAGACCAAATCACAGAAGACGTTGTTTTCCCCTCTCCTATCATGTGTATCTTCGTGACAGAAACCTTAGGGGGGAGGAGTTGCCATCCTCGTAAAACTTGCTCTTGATGCGACACTTTTGCTTCAGATGGACTATCACTACAGCCTTAATTTAAAGGTATCCTATTGTGGGCGTTCCTTCCTTTTTTTGCTGTTTATCGTGCTCCTGATTCGCCTCCTCGGCTTCTGCATGACTTACACGAGCACATGGTATCATTTAAGCATGTTAACATATTCCTGATGGGTGATTTTCATTTGCCTTGTGGTAATTGGGACTCTCCTTTCCCTGCTCTCGTACAATCCCCGCATGCTTCATACTTTCTAGATATTATGTTGTGTCATAATTTGCATCAAGTAGTAATATATCCAGCACGTGTCGACGTGACCTGTGCTTCTATACTTGACCATATTTTGTCAGCAATCTAATTGACAAATTTGCCGTCTCCATTGAAGATGGCTTTATGATCACTGTATTGTGTCATTTTTATGCCATTTTGAAGCTGTGTATACTGCTGATCGAACTAATTTATCCGCATCAAAGATTTGTCGCGTTCACAGGATGAAACTGTATAAGATTTTTCTTGAACTACACCTGAGAAACTGTCATGTTTCTGGTGTCCTTCAAATGTGGGAGACGTTCAAACACTTGTGCTTGCATTGTATTGCTAATTTTATTCCGGAAAAGGAGAAAAACACGTGTAAGCCAACCCCCCGGGTCTCTCGTGATATTAAACATTGGAAAAGGAAATTAAAACGCCTGAAGCGAGGAGCGTTGTCTCGTGACATTATTCAAACCCCCCAAGTAGCCCTGAATCAAGCCCTGGCAACTGCTAAACGTAAATGTTTTGAACACAGGTTACCAAAATTTATTATTCTGCCCCACAAAAATTTTGGAATTTCTTGCCGTACAAAAGAAAACCCATCGAAAAATTGCGTCATGACGACGCGCTCCTCGTTGAGAAGGCGGACATTGCTGATCATTTCAGCACCTATTTTCGTAGTGTATTTTCCTTAGTTGCTGAGCTAATGCACCAAATTGTTTCTGTTTGCAAAGCTAATACTGATATCTTGTTCATGTCGGGTGTAAGTTTAATGCTGCCGAACTTAAAAAACGAAGAAATCAATTGGCCTGATGGGATACCGAACGCTTGTCTTTCTCGATACGCTGAAATGTTATCACATTTTTTTGTAGCAGTTTTTAATGCTTTATTATCTTCTGGTGTACTACCCTCTGACTGCATTGCACCTGTGTTTAAAAAGGGCGACTTCATGATTCCTGGTAATTATCGTGCCATTTCTATCACGTCATCTTGTTTCAAAATTTTGGAGCACGTTATAGCTAACTACATTACTAAATTTCTTAACGACAGCAGTTTATTACCTCCCGTCCAGCATGGCTTCCGAAAAGGGTTTTCTACTGTAACCCAACTAACCTGTATTGGTCACAGTTTTGCAAGCGTCCTTGAAAAGTCTGGCCAGGTTGACGTAATTTTCTTCGATTTCCGTAAAGCTTTTACCTTGTTTCCCACGCACATCATAGGCGCAAACTGCAGTCAATCAGACTTCCTGCATTCATAACAAACTGGATTTCTTCCTATCTATCCAACCGCATGCAATTTGTCAGTGTTGAAAATAGTTGTTCCAAGTCTTTACCCGTCACTTCCGGCGTGCCGCAAGGCAGCGTACAAAGTTCCTTATTGTTTTTAATATATATCAATGATATCTTTATTGCAATCACTCCCCCATTCAAATCAGACTGTTTGTGGACGATCCTATTCTGTTTACAGAAATAACTTGCCCCGAGGACCAAATCAAACTAAATTCGAACCTTCTTAACGTTCATGCATGGTGCACAAAGTGGAATATGCAGTAAATAGAGAAAAACCCGTTTGTATAAAAATTACCAAAAAGAAACATAGTTTGTCGTTTTTTACGAGCTCCCAGAACAACCAACTTTAGAGGTCACTGCTTAAAGTACCTTTGTGTTACGATTACAGACAAATTAAGCTGGAACAAATATGTTTCTAACATTTGTACTTGTTCATTTCGCAAGCTTTCCCTTCATAGGCATAAACTTAAATGAGCTCCTCCAAGTATTAAACTACTTGCATGCACGTCGATGGTAAGACCAAAACTTGAAGACGCATGCTCAGTCTGGGACCCACAGAAGCACAAAAAACATTCAGGCTCTTGAAATGATACAGCGCAAGGCTGTTCTATTTATCTACTCGACATATCGCACGATTGACTCTCCTGCTAATCTGATGAAACAACATGGCATCCAAACATTGCAAGCACGTTGTAAAATAGAGAGACAGAAATTTCTTCACCAGCTCAAGACCAACAAACTTGGACATAACCCTGACCACTATATTCAACCATTGACAACTCGACGTACACGGCATCGACACAGCGTGTCACTAACCCCCTGTAGGGCCAGGACAAACGTGTTGAAATTTTCTTTCTTTCCGCGCACCATATCTGAATGGAATGATAAAGGGAAGGCGAGATAGGGGCCGATAACTGTCTGGCGTTACGCCGACACCTCAACCGGCAGTATATCATAAATAAACAAAAAATAAATAGAATGTTTACCGGGAGCGTCTGGTATACTGGGAGAAAAAACCGCAACTTAACACGGGATGCAGGAAACCACTCCTATCAACGTCCTGCTATAGCCCGGGAACCACCATCTTTTCGCGGGTTGCTCAATGAATGCACTCACGAATGTTGGAGAAAGGGAAGCGCGTCGGCATTTCCATAGCCAAGACGACGAAGAAACGTTCTGGCATGAAATGTTTTTTAAGATGATGCCACTTTATTTTGTTTCAAGAAGACAACAGCTCCATGACGATCCGGAGTGTGTTTAAACATAAGTTGCTGAGGACGTTCACTATAGTCATGCGGATAGAAGAAGCACAGCTTTTGCTACAAACGAGCTAACGGAGCGGGCGCCAAGTTTGATGAAGATATCAAAGAAATATGAAAGAAATGAGCGAAGACAATAAACTACGGTTTCCGATGTTGGGTTGAATAAGGTATTTTTGGTGGCCTAGTTCGAATCCCACCAAGGACTGCCGGTGAATTTCTTTCCGAGGCTGCAACAATGGATAAAACACATGACATGAGCTTACGGCAGCATGATCGTAAGTCAAGCGCTGTTACCACAAACGACGTCAGCGTAATGTGAATAACGTCGGGAAGCCTCCTTGAGCGATTCCGTGACGTCGTTGGGGAAAATCAGAAGAAGCTCTTCTCAATGATGGCCCCCCCACGCTGCTGTCACCGAGCTAATGCGCGAAGAAGTGCAGCATCCGCTGTGTACTTCTATGTTGTCGGGAAAATCCACAAATCCTAAGCCGTAAGTTACGCCGCAGCTATTCACCATCCAAGTACTTGCGCAGGTGGCCTACCGGAGGTCTAGCCGTACCACCGTCCTGCTTTCTCACACCACACCTGCAGTTGTACACACCACCACCTGGAAGACGAACAGACCGTCATTGTGTGCGGCGCTACTGAAGAGAAGTCAGCCACTGTTGTCGCTGCCAGTAAGATTCGCTTGGTGTATCAGGTTTCTCGCCGACGCACACTGCCCATTGCCCGGCCTACGACTGACTGCGATCGACGGGTACCTGTCTCAGGCCACTCGCCCTCCAGCACGTTTGAACAGTTCACCGTCACCCTATACATACCTATAGCCTAGCCACCCCAGAAACCTGGTTTGTGTCTGCCACCTTCGGTAAACACCATCTGAATGCCCGCTCTGAATAGGGCTTACAATCAAGCGCTTCGCCTAATAAATGGGTTCTACCCGCCTGTCATCTGTCAGTGCTTGAAGCCTGCGGTGAATCAGGACGTAACAATACTTTGAACTTTACGGGAAAAGAAACAGGTATTTAAAACCATGTGCCCGGGTAAGACAACTATGATATGCAGACTTTATATTGCTTTATGCGGTTTTTGAATCACGCTTTGAAACCGGTGGAATTGTTGGGGCACGTGAGGTAGTGTCACGTTCTGACACTGCATGACGCCACCTCTTCTACATCATATACTACTGTTAAAAAAAGTTATTTCCTCCTGTTCTTTTGCGAATTCCTTGCGTTTACTCCACTATATAAAACGCTGGCTTTCATGTGAGCTAGCGGACATGCACTCCAGAAAATTCGGTTCTGTCCCTTAAGGTGTCAGAAATATACACTTGTTCCATCCCATGGATGCGCTATGCGGCGGCTGCATCATCTGTATATACACAGCCGCAAGGTAGCGCTCACTGAAGAAACAAGGGCTGATAACCCATACCAGGTATATGCAGATGGCGTCAGCTGGGAAGTAATGCTGAGCGCTGCACCTTTTTTGTCGTAGGCTGAAACATGAAGCGGTCAAGGTGAAAAATGCAGCTTCCACAACCGTGCAGGGTCATTTTGTTTTACGGCCCTTCGTACTCATAAAATCATACACCTGCAGCACACCATTGCAGCATATAGAAGCTGAAAAGGAGCCCCTTCAAAACGAACTTTAGACAATATATAATGCATGCACAGTTCCGTAACGCTGCGCAATGTTACAGCAATTAGGCTTTGCTGCTCTACGGAAGTACGTATAAGTAATAAAAATTAAAAGCATCGGAGAAATGTATTGCTTGTGGAACGCTTGAACTGGAAACTGGGTGACTGATGATAATCAAGAAATCGCAGAGGCATCTATGAGCGATATTTCACGATTAAGGAATTTGTGAAAGTTGGCACACACTGCCATGTCGGACGCTTAGTCCCAATTTATAGTAAACATTAAAAAAATAGCCAAATGCGACCATCAAGCTCCGCAGGCACTCGCCGATGCCCGCGAGCAGCAGAGAAGGCCACGCCCTAGCGAATGACGTCACGTTAGCCTACATGGCAGCGCAGAGAGTGCCGTCCTGTAAACCGTACATTAAAACCAGTTCAGGGATAACGCCTCTTCATTGACGTCCAACCACTCTATCCTACATTGCTCGAGTACATTCTTTCCCACCGAATTTTCTTATATGACCGGTCTGATATAATGGCCTTGCAATAATTTAGACGGTATCTCGGTAGCCACTTCGTAACCCTCGTATTCCACCGACTGTCACTTTGTCGTACCACATGACCAACCAGAATTTATTGTTTTCCTCAAATAAAATATAATTTCATATGTTGACGCTTCTGCACTGGCAAACGAAGTTCGTTTCCTGTCGCTAAGCGTTTCTTTTGTTATTTTTTCTTCTATGATTCGTTGACACTGCTTAAGGTTTTTTGACAGAAATTTAGTAGGACGCAAGCTTTCGGTTTATATTATATCACCGGGCGTGCACTTTGGTTCACAGGTATGGTTGGTTCACGGAAAGCGTACGCGTATGAGGTCCCGGGTTCCTCTTCTGGAGGGACTGATTTACTACGCACCACTTCTCCACTCCTTTTACCACCACCAAAACGCTTTTCTCCAGTTTTTACCCATCGCCACCACCAACGCAACCCTCCCATTTTGCGCAATCTATTGAAAGTGGTGCTAGCGCTGTAATCAGCAGGGTCTCGTGTCACTCGCTAAGGGACCGAGGTGGTCGCTGGGATTTAGAAACAAGAGCACAAAGTGAAGGCAGTGCAGGGGCACACTAGCGAGAATGTACGCTGAAAAAATGTACAGCCGCCACCGTTGTCACTTCAAACTCCATCCGTCCGAAAAGCGGTGAATCTATCAAGTTTGACGGGAGAGATGGGCACTACGAAGCCAACGGGCACCAAAGAAAATACATATATCAATTCATTAGGAAAAACTCCACAACAGCTAAAGCTTCACTAGTGTTTGTATTCACGAAATAGAAGCGTTCTGAATTTTCCACTGATTCACTTGCTTACTTTTTCTTATCGAGTGTGCATGCGAAGTGCACCACCTCTAGTAAATATTGTGAACCCCATTTTATACTCATCGTGTAAGTCAGCGCCGACAGCGTAAGGAACGTAGACTATTACTTTTTCTAGCCCAGGGAATTTCAAGTGGGCGATGTTCGGTATTAGAAAAGCTTTTTGGACACAAATATATGCTGCAGTACCGTGCGCTGCCATCGACGTCTTTAGGGCAGGCGATGCGAGTCAGGTAATGAAGCAATTACGCTTCAAAAACCGGGACCATTGACCCCAGGAACTGTTTCTTCTCGTCTCAATCGTTTAGTCCCACTTTGAAACGACACAAGGGGTTGCATTTACGCAGAGAAAAAGATATCCCCAACGGAGAACATTGGCGAGTAGGCGTGTATGTTGCTTACGTTCAACATTTTATGCTTGGCGCATGCACGCTCTTATAAGGCCCCTCCGGGGCTTTTCTGTATCTCGAGTTCACTAAGTGACCTAATAAAAGATATACAGCTGCCGACGCAGTTTATTTGATTGCTGATGGTTCATTCTTTAGTTGATTGCTTCGGGCAGACGTGACTGCAACTTTGTTTAGAACTTTGTCTAGTACTTTGTTTGGAACTAGAACTTTGTTTATAACTGTGTTTAGTCCCTGTAGCACCAACCTATCGCTTAAAATAAATGGCTTTTATGTATTCTCCAATTTGCGTCATAAAGTATATGAACGTGATTTTTTTGTATTTATGTATTTTTTTTTCGTTATTATTCTACAATAAACCCCAGCTGTTGTCAAAGAAACGACCTGAGGATAAACAGACTGGAGAAGCCACAATCCCTGCGTGTGTTTATATTGTATGCGCTCAGAGCTGATGGTCTTTCCTCCACACAATTAGAAATGTTGAACGTTTCTTTTTACATCTCGTAAATCTGGACACACACTCCTTGAGTCCTAGTTTTCAAAACTTAGCAGTTAATCAAACCTCAAACCCCAATATTGAAAAAAATACGCCAGCTTGTCCATTTCATTCACCCTTTCATACGATGCAAATTTTGCGTTAAGTCCATTTCTAAGTATGCATTGAATTCGAACATTTCTAGCGGCCTTCCCTCTGTCGAAGGAGGATGGCTGCCAAGGTTACGCCGGTTGCGGGTGTGCGGACTACTTTCTCGCATACGCGTGAAAATGTGCAAACGCAGGTGGGTGAGGTAGGCAAGCATTACGCTCTCGGAGTGCCTTGTGTCGCACTTTTTCAAGCAGTAAGAACGACACCGTTCGTAATCATTTTAAAGACTTTGTCTATTTTTGCGCATTTTTATACGCACAGTCCGATGCATCTTCGCTCACCTTTCTCGTCTTTCGTCGTCAGGAATTTGCAGGTGCGTGAAGTTTTCGCAGTGTGAGGCACAACTCTTTCGGCATTTACGACGTGGTCCACAACTGTCACTTCCTTTAAGGCGAAACCTCAGTAGCAAGGTTAAAACTACTAGAACAACATACGGGTGACATACGTTAGGAAACAGGCTTCCGAGGTTACTAAACGCTTTACACGAACTTAACATTCAGCTGGAAAGCAACACCATTATGCATACGTACCTTTCCTGCAAAAAATTACATTGACACAATATAATACCTAGCGTGTCAGCTTTGAGTGTCAGCTATAGTGAATATGTCGGTATAGGCTAGGCTTGGCGATTTAAAACCACCTGACATTTCCTTTCCGTCGTGTATTGAATGATTTGTGAAATTATATATGTATAGTGCATTCCGTATAAATATAGAGTAATGTAAATCTGTATGTATGTATTATCAAGGTAATCTATATGTATTGAGTTATTTAGTACATCCGTCGGTGTATTTTCTTCTGTGTATGATTTGTGCGCCAGGCATGACTTTTTGTAGACGGCTCAAATTTTTCATCGAGCCCTGTATAGAGTGATTTATCTGTCCAGTACATATTTCTCCTTTCTTTTTTGTTTTACTTCTCTTGTTCTTGTTATTGTAGTTGTTGTCTATGTTTTTTTACATTCTTTCAATGGCGCTAGGGATGCCTTAATTCTACGCGGCCTATTACGTTTTAATATTGGTAGTGACTAAACAATTTGTTGGTGATATTGCGATGTTTTTCTTGTACCGATATCAGGGTACGTTTCCACCCCGTAAGGTCCATCATTAGGTTTGGCCACCGATTTCTGGTATATACGGACCAATTCAGCGGAAAGCCCTTGTTTACCTTCCCGCATAAGTAGCCTAACTTGAGGTACTTCTGCCATGTCACGTTTTCCGTCCCAGAAAAATGTTTTCATTTATTTTATGAGCATGAGGACTCCTTTGTTACTGCGTTTCATGCGCACCTGTAGGAAAATCTCAGCATGACTCTTCCGTTACAGTGGAGTAACCGTATTAAAGCCTCACCCCAATTAATGCCCACGCTGTAGGGTGCACTTATTGTTCTCGAATAAAAATATGAGCGGAGTGTTCAACGCAAGAAAAAATTGCCTGACTGTGTATTCGTCATACCGCTGGGTAAATATCCACACCCCTGGACTTTTTTCAAACATTTTTTACTATATAGTGAATGCGACCCTTGAATGTACGGTGGCTCCAAATGATGATGAAGAACTACGGCAATGCTGGCAGGGTTTGTATGGCTTTCCCCGCTTCGAGTTTTATAATGGCGATCTCTAGAAAATGGAACTCTTGAGTAAAAGGTATATTCAGCACCTCGCTCCTCATGTGCTCTTTGGGATTTCAAGGAGCGTATCGGTCAAGAAGGGCTTAGGGGCAGCATTTTCACTACATGTCTAACAGCAAAAAATGAATACACATTGATGTGGAAAAAGGGTATATTGCAGCGATCATGAGTACCGCACTAAAGTAGAAAAAAATAGTTGCGTCAGAGAAGCAGTGAACCAAGGCGTAGGAACGGTAATACGAAGCAGGTCGAATGTGACGGAGTCTGCTTTTGCCGTGTTGATCTCACGCTATCTCTTTTTTTTAAAAAAAACATCAAGTTAAATTACGAACACTAATAACCAAACATGAATACCCAAAGATAGCTACAACTTAGCTCTACTCTTACATATCAAAACGATTACCCGCAGCGAACAAAAAAAAAACAGTGTCCGCTTTGCTTGAAAAACAGGTCAAGATATCTAGGCTCGACTAGGTGCTAATAACGATTCCCAGATAATAAATCTTCTTCTACGCTTCGTGAACAAATGTAAAAACTATGAAATTGTCGGTACTATTTATTGCATTATTTGGGCATAACCTCAACAGAAAACGAAAGACAGACACTTCAGATCTTCCCGCTAAGGTACGACATAATTTTCTATTCTATTCCCTCCACCTTCCTTACAAACCCCATTTCGCAATAGTGACTTGAGACATTCTCCTGCGCTTTATATCACAACGGACTATTTTTTTTTCTTTTGTCTCTTACTCCTACTCACCATGAACTATGGATCCTCATTGCGCCTGGCGAGGCTCTATGCATTACAGACAACAATTTTTAAGAGCGTTTGAACAATTTTTCAGGGGTTAAAAAAGGCGATCGCGGCATACAGCGGAAAATCGACTTAACGCGAAGCATGGATAGTCTCATACCTTGTTAGAGATCAACTGGTGTGTGTTATTTTCTTGGTGTTATTAGGTTGGAGTAGTTGCTGGTTTTACAGAAAAGTGAGCTGTCGAAAATACGCGGAGAAATTTAAGACGACAGGAGAATCGCTAGCCGTTCAATCCATAATGCGAAGAGACCCCTGGCTACAAGCGCCGACAATTTATTAAGCAAAAGAAATGCAAATTCCACAGTCACTACCCCCCCCCCCTTCTCTTTTTACGGCGCTTCTCTGCAAACTCGGTGGCTGTTCGTGGAAGCCAGCGTTGTGGAGTGTAACTTCACAGGGAGCCTCCTACAGTAGGGTCGCACACGCCCGACTGGCAGAGGCTAGCTAGAGTTAACTTGTGCAGTTATTATCCAGCGGTGTACCGGGTAAGAAAGCAGAAGCACGAGTAGGAGCATCGGTAGCAGCACCCCTAACAGAGGCAAGGAAAGCGCCAACAAAAACTTCGCTTTGGAACCCAGGCATCTGTAGTTACGAGTTGGAGCTCGTTCGATATTGCTGGCAGGCAGCTGGGCTACCGCCTTGCCATCGTGATCTGTTGATGTGGCGGGAAAAAAGAAATAACGTTTCTTTACGCACCTTTTATGTTAGGTAGAATGGAATTGAAGGAAACGTTCTCTGACCCATGAAATATTGCCGCGAACCTAGCATAACGTTTTTTTGTTTCTGAGTTCTGTTTTACCGCCCGGCCGTGTTGTCCTTGTGCCAAGGGAGGCGCGTGTTCGATTCTTTATTTTTTACCCCGCATGGGTTATTTCCTTTTTTAGGGATACCTTTTGTCCTATCGTTACTCAACCAGAATAACTTGTCATCTCCAGTGTTCTCGATATAATTCGATGGTTCGAGAAACAACGACCCGAAAGATAAAGGGTCACCACCGAGCAGATGCTGCGGCCTTCGATTCTCCGAAACGCACCTGCGCACGTCACTTTGCTGACTGCTGCTTCGACACGTGTATTCTTTCAGTTATTAGGGGAGCACAACCTTTCTCCAATAATCTCGCTTTTCCTTCATTACAGCCGCGTCGGGTTTGGCTTCGTGACAATACGCAGGGATTCAGCAAGGCAATATTGGGTATAACAGAGCGAGTTTATAATCTATAGTTATCAGCTAGCGCGAACTTTGGGCACTCCCCAGGTTGGACGTGTCCTTAGTGAAGTATACTTCAGTGCTTGCTAAAGAGATGAAGCATTTCTAACACCTTTCGCTGCAAGTCTATAGTGTCGAGGTGGTGAGCAGCTTCGTCGTTTGCTGTGGTTTGATGCCGGGGAGTGGTGGAGAAATATTGTGTGTGGAAAGCGACAGTTGCGTTCACGAGTCGGCCCAGTTGTTGGTAGTTGTGACCTATAGCACTGTTTGTGTGAGAAACATGGCGTGCAGAAGCTTGCTGTAAAGGTATGTGTTGTCCTGCAGTTTCCGTAGTGGAGTTGCTCCCGGTCAGCAGGTGTGTGGATGTGGCGGGGATATTTTCGACAGGATAATCGGCAGAGTGCAAGAATAGCTGTACAGGTAAAAAGAAAAGGAGTGGGTTTAAATGAGGGAAAATAAGTGCCGTGGTTCGGGGTAGCACCAGCCCGCTTTACGTGTTTTTGAGCCGTGGCATGTGCATTTCGTCGCTCCGCAGCACCGTATGACCGCTAGCCTATAATATGTAAAAGAGTAAAAATTCGGTAGTCATTGAAAAATTTGGAATTCTTGAGTAGAAATTCGGCCAATGGCATTATTACGCCAATCTTTGTGAGAGCAGGTGATTATCAGATGTAGATGTAATGTATGGTGAGGGCCCAGGATGCGGCTATATTTCCAACTGTCTCAGAGTTTGAAGTCATATTGCTGCTAGCAGTGCCCTCTGGGTCCTCGTTGTCAGTCACGGTAGCAATGAATGTTGTGGGTTAACTGTCGGGGGAGCAGCTTCTGTGGGTGGCATACCGAATATGGTTTATAAATAAATCATTGGAATTTATTGTATGCGCTCGGATATGCACTGAATTTAGTTTGTATTCGAAATAGCCAGCATAACTGGCAATCTTACAACCTTGAATGGAGCACAGACGACATGGATTTAGTCGTAATAGTGTGGTGGTATTAGACGGATGTTTGAAGTGTTCTAAAAGCAAAACTGCGGTTACAAAAAAAACATGACGTAATGCAGCTACGACTGCAAAATCTATTCCCAGATCTATGGTGCACTGGATCAATTTATCCTTTCTAATTTATCATTCCATCCATCGTCCAGAATTATATCCATCATTTCAAAATTAATCAATGTAGAAACCCATTACTTGCCTTCTCTAAAAAACTAAAAGAGATTACACCGCCAAGCTATCATTTATACGCAATATATGGCTGTTTGTTCGAAACAGTGTGCACAAGATTGCAGCCCTTCTTTAAGCCACCCCCCCCCCCAAACAAAATGAAGAAAAACATCGGAAACCATTTTATTCTTATGTTTTGAGCCACTTCCACCGACTCACACTGACGCATCAATCCCGCCGATTGTAAGCCGTTATACAGATGTGTTTTTTCTTCTGTACTACACTTTAAAACTGAACCAACATTGTATCAGGCAGTGCAAGCAAGCATGAATGCCCTGCATTTATTTTGTCACCGGGCACGGGCTGCAAATACAAATAAAACAGAGAACTACTCCTTATGCAGGGATTCCAAAGAACGAGAGGCGAAATCCTTCGATCAGTAAAGGGAATTTCCACTGAGCTATACATACTAGATTCTCTGCAGAAGCTACAGCCCCAAGGCCCCGCAGGTTGCCATCTGCTAAACCAGATGTTTGCCTGTACTATGCGACACCACGGACCCCGAGCACCCACGTTTAGCCATGCGTGGCAGCGCCGTAACCGGGGAAACGAGGGTCCTGGTGGTTGAGCCGATACTTAGTGCTTGGACCTTTAAGGCCCCTTGGTGAAGGCAACACATCACTTTGGCCTCTGCTTCTTGCAAACGGCACCTCCGGTCTGACCCACCCGGGGGGAATCGGCGGTCGCCTTTTCCTATCCTCCCCTTCATCTTTCACTTTCCTGTCTTCTTTTTAACAACTTCCCTGTCATCGCATTGCTTCTCAGCAGCTGTGTTTCCTGGCGGCTAGGGTTAACCTTGTGTGGCGGACGACCCTAAGCTCAGCCATATTTGGTTATAGTCGCGGTGTTCAGCTGGCGTGGGCAGGACTTGCTCGCGAGTTCCTATCCTGTCCCCTTGTTGGGCTCCATGGTAGGCGGCTGGCACCATGGCCGAATATAATTTTCATTTTATGGCTTTCTTTTTTCGCGCAACTGTTCCCTGTCGTAAAAGAGGGGGCACCGACGCAACCGCTAAGTTTTTCATGAAGAACGTTACCAACTTCCCACGCTTCCACGTAATACACAGCAGTGACGAAGAGAAAAGTGCCCGACTTTTCTCGCCATTTATCGTCGCAAAGACCCTAACTGCCACCATTGGCGAAGGCAATAAGATGAAGAAGCTGTCAAATAGAGACCTCCTACTCGAAGTACTTTACAAATGTCAGCTCGACAAGCTCTCAGAGTTAACATCTTTCGGAGAAATCTGTGTAACTGTCAGTGAGCCCCGATCACAAATTACAATCCGCGGAGTCATCTCAGATGACGACCTAAAGTATGTGTCCGAGGAGAAGCTTCTAGAAGGTCTGAAGGAACAAAATGTCACAAATGTCTAACGCATCACAATCAAAAGAGAAAACGAAAAATTCAGACAAGGCACATCGTCCTCACCTTTGAATCAAGCATCCTTCCAGAATTGTGGAGGTAGGCTATGCACATATGAAACTTAAACCCTAAATACCCAAGCCACGCCAATGCTACAAATGCCAACGCTACCGCCGTGGCTCACTGACCTGCCAGGGCCAAAAGACATGCGGGAAATGTGCCTCCTATGATCATCCTCCTAAAAACTGCGAAGCCCAAAGATACTTTTGTGTGAGGGAAATATGAGGGAAATCACGCAGCGTACTCACGTGTTTGCCTAGCATGGGCAAGAGAAAAAGACATAATAACACTAAAAGTGACAGAGAGCCTGACATTTCGTGAAGCACGGAGGCGATTCTTTCCGGCGCATGCGCGATCATACTACGCTGTGGGGCAACAGGGCACAGCATCACAGCGTTCTTCGGCGCCTGCTGAAGCCACGCAAAGTAAGGTTGAAGCAAGGCCCGCCGTGCCCCCGGTGGAAGCAGCTAGTGCGGCTCCACCACCCCTAAAGCGGGCTACATGGACCCATGGTTCGGCAGTCTCCAAGGCCTCACCCAACACGGCGAAGTGAAACTCTTCAACACCCGTGCGCCCTGCACGAACCTCCAGCGTCTCTGAAGAGACAATGGACACAACTGAGGAAGCTTCTAGGCCATCTACTGCGGAGGGGCGACCGATCCATAGAAAATAAAAAAGCAAGAACCATATCACGGGACCGAAAACCTTGTTTTGACTCAATAACAGAAAGCTAACATGGCATTCATTGTCCACTGGAACGGCAGAGAATATTTAAATTAAATGACGTCAAAGACATATTTGCCACACACTCACTTCTGGCCGTTTTTTTTAAGAAACAAACTTAGGCCCTAAGCACAAAACCATACTAATGAGATACCACCTCTTCAGTCGCGACCGAGAGCAGGCGTGCAGACTCTCTGGGGGTGTTGCAATAATTTCCCAAAGTCATATCACCGCACGGGAATACATACTGAAAACTAAGTTAGAAGCAGTGCCTGCCACATTTTCAGCGTTCAAAACAATCACAGTGTGCTGTGTCTATGTCGAACCAACCCTCACAATAACATTGCAAGATTTAAAAGACTTACTAAACCAATTGCCAAAGCCGTTTTTATTAGTGGGCGATTGTAATGCCCACTCTTCTTTTGGGGAACTGAACAAAACTGATGCACGACGCCAGATATTAGAGGAATTTATTTCGTCCAATCACGTGTGTTTTCTGAACACTGGCCAACCTACATAATGCTCTCCGAGCTCAGGAAAGATGGGCTACCTAAATTTTCCCTTTAGTTCACCCTCTGTTTTTAGCAATTTTAAGTGGGATAGCATCGACAATCTATACGGGAGCGATCATCTACCGGTACGCATCACCAACAACTATCCCAACAAAACCACGCCCGTGGAAACTTCAGTTTCCGAAGCAAGTTTAGACGAAGTTTTTTCGGAAGTCCTTAGCGTTGGCGGACTGAACGAAGAGTTTACATTCTGCATTGTCAATGCTGCACGCAGAGACATTCCGCTGTACGCGGGACTGGTGAATCAAAACCACAAAATATGGTCGACTCTGGAGTGTAAACAGGCAAAAAATGAGCAAAATAAAGCTTGAGGTGTGTTTCGAAGATACCCAACACAGGAAAACCAGATAAATTTTAAAATCAAAAGCGATGAAACAAGGTATATCCGCCGCAGTGCCAAGAAAACCTCATTGCAAAACTATGCGTCATCCATAAACAGCTCAGTCACTTAAAAAAGTATGGGAGCAAGTTCATCAACAAAAAGGAACATACTCCCCATACACACTCCCTCTGTTAACTATGCCGGATAAACAAACAAGCTTAGAAGAACAGGCAGATATACTGGGTGTACACTTCTCGAGAGTTTCAAGTTCCGCACACAACACAGAATCGATTACAAAATACAAAAAAACAGCAGAAAAGCCAAGACTGCCACCAAGTGGATGCGGAAACAAATCATACAAAAGTTTAATTACACTAGAACTAAAATACGCTCTATGGACCGATAAACAGACCACTCCAGGCCCAGATGATATACATTATGAAATGGTTGCACATCTTTTAACTTAAGTTCTTCCATGAAAGCATTCTTAAAGTTTTTTAACAAAAGTTTGCTACTTGGAAAAATACTGGAAGCTTGGAAAAAAGCATTCATTGAAGCATTCCTAAAACCTGGAAAGCCGCCAACCTCCCCTAGTATACACAGACCAATAGCCCTTACCAGCTGTGTAGCTAAAATGTATGAACCTATTATAAATACCAGATTAAACTTTGTTCTACAATCAAACAAACTTCTTGATGTTCACCAGTGTGGTTTCAAAAAACCATGTTCAACAACAGACCATCGTGTCCACCTAGAAAATACCGTACGAGAATACAGTAAATACCGGGAATATACCGAGAATACCGTAAATACAAACCACACTGCTTGGCGGTCTTTTTCGATTTTCAGAAGGCCTACGACACTACATGGCGATTTGGAATAATGCGCGATTTAGTAGAGTGAGGCATCCGTGGGAGAATGCTGAATTGCCTGAATGACTTCTTGGCAAACCATTAGTTTCAAGTACGCCTGGGCTCAATCCTCTCAAGAACGTTTGTACAGGAGAACGGGGTTCATCAGGGGTGTATTCTAAGCATAACACTATTTGTTGTAAAAACGAACTGCATATGCAAAATAATTCTAAAGTCGAATATGTACTCTGTCCATGTTGATGATATTCAAAGAGCTTGCATATCTTCCAATGTAGCAACATGCGACACAAGTGCAGTTTACTCTAAATAAACTGACAACATGGGCACACAGAAATGGTTTCCAGTTTTTACCACACAAAACAGTGGCTATTCCCTTCTCTTTCAAATGAGGCTTACAGACCAATCCCAACCTGCACCTCAGGGAAATCGACTTACCCATATAAAACGAACACACATTTCTAGGCATAATGTTCGTCAAAAAACTCACTTTCCTGCCCCGCATCAATATGCCTAAAAAGAAAGCTTCGCGAACTATAAATATACTTAAGGTCTTGTCCCGCAAACATTGGGGTTCTGACACGGCCTGCCTTTTACAAATTCACCGCTCTGTTGTACGTTCCTGTTTTGACTAGGGTCGCAATGTGTATGGCTCCACGAGACAGTCCTGCTTGAAACGATTGGACCCAGGTCACATTTAGGTTTACGTCTCTCATCTGGGGCGTATAGAAAATCACCCACTAACAGCCTCTACGTCGAAATAAATGAACCACCCACTCGCGGACAGAAGAAGAATGCTGGCATGCTCATTCGTAGAAAAGATCCGTTCACTGCCTAATCACCTGCCTTATCACACAGTTACAAAATGCTGTCTAAGATATTGTGTAATAATAAACCCCAAGCTATCAGAGCATTGTTTCTTCGGTTGGAAGGGAGATGCCAACAACTAAGTATGCTGGACATATTACCTGAAATTGCCCATAGACACATCCAACTACTCCATTGGTTTAGATTTCCTACAGCAAGTGACTTCACACTAACTCGCCTTGAAAAAAAAAGCAGACACCACGAGAATATAATTTACAGATATTTTTGGCTCTAAACAAAAAATTCAAAGGCTACACCTCATTTTACACAGACGGTTCCGAAACATCATGCTAAGTCGGGAGAGCAGTAGTGCAGGGGAAATAGAAAAAGTTGATGACGCTACTCCAGTGCTCTTCGGGTAACACAGCGGAATGTTATGCCACTGCTGCGGCAGTAGAAAGGATAATGAAGAATAAAATTAAACACAGTATTATATATACAGACTCACTCAGCGCAATCACAGCAGCACATTACAAAAATGCAGCTCAACCTCTAATAAGATATATAACACACAATTTAGTAACAGTCACAACACAAGTAGAGGAAATTAAGTTGTGCTGGGTCCCTAGCCATGTTGTTATCAAGGTAAATGAGAGAGCCGATGCGTGTGCAGTACAGACAGAAAACGGAACAATGGAGCAAGTACGGATTTCTCACAGCAACTGCATAAAATTGATTCGGAGCAAACTGAAACTTGCAGTCCTCATGGGATAAAGAAACCGACCACAAACTCCACATAGTTAAACTCATTAGAGTAGACTGGCAATCAAGCAGACATGAAGAACACCTCATAGAAGTGATTTTATGACGTCTCCGCGTTGGACACACACATCTTACGCATAACTTTCTACTTATGAAACAAGAGAAACCGAAATGTAAAGATTGTGAGCAAGAACTTGCACTAAATCGCATCTTACTCTGATGTTGCGAAATTTGAGGCCTGAGGAAAAAACATTTTAGGCTGTTTTACAGTGAGGCAACTCCATTTCACCCCAGCCTACTGCTAGGAGAGGATGCTGTTGTTAAAAGTTCCTGTGTGTTCTGTTTTTAAAAGAAGCTACACTTCTAAAAAAGCTATAACGAGATAAAGCATTTGACTAACGCCTGCCATAAAACACAACACAACAACACAACAATTGCCTTAAGGGAAAGACACAGAGGTTGCAGTGTTTTGACAAGATAAATGTAATAGATGATCTTATTGCCAAAAAGGATTGTGGTGTATGTCAGATTACTATAGACATCTGAAGCGAAACTTTTGCTTACCATGGCTAAGTCTTTGTTTTACTTGGTAATCAATTGATTTATCTATAATTATTACACTCGTCGTCCATGGCTTGCTTTTGTCAACGCTTGTGGTCCCTCTTTCGGCGTGTTTCGAGCCGCCGAAGCCACCTTGCGATATCCGCGGTGTGGTCAAACACCGCTTGCTGAAGACGGCTCTAAAAAGAGCCCTACGCAATGAGGAATCGCAATATAAAGGGGCTCTAACTGAGTGCCCGCAGCGTCGACGCAATGCTCAGAGAAGACAGCCCATTAATTTCCAAGCTCCTATGCACGCAGCGGGTCACATTTTCTGGAGCGAACCAGCTGCGAAGAGCGCATGCGCCAAGCCAGCCGCGGCGGTGGCAGGGGCGAATGCTGCAGTTTATTTATGGGGCAAAAGGAGCCGTATCTGGAGCTTGGCCGGCGAGTCACGTGTTTTATTGCCATGATTAGGGCATAGCTGCAGTCAAATGAAGGTCAACTAAACACAAACGGTGGCCGTCGAGGCCGAGGTCAAGCTCCGGTGTCCGTATACTTGATAACAAAAAAATTTACAAAGAATCCTTGGCGTAAAGTATGAGGTCAAAAAAACTCAAGACGGGAGAAACCCTTGTCGAGGTCAACATGGGACCACAGGGAGTCAACCACCTTGCTCACACCGACATCCACAATCTCGACGTCAGAATCACACCCCAGCGGGTGCTCAACTATTCCCAGGTTCTGATCTCTGAGCCTGACCTGCTTGAAGGCCTCCAGGACAAGGCTGTAGGGCGATCAGGCGCATCCCTATTCAAGGACAGGGTAAGCAAATCCCCACAAAACACATAGTCTTGACAATTAACCGATCCAAACTTGATGAATATATCTATGCACGCTTTAGTCGATGTGCAGTCCGCCCCTACATACCAAACCCGCGTAGCTTCTTCAGGTGCCTCCTGTTCGGGCAGGATACAAAATCTTGCCGCGGAAAAACGACTTATGCAAATTGATCCGCATGGGATAACCCCGCCGACAACTGCACGTCTACCACACTCCCTTGCTCTAACTTCAGGCACCCATATGCGGCCAACTACAGGACCTGCGAAAAATTCCAAGTGGTTGATTGATTGATAGGGTTTAATGAGAAAGAGTCAAGAAGCCCTGGCGGGGAAAAGGGAATAAGGGGTGGTGAGAGGGCGTACATATTATCAAAAGGTGATAGTATTCAGTTCTTGTGTAGTGCTCTTGAGTAAAAAAACACATTGAAGGGCAGTACAATGAATCGGCAGAAACTGGGCAACAAGTTGCAGATCTTCCAGAGGGTGAACTGAAGAAGGGACCGGCGTTCACGTAGACTATTGAGTTCGTAAGAGAAAAAAACACACTGAAGGGTACTACTGTGAATATGCACAAACTAGACAAAAGTTCTTCCAAAGGGCACATTAAAGAAGGGATCGTCGTTCACGTATCAGACAACCTTATAGAGACCACTGTGTAGCGAAAACCGCACAATTTCTTCTAGTAGGGTGGTGTCACTCCGAACTCTTAGTAAGTGTTCTTGCACATCCTTTGGGAGGGAATGCGAGAAGAGGAGTTGTTCTCGACCGCGAACAAAGAGAGGGCATATCCATAATAAATAAAAAAGGTTACAGTCAGTGTGTGATTCATAAAATGGACATTTTGAGGAAGAATCCCTATGTGCATGAGTCCATTTACGGATGATATCCGGAGTATAGGCAGAGTTCGCGTAGACCTTATTAGCAAAGATTTCTCCTTGCCTATTCGGGCAATGAGAGTAGAAATGAATCCTGGTGGCGATGAATCAAACAGCCGTTTCCTACTCATCACCTTGTACTATCCGTATTGCTGGGGCCAAATAGGAAGGGATGCATCCGGTTGTGGAGGAGCAGGATCGTTATGTGGTGGGACCGAACAGGTAGCCATGGGAGGGTTGAAGATACACTCCCGGGCAGCATTGTGTGCCATATGGTTACCTGTGGAATCTAAGGTGTGAGGCGGGGTCCAGACCATGCGGATTTGAACATTTTCGCAGCTTAACTCTTTAATAGTTCGTAGTATTGTAGTGGCCATTGAATTTAATGAAAAGGGATGGTTTAGCAACTTGTGAATCGGTGATAATGCGGTATTTTAGAGACGGCAGTGGAAAACAAAAATTAACATTAAGGTCCCCAAAAACATCACCTTTCCAGAGGCACGGAAAAAGGTTCATTTCTTTCACCCGGGGATGTACGCCGAGGCAGCTCGCGAGAGGGCGGAGCACCATCTGGTGTCCACAGGGGCTCAATACCGCGACTGAAATTTTCTCTCCCAGCCGCCGCCCCCCCATCACCCAACCTGGGTTGCGTCAGGCTTGGGGTGGTGACACGGCCAAAGAAATCTTTAGTTATTTAAATTTTGCGCACTTAAACGCCGTGTATACTCCAGTTTGCTGCGTAATTAGACACATTTTAGTTCTTTCCTGGTTACAATGTGGGCTTTTGTTGTTTTTTATTTCTTGGCAATATTTTTATGCCGCTTTCTACGCTTGGTGAGACAATGTTCACGCCAGCATTAGGGTGCTTCCATGCAGGCTTCTCTGTGTATGTATGCGTTGCTGGCATTGCGGCACCATAGCCTGATTCATTTTAGGTCGTCGAGGACGCACTTACGTGGTGGCGTAAGTTGCGGCACGGGTGGCGACCATGTCTGCTCTGGAACTAAGTGCGCAGGCCAGTGCCTCCTCAGATCACGTATCTTATCTTCTGCCTTGGCTTTAGTATTGTTGTCCTCCCTTCTACAACCTGATTGCCGCTACTCGGCATTCCATATTCCAGTGAGCCTTTGCATCTTGCTGCCCATGTTGTGGTTCCCTGTCAGCATCGGTGAGGTACTTCCGTGGACAATTGATGAGCATGGATGATATCAGACGGCACGCAGGCACGTGGAAATCGAAACATGGGCCTAATAACGCTAGCGCGTAAATATCTACACATAAAAAATACCAGACAAAACTTCACCAGTACAGTCACGAGAACAACCATGAAAAATAGAAGTTTTTTTGCTGACCATGCTGAACCATCCGACACGCTTTGGGAAACAAAGTGGGGGTGCAAATATCGGAATTGACATAAACATTGCCCCTAGGGGGCCAACCAAAGAAAAGACAGACCCACTGCCATGTCCAGGTTTGTCTCCCGCAAAATAGGCGACAGGCTGCTTGCAATGGCTGAGAATAAACGAATTTCCACTGCTCTCTTTGCAGTTGCGACAAACATCTTATATTCGTCAACCAAGCTTTTTGCGCGGAGCTCAAGGTTATTCACTGCAGGAGTCTTTAGAGAAGGAATAACAAAGGATAGAAATTGTTCTAGGAGGAGGAAGGCGGTATTTTTCTATGGAACGCAGGAATTTCAACAACTATCACATCGGATACCAGAAGGATTTACAAAGCAATGCTTAAATTGTACTAGGTTTACAGTTTGTAAATGTAGACGTATAGTGTAAGGTAAATAAATTTATGATACGTTCCTTCTTCTAAACCCAAGAATTTGCATTATAGGAGCAAATAATATGCAAAGCTATTGACCCTCTTGTGCAAATGCTGAGCGCATGATCATGTGAGTAAGATGTCATTGAACTAACTGAAACCTGGTTGAGGCAAGAAATTTTTTTTTAAAATAACACTCTATAACTGTGTACATTAGGCTGTTTATATTGAACTCAAAGCAGGAGTTCGAATTCACACTTCATGAGTTCAGGGCTGCCCTGATCACATGTAAACCTTGAGCTCCATGCGCAGATAAGTTCACATACACCATGATACAACAGCTACATCCAGACACTCTTGAGACACTCCTACACCTATACAACAAAGTATGGCTTCCGGGGCAGCTTCCCAGGTCGTGTAGGGAGAACATTGTAGTAGCTTTCCTGAAGAATGGGAAGGACCCATCCTCTCCCTCAAATATCGACCGATTTCCCTCACACGCTGGCTGTGCAAGGTTCTCGAGATGATTATAAACAGAAGACTCGGGAACACCTTAGAGTACGACGGTTGTATTGAGAGATTCCAGGCCGGCTTGAATTGGGGGCGATCCACCAGTTACCAATTATATGCATTGAACTCCTACAATACAGTTGCCTACGTGCATGACAAATATTGTATGACGGTATTTTTTTAGGTTGAAAAGGCATGCTACCGCATGGCGAACGGTACCTTTAGCGAACCTAAATGCTTTGGTATATCAGGTAAGATGCTGAACGCTTTCCTGTAACCTGTATGAACGGATATTTTCTGTCAGTGTCGGGTCGGCAATGTCAGACGGGTGGTGGTCGTGAAAAAATTTATTGAACATTTGTTAGCCGAAGAGCAGCCTCTATGAGTGGGGTCCTCAGTCCAGGACTCCAATGGCGGACGCTATTCGGCGGGCCTCCTCGATCAGCCGTTGCTGGTCTTGCGGGGCAGTGCTGGACAGAGCAGCCTCCGAAGAGGAGAGGGTGGAGATGTGTATAGAGGTGAGCCCACCTGGTGGATGCGGACACTCCAATACAAAGTGGTAGAGGATGGGAGGGGAGCTCTGGCAAGCCGGGCAGTTGCTACCGTATTGGGTGGGGAATAAGAGGTGTTTGTGGTTTAAGCTTAAAACCGTGCGTGTCTGGAGCTGCCGCCATGACGTGCGTAGGCGCGGGGTAGGGAGTGGTGGGGTGGAGGTAGTGTGTTTCTTTGTGTGCGGTAGTAGGCGAGTGTGAGTGTATAGTTGAGAGGTTAGTGGGATGGGTTGATGGAAGCTGATGTTTTGGAGTCACCCTGGATCTATTTGTCCGCTTCGTCTGACGCCCGGTGGGTCATTTCTCGGGCGGCCGCGTGGGCGTGCTCATTTCCAGGAAGAGAGGCATGGCCCGGGGTCCAGACGATACGAATGAAGGGAAGCTTGGATGGATCGGAATGTCGAATAATGTTGTTTGCTTGGATGGAGAGGATTCCAGAAGAATATGCCCGGTCTTCGTCAGCTTCCGTGGGAAGGGTGGTGGTGATGTGGGACACAGCCAATGCTATGGCAGTTTTCTCTACCACCCTGATGGAATCGGTGCGTACAGAGCAAGTTGTTTGCGCGTAGCCAGCAACTGTAGAGGCCACTGCCACTTTAGCGTTGGAGTTAGCTGGGTAACTGGCTGCGTCGGTACTGACCGTACTGGCGGGATAGTGCTTCGCCTCAGGAGCGGCGTCGGCCGTGGTTGGTTTCCGCGTGCATGTTCTTGGGGAGCTGGGCTACTTGTAAACGTGCACGAAGGAGAGGGGCGAGAGCCACAGGGTTTGGTGGGAGGCGTGACGACGGTGCAGGGTATCCTAGGCGGGCGAGCACGCGACGGCCGGTGCGGTGGTGCTAAAGCGGATAAGCTGACCAGCTCGTTGTGCCTCAGTAATTTCCTCCATCGTGTTGTGGACACCCAAATAAAGGAGACGTTGTGTAGACGTGGAGGGGGGAAGTCCCAGGGCAGCTTTAATTCCCGTCCATAAGGTAGTGTTAAGGCGCTGAAGTTCTGAGCGCAGCAAATTCTAGAAGGGGACGTATTAGACAAGGCGGCTGATGAGTAGAGAATGAACTATGCGGACGGTGTCTGTTTCCTTGAAGACGGCATGTCTGTTGGAGATGCGACGGATCATGTGCGTGATTTGCGTGATTCGGGTTTTGAGGAGGTGAACTGTGCGTAGCACGGCCGTTAGATTGTAGATGAAGGCCTAGGGCTCGAACTCGGGTTACGCGCTGGATCATATTACTGGTAAGGTAAACGGATATTTCTGACTTGGTTACTGGTCGCATGCGGGGATACAACACAAGAAGCCGAGACTTCGCTGCGCAAGGCAGGCCCCTCACAGAGGCATAGTTCAGAACTACATCTGCTGCCTCTTGCAGGCCGTCCTGTATTTGGCCGTCCGATCGGCGTGTTGCCCACATGGTCACATCGCCCGCGTAGAGCACGTGGCGGAGGTCCGGAATTTCGTTGAGTAGAGGAGGCAGCTTAGCCATGGCTACATTGAAGAGCATCGGGGATTTAACTGAGCCCTCGGGCGTTCCTCTTCCAGCCAGTTCTAAGGGTGGTGAGCGGTGCTCACCTAACCCTATGATGGCTTTCCTATCATCCAGTAAGGCTCTGACCTCATTTTATGTGCGTTCTCGCCAGTTTGATGATGCCAGTTTTCAAGTATGAGGTCGTGTGCGACGTTATCAAACACACCTTTTAGGTCGAGTGTCACGACAGAGCGTGTTTGATGTCTGTTGGGATGATCTATGAGGTCGTGCTTGACTTGGAGGAGCACAAACTATGTGGCCAGGTAGAAGGAAAACCTAACATTGTGTCGGGGAAAAAGTGGGTGGCTTCGAGATGTGGTTGCAGCCTAGCAAGGATGTTCGAGAAGCTTGACACGACACGAAGTAAGTGAGATGGGGTGGAGGTTGTCAAATGAAAGGGGTTTGCCCGGCTTGGGTATCAGGATGATGTCCGCGTGCTTCCATTCCTGCGGTAGAGTGCCCTTGCGCAACGCATCGTTGTAGTAAGCTGTCAACTGGGTCATGGCGCGGTCGTCCAGGTTGCAAAGTAGCTTTAATTGGCTGCTGTCCGCTCCCGGTGCAATGATTTTTGTGAGGTGTTGAAGGGCCGCTATCACTTCCGCCTCTGTGAGGTCAGCATCGAGAAGGACGTTCGCGTCAGAGGTGTCTGGGTAAGGCCGATACTGGGCGCGGAGACCGACGCTGATATAGCGCTGTTTCAGTGTAGTGAGAGGGGTATCTTTGTCAGGGTTTTCCCTGTGGAGCTGTGGGGATGGTTTTCATGGTTTCTGTTTCGGTCTGCTTGGGGTCAAGAAGACTGCGTAGCAGCGATCATGTCTTTGATGTTTCAAGTGGTCCTTGTAGCTGGTTGCAGAAATTTTGTCACTTGGGCCGTGCCAACTCTGCTGCGTAGCGTTCGGCTTTGGCGGTGAGCAAGGCGATGCGTTTACGAAGTTTCCGATTGTGCCTTTGCCCTTGCCATCGTTTGCTGAGGCTATGGCGGGCATCCCAGATATGAAGAAGGTGGTTGTCCACATCTGGCGTGTGAGCTGTTCTTTGTATGGTTGTAGTAGTGTTTGCCAGATCGCTTTGAATTTGTTTCATCCACTCTGGCAGGGAAGGAAGAGGTGATTGCTCGGAGTCTCCAGTAATTAACGTATGGTCAGTGTCTGCTGAGCCATCGCCACTCGGCAGGGCATGACGCTTGCGGAAGGCGACCCAGTCAGTGATTGCAAACGTTCGTTTGGAAGCCTTGGCGCCGAATTCCGCTATCTCAGTGACGAGGATGCAGTGATCTCTGCCAGGTGTCTCTCCAAGGTTTGACCAACTGTGGTTGCTAAGGCCATGGGGTAGAGTGAGGTCCGGGCATGCATCAAGTGTAACGCTGTTACTTAGGCGAATGGGCTGGCCAGGTTCTTTAAGAACCGTAAGATCGCACCTGGCTATTGTCAGGGCTAACTTTTGTTCTTTGAGAGTTTCTTTCATGTAGCCCCAAGTAGGGTGTGCCGCGTTGAAGTCACCCACTATAAGTACTGGGCAGTTGGTCTGTTTTGCTGAGGGTGCTGTCGAAGAGGTGATCAAATGTATCTCGTCTGGCCTGGGGCGTACTGTGTATGTTAGGTATGTATACACTTGTTTGCTTGGAGGTATTTGAGATGATTTCTAGTAATACGTGTGGGATGTGATGGGGACTGCTTGGAGAGTGACCAATGACCGCGATCCTCTTGTCTACAAATGTTGTCACTAGAGGCGCCTGGTCGTCCTTTCTGGACTTGGAGTATCGAGAGTAGGCTGGTAGGGTTGGATCGCGTCTCACTTCTTAAAGAGCAATTACGTCCGGCGAATTTCAGTCCGCGGCTATGTATTGCAAAACTGCCCCTTTCTTGCATCGGTAGCCTCTACGATTCCATTGCCAAATGCGCAGGGGTTCGCGCGTATGATGGGTGTGGGTTTGGTGGTCTCGACTTGCTACCCATCTTGAGGGGGTGGCTGGGCGTAGTTTGGAGCATTGCCGGGCTGATCCGCTGTGGGTTTGAGGTAGGGGTGGACTAGGCGTAAGTCTCGGTGATCTCTGTCTCCTCCTTGCGTGTCTACGAGCAAAGTAAGAGGGAGAATGGGCTGGGGTTGAGCTCATTTCAGCACCTGAAAAATTGCATCAGTTACGAGGGTTCGGAGTTCGTTCTGAAGGGACTCGTGATGCGTCCGCAGCTGGCTCCAGATTTCATGAATGGTGGCGGTTCAGTGCTGTGAGGTTCGCGTGTGTTGTTGGCGGATCTCGTGGACGTCAGCCTGCAGTTTTTGTATGGTGGCCGTGAATTGAGCTTGGAGATCGGTTCGCATCGCCTGGAGCGCATCGGGTATTGTGGGTGCGTGTGTGGGTTTTAGGCACGAGATTGTGATAGGCTGGGACGAGAAGGTGTCGTTAACTGGAAGGGGAGAAAACTGCTCTGTCCAGCTCACCTTGAGGTTAGTGCTCTGCGGCGAGAAGTTAGTTGGAGCTTGGTTTCCGTGGGCGTTGCTGGCCTCCCGGCTACACCCTGGTACCCTGGATTGGCCATGGCTCGCTAACCGGTCTCGGTCCCCGCGTCTCCCGTCGTGGATTTTGCTGCAGCCGCGCAAACGAGACTCCGTTGACGGTTCTTCCGAATCGGCGAGTGGGCGCTCGGTGGTGGCAGGGGACTGCAGGGATGCCTGGGTTTGATGGGAAACAGTTTTACCAGTACAGTCAGTGGTGTTACACTGTTGGGTAGTGACGGGAAGGAGAAATGGTGGCGAGAGGTTTGTCGATGCCAAGGATCGAGGAACATGCGTCTTGTAGTATGGGCGTCGTTGGTGGACCGGGCAGCGGGAATCCGTGGCCGGGTGGTCTTCATGGCAGTTGGCGCAGCGGGGAATGCACAAAGGATCTGGCACTGCGTTCACCGTCCCTCAAGCGCTGCACCTGCGCGTGTGCGGACTTGGGCAGACGTAAGCAAGATGGCTGAGCTTAAGGCATATCCGGCATACTTGGTGGCGAGGTTGATATACGCGGCAATGGTATTGTTCCCCCGTAATAGTGTACGTAATGAGGCACACGAAGACCCGCGAAGGTGATAAGTGCGGTGGTAGAATTTCCCATTACTCTGGCGTGGATGATTTCAGTGTTTTGTGACCGCAGATGCTCTATAAGTTTGTCGGTGGTGGTGTTAGCACAATTAACGTGATCATACCTTTGCTTGAGTGGTCTGACACAGCAATGTAAGCGGTGACTACATACGGCTTGCTCTCCATGCTAAGGGTGGCAATTTGCTGGATCTTCTTGGCGATGTCCGGGGTACTCACTACGACCAGGTTTTGGTCCCTTCGGATGCGAAAAATTATGCGGTCTTGTGTTGCATCGTTCACTTGTAAGAGAATGACGTTATTTATGGTGGCATTTTCCGCTGCACCTTGTTTATAGTTAAGACGAACTCTCTCCATAAGGCATTGCCGCCAACCATCTCATGCCTGATATATGTAGATGCCGTTCAAATATATCTTACTCATATAACAACTCTATATCTGAATGGCACATCCAGCTTGGGGTTAACAAATTTCCTCGTTGGGTTTAACCTTAATCGTGCTAAAGGTACCTGCGTTGCATTTTCGCGGAATGCAAACGCACCCTGACATTATCCTCCACGGTGACTGACTTCCCCTTAAAAAGGAACACAAGTTTTAGGTGTAGTCCTGAATGAAAAACTCACATTCATTCCACGCATCAAACAATTCAAGCATAAATACCTAAAAACGAAAAACATATAAAGGTCCCTTTACACCAACCCAATGGAGCCGATAAGCCACTCCGTTTGAGTGTTTACCAGTTTTGTAGGATCTCCTATGGACTATACAGTGGGGTTCTATGGATCAGCAAGAAAAATAGCACTGAAAATGCGCAAGCCAGTTCTACACTTGGGGCTTCGCCGTTTGTGTGGCGCATTCCGTAATCGCCATGTCCAGAGTTTACGCAAAGTGTGACATCTGGTGCTGATCACACCTCCGAACCTGTGCTGACTTGTGGTACGGCTTTAAAATTTCATAAACGGATAACCATCCTCCTGAATCTTTTTTTAATAAGCTATCCATATCTCTGTTCTATAAATCACCTAACTATTTTGGCACTTTTCTCACTCAGTCAAAGAGCAGGTGTCTGAGCTGGCTGTGTCCTTCCTACATATATATAAAACATCCCGCAAGACGTTTTTACCACCTTTGCAAGTTCGGCTGTGCTATGCAAATTTGAGTCCCAAAAATTAAAAGAAGCTTGAGTTCCAAGACCAGAATTTTTGCAGCACTTCTTGTTTTTACAAAAAAATTATCACTGTGCAGAATTTTACAGTGATGTCCAGAACATCCTACGCCGTGTCCTGTAGTGCACACGGCCCCATTTTACGGCAAGGAAAAAATTCACCCGCATTTCCCCGAAGGGGAGCATGGGGAAGTGAGAATGCACGGGTGATGCTATGAGGGGGAGTTATGTTGAACTGTGTTTGCATTCGCCCGTTAGTTGCATTTAACACCCCCGCGTGATCAAGTGGGGATTCACACACCCCGTTAGTCGTTCTCTGGAAATCTTGGTGAATTAAAGTGTATGTTCGAGGAGATCACACACACACGCAAGTAAAGTGAAACGACAGTATTCTTTATTCAGCACTTGTTGGTGTTGTCGTTGTAGTTGACGGTCATTATGACCGCCCTGTGGCCACTGAAATGTACGGTCAAGAGTTGTTGCAAGACCGCGCGTATCAGACAGTTCCTCGCAAAGGCCAGGTCGATGTAGCTGCCGTTGAAGGTGGTGGGAGCCTCTAGCGGTAGGCACGTCATGGAGTGGTTGGCGAGCATGTATTCCATCAACCACTCGCCGCCCTTTCGCACGTCCACGCTAAAGTCCCCAACAACCACGACCGGGTCCGAGGGCTTTACGCGGCTGGCCACACTCTCCATCGCCGCGTCCACGTATTCGACGACGTCGTCGCGCGAGATGTTTGGCGCTAGGTAGAGGGTGACGACCACGATTCCGTCGCCCGAGTACGCGTCGGTGTAGACGGCACTGTACGGCGACTCGTCCATGACCGGCGAGGTGGACACGGCGTGCGACACGAGGTTCGCGTAGACGTGACCGACGAGGTAGACGCCGCAGTACTCGCCCCGACTTCCGCTCCTGGCGAAGCAGCAGTCGTCGATGGGGAAGTGGGAATGCACGGGTGATGCGAAAGAATTCTTCCTGGCCAATCGCCCTAAGTGGGTATGTGCTAAAGAAATTAGGAACTCTTCTTGGCCAATCGCCCTAAGTGGGTATGTGGTGCGGATGGACGGACGGCGGTGGACGCGTGATTCAGGGTCGCTTAAGAAGTGCATTCGCACTTAAAATTTGAATATACTCCTGTATATTTACGTTAGAGGCTTATGCCATTTTTCTTGTTGCAAGTCCTATCTTTAAACATATTGTTCCTAAGTCTGCGTTTTATACCCATTGGTTGACTGAGGTGCAAGAGTTTTTCTCCACAAAGTCGTCGAAAAACTATGCCACCAATCTCGTCATAAGGACCATTACCTCTGAATAGGCCTCGAATCCTGAACTGATTGTGTGTTGGGTCCCTGGCCACCCTGGGATCAGCGGTAATGAAACCTCGGGTTGGATCGACACTGCTGCTGTACTTACAAATACACTGCACATACCAACAGTACCCTATACTGACATGAAGCCACACATCAAACAGCATTTACGCAATACATGGTAAGCAGACTCGAACACAGAGGCAGGTAACAAATTACATCTAATAAACCACACTTAGGACCATAAGCTGCGGACACACGCAACAGACACACGGAAGTGGCATTAGCTAGATTACGGAGAGACCACACGCACGCGAAACACTCCCACCTGCTCACCTGCTCTCCAAGACCAGTGTGGAGGAGGTGCAGGGAGGGACTATCAGTAGTTTACATCGTAATCACATGCAAAGCACTTGACACAAACGCTTCAAAGAACTCTACAGACAGCAGATTCCACTACACCTATTGTTGTTTTTTGGGTTACGATGTCATTATTTCCGAGAAAGGCGTTTTTAAGTATTTTTAAGATGTTAAGCTGTTAAACCCCACTTCCTATCATGCATGATCAAAACTGGCCCTTTACACCAGTCATCACCACCACCTTTAATTGATTTTTGTGTCTGTCTTATACGCTATAATGCGTAAATATTTATGGCAATCAATTTTCATTGGCGATCATTGCTCTAGCTCGCCTTGCGGCAAAAAAATCTAACGATCATTACCATCATCACTCTGGGAGGGTGCAACAGAAATTAAAACAGCAACGAGTTACAAGTGCAACTGATAAGGTGGTAGCTCCTGTATGGAAAGGACTATGGAACAGATTCCTATAGAACGGACTCGTTTTGTTCAGTCGGAGGAGCAAAAGCTGCAATCAAAGTAGCCTTTGCGTGCAAAAAAAATAGATAGGTGCTGTCGCAATACCTGCAGTCGCCAGAGCTGCTATCCTAATTTTCACTACGTCGAGTGGCTACGAATGTCTTACTGATAAAGCGCCACTTGCCCACTTGGAACGCCGACTTTAGCCAATATTTTATTCAGCTTGAATGGCTTCTAGAAGGGACATTTTTTGTCGATGTCTCTCGCGTTTCAGAACGCGCACGTTACTGGTTGCCGTCTCCTGCATGCACGATGGTACTTCTTGGATAGTAGGGGGTGCGGTGAGAAAGCAAATCTAAGCTCCAGGCCCTCACGGGTGACATGTCCGTTAGGCTATCAGGAGATGGGAATGTCTCACGGCCCAGCGAGAGCTGGCTACTGTCCCGCTACTGTCTAGCTGGGTGTGTGTCTGTGTTACAGAGACGCAATGATGGCTACCGCGTGAGAGGAAAACGGACACCGCCAGGTTGGCAAGCTAGAATTTAGCTCAACTTCTTACTTGTTTCTTTCATCCTATTGGCTAGGGTGTATGCTGACCTCTAATTACAACCACACATACTATGCTTCGCTCTCTCCTCTGTATTTCATTTAGCATAGGACCTCACTAGCTAAGCACCTTAGGACCTCGCTTTGTCTGTGGTTTGAATATTGCGTTCGTGTATACAGTGCTGGCATACGGGAGAAGAATCGTATTGGATTGGATTGCATTTTATTGGGTATTGGGAATTGAATTGAATTGCATCTGATTGGATTCTATTGGATAGTGTACATTATACACAAGGATTGTCACTCATTTACATGTGGGTGTGGGCAATGCCATGGGTGATTTACGGTAAGAACAATCCCCAGTGCTTTGCCCACTCGTCATGATTCACTTCGTGCAGATACGGGATTTTTTAACTTGGCAGGGGGCCCGGAACCTCTCTTTACCCGGATCATGGTAAATCCGGCGAAGAAATAACCTCCACCTCATTTTCTTCTGTACATTTTCGTCAGCTGAGGCACTCAATAATTCACACTTTACTTGTATCATTCAATAAATAAGACCAAGTAAATGGTCTCCTGCCACTACATGCTCACTTGATTGCGAGTGTTTTTTTCTCTATTTTTCCTTTAAATTTTTCCAAGATCTCTGCTTCTCTGTCATTGAAACTGTTTTATGATCCTTGCTGCGTTCATCTTGTAAAACGTCTGTAGTTGGTGCTCAAGCTTTGTATCCGCAGTTTCTGCCTTCAGAACGTAGACTTCCTGTTTTCGTCTAGCCCTATTTTACTGCTGTCTTAAAGATCTTATACTGCCCTCCTTAGTATTTTACTATAAGAAGTCATCGTTGCGTTTGCCATCATTGCGTTCTGCCAAAACAACTGCAACTTGTATTCTAAGCCGAAATGCAGCTCTAAAGCAACTGCTTGTGTTGTCGCTGTCCTTTCGATAGTGAGTTATAGGTGTAGCCGGGTGTAGTTTCATTTCCCATTACGCAGCGTTATAAGAAACGCCTAGTGTGCTGTGCGATATGACGTCAAACTGGGGAGTTCAAATATACTTGACATTTTGTGACACTGTGGCACACTGCTGCAATATTTCGCAACAGCCATTGATCGGATTGTATTGTGTCCTTTAAATATATGCATTCTCGTGCTTCCTGTGGCATCATTAGAAAGTGAGTGTCTTTTGTCTATACAGCTTCAGAAAGACCGCTGGCTTCTGGTTTCCGATTGTACACGTCCGTGTCGAATAGACGTATGTCCACCTATCTTTGGTTTCACAGTCTATATTAGCACAGATCTATGCTTGAAATTTCTGGCAGCCTGATAACAAACGTCGTTGTCTTTGTTTGCAGTGCTCCCACCCTCTTAAGAGCCCCGTTTTGCGAAATTGAGCCCCATTTTTTCCGGTTAAAGAAATAGCAACCAGAAATAGTAAATTTAAAACACGCGTGTTATCCAATATTGCTTAAATCTGGATTGTCACAGCACCACCTCGCTGTTCTACCCACTGTGCTATCCAAGCCCCTTTGGAGCGGTTGAACAGAGGTTGTGGTCGTCGGTTTTTTTTTTCATTTGTAAGTACATGGCCTTTTAGGGGATCGCACCGAAAACACGACAATTAGGAGAATAACGTGCGTGCTTCCCTAAATTCACACAATTGTGAATGTGAACCATAACTTTTCAAGAATTGTGAGTGCCAGGTAACACCTCAATATGATGTTACCTGAATAAAACCGGGGGACAGCAGCCTCGCAGAACACTGATACTATCAAAGCTGCGGTATGTACGAATCACAATTCTGACTAATTGGCCCAGGAAAACGAAGTATGAATGGGACTTAAATGACACAAATGCGGTGTAACAGAAAGAAGCGGTGGAAGGAATGCGTGCCGAAAGGCGGAGAATAAAAACGGAAGAAAGCGGGCCTATACGTCTCAGCTGCAAAGGAGTTGCTTAAAAGTGTCGCAAGGCTTTTATATTCAAAGCCCATAAGCTGACCTAAGTGTCCCAACGTATTTGCCCATGCAGCGCCCTTCTATACACTGACTTCGGTATCGTTCCTCGCATTTCTTGCAGTTTACGCGTGAATTACAAATAGGCGTCTTGGGATTTATTCGCACGTGACACAAATATGATCTTTTCTCGGCAGGAAGGCTTTTGTGGCCATAGATGTCATAGAATCGAGAACAGGAGACTAAGGGTGTTGCCTGCATACAAAAATTCGTAACGGTATTGATGGCAAGCCAAGGGATATATTATATGGGCATTAGCTCCATCAAAGGTAAGCACACAATCGTAGAACTAGGTAGATACCTTCTTCTGTGGGAAGCTGCCATTTTAAAACCAGTGCCGACATCAAAAATCAAGTCCTGAGCTGCAAGCATGTTGCCGAAGCTAACTGAATACTAGTACACGTTCAATCCGCCCTGCCCCCAGGCTACAGTACGCCTGGTGATCATCTTAAGAAATTCTCTAGAAGCATACAGGCAAATCATTTTAAGGACAGAACTGGCGAGGTAGCAAATTTATAATTACTAAATATCATCATCACTACTATATCATCCACTTATCCACCTAACGATGTTTGGCAACGTTCGCGCAGGCACGCTTGTCCCTCACTGAAGAATCCGGTGCACAAAAATCCCCATGATGAAGTCCAATGATTGTCACAGCACAGAAAACATACTGAACAATCCTAAACTGAAGAGAAGAAAAACGCCTACGGCTAACTTTAATGAAAAGAACCAGCAGGCAAAAAGAGATAGTTGGCCCTCATTCATAACATCTATAAACTCGTACACAGACACACGCAAGGTATGGACACGTATACGCAAACTCAAAGGACAACAGACACACAGCCTGCCCCTGGTTAGTACAACAGGGGACACACTGGAAGACCAGGCTGACACACTCGCACAACACTTCCAACACGTGTCCAGTTCAGCGTGCTACACGAACACTTTCCTGAAACATAAAGCCTCTTGTGAAAAGAAGTCCCTACACGAAAACAACAAATCACAGACTTCTTACAACTCCCTGTTTTCACTACATGAGCTGAGGGCTGCTCTGAGCACGTGTGAACCCTCAGCTCCAGGCCCAGACAACATCATATATACAATAATACAACATCTACACGCAGACACACTTGAAGCACTTCTACATTTATTGAATAAAAAATGGCTTTCGGGGCACATTCCACACTCTTGGAGGGAGGCCATTGTAGTGGCTTTCTTGAAGGAGGGAAAGGACCCGTCGTCCCCCTCAAGTTACCGTCCAATAGCCCTGACGAGCTGCCTGTGCAAGCTCTTCGAGAAGATGATAAATCGCAGGCTCATGTACTTCCTCGAGTACAACGGTCTTCTCGAGAGCTGCCAGGCAGGCTTCAGGGTGGGGTGATCCACGAACGATCAACTGGTTGCACTTGACTCATACATCAACGAAGCCTTCGTACATAAGCAGTACTGTTTAACTGTCTTTTTCGACCTCGAGAAGACCTACGACACCGCTTGGCGTTATGGGATCCTTAGTGACCTCAGGTCATTCTGCGTTTCGGGTAATATGTTGAACACCCTTGTTAGTTATTTGTCAGAGAGAACGTTCAGAGTAAGAGTTGGTTGTGCGCTTTCAAAGGTTCACGTCCAAGAAAATGGCATGCCGCAAGGTGGCGTGTTGAGTTGCACTCTCTTCATAGTAAAGATGAACTCTCTTGGAAAGGCACTGCCACCAACAATCTCTTATTCTATGTATGTAGACGACATGCAAATATCGTTCAAATCATGTAATATGTCAATATGCGAACGTCAAGTCCAGCTTGGTGTCAAGGAGCTTGCCGGCTGTGCAGACAAGAATAGGTTTATATTGTATCCTGCAAAAAGCTCCTGCGTTGTGTTCTCCAGGAAGCGCGGGGTCCATCCGGACCCCTACATTACTCCTAATGACGTGTCGCTTCCTGTGGACAAGGAGCACAAGTTCTTAACTGTTGTGTTTGACCAGAAACTCACATTCATTCCACACATCAAGTAACTTAAACATAAATGTCTGAAAGCAATGAATATCCTTATGGTTCTCTCCCATCAATCGTATGGTTCCGACAAAGAACTCCTACTACGGCTCTATACTGCTTTGGTTGGGTCTCGTTTAGACTATGGCAGTGTGGTATATGGGTCGGCGTCTAAAACAGCGTTGCGAATGCTTGACCCAGTGCTACACTTGGGGCTACGGCTTGCGTGGGGTGCTTTTCGCACTAGCCCTGTCGAGGGTCTGTATGCCGAGTGTAATAATTGGAGCCTTGAGAACCAACGGACGTACATGGACTTACTTTATGCGTTTAAAACTTCATCGCTGAATAACCATCCTTTTTATCCCGTTTTTAACGACACATACACATCTGTTCTTTTTGTAAATCGCCCATCCGTTCCTCTGCCCTTTTCACTTAGAGTGAGAGAGCGAGCCTCGGATCTGAGCGCTTCGTTTTTAGATGTGTACACATCAACCTTTTCAGACATTTTACCTATTTGGAAAGTTCGTCCTGCGTCCTCCGACTTTCTTTTAAGAAACTTGACAAAAATCGGGTACCGCAACCTGCAATACTGCAGCATTTTCTGTCTCTGCAGTTTAATTACCCACTTGCAGATTTTTACAGTGACACGTCTAAAACATCCACTATGGTCTCCTGCGCTGCTCATGGTCCGCATTTCAGTGCAGCCAGAACCATGAGTGTCCACACGACAATTTTTTCAGCAGAAGCGTACGGGATTTCGCTGATTGTACGACACATACTTGAAAATCAAATTCTGAAGTCTATCATCTACACAGATTCCTTGAGTGTGGTTCGCGCATTATCATCGCACAAGCCCCCCAAAAACCACATAGTTAATCTTGTATTCAACACTATCATGTCCGTGTATGCACAAAATCATGAGCTGGTCCTCTGGTGGGTCCCAGGACACGCAGGGATCGCTGGGAATAAGTTGGCAGATGAGAGGGCCACTGCTGCTGCACTCAGGAACACTGTAGACATTACAACGATACCCTACACAGACCTCAAGCCACACATAAGACAACACCTGCGCAGAACATGGCAAACACACTGGGACGCACAGACAGACAACACACTGCATGTAATAAAGCCACACTTGGGACGGTACGCATCTGACTCACAGAACAGACACACGGAAGTCGCCTGGGGTAGGCTACGGATAGGGCACACGCATTCAACTCACTCGTATCTGCTGACGGGTACTCCTAGGCCACAGTGCAGCAGGTGCGGAGAGGCCCTACCCGTAGTACACATACTAATAACATGCAAGGCACTTTACACAACACGACACAAACACTTCAGAGAACTCTACAGACAACATATCCCCCTACATCCATCGCTGTTTCTTGGTGACGATGCCATGGTTTCTGTGAAACGTGTCTTTGAGTATTTGTCAGACATTAAGTTTTTAAACCTCATTTCTTATCATGCATAATAAAAACTGGACATATACACCAGCCATGCTCATTCTGGTTTTTTATTGTACTTTTGTTTTCGCTGAATTTACTTAGGGTTTAAGGTTTAGCCCTCATATATGACTATTGTTTTGCGCTCTTTGCCCCAGTTGGCCTTGCGCCATAAACATACAACCATCATCAAAAGAGCCAGCAAGAAGAACTGCTGAGCTAAGCGCATGCAAACACACACGCCCACTAGCTAAATTACGTCGTCCCCCCAAAAGTGAACAAGAACCACCAGCTTGCAAGAAATATGGTGGGTATTCCAATTAGCAACATTTTAGTACAATATACTAAGAATACTGCAGGCGTACCTCTCTTACAGAAAGAAACGCACCTATTATTATCGTATTACGCAACCTTGCTTTGTCTCGCAACGTATATCGAGGAACAGGTACCTCTACGGTTGTACATCGAGAATGCACTGGAGCAGAACTTAGGACCTAATCAAGACGCCCTCTAGTGGCTAGTATGGACCGCTGCTTTTATTTAAAGTTTCTCTTGCGCACTATCTGACTAATTGGAATGCTCGTAAGGCAACTTTCAGGGAGATTGATTTTCTGCTACCACAAAAATCTCATTCTTTCGCCTGAGCTCTAGAAGCAGTAAGTTTGGCGAATATGCCTGGCATTACTATTTTGTTTAGAAGCTGAGTTCTCCTACTCACACTGTGTTTTCTCCTGAAAACGTGTTTTAGTAGTAATGTCATTATTTTTGTAAAGAATTTTGGCACACGGTTTTTGCGTTGTATTGCTTTGAGCACTGGCTTCTGTGGCTCAGCTGCCTTTTGGTGCTTGTTGGTAACTGTTATTCTGATCCCGTGGAATAACTTTTTCAACACTGGCAACAACAACGCTGCATACTGCTCGGGTTACAGCTTCAGTAATTAAGGTTATAATCTGCACTCTGTGAAGAGGTTTGCAGAGATCAATTTTAATGCCCAACTTTCTGTGAGCTGAAGGGCTGCTCATTCATGTGCACCTCAACCGATGGTTCTCGATTTGGGAATGTGCTTTGCAGCATTTTTACTCCTGCGTTCCAAGATTTACCAGCAGAGTAACCAGCTGCCCATCTATAGCAACCGCCGAGTTTAAGGTTAAAGATTTTAATAAAAAATTAGCTTTTGCAGCCGAGTGACCTTTGTTCTGATGTTCACTGCTGACGCATACTGAATACACGAGCGAGCCCCTGCACGGATTTTCCGACAAAACCAATATTTTCATCTTGGGCTGCCTGACTACCTCCATTGCGTCTTGCGCTGTACTTGAGGAAGTTGCGCGCATTGTGTAGCTGTTGCACACGAGTCGGATGCTCTAAATTGTAATCTCAATATTAAAAATTTGCCACAATTGTTCTGTCAATATGTCTCAAATATGTAGCGATCTATTCCTTAGCGTTTATTGAGGATTTTGCTTATTTCCGTTATCGGCGCCTGAGTTGCCACTAGCTGTTGTGTCTTTCCTATTTAAAATTTTGCTAATCGGCGTCGTTGATCTGCTGCTTGATGTAGGAGCAAAGTGCCGTCTGTTTATTTGTTATCACTCTTTCGCTTACGTCTGGACTTGTAATGATGATGCTTCGCATGTGAGCCGTTGCAATGCCCTCTTTGCCAGTTTCCACCTCCTCCGCACGGGGCACCTTGGGGAATGTTGGTGACGGTATAGAGGACACTGCGGACCCCGAGCCCCCATATCGACGCTGTAACTGACCTTATTAATGAGGTTTGAGGTCAAGGGTAGAAACCTCAAACGGTGGCCGTCGGAGCCCACGTCAAACTCCGGCGGATGGGCTACCTGTCTCTTTACCAGGCAGGGAACTCCGGGACCTCTCTCGGTATCAGGGTCATCCAAGCGAAGAAAATGCCCACGTCCTCTGCTGTTATACATGATGTATGGCTTTTCTAAATTCCCCAAACTTAATGATCGGCCCGCTAAAAGGGGCTGCACCGAAGTATCCTTTCTATCCCTTCCGACCATGACCATCCCAAAATCTGATATCTACCCCCACTTCTCGGTAATTAAACCTCTTGAACAAGCGAGGCCTATTGCTGCACAGTCCATGTGCTTGATTTCAAAGTTTTTAGAGAATAATATAGGAGAATCCTATAAAATAAGAAGCAAAGAACGGGTAAGATCTTGGTCGAGGTACATAGTCAACACCAGGTCACAAAACTCCTGAAGCATACCCGAATTCCCCACCTTGACCTCAAGGTCACGCCCACAACAACCTCAAAAGCGCAAAGGGCGTAATCTCGGAGCAAAATCTAAGCTCCGAGACAGAGGTCGGTCTTCTTGAAGGTCTGAAAGGTCAAGGTGTGACGGTTGTCATGTGCAGAACCATAAGAAGAGACGGTAAGGTAGTTCCCACTAGACATATCGTCCTGACATTTGATCGTTCCGTCATTCCAAACCACATCAATACTGGTTTCATCCGGTGCTCCGTTCGAGCGTACATCCGCAACCCGCGGTGCTGTTTTAAGTGCCAGCGGTTCAGGCAAGGTACTAACTCGTGTAGGGGCGAAATAACCTGTGCCAAGTGCGGCAAAAACGACCATCCCACAGGTAATTGTAGCTCACAACAACTCCTTTGCGTTAACTCTCACGGCCCACACACAGCCTACTCCAGGAAATGCAAAAAGTTCAAACTTGAAAAGAAAATAATAAACATCAAGGAAAGAGAAAACATTACCTTTCTGGAGGCGCGAAACAGGTTCGCCTCTTTCCCCCTCGGGAGGGGTGCCAACGTGGCTGGATTGGGTGGCGAGCGGCGTCTGGTTTCGGCGGGGACCCACTGCCGCGAGTCGCACCTGGCCCAATCTCCGCCCTTTATCGGGATACCTCCGGCGGACCAACCCGTCACCTATCCGCATGCTCAGTCCGCAGAGGCTGTGGTGGCAACCACGTCCGTTGGGGATGCTGCTGCATCCACTGTTTTCTATGCACCGGCCTGAAGCACACGTGAGGGGACGGAGGAGATGAAGATAGAGGAAACCGCAGTAGTTACCACCATCGCCTTACCACCTGAGCCAGGACGCCTGAACCGGGTCAGGAGTGCCATCCGGGGCACCCCTGACGCCCTCGGGGTCACGGTTTGAACGAAGGGCACCCCAAAGGGTGCAAAGTCTGGGGGGTCCGGTCCACCGGGTACCCCTTCCAAATCGGATGATGAGGTGGATGCGGGACCTTTTCTGTCTACGTAGCAAAGAAAACAGCGGGTGCCTCTATCTAAACCTAGAGAAGGTGAAAAAATCCCTCCAGGAGTGCAAGCACCGAAAGACCTTACGTAAATAGTGCCACTCCTGTAGCTTTAAGACATCACAATAAGGAGAAAAAATATAGTTCAATGAACCTGCAAACGCCTTCTTAATATTATTGACAATGTATACGAGATCCTGCATCCTCATCAGCCAAGTGCAATGTGTGTCCCAGAAACACATTAAAATTCTAATCACACTATTTTCTTTAATGGGTATTTAGTATCCAGAATGGATTGGGATGTCTGCACACACTCTTCTGGCGGTGGGGCAATAATCGTCCGGAAATCTTTAGCATGCCACGCTGTCGCTCTGAACACTGTCCTTGAGGCTGCAGCAATCCGCACAGTAACAATATATATAGGCTGATAACGGTATGCTCCATTTAAATTCCTCCCAATTTAGTACTTTCGAGCTCCGGCTACAAGGCGCTGGTTGACCAACTACCTGACCATACATCCGGACAGGTGGCCTTAATGTGCACAGCTCAGTTTGGGGCTCCTCGCCGAGGTAATCTGGAAGAGAAGTTTTTAACATCATCTGGAGCATGTCTTTTCAAGAAGAAACAGCTTACATGCCATAACAAAACACGCAACACACACTCATTCCACAGTTCTCTGTTCTTGTCTGGAGTGGGGTTTGGGCACTGACCCATTCGGCAGTGACCACTTCCCCGCCTGACTAACATATATAGGTAACGGCCCGCGTAGTCCACCTTCACAGAACGGGTTCAATGAAGCAAGAGCAAACATGAGTACATTTACTGAGACTTCCAAACTACACTACAAACCCATAAGGCACCCGGCACGGCGGCATTCAAGCGTTTGTAACTTGCGACCAAGCGACGCCGCAAACCAAAGAAGGAGATCTTCATTGGGTTATAACAGATGCAAAGAAGACTGCTGCGGCACTCACCCGACAACGCGCTCGAACGAAGGGAGCACTTGGCAGGCACCGTTGAAGAGGTTGCCCAACTGCTCACGGCGCACATCCTCGACGCCGCCGAAAAGTCCATTCCCCACGCCTCTGGTGCCCCGTGCAACCAGCGGAGGCCGTGGTGGAATGAGGACTGTAGGCGGGCGCGGGAGGCCCAGAACAAGGCGTGGGCTATCCTTCGTCTGTACCCCACGTCGGGAAACCTCCTTTTGTTTAAAAGGGCAAAGGCGTAAGGAAGACGTGGGCGCCGTGAGGCAATACAAGATAGTTGGCGCTCATTCATAACATCAATAAACTTCTACACAGACAAATGAAATGTATAGACAAGAATACCCAAACTCAAAGTACAACACACTGCCTGCTTGTGGTCAGCAGAACAGGGGACACACTCTGAGTCTACGTGGACGCACTGGCACACTTCCAAAACGTGTCGAGTTTAGCAGTGAAAAAACCTCTCGGCCGAAAGAAGCCTTTGCATGACAAGGACAGATAAACCATGTCCTATAACTTCGAGTTTCCGCTTCATGATCTGAGGGGTGCTCTGGGTACCTGTAAACCCTCAGCTCCAGGCCCAGACAACATCACATAAACAATCCTACAGCACTTACACGCAGACACTCTTGTAACACTTCTATATCTATACAATAAAATATGGCTTTTGGGGCAGCTTCCGAAGTCTTGGAGGGAGGCCATGGTAGCGGGTTTCATAAAATATGGGAATGACCCTTCGTCCCCCTCAAGTTACCGTTCCATCGCCCTGACCGGCTGCTCTACAAGCTCTTGGAGCAGATGGTAAACAGGAGACTGATTTATTTTCTTTTGTACAATGGTCTTCTCGTGAGCTGTAAGTGAAGTTTCACGGCGGGGTGATCGACGAACGACCAACTCGTGGCACTTGAGTCATACATAATGAATGCCTTCCTGCATAAACAGTTCTGCCTTACAGTGTTTTCCGACATCGAGAAGGCCAATTCCCGGCTTGGCTTTATGGCAGTCTTAGTGACCTCAAGTCATTTGGTGTTTCGCGCAACATGCTGTGCATCCTTTGTAGTTACTTGTCGGAGAGGACCTTTTTGTGTGAGAGTTGGTTGTGCACTCGTTCTGCACAAGTTGGAGCTGCATTCTCTTCATAGAAAAGATGAACTCGCTTGGAATGGCATTGCCACAAACAATCTCTTATTCCATGTATTTAGGCGACGTAAGGATATTCTTTACATGATGTAATATGTCCATATGCGAACGTCAAGTCCTGCTTTCTGTCAACAAAGTTTCCAGCTGGGCTGACAAGTATGGTTTTTAGGCTGGATCCCGGAAAAAGCTATTGTGTTGTGTTCTCCAGGAAGCCTGGGGTCCACCCATACCCAGACATCACTCCTAAGGGCGTGCCGATTCCTGTGAGCAAAGAGCACAAGTGTTTAGTTATTTCATTCTATGAAAAGCCCACATTAATTCCTCATATAAACAGCTCAAATGCAAAAGCTTAAAAACAACGAACCTTCTTAAGTTCGTCTGACACTAATATTAAGGGGCCGACAAATAGCTTTTGCTGCCCCTTTACACTGCCTTGGTAGGGCATGGCTTGACTATGGCAGTGTCGTGTATGGGTCGGCGACAAAAACAGCAGTGAAAATGCGCGACCCAGTGATGCATCCTGGCCTTCGCCTCTCATGCGGCATTTTCCGCACTCACCCTGTCGGGACTCGCTATGTCGAGTTGGATAAATGGTGCCGATGGCATCAGCGGAGGTGTGTTGACTTGCTGTATGCATCTAAGATGATCTCTCACCAATCATCCTTTGAATCTGATAATGAACGATACATAACACTTGCAACTCTTTTGCAAACTGTGGTTGATTCCTCTGTCATAAAAATTGGTAAAACACGAAAGTGAAATGTGCAGCGAAATCTGCCACTGAGAACGATTTGCGAGGTGGCGGCAGTCTTGTGGGTGTGCTTGCTGAGCGAAGTCCTGCTCGTGGGTCACTTACGCAAAGGTGTACTGGCGTCATTTCCATGACGGATATTACGTAAGGGAAATCTTGGTGTATCCTGGCATAAAACACTCTCGTGTTAAAATATAAAACCGAGAACGAACAACCCTAAGCATAACGTACTCTTTACTACTAAAGGTAACGTGCCCTCAAGAAGACCCTCTGTGCAGGGGTGCACCCTTTCTAGGCCACTTGCTTCATTGTCCCCCCCCCCCTCAAAGCCTCATCGCATCGCATCGCATTTTCGTGACGAATATGACGTCAGTGAAATCCGGGTGTATCCCGGAGTAAACAACTTTCGTGTTAATATGAAATAAAGGTGATCGCGCAAGAAAACTCATTTCTATCGCCTGCGAGCACAAGGTTGGCGTTATGGCACAGCGCTTGCTGTAAAGAGTATTACACGGTGCTAAATTGTCTTTTCCTACCACCTCTTTTTTTATATTTATTCAGCACTCGTGGCTATATCCTATGGCTGCACTTGCAAACCGGTTTCTGCAAACTGCAAAGTACAGTACCCACCTAACACTGGGCATTTGAGATGGTTTTTCAATGGGACTAAACCAGACAATTGTGTTGGTGAGCCTGTTAAAGAAACTCCCGAATGTATGAGTAGCGGCTACTATTCTCGTACTGGATGCGTGGTTTGCTGCTGGTGAGTACACTTATTAAATAGATGCATCTTATTCAATACGAAGTTTGATGCATTCGCTGGCGGATATTTAAGCGACGTTGTGAAAGGCATTCATCATTTAGAGCAAATCTGAAAAAAAATCGGATCAAATTTTCATCTGTAAAACATCCGCGCAATGCTCCTGTTGTTCTTGTACAATGTTTATTCGCATAATAGTGCATCTACATCGACGCCCTCATAGTAATTAGGGCGAATGCAGTATTGAATCAGAAGACGTCCACGTCCAGTTTATCCGAACGTATATGCGGAAAGTGTCGGCATTTATTGTTACCCTAAATTCAAAAAGATTATTTTCGACTGCCTGAAAATGCCTTCAAGATGAGGGTATTATATTCTTCTGCGAACTCCTGATTCTAGGAGTGCCACATACTGAATCGGAGGAAACCATTTTTTCCAGGGCACAATGATTACGATCGAGAGGCGTGGTTGCTTGCTGAGACACTTGCTGCCTCCTAGACTAAGTGATTCGTGGTGACTCTCCACGTCTTAGGTATTATGTGGGGTTCTCTAAATGGGCAGCTGCGGGCAGTTTTATGCAAGGATAAGTACGCCTTCAGAAAAAAACTACTACTACTACTAATAATAATACTCCTACCACTACCACTACTGCTACTACTACTACTGCTATTACTACTACTACTTATATTAATAATATTACACTTCTGCTATTACTACTACTATTACTTCTACTACGGGTGTCTTGGCAGCCCTACCGGCAAATTTTTAGAAGTGTGTGCAAGCAAACAGCGGGTTTCTACATAGAGCATAGGCACAGTTTATTTTCACAGACTGGTCATTAAATGTGTTCTGAATTATAGAGACCCCTCAGATTATAATTTAAAGGGACTTCTTCCTTCGGGTCATGGTTTAGAGCCCATATTGCCGCACAAGCAAATAACGAAACTAAACAAAATGTTTTATTCAACGGTTTATTCCAATGCAACCAAAAAATACGTTGAGGAACACACAGAGAAATACGAAACGTGCAGGGGACCAACGTGACAGCAAAGAACACACTGTGCCACTAGTGCAGAAATAGCATGGTGTACCGCGTTACCCTCCCGACTATTTCTGAGTCTGCAGTCTTAAGTCACGCTACGTGCAACTACTATGCGTGCTGTCTATACACACTGTCTATCCATTGTCTATCCACTCTGTCTATTCACTCCACACTGGCCCAGGGTCGCAACTGTGTCTACTGCCCCCATTGCTTAAAGGGACACTGAAGTGATATGTAAACATTGCGGGATTATTAGCGCAAATTGTAGTCCGGAGTCCCCAGGCCATGTTTCGACCACTCTAGGCGCGTTTACGCGATTTTGTTTAGTAGAAAAACTAATTCGAAAACGCTGTCCTCCTCTCTTTACGCTTGCCCATTTTCTGTGGCGTTTTCGTGTGACGTCAGGAGGGGATGAGCTGGCAATTGGCTGCGCCACGGCTGCGCTACTGCACGGCTCCCCGGCCGACAGAGTCAGTCGGCCCAGCGTTTCGTCGACCGGCCGCCGGCGGGTCGTCGCAGTCAAGGAGGTTAAAAAAAATTGCTTGGTCGCAATTCCTTCGCTTAGTTGAAAGAAAGCCAGGACACGTTTGTGAATGGAAGAATGTGCCTTTCTTTACTTGGTTTGTTTGTACACTGTATCTAGCTCCAAGTCAAGGTCGCTTCACACAAGCGCTGCACATGCGACGCTTCGCTGACTATTACGCCAGTAGGAAAATATAAGGCCTCTTGAAGGCGGGAGAAGAGTCAGCGAAGTTAATATAGGTACTAAGCAAATAAAATCAACTGATATTTTTATCGTACAGCGTAAACCTAGGGCGCGGGAAGCACTTTTTTGCGCTGGGCGAACAAGCACAGCGGTCAGCAGCACGACTACGCATTTGCGAACGCTTTTCCGTCTACGAAATGCAATTGCTAGACGTGAGCTACTGTGGAAACTCGGGCGACGCTTACTGCACGATCGCAGTACAACAAATAGTCACCTAAGCGGCTTGAAATTCCAAAACTAAATAAAAGTGTAAACCGGTTGTACAATATATACCCTATATTAGCAAGGCATTGGCGTCCCGCTCTGTGGCCTAGCGGTCTGGGGCGCTCGAAATTCACTGTAAATGTTTTGCGAGTCACGAGTTCGAATCCCCGCGGGTACGTGCCTTTTGTTTTGTAAGTTAACTTTATTTGTTTTCCGGCGATGTTTTCTATATTGAGTTCACCTTTTTTTGGGCCGCAACGTTCATGGCTACACGAACTTGTTCACAAAACGCGCGCAGGCTGGCACAGGCGCGCTAGCGAGTTCTCGTTGGCGTGCTGTTGCCATAAGCACCGACTGCTTGCAGGCAGTGGGCACAGGCCAGAATAAACAGACCCTTAGCCTGGTGCGAACACGCTTTTTACGATACAAGCATGAGCGAGGCAAGCTCCAAATATGGGGGAAAAGCGCGTGACATTTGGGCGTCTGCGGATACGCGGAGGGCGTTCATGCACTGCTTAGGTCTCGGCTAGTGAATGCTACGACTACAAGCCGTCCTGGGAGGCTTATCTTGTGCATTTTACAGCCGACAACATGGCAGAAGCGCGGTACGATGATTACTGAGATATTGAGAATGCCCATCCAACAAAGCCATTGGTTATGTTTTACAGAACCGAAACCGAAACCGAAACTTGTGTGATTGCTAACCTTGGGCATCGTCCAATCACGGCGCCCATAGAGTTAATACTACTGACTCTAGAGCAAAAGCTGCCCGGCCAGCCCGTGCATTGAAACCGTGCTACACCCGGGCGCTGACATGATGCCACCCTCACAGCGTTGCCCGCTGCCTTTTTGCCTACTAGAGTTGGCGGCAGTAGTCGGTATTCACCTAGTAACCAACGCATTCCATCATGGCAGCCACCGTTGCTGTGAGTGCGCCGTGAAAACTTTGCTGTGCAGAAACGTTGTGTGAAGTTTTTCCTGTGGTAGGTAGCGAACTTTTGTGCCATGCTGCCGCGTTAGGTGCAGTTTTGCATTCTCCGCAACTGAGAAGGGTAGCGCCTAGATTAGCGGGTACTTCGTACGCTCGGAGATGTAGCTTTTGCGGGTGCGTCTGGGGAGTTCGGTCGTCGCTTCGGAGTTGAGCGGACGTGTGTTTTCGTGCTCCTGTGCTTCGGAGGGGCATCACTTCGGCGGCCCGTTGCAAGCACGGGCGGTTGGACGTCGCCTGGCTTTCGCTCTGCTGGTGTGGGCGGTCAAGTGTGAGCTCCCGCTCCCGCCCCCCCCCCCCCCCCCCTCTCCAAAGCGGTCGGGACCGCCGCAGACTTCGCTCTTCGTCGCACATGCTCGCCTCCGCGCTTCACTGTTCCCTTCGAGGTTTCTCGTCTAACGGACGCAGCATTACGCCAGCCAACAGGGTTTGTGGTGTGTTGTGTGCGACGGAATCGACCACTGTGGAACTACTCTTCTCTACTGTTTTCTCACCTTTCTAAGCTTTACTTTTCTTTCTCCTATCCTATTTCCCCAACTATTCCCGCTTGCGGACTGTGTTAAATGCAGGTGAGCTCCCATGAGAGCTTAATAATATCCCCAGTCCATTTATTTTCCTGCTTCCTTTAAAAAGAAATCACTTCCGCCTGATTGCTTTTTTCCCCTGATTTTTTTCCTGGTGGCTACCCCTGTATTCGCGCATGCGCTGGTTCTGTATATATCATTTTGTGTGTGCTAAAAGAGTTCAGTTGATATGCAGCGCTAGTCCTGTGTAGTCTTTTCTTTGTTGTCCCGTCTGTACAGCGCTATTTTAACATGTTTCACACGCCTCCCCCCCCCCCTGTATGCGTCAGCTGATTGTTTTCGCAATCTATTGAGGTGCTCTTTACAACTACTTGCTTTTCTAGCGAATGGAAGTTCGAACTGGACAACGCTTCCAAGAAATGCATGTAAATGGAAATTGTATTTATGACTGCACTTTATGCTAAACAAACACGCTTTCTGTGCCTGTTCCTGTGCCTGTCTATGAGGCCCCTGCAGCACGTGTGTCAACTTTTTTCTCCAGTTCAAATGCTTTTAGGTAGTGGCCCTTGCATTAGGTTAGATTCAATAACCGTGAAATACCCAAGCCTAACATTACTGAAACTCTCTCAAGAGATTTTCCGTTTTTCTAGGTACGCTTAGAGGATTTGTCATTGATTGTATGCTTGGGGACGTCACACAAGGTACATGATTAATGTTGTCAGGTTACATTAGGTCGCAATAATTCTATTGAATAGCAGCTTAAACAAAATCTCGACAAAAGCAAACCAGAGACTAGAAGATATCATGTAGAACGCGCATTTCCATTCTGGGTTTGTGGAACTATAGCTTTCAGTACTTCCAACTACAAAGAAAGTAGTGCAAGTGTTCATTAGTCGCTGCAGGGCTCTTTACCTTTTAAAATTTCATGCCCCCTCTCCCAGAATAAAGAAAGAGGAAAATTGTGTGAGGAACTAACTATTTCCACCAAAGCTATGGCAGGTTTAAAGCCAATAAACAGACAGGGTTAAAAGCCAAAAAACCTTTTTGAAGAAAAAACAATTTCATGATAAAAAACCTAAGCACTGGAGAAGAGGAGAAGAACGAAATAAACAAATAGAAGCAGAGGCAGCATAAAAGAGCAAAAAATCAACAAAGCAAATGCGATTCTACGAGGCAGTTAGTCACGAAAGCTTCCACGAAGGAGCAGACACTTCAGGAGAAATTTTAAAAAATTAGAAATTATGTACCCTATTTACATTATGTACACAGAAGATCAGACATATTTCAGTGGTTTTAGACAAGATGGAGCTGAAGTAGCCAAATCAGTTCTTGCCTTGAAGAAGCAGATTGGAGTGATTAAGAGAGAAAAACAGTCACAGGTGGAGTAGGGGTGTTACCAGCATGCAGCATCCTTCGTTTGCCCATTTTGTCATTTTGCATGCTTCTTTTATGCCTATCTTTTTTTCGTTCATGGTGCTGTCTTTGTACTGGCCATTTCCTCGCCATGTTTTTTTCTCTTCCGATTTTTTTATCCTATATTTCATGCTAGTCCTTTCCTTTCCTTTCAAGTTTACTGTTCCCATTTCCACATGTAGCACAGGCAGTAGGACAGTTCTTCTTCTTCTTTCCTTGGTTAACCTCCCTAGCTTTCTTCTACAGTTTCTTCCTTTCTTCGAAGTCGCACATTAGGTCATCTTAGCCTTGCTCTTACCATCACAAACTTCCCTAGAGGTCTGGTGGTATTACTGGTGGTGAAATAAAATTTGTTGGGTAAGAATTGCTTGTACATATGACCCTCTTGCTTTTTCTGTGTTTATTTTTGCTTCTGATACACGGACTGATGGCATTGCGATGGGCCATTATTTCTGATGAAAATAAGAATGCTGATGATCACAGTCTGAATAAGCATTAGCCAGAACTTTCATAATCAGCTACAGCATTACTGGAACCCAGCTTCGGTAATGCAACTTCGTCATCATCCTTGTTGCTGTGAGCACGCTGGAATGGAAGCGTGGAAATTCTACAAGGTCTGGTGTGGCACCTTTGTGGCCACCGGTTTGATGTTGGAATAAATGAGAAGGCTGTCCTACACATATCGAATTCCTTCGTTCTATCGCGTATCGCATTCGCATATCGCATTCCTTCCTTTTATCTAGTGTATACAGCTGAAGAACGTCTCCAGATGGCCCTGGCTGAACCGATACGTGCAGATGTAACTGTCGCAAATAATAAAATTGAGAGTTCAATTTATTGTCGGCTTTCTTAATGACTGCCATATGCAATGCACATTAAGTGTCTGAATACTCTATATTAGCGATTGATAGTCTCATGCTAGGCAGTCTGATTCACCTGCTATAGTTATGTTTGGCAGCTGTTTCAAAATTAACCACTACGATTGAACTAATGAGCGGCAATAACAATTTATAGGTGCACTCAAATTAATTTACTTTTCAAGGGAGACGTATATCCTTCCTCGACTTCGCCTTGCACAAAATACATGACGGTCCCATCGCGACCCAAGAAAGCGCATATGTGTGTTACCTCAACATGCTTCCTAGGCGGTCTCTGTTGACAGACAGATTTCCGGCCGAACCCGCAGGCATTTCAGGCAAAACCGCCTGCAGGCGGGTTGTTCCTGATAATTATGCGTGAACAGAACTGGCCGTTTCCGTTCATTGGAAAAGGCACCCAGGGAAGGACAATAATTTTTCTGAACGCCCCACCACACGGGTGTCCATCTCACATGAACGAAGTTTACTCCTCCCCCACCTCCTCTGTGCAGGTATATACATGGGCCATATGAGAGCAGAGGTGCAAATATACGTAATTAAACAACGTCGCTTATCCGCCGAATTTAAGAAATGTGTCATGCAAAGCATCAAATATATTCTCGAAAATTTCAGATTGCGTGTTTCAGCGATCGAAGGAGCATGCACCAATCGCACACACCCATAGAGGAGATTTCTGCACCTACATTCGGGATTACCTTTCGGCTTCGCCTTGTCCTCCTCTAGAAAACCACCTTATCGTGCAAATAAAGTTACCATTATTATTATTAGTTGGCGGTTGTTTTTGACTCAAGTAAAAAATTGTTCAGTGAAAGTATAACAGCAACCGTAAACAAGAGCCTAGTTATACGCTAGGCATGGTAAAATGGTTCGTACATTTGTTTGTTTTTAATTTACGAATCATATACGATTAAAAAGAGCCGATCTGCCCAGACATGTTTCGCGTAACATGATATGACCGGCTGACGGCGAGTTCAAATCGGCAACAGCCACTACGGACATGTAGAGAAGGTGTCCTTGAAGATAGGCGGCGGCGGCTTTATTCCGTATCGTCGGCAGTCTTCGCAAGCGTGTCTTCCCAAGAAACGAAGTGACACAGCAGACACTAAGGCGTGTTAGAGTGAACCTTTGTAAATTAGCCCCACACGACTGACGCTCCTCACAATATACCGAAACTGAATTTGGCGCCTCAGCCCAACGTCTTCTTTTTGCTTATAATTTCATTTATTTTTGTTCGTCAAGCATGAATACTTCAAGAAAACTAATAAAAAGCATACAAACTCGTAAAGAAACTCAGTTATTGCCATAAAAGTTGCCTAATTTTAGCTTAGGGCCCTAAATTTGTGCCTCATTTTTAAGAAAAATTGTCAGCCATATCTTAAACTACTGATCTGGCAACTACAGCGTGGCATCATGGCGGCATTCGTGTTTAGACACATTTTTGAGCCAGCTTTACCCGCCTGACGGCGCCCCTCCTCCCAACGTTACAGCCTTAGTTGGTGCGGCCGCCGCAAACGGCGCATGGTAGTTTTTCTTCTTTCGCGCTTTGTAAAATAATTACCGATTTGTCAACCGGATAAACCATGAAAAGTGTGCTAATTTAAGCCAGTCTACGCAGTGCAAGCAAAAACGGGAGCTTGACAAATTCACTTCAGTGTCCCTTTAAACCGTGGCCATCCCCTTTCACCTTGCCCTTTCACTTCTACAGAAGGCCAGATGCGCAGTACGGATTTGTTTGTTGCGCAGTAACCATGCGCTGCCGCTAACATACGGAGGGCGTTTAAATATTAGTTGCCGTGTCTATTTGTGTTCTGAAACAATCGCGGCGATCCGAGGCAACTGAAAAAATCTCAGTGAAATTTTTATGGGTAAAATACGATGCGTTGCTTGTTATCCGCTGCTCTAAAAACCCAAAATGTGCACAATTGTCCAACAGTACCCTTGAAAGCAAGTTTCTCTTTGTCGTACGCTTATTCCATCTTTGACAAATGAACTCCGGTCACCAGAAAGTAGCAATATCACTTTCGTGATCTTGGGTACGGACACATTATAACAAACGGCACGTTACTCCCAACGGGAACAGCTCTCAACCAGCTTCGCAAGCAGCCGAGTCTCTGCGTTCTCCAAAACTTCTTTTTACATGCAAGGCCAGCTAATAACACGGTGTAGCTATTTCTACGCTTTACGTCCATCATTACCACCGGCGCCCTAAAGCCTTCTGTAGGAGCTTTGCCGCTACCACACCAAAACAATACTCACAACTTTACGTTTCGGCGCTTGTGGAGGGAGAGGAAGCCTGTTTTTATACACTTTGATTTGCTTTTCGCATCTACTTTGCAGTGTAAGCAATAGGAAGCCATCTAGTCCTGTGTTGTGAGAGCGTCTTCGTTCTCTGCGGTTGCAATGTGCTTTCTGATGGGCCTGTACTGCTCATCAGTCTGCTACACATCTAACATTCATTCTGGTGCACTTCTTGAAACATCATTCAGGAGGTGCCGAATCACTGAAGAGGTTTAGAGCTTCCAGAAACACCTCCTACAACGCTGCAGCGCGGCTAACGTTAGTTCATCATCATCATCATCATCATCACCAGCCTATCTACGCCAACTGCAGGGCAAAGGCCTCTCCCATTATTCTCCAATTACCTCGGTCGTGTGCCAACTGTGACCAATTTATCCCCGCAAACTTCTTGATCTCATCTGCCCTTCTAACTTTCTGCCGCCCCCTGCAACGCTTGCCTTCTCTAGGGATCCACTCTGTTACCCTTAATGACCAGCGGTTATCTCTCCTTCGCATTACATGCCCTGCCCACGTCCATTTCTTCTTAATTTCTACTAATATGTCTTTAACACCAGTTTGCTCTCTGACCCACTCCGCTCTCTTTTTGTCCCTTAATGTTACGCCTATCATTTTCCGCTCCATTGCCCGCTGAGTCGTTCTCAATTTAAGTTGAACCCTATTAGTGAGCCTCCAAGTTTCTGCCCCGTAGGTGAGTACCGGTAAGATGCAGCTGTCATACACTTTCTTCTTCAGCGACAATGGTAGGCTGCTATTCATTATCTGAGAATGTCTGCCATATGCACCCCACTCCATTCTGATCCTTCTAATTATCTCTGCCTCATGGTTGCGATCTGGGGTCACAACTTGGCCCCATATTCGCTTACCACTTTCACTGCCTCGCCACCTATCTCAAACTGCTGTGCTGTCCCGAGGTTATTGATCATTACTTTAGTTTTCTGCATAATTTTCAGGCCCACGATTCTACTATGTTCGCCCAGTGCGGAAAGCATGCTTTGCAATTCGTCCCCCGAGTTACTTAGCAAGGCAACGTCATCAGCAAATATGAGGTTACTGAGGCATTCTCCATTAACCCTTACTCCCACCTGTTGCCAATCCAACGTTCTGAATACTTCTTGTAAGCATGCTGTGAATAACATTGGAGAGATTGTGTCTCCTTGTCTGACACCCTTCCTTATAGTTATTTTACTGCTCTCCCTATGGAGGATGATGGTAGCTGTAGACCCACTGTAGATATCCTGTAGTATTCTTACATAATGCTCATCTACCCCCTGGTTCCGTAATGCCTGAATGACTGCTAGGCTTTCGACCGAGTCAAATGCTTTCTCATAATCTATGAAGGCTATATATAGGAGTTCAGTATACTCAGCGCACTTCTCTATCACCTGATTGATCGTGTGTATATGGTTCATTGTTGAATAACCTTTACGGAACCCTGCTTGTTCGTTAGGTTGACTGAAATCTAAGGTTGCAGAGATTCGGTTAGCGATCACCTTGGTAAATACCTTGTAGACGACTGACAGTAAGCTGATCGGCCTGTAATTTTTCAAGTCCTTCATGTCGCCTTTCTTATGGATTAGGATAATGTTGGCGTTCTTTCAAGATTCTGGTACCATTGCGGTCATTAGGCATTGCGTATACAGGTTTGCCAGTTTTTCAAGTACAATTTCTCTGCAATCCTTCAAGAGGTCTGCTGTTATCTGATCCTCACCAGGTGCTTTGCCCCCTTTCATTTCTTTCAAAGCCTTCCTTACTTCTTCGGTCGTTACTGCTGGGATGTCTATCTCCTCTGAACTACTGTCTCGTTCGGCATTATCCTGTATGTCCCGGCTACTGTACAGATCCCTATAGAACTCCTCGGCCACTGTGACCATTTTATCCCTATTTGTGATGACATTGCCTTGCTTATCCTTTAGTGCATACATCTGATTTTTACCCACGCCAAGACGTCTCTTCACTGCTTTCAGGCTACCTCCGTTCTTTACAGCGTATTCGATCCTCTCCATATTATACTTCCGTATGTCAGCTGTCTTACGCTTATTGATCAACTTCGAGAGCTCGGCTAGTTTATTCTGTCAGCTGCGGTAGAGATTCTCATGGTTTGCCATTTCCTGATTAGATCTTTCGTGTCCTGTGAACGTTTACCAGTACCCTGTCTATACATAGTGCCCCCGACTTCTATTGCACACTCGGTGATGATGCGTGTAAGGTTGTCGCTGGCTTCCTGTGTCGTAAGCTGGGCTTTCTCGTTAAGGGCGGAATATCGGTTCTGCAGCGCGATCCTGAATTCTTCTACTTTACGTCTTACTGTCTAGTTTACGTCTTACTTTACGTCTTTACGTCTTAAAGGAGCACTAACGTTAGTTAGTGCTCCCGGAATCATCTCTTACGGCGGCAGCAAAGAGCTAGGGTGACTTGCCGCTCTGGAAATATATTCTATGGTAACGCGACGGCTTGGGTGCGTACGCCCTTCCAGAAACATACCGCACGGTGCAGTGGCATAGCTGGAATGAGTAACCGCTTCCAGGAACATTCTTCAGGGTAGCGCCTATTTGCTTAAATGCGGGAACTCTTCAGTACACTTCAACGATAGTGCCGCCCCCAGAACAATTACAACGCTTGAACTACAGATGTGGCTTAGGAGCGGCTCCACAAGCATATAGCACAGTGAGGGTGATTTTGAGTGCTTGGGCACATCTCTCAAGGTTGTAGTAAACTGCTTGAGTGTGTCGGCGCTTCCTGAAACATGTCCCACGGTTCGCTGCACCACTGACATAAATTAGCGCTTGGATAAACGCGGATAATGGAAGCGTTACACAATTGATTCAGTCAGCGCCCCGGAAGCATCTCACTGATAAACGCAGGTACGAACAACTTTTGCAAAACATATCACTTCGACTTAACTATTTCTTTAACACATCCGGAATGAGATAGAGGCACAATATTATACTGTAGTGACCCATTTCCAACAATAATAACGTACATAGATAAAAGCCTAAATAGATCACCTTCTTATTTAAAGCGCAAGGAAGAAGAGCGAGCGTGAATACATTTGGACAAACATCTTAACTTTCCTGTACGTATATAAGACTGTTATAAAGCGGGATACGCGTGTTCGAGGAAATCCGACACTTCAATGCGCACATCCTCGAGGCCGCTGAAAATTCCATTCAGCAGGTATTCGGTGCCTCGGGAACTCTAAGGAATCATGGTTCAACGGGGGCTACAGGTGGGCGCGAGAAGACCAGAACAAGGCGCGGGGTATCGTTCGTCTGTACCCATTATCAGGAAAAATTATATTCGCTGAACAGGCGATAGCCCTTCCGCACCATGTCCGCTGCAATCCTCAAAGGGAGAGCCGTAGTGCCTTCCTAGTACCTCTGAACGCGTACACAGCAGTACACACAAATTCTAGACAAAAATGCAAAACATTAGAGGACAACGAACACATAGCCTGCCTCTTTTCAGTAAACATGTGAACATGCTTGCCGACCAGAGTAATGTGCTTGCACAACAATTCCAAATGTACCTTGTTCTGCACGCTACGCAAACACATGTATGCTCACAAAGTATGGTCGGAAAAGAAGCCTTTACGGAAAATAATAAGTCAAGCCCAACTTACAACGACCCATTTTCTTTTTATGAGCTGAAGGTTGGACTGAACAATTGTGAGATTTATAGGCGCACCAACATCGCAAGCACGATGACAAAAAACCTAAAATCGGACTCTGTTAAAACACTTCCACAAGTATAATGCCAGGTGATGCCCAGTCCGGCCTTACATCCCGAACCCTCGGAGCTGTTTCAAGTGCCAACGGTCCGGCCACGGCGCAAACTCCTTCCGTGGAAAACTTACCTGTGCAAAATCCGCCCAGCACGACCACGCATCCGACAGGTGCAGCAATAAAAATTTAACCTGTGCAAACTGCCAGGTGCAAACTGTTACTCTGCATACCCACGAAAACGCGACAAAATCAAACAAGAAAAGCAAATCGCGAATGTGAAGTTCACGGAAAACATTACTATCCAGAGGCGCGAAAGGAGTTCGCTTCTTTCCCCTGGGAAGGTACGCCGACGCAGCTCACCCGGAGGCGGTGCAGCAACTGGTCTCCACGGGACCCTGTTCAGCGAGTTCAACCTGGTCCCGCCGCCGCTCCCTACTCGGTTGCTTCAGTCAGCCCAACTCCTTACCGCGCTGTTTGGTGAGGCAGCAGCAGTAGTGGTGCAAACCATATCCACAAGGACCAATGCCACTCCTGCCACGATGTCCCCGTCCTCCAGTACGTTGGAGGGTGTCGAGGGGAATGCCATCCGGGCGCCCGCAGTGAAGGGCCCCCGAACGGGGGCCAAGTCCAGGGGGCCCGGTCCGTCGGGCATCCCTCTCATATCTGACGAGGACATGGATGTCGGGCCGTTCCTGCGTGCAACGCGTTGCAAGGAGCGTCCTCTGACGTCCAAGCCAACTGGAAGGGCTAAACAGCCCCTTTCGAGAGTACAAGCCCCAAAAGACAACACATAGACACACACACTCCTGTCATACCTAAATGTAAATAATGGGAAGAGAAAACATCATCCAATGGAACTGCAGAGGCCTCCTTAAAAATTTTGACGACGTGTAGGAGATGCTGTATACTAATCAGCCAAGTATCATGTGTCTCCAAGAAACTCACCTCAATTCCAAACAAACAAGTTTCTTAAATAGGTACATGGTATTCAGAAAGGACAGGGTTTGCTGCCCACACTCTGCGGGTGGTGTGGCCATTGTCACCCGGAAATCATTAGCATGCCACCCTCTCTTTTCAAATCTTGTCCTTGAAGCTATAGCAATCGGTGCAATAATATACGATAGGTTGATAACGGTGCGCTATATTTATATTCCTCCGGATCTTGCACTTTTGAGCTCTGACTTCGAGGCGCTGGTTGACCAGCTCCCCGAACCATAAATCCTCACAGGCGACCTGAATCCGCACATTTCTCTTTGGGGTGCATCTCGCACAGATGCATGGAAGAGAAGTTTTTAACATCCCCTGGCGCATGCCTTTTAAACGAGAAACAGCCTACATACCATAACATAGGACACAGCACACACTCATTTCTTGCCTTGGCTATTGCCTGCGCAGTTCTCTTTCCTTGTCTCGAGTGGTGCCACGACTCAGACCCATACAATAGCAACCACTTACTCATTTCACTAACATATATGGGTAAAGGCTCATGCTGTCCATCTTCCCATAACCGGTGTAATGAAAAAAATTCACAGATACATCCAATATACAGCTCACAGCTATAGCACACTTACATGTAGACGAAGCCGCCCAACTGCTCACGTCATCACATCCTCGATGCTACCAGAAAGTCCATTCCCCAGGCTTCCGGTTCTACGCGCAACCCAAGGAGGCCCTGGTGGAGCGAGGACTACGGGCGAGCACGAGAGGGTCACAACAAGGCGTGGAGTGTCTTTCGCCGGTACCCCACGCCTAACAACCTCGCATCTTTCAAACGGGCAAAAGCGCTTGGGAAACGCGTGCGCTCGGAGGCAAAAAGGGACAGTTGGCGCACGTTCCTCACATTTATTAACTCATACAACCACACTCACAAATACTGGACACGTATGCGAAAAGTCCAAGGACAACAAACCCTGCCCCTGGTTAGTGCAACAGGGGAAACACTGAAAGACTAGGCTAGCACAGTCGCACAACACTTTCAACATGTGTTCAGTTCAGCCCACTGAACCAACACTTTCATAAAATACAAAACATCGCGTGAGAACAAGTCCTTGCGAGATAGTAATAGGTCGACTTCGTCTTATAACAGCAACTTCTCACTCCAAGAGCTGAAGAACGCAGTCAGTACTTGTAACCCTTCAGCTACAGGCGCAGACAACATTACATACGCTATGATATAACACTTACATGCAGACACACTTAAACGCCTCCTTCACCTCTAAAACAATATATTTCTCTCGGGGCGCCTTCGAGGGTCTCGTAGGGAGGCCACCGTAGTGACCTTTCTGACGGAGGGGAAGGAGGCTTCTTTTCTTGCAAGTTACCGTACCATCACCTAGACAGACTGCATGTGTAAGGGGCTCGAGAAGATGATCAATTGGAGACTCATGTACCTTTTAGAGTACAAAGGTATTCTCAAGAGCTGCCAGGCTGGCTTCAGGGCGAGGAGATCCACCAAGTGAACATCACAATAAGTTTTTAAACCTCATTTCCTGTCAGGCATAATCAAACCTCGCCCTATACACCAGCCATCACCATTGCGTTTATTGGATTTTATTGTTATTCTGAGTTACACATTTGTTACCAACTTTTTTCTGTTATATACTTTTATTTGGCTGGCCCCAGCTGGCCTTGCGCCAAAAAATAGCACCATCATTATTATTCCAAGAACTGTTCTAAAAAGCTCCTTGGGCTTTTCTTTCACGAGTCTGACTTTCGTGGCTGATTGCACAACAGGCAAATGCACTTGTCGACCGAATTGTTTACAACTACGATAGTCTTTTCGGTGTACCTAAAATGGGCAATTTTGTTCTCTCGCTCTGCACGCCTCTCTGTCGCTCGATTAAACCTTCCTGCAAAAAAAGACAACAATGGAACGAGTGGTTTGCATATGCAAAACTTCTCAAAGCCGCTAAATCTTCAAGCACAGTTCAGACTCGGCAGCTGTTCACAAAAAAAACATTAGGGTTATTTCAGGCCAATCAATACTGAATAAGTCGTATTTGCAGTGGTTTTTTTAAACATTGCTGTATATTTTGGCGAAAGCAAATGGAAACAATGCGTCTAAAACCATAATTATACTATAATTTTAGTTCCTTTTTACTGTCTGAAGAAGAATGGCCTGCGAAACTGGGCGCAGTCTACGGTGTGCATAAAACAACGCAACTTTGTAATTTACCGCTGAGCCTACTTTCTAACCAATTAACTCAATAAACTTGGTATCACGCAGGATTTCTACTAGCGAACAAACATGGATCTGTCTGTTTCTCTCCGGGCAATTTGTGTCCCCGCACGGGGCCCCTTGAGTAATCTTGGGGACGGTGCTGGCGACACCGCGGACCCCGAGCCCCCAAACATAAGCTGGATCAAACCGTCGCGAGGTGTTTCCCGCCGTTTTTTCAGGAGCAACAGAAAAAGCCAACATACTATATTATGGGACAAAACACTTCTTCCCACCTTACCGGCCGCGGTAGCTCATTGGCTAAGGCGTTGTGCTGCTGTGCACGAGGACGCGGGTTCAATGCCCGGCCGCGGCGGCCGCTTTTCTGATGGAGGCGAAAAGCAGTAAAACGAGTGTGTACGAGATTTCGGCGCACGTTAAAGATCCCGCGGTGGTGAAAATTACCCGGAGCCCTCCAATACGGTGCGCCTGATCAACCGAGTTGTGTCGTCGAGTTAGACCCTAAAATCAATCAAATCAATTATTCCCACGTTAAATTGGCTATTGGATCTTCAGTTCTCTTTCTATGTCCTAATGGTAGTGAACACTTCCCCACGTCACTAACATATATAGGTAAATACCGAATCAGTCCATCGTCCCATAAAAGGTTTAATGAATCAAGAGCTAACTGGAATACATTTACAGAGACATCCAAACTACACTACACGAACATAACACACCTACACATTGAAGAAGTTACCCAACTGCTCACGGCGCACATCCTCGACGCCACCGAAAAGTTCATTCCCCACGCCTCTGTTCTCCCGCGCAACCAGCCGAGGCAATGATGGAATGAGGACTGTAGGCGGGCGCGAGAGGTGCAGAACAAGGCGCGGGGTATCCTTCGTCGGTACCCCACGTCGAGTAACCTCCTTTTGTTCAAACGGGCCAAGGCGTTTGAAAAACGTGTGCGCCGCGAGTCAAAACGCAATAGTTGGGGTTCATTTATAAATATCAATTAACTCCTACACAGACACACAAAAAGTATGGACACGAATACGCAAACTGAAAGGACAACAAACACACAGCCTTCCTTTGGCCAGCACAACAGGGGACACGCCTGAAGACCAGGCTGACACTCTTGCACAACACTTCCAACACATATCTAGTTCAGCAAACTACACTTTCATGAAACACAAACTCGTCGCCGAAAAGAAGCGTTTACATAACAATGACAGATCAGCCACTTTTTATAACACTGGTTTTACACTTCATGAGTTGATGGGTGCTCTGAGCACGACTAAACACTCAGCTCTACGCCTAGACAACATCACATATACAATGATACAGAACTTACACACAGACACTCTTGTAACACTCCTTCAACTTTTCAACAAGATATGGCTTTTGGGGCACATTCCAAATTCTTGGAGGGATGCCATACTTGTAGCATTCTTGAAAGAAGGGAAGGGCCCTTCTTCTCCTGCTAGCTATCGACTCATTTCCCTGACCAGCTGCGTGTGCAAGCGTCTCGAGAATGTGATAAACAAAAGGCGCGTGTACTTTTTGGAGTACAATGGCCTTCTCGAGAGCTTCCAGGCAGGCATCAGGGCGGGGATATCCACAAACGATGAACTTGTGGCACTATAGTCATACATCAAGGATGCAATAATTCACAAACAGTTCGGTTTAACTGTGTTTTTCGACCTCGAAAAAGCCTGACACCGCTTGGCGTTATAAGATCATTAGTGACCTCAAGTCACTCGGTGTTTCTTGTAATATGTTTAACACCCTTGCTAGGTATTTGTTGGAGAGAACCTTTAGCGTCAGAGGTAATTCTGCACTGTCAAAGGTACATGTGCAAGAAAATGGCGTGCCGCAAGGTGGACTGTTGAGCTGCACGCTCTTCGTCGTTAAGATTCACTCTCTTGGAAAGGCATTGCCACCAACAATCTCGTATTCTATGTATGTGGGTGACGTCCAGATACCCTTTAAATAATGTAATATGTCCATCTTCGAATGTCAAGTCCAGCTCGTCGTCAAGAAACTTGCCGGCTGGGAAGAAAGAAATGGTTTTAGAATTAATCCTCGAAAGAGCTCCTGCGTTTTGTTCTCCAGGAAGCGCGGGGTCCAGCCGGACCTAAACATCACTCTTGCGAATGTGCCGATTCCTGTGAACAAGGCGCACAAGTATTTAGATATTTTGTTTGATGAAAAACTTCATCAATACTTCATTATTCCTCCTATGACACAGTTCAAACGCAAATGCTAAAAACAATAAATATTCTAAGGTCCTCTTACATCAATCGTACGGGGCCGGGAAACGACTCCTGCTGCCCCCTAAATAGCCTTGGTGGGGTCTCGGCTCAACTACGGCAGTGCCGTGTATGGGTGTCGAGAAAGACCGCACAGAAAATGCTCGACCCAGTGTTGCATCTTTGCCTTAGCCTCTCATGCGGTGCTTTACGCTCCAGGCCTGTCGAAAGTCTTTTTGTCGAGTGCGGCAAATCGCGCCTAGGGCCTCAGCGGGAGTATTTTGACCTGCTGTATGCATCTAGAATCGTGTATCTTAGCCACCATTCTTTTAATTCCATCATGAACGATACATCACACTTGCTACTTTTTTTAAATAGGCGATCTATATCCTTACCTTTTTCCCTCAGAGTGAGGGAGGAGGCTGCTGCACTCAAGGTCCCTTTGTCAGAAACGCACAAGACCACCATCCGTAATTTAATTCCACCATGATATCTTCATTGTGTATCATGCGACCTGTCATTCCCACTAGTAGAAAAAATAGGGTACCCAGGAGTACGATTCTGTAGCACTTCCTGGTCCTGCAGGGCAGGTAAAGGTGCTCTGAATTCTATAGCGACGCGTCGAAAACTGGTTCTACTGTCTCTTGTTTAGCGCGTGAACGAAATTTTGGAGTTATTAAAAGAATGAATTTACATAGCAGTATATATACGGCAGAAGCGTATGGCATTTTACTAGTTTCAAATAACATTCTCGAACATAAAACGCAAAAGTCCATCGTCTACACAGATTTGTGAAGCGTTGTGCAGGCACTGTCATTAGGAAAGTCGTCTAAAAACTATGTGATCAATGCTCTTTTCAAGGTACTAATAACTGCATATGCCTCAAATCCTCAAATAACTATATGCTGGGTACCAGGTCACTGTGGGATCCCTCGCAATGAGACCTGTGATCGAATGGCTGGAGCTGCTGCTCCCATGACCACAGTTGACATAACAACAGTACCTTACACCGACCTAAAGACACACATCATACGGCAGCTTCGTAACACATGGCAACTACACTGGAGTCAAAAACAGACAACAAACTTCACGTAATAAAACCACAACTGCGACGCTACATAACTACTTCACACAATAGATACACCGAAGTCGCTCTTGCTAGGCTGCGGATAGGCCACACACATGTAACGCACTCCCACCTGCTGACTGGAACTTCGGGACCCATGTGTAGCAGGTGTGGAAGGGGCCTATCTGTAGTCCACATACTAATCACATTCAAGGCACTTGACACAACACGACACAAACATTTTCCTGAATTATACAGACGACACATTCCACTGCACTCATCATAGTTTTTAGCCGACGAAGCAATGTTTTCTAGTGAACGTGTTTTTAAGTTTCTAGCTTACGTAAAATTTCTGCAGCTCTTGTCATATCACGTGTAGTCATCCTGGCCCTATACACCAGCAATCTCCATTGTCTTTTGTTTTGTATCACTTTTACTTTTAGTCACATGTTTTAGTATTTACGGTCTCATCAAAATTCAGTAACTTCTTATCTGGCGCTCTGTGCCCTTCTTGGCCTTGCGCCATTAAGCTCCAACCAGCATTATCATCACCGCGTAGTTTGTGTAACACACCAACACAATGCGCATTACTTTTTAGGACATTGGACAGGTAAAATTGGGCCACTTAACGTCCACGTTTGAATTTCCAACACCACAACATACATAAAACCAGAAAGGGCATGAAACCTATAGCTGGGCGAGCACACCCCACCCCGCCCTCTACTCCCAATCCGTGCACGCATAAACTAACTACCGGTTATGTGGGCAAGCTTAGCAGTAAAAGCTGCTGTCGAAAATGCGCTCTAAACGCTCTCAACAAGCTCTAAACAACCTCTAAAAGTTCTGAAGCAAGTAATATTGGATCACGCCAGCGTTACAAGCGGGTAAGTTGCTGTTTATCGCGGAGGGATTCGCAGTTACTCGCCGAGCTGGAACCTGTAGAGGCAACGGCGGTGGCAGCGGTTTTAAGTAGTTCCCGTGTCCATTCGCGCTTGTGTTCGGACCGACCCTTCTTCAACTCCCGATCATCCTTCTAAAAGTTAACAACATTTGTCCTGCCATTGCGAGTTAAAACTGGAAAGACCTTGAGCTCTATTTTAGCGCACAAACACGTCGCTCTCGGTTTCCCTCCCACATTGTAGCCTATTAGGGTCTGTCCACACAGCAACCGGGAGCTAAGCCGCTTCATTATGGACGACAGCGGACAGGGCGGTTTGAGTGGTGAGGCTTCCACGTTTAAATCTCCCACTTGCTTAACGGGCGTAATCGGCAGCGGCATGCAGCCCAGCTCTGCGCGCACGCCGCCCTCCTTCCACCACCGGCCTCTGCACAAATAAACCGGCAACCCGTGAAAGGCGCCTAGTTAGCGGTGACGTACAACGGTGAAAATATTGCCCTCAAAGCCTTCAAAGCTGAAAAAATAACATGGGTTCAAGGTGGCCTTGCAACCGGCCAAGTTGCTCTCCTATGGGTCAGGATTGGGGTTACTCGGCGATGTGGAATTTCAGGTGGCAGCGGCTTCCGCTGTGTGCTCGGCTCCGGTGGCTTTCGTTCGTTTAATCGCCCACGTGCGCTTCTGTTGACTAACGGCTTTGTCAGTAGATTTCTAAACTTGCGAAAGAAGCATCGGTGGTGACGACGGGAATAAAATTAGTGAAAGAGGGGTCCGCGATGACGAGGAGGAGCCCCGGAGTGGCGCTGACTAAATTGACGTAACCGGAATGAAAACTGGGGGGGGGGAGGTTGGCATATACTGTTTTGTAGAAAAAAAGAAAAAAAATAGCGGAGTAGACCATGCCCTATGACGGCGCTCGAATGAAATGGTAATGGTAAGTTTCGTTAAGTCGTCCACCAGCACTGCAACAAAGAACATTCAATTGCCTTGAGCAAACATTGGCCGCCTTTACCGTAGTGAGGGCGAGATTGGAGAGAAAGCGCGTGAGAGGTGGGCGGAAAAATGAGAGGCTATTTTGTTGGAGCGACAGCTGAAGACCGTCGTGTTTCGACGACCATTGCAGTGAATTGAGCAGATACATGTATTTATTGAGCAGCATTCTACGCCGACCACCCCCACGCCGAGAACTGCGTAACGCCCTGCAACTATGGAAACTGTACAATTCACAGAAGCCACCCATTTAATATTTATAATACTACAAATTTAAACGTCTCATCGAAGTGTATTCTATAAAACAAAAAAGATCACAAAATTAAACTTGTTAAATGGAAAATATGCATTCTATACATCTTCTCAAAAAACGGAGACCAGACTGAAACAGAAAAAGAACGAACGTTGCGATTACGAATAAAGAGACAGTGAAAACAAACGAACTATACTCTTCTATTTAAGACAAAATCCACAATTTCCGGAGGCGAACCACTTAAATTGCTATAATACCATTATTCCAGATAATTGGTAGAGGGGAGTGTTTAAAATACTAAAGGTACCAAGGCTAAAAATAACGCATTGTACACAAAAAAACTGACGAAATCAAAGACACTAACTCTATACATCTTCCTCAACAAACAAAGAATACACAAAGAAGGAAGGTGAAAATACAGAATGAAAATAGCGAAATAGATCACCCGTATTGTTTTCTTCACACCACAATTGGCGAAGTAATTACAGCAGAAGTCGTTATACTAATTTGAATAAAAAACCAGGTCGAACAGAATCTTGCAAAACCGGAAAATACACTAAGTGTTAAAAATAAAACCTTCACAAAAAACACTCACAGATCAAGAATATCCAACAAAATTTTCTTCCTCAAAAATCAACGACTGAACTTCAACAGCCCACAGAACATTGTAAATTTGATGAAAATTTCAAAAATGAGCCAACGGTGTAACACCTGCGTTTGCATTAGAATGCACAACTTACAAAAGTTACACATGTAGAATATAGGTATAGCATAGGCAGCGCGGGACCTCCGAATTCTTGGCAGGTATTGTACACTGCAACCAGAATTCGGTCTGAGCAGAAACTTTAAGATCTATAAACATGCGTGTCTCGACCAAAAAGGACAAATTATGCCACATCATCTGATTTACCGCATCGGACTGTATCACCCCTATCCGAACATTTAACATACCTGGACCCTTCAAAAAATTTCTGCCTCAAATTTGCCTCCTTAAAATTATACTAGCCCATATAAGTCGCCAGTATAATCTCATATGACCCATATTTTTACTGATGGCTTATCTGCGCCTGACTGCAGTTCTTCTGGACTCTCCATTTTATAAACCGGCCAAGCACTCCCATACCATTTTGAACGCCCAATATCATTCACATCTGCTGAGCTTCATGCCATTACACAACGGCTTCGCGACTTTCTCCGCCAGCAGCCAGCATGGTGGGTTATCTTTACAGATTCAAAGAAAGCGCTACAAACTATTTCCATGTGCCAGCTGCTTCAGTATTGAGGAACCTATCTCGTGATGTCTCCTACGTACATCAACTAGTCTGCGTCTCCGGGGGAAGCGTGATACTGAAGTGGGTCCCTGCACAGTGCGGCATCATCGGCAACACAGAAGCCGACTAGGCTGCCAAGAGAAAATAAGGACTGTTGAACGTGAAGAACATTTTCTTCACGACGCCCCGAGAGCAGCGAAGGAGCTGGTTTTCATAGAAAGGAGCAAAGTTTGGTCTCTTGTGGAAAACCAGCACCGATTCCTGCATCACGACGATCCTTGTTTGGCGCTGAGGTTACCGAAGATACTTCCACGTGGTCTAGAGACTTTATTTCATCAATTACGTCCCAACGTAGCGCTCGCAAAAACCTACCCGTATCGCCTTTGCCCAAATTCAAATCCATATTGCCACAACTGCGGTTCACCGGAAACAGTAGAGCATAATTTACTGGACTGCCCTACATAGAGTGAACCAACAAACGACCTCGCACAGAAGTTCGAGTGCCTGAACCCCAGTTTCTAAACTATAAAAGCAGTTCTTGAACCATGGCCATCTCCCTTGCCTCAGCGTAAAAAGTGCCTACAGCATCATTTGAATACATCAATGACATCGGTGTCGCTGAGGTGATATAGGACCAGAACGTCCTTGCACAGAGCAACCGTCTATAGACTTTTCACGTGTCGTACTGACGGCCCCAACACACACGCTACATACTTTTCTTACTTATTTTATTTGCTTCTTTCTTCTCTCCCTTCCGCCTTACTTCCTATTGCAACATTATTCCCTCCTGCCCACCCTGCGGAGTAGCGAGTAGGAGTTAACATGCCGGGAGACCTGTCTGTTTTACTAAAATTAAGAGCTCTCTTGATCTCTCTCTCTCTCTCTCTCTCTCTCTCTCTCTCTCTCTCTCTCTCCCTTCAACAACGCGATGCTTGGAAAAGGCGTACGACGCATTAAGCAATACCTTCCTCCTTTGGTATTCATAGTACACAAAAAGTACTTAGGTGTGACCGGACTTCTTTAACTATATTTTGCGACAGTACTTGTCTGTTCCCGACACACACAAGCCACTTTGTCGCAAGATAGGGCAGCTAAGGATACCCCCTTAACAAGTCATGTTTAGCTGTATTTGCTCTTAGGAACGTCGATGTATTGCTGGTAAAGTTGAATATAATTTGTTCCTTTTTTCTTCTGCTTTATGGTATTTCAGAGCCATTTATATCCCCAAGAAGCACTGCCTCGCAAGCCGAAAATGCCCACACACGCATTTGTGTAATATGATTACTGCTGATAACCCAAAAAACAGCAACATCACGCATTGCAAGAAGCTAGAATTGTCCACCAAAATAAAGTTTTTACAAAAAATGACTCGCTTTTCCACCGGCCTGATCATTGATTTTTTAAATGGAACCTTGGACACTCGAGGAAAAGTTAGTTTGTAATTGTTCGTTAAGTTGAAAGCGTGCGTGTGGGTGGGCAGGTTACATCAAGTGAATTGAAAACTAATTAATCTGCCATCACCCTCCATTGGAAGCCCTTATTGACGCTGGCCAGTTCCCTGAGCGGGCACTAGAAAAATATTATGGCTACGTTTGAGTGGTAATACTAATAGTAGTTAAAAAAGATCCAAGAAAGGCGACGAAGGAGAGTAGACAACAGGCAGGACAACGCTACTACCTTTTAATTTCTACTCTGTCATGTTTTCCTGCACCCCTTTCCAATGCAAATCAAAACCAGCTTTTTCACATTTCTTCGCAGTACCACTGAAAAAGATTTATCAAGCTTTGGATCAAAATACAGGGTGATGGTTGAGGGAGCCTTAGGAGGCACTTGGACAATCATTGACTATCAAATGTTTATTTCATAACACATGTACTCGTGTCCTGCGACTACCCCCCCGACAAGGGAGAGCTAAGATACCAGTGTAAAAGTTCTCACGCAATCTCATTTCTCGTTGTACCACTCCTAAATAATGGTGCTCGATAAAGACAAAAAATAGTAACGCCGGTTCCGCACAAACAAAAGCCGTGTAAAAAAGACGGCGCTATGTCGTGGCATTATTAGAACTGTTGCTCACTCATTGCTCACACTTCCTTTTTTTCAAACGGTTTTAACTGCTCCCGTACTGTCTGTCACCTGCTTCCCAATGCAATCACCAAAATAATCGTTTTATTGATCCATAATAAATGCAGGAGTCTGATTTTGGAATCCAGGGAATGAGATTATCCAGATGAGATGCAAGGAGTTCGGAGTAGAAACTGTTTGTTTTATTTTATTTCAATTTATTGGTAAATTGAGGGCCGTTTTGGAGAAAAGGGTGGGCAGAAAAAACAGGGATGCAAACAACAGCGTAAAAATGTCAACGAAAAGTTGCAGATAATATCTACATTTATTCTTCAAGATGTATGACGCACTAGCGCCACTCCGGCGTCCAGAACGCATTTTGCAACAGCTTAGGTGGCTTTTCTTTTTATGCTTTCCAAGTACTGAAGTCCAGTGATCACAGCTAGGCTAGCCGCAGTGATTTTGACCACCGCGACGCCACCACGTGGACACGCCAACCCCGGGAGTATAATAAAATTTAAATTATCGTGTACTTAAGCGGAGTTATATACTCGCACCTGAAACGCAGATGTTCTCGCCATTACTTTGTTGAATTGGGTAGTGAAGGTGATTGTAGAAGGCTTCAGACGTTCATATAATATGGGAGAGCCTGAATGTCCAACGAGACGAAAGATCCAACGAGACGGAATATCCACTGTTGGAAGTTTTCTCTCGTGGATCGTTCGTCTGGTTGGACCTTTAGACGCTGAATCCTCCATGAGCTGTGGGAGAACCTGATTACCAGTGCCTACCTGAGCGTCCAGCAACTACTGCCATCAAGGGCGTCGGTTCCCCAGTCATCACTTGTATTCCCGGACTGGGGAACCACTCGTATTTTATAAGGCTCCTTAAATTTTCATACTACTACTACCACTTTGGCCATGTTTAGGTGATTTTGTCACCACTTTCCCTTTGTGACCAGTTTGTTTTGGGTTGTACTGGGGGCGGGTGCTGTTGCGCCAAATGGCGACTAACTCTCCTGGTGGGGGGGGGGGGGTCTTACCCCTGGTCGGACAGTCTAACAAAGCAGGAGCTCTCTTCGCAGGCTTTTCTCCGCAACGGGGTTACCGACATACCTGTGGCTCTTGTGCCCACGCATGGGGCCGCAATACCGCACAACGATTCGGAAAATGCAAGGAGCCCTTTGTGCTGACATGGAGCGCTACCAGAAAATCACCACGGGGCGTCCCTTCTGTAAAGGAGGCGTTGTGATCCTATCGCCTGACCAAGAGTGCGTGCGGGACTTACTGAAGTGTTCAACCTTTGCCTCTTTCCCGGTGAGCCCATTTGTGCCTCCCTTCTTGCCTGCTCGAAGGGCATCATTCCCGGAGTTGGCCCAGATAATGCCGAATCAAATAGGCTTGAGGAATTTGCTTCGGCTGGTGTCATTGCAGTGCATCACTGTAGCTGAGTTGAGAACGACGTCCGCTATCCGAACGAGTCAGTCATTGCCACCTTCGCTGGTGTATTGGTCCCTGGGGAGTAAAAGCCCTGGATCCTAATTTCCGAGGGGAAGCCGCTTTCCGCTCTCCCACCACAGTGCCGAAAATTTTGGCGATTCGCCCACTGTGTTGGGGGTGGTAAGTCATCCGCTCGTTGTTGTACTTGTGGAGGCGATCACCCCGCTGCTCCATGTGAGCCTGATGAGGAAACATGCTGCCTATGTGGAAACTCACACCATGCGGACTACTCCAACTTTCCGGTTCGAGCATGAGAGGTGAAAATCCTAGTGGTAATTGAAAAGCGCGGGTGCACGCGGAGTGATGCGATGGCTGTAGTTAAATATTTATTGTTAGGCTATGCCTCAGTGGTGGCACGTGGCTCCACTACTGTGGCCGCATCTCTTTTTGATGTGATCGTGTCAGCAATCGAAAAAATTTAGTCTAAGCTGATGGATCGCTACTCGCATGCTATGGCAGAGTTCCCAACAGCTCCTACAGCGCACATCACACAGTCGGTGTCTGCGTTGTTTGGCGTAGCTGTGCAAACCGATTTAGCATGTGGTTTCAATACTAAGGTTGTTGGGTAACTAAACCAAGAACCTTTGGAGCAGGTCGATCAAGCCCAATCTTCAAGCCATTTCAGCCAACCGTCCCCATTCACTTCTGCTTCTGTAAACCCTTCGTCTCAGTCCCAATGCGGAGGTACTTTTCTTCCCTTCAAAGTGGTGGGCGACCTATCCTCCGGTCGTCCGTCCTCGAATATTCATCATGCATCAAAAGCCGCACCTCGCTTGCCTGTCTCCCGCCTGGCATCTCACATTCGTCCTGATAACGAGGATAAGGTCATTTCTGAGAACCACCTAGAAGACATGGAGTCTCAATCGGTTGCTTATAAAACAACAGAAAAGCCGATTTTGGGTTCACCTGATTCGTGCCCGAAACAAAAGACAAAGAAAGTCAAGCGAGTCAAAACACAGGTGCGATATTGGAGGCGGCTGTGGCGGCTATCACTTCCCCATAATGGCTCTTGGGTACTTCAATGGAATTGTCGTTCATTCTTTTCAGCGCTAACAGACCTTTACTATATTGTCTCTAAAACCCGACCAGACATTATTGTACTGGGCAAACGTAGGCTGGCTTCTAATCGGCCATTTATATTCCGCACTCACAGAACCTTCCGGTTAGACCGTCCAACTAAAGGAGGAGGATGGCTAACTTTATTAGCCCCTCAATCTTGACATCAAGTCCACCTTTAATTTCAAATAATGTCCTTTGAATTGAAAATTTTTGCAGTGACGTTCAACCTTCCAAGTTGCGCTGCATTTTCTATAGTAAGCGAGTACTTTCTGGTTGGAGTAACTTCCACCTCTTCGCTCGATGCTGTCTTGTCGGCATGTGAGAAGCGAGTTATTCTTTGTTGGGATTTCAATTCCCACAATGTATTGTGGTGTTTCCGCACAGATTCGTGTGGCAGGCGTTTTTGCGTCTTGATGCAGGACAACGATTTTCACTGTTTTAACTCTGGATCTGCGATATTTCTTCGATGGCACCCAAGTTCTGGTTTTGATTTGACCTTCTCCACCTTGGGAAAGATATCTTGAAGGTCTACTTGGGACCAAGCTACAAGTAGTGATCCCATCCCAATTATATATGAGTTTTTATGACCTTCTTAGTCATCGCGACCACATATAGTTTGGCATATCAATTTTTATTGCGTTAAAAAGGAAATAAAGGCAGCACTTAGCTTTATTCCGTCGGGAGACGAGGAACTCCGGGCAGGCGAAGTGATATCAATCCATTCAGAATCGGTTAAAAATCGTACTTTATTGTTTGTTCAAGCACCTTCGTGCATGAGCACGAAGGTGCTGATGCGTGTAGTAAAAAAGAAGCGGCTTGGAAGAAAGTTCTTAAAACCCAATGCCCATTCAATTGGACCCGTTACAAACTGGTGGCTGCCATATTCAAGCGGACGGTTTCTAAAGCAAAATATATTATTCGCACCGAAAAGTTTGGCTCTCTATCAAAATCAAAAAATAAAAGCAAGTCGCCTAGATTTCTTCGTTCAGTAAAGGTTGTACAAGATTAGCATAACGGCAAGTCCAGTGTTCAGTTAACAAGTAAATCTATGGAAACATTTGAACGAATTGCGTGGGAACTGAATACTTGTTTTTCTTCTGGGTTGGACTTTTCTTTATTCTGCCAGGTTTGAAATGATGGTTGCACTCCTCTGACAAGGGCTGAATTAGCTGATATTATTTTGCAGCTGTCTGAGTCTGCTCCAGGGTCAGATGGCACTATGTTGTCAACGTTAAACTTTCTGTTTCATGAGTCTACTGATGATATCCGAAACATCGTCAACATGTTAAAAGCAGCTGGATACTATCGGATAGGAAGCTTGCTAAGATGGTACTGGGGCAACACGAGGAAATAAAAATGCCGAGCCACAGAACACATACGTTAGGAACACGTCAGCAGTTGACGGGCAAGTGGCTGCTATGCCTGGCCGAACGCTTAGAGTTCCCGGGAGCACTAACTGCTCGCGCCACGAGGCTCACGCAGTGAGCCCCAGAGTGGTGCTTCATCGTCTTCGCTGCGTTGATGCTGGTACAATACCATTGTTGCAAGCGAAAGTTTGGGTTTCGTCCAAGAGAATATTAGGCCTATTTCGTTGACTAGCAACCTGGTAAAGCGGCTTAAAAGGTTACTGCGTGGTTGGCGTATGTGGTTTCTGAAAAGTAATCGTATTTTAAGCCCTGCCCAGATTGGCTTCAGACCTGGGAATGCTATTTGGAAGACCCACGCCAACATCGAGAGCGGTATCAAGATAGCTCGTCGACTCAGTGCACTTGTAACCCTAGATATTGGCGGTGAGCGCGACCACGGGCGGCGCTGCAAAGCGCGTCTTCATGACGCCGGCTTAGGGGTTCCCGCATTTGTTCTCTGCTTCTCACGGACTCGGTCTCGCTGCTGTTTCTTGGTCCGGGGCTGACTTTTGATGCTTGTCCGCACCAGATTTTGTATATGCGCAACATTGTATCATAATAACAGACTTAAAATCGCAAACACTAGCTGAAGGCATGATTTAAAGTATAGTTTCTGGTACCGTACCAAAAGAAACAACATTGCTGGCGTCGTTCTATTCCTGCGAACCCGTTCCTGTGCGGAGCGCGCAGAGTTGGAGCTAGGCGTCAGCTTGTGTATTCGGAATTCTTTCGGACAAAGCGAACAGCCATAGTCTGATAACCGAAAAACACCGAAAATGCAATACCAAAGCAATTCCAGGCCTTCGGGGTTGTCGGCTTTGGAAGAAGGCATTACGATGCCCGGTAATCGTATGTAAGGTAATAGACTGCAGCTTTCCCGAATGCTCGAAAGTATTGAATCACCTCGTATTACATTGTCATGGCATGAAAGTATGCCGACATGGACTACGGGGCGCACAAAATGCAGGTGGATTAAAATATTCTAGTGTGTGTATAGCCGAGTACTGGTTTTATACCAGTTTTCTAACCAGTATGGAGGCTTATTGAGCACAACGAGTCAGTGTTTAGTAACAACAAAGTAACACTACGTTCGTAAAGACCTGAAGGGGACATTTCGGTACATTTCTCATACCCACACCTTCCCTCTATTCTGATATGCGTTATAGTAAACCTGCATTCAAGAGGAGGAGTACAAAGAGACGGAGAAAAATATATTTAAAAGCAAAATTGAGCTGGTTAGTGTTCGCGCTCCTCACTTTAAGACAAGACAGTAAGAGCATTTTTTTTCAATTCATCGAACGTGATCCCGTGTAGTCCAGGGTTTGTTTAAGCCTGAAGGGAATAGAAAACAATAAAAAGCTACTTCGACATTTTTATCGGTTTCGATTCTAGCTATACTGAAAACCGGAACGTATACCATTTATTGCGTTAGTTAGCGAGTATATATTATTTATTTTATTTATTCGAGGGATAAGCACGTTAGTTTTCCGTAATGAAAGTTACGGAAAACCAACGTGCTTATCCCTCGATTAAAATTAGCGGCTTCATAATTTTTATAACTATGTTCATTATTCCTACCCTCGAGTTTGCCATCAGAATTCGCAGAAACTCTCCTAATACAGCAGCTTTATTAGCCTAATGCGGCTCAACAATGCCATTTGTCCTGGGGAAGGACGCCTCGTTCCCACCACCACTTAAGAATGTTTACCTCTTTGTGATCTATTCATGTTTAACGTTTTGTGACCCTACCTATTTCTTGTTCAGTTGCTAGCTTCTGTGAAATGCTCTTTTGTGCCCCCTATCTATTCTCTTCATCCGCGGGGGGCACACCATTTTCGCTTCCCCCCGAACCAGTCTCCCCAGCCACTGAATACCTTACTGTATACTCTTCCCTTTCTTTTCAAACCGCGGTTGTCCAGTTTCCCCCATTGTCTGAACTTGCAGCCCGCGCGGCATACGTTGACCCGTCATGGTGCTACCTTGAACGCTGCATTGTTAACTTGACCCCTTTTTCTCTCTCTCGCTCCCCCCTTTTTTTCTTTTTGTTTGTTTGTTGGTTTGTTGTTGTTGTAACATACGCGTAGCCTGACTGTATGCACACTCTCCATTTCCGAAACATTTTCCGCTCCTTCTCACAGTTTTATGCAAACCTATATACGAAATGTGTTCTAAATGTTTGCGACAGCAAAATCATGTAACTTTACTCTAATGAAGGCAAGTCCCGGTGCCGCTACGTAAGTAAACAATGTTTGTTATTGTTCTTGCTGTGTATCCGACTCTTTACTTATACTATTTCTGCGCGCTTTGTGACTTTATCTTTCTCTAGATTTATATATATATATATATATATATATATATATATATATATATATATATATATATAAGAGAAGAAAACTTCGAACAAGGTAAAAGCACGATTGTGGCCTACGTTTCAGCAAAGAGAACTTGCTCTTTGCTGACGTAGGCCACGTAGGCCACAATCGTGCTTTTACCTTGTTCGAAGTTTTTTTCTCTTGTGTTCTCTACCATCTTCAAAATTCTACTACTCCCTATATATATATATATATATATATTTATATATATATTGTCACGTGCCGTCTGATGGCCGCAGCAGAGGACGACGAAGGAGCGCGTTCGCTAGAGGCTCGTGTGCTCGGTTCTTGGTCGCCATATTGCTAGCCACCAACCGGTGCTCTCTGTGTGTTTTCTCTGGCAAGTTAGGCACCTCGCCTAATAAATACTTTGCCCCTGCGTCTTCGCCAAGACAACTTCTCTGCACCCCTGTTTGACAGGACGCAACACTGGTGGAGCGTGCTTCCGATGCCCCGTACGCCCCCGGACGTTAGCCCCGAGAGACCTTCGCCCGTCCACACTCCGGTTCCTCGGTGTAGCCGCCGCAAACTCGGCCTTCCTCCAGAACAGGGCCCCTTCTTGGAGTCTACATCAAGAAGGCACGCTTCTCAGCCAGAGGTAATGGCGCAGGCAATGCCTACTACGGTGACTTTTCAGCAGCCACGCGAACCCGCCCACTTCCACGGAGAGGATTACGAAGACGTTGAGGACTGGCTCGAACAGTTCGAGCGTGTGGCTGCATTCAACTAGTGGAGTGCCACCCAAAAGTTCAAACAAGCCTATTTTGCTCTTGAGGACGGTGCAAGAACGTGGTTCGCGAATTGGGAAGCGAGCCTGCGCACTTGGGAGGACTTTCGTCGCGAGGTTCAAGCGAAATTCGCCAATGCCGACCGCCGCGAACAAGCACAGCGTCTCCTGGAAGCACGGACTCAGAAACCTAACGAGAGTGTGGCTATGTTCGCGGAGGACATGGCCCGACTGTTCAAGCGAGCCGACCCAGACATGGCAGAATGTAAAAAATTAGGCCATCTTATGCATGGCGTAAAAGAACAGCTTTTCGCCGGTATCGTCCGAAATCCGCCACGAACGGACCAAGAATTCATCCACGAAGCTACTGCCATTGAGAGGGCACTACAACAGCGCTCCCGACAATACGATCGCATGGGCGCCAAAACATCGTCGAGCATCTCTGCTGTCATGGCCACGGATGACGACAACCGCCTTCGGGATCTCATCCGCGCGGTGTTGAGAGAAGAGCTCGCTAAGTGCGGCATCATCCCATCGGGGCCCATACAGGCCTCCGTCGCCGACATAGTGCGCGATGAAATTCGCAACGCGATTTCCCTACCAGCAGTGCAGCCAGCGTCACCATGCCCAGTTTCGTACGCCACGGCTCTCACTGTCCGGGCTCCCGCCGCAACCACTAGACATGCCGCGCCGCTTCTCCCATACCAACCGCCGCACCCAGCCGAATGCTGGCCACAACAAGCAGTCCCTCTTACTGCCCAACAGCAGTTTCGTAATAACTCTTCGGTCCGTCCGCAACAATACTATCGTCCCCAAGTACGCAAGACCGACCTTTGGCGAACTCCTGACAACCAGCCGCTCTGCTATCACTGTGGCGAACCAGGCCACATTTATCGCCGGTGCCCCTACCGTGAAATTGGACTGTCTGGATTCCCACCCAACGCTGTTCGGCCTCAATTCGGAGAAAGACCGGTCGCCATTTCTAACTACCTCGCCGAGCGTCGAGCTACCGCACCACTCCGCCGATCGCGTTCGCCGTCCCCAGCTCCCCAAGGTTCACCCAGCCGCCACACTCCTAAAGGGCCACCTACCCGGCGGTCTGCAACGCCACCGCGGGGAAACTAGATGACGCAACCTTGGGAGGCAAGGTTGCCAGTAGTCGAAGCTCCGAAAGCCTCCCTCTACCGCCGGCAGTTGGGGAACCGGCAGCCCAAAACTTCGACGTCGACGTGAACGCGCGGCCCGAACTTACAGTTTTTCTCGACGGACACGAAATGACCGCATTAGTGGACACCGGGGCGGACTACTCGATAATTAGTCGGTAACTCTCTGACAAGCTCAGAAAGGTCAAGACCCCATGGGATGGACCAGAGATTCGGACTGCCGGGGTCACCTAATGATGCTTGTCAGAAAATGTACCGCGAGGGTACGCATTGGTGACTCGGACTTCGTCGGTACGTTCGTCGTCCTTCGGGAGTGCTGCAGAGAGCTTATTATAGGAATGTTGCGTGATCATGATGCGGTAATCGACGTCGGCGAAGGCTTTGTGAGTTTTTCTACAAAAAATAACACACCACAACGTACCGGCAACCGACCCATACACCTGCGAATTGTCGGCGACGAAGTTAGCCTACCACCAAGATCCTGCATGCTTGTTTCCGTTAGGTGTGATAACCTATTAAGCGGCCCTGGTATTGCCAAGGTCTTGAGTCCCCTTCTTCTGAAAGTGGAGAGACGAGTAAATTTTGCATATCGTATGCACTCGACAGCTTAGATGAGTTATTACAATACAACAATCGAAAGTCCTGCAATTGGTTTGCTATATTGTATTTATGACTGATATATAGCAATTTTGGTTTGTCTTCGCAATGTTAATACTCAAATGTATATATATATATATATATATATATATATATATATATATATATAAATATATATATATATATATATATATATATATATATATATATATATATATATATATATATATATATATTGCCACGAAGACAAGGACGATGCAGTTGTCCTAAATGAGGAACACGTTTATTGGAGCAAACTTGTTCTTCCCTAACAACTCAAAAGAATACAGATGCAGCGAAGCAGCGGTCGGAATGCTCTCCCTAGATCGGAATGCTCTCCCTATCACAACAGATAAATCATGCGGCACAGAAAGAAAGAATGGAACACGCGCTTCCCTTGGCGCAGAGATAACCCAGACCGGCGCAGCCGGGCCGTAAAAGCAAACCACAAATAAACAAACCCAATGTATGGTTCGCGGCATTAACCCCCTCTAAGAGTGCATCGACCATATGCTAACATAAGCGACAGTCCGAACAAATGAAAATAAAAGTTCGTCATCATCCGTAGAAAGGTTTTAAGCGAAACACGTGGACGACTTCAGGCCGCGTGCGTTTTCGTGATGTGCCGGAGTCACCATCGGGGATCACTTCGTAGGTAAGTTGGCCAACACGTCGTTGAATCTGGTAGGGTCCGAAATACCGTCGCAAGAGCTTCTCACTGAGTCCGCGTCGTCGGATGGGAGTCCAAACCCACACACGATCCCCTGGTTGGTACTCGGCGTCTCGGCGTCGGAGGTTGTAGCGGCCCGCATCCACCAGCTGCTGGTCCCTTATACGAACTCGAGCGAGCTGGCGGGCCTCCTCCGCACGTTGAAGATATCCGTGGACGTCGGCGTTGAGGTCGTCGTCTTCTACGTGCGGAAGCATCGCGTCGAGCATCGTAGTTGGCCTTCTACCGTAGACAAGCTCGAACGGCGTCAGCTGTGTCGTCTCCTGGATAGCCGTGTTGTACGCAAACGTGACATACGGGAGCACTTCGTCCCAAGTCTTATGTTCAACGTCAACGTACATTGACAGCATATCTGCGATTGTCTTGTTCAGACGTTTTGTTAGTCCGTTCGTTTGGGGGTGGTACGTCGTCGTTCTTCGGTGATCCGTGTTGCTGTAGCGCAATACTCCTTGCATCAGCTCCGCAGTAAATGCCGTTCCGCGGTCTGTGATTACGACTTCCGGGGCTCCATGACGCAGCACAACTTGGTTTATAAAGAACTTCGCCACTTCTTGTGCAGTCCCCTTCGGAAGAGCGGCGGTCTCTGCGTAGCGCGTCATGTAGTCTGTCGCTACGACAATCCACTTGTTCTGCGATCGTGACGTAGGGAACGGGCCTAAAAGGTCCATTCCAATCTGTTGAAATGGTCTCGATGGGACGGCGATCGGTTGCAGAAGTCCGGCGTGTCTTGTCGGCGGCGTTTTTCGTCGCTGGCAGTCACGGCAGCTCCGGACGTAGTGGGTGACGTCAGAGGTAAGGCCGGGCAAGTAGTACCTCGCCTTGATTTTTCCAATAGTGCGGGCTGTGCCGAGATGTCCGGAAGACGGGTCGTCGTGGCACGCTTCCAAAATTTCGTCACGAAGGTCCGCGGGGATGACGAGAAGGTAATTCGCTCTTGTTCCAGGGCTGAAATTCTTCTTCACGAGGGCGTAGTTTCTCAGGCTGAATGCTGGTAAGCTGCGTTTGAAGGTCCTAGGAATGGCAACGTTGCATCCCTCGAGGTACTTGACTATGACGCGTAAGTCGGGGTCGGCACGCTGCTGGGCGGCTAGGTCGCTCTCCGTCACGATCCCGAAGAACGCGCTGTCTTCATCAGAGTCTTGTGGTGGCGGGTCGACGGGGGCGCGGTACAGGCAGTAAGCGTCGGAGTGTTTCCTGCCGGATTTATAAACGACGGTAACGTCGAACTCCTGCAGGTGCAAGCTCCACCGCCCAAGACGGCCAGAGGGGTCCTTCAAATTGGCTAGCCAACGCAGCGCCTGGTGGTCTGTTACAACCTTGAATGGCCTTCCATACACGCATGGGCGAAATTTTGAAATACCCCATATAATAGCCAGGCACTCTTTCTCAGAGGCAGAATAGTTTTTCTCCTCCTTCGACAGGCGACGGCTGGCATAGGCGATTACCCTTTCGCAGCCGCTTTGCTTTTGGACAAGGACGGCACCCAAGCCTATATCACTGGCGTCCGTGTGCATTTCCGTTTCGGCATTTTCGTCGAAATGAGCGAGCACGGGCGGGCTTTGCAGGCGTTTTTGCAGCTCGCAGAATGCTTTTTCTTGGTCGTTTTCCCAGCTGAAAGGGGTGCTATCTTTCGTCAAGCGCGTGAGTGGCTCTGCAATGCGAGCGAAGTTTGCGACGAAGAGCCGATAGTATGCGCACAGCCCGAGAAATCTTCGCACGCCCTTCTTGTCTTTCGGCCTTGGGAAGTTCGCAATTCCTGAAGTTTTTGCCGGGTCAGGTAGGACTCCCGCGGCGTTGACGACGTGGCCCAAGAACTTGAGTTCCCCGTATGCGAAACGGCGCTTTTCAGGCTTCAGCGTCAACCCCGACGTACGAATGGCCTCGAGTACAGACTCCAACCTTGCAAGGTGTTCGTCGAAAGTCCGGGCGAATACCACTACGTAGTCGAGGTATACGAGGCAGGTGTGGCACCTAAGGCCAGCTAGCACAGTGTCCATGACTCTTTGAAACGTCGCTGGTGCTGTGCACAGCGCAAACGGCATCACCTTGAACTCGTATAGGCCGTCTGGGGTTATAAATGCAGTCTTCTCTCGGTCTCTCTCGTCCACTTCGATTTGCCAGTAGCCGGTCTTCAGGTCTATCGATGAGAAGTACTTCGCGTGGCACAGGTGGTCGAGGGCGTCGTTGATTGGGGGGAGGGGGTACACGTCCTTTTTCGTGATTTTGTTCAGTCGCCGGTAGTCAACGCAAAACCCTAATGTGCCGTCTTTTTTCTTTCCGAGTACGACGGGCGCAGCCCAGGGGCTTTTCGATGGCTGTATAATGTGGTCGCTTAGCATGTCGTCGACTTGAGTCCGGATGGCTTCCCGTCCGTGTGAAGAGACGCGGTACAATGACTGTCGGGTAGGTCGGGCTCCATCTTCGGGTATTATTCGGTGCTTCGCTAGAGGGGTCTGACGTAGTTTTGCGCTCGACGAAAAACATTCGCTATAGCGACGCAGCAAAGCCAATAATTTGTTCCGTTGTTCTTGCGGTAGCGCCGGATTCACGTCGAAGGGCTGCGGGAGCTTGAAGGTTTCTACGGGTGTTTGTTCAAAGTCGGCGACCGCGATCACGTCACTTGCTTCTTGCGTTTCTTCGAGGAATGCAATTGCCGCGCCCTTGGTTAAATGCTGGTACTCCTCGGTGAAATTAGTAACCAGAATGTGAGATTGGTGTTCCTTGAAGCGCGCAAGGCCTCTTGCGACATACACACCACGGTCGAGAAGCACCCTTTGATCAGTGTTACGGTAGCGTCGACGTCAGGAGCCGCATCTTGACAGTAGACTGCGACTATCAAGCTTGCGCGGGGTGGCAGGGTGACATGATCATCGGCTATCCTTACAGCAGCACGTCATTCGGGGTTCGGTTCCAGCTTCATGGAGTGATGAGGGGAAAACGTTATTGACTTAATCTGCAGATCGATTATTGCACCGTTCTCCATCAAAAAGTCCATTCCAAGAATTACGTCGCGGGAGCAGTTAGGCAGAACGACGAACGCCGCAGGGTAAGTTGTTCCGTCTATGGTGACGCGCGATGTGCACGTTCCACTTGGCCTCACGAGGTGGCCTCCTGCTGTGCGTATGTGCGAACCGTCCCATCTGGTAATAACTTTCTTCAGTTTAGACGCAAATGGTCCGCTCATTACCGAATAGTCAGCTCCCGTGTCTACGAGGGCGACTACGTCAAAGCCGTCGATGGACACCTTGACGTCAGATGCAGTCTTCCTCGAGTTCCGGGTTCGTCGGGGTGTCGTATCTCTGCTTTTACGTGTTGACGGTCGGGAACTGTGCATTGTCGTTGTCGTCGTCTTCTCAATGGACGTCTCCGTCAGGTCAGGCACGCGTCGCGCCGAGTAGCTGTCGTCGTGTTTGGGAGTCTTGTCAGGGTTAAGTCGGTTCGTCGGGATGAGGGCATGTCGTGAATCACTGTCTTCAGCGCGTCCTTGTGTCGTTGGGGGGTTTCCAGATTTTCGCCGTAGAGCAACTTCACCTCCAGAAATTGCTGCTTTTAGTTTCCCCCGCGTGGGCTGGGGGACCTTCCACGTGCGAAATCAGCATTGCTACGGCGGTGAGCGACTGGTATGGGTAGGGCGACGGCGATCGGTGTGAGCGGGCCGCTCGTCGGTTGGTGTTGGACAGGTATTCGTTGATCTCCGTAGGGCGCTGGCCGGGTCGGGGGCGTGGGGCGTCGAAGGAGAAACCAGGCAGTCCGAGTCTCCTGTACGGGAATCGACGGTAGGTGTGATCGGCCTCTCCGCAGTGGTAGCACAGCGGACGATTATCGGCGGTTCGCCATTCGTCCGTCTTCCTTGGCGCCTGGTTTTGGCGTGCAGGGGATCGGGCGGGCGACAGTGGACGGTGGTACGGCGGGACCTCTTGAAGACGGGTTGGAGCAGGGCGGGGTCGTCGAACAGCCGCGGAGTAGGTCATACCTTGAGGCTCACGTAGTACTTCGGGAGGCGTAGAAGTCCCCAAAGCGAGTTGAATTTCTTCCCGAATCACGTCGCTCATAGAGGTCACTTGGGGTTGCGGCGTTGTTGGGAAGAGTTTCCGCAGTTCTTCCCTGATGATAGCGCGGATTGTATCACGTAGTGTGTCAGAGCTAAGAGCCCCGGCATCGATCGTGTCCGCACCTAGTGCATTGATGGGACGGTCGTACTGCCTCGTGCGCATTTCCAACGTCTTCTCCATGGCGGCCGCCTCGGATGCGAATTCGGCCGCCGATTTGGGAGGGTTGCGGACAAGGCAAGCAAAAAGTTCTTGCTTTACTCCTCGCATCAGAAACCTCAGTTTCTTTTCTTCCGTCATATCCGGGTCCGTGCGACGAAATAGTCGCTTCATTTCCTTAACGAAGATTACGACTCCTTCGTTCGGGTGTTGCGTTCGAGTTTCCAGTAAAAGCGCAGCTCGTTCTTTTCTCACCACGGTCGTGAAGGTCCTAAGGAACTCGCTTTTGAATTACGTCCAGTCGGTCAAGGTGCTCTCGTGGTTCTCGAACCATGTTCGAGCTGCATCCTCCAAGTAAAAGAAAACATGTCGGAAGGTTTCTTCATCGTCCCACCTGTTGAAGGTCCGCACGCGCTCCAGCTTCTCCAGCCATTCCTCGGGGTCTTCAGCGGGGGCTCCCCGGAACGATGGCGGTTCCCGGGGCTGCTGCAGGACGATTGGCGACGTTGTTTCTAGCATCATGGTGTTGGTTGCAGCGTTTCTTCTCTTGGGCCCTTCTGGCGTAAGACCGAACTCGTGTAGCAATCCTTGCAGTCGGCGGCTTTCTCTGGTTGGACTGGCTTGGCGGCTTCCAGATGTCGTAGGGAGCATAAAGGGTGAGTACCCCGCACCTCCACCAGATGTCACGAAGACAAGGACGATGCAGTTGTCTTGAATGAGGAACACGTTTATTCGAGCGAACTTGTGCTCCCCTAACAACTCAAAAGAATAAAGATAAGGCGAAGCACCGGTCAACAAAGTGACTCCACAGGCGAGTGTCGTCGAATCGAATGCCCCGCCGTCCGCACTGCAGGCTTTTTATCTTTCGGCGCGCGTGGTTCTCGAAACGTCTATTCACATCGAGTACATAGTAGATCCAAGAAGATTATTCTGGGCTGGTCAAGTTAGATCGGAATGCTCTCCCTATCACAACAGATAACACATGCGGCACAGAAAGAAAGAATGGAACACGCGCTTCCCTTTGCGCAGAGATAACACAGACCGGCGCAGCCGGGCGGTAAAAGCAAAACACAAATAAACAAACCCAATGTATGGTTCGCGGCAAAATATATATATTTATATATATATGTACATAGCAAAAAGGGTGGCCGTCAAGAAAAACTAGGAAAGTAAAGGGGAGGATGTGGTAGGTCATTGAAACAGATAAATAATGGAGGTGGAGAAAAAAATGCCCGCCAGGTAGGTCCTGAACCCACGACCTCCAGAATACGGGTCTGGTGCGATAACCCCTACGCTAATGGCGGGTCAATTTTTCCCTCCACTTTCTGGGGTATTTATGTTTAGATATTTTTGGTTGCTGTGCTTGGGGGTTGTAGCCAGCGCCGCTCGGACTACTCGGAGTGAAGGGGACCTTCTTTTTAACGATGTCTACAACATGTCCAGAGTGGTCGACCAGCGTTGAACCCTCCTAAGCTTCCTAAGGCACCAAGACTGCCAAAACCGAGGCCCTCGCTATGCATGTAGCGAATCAGAATAGGAAATGAGGGGCTCATTGAAAATAACGCAGAAATAAGGATTGGCAGCCAAGAAAACCTCGGAAAGCAAAGGGGAGGATGAAGTAGGTAATTGCAACAGATATAGAATTTGGAAAGAACAAAAGGAAGTGGAGAAAAAATGCCCGCCGGGTGGGATCCTACCCACGACCTCCAGAATACCGGTCTGGTGCGATAACTACTACGCTACCGGCGGGGCAACCATTCTCGACATGTCGTAGACACTGGAGTCATGGCCCCGGGGCTCAAAAAAGGTCCCTTCACCCACAATAGTGTGAGTGGCGCTGGCTACCACCCCCAAGCGCAGGAACCAAAAATACCCAAACATAAATACCCCGGCAAATGAAGGGGAAAATCGCCCCGCTGGTAGCGCAGTGGTTATCGCACCAGACGCATTCTGAAGGTCGTGGGTTCGGATCCCACCTGGCGGGCATTTTTTCTCTACTTTATTTCTTTCTTTAAAAATTCTTTATCTGTTTCAATGACCTATCGCATCCTCCCCTTTGGTTTCTGATGTTTTCTTGGCTGCCAACCCTTAATTCTGTGTTATTTTCAACGAGCCCCTCATTTGGTACACGCATAGCGAGGGCCTCTGTTCTGGCAGTATTGGTGCCATAGGAAGCTTAAGAGGGTTCAACGCTGGCCGACCCCTCTCGACATGTCGTAGACACTCGAGTCATGGCCCGGGGCTTTAAAAGAAGGTCCCCTTCACCCCGAGATATCCGAGTGGCGCTGGCTACCACCCCCAAGCACAGGAACCAAAAATACCTAAGCACAAATACCCCAGCAAGTGGAGAGGAAAATTGCCCCGCCGGTAGCGCAATGGTTATCGCAGCAGACCAGTATTCTAGACGTCGTGGGCTCGGATCCCGCCTGGCGAGCATTTTTTCTCCACTTTCTTTCTTGCTTTCCAAATTCTTTATCTGTTTCAATCACCCACCACATCCTACCCTTTGCCTTCTGAGGTTTTCTTGACCACCCACCCTTATTAGTGTGTTATTTTCAACGAGGCCCTTATTTCCTATTCTGATTCGCTATATATATATATATATATATATATATATATATATATAAGGTTAGTCGAGACAGGGACAAACAAACGAGAAAGACGCAGCAAATGGAAATAAGTTTACCGACGTTTCAGGGAGAGGACTACCTTTCTTCATTATACTCTGAAGCAAGGGAGTTATTCTTTTCGCGCTCTGTGTGCAGTTCTATCTTTTCAAACTATATATATATATATATATATATATATAAAATAATATATATATATATATATATATATATATAAGGTTAGTCGAGACAGAGACAAAAAAACGAGAAAGACGTAGCAAATAGAAATATGTTTACCGACGTTTCAGGGAGAGGACTACCTTTCTTCATTATACTCTGAAGCAAGGGAGTTATTTTTTTCGCGCTCTGTGTGCGTTTCTATCTTTTCAAACTATATATATATATATATATATATATATATATATATATATATATATATATATATATATATATATATATATATATATATATATATATATATATATGTGTGTGTGTGTGTGTGTGTGTGTGTATCTATATATATTACTAAAACGTTGCTGCTGTTGTTACCTCTTACATTTTACGTATATGAAGAATGTAGATACACTAAAACGCCAATTTCGTTCTTTTGCATAACTTATGTTTTGCTGTGCGTGGTACCTTCGCGAAGTTTTAGGATACACTTTTTTTGTTTTCTGTTACATGAATAAGCGATTGTAGTTTCTTTTAACTTTGATGTCCTAGCTTGTATTGCATTGTATGTGGTTTCCGGAGATTTTTCAAGCTGCTCAGGCAGCACTTAAACGCGAAACCACACCATGTCGGGAAAAGTGTGAAAAATGCTTGGACAAAGACGAAGACAGAATAAAGCGTTTCTATGAACTGAAAGTTTTATTCGTGAAGTAACATTCATATATACATAAACTCGAAGCCGCCATCGTCATACAGTGTTTATAGTAGCCCCCATGCGGCAAGATCATTTAGAAGACAAAAACAATGCACATAATCACAGCACACGTGTACAAACCCAGAAGCAACCGAAAGAGCACACTTTGTACCCCTTTTTTTAACAAAGCAAATTTCGAGTCTGATCACAATACAGACGGTTGACTTACACACGTGTCTACGTCTTTCTTAATATGAAACACTTCCATATACTCTCTTGTGGCCCTCTTCCAGTGTTTTTCAAGAACGAGTGTGTCTAGCGACTCCGGATGGCACGTGCAGTCCTTGTGATTGTGATTGGGCTCATTGTCAGAGTGGGTGTTCGGTATTTCTGGGATGGCCCGTTCACTCTTCGCTATGCATGGCTTAATGCGAACCTGGTAGCCCTTTTAGCGAATGCTCATATTTCCGCAGCCGAACGGTAAGACAGCGGCGAGTGTGTCTTATGTACTTCTTAACACACAAGAAAGGAATGCTGTAAACGTCTTTTCGGTACTCTACAAAAATAATACCGTGTCTTACTTCGCAGCCTTCTGCGCCTTTTTTTTCTTTGTTTGCTAGGTTTTGCTGCGCTGGGCAGATGTTGGCCAAATTTGTTTTCTCTGTAAAAAGGAGGCACATAACGCATCTTGACACTTTCTTAATAAATGAAAGACACTCGTTCCTAAGAAATACGTAAAGCATGCCAGCAGAGAGATTATAAACGTGGTTCATATTAAGAAAGAACGAGATACATATGCAAGCCAAATATCTGTCATTTTGTTAGACGCTCAATTTGCTCTGTTGGTAAAAGGGTGATGAAGTGTGCTGTGGGGTTTGCTGTTGACTTTGTACATGTGCGGTGTGATTATATACATTGTTTGTTTTCCCAGTCATCTTGACCCTTGGGGGATTGTATTCTACGCTCTGTGATGAAGGTGGCTTTGAGTGTATGTATATATGTATGTTACTTCAAGATTAAAATTTCAAATTGATACTAGCCCTCAGTCTTCTTTTCTTAATTGTCGAAGTAGCGGTCGCGCTTTCCCAACATGGACCTTATCAACACGCCCAACACGCAGGTGTCATTCTCAACCATGCCAGTTTATACTAAATAAAAGTGATGAGCATGACGATGTTGATGATGATGATGATGATGATCATGATGACCATGAGGAGGAGCCGGAGGTGGAGGAGAAGGAGGATAGGCCAAATGAATTCAAATTTTTCTACTTTGAAGAGAACGATATTTCTACGACAGAGTGCTTTTTGGCTAAACACAACATTATGCAATGCCTATGCGTAACGGGCGGTTGTTACCGACAGACATGCCAAAGGTTGATCTATTTCACTTCAACTGAATAGCTTCTTACCTTGCGGTGACACGGCCATATATCGCTCCCTGACGACTTTCATCGGGGTGCTTTATACCTTTTACTCAATTCCCTGTTCTTTGCAGACTGTGTACGGTGGATGTCACTAGTGTTTTTGTTCTAACTGTGCCTCTTCATAAGCAGGCAGCTCTTGGGGAGTTATATGTGTCGCCTTCCTAAATCATCATTCGAATTCATATATATAGCACAGAGCTGAGGCGGGCTTTCCCAACGAACTTTCTTACCATGCTTATCAGCATGCGATATTTCGTCTATTCGAGGTTGAATGCATGTCCCTCTGGATGTTACCTGAGCCTGTACGGGGCTGGCTGAATTTGTGATGTCCAGCAAATGTTATTTCCTCTTCTATTTGTATAACTATCCGTCTGTCCTACTTCTTGTCCCCTTCATTTGCAGCCTCTCCCTTATCCCGATGGTCGACTTTTTTTACTTTCTAGGCATTTCTTGTTCACCCAACTCCACTTTTTCTCTATTTTGCAATACGAGAGGTACATCCAACTCTGTTCCCTATCAAAAAATTCCAGCTTGATTTCTCTCACCGTTAATCCTATCCTTCTTTTTTCTGGCCTATTATACTGGCGAAAGTTTTGTTTAGGGTGCCTATAAAGACACAAATTTTAATAGCCATGATTTATCATCGAGAGTGCGCACTGGTTGACGCATTTACTTTAGTAACACGTGCAGATTACTCTTCATCTCTAAATAATGCTTTCCAAATGTTTCCTTGAACGAGTGTTTGTTCGCTTTATTTTTTTCACGTGATTTCAATCTGCAATCACGACTTTTGGCCTTTAGTGCATTCCCCCTTCAGTTCTACTATTTTTGGTAGAAATAGTAGAACTGAAGGGGGAATGGGCTGGGCTCTCTGTCTGCCTGGTAAGCAGACAGAGAGCCCATCCGCCGAAGCTTGATCTGGTCTCCGACGTGCACCGTTCGTTCGTGTCTCGTACTTAACCTTACAAATGCTCGTCATGGTAGATTACACTATCAGTATGGGGGCTCGGGGTCCGCAGTGTCGCCAATACCGTCACCAACATATCTCGAGGGGCGCCGTGCGGGGTCGAAACATCACTCGCAGCTTCTACTAAATCATTGCCGTGAATTTTGAAATACCAAGAGGCTTCTAACTTTTCCTTGGCTGGTCCCCCCGAGGTTACGTGCACCGCATTAGAGGCACAAATGTTAATTTCTTTCAACTGTTTTCTATTTTTAGATACAAATCATCCAAGGAATATGATTCAAGGTAACTCTGGTTGTTCCGACGCAGACAACATTTTGCTCACGAGGCACTGTGGCAAAATTATTGCATAGGTCTTGGGACAGAATATAAAATCGTCCCATCAGATCCAGACATACCGAAACCTTATATAAGGCGAAGCCCTACTCGGGTTGGTGGACATGGTCCCTGGAGCCCATGCTAACATTGTGAGAACAAATGTTTTTGTAATATAAATGTAGCCATATCTCTTGTGACAACAAGCGCTCATTCGACAACCCCTGCTTGTAACAAAATTACAGCAATATAAATCCCTTTATTTACTCTGTCCTATTTTTGAACGTCCGGACAACACGTACCATACGTCAGCCATACGGCATATCAACCCATCGTAGAGTTCAGTTGACCACATGCACCAAAAAACCTCCCATTTGTCCCGAAAGCGTCGAATAAAGGCGCTGGGAAGGCCATTCAATCCGGTCGCCTTTTATAAATTCAATGTAAACAGCGCTGCAATTTCTCTGTTACCAGTTGCCAGTCGGCGTTGAAACAAGCCGGACAAAAAAGCTGAGATTTTCTGCACTATAATATTAGGATATGCGATATAAAAAACGGAATAAATGGTATAGCAACATGTTGTGCATCAGCAAATTCTTCATTTTTTTGTCTGTGTAGCTTTCATTTTACCATAACCGGACTTAGTTGCCTTAAAATATTTGAATCAGGTTTAATAAGTTTGGTTCATGTGATATGTTCTTCAATGCTTCCCATCAGCTGGCAAGCGGTCGTCTATTTAACCTCTCCTGGAAAACGCAATATTGCCATTTTATAGGAATCTTGCTCTTTCTATTCATCTGCGTTATTTTGTGAAGAATCTGTGCATTTTGAGGACGCTTTGGGCGTGTTTCCGACCGCGTATATCTTTTAACAGAGGGTTATGCAGCGTCACAAAACAGTAGCACAAAAGCTCACGGGTATTTCCGATGAGCTCCAGATGCGTAACTAAATCGCGTATGCAAATATTGTCTTTTGGTTTGCAATTGTCTTTAATTACAGCCTGCGAGAACACGTTTGATTTGCAACCTTTCTTCGTCCAACAAAGCAAAATTAAGTAAAGGTAGGAGATACGTGGGTGTACTAAAGAACTACTCTAAGCATTTCGGGAACTAAGAAGAAATGTAACAATAAATTTTCCCTAGTATTTTGTGTTACAATTGTTTCTTTGGTTAAAGTATATTTTTCGTCCAATGGTGAAATAACGGATGTCAATAACCCGTATTGCCTATGATACCTGTCGGTAGCGCATAGGTTGAAATCACCATTATGTATGCAATTTTTACAGCTATGCAATTTTTACACTTAAATTGCATTCATTCGGGTTAAGAAAAAACTTATTCCTGGCATGTGGAGGGCGATAAATACCGCTAGAAGCCGTTTCGCTGCAAGAATCAAATTTTATAATAATTAGATTTCATCGATACCGGTTTAATGCATGAGTGTTACATCAATGTCATTACTTATTACAACTGCTAATCGACTCCTTCGAGAGCCCCAATCTCTACTGTACAATTGGAGGTACAGTGAAACATTTTCATCAGAACGACATAAAGTATATGCCAAGTTTGTGCAACGATCGAAAGAGGGGCGTATGATATGAACAGACGTTGCCTACCTTTTCATATTAGGAACGTTGCTTCTGACACCTAAAATGTAGCCTATATTTACGGTTGGGCTAACGCTGGCACTTAGGTGGTACGCTTCCAAGCTTTGAGAGCCAACCATGTTCAAGCGTAAACAGTGTACGCGTCAGAAGTGATACCTGGGTGGGTGGGCGCTCTGTAGACACCGGCCAGATGCGTTCCTTTGCCAGCCTTCCCAAGTAACAATGCTGGGTTAAAAACAACTTCTTTGAGCACACCGCCAACCCACAGAAGCCGTGCACTACCCCAGTAGGAATCGTGAAAGACTAAGCACAACCAACTGATTTATGCATTGAATAAACAACACTGAGGACAGCAAGCGCAATAGTATGGCATCTGTCCGTACACAGGCGAACTCCATCCAGCGTGCCATGGAGATGACCCGCTCCCGTTGCCCTCTCTACCAGCATACGCTACGTCGAGGGGTGAGAGCTGGCTGACAATTCCACCCACTGCTGTGCTGTAACGTCGGGGAGTGGTGGATTCGTAGGGGGTAGAGAAAAAGGCAAAATAACAACGATGACAGGCCAAGCGAACGCGTACACCGCGGAGAACGGGCGATTCAATGCAGCGCCAGCAGGGGCAGTGGTGTCGGAAAGAACTAAAGCCAACCAAAAAAGCAGTAACAAATTCGGCAGGCGGAATCGGCGTGCATAGGCAGGTCGCTATTTGTAAAGCCGGCCATGGCCGCTGTTGTGAAAGAACACGTTACCCATTCTCGTGCATGCTAAAGATATCATCGTCGTTATGTAACTAGAATTCACCGTTCTCTCTGGCCAACCCGGCCCCTAGTTTTCTGGTTATCCATACCATTGGTGCAAAAAATTCCGGAATGAAGCCCCATCCACCAATCGGAAGTATCCGACCAAGGGTTCCAAGACGATGGAGGCCAAAGACCTCACCAATGCCGACAGATGTTCCTGCACTCTGAGGGGCCCATGTTATTATTGATCCACGCGGAAGGTAACCGCGCGCTGCGGGATCCGAGTGAGTGAGTCGAGAGCTGCATTTTACTTGTAAGTATATGATGGCTGACCCGAAGAAAGAGCAGAGTTTATTTAGGTTTTTTTGCTATGAGAGTCCCAGACATTAAACGACAGGCACGCCGAGCCTTAATACAGAAAATTCGAGCCGAAGCGTTTTGCACTGCGAACTGCCCGCGGCCCACTGACCTTATACTCAAGAGCATCTTTGCCGACTACAAGAACCTGAAGCCAAGCTGAATTTATTGGACTAAGACCTTCAGCCATACATATCTACCGAATGTATTGAACAGCGATTCACAACACGCTTTTAATGGAAGGAGATAGTAATCGACAGGACAACCATACTACGGTGCGCTTAAAAGGCATCACAACAGAATCTGGGCGTACTACTGATCTATTATCCGGCATCAACTCATCGCTCGTAAACAACTCTTCACTCGCAAAGAAATCTACGAAGGAACTGACAGATATCCGAGTTCCGGAAATTTGAATTCCGATGGCGACTTTTATTATACTGGACCTTGGTAATGAAGTCAGTTCCCCGCACGGGGCACCTTGAGTAATCTTGGTTATGGTATTGCAAACACGCGGACCCCGAGTCCCCATAGATAAGTTGTGACCAACCATGACGATTTGTCTTAAGGTGAAGGGTAGAAACCTCAAAAGGTGGCCGTCGGAGCTGAGGTAAATCTGCGGCGGATGGGCTCTCTGTCTGTTTGCCAGGCAGAGAGCTCCGGGACCCCTCTCGATATCAGGGTAACCCGAACGAAGAACGTACCCCCGTCCGCTGCTTCTATACTGTTTGAACGTTTTGGAATGATACATGCTATTTTTAAACAACCCCCAAAAACATGATCGGTCCCTGAAAAGGAGACGCACTGAAGTATCTTTTCCACTTTTGCCATCGCTAACCTTACCTGAACCAGGTCATTTCTCTCGATTTCTTGTCATGTAATCCCTCAGTCGAGCCCACCCTCTTGCATCTACGTTAGTCTTCTTGACCTCAAATTATATTCAAGGCGCAGTAGGAAAATCGCATAACGCCAAAAAGAAAGGGCTGGTAAATATTCTCATCGACGTAAATAACAAGCAGCAGTCCACAGAGCTTCTAGCTCAGACTATACTAGCAGTTCTAGACATCAGGGTCACACCCCATCGAAGCCTCAACTGCTCGTAGGGTGTGATATCCGAGCCAGATCTTCTGAACGAAACGGATATGGATCTCCTTGCGGGCTTCATGGATGAGGGCGTCACTGCCGTGAGACGCATCACCATCTGCAGAGACGACAAGATTCCCACCAAGCATATCATCTTGACATTTGACGGCGCAGTTCTTCCACAATATATAAATGCAGGCTTTATTCGGTGCTCCATCCGTCCCTACATCCCGAACCCGCAGCAGTGTTTTAAGTGCCAGCGGTTCAAGCACGGTACAAACTCGTGCCGTAGCCGAACAAGTCGTGCAAAATGCGCGCCGCAAGATCATCTAAGCGACAATTGTACATCTAGCACCCTCAATTGTGTGATCTGCGGGGGGCAGCATGCAGAGTACTCCCGAAAATGCTGGAAAATTTGAACTTAATTAAAATATAAACATCAAGGTCACTGAGAACATCACCTTCCCAGAGGCGAGAAAGAGGTTCGCCTTTTTCCCCCTGGGGAGGTACGCAGACGCAGCTCGCCGGGGGCGGACCGGTGTCCGGTTTCCACAGGGACCCAGTTAAGCGAGTCTGACCTGGTCCCTCCGTCGCCCCCCGCTGGGTTGCATCAGGCAGCCGAACCTTTGACCACGCCGCTCGCTGAGGCAGCAGCGGTTGTGGTGCCACCCGTCTCTGTCGAGACCGATGCTTCTCCCGCCACTGCCTCCCGGTCCTCTAGTGCCTTGGAGGCGGCCGAGGGGATGGATACCGGAGGGATGGTGTCTATCCAGCAAGGCGAATTACCTAGAGTTAGGGAATATAAATATATTTGGGAGTGCGGATAACCGAAGGGGATACCTACGCAGGAACTCACGAGGAGCAACTTAAGGTTAAGGGAAAGCGAAACGCATCTAAAATGAAGCATAGAGCTTTTTGGGGGTATAACAAATATGAAGTAGTAAGAAGAATATGCAAAGGAGTATTGGTTCCTGGTCTCACGTTTGCGAATGCTGTACTCTGCTTAAAATCGGACGTTCTATAAGGCCCTGAAGTAAACTAGAGAATGGTAGGATGTTTGGCCTTAGGCGCGCAAGGAAAAACGACTAACGAAGCAGTTCAGGGAGATATGGGCTGGGCGTCGTTTGATGTTAGAGAAGCTCAGAGTAAAATATGCTTTGAGATGACGTTGAGGGCAATTGATCAATGAAGGTGGGCAGCTAAGGTTTATAGGTACCTATACTTGAAAAGCGTGGATACGCAGTGTTTAAGAAAGACTAGAAGGTTAACGATGAAATACGGAAAGAAGAGTGGAGAATCCAAAACAGCCAATGTAACCAAAAAAGAGGCAAGGCAGATTGAAACGAATAAATGGAGAGAAAAAATGGAAGCTAAAACGTCGTTAGAGATGTACAGGGCTGAGAAATTGAAGATCAGAAAGGAAAATTGCTACGATATTTCCCAGGGCAGTGCTTTGCTTATTGAGGCTAGAGGAGGTTGCCTGAAAACTAAGAGTTTTGCGGGGAAGTACTCACAAAATGATGGGGTATGTGTGGTCTGCGGAAAAGAAACAGAAACTATGCGGCACATAGTGTTAGAATGTGTGGGTATCCATCCAAATCTACATGAAGGGAATATGGGGCTTCCAGAAGCCCTAGGATTTAAGGGTATCAGAGAGGAAGTTAACTTCAAGGTTGTCGAGGGAATGAAAAGAAGATTAGAATGCTGGTGAACGAAAAGCAGAGAGGGCAATATTGCCTAGGACAGTTACCGCCTGTAACAGGGAAAAAAGTATTTCGGGCCTCAAAAGCTTTAGTGCCTGCCCTAAGCAGCGCTTATACTAAACCAAGAGTGTAAAACATGGTTATATTAGTCCTTTTTGGTAATATGACATGTCATCACCCCGCTTCAAAGGGGAAACCAATAGGAATCATCATCATCATCGGATACCCACAATGGCTCATACCACCACCGCACCGTTTGTTGCCAATCTGGCGCCCCCATCGGAAGCGGGTCAATCAAAGGGCTCCCGAAGGGGCGAAGTCCCGGGCCCGTCGGGCACCCCTCTGACATCTGACGAGGAGATGGATGTCGGGCAGTTCTTGCCTGCAACGCAGCGCAAGGAGCGGCCTCCGACCTACAAGCCAACAGAGTCCCAAAAAGCCCCTTCCGAGAGTACAAGCCCCGAAAGACGACACATTAACGCGCGCGCGCGCGCACGCACGCACACACACACACACACACACACACACACACACACACACACACACACACACACACACACCCACACACACACACACACACACACACACACACACACACACACACACACACACACACACACACACACACACTACAGTGATCTAAAAATAAAAATAATGGTAACACAAAACATCATGCTGTGGAACTGCAGAGGCCTCCTTTAAAATCTTGACGATGTGTATAGACGCTGCATGCCAATCAGCCAAATATCATGTGTCTCCAAGAAACACACCGCAATTCAAGACAAATTACTTAAATACCTACGACGCATTCAGGAAGTACAGGGTTGCTGCACACACTCTTCGGGTGGTGGGGCCACTGTCGCCGGAAATGATTAGCATGCCGCCCTTTCTCTTTTAACACTGTCCTTGAGGCTGTAGCAATCCGTACGATAATATTGAATAGGTAGATAACTTTATGCTCCGTATACTTCTCTCGGGATTTTGCACTTCTGAGCTCCGATATCGAGGCATTGGTTGACCAGCTACCCGAAGGTCGCCTGATAGAGAAGTTTCTAACATCATCTGGAGCATGTCTTTTCAACAAAAAACAGCCCACATACCATATCTTAGGACAGAATACATACTCGGTTCTTTACTTCGCTATTAGGTCTGCAGTTCTTTTTTCATGTCTTGAGTGTAGTGTGGGCGCGAACCCATAAGGTAGTCACCACTCCCCCAATTCACTAACGTATATAAGTAGAGGCCCAGCCAGTCCGTCTTGCCATAAGAGGTTTAACTAATCCAAAGCAAACTAGAGAACATTCACAGAAACATCTAAACTATACCACACTTCCATAAAACACCTACACAGGGAAGAAGCCGCCCAACTCCTAACGGCGCACATTTTAGATGCTTGCCAAAAGTCCAATCCCCAGGCCTCCAGTGCGTCCCGCAACCGAAGGGGGACTTGGTTGAACGATGACTATAGGCGGGCGCGAGAGGCTTAAAACAAGGCGTGGGGTGTCCTTCGCCGGTACCCCACGTCGGGTACCCTCATCTCATTTAAATGGGCAAAGGCCTTTGGAAACCGTGTGAGTCGTGAGGCGAAAAGGGGAAGTTGGTGGGCCTTCCTTACATCTATTAACTCATACACAGACACTCTGAAGGTATGGACAAGAATACGGAAACTTTACGGATAACATACAAATAGCCTGCCCCTGGCAAGTACAAGAGGAACACACCCGATAAAAGATAAAATACAAATAGCCTGCCCCTGGTCAGCACAACAGGGACACACTCGAAGACGAGGCTAACACTTCCAATATGCTTTCAGCTCTGCACACTACACACTTTTCTGAAACATAAAAATACATGTGAAAAGAAGTCCCTACATGACAATAACAGGTCAAAATCTGGTTAGAATTCTGAATTAACACTCTATCAGTTGAGGGCTACCCTGTGAACATGTACACCTTCCGCTTCAGGAGCAGATAAGTTTACATACACCATTATACAACACATACACCCAGATACTCTTCAAACACTACTACACCAACACAACATATGGCTTTCGGAGCACATTCCAAAATCTTGGAGGGAGGCTATTGTAGTGGCGTTCCTGAAGGAGGGGAGGGACCCTTGTGGTCTCGCCAGTTATCGACCGATCGCCCTCACCAGGTGCCTGTGAATGCTTCTCCAGAAGATGATCAACAGGAGACTCGTGTTCTTTTTAGAGTACAATGGTCTTCTCCAGAGCTGCCAGGCCGGCTTCAGGGTGGTGCGATCCGCAAACGATCAAATCTTCACCCTTCAGTCGTATATCAAGGACGCATTTGCACACAAACAGTATTGTGCTACGGTCTTTTTTGATCTTGAGAAAGCCTACGACACCGCTTGGCGATACGGGATACTTAGCGACCAAAAGCATTCGGTGTTTCGGGCAATATGTTTACCACTCTGTATAGCTACCTGGCGGAACGAACCTTTACTGTAAAAGTTTGCACTGCCCTTTCAAATGTTTTCGTGTAGAAAAATGTTGTTCCTCAAGGTGGCTGTTTTAGCTGCACAATGTTCATAGTCAAGATGAACTCACTTCGAAAGAGGTGTCAACGAACCATTTTCTGTACCATGTATGAAGATGATGTGCAAATATCTTTTAAGTCGTGCAATATGTCAATCTGTGAACGCCAAGTCCAGCTAGGTTTCAACAAATTAGCTGGTTGCGTTGATCAGATCAGAAACACTTCGAGATGTGACGAGCATAGCCATGCATCTTCACTATTGTGTTCTGTCTTTCTTAAGCGGATTGCGAAATAGCTGATCGCAATTGGAAGAGAGCAGACCTCCTAGCTTCAGAAAAGTATCTTTTAGCTTAGAACAAAACAATAATCAGTACTTTTTACAGTTTGTGAGCTTTTCCAATTGCGTACACCAAAGGTCCTTTAGACCTCTTGTGTATTGCTTAAGGAATATTGTTGTGCTCATTCGCGTGTACCAGGAGGTTGCAACGCCACACGACATGACAATGGACGTATGCAAAGAATGGGATTGACAACGGCATAGTTGTCTTTTGTATACAGGCACGCACATTCATTTGGGTGGTCTGCAAAGTTTTCCTAAGTAGACCCATGGCATTGCTGTTTTTAACGGAAAACGGTTTTTGGCGTCCCGTTTATTCCAATAAAACTTTATCGGCTATTTGTGTTTTCCCCCTGCTGCTGAATATCTCTAGTGGCGTGATGTGCCTCCCTGTAGCGAGAGTGAACATGATGTATACGTAACCAAAATGTTTATAAATTATTATCATTGCTCGCATGGTTTTTGTCGAACGTACATAGCGCACAAGCAGCTTTGAATACAGATAAGCTAAAACCAAGGTTTTCAAATGATTATTAGCGTATTTTTATTTCAAATTCATCGATAGATTATTTTTAGGCAAACCAAAAACGGCCTAAAAATAGGAATCGAAGTGAGGCGAGTGAAAACCAGAACGTACTACAAACAATATGTACAGGTTGGCACCGCACAACGTACGTATTACGAAAATACCCTGCCAGGGTATACAAGCAGTGTTGAAGAAAGACAATGCCACAGAAAAAAATTACACCATCTTCCCGTGGGGAACCCTGATGAGGATGCGAAGCATCGTGGCTGTTCCGTGTGGTTCCATTGTGTTGCCGTTATGTTGAGTGATCTGGTTTTTACTAGCGCCAGAGGGAATTCCGCGTCCGGGTCCACACCGGTGGCAAAGGCACGCAAGTGCTGTTGTGTTACGGTGAGTATGCGGTGGTTCTCGAGGCGCCGAAACTCGTCCATCATGTTCTTGTCGATGTTGTCTCTGTGGTATAATCGGTAGTCTCCGTCAGCTTTGGTGAGGTAAAGGTTGTTGACATTGGTGCACCGGCTGAGAGCAATGTACACGCCCTCCTCTTCGCAGCTTTGTCTTCTCGTTCTTCTTGTTCTTCGGCGGTTCCCCTACGGGAAGATGACGACGGTGGTTGAACGCGAACCTATCTTGTGATGGATTCCTTGGTTGGCCAATCCCTAGGGGCATGCTGCCACAATCAGCATCAGAGGCGCTGCGGACGGGGCTGGTTGAGTTGCAAGGAGAGCGGTGCTTCCCGCCACAGCTTTCCCACGGGTAATTCGCCATCCCCCTGTAAAGTTTTCAGTTCGTCGTTTCCGTTGACGTTAAGCTTCGCGTGTCTTCGTTGTATCAGTAGCTTCTTGACGTAGTTTGAATGAGTCAAGGACATAAGGCGCGTTCGTAGCACTTGCTCATGTCCCGGATTTGTAGCGTAGTGGGAAGAGCACCGCGTACCTCCCGTTGCGGCCAGCGATTCATGGGATCGAAACCGGGTGCCGATAACTGTTTCTTTTTTTGAAGTGTAGTATTGCGGGGCTGTGGGTGTAAGGAGGAGAGTTGCGCATGCGCAGTGAGCGTGTGGACGGCGCCGCCATCAACGACGCAGGACCAGGCGAGCCTAAGAAATGCTCCGCGTTTAAAAATACCGTCTTTAAAATAGATACGTGTAAATTCCCAACCATGCGGTCGATGCGAATTTTCTACATCTTGGCTTCTTCCGCGCTTTAGGAAGCGGCTGCCCTCGTAGTCGTGGAACTGCGGGCACGACTCCCGGTCTACAGAGATGGCGTGGTTTTTTCAAGTGAGGACTTTGATATTCCCGAAGATGAGACGTTTTGAATCGTTAAGTTGCCGTCTCCCTCCGATGACGTCCGCAGGGGTTATTGGCATAGGCTAGCCAGGCTTGCTGTACATGTAGGTCAATGGTCGGTTATTGAAAGCTCCTTCCACTTCTGTTATGACGGTTCGCAGCTCTTCTACTGTAATATTCATCCTCGCGATGATTTTCCGCAGGGAGGTTTTAAGGCTGCGTATAAGACGCTCATAAAACCATCCCCACCACTGTGCGTCCTCCGCTATCAGCTTCCACTTGATATTACGTGAGCTGTAGTAATTATCTAAGTTCTCTCGTTGAATGGTGCCCAGTACATCATTGATGTCTTTCGCCGCCTTCTTGAAGGTTTTCGCATTATCTGAATACACTATTGCTGGCATTCCTCGCCGCGCTGTGAATCTGCGGAATGCTTGCAAGAAGTTGTGTGTTGACATGTTGTTGACAACTTCCAGATGAACTGCTCTTGTTACAGCGCAGGTGAAAATCATGACATACTGTTTCAGGCACTGTCCCTTGACTGCTGCGTAGAGCGGCCCTGTAAAGTCTAATCCGCTGACTTGAAATGACATGGCTTGCGTGACTCGGTCCGCTGGTAAGGGAGGTGTCACTTGGCTCAGTGGTCTTGCATTGTGTCTTTTACAAATGATGCATTTGTTTATTACTCGTTTGACCGTCTGACGGCCTTGCAAGATCCAAAATCATGTTCGCAGCTGAGCAAGCGTTGCTTGAACTCCACCATGCATCGTCAGACGGTGAACTTGATTCACAAGCAACTCTGTGAAATGTCCTTGCTTCGGTAACACGATGACGTGCTTGTTATCGTATTGCTATATAGAACGCGTCCTTTTTGCCGTATAATCCCCTCATCGTCAATAAATACGTCTTGTCCTTGTATTTGAAACCGTTTTTTCCTTTTCGGTGAGAATGACTGTGCCCTGTAAATGTTTCTTGAACTTTCTTAATCCAGTAATTTTCCGGTGAGGTTATTTATTTTGTTCCCAATGGCCCCTTCGATTGTTCGTTTTTAAGGTTCTTGACGAATCTAAATGCCCAAGCAGTTGTTCTCAGAAGGCGATTATATGATCCATAGTTTTCGCTGTTCAATATTGATGATGCCGGTCTCTCTGTTACGTCTGTGCACTTGTTGCATTCGATCCTCTGTTCTTCAATCATTAACTGGTCGTCTCCTCCGCCGTTTCTGTAGCGATCAATTTCTTGTGACGCTAGCCAACTGGGTCCGCGCCACCACAGTTGTGACTCAATCAAGGCACGTGCTTTGATTCCCCGCGTTAGTAGGTCGGCTGGGTTGTCTTCTCTTTGTACAAATGACCAGCTTCCCGCTCTCGTTTTCGCCCGTATTTCCCTGAATCTATTCTCTACGAACGCTTCTCTCTTGCTGCTTCCGTTGATCCAGTGCAACACTATCATAGAGTCAGTCCAAAAGTGATGCTTCTCAGGTTTCCAACGTAGTGTTTTTGTACGTATTCTCCTAACCTTGCGGCTAGCACTGCCGCCATCAGTTCCAATCGAGCCAACGTGAGCTCTTTAATCGGAGCCACACGAATTTCGCCACCATCAATGTTGCCGTCGTTGTTCCATTGCTGTTTGATTTCACGAGGTACGCTGCTGCTCCATATGCTAGTGGGCTTGCGTCGGAAAAGACGTGCAGCGTTGAGTCTTGTATCATACCTTGATTTTCAGCATAGCACCTGGGCACTTGGAGGCGCTTCATCGCTAATGCACCTTCAATTAAAACTCTCGACCTTTTGTTTTCTTCAGCAGGTAAAGGATCATCCCATGTTGTGTCCAGTTTCCATAGGCTCTGAAAACCTAGTTTCGCTTGTATGGTGAATGGCGACAATAGTCCAAGTGGATCAAATATTTTAGCAGTTGCCTGCAGCACCGTTCTTTTAGTCAGTGGGAGCATTGTTAGGTCTGACACCCATTTCTCCACTGGAAAGCACAGAACGTCCTCGTGGTGTTTCCATATCATTCCTAACAACTTCGTTTGGCCGCTTGACCGAAGCTCCTTGTGCGCACCCTCGTCCTTTTCGGTTGCGTCGAACACTTTATTTACTCGCTTGTCGTTTAACGTCCATTTTCTCCCGTTCATCGAGGCTCTGTCGAACACCATTTTCGTCTCGTTGTACAGTTTTATGGCTTCATCGACTGTGTCCGCTCCGAGCATCACGTCATGGACGTAAATTGCCCTCTGTAGCCTTTTTGTTGTTTCTGAAAATTCAGAAGTCATTTCTTTTAGATGGTGCTTAATTGTGGCTGCCAGTAGAAATGTGCTTGGTGTAGTGCCGAATGTCACTCTTGTCATCCTCCAAGCCTGAATTTCGTCAGTTAGTTTTCCCTGGTCGTCGTGTTTCCACCACAGAAACCGCAAAGAGTGTCGGTCTTCCTCGTGGATGCTGATCTGCAAAAATGCCTTTTCCACGTCTCCGATCAGTGCAATCTTTTCTTTTCTGAAGTTTATAAGCATGGACAGTATATCATCGTTAAAGTTCGGACCGGCTTCTAAGTTGTCGTTTAGCGATCTGTTTTCAATCGAGCTTGACGACGCGTCGAAAACGACTCCGACTTTCGTGGTTGCTCGGTCCTCTCGTATGACTGCGTGGTGGGGCATATAGTAGCAAAGGGTATTTGTTTTTCCTGCTCCCTTCTGTACCTCTTCCGCTACCCCAGAGGTGAAATATTCTGAGATTGCCTGGTCATACCTTCTGAGAGCACCACTCTTCTTCAGCCTCATTGTTAATTGCCGTAGCCTTTTCACTGCGATTTCTCTGTTCGTGTCCAGGTTTACGTTCTCTTTTCATGGGAGACCTACTGCGTAGCGACCATTTTCCATCGTTATTTTCTCCTCGAACCCCTCTGACACGTTATATTCGTTACTTGGTAGACCATGTTTCATTGTGATGCCGATTGACTCCAAATTCCAGAATTTCTGTAATTCGTCCTGTATTCCTTTGTCAGTAGCTTCGACATGAAGTACCATGACTGCCTGGTATTTTGTCACTTTCAGTTTGTTGTGACGGTATGGTCCTTGCACTACCCATCCGAGCGTTGTTTCCGTAGCCATTAATTTGTCACCTATTCGTTGTATCTTTCCCGTGAAGAATTCCCAATAAAAATCTGAGCCAATTAGCAAACCTATCGACTTTTGCGTTCTTGTTTTACTGGTGTCGTCGGCAATTGCCAAATCTAGTTTCTTCATCTCTTCGCTGATGTCTTTGCTGGGTCCTGGCAGACAATTACGGGATATCACGTGTACTTTCAGTTCTTCGCTTGTGGTGGTCGAGCTCTTGGTTTCCAGCCGTACTGTTACTTGCACCACATCCATGGTCTTCACCGTTTTATTACCGCCGAACGAACCAATCGTCAACTTTTCTTGTTTGATGATCTTTGCACCAATTGCTTCTGCTAATCCAGCTGCGATGAATGACCTTTGGCTGCCGATGTGAAGTAAGATTCATGCGTAGTTACCTGAGGAGTCTCCTTCAATCCAAGCTACCGCAGTTTGTAGGAGTACGCACTGCCTTTCCTGCCGTTCAATGGCATGCCTGGTGCAAGCCGTTGATTCTTGTGGCTGTACCATCGCGGCATGTTGTTCTGCTTTCTTTTCTCGCTTTGTCCTGCACGTTGATGTCGCGTGCATTCCTTCACACGGTTTGCATCGCACGCTGGCTCTGCAGACACGTGCAGTGTGGTTTGGCCGTGTGCACCTGAGACATGCACGGTTAGCTGTTAGTGCTGCCTTTTTCTCTTCCATTTGCATATTGCGCCGACAATCCTCAGTCATGTGGTTGTTCTGTTTGCAAAATACGCACACTCTTTGGGATGAGCTGTAAAAATTTGTTGTCGTTCGAAACTGTCTCGTGCTTTCTTTTGACTGTTTTTAAGATACCGTTGTTTGCTCCTTTTCTCTCTCCTCGCGTAAGTTTACTTGATGCCGAAGGAATTCAGGCAACCGGGTTAGTGCTTCTGCGCTTTTTTTTTTCCTGTTGACTTGTTTTGCTGTCTTTCTTCCTCTTCCCTGTTCGGTGTGTTCTGCGACAACTCCTTCAACTGTAACTCTACTGACAGTTCTCCTGGAATAGCCCTCTTCAACACTGGCATTAGCATTCGTGCATAGAACTCGGGTTTTACATCTAGGGATTCAAGAGCGAGCATGTTCACTTCTACCGCCTGGAACAGCCGTCGAAGATCTTCAATATCCTTTATTGATTTCACTTTTCCAATGTTTAGCAGCTCGTCCATGTGAAGTTCCACCGATTTGTCGTGTCATCCATTAGCTTCCAATAGCAATTGGACTGCATGATCGTAGTTCTTTTCCGCACGAAACTGTGCGCCTTCTATTTTAGCAGCTGCCTTTCCGTCTAATGACGCCATCAAATAGTTGAACTTCTGAGCTTTGCTCATGTTAGGCCTGTCGTGAACTACTGACTTGTATTGTGTCCAAAATCTGTTCCATTCACGAATATTCCCGTAATATTTTATAAGCTCTAGCTTTGGTAATTTTACCAACTCCAATTCATCTGTCCTGGCGCTGGACTGTGGGAGTGGTGCTATCGGCGGGCTATTTATGTTGCTTGGGATGAACTCCACAATGCTCATTTTAAGCTTCGAGAGTATAGCCAATATGTTTATGTCGTATTCAAGGATTCGTTCAAATTCACTGTCCGCCACTTCGTCTGTTAAATATTGCTCCATTTGGTTATTTGCTTCTTTAAGTCGCGCTTCCATTCCCTTGATCTGTGCTTGCGTGGAGCATAACGTTGTCCTTTCGGCTCTCTCAGCTATTTGCTATTCGGCTGCGTAGATAAGCTGCGTAATTTGGGTGCGTATCGCCCTCCTCTTCTTTGTTACTATCTCTTTGCTCATCTTGGAAGAGGGTTGTCGGAAGTCCTCTTACGTTTCAGTCAGCTCGGCGGATCCCGTTGATTCCGCGGGGGTCTCCTCGTTGTCTGGACCAGGTCGATCAGCTGCTCCGACGCCGCCGTCTTCTCCGCTGCTCCAAGGCAGTCTGCTTGCTTTCGTGGCGTGGAGGTAGATATCCTGGTCACGGCACCACTTATAAACACGAGAGAGACCGGGGAACCATCTGCATCCTTTCTTTAATGGCTGCCAGAATTCCGATCGCGCGCTCGCGCCACGAGGAGCAGATCTTCTTGTTCTTCGTCTTCAGTGTTCATGATGGTGTTATTTTACACCTGCAGGCACAAGGCTGCAACCTCTGCCTGCCGTGGATTCATGTACACGTTCGCATATCGGGAACAAGTGTGCCGACGATTTAGCAAACAGCCCACAACTCTCCAATGGCTCCAGTTTCCCCATCCATGGTGCACTATGATGTTGCCAGGGATGTCAACAGGCGAGAGGTTCTCGCCCGCCACCCCTGCAAACGAGTGGCCACCGGTGGGCCCCGCGGCTCCCTCTTATCAGTGGGATAGCCCCAACCGAGTGGTCCCTCCTTTTCCGGCTCTACACAGCAGCACGCTTCCACATGCCACATGCAGGGTCGGAAGGCCATACCCACCTAGGGCAACTGCTCCAACCCTGAGACAATGGAACAGGTACTGTGCTGCTGCCGTGCGTATGCTGGTGCCCGGTTCAAACTAGTATTTGGGTACCGGTGGCAGCGGCTACCTTCAAACACTGCAGACGACATCCTGCACCCTCGGGGGCCCCTGATGCTGCACTGAGAGGCCTTGAGGCTGCTTATCAGGTACCTCGAGGAGTCGGGCTTCAACACCTACCCATGAACTGTAAAAGCCAAAACCCACCCACCATCCACCCCCTGTTTCCTTTATTCCTTTTGTCTGCGTGTGCGCGTGTCTGTGTTGTGCGTGTATGTGCGTGCGTGCGTGTGTGCGTGTGTGCATAACCTGCTTGTGTATGTATATAGTCTGTACATAGCCTTTTAGGCGCCTGTTAATATATTCCTAATATTCCATTGCCTTTCACTGCATTTTTTTAATGCTTATTTCTCCTCTGGAGAAAAGAGCATTGAAAATTTACTCCCTCGGAGTAAATATTTTCAGTTTAATAAACGGTTTCTCTCTCACTGAACAAAATACGTGCAATTTATCAAGGCTACCTTCCAACTAATAGAGAAAACGGGTGAAGTAAATATTTGGTTCACCACTTCATGTATTATGAGTGGGCTTCATATCAGTCGCCAGTCATGTCGGGAAACCAAGTCGTTCACAAATTCATAAGCCCTCCACAAGGCCTGCCCATAGCGGCGTTAACCTCATTGCTGTTGAAATAAATTTCAACTCTCTTTCCCTCTTTGTGAATGCGTATATTGCTGCGAAAAAGTTTTGGTAACAAATGTGCAAGAAGAAATGTGAGATTACGCGCCCATTCCGCAGCGTTATTTTTATTGCTCAGGGACCCTGTTTTTGCGCCTGCTGTCTTCTTCCAGGCTCCGGCGGTGCGTGTGGTCAAGGCCGACGTGGAGCTCAGCAGGAGGTTCTGGCTTTAGACTGCCGGCCACAAATCTGTTGTAAGTTCTTTGAAAAAAAAACGAAAAACTGATTGGCATTTCCCCTTCCTAATCTTTTAGAACCAAATCAAATATATTATAATGGCATAGGCACTGAGAAATATTTTCATATGACATACTAGGTGCTTAATGACTGCGTAATCTGAAGCGTCACAATAAAACGAAGTGAAAAAACCCAGAAAGCCCATCCAAGCGAAACAGCTGAATTAGAGATGTGGCAAAAACGAACCAGGGAAAAGGTTTTTGGTTTTTAATTGCATATAACCAGGATTTTTGTTTCAGAAAGGAGGCGGGTGACTGCGTGAATGACTATGCAGAAGTACGTTTAGGTACCCAAGTGTATCAGTAGGCGAAAGCATCTAATCCAGTGAAACTACGATAATACGACTTTCAAGGGACCATGAGAAAGCGTGGTATGACCGGAGTGTCGTACGACCGGGTGGCGGGTAAATGCCAGCATAGTAGATGTTCTCACGCGAAAGGTAGCCTAAGAACTTATTTAAACTACCATACGTAGCGCGTTATCGCGGGATTCGCGAACATTTTCTTGAACCACAAAGTTAAAAAAAACGTGGAATGCATACGATGTGCCACCATCCCCTCCGTGGCATCCAGCTAGCCCGCCAGGCAAGCGCCGCGTACTACGCGGCCTCCGTGCCGTCCGGCGCTATTTATAGCCTTGCTGCCACATGCCTTGCGCAGAAATATAAGGCCAACGTGGTCAACGAAATATAGAGGCGAAAAGGCGAGGGTGCAATTGCCAAGGCCCATCAAAACGAGCAACAATAAAAGTTGGAGATGAAAAAAACGGCATTGCTGTACATTGTGGACACAAGCTTATAACGGTCCCGTGACGTCGCTATTGTGTCAAAGTGCTCAGCACGTAGGTGTTTTCGTTTTCCACAAGACCCGGCGACGAAAAATAGCTAAGATTCAAACTTCGCCAGTAAACCATATTGCGGCGAAAAATATGCCGCGCTCTTGCTACAGTGACCAGAGAGTGACCAAAAATGGCAGTACCGAGGTATACGTGCCCCCTCGCGGCGAACGCGGGTGAATTGAGGTACTCTAGCAAAGAAAGGAGCAGAGTGACAACGCGGCTTTGAAATACGCTCATAAGCAGAGAGCAGATATATAGGCAGAGGTAGCGTCGTGAAAGGAAGAAACTTGGATCGACTGGGCGGGTGAAGCGGCTGTTCGGTCACCGCCGTGGGGTTGCGCCGTATGTGTTTCGCGTTCGTCGGTGACTCGGCTGGAGCTTCAAATTCACGGTCCGCCTGCAACCTCAACTTCGACTCCTCCCGGTTGGCGCGTTGGTGCACTGCTGCGGCTTGGGGCCGTCGAAGGTTGATTCCCGCTCACGAGTACCCACCTGCTTCCTTGCGTATGTTCAGCAAGGGGTCTAGCCCGCCAGCATATCAAGCACGGTCAAACAGGGGTTAAGAGAAAAGAAGGTCGGAACGACGCGGCGAAGCGGTGTAAAATAAAAGAAAAACGACGGTTTACATTTTTTTATTTATTTAAAATACTGTTGACCCCAGTTAAGGGGTCGTAGCATCATGGAAAGAGGAGTGTTGTACATTTCACAATAAAAGATTAAAAAATAACGCATAACATAAGCAAAAAAAAATTGAACTGATTGCCAATTCATGTTGGCGCGTGGATAAGATCTGTCGAAGGGCACAAAAAATAACTAAAACCAACCGATACACGCTTCGAAACAACGTACACTGCAAAAAAACGATTACACATGAATGCCCGGCGCACAGAATATACACCGAAAAACAGAACACGTTATGCAGATGTCAAGTGAAAAACTAGCAAGAAACGTTTAAAAGTCAAGTAGGCTTTTCAATTTGTTGATATAAGTTTGTTCAGCAACACGACTTTCAAGGCTGTTTCATTCATTCACTGTTCTTAAAAAAACAGAATGCTTAAAGACATTACTATTCGCCTGGAGTGAGGTTAAGTTCAGCGAGTGATGGTGGCGGGATCAGTGACCTCAAAAAAATACTTTACGTATTGATGAGTGTCAATTTTGAGAAGGTTCTTCACAATTTGAAAAAGAAACTGTAGGCGGCATAATTTATTTCTGTCCGCAATGTTCAATAAACCAGTCTTTACTGTAAGTTTGATAACTGAGGCATGGCTATAACAATTAAAAACAAAACAGACTGTTTTATTTTGTACACGATTTATTTATACAAGTTAGCCGCCGTGAAAGGGTACCGAGTTGCATTTCCGTAATCGAGAATGAATAACACGCTGCTTTAGAGCCTAGTAAATTTGTGCTTGTTGGAGCATTTCAAAGAGACCTTTTCAAGTAGTGAAGTTTATATATTGATTGATTCTGATGGAGGCGAAAAGCAAAAACGCCCGTGTGTACGAGATTTCGGCGCACGTTAAAGATCCCCAGGTGGTCAAAATTAATCCGGAGCCCTCCACTACGGCGCGCCTGCGTTGCGTCGGCGCGTTAAACCCTACAATCAATCAATATATTGATTGATTATCAACGTTTGTAATGTGTTTATCCAAGTGCAAGTTGTTACTTAAGTATAAACAAAGATATTTATACTCAGTTACCGTTATCATGTTATTATCGGCTGTGTAATTAAAAAGAAAAGGTTACTTGTTCCTAAATGACATGACAGCACTTTTTTTATAATTACAGACAACTTCCATGTATGTAACCACTGAATGACATTGTTCAGTTTAAAATTAGGGTGAATCTGATCGTCCAAAGAGTCCACATCGGAATAAATCAGCCAATCAGCATACAACCTAGTTTTCATGTCATGCTCGCCAACAGTATTGTTAATATCAAGAAGAAATATTAACGGACCCAAAACCGAACCCAGGGGTACACCCGAAATTGCAAGTACTATTTTAGGAGTGTCACTGAAGATCTTATACTGGTAACGTGAAGTAAGCTATGATTGAATCCAACTGCAAAGTTTATCAATCTCAAAAATGACACGTAGTTTGATCATTAGTATTACATAAGATACCTTGTCAAATCCTTTCGCGAAATCTATAACTATTAAATCTGTTTGTTTACGGTCATTGCTGACCAGGTCGAAGTGGTGTGCGTTTTCGACAAGTTGGATCACAGGGAAAAATCCGCGCCTAAAACCACGTTGCGCTGACGAGAGAATCGAATGCGTTGTGATGAAAGTAGATGTTTGTTTGTGAATGACATGTTCTAAAAATTTACAAGCGCTGGTTAAAGCTATAGGACGGTAATTCGTAACTGACTCTTTATGCCCTAGTTGATATAGAAACTTAATTTTGGACATTTTCGAATCGTCCGGCAGGACTTTAGTTGAAAGATACTAATTAAAAATAATAACAAAAAATTTGGCACACCAATCCACGTATCTTTTTTGAAATGCATTGGGTATATTGTCAGGTCCAGTAGATTTTTTTTCATCTTAGTTAAGGAGTAGATTAAGTATACCGGGGTCGGTAATTATAACATACTCAAGAGACGACAGCATTCTATATTTATCGAAGGACGGGAAAGTTCTGTCGTCAATTTTAATTACGGAATTGAAATTTCCGTAAATGAATTCGGGATTTCTTTATTATCTGAAGTACAAAGGTTGTCTATTACAAACGTGCTACTTTCCGAGTGTTTAGGGGTTATACTTCGCCAAAATTTGGAGGGAGATTCTTTAATCATGTTACTGAAGCGCACAGTGTAGAATGTACTTCGGTTTGATTGCATTAGATCTCTTAGTTTACGACAGAGCTAGAAAATGTCTTCCTTTAGCTTCGTATTACGATTTATATTGAACCGTTTGTTGAGGCGATTGGATTTCCTTTTTAAATGAATGATGTATCGAGTGATTTATGAATTTGAGGGATTTTCTCGTCAGTACCGGAAGAGAACATGGAAGTCAATGCATGCGTGTATTGTGTTCCTCAATTTCACCCAGAGAGAGATAGCGTCGCACATAGTGTCCATAGAACTACTCAAAAAGCAATCATACGCAGACTTTAATCAGTCTAGTATACGAACATCGTTAGCAGGAGAAAAAATTGGTACACGAGTTGTTTTCAATCTTGTCTTGGAAAAGGGAAAAGAAATGAAACTAAGACACACTTATGATCTGAGAGACAATCTAGTACCTCACACCCATGGTCACCATCAATATTGGACCGAACAAATACAAAGTCCAGTATTGAGTTGCTCTCTTCGTGAATACGTGTATACTCATGAACTAGACGAGCCAAATAAAAACGAACTGCAATATCAATAAACTCCTCGTTGTTGAAAGTATCAGGAGTACCAGAAGAGAAGGTGGGTCATTCAATAGCAGGTAGGTTGAAGATGCCACAGAGCACATGTTTTCTGTCTTTCGCTATCCAACGACCAATGTATTCCTTTTAATTCTAAAAGGCCTGAATTCTGGTACCAGGGGGTTTGTAAACAACACAAATGGTCAAGCGCTGTCCGCCGCGACAAATCTTATAAAATATGGCCTCAACACCATTGGGTTCGGTTATTCTAGCAATTTGTACGTTATTTTTAAAGAGTAACGCCACACCGCCTACCCTGGAATCACGATCTTTGTGATAAAGACGATAGTCTGGCGCAACAAATTCGCTATCGTGGATTTCCCGGTGAAGCTAGGTCTCTGTCAGTGCAACAATGACCGGATCATGTATCGATATCAAATGTTCTAGGTCAAGTTCTAGTTTACGATGTTCTAGTTTACGATACTGCGGCAGTTAATATTTAGTAGTTTTATAGGAGGCGATGCGCAAGGTTGGCATATGGCTGATCGTTTTCGAAACGGCAGCTTATCATTTTTTTGTTTGTCCTAGGCCTACGTAGTTTACTCGCAGCCACCTTATCAAAAACCAACTTTACGTCGTCTTTCCGCTTGCGTTTTCACGTGAGCTTTCCCAAAGTTTCTTTCTGACTTCACGAACATTGCGGGAGAAGTCATCGGTAATATACGGGTCTGTGTTCTCTAGTTTAGAGCAGTCCCTAAATATTAAGAGCTTTTCACGAAAATCGACAAGCTTCAAAATTACAGAGCGAATTTTGTTCGGTTTTTAGCTCCTTGCCGGTGGCACCTTTCTACTCCTGACACACTAATTTTTAAGGTTTCCTTAAACATGTATTACCCACGCTCTCGTGCAAGGATTCCAGAGATTCGTTCTCTTTTTATTTTAAGCCGTGCATCATAATTTTATTTCGCCGGCTGCGGTTTCCGAGATCGTCAATTTTATCTAAGACGAAGGTAACGTCATCTTGAACCTTTCTGATAATTGACTCGAGTGACTGAATTTTTTCACTGAAACCCGCAAGGCGAGCAACGCAAGTTTAATGAATCGAGCCTATCTTTGACTGCGCGAAAGAGTAGGTTAAGGCTTTCCGCGCCTGACCAAAACTGTTCATCTGCTTCATTATTTCTTCTTGGCTGGTATGTACGTGAAGAAGTTCACGGTCAGTGAGACTAGAATGAAGTTGGCCTTCATTGTCCGAATTCACCGAGTCCGGCCCGGGGTTTTGCTCGACCACGGTCCGTTATAGGAAGCGGACCGCGTTAACCCGAGCGACATATCATCGGGGTTTTTATACATTGTTTTGATGGGAGTTTCCTGGGTCGGCGGTGAGCCGTCGTAAGAAGCGGGTTGTCGTAAGTCCGGATGACGTATCAGCGGGGTTCCACTGTATGATTCCACCCTCCAAATTTGCGTATTTCGTCAAGGCATTGAGCCATCGCTCCATCTCTCTCTCTCTTTTAATTTTAGCATCCTTTGCCTAGCCTTTTCACAACCGCAAAGGTGTAATACCCCACGTGTCGGTGATTGTGGGCTATACCGCATTATTAGGAGCACTAATCATGATTTCTAATTTTAAGAAAAGTTGTGTGAGCGGTGGCAAATTCCCCTAATTCGACCAAATCCAAAATTTTGCGCTTGTAATACCGCGGTCGTTCTTAACCGTTTTTTATAGCATTAGATTTTCCTTCATTATCAGTAAGTCAAACAAGATGTGAATAATATCAGATACATAGTTTAGCGTCAGTGTAACATCAAACAAGGTACGGGACACGAACACCTTTGCTATCACGGCGAAGGCTTACGGCACGCTCGAACATAACGAAAGAAATATTTTAAGGAATACAGTAGCCAAGTAATGTCGTTTGTAGAAGTCACTGTACTTCAGAAAGGGTATACAACCCGAATTACTGTAATGCTTTCAACGCTGTAACAAGTAATCGGCGTACGTTTCATTTATTCTCTACTTATTTCTTCCCTCAGGGCTTACAAAAACTTTATGAAGGAAAGGGGCTACTTTAGTAGTAGAATACACATAAAGAAGAAAAACAACGAAATCAATCACAAATAAAGATTAAGTCACAATACCCAATACATTTTAAGGCAAACGTTAGGGAGACATGTCTGAGATTGGGAAGTTACAAATTCAAATATATTTATACTCCAACCAATCTTACAGAGAATGAAGAAACCCAAGGTTTCTGGGCCCGCATTGTTCATTCTTCACAGATGACTCAGACCGAGGACTTCTAGACTTTCAGAGAAGTCTTTCATGCTTTCAGCCCCGCGGGTCTCTCACAAAGCCTCTCAGTGTGAAACCCAGCCCGTTTGTGTACACAGACGGGAATGTTCGAAGCGTTCGTTTCCTTCTCGAGAATGACCATTCTGGCGAAGCCAATTTTGTGGTAAGCCACCTCGGAGGGCCCCGCTACTGCGCTCCTCCTGTGTTCTCTTTGCGGACGTCGTTTTGCTGTTGCACAATTAGTTCAGGTAGATTTTTGGTTTCACCAATGTATAACGAGGGTCAATTGGCGCATGGAATGCGGTAAACTAATCAGAGTGCTTTGTCCCTTAGCGCATGGTCTTTAGGGCGGGGAAGTAAGTGGACTACAGTCATGGAAAATTTGTGGACAAAGTGCAACCCTTATCTTTTGAACATGTGGGACAACGTGTCGCTAGCTTTTGGCACGTACAGAACTTGCAGGGGGTTTCAGGGTCCGACGGTCGATGTTTTCGGGAGTTTCTCGCACTCTTTTTCGATGTGTGGTGGATTACAGAACGTACACTGTTCCGGGTAGCCGTTTGTTTTGAAAGGTCTGCTACTAACTGCCTCTCTTCGTTTTTTGTTCTCATTCCGAAGAAGACATGCCTTTCGCACTGTTGCGTAAAGTAGACACAACAGACACCTTGTGGTTGACGGAATGAGCCGAATTAAAATGAAGGTAGCGGCTAGTATGTGTCGGCGTTCTGTACATGGCGTTCCAGGATGTCCCTTCCTCTGCTCACTTGAGCTTAAAGGAAGGGGATCGAGCCCTCGTATGCAAATTCAACCGTAAACTGGACGGCGAGGTGGGTGAAATTCAAATCATTTTCAGCTTGCCAACGCCGGAAGTTTCACCAAGCAAAACAATTGTACATATAGCAAAAACGTGCACTGAAGACCGACAAGCAAAGAGCCCAAAGTGTTCGTGTTTAGTCTGCCAAAAATGAAGTTACGATTACTATTGTCCCTAACGCGAAATTTGGGCGCAGCGCGAGCTGCAGTCGTCGCGGTCATGCGCATACCTGCTGGGTCTCGGGAAGGGGTCTCCTGATTAGCGAAACCACTGCGGTGCGCGATACTTTACTTTTATCCCGCAGCGCGTTGCCGCCGATGCCCAGCGTGTTCTTGCAAATCGTATTTGTACCTCCGGCGCAAATGTCTAGTTGTTCGGATTAGCCACGCACGGGGAAGCAGCGAGCATGTTCTTGCAGATCATTTTGGAACCTCCCGCACAATTTGACGTGGTTCGGATTAAGGCCAAACAGAACAGCGTCTGGGGAAAGTGTCGGGGGTATGGGGGGGGGGGGGGGAAGGAGGTGAGGGCGCTCTTTCAGGGCACCGTTCGAAACAAGTTTGAAGGAGGGGGGTGCAGAGCGGGAGTTGGAGCCAAAACCGCGCGCGCACCCTGCCTATCTGCTCAACCTTCGCCCGGCGCTCCTCCCCGTTTTCTTTCGGCCGTCGCTGCTGCGTTCGATCACTCGGCTACGCGGACATAAACACAGGCCGCCCTAGCATAACCCGGGCAACGGCTTCCGAAGGGCTGGGCCCTGAAACATTTTGGTCGCGTCAAGAAGGAAGCCAGGAATTTGCCTTCTATGTACTGCATGATCATGTTAGCCATTGTTACTGAGTTAGAGGTGGCATTACGGCTCCACGCTTTGTTTGAAACGTGTGCCTTTGTGAAAAATTACTTGTTGCACGAGGAGAACTCAAGTAGGCGACAAAGCTCGTCGATACACAGTGGTGTTCTTTCTTTCAGGGTTGCTTCATTTTTGAGGGCAGTTGTGTAGAGGGCGCAGTCGAAGGTGCAGGCACGGTGTTGGACAAGAACACGACGGCGAATGAGACCAGGCCCTCGTCAATGCTCACCTGTGTGCAAGTTGGACGAAGTGGCTAGGGTTGCGGACATGAGTCGGCCTCGTTCCGGTGAGGTGGGCGAGGATATATGAAAGCTTCGGCACGGCGACACGCTGAAGTCGATAAACGGATGAAGGGGGGCGCCAGGTTTTTGGATCTTCGGTAATCCGTAGAAGCCAGGTATGGAGCCATTTCGGAAGATAAAACGGCGATAAAGTATTTTCTTTCGAGCGGTTGTTGAAAATTTCTGGGTAACTTGTTCAGCTCGTTTGATCTGCCTTTAACTTCATCTACACGTCCCCATCCAAGCAAACTGCAGCGTTCCGGTTGTAGTCTTTTCTATGTAACACTACCTTTGAGTTGCTTATGTCGTGATGATGGATGGCAATGCTTTGGGCGTCTTTTAATTGATGAAGAACTGAGTTGTCCTCTTCTGTCAAATTTTGGATCGCATACAATGCCAACATCTACAAAAAGCAAATCGAATTAATTCTCACTTAGTTTCAGACGTTTGGGTTCACTTTCTTCAACGGCGTCCTCCACAGAAGCGACAATTTGGTATGTGATGGCTTGTTGCGACATTATAGCCGTGTGCTTTCGCCCGAACGCAAGTTTGCTCTTGATTACGAGTGTGAGATTTCTTTTGCTATTAAACCCATTATCCTGGTTGTTCTGGGGGGCATCGTTTTTCAAGAAACAAGAAATGTTCTTATCTTGCGTGGTCCGGTGCTTGTCCGCAGCAGGAGCCACCTCGGTGCCAGCAATTTTGACGACAGAAGACAGCAGTTTAGGGATGCGCCCCTTGAGTTAACGCTTTAGAGAGTACAAAGCCAACTCCTTTATTCCTGAGCGCGGCGTGACATTCGTGGAGGCGGGCATTGACAAGCAGATGTTCTGCTTTATGGCAATTTCCATACCTTCCGGGGTCAACACCGGCCGCTTCAGGAGAATGCTTTCAGGTACGACTTTCCTTTCTTTGCATGGTCAGTTGAAGTGTAGATGCGTTTTTAAACTGGGATACCTTCTTCGATGCGTATGTAACTCTTGGGAAGCTGGCGACCCCCTTTGTGCTATAATAGACTTGACCTCCTCACCATGCCAAAACCTTTCAAATTACCTGCACCCCATCATCGCCCACCTCGCCGGAAACGCCTGCAACACACGGCGAAACGTTGCGCAGATCTGTGGATCTCGGCATACATATTACAGATAAGATGAAAGGTGAAATGCTTCGGAAAGAAACGAAAAACCTGTGTATCCAGAATACTGGAAAAAAACGGCTTCGAGTTTCAAAGCAATCCTTCCAGTAATGGGTATTATATTTTAACACGCAAACACAATTTAAACAAAACAATATGAAATGGTTCGGGAGGCAAGTAAGTCCAGCAAAGGAAAGTATACAGAGATAAAAGAAATGTGAATATTATTATTGTTCAGTAAAAAAAGCTGGACAGCGCAATGCATATTGTACACGTTCTTTTCCAATAAGAATATGTGTCACATTCCAAGCTTTTGCTCAAGCTCGTTTCAAGACCATGAAAATTTTACCCAACAGGATGCCCTTCCAATCACTTTTTTTTAAATCATCGGCTGAAAATAACAAGAATTCTAGGCATAAATTTACCGTGTCACTATGTTGGCTTTGTATACCCGGGGGCGGACATATCGCACAAGTTGCCCCGGTGTTCAATGAAGAATACAGCTTAAACTACAGAATTTACTGCCAAGTTTACAAAAAAAGCATGTGCTGCATATTGTGAAGGCATGTTGTCGCAAGGAACTATAAAACACTTATATTAGAAAAAAGTTTATATCAAGACGTGAGCAGGATTCCTGAGATGTACGTCGGGCACACCACGTTGCGTTTGAGAGTAGGTAAGGTTTTCGGAACTCTGGATAACTCAAAGAATAAGGATGTGACATGGACCTTGCAGCGCTTTCGACAGAATGCTTTCGATAGAATCAAACTATTCTGCCCGTTAGAACGTCTAGTGTACCTCATAGCGTTATTACTTGGCCAGTAACAGGGTACGGCAAGACAATGGGGTAAGGCCACTGTTATTCCTTGTTTATGACAGCTACTTAGTAAAGTTATCATTGTTGCAATAATTATGTTAAAAACGTTGCCTCAAAAGAGCAGAAAGACCAGCGAAACACGACGCTTTGACCCTTTCTGGTTCTGCAGAGGTGCTATTATTATTATTTATTAATTAAGACATACTGCAGTCCGAAGACCAAGCAGGTGGGCAGGGATTTTTTTTTAGCGTGAGTAGGTACGACCAGAACCGAACTAATGCACGTTTCTTGGTACCAATAAGTTTTCTGCATGCGATTGAGAAAGTTTGATAAAACTGTTGTGCATAGAAGAATATTTGTGCCCTTCAGAGACGTTCGCAATCCTAGGAGTAAGGTGAACGCATCCCCAGCATTAACAGGAGACAGACGGTGGCTTTTAATATAAACAGGGAGCCATATTTCAAAGGGGAAGCAGTGAATTCGGATGTACGAAATAGGATGCCGAATTTTCTCACAGTTTACTTCTGTCCGAGGATAGAGTTTCGAATTTTACAACTAAATCTTTGCTGATTACTATTCTTGGGTTATATTTTGCTTTATAGACGCTCGCATTCCTTCTTTATTTCTTTATTTTCTGTCTTTTTTTGCCTCCTATGCTTCCGCTTTTACCTCTCTGAACACAAACCATACAAGTACGGAGGGCTGCCTGTTCCAGAAGTCAATATCATCCCGGATACCTGCCCACCTAAACTAGGTAGGTACAACCGTACTGGAAAGCCTGTGTGGGGAACAGGCAGCATTTCCTCGCCAGAGACGGATCTGTCCACCCTGGTGCAGTAGTGGGCCTTCACGTCTTATTATTGACCAATGCAATTTTCTCCTCACAGTCCCCAGCAGCTATAGAGCACCTCACCGAGGCAGTGGTCACACCTGCGATAGAGCAGCGGGTGCTAATAAATCTTGGGTCCCGACAGGTCACCTTTGCAACTTGAGCTTGGCAACTTTCAACGCTGGAAACCAGTTTAGCAAGGAAAACAGCTGTATTATTACAGGAGCTCTTGGACATAAAGTGGGATATTGTAGGGCTAAGTGAAGTTAGAAGAACTGGAGAAGGCGTCATTTAGCTTACACGTTGGCGTATTTTGTGCTGGCGAGGGCCTCAAGAAGAGAAAAAGCCAAAGTTGAGGCTCGTAATCCACAGAGGAACACAAAACAAAGGAATCCTTTAGCATTACGAAAGAGGCGCAATTGTCGTGATCAAGCTTAAGAAAAGACAAAGGGTAAAGGTAGCAAAAGCGTGTGCTACAAAAACAGCTATGATTATAAAGACGTAGACAGTTTCTATGATTTCATGGGATGAGCAAGAGAGAAGAGAGCGACAGAGTTCCCGATTTTGATTGGAGACTGTAATGCAAAAGTAGCTGAGAAGCAAGTTTGAGAAAGGGCAGTGGCAATCTTTGGAATACGAAATCGCTAGGAGTCGAGGAGATACAGCGGTGGGTTTTGCGGAAAGAACCAACCTAGAGGTGATTAATGCATTCTTCTGTGAATCAAAAAATAGGACGTGGACATGGCAAAGTCCGACCGGGTCAACCAAAAAACTGAGTCCATTCTAAGTGAAAAACATGTATTGTATATGGCGTTGAGGTACAAGGCGCAATTCGTTGCAGTGATCATAATTTGGTTAGGAGAAAAGCAAGGCTGAATCTCACACGAGAAGGAAAAACTTGTTCAAACTAAAAACCCTATTATGGAATGATGCAGAGCAAGCACGGGTAAATTAAAAAAAAAACGAACAAATTTGCCTCACTTTAGGAGGCAAAGGAGAATAGTGTAGACACGTTAAATGGCAGCTAATCCTGCAATCCCAGAATCAGCAGCTCCTGTGGCAGAAACAGAATGTAAAAAACAAAAAAAACTTACTAAGAAAACGAATAAATTAATTGCAAAGCGTAAGAGCACAAAATGTTAGAGTGGGGAGAATCAAACGGAATGAGCACAGCTGCCGAGAATAATTCATCGTATGTAAACCTAACGCAATATTTTACCAAAATAGCACGACACACACGACAAAGACAAAAAATACGCCACAGGCGCTGACTAACAAGTGCTTATTTGATAATAACGAACCAAATATACATCAAAAAGTTCAACTAGCGAATATATAGGCAAAATATAGGCAAATGTTCCAGCATCAGGACATTCAAAGGTTGTGAAGCGGGTGGTCACCACTTCCGCTATTAAGAGTGTCCTCGCATGGTCTTGCGGACACACCACGCTCACCAGTTTCATTGCACAAGTACAGCGTCTTTCAGCCGCGGGATTCCCAGATCAGGTCCTCGGCAGCATAGTAAGCAAACTTGAGAGCGACATGAGGCAGACCACCACAGCACAAACGCCAGAAAAAAGCACGAAGAAAAACGCGGTAATTTCATACATTCATGGTGGCAGCCCTAACCTCTGAAAGATACTGGTACGGTCTGGTGTGTAGCTACTGTTCTGTGCCACGAACAAGCAGGGTGGGCTCTGCAGAAGAGTGAATACTGAGCAACCAGAGGAAAAAGGATGCCTGAAAGATCACATCAAGCCCTACGTCGAATGCCAGGAAGCAGAGGTGTACGACATCCCCTTGGTACGCTGGGGCAAATCGTACCTCGGACAAACCAGTCGTTGCATCGACGACCGGTTAAGGGAGCATGTGAACACAACGAGGACTGGCACGGACAGCATGCTTGCTCAAACCGTGATGGCTTCCCGATATACACTACAGTTCGGGAAATGCAGTATCGTACGAAGATACAAGGGCCAGCGCACGCGCGAAATCTGTGAAGCGTTTGTGATACACGAAATAGACATCTCCTGTGTAAGCACCCCGCCATTAGAACTCATGAGAAAAGAAATTTTATAGTTCCTGAGATAGCATTGTCTGTTGATAGCACCATTCTCTCTGTTTGTAACTAACTTATTTGATAGTGCAAATTTAAGCGCAAAAAAATCTAGACAGAAGACGAACGAGACAGCGACAATCGCTTGAAACAAACCGCTTTAAATTGGCACTATGGATTACCAACTAGCTGGAACCCACACGTTGTTAAGTAACTTATTTGGTTCACTTTTTATGCGCACGGCTACAATTGGAACACAATTTGCCTATATATTCCGTTCTATGTAATCGAATAAACAGTTGTTAGTCAGCGCCTGTGTTGTCTTTCCTTCCTTTTGTCCCGTGTGTGGCGCCGTTTGGGTAAATAATGTACCAACTTGCCCAACTGAAACCCTGTTAACGCATTCGTATGTACAAGACAGTGATCGAGGAAGCGGTTGAAATGGCAAGGAACGTAAAAGCGCAAAAGTGGAAGCTAGCTATCGGCAAAATCGAAATGTACGCACTCACAGACGAGCTGTGCCACATTATGCACGGTATGTACGATATAATTACAGTAGTGGAACGATTTTACAACAGGCCGTACGCCTGCCAGGTTAGTCCGCAGAAGGTACTGAACATACAAGTTAGATTGCTATGTCTTACTAACAACTCAAGAAGAAGTTCAAAGGCCTATAAAAAAAAGGAAGGGCTCTAGTAGTGAAGGCTTCACCGTAGATATTTTAAAGGAGGGTTGAAATATTGTACTGAAACAGCCATCGGCACTATTCTCACTATTGGTAACGACTCGAAAAAGGACCACAACTTGGGAAAGCACCAACCTAAATCTGTTTCACAAGCCGGCAGATACCAAACAAGCTAAGGACTACAGACTAATCAGCTTACCCTCGGTTTTATACAAACTGTTTATCAAAGTACTGGCTACCCGCATAGGTAAAACCCTACATTCCTAACAACCCGGCGACAGCTGCGTTGAGGAGGGATGAACAACAATGAACCACAATGAGCCTCAATGAACCACAATGAACCACATTCATGTCGTCAATCAAGTAATAGAAATATCTGCCTAGTTTACTAATCCCTTTTACATGGCATTCAGAGAACGAAAAGGCGTTTGATTCAGTAAGCAGCGCCACTGTTCCTTAGGCATTGAAATACCATGGAACAAATGAGACTTAAATAGGACTCTCAGATGACATATATAAGGTTGTACTGGTATAACAATCCTTCACAAAAAAGCTTTATATTCTCGATCAATAGGGGTGTAGGGCAGGAAAATACCATTTACCCGAAACTGTTCAGAGCGTCTCTAGGAGGGATATTTAGAAACCTTGAGTGTGACAAGGCAGGAATGCGGACAAACGGAGAAAACTTAAACACATTCATGTCTGCAGATTGTATAGTCTTTCTGTGTGACTCGGTGGAGACGCGTCAAAAAGGCTTGCGTGACTACAATAAGAAAGCTTGGCCGTCTTCGCGACCAATAAATATGAATAACGCCGAAGTAATGCAACTTTATGCGAAAACGCCTTCGTCAGCTGAGGAAACACGACACCAGAGCTAGTACAAGATTATAATTACCTCGGACATGTTTTCAGTGCGGACCCAAACACGTGATGGAAATGAGGAGCCGACTAGGTGTGGCCTGGGTTGCGCTGGGCTAACATTCCCAAATAATGAAAAGTAAGCTGCCTCTTCCACCCAATAAAGGAATTACTACCTATGCGTCCGCCCGGTAAAGCATATGGAGAGGAAACTTGGCGCCTTACTACACAACTGGAACGCAAAGTCTCGTCCTCTTGAAGAGGGAATGAACAAAGAATTGGCAATAAACGAAAAGTGATTGCAGTAACATTTAGAGAAAGGAAGCGAGGTTAATTGGTCAGGGTACAAACTCGAGTAGATGATATCCCATCTGAAAGTAAGAAAACGATAGGCTTCTGCTGGTTATGCAGTTGGACGAAATGACAACCGATGGACTACTACGGTAACAGTTGATACCGAGAAGCGGGAAGAAGAAGCTGAATATCTAGATGGAGTGAAGAAATAAGAAAATGTCCGGATAACGAATGAACGGCAGTGGCGCCGGAACGGAGCAGTTAGAGGTCAATAGTACAGGCCTTCGTCCTGCAGTGGACCTGAATAGGCTGACAATGTTGATAGTGATGGCAAAGCACTCCCCTGGCTAATAATGCTAACTGTCGTCACCGAGGCAGCTTGCTTTACTATAGAAAGGCAGTACTTCTGCGATTTAGAGTCGATACGCACACTAGTGCCTTTCTATATACTCTCCGACCAGTAGCACCACTGAAGTACTTAGATACAAATAAATGTGGGTTAGCCTATCTTTTCAACCATGTTGATGAGAACATATATCTAATATTTGCACACAACCCCTTTGGTAGCCCTGATCACTTAAGTACAACATATAAAATGCTCCAAGCAATACACATTAGTGAAGTACAACACGCGTGTTTAAGTGCAATTGGGATATACCTCGATAGTTTATGGTCCTTTGAGCAAAAAGATACTTTTCAGGTATCAAACAACTTTGAAAAACTGGAAAGTTTTAGTGCCATAAAATATTCCAGGCATGACGTGCGATCACGTTTCATAAACGGGAGCAGTACTAAAATGTTATAAGTTCCCAGAAAGGTTGAAGGACTGGATTCTCTGCAAGATTGTCATGTAAAAGAAATAACCTTTTGTGTGTGCTATAAATAAATACCAACTGGAACTACCGTGTACACAGATGGCTTCCCATTGATACCTCCTTTTGTTCACACAAATGTCTTCAAAACCTGCGTTTTTCTCCCTACTCTCTTTGGAGTACACCTTATCCTGTAAATATTTCACGGGAAAAATATAACAGGTGACTAGGACTTTATTGTTCTTACAGAATCGTGTTTTTTGTCTCTCGTTTTTTTTCTTTTCTATGAGCCGAGGCATGAAGCAAGAACAAGGCATGAGGCGAAACGGAGCGTCCTAGGGCAGCCTGATAACGTGACAAGAAATTACCGAAGGTTACGTTTCCGGCCTCTGCTGGCAACGAAAGAAGCGAGGTTTTCATTGCCACGGGCGGGCTAAAGCGGAGGCGCGCGTTCTATTCGCATGCGCCCAGTTGAGCCCGGCCGCAGCATTTCGTCAGGCCGCCGAGACATTCCGTGGCCAAAACGACTGTGTGTTCTCTCCCGCGCTTCCATGGGTGGAAGAGAAATTTGTTGCAATTTTTTAATTTTGGTGTTTAAACTGGCCAAAATTCTGTACGAGCAAATGAACGGTAAGTAAGCTTTCCCGGGTAGCAACGCCCCTTAAACAAACCGCTACAGGCACAAACTAGTGAAAGCAACTACCGTGTAACCCCTGTATCAGAAAAAGTAATATAATTGACTCTGTTACACTTTTCGTCGTTGTGAGGGTGTAAGTGTAGATTATTTGTCGACAAGGAAAAAAAGTTAAAAATTGGGAAAGTGGCGCACCAGTGTTCATGCATTATTGAACAGTTCTGAGAATTTTAACACGAAAGTGTTTTATTCCCGGATACATGAAGATTTCACATACGTCATATCCTTCACGGAAGTGGCGCCAGTACAAGGATGCAAGCGGCCTGTAAAAAGTGAATTCCTGCCAACAGCGTCCTCTTGAGGGGAAGCAACCTTTTGTACTATATAGTAAGTTATACTTAGTGTTGCTCATAGTCGGGTTTGATATTTTAACACGACAGTGTTTTATGCCGGGATGCACCAAGATTTCCCTGACGTCATATTCGTCACGGAAAGTACGCCAGTACACCTTTGCCGAAGTGACCCGCCAGCATGACGTCGCTCGCCAAGTACACCCACAAGGCAGCCGCCGACCCGCAAATCATGCTCAGCTGCACATTTCGCTCCCCATTTTACTTTCTTGTTTTACCGATTCCTATAACAGGAATCAAGCACAGTTTTTTTCTTTTTGTATAATTTATTACTGGGTCGTTTTTTATTTCCTGGGAATATTGTCATGACGATTGAATACTTACGGGCTTTAAAGCGCCGAAACTACTCACGTTATGAGGCGCGTGGTAGCGGAGAACTGGAGACTAATTTTGACTACCTGGGGATCTTTAACAAGCGCCGAAATCTTGCCCATACGGGTGTCGTTTCTTTTTGTTTTTATCAGAAAAGCAGCCGCCTCGGCCCGGGATTGAGCCCGCGTCCTCGGGATCGGCAGAACAACGCCTTAGCCACTGAGCCACCGCGGCGGGTCTATTGTTATGACCTCTGCTAAGGTTATATATTACATCCATCTTTCTGCCAACATTAAGAGTGCGTGCAAAAGCGTTTTGCAGAGGCTAAAACATGGCATAAAGATGCACAAGCAAAAATGAAACATGAAACTACACGTTACAACATAAGTGCATACACTATCGCACAATATCAAGCAGGACGCGGCCAGATACAATGTGGGTATTGTATTCTCGGCCCCTTGCAAGCGGGCTAAGATTTGCCCTTTGATGGTGAATAACCCAGCATCAACATGCACTAAGAACCACGCTACCCGATACACAGATTCCGCTAGCGATCTCGTGCACAGTATCCCGTTGAATCGCGGGTAGTTGTACTTTGGACACACCGGCCGGTACTTCAATGACCGGGCCAGAAAGCCCCGGCTGGCTGTTAGCAGCAACAACGGGGAGCACTTGGCGGATCTTTTTAAGCGATGCACTTCCACGCCCTTCCTGGACCAGAAGACCTTCTGAAAAAAAAAACAGGAAACACGACAGAAAGGGAGAATATCGAGGCTTACTTCATCAAAAATGTGGGAGATGACTTCGTAAGCACGCCGCCACTATCAGGTAGTCATAAAGAGCTGTCTTTTATTGTGGAAAGCTTATAATCAATTAGTGCAGAGTGTGCGTTAGCCAGCATGATAATGTGTATGTAGTATCAGTAGGGCGTGTGTGTGCGGACATGCGAAATGATGTTACTACTTTATCTGATATCCATCACCAAATGCTCGTTCCTGGCAGCAATCTTGCTTGTGTATAACTAGCCGTGTAAAAGTAACCATGGTTATCATAAATGAACAGTTGGAAGTTGGCCCTTGCATGTGGTGTACAGTGCTCACGGGTTGAAACGCGACACTGCGAGCTCGTGGACGGCGGTACATGCAGCGCCGCCCGTGGGCGCCCATGGAAGCTAGGTGTTGCATTGTGGTATACCACGAGGGTGGGAGCGTTTTATATGTAGGCTTGCTGCTTGCGGTTAAAAATAAGCGGAATGTGGTTCCACGCAGCGACAGCGGTGCGCTGCGAGTATGGAGCACGTTTGTGCGTTGGTGGTAGCCGGCCATTGGTCCGCGCAGCCAATTTCGAGACATCGTCTGCTCGGGCGCTTTTCTTACGCGTGCCATTCCGATGCGACACAGATAATGTGCGTGTAAGAACGGTCACACTTATCTGAATAAAACGAGCGTCTGCACGAAGGAACAGCCACCTTTAAAACATGATATATACTAAAAAAAGAGGACAGGCGACGAAAGAGTAATGCACTGGACCACACGCGAACGTGCCTGCAAAGGCGTCTTTCCTTTTTTTGCTTTTCATCCTGGAATAAACTTTTCTGTTCCTTCGTACAAAAGTTTCTTTTATTCAGATAAGTGTGACGTTGCATTACATGAAAATTACTGTGCCGCATTAGAAGGGCATGCGTATGAAGAGCGCGCGCGCACACACGATGTCGCGAAATAGGCTGTGCGCACAACCGGGCTACTGCCGTGGGCGCAGAAACGCGCTCCTGCGCTCCAGGCTCACAGCGCCCCGCTTTCGCTGCGGGGAAACACAGTCCCGCTCATTGGCAACTGGAATCAGTAAGCCTACGGTGAACACTATCTTATCCTCGCGGTATACCACAATGCAACACATATCTTCCACGGGCGTGCACGGGCGGCGCTGCATGTACCGCTGGCCACGCGCTCGCAGTATCGCGTTTCAATTCGTGAGCAGTGTACGTATCTACTTCGTCCTCGTCTGCTTACCGCCCCTTTTATTACTTCAAATAAGCATGAACCAACTACCTCAAACAGGTTTGTGAACTCCTTCTTCGTAGTTCGCCCTATTTATCAGTGTGACATTATCGGGTCGCTCGCTCAGGCCAAAATAGGCGTTCCCTCTCCTATAGATGGTAGTCACCGAAACGTTTAGCTGTCAATGTCTTCGATTAGCAACACTGGAAACTGCAACGGACATCGTGGAAGCGCCATGGACATGGCGCCGCTTGTGCTACTGCACCCGCAAGCCCCCAAAAAATTCACTGGTGGGAGTCGTCTGCTCCATTCCAACCCTATTCTCAGGGGAGGTGTCAACCGAGATGTTATTAATCGTACTCACATTGGAGTCGACGCATTACTTCGTGTTCTGTGGGGTAGAGTTTGGAACGCCCAACACACGTCGTGTGCTTAGTACGGACAAGTACTGCCATCCCGCGGAGCCCGACGTGATCGTGACGACGGACTCACATGGTTGCCTGCAGGCGTGCCTCGCCAGGTAGTACAACATATATATTCTTGCCCCGTTTGCCCAGGCTACGAGCTAATGTTGCTGATATATTATTCACTATGTTTTGGCTCGTTTCTAGTGTCATTTACCTAAGTTATATCAAGTCCTCCCCTTATTCGGTGCAAGCTTTGACTCTTGGTACCTATAAAGAAATGAACTATACTTCCAGTAGACCTATTTTGGGATGGTGCAGGACATAACGATGGATATTGTCACGAAGCCAAGGACTACGCAGTTGTCTTGGAGTAGAAACAAGTTTATTGGAGCGAACTTGTGCTCCCCTAGCAACTCAAAAGAATACAGAGGCGGCGAAGCAGCGGTCAACAAAGTGACTAGCACAGGCGAGTGTCGTCAAACCAATGCCGCGGCGTCTGCTCTGCAGGCTTTTATCTTTCGTCGCAAGTGTTTCTGGAAACGTCGATTCACATCCAAAGCAATGTAGATCACAGAAGATTATTCTGGGCTAGTAGCGTTAGGCCGAAACAGTCTGGTTATCTGAATGTGACAGCCCGTGCGGCATAAAAGTAAAGAATGTAAGACGCGCTTCGTTTTGAACGTAGATAACACAGCCGTGCGCGGCCCGGCAGTAAAAACAAACAATAAATAATCAAACCCATACATGGTTCGCGGCATTACCCCCCCCCCTCTAAGAGTGCATTGACCGGATGCTAAAATAAAAGAAAGTCCGAACGAACAACAGAAACGGTTCGTCATCTTGCATAGTAACTTCGTGGACGACTTCGGGCAGCGTGCGTCGTCGTGATGTTCCAGAATCACCATCGGGGATAACCTCGTAGGTAAGTTGGCCGACACGTCGTAGAATCTGGTAGGGTCCGAAATACTGTCGCCGAAGTTTCTCACTTAGTCCGCGTCGTCGTATGGGGGTCCAAACCCACACACGATCCCCAGGGTGGTACTCGGCTTCTCGGCGTCGGAGGTTGTGCCGCCCGGCATCCACCAGCTGCTGGTCCGTTGTATGAACTCGAGCCAGCTGGCGGGCCTCCTCCGCACGTTGAAGGTATCCTTGGACGAAGGGGTTGATGTCGTCGTCTTCCACGTGCGGAAGCATGGCGTCGAGCATCGTAGTCGGCTGTCTTCCGTAGACAAGCTCGAACGGCGTCAGCTGCGTCGTCTCCTGGATAGCCGTGTTGTACGCGAACGTGACATACGGGAGCACTTCGTCCCAAGTCTTATGTTCAACGTCGACGTACATTGACAGCATATCCATGATTGTATTGTTCAGGCGTTCCGTTAGTCCGTTCGTTTGGGGGTGGTACGCCGTCGTTCTTGGGTGATTCGTGTTGCTGTAGCGTAGTATTCCTTGCATCAGCTCCGCAGTAAAGGCCGTTCCGCGCCCCGTGATTAGGAGTTCCGGGGCTCCATGACGCAGCACAACTTGGTTTATAAAGAACTTCGCCACTTCTTGTGCAGTCTCCCTCGGAAGAGCGGCGGTCTCTGCGTAGCGCGTCATGTAGTCTGTCGCTGCGACAATCCACTTGTTCTCGGATCGGGATGTAGGGAACGGGCCCAGAAGGTCCATTCCAATCTGTTGGAAGGGCCTAGATGGGACGCCGATTGGTTGCAGAAGTCCGACGGGTCTCGTCGGTGGCGTTTTTCGTCGCTGGCAACGGCAGCTCCGGACGCAGTGGGTGACGTCGGATGCAAAGCGGGGCCAGTAGTACTTCGCCTTGATTTTCCCAATTGTGCGAGCTGTGCCGAGATGTCCGGAAGACGGGTCGTCGTGGTACACTTCCAAAATTTCGTCACGAAGATCTGCCGGGATCACAAGAAGATAATTTTGTCTTGTTCCGGGGCTGAAATTCTTCTTCACGTGGACGGAGTTTTTTAGGCTGAATGCAGGTAAGTTTCATTTGAAGGCCCTGGGCACGGTGACGTTACATCCTTGAAGGTAGTCGATCATGACGCGTAGATCGGGGTCGGGACGGTGCTGGGCAGCCAGGTCGCTCTCAGTTACGACATCGAAGAACGCGCTGTCTTCATCGGAGTCTTGTGGTGGCGGGTCGGCGTCGGAGTGTTTCCTCCCGGATTTATAGACTACTGTAACGTCGAATTCTTGCAGGCGCAAGTTTCATCTACCAAGGCGGCCAGAGGGGTCCTTCAAATTGGCGAGCCAACACAGCGCATGGTGGTCTGTTACAACCTTGAATGGTTTTCCATACACGCATTGGCGAAATTTTGAAATGGCCCATATAATAGCCAGGCACTCTTTCTCAGAGGCTGAGTAGTTTATTTCTCTCTTGGACAGACCACGGCTGGCATAGGCGATTACTTTCTCGCACCCGCTTTGCTTTTGCACGAGGACGGCACCCAAGCCTACTTCACTGGCGTCCGTGTGCATTTCCGTTTCCGCATTTTCGTCGAAATGCGCGAGCACAGGTTGGCTTTGCAGGCAGTGTTGTAGCTCGCAGAAGGCTGTTTCTTGGGCATTTTCCCAGCTGAAAGGGGTGCTATCTTTCGTAAAGCGGGTGAGTGGCTCTGCAATGCGGGCGAAGTTTGCGATGAAGCGCCTGTAGTGTGGGCATAGTCCGAGAAATCACCGCACGGCCTTCTTATCTTTCGGTTTTGGGAAGTTCGCTATGGCAAAGGTTTTTGCCGGATCAGGCCGGACTCCCGCGGCGTTGACGACATGGCCCAAAAACGTGAGTTCCTCGCACGCAAAGCGGCACTTTTCAGGCTTCAGCGTTAACCCCGACGTACGGATGGCCTCGAGTACAGACTGCAACCTTGCAAGGTGTTCGTCGAAAGTCCGGGAGAATACCACAACGTCGTCGAGGTATACGAGGCAGGTGTGCCACTTCGGGCCAGCTAGCACATTATCCATGACTCTTTGGAACGTTGATGTTGCCGTTCATAGCCCAAAAGGCATCACCTTGAACTCGTATAGGCCATCCGGGGTTATGAATGCAGTCTTCTGTCGATCTCTCTAGTCCAGTTCAATTTGCCAGTAGGCTGTTTTTAGATCCGTCGATGAGAAGTACTTCGCGTGGCAGAGGTGGTCGAGGGCGTCGTCGATTCGTGGCAGGGTTTACACGTCCTTTTTGGTGATCTTGTTCAATCGCCGGTAGTCAACGGAGAACCTCAGTGTGCCGTCTTTTTTCTTCACGAGTACGACCGGCACCGCCCACGGACTTTTCGATGGCTGTATAATGTGGTAGTTGAGCATTTCATCGACTTGAGTCCGGATGGCTTCGGGCTCGTGTGAATAGACGCGGTATGGTGACTGTCGGGTTGGTCAGGCTCCATCCTCGGTTATTATCCGGTGCTTCGTCAGAGGTGTCTGGCGTAACTTGGAGTTCGACGAAAAATACCCGCTGTAGCAACGCAGCAAAGCCAATAACTTGTTCTTTTCTTCTTGCGGTAGCGCCGGATTCACGTCGAAGGGATGCGGAATCTTGACAGTATCGTCGGGTGCGTGTTCAAAGTCGGCTACTGCGATCACGTCACTTCCTTATTGCGTTTCTTCGAGGAACGCAATTGAAGCACCCTTGTTGAAATGCTGGTACTCCTCAGTGAAATTGGTGACCAAAACGTGCGATTTGCGCTGCTTAAACCGCGCAGTGCCTCTTGCGACAGACACACCGCGGTCGAGAAGCAATCTTTGCTCTCTCTCCAAGGTAGCATCGACGTCGGGAGCAGCAGCTTCACAGTAGACGGTGACCATTAACCTTGAGCGGGGTGGCAGGGTGACGTGGTCATCGGCGATCCTTACAGCTGCACTGTGTGCGGGGTTCGATTCCGGCGTCATGGAGTGATCGGATGAAAAACATATCGACTTCGTCTGCAGATCGATTATTGCGCCGTTGTCCGTCAAAAAGTCCATTCCGAGAATTACGTCACGGGAGCAGTTAGACAAAATGACGAACGCTGCTGGGTACGTCGTGCCGTGTATGGTGACGCGCGATGTGCTCGTTTCACTTGGCGTCACGAGGTGGCCTCCTGCTGTGCGTATATGTGGACCGTCCCATCTTGTCGTAACTTTCTTCAGCTTAGACGCGAATGACCCGCTCATTACCGAGTAGTCGGCTCCCGTGTCGATGAGGGCGACTACGTCAAAGCCGTCGATGGACAACTGGACGTCGGACGCCGCCTTCTTCGAGCTCCGGGTGCGTCGGGGCGTCGCGTCTCGGCTTTTGCGTGTTGACGGTCGGGCACTGTGCGTCGTTTTTGTCTTCGCAGCGGCAGTCTCGGTCATGTCGGGTACGCGTCGCGCCGTGTAGCTGTCGTCGTGTTCGGGAGTCTCGTCAGGGTTAAGTCGGGTCGTCGGGATGAGGGCATGTCGTGAATCGGTGTCTTCGGCGCATCCTTGTGTCGTTGGAGGGTTTCCAGTTTTTCGCCGTAGAGAAACTTCACCTCCAGAAGTTGCTTCCTTTAGTTTCCCCCGCGTGGGCTGGGGGACCTTCCATGTGAGTACTCAGCATGGCGGTTCGGCGCCTGGTATGGGTAGGGCGATGGCGAACGGTTGAAATGGGCTGGTCGACGGCTGGTGTTGGACAGGTACTCTTCGATTTCCGATGGGCGCTGGCCAGTTCGGGGGCGGGGTGCGTCGACGGAGAACCCTCGCAAACCGAGCCTCCTGTACGGGCAGCTACGGTAGATGTGGTCGGTAGATGTGGTCGGACGTTCGCCACACGTCGGTCTTCCTTGGGGCAGGGGGTTGCGCCGCAGGTGGTCGGGCCGGCGAGAGGGGACGACGGTACGGAGCCTCGTGACGATAGGGTGCAGGTGCGCTAGGGCGATGGACAGCAGCCGCGTAGGTCATGGCTTGCGGCTCGCGAGGTGCGACTGGCGTCGTTGAAGTTCCCAGCGCTTGCTGCACTTCTTTAATGACGTCGGTAAGAGAAGCGACTTGTGGTTGCGGCGGCGTTGGGAGCAGTTTCCGCAGCTCCTCCCTCACTATTTCGCACATAGTCTCCCGTAGGCTATCTTCGGGAATGCGCACGTTGTCGACGCAATTCGCATTGGCCATGCCAACATAGTTCCGGTCATACTGCTTAGCACGCATTTCGAGGACTTTCTCAATGGTGCTGGCTTCGGTCACTAATTCGGCGACGCACTTTGGCAGATTTCGGACAAGTCCAGCAAACAGTTCCTCCTTTACACCGCGCATTAAGAAGCGCAACTTCTTTTCTTCCGTCATTTCGGGGTCCGCGCGGCAAAATAGCTGCTTCATCTCCTCAACGAAGATCACGACCCCTTCGTTGGAGTGTTGCGTGCGCGCTTCTAGCAAAAGGGCGGCTCGTTCTTTTCGCACGACGGTAGCAACTGTTTTGAGGAACTCGCTCTTAAAGAGAGTCCAGTTGGTTAGCGAGCTTTCATGGTTCTCAAACCACGTTTGGGCCGTATCTTCTAAATGGAAGAAAACGTGGCGGAAAGTTTCTTCGTCATCCCACCTGTTAAAGATGCGGACGCGCTCCACTTTCTCCAACCAGTCCTCAGGGTCTTCTCCTGGGGATCCGCGGAACGGTGGCGGTTCTCGGGGCTGCTGCAGGATGATTGGCGACGTTGTTTCTTGCACCATGGTGTTGGTTACAGCGTTCCTTGTCTTGGGACCTTCTGGCAGAAGACCGAACTCGGGTAGCAATCCTTGCACTCGGCGGCTTTCTCGGGTTGGACCGGCTTGGCGGCTTCGAGATGTCGTAGAGAGCATAAAGGCTTAGTACCCAGCACCTCCACCAGATGTCACGAAGCCAAGGACGACGCAGTTTTCTTGAAGGAGAAACAACTTTATTGGAGCGAACTTGTGCTCCCCTAACAACTCAAAAGAATACAGAGGCGGCGAAGCAGCTGTCAACAAAGTGACTAGCACAGGCGAGTGTCCTCGAATGAATGCCGCGGCGTCTGCTCTGCAGGCCTTTATCTTTCGGCGCAAGTGTTTCTGGAAACGTCGATTCACATCCAGAACATTGTAGATCACAGAAGATTATTCTGGGCTAGTGGCGTTAGGCCGACCAGTCTGGTTATCTGAATGTGAGAGCCCGTGCCGCATAAAAGTAAAGAATGTGGGACGCGCTTCGTTTGGAACGCAGATAACACAGCCGGGCGCGGCCCGGCAGTAAAAACAAACAATAAATAATCAAACCCATACATGGTTCGCGGCAATATACTAGGAAATACACATTTATGGGAAAGAGAAAATATACCATCTGAAGAATTTTAGCCGAGGGACACTTTCACTGAATACATATCAATGATTACTCGAAAGCGCTAATTAAAAGGTTTGATGGTAGGAATACAGAGATACCAGTAAATGGTTATTTCCGCCAGTTAAGTTAGCGGGTGACATCGCCTACTGCAGCGATACGGGAGAAGTAGTGAAAAAATGGTTCAAAAGCACTACTTAAGTACTCCTGCCGAGAAATAAAGGTAAGTGTTAGTTATACAAAAATAGTCTTTTAGAGAGCGCACGTTTACTTCTAAGCTATAAAATAGTATAAATGTTGGGCATATATACATATGTTCTTTGAGTTTTGAGTACCGATCCAAATTATGATTGAAAATTCTGGTGAGAATTACTTCGAAAGAACTCTGAAATAATTAAAAGTAAAACACCTTTGCTCCTTGAATAGGTTTGTCAATAAATACAGTTTGCTCATGATAAGTGATCGCTCATAATATTTAGAAATTTTAAATGGAGTAAGGAAGACTCACGTCGGCATAATAAGCCGTACAAGTGTCAAAGGAGTAAAGCTTAGATAAAAAGTCGGCTATTTTTTTTGGGAGCACTCTCAAATAAACAGTATTCTTGATTAAAATCGTGAAAGAATCGGAATCCGCGATATACTTTTTGGGGAAGATTACATGTTGATCATGGGGGTATTGGGGAGTGACTCAGCGAATCATTTATTGCAGCATGGGGGGCGCGTACCATAGGGTAGAAAGAGATGATAGAACGAAAGGCGTCACTACTGAAGGACAGTATACAAAGAGGGCTTTCTTTTTGAAGAAATAGAAGTCTTTACCGGGCCGGTGGCATCCACGCGATTCGCGCCAGACAACTACTTACTGGAAAAGCGGCAATTTCTTGTTATAATATTTCGCTTAGTTGAGTGTGTGTTTCAAAGGGTAGGGTGTTTAAATTCACGTTCGTCAGATTTTCTGGGGTATTTTTTAGCAGTGTTGGTACGTTTTTACTAGATGGTTGAGGTCTGATTTCGCGTAAGTTTTGCAGTAGAGGCAGGGATGTGGTTTGGGTACTCTGCCCGTATCTGCTACTACGTAACGATATAGAACTAGGGAAAGACGAATAATTTGATGGAGGTACAAAATAATAAATTTTGGCACAATAGTTACACGCAGACAGCGCGGCATAAAAACGGTTTGAAATAAATCGCTGTCTTCGTCGTTAAGTCCAACAAAAAGGCTGATGGAGATGGTAATGATGTCGTTGGCGACAACGAAGTTCTAAGTACATCGTGCTTCGTACTTATGTCGCGAGCACGATGCTGAGCCGAAGTATTCTGGTTGCATCGAAGTGACCCCGTGGGAAGGCTACGCATAGCGAATACTGCATAACAGCGGCGCCCCTATGAACAGCAACGAAGTAAAATAAAAAGACAATGTAATAGACGGTGCACTCTTAGAAAGCCCTACCAGAGACTTGCGAACCAGTCGAGCCCACCTCGTGCCAATCTTCTGAGACTGAATTTTGGGCGCGTGCAGCCAGAGTTGAAGCAACTCATTCTATTTTTAGAGAAGAGTTAGAACTACAGTATGGGAGTTCACGTAAGCCACACACTGTAGATAGGTCGTCTAAAGAATTTTTTGCTGAAAATCACATTAACGTAGCAATATCTGTCTTTTCGAGCCGGTAACTTCAGGTTTTCTTCAGTTCAGGCTCGAGGACGTTGGATTGTGGTATTGAACTAATTCGAGTCAACCGACAAGTTCACCGCAGAACAAAAGACGGCATGCTTTGTCAACCCTGTACATACCTTTAGGTCCACACATGTGATTACTCATGCCCTGGTGCCATGGCTCAGTGGCAGAGGCGTTGTGTTGGTGAGAAAAGGACACTGGCTAGACCTCTGTCGCGGTGGCTGTTTTTTAGAAGGAAACTAAAGCCAAATGTTCGTATGTGGGCATTTCGATAGCTCATTAAAGTTATCCATCGATATAGCTTCGCTGGTATTCCATCTTCACACCACTGAAAAACCTATAAATGTTGGTCCTTATATAGCAAAAAGTATTAATGAAGATTGTATATATATTGAAATATTTATCATCAAAATCTGAAGTGCCTTTCAGTCCATCAGCTCACGGCAGTATAGCCGCGAAGAAATCATTCCCAGAAGACGCCTCACTCTACAGTGGGAGCATGCTCTTGTGGCGCCGTTCCACGAAACCACCTGGACTGTTCGCTAGTGCGGCGAGGCCAGGTTGGTGGCCAAAGCTCATGGGAATATGTTTTAAGCGGTCCATTTTTGCGTTGTGGGCACACGTTCGCCTCAATAAACTCATTGTAAATCAACCGTGGAACGTCTTGTCACTATAAAACTGCAAGAGCTGCGGGGTCGAATCAATTGTGGCCGGCCTTCACCCCCGGTGCAAGCCCGGCAACACACTCAACCACGGAACTGACCCACGTCCACGAGCGAGCTAGGTGGCGATTGCGAGGTTGGCCGGTAGAATTACAGCCCACGAAAACATGCCTACGGGAAAACCGGCACGGCACCTTCCTACTTTATGTTACACCAGCCTCGCACACCAAATCTTTTCTGTTAAGACTCCTTCGAGAACGCGGGAAATTAGCTTTACCAATTCGAACGCGTGGCTGACTTTAATGAATGAAACAAGGGACGCAAGCTACAAAACGTTTGCTTTGCCTTAGAAGAGTCAGCCCACACCTGGTTTGAAAACCTCTAGGCCGCGTAGACGTCATAGAGATTCGTTGACAGCTTTTGTCCACGTACACCAGCATGGATCGATGGCAATCAACTGAGTCAGCGGTTCAAAACAGAAGCCAACGGCTAAATTAAAACATCCTAATGTACCTAGAAGACTCGTCTCGCCTCTTTAGCGCACAGTTCCGGCTGTGTGAGGAAAATAAGCGTAGACATCTTATGCGAGGTTTCAAGCAAGATATATTTGCCGGGCTGGTGCGGAAGCCGTCACTATCAGTCAGCGAATTTCTGTCCGAAGGCAGAGCAATTGAAAGAGCACTACTCTAAACAGGTCCGGAGTCACAGAAAATGAAAGAGCACTTCCCCAAAGAGCGGGGATTACAGCCGGGACATAACCTTTATGTCTAGCGACGTCGCCTTTATGGAGAAAGGGAAATGTTGCCTCCGGGGGCCGGTCAGTTCGATAGTCCGAGAGGAAGTACAAACGCTACACGGATAGCAGCTTCAAACATCCATTCCTTTCGCGGAAGATATGCGACGAAAGGTCAGGAAAGCGGTAGGAGCCCCCGACCTGTATGAAGCACCACAGGGGCAGTATGGTGTGCTGCAGGAGCCGTATGGGGTTAAAAAACAACAGACCCAGATGGCCTGATATGCAGACTCCCTGAGGCCGTCAGAGCGCTACAATTACCGCCGCTACACCGCAAGCGACCGTAGGTCTCAGATACCGCGCCATGCTGCCTGCTGATGAGGTGAGGCGAACACGCGAGAGAGAGGAATGGCCCGTGCCGGACCACTAAACCCTATGTTTCCAATGCGGAAGGGCAAGCCACATATACAGAATCAGTCCCTGCTGACGACTTCGTTTTCGTGGATTTCCTCCAGAAGACGCACGTTCAAGGTACGCTGAGCGCCCTGCCGAAATCGAAAGCTACCCGTCCCAAAGTAGAAAATAATTTCCACAGCCACTGTGTGATACCAATCTCCGTCACCGATTCGACGCTGGCCTTCGAGCCCATCCCAATCTTTGCGGCACCGTTCTTCAAGCCCTTCCGCCCGGGTTAACGAAGAGTAGCGACCACGGGAGGTGAGGCCGCTGGCAATCGAAACACTGAGGACACGACAATAAAACGACGACAACCAACCGATGACGCAGCTGTTTGTTCCAATATTACTGTGCAGGCTGACAACGAGCAAAAAATAGTCGCATTGGTGAACACCTGGCAAGCCATTGAGTTATGAGCAAATTATGCGCTAATATCCTGAAAAATTAATAATGCAGTGGACAGGACCACCGGTTCTCAGCTGGTGGCTGTTTGATTACTCCAATTGCAAGGTGCACAGCACGCGATAAAATTAGGGGTTTCGCATACATGGGACATTTTATTGCTCTTCCCATACGTTTGAAGGGCCTTACCCTCGGCATGGACTCTCTACAAGACAGTGGTGTCATCATTGATCTACAAAAACCCAGTGAAAGCTTCTGAACGAAGAAAGCAGCAGCTAAGGATATCGACCACCGACAGGACACTGCATCGCGCGTCATCAATGACAACATAACGCAGCCCTTTATAGCAGCATGTTCATTCCAGACGAGAATTATGCCCTTGAGACCTACGAAAGAATTGGAGAAGGAAACGCCGATATTTTGTTGGACAGGGGCATTCGCATTGCAACGGCACTCGTTAAGCTACAAAGCGCATGTACAACAGTGCTGCCGACTAACTTGGCCACAGAGGGTTAACATGTAGCAAAAGGCATGACTATAGCTTTCATCGAGGATGCTGCTGACGCTACGCACATTTGTATGTTGGAGGAAACAGTATGAGAGCATCTGGTCGGAGGTGCGCGCCCTCCACCAGCAGAAGTCAACCTCAAGTTGACCTCCACGCAGAAGTCACTGCTGGAACTGGTAAAAGAGTTTTCTTAATGTTTGGTACAATCATCCCGTGCGCGCCGCACATTCGTGACAAAACATGACATCATTACGAACGAGACTGCGACACCAGCTCACCAGCATCCATAAAAAGTCGCCAAAAAAGGGAAGCAATCAGGCAGCGAGTGTGGGAAATCCTCACGGATGACTTGATGCAGCCATTGAAAACCTCGTGAGCTTCACGCGTAGTCCTGGTGAGAAAGAAGGACAATACATGGCGTTGCTGTGTCGACTACCAGAAAGTGAATTGTGCGACCAAACTAGACGTTTATCCTTTACTTCGAATGGATGACACATTAAACCGCTTGCGGAATGCGAATTTATTGTCATTATTGGACCTCAGGTCCCCTTGTTCGCACATACATGTCGACGATCGGGAAAAACGGTCTTCGGGACACCTGATGGCTTGTTGGAATTTGAAGTGCTCCCCCTTCGGCTTATATTATGCTCCTACAACGTTTCAATGAATGATAGACCTTGTCCATACCGGATTGAAGTAGCAAGCGTCCTTAGTTTAGTTAGATGACGTGGGGGTCTTTTCGGTTTCTTTTGAAGAAAATGTAACACGAATAAAAAGTTTATTACAATCATTTCGATCCGCATATCTCACTATACAGCCCGAAAATTGGGATCTGGGTTCCGAAGAGCTTAAATTCTGTGGCAACATAGTAAATCACAAAGGTATCCGCCCACGTCCTTAGAAAACGGTCGCGGTATCCTTGTTTTCCAGACCTACTGATAATAAGGCTGCACTACGCTTTCTAGGCCCGTGCGTGGGCTATATACGGTTTGTGGAAGATTTCTCGAAGATCGCTGAACCTTTTATACGGCTAACAAAGTAAGAGCTGCCATTTTCATGACAAGTGAGCAAGAACATTTTTTGAGGAATAACGCAGACGGCTCTAGGAAGCTCAAGTGCTCGCACATTTCCACGACACTACTGACACGCGGATTTACACTGACGCCGCTAATGTTGTCCTAGGAGGTGCGTTCGTTCTGTGGCAACATTCCGCCGAACGAGTCATAACCTATGAGGGCCGCAACCTTTCAATAGCTGAAGCAAATTATTCGACCACAGAGAAGGAATGCTTGGCCCTCTTCTGGGAGAGGAGTAAGCGATCCCTTTGCTGGCTTCCAACATATGCAATCTACCCATCGGGTAGATTGCATGGGTTGAGCATTCTTCTTCAGGAATCCTATATGACTCTTCTATACAAATTTTAAGGAAGAACAGTGGCGCTGACTCTTTGTTGCGAGAATCGATGTCTTCCGAGTCATACAACCACGATGCAGAGTTAATATTTCGGGACAATAGACCCATCCCGAATGGCCGACTTACAATATCAGTACACGGAGCTAGGCCCACTTCTCAAAGTCCTTATGCAAAACCTACTGGCGTTCCGAGCGCCTTTATTTGAGGATTGTCGTCCTACTGCCTCCGGGAAAACTTGATATACAACACGATTCATGATAGCAGCAAACACGCCTTCTTTGTTTGCTTAACTTCAGTGCTTCCTATAGATCTTACAGGCCTGCCATGATGAGCCAACAGCGGGTTACTTAGGTGTTAGCCAGATGCACGCGAAAATTAAGCAAAATACTACTGCCAACGGCTTCCTACCACAGTGCAATACTACGTGAATACCTGTCACTTGTCCAGCGGTGCACCAGACCGCCATTGGAGCCTGCCAGACTACTTCATCCACAGGAACAACCACACACGCCAGTTTATGAGGTTGGCATGGACCTGCTCGGGCTATTCCCAACGTATGTCTTCGGTAGCAAGTGGACGGTAGTAGCGACCGGCTATTTGACGCTGTTCGCCGAGACGAAAACTTTTTTTGAGAAACAGCACAGAAATGTCCGTTTTATGGTGCACAGGATTGTTTTACAACAGGGCGCACCCGATGGTAATATTAGAGACAGGGGTCAAGCCTTCACCGCCGCTTTAAAGCAAGACGTTCTGAGGATGACTGGGAACAACCATCGGAAGGCCACCGCATGACACCAACAAACAAACGCGCTTACAGAACATCTGAACTGAACATTGGCATGTTATCTATGTACGTCGGCGGGTAGCACAAGTCATAGACGAAATTCTGCCGTATATAACATTCGCATACAATACGGCTGTACAAGAGGCGACCTGGAACAAACCCTGCAAACTGGTCTACGTAAGTGAAGCTAAGACAACACAACGACATGCGTCTCCTTTATGATCTTAACAATACAGCGCGACAGACCCGCCGTGGTGGCTCAGTGGATAAGGCGTTGCCCTGCTGAGCACAAGGTCGCCGGTTCGATTCCCGGCCGCGGCGGCCGCTTTTTTGATGGAGGCGAAAAGCAAAAACGCCCGTGTGTACGAGATTTCGGCGCATGTTAAAGATCCCCAGGTGGTCAAAATTAATCCGGAGCCCTCCACTACGGCGCGCCTCATCGCCTGTGTTGCGTCGGCGCGTTAAACCATACAATCAATCAATACAGCACGACAGAAACAAAGACTTAAGCGAGGCACACAGGACGAGCGCGGACTTCCAACTGAATTTTTATTACAGAAACAATCCATACTAATACAAACACGCATACACACACCTACGATGAAGTAATTCGACAAGATAGGTAATCTATAACAAATGTGCCGGCAACATTACATTCAAAACAGATGCATATATGATTAACAGCCCACACGCACTCCGCACGTGTGTGTACATTGATACGGCAAGTTAGGTTGCTCCTTTTCGCACGTGTAGACATTCAAGTTCCTTAGTGGACAGGGCTGTAGAAGGAGCGCTGACACAATCTTAGCCTAGCCTACTGATTTGCGCAGCCTCCACAACTTCCCTTGTCAACTGGTCACAATGATGCGGAATGACCTGGCATTCATCAAGTTTTGGAGTGCATTTTTCGGGGGTGCCCTTGCAATCTCGGCAGTGTAGGCCTAGTTTCCCTCTCACACTTTTGTGGACGTTGTTGCGGTGTTCTCTGACATTTGTGTTCAGACACCTGCCCGTCTGGCCCACAAACGTTTTGCCGCATGACAACGGACTCTCATAGACTACCGACGTTGTGCATGCGACAAATTTCGTTTTGTGCTTGATAGAACACTTGCGGGGTTCCTGTTTCGGAAGGTGGGTCTTTTTGCAAAGGGCTGCCAGTTTGCGAGGGGCTGAAAAAACTACTTGCACATCAGCAGTATTCTCTATTTTCTTTAGCCTATGGGCTACATTATGTATGTAGGGAATCACCGCGACCTTTGTCTTTGTTTTTTCCGGAATGGCCATGGCCTCACCCTCGCTCAGGCAGCGGTTTTGTCTGAACACCCTCAAAATTTGCTCAGCCACAGACGTCACCACGTGAACAGGGTAGCCAGAGCTGTGCAGTCGTACTCCCTGTAATTGGATGCTATCTCGCATCCTGTGGGGGCATAATCTTTTGAGGGCATTGAGTAAGCACATCTTCACAATACCCCTTTTCCGCAGCTTAGAGTGACCAGATGAAAATGGAAGAAGTGGCTTATTGCTGCGTGGCTCATACTGCCAACAAACGTGGTCCTCTGAAAAGAGAAGACTCAGGTCAAGAAACCTCAAAGTGTTTCTCCGGCATTTCGTGCGTCAATTTCAACGGGCGAAAACAGCTTTCGAATACTCCGAAAACCTCTACAACGCTCTTGCTACCGGAAACCTTCACGCCATCCATGAACACTAAAAAATCGTCAACGTAACGGAGAACCCGGAGTACACTCAAGGGCCGCAATTCACCGGCTTCCTTGCGCCCTAGGCTGGCCAAATACAAATCACTGAGAACAGGGGCTATACGAGAACCTATGCACACACCGTTCGTTTGTAGGTACAATTTTCCTTCCCACTTTAGTTTTCATAGACGGCGTGAAGGTTTCGGGTGGCAAGAGCGTTGCAGAGGTTTTAAGAGTATTCGAAAGGTGTTTTCACCCGTTGAAGTTGATGCACGAAATGCCGGAGGAAAGCACTTTGAGGTTTCTGGACCTGACTCTTCACTTTTCAGAGGACCACGTTTGCTGGCAGTATGAGCCAGGCAGAAATAAGCCACTTCTTCCATTTTCATCTGGTCACTCTAAGCTGGTGAAAAGCGGTATTGTGAATATGTGCTTACTCAATGCCCTAAAAAGATCATGCCCCCACAGGATGCGAGATAGGATCCAATTACAGGGAGTACGCCTGCACAGCTCTGGCTAACCTGTTCACGTGGTGACGTCTGTGGCTGAGCAAATTTTGAGGGTGTTCAGACAAAACCGCCGCCAGAGCGAGGGTGAGGCCACGGCCATTCCGGAAAAAAACTAAGAGAAAGGTCGCGGTGACTCGCTACATACATAATGTAGCCCATAGGCTAAAGAAAATAGGGAATAGCGCTGATGTGCAAGTAGATTTTTCTGCCGCTCGCAAACTGGAGGCCCTTTGCAAAAGACCTACCTCCCGAAACAGGAACCCCGCTAATGTTCTATCAAGCACAAAACGACGTTTGTCGCATGCACAACGTCGGTAGTCTGTGAGATTCCGTTGTCATGCGGCAAAAAGTATGTGGGCCAGACGGGCAGGTGTCTGAACACAAGGCTCAGAGAACACAGCAACAACGTCCACAAACGTGTGAGAGGGCACCTAGGCATACACTGCCGAGATTGCAAGGGCACTGCCGAAAAATTCACTCCAAAATGTGAACAATGCCAGGTCATTCATGATCGTTGTGACCAGTTGACAAGGGAAATTGTGGAGGCTGCGCAAATCAGTAGGCTAGGCAAAGATTGTGTCAGCGCTCCCTCTACAGCCCTGTCCACTAAGGAACTTGAATTTCTACACGTGCGAAAAGGAGCAACCTAACTTGCCGCATCAATGTACCTACACGTGCTGAGTGCGTGTGGGCTGTTAATCATATATGCATCTGTTTTGAATGTAATGTTTCCGGCACATTTGTTATAGATTACCTATCGTGTCGACTTGCTTCATCGTAGGTGTGTGCATGCCTGTTCGTATTATTATAGCTTGTTTCTGTAATAAAAATTTAGTTGGAAGTCAGCGCTCGTCCTGTGTGCCTCGCATAAGTCTTTGTTTCTGTCGCGCTGTATTGTTAAGATGAATCACCAACCAGCCAAATACCACACTTTCCTCTATGATGGCGACTGAGGTGACAATGGATCTGCAGAGTTGGCTGAGGACGCGCAACAGCTGACGAGGCATAGCATTTGGTGTCGCCAATAAAAAGACGCGCGATACTATAACCTCCGCTACCGATCTGCAATGTACATTCCAGGATACCTCGGGTGGGTCTGGAAGCAAAACCGCCACCGTGGACTGCGTGGCGGCATTCTGGAGGACATCAAACTTTCCTTCGCAGAAACGTACTCCATCTTGAGGATTTCCCCTAAATTTGGTCGATTAACACCTGTCTTTTATCTCCAGTTGCTGATCAATTCGCTCTGGCGCTACAAACAACTAGCCTCCTGGTTAGCTCAGTTGTTAGAGCAACTGCTCCGGTTAAGCGGCGGTACCGGGTTAGAATCGTGGACCAGGACGAGTTTTTCTTGAACTGCGAAGTTTCTGAGGAAGCTGTATAGCATTCCTTTGTAGCCGTATGGCTACATCCAGGTGGATGTCAAACTTTTCTTCGCAAAAACTACTCCGGCGTTTTCTTGGCACATATGAACTAATCCGCCGAATCAGTGATGTCACCTATGAACGTGTACCTCGTGGTTGCCGCTCGAATGCAGGCCGAAGATAACCTGGCAAACAAGTCAGGAATGTTCTGCGCATGCAACTATACTGTGCGCGGTAGATCCATTGAAGACGTTATTACAAAGGACACTCATGTGCTATTTTGTGGCCCAACTTCATTTTAGGTGCGGTACACCTTAGGACCGCAAAGTGGTCGTCGTAAAAAAGAACACTGGCACCGGCAGGATTCAAGGCTGTGTCTGGTAGACCAGACAGAGTTGGTATCAGTCGTCTCACCGACTGGGCGACGACCGTGAGTTAGTACCCGCGAGCCAAATGGCTTACTCCCTCGCCTGTAACGGTGCCGAGTACATTAGGACCGCCCAATGTACGTCCGCGTCCATCCGTTCGCACACCACCATCAAGAAAAAATCAAGCGAAATTCAATTTGAGCCGTGAGTTGCAGTTTCATTTATGGAACAGTTATTGTGCAACTCACGCCTCGAATCGAATGACGGTCGGGGCGCAAATGGGATGAAACTCGGGGCGCAACTTGAATGTCATTTCGAGTACCCGTACTACGCACCCTGCCATCTTTCATGGAGGGGAGATGCTGGCATTTTTTTCTCCTCTTTTGGTATGCATTTCTTTTGTTGCTTCTATTTTTTGTTTTGGGTTTGTATTTTTTTCTCACTTCATTGTCGCACATTGTCTCGCAGCATCAGGACGATGATGCCAATGAGGTGAGCAATGCCACGATGAAAGCTTTCCCACCGCTCGCCTCACTCCCATTGGGAACACACTGTCGTGGCGGCATTCCACGAAGCCACATGGAATGCGCGCTCGCGCGGCGATGCCAGGTAGGAGGCAGGCATTCCTGGGGCGACTTCCAAGCGGTCGGTGTTTGTGTTGTGGGCACAGGTTCACCTCAGTAAACTAATTGTAAACCAACCGTACCACGTGCTGTGGCTATAACGTGATGTCTTTCATCACCTTGTACTGGGAGTAACGTGTTTGATTGGCGACCCCTCGCTGTTGACGTCAGCTTAGGGATACTAGCCGCTGTCGTACGCTACACTTCGCATGGGAGGGGCAGCATTTCCTGTATACAAATATGCCTGCTTTAGAGCTTCTGTGCTGAAAAAGCGTTTTTCCAGTGATGCAGATAATTTTCGAGCTTCTTACACCTCTGAATAATTTCAAGCTGTATCGTGCACAACTTTCCAGCACACGAGGAGTGAGAACCGATTGATTGAAAGCGTCTGTCAGAATATCGTGTGTTTTAAGTATATGTGATATGCTCTTATGAAGATTGAGCAGTCGAATGCTACGCAGCAAGCAGTGGGACCCTTCACGAGCATCGGACAGCTGTCTTCTGTTTGTTTCATTGTTGTTGACTTGTTGAAGATGAAAGTCTTTTCTGTGTCCCAGGCTTTATTTTGTATACACTGCCACAAACATTTTATAAGGAGGTTTTGAGATAATTGGGAAGCTCGCAAATTTGGAGGCGCCCAAAGTCTATGTGGATATTTGCTTCAGGTTGTATGGCATACAGTCCCTCTTTTACAGGGCCACTTTACTTATGGCTGTGCGCAGGAAGTTGCATATCCGAAGTGCGTGTTCTCAAATGACATGGTAATACAATGAGAGGTTGTGGTACGCCACTTCCAGAAGTCGAAGACAACTCGTCCGCATTACTGCAGCGAGGCTTTTGGGTCACGTATTTCCATCGTAACCATCGTTATCAAATCGAACTGACTCTTAAACCGAATGGTTTTACCATGATTATGGTTTTGAAGGCTCGCTAACCAACGCAATGAATAGTATACGTGACCATTTCCAGTATACGAAGAATGAAAGCGGTTTAATATGGGCAGCAGCTCTTCATTGTTTTCCAACTCTTTAGGCATAAAGAACATATCCTGGTCTTCTCAAGGTGGCGTTCCATGAATTTCAGAAAACTACTCTTACTGTCTTTTCTTCGACAGCGGACCCCTCCAACTAAAGAGCTCGATTTTACTGAATCAAATTTTCTTCTCGTCCCCCTTTGCTATGTGCAGTTTTACTATAATACATACCTTAATATGGAGACGTTGTGGCTGTGGGAAATATACGGTAGATATCTTTCCAAATGTGAACAAACATAATGTTACTGCATTTTACCGCACAAAAGAAAAGCATGCGTGCGTGCACGTGAGTCTGCGTGAGACTGCGCGTGTGTTTGTGCGTGCCCGCGTGTGTGTGCGTGTACCTGGGTGCATGCGCGGGCGTCCGTTCGCACATGTGTGTGCGTGCGTGCGTGTGTAATATAAGAGCAATATGTTATTGCGGCGCACCTGCAGAGATAATGAAAACCGGCTCGCGCTAGCTGCTCTCCGAACTATTTACCCCCGTACTAATTTTTGTAAGTATATTTCCTAGTCTAGCTGTTATTGCTTTTAGCTTGGCTGCGGTTTGCACTGAGTCAAACGCTTTCTCGTAGTCTATAAATACCATGTAAAGATTTTTACGGTATTCTGTGGATATTTCTGTCACTTGATTGACAACTGGAATGTGATCCATTGTTGAGTACCCTATCCACAGCGTTGTTTATAGTCTAAGTTCTCCACAATGCGGGTAATTATAGCTTATGCAAATAGCTTGTACACAACCGAGGGTAGGCTGATGTGTCTGTAATTGTCAATATAGTTGGAAGCTCACTTTTTACGAATCAGAATAAGGTTGACGTTTTTCGAAGCAATGGGTACTAGTTAAGCCCTATTTGAGTGCTACGTTTTGAGTCCTAGGTATAATTTTCTAATGCCTAACATTCTGAAAATAGTGCAGCAGTCTTTTCTAGTACTACATTTCTTCCCTCTTTAAAAACATCCACGTGTATCCGGTTGCCACTTGCAGCTTTTACGCTTTCAGTTTCGTAGCAAGCTTTTCCTATTTCCACTTAAGTAACTACTGGGACATCGCAAGTTAAGCTTGAATTCTCAATAGCCTCGCCTGATCCAACGTCACTGGCATTCACGCTGGTGTATACTCGTTCTGCTACCGTTGTTATGTGTTGTGCGTATTGTTAATCAGTTTGTCTCCAGAGCGCGCATTCAGTCGTTGCCAATGACGAGTTTCCCCTTAGGTGCTTTCAAACTTGCCCCAATGGGTAGCGTTTCCTGGGTCACGCCATGTTATATGCAGGAATGTCACTTGTTTTGTTGCTTGTCGTTTGAATGTCGTTTGCGTTAATCAATCCATAAAGCCCTGCTAACTAAAATTCATCCATCACACTTGACACCTTCCGACTCGTACATTTAGCAATTAAATAGTTCCTTCGTATCCTTAGCCAGTTTTTCAGTTTTTTCCTACAGGCTGATTCTCGTACAGCTCTTGCATATTCTCTCATTTCTATCGTTGAGTTCCCACTTAGCCTGTCTACACTATAATGGTTCTCTTCGTTGAGAAGCGCAGAATTGTTTTGGAGGGTTGCTCGAAACTTCTCCGTCCTAGCTCTGACCGACTGTATAATGGGCTTCTTATTTTGCACGACGTTCCTTCTTTAACTTTTGAGATTCAGGCTTACTTTGCATATGACGTTCGTATAATCCATACCCCTAACGTTACTTAGCACCACTACATCCTGTGCAGTACGAGGGCTGTAACCTAAAATGAAGTCAATTTCGTTTTTGTTGTACCATGAGGACGTTTCTATGTTCATTTCCTATTCTTTCGTGTGTAGAAAAATGCGTTAATTCACTGAACGCTGTTTATCTCCGAAAATGCCACCAGTGTATAATCACGACTGTCTCGATGGTCTATTCCTTAGCTTTATACGGATGTTTCCCCCCTTGGCTTCTTACCGATTTTAGCGTTAAAGTCACCCGTCACAATAGTGAACTGTGTTGTTCACTTCTTCATTGGCGATTCTAGGTGTCCTCGTAGAAAGTGTCTACAGCTTCATCATCGTAGCTAGTTGTCGGCGCATAGGCATGTAATAACTTTCCCGTTTAACTCTTGTTTAGCTTGCTCACAAGGGCCGCGACTCTCTCGTAGATTCTGAAGAATAATTCTACATTGCCTCTTAATTTTTATATATCCGGGATTCCACTCCGCGTTCGTTCTTCCCATGGAGTTTTCTATAGCACAAAATAAGTCCGCCCGTCAGCTCCACAAAGCGTTTTTCTGTTCTTCTAGTTTCGCTGAACCCTAATATATCCCATCTTATTTTCGAGACGTCCTCCAGAAGGACAACTAATCTTTCTTTACTAGACAGGGTTCGGGCGTCGCACGTTCCCAAGGCCAACCTCTGATGGCGGCCGGTCTGGCCCCAGAGATTCTTTGCACACCTAGCTGTGTAGCTGTTCAGACCGCCGCCGTGGGCAGGTGCTCCACAGCTGCTTGGGACTGAGGGCTGAGAGTTCAGTTGGTCAGTCATTTGAGGTGTTGGCCAACTACTAAACAACGGTGGCTAGATTTTTCTCTGGTGAGGGAGTACTTTTTGTGTGCCACATAGCCTTATCAGCATGGTTGGACCTATACGGTCTAACCTGTCAAGTATACGAGATTATGGTTACTTCCGGAGCAGGCAGCACTCGAACTTACGAAATCGTTGGGCTGAGAAAGCCAGGTGAGATTTCGGCGCCACTTGGACTGGCGGACAAGCTTCTCTTGCGTTCGAAGGAAGGTCACGCAGTCCTTAAACTCTTGCTGCGGTTGCTTTAAATCTGACTCCGTCGCGGCTCTGGTGAGAAGGAATGGTGCGATTTGGGACGCACACGCGGCCATTTAATGAGGAAATAAACACCGCGCACTTTTAGTAACGAGAACCTCAAAGAGCGCTGCGGAGAAGTCTAGATAATTGAGCACCACTTCGGCTGGCGGACCATCTTCTCTTGCATTGACAGAAAGGTCGTGTACTGCTTACACTCTAGCAGTGGGTACTTTATATACGACTTCGCCGCGGCCCTATTGCGAAATCACACACACACACACACACACACACACACACACACACACACACACACACACACACACACACACACACACACACACACACACACACACACACACACACACACACACACACACACACACACACACACACACACACACACACACACACACACACACACACACACACACACACACACACACACACACACACACACACACACACACACACACACACACACACACACACACACACACACACACACACACACACACACACACACACACACACACACACACACACACACACACACACACACACACACACACACACACACACACACACACACACACACACACACACACACACACACACACACACACACACACACACACACACACACACACACACACACACACACACACACACACACACACACACACACACACACACACACACACACACACACACACACACACACACACACACACACACACACACACACACACACACACACACACACACACACACACACACACACACACACACACACACACACACACACACACACACACACACACACACACACACACACACACACACACACACACACACACACACACACACACACACACACACACACACACACACACACACACACACACACACACACACACACACACACACACACACACACACACACACACACACACACACACACACACACACACACACACACACACACACACACACACACACACACACACACACACACACACACACACACACACACACACACACACACACACACACACACACACACACACACACACACACACACACACACACACACACACACACACACACACACACACACACACACACACACACACACACACACACACACACACACACACACACACACACACACACACACACACACACACACACACACACACACACACACACACACACACACACACACACACACACACACACACACACACACACACACACACACACACACACACACACACACACACACACACACACACACACACACACACACACACACACACACACACACACACACACACACACACACACACACACACACACACACACACACACACACACACACACACACACACACACACACACACACACACACACACACACACACACACACACACACACACACACACGCACACGCACACGCACACGCACACGCACACGCACACGCACACGCACGCACGCACGCACGCACGCACGCACGCACGCACGCACGCACGCACGCACGCACGCACGCACGCACGCAGGCCCGCGCACCGCTACCGGAATGGAATGCTAAAACTGCTGTACTTACAGGCTACTCTGCTGCTGGTGGCAAGTCTGGGCGCCCGGCTTCTGGCTACCGCTCACCGTGGGTCCCTTCAGGCCCTGGCATATTCCGCAGCCGTTTCCACCAACGTTGGAGGCTACTGCGTCGTTCGTCTGGCAGCGTGGTTCGTGCACTACCACCCCTTGCACGGGTGACGCGGGATATAAACACCAACCAGCAAGCACTCACGTTGGGAACGCCACTGTTTCCGGAATGAAATGCTCAAACGGCTGTACTTTCACGTTAGTTATAAGATCGGTGCTCGTTGCGTTCGGAGTAGCAATTATTGTCTTTTAGCGGTGTCGTGCTCATACGAAGTGATTCTTGCTAAGGAAACGCTGATGTCAGTGTCCTCTAACTTTGCCTGTAGTCTTTCAAACATTTTGTTGGTACTGTGTGGTGATGTTGAGGAAAACCCTGCCCAATGAGCAAAGCGGAAGCAAAAGCGTTTGATTGCGCTTTGGCAGCCATTTGCAAGCTCGAAACAGGACTTTTTTCAGTTTTAGCCGATGTACAGACGCTTAAGGACATGCATGAAACAATTACAAACGACATGAAGAGCATTTCTGAACGAGTTGCTAATCTAGAATCAAGCCCATCTCCTTTGGGCCCAGTTCTATTATGATACAGTAAAATAAAACTACGATCGGTATTGCCAACCAACTACAAAAAATTACGTCTAGGTGTGAGGACTCCGAAAATAGGCTACGGCGCTCTTACGTACTGTTTTACGAACCTAAAGATGATGAAAAAGAAGATTGAACAGCTTCCGAAAAGAAAGTAATGGAGTTTTGTGCAGACACACTTAAGATTGCTGTCACTGGAGAGCAGTTCGAGCGTAAGCACAGATCAGGTCGGTTGCACGCGGTTAAAAATAGGCCTATTATTGCTAAAATGACTTTTCAAAGACAAACAAACCATTTTTCCTAAGCCCGTAAATTGAAGGGGACAGCCTTCTCTATCAGCGAAGACTTTTTCTTGCCAACTAGACAAGCTAGGAAAAAATTGCTTGAATTCAGAAAGTCGCTAACAAAATCGTGGAAACTGTCCGTCGTGAAGCTGCGTGTAGATAACGAAACATACATTTACGATGGGGCCGCAGATTCTGTTGTCACCTTAGCTGTCTGTTCCGTTACACCATTTCCCAGTACAGTGTTTCACACCCTCGCTCAACCCGTCATGCCTTCTGTAACTTCACCTCCGGCATAGCTAAATCGAGCCTCGTCACACCATACGTAGCAGAAAAATACGCCTTGTCTCACCATACCGTTGATCACACTTGCATACACTAACATCCTGTAGCTTATTGCCATAGCGCCACCGTGTCACATCCAGCTTAGAAGACAGTTGCGCCGACATTCTCGCACTCACGGAACCTTGGCTCGGCCCGGACGTGCTTGACTCAGAAATTCCTATTGATAAAAATATATACAACCTATATCGCAAAAACAGCACTAACCGAAAAGGAGGCGGTGTTTTCATTGCTATAAGAAACAGTTTTGCATCGAATGCCGTTCAATTTGACTTGCCGCTAGAGACAGTTTGGGCCACATGCTACACACTTTCAGGCAAGATACTGATAGGAGTTTGCTATTGGCCACCCTAATCTAACCATTCCTTCGTAGGTAACCTTACGAGCTGCATCACTGAAGCCAATGAGCTGTGTTCTCTCGATTTCATTTACCTCCTAGGTGATTTTAATTTTCCGGACATTACATGACCTACACTATCATCCTGCTCCCAAACCTATATAGAATTCATCTACCTTTCTCTAGATTTCAACTTTGCCCAAATTTTAGAACATACCCGCGGACCAACCCTATTACATGTAATTTTTATGTCGCCCCTGGCACCATTCACTCGATGTCTAACCTTGAGGGTCTCTCTCACCATAACCTACTCCAAGTTACCATTGCAGTGCCTTTACCTCTCACAGGCCAGTGCAGTAAACACATTCAAGATTATAATCGGGCAAATGTTTACCTTATCAATGCTGAGCTAGAAACAATTTTTGACCGTACTTTTATACCCTCCTTTGGTCTCCCAGAATATTGAAGAAGACTGGCTAAGTTTAAAAAAAAATATCAGAACTGGTTAGCAAACATGTACCGGTATTTACTTCCAAAAACGATAAATCAAACCCATGGTTCACAAAGTCTCTTTGACAATCAAAAACGATAAATGAAACCCATGGTTCACAATGTCTCTGAGACAACACCGAAATAGAAAAAAGCATCTGTACAAACGGACAAAGCGCACCGGTACGCAGGAAACATGGCAGCAATATAAAAGTTATCGATTAACGTACTGTGACGCAATAGCTGCCGCAAAAAGTAAATACTTTTCACATGACCTTCCACCCTTGCTCAAATCGAATCCCAAAATTTCCAGAAAAAATATCCCCTGCCTGCGATACCAACAAAATGTTGTTAAAGAATATTGACCTTGCTTTGGTTCCAGATGCAGAGTGTCCCACCGTATTTAACAGGTTTTTTAGTTCTGTATTTACTACAGAAATCCCTCTAATATCGCTATTGTTCCTGAATATGATTGGGCTTATATGCATCTATAGATATAACCGTCGCTGGCATTGAACGTCATACACAGAACCTTAAAATGTCAACTTCCGCAGGCATCGACAACATCAACTGGTAAATACTTAAAGGAACCATTGAAATAACAAGTAACTTCCTATACCACATTTTCCGCCAGTCGTTATCATCAGGGCTGTTACCATCTGATTGGAAACTAGGGAAAATAGTACCTATTCACAAATCTGGGGACCCTGACTCCCCCAACAACTACCGCCCCATTTCTTGAACTTGTGTTTTTGCAAAATGCTCGAATATATCATGGCATTCCATGTGTTCAGCCATCGGAAGTGCAATAATTTTTTCTCTACCAAGCAACATGGCTTCAAGAAAGGGTTGTCGTGAGACACGCATTTGTTCGAGTTCACCACTGATCTCCATTCTAACATGAACAATAGCTTACAAACTGACTGCGTGTTTCTGAACTTCTAGAAAGCATTTGATCGGGTCGCCCATTCCCTTCCAATATCAAAGCTATCACCTCTTCGCCTAGATTAGCTAAGTTTTCATGGCTTCATAAGTTCATCGGAATTCGTCAGCAGTTTGCATTTCTCAACAACTTTTCTTCTCCCTTTTCTGGCGTGACTTCTGGTGTGCCGCAAGGCAGCGTCCGAGGCCCTCTACTTTTTCAATATTCAGGAATGACATCGGAAAAATGTAACATCAAGTGTACGGCTGTTTGCTGAAGACTGCATTATCTATCGCGGAATAACTTCCAGTGATAACCATCTTGCCCTCCATCACGATATCAATCTCCTGTCTAGCTGTGGTGAAACATGGCTAATGACAATAAACCTAAATAAATGTAAAGCAATGACGTTTAAATGTAAACGTAGTTACTCTGACTACCCCTACACGTTAAAAGGTGTCTCACTAATTCGAACGTCGACATACTAAGTATCTAGGTATCTAGGTATTATATAGGTATCTAGGTATCATCCTAACTCCCGATTTGTCTTGGCCATATGACATCTCTACCATTTGTGCAAAAGCATCTCGATCACTTGGCTACTTACGACGCAATTTACGGCATGCCCCATCAAACGTACGAAGGCTAGCATATCAAACTTTCGTTCTCCCACAACTGGAATTTGCTTCGTCCATTTGGTCACCATAGCAAAAATATTTAGTTGACATGACTGAATCCATCCAAAATCGAGCTGCTCACTTCATAACTTGAAATTATAACCGGCATTCTAGCATCACACAAACTAAACGCCAATGCTGTCTCCAGCTATTGCACACACGTCGCTCAATCGCAGTCGTACGCCTTTTCCATAACTGTATTTACGCTTCGACAACAACACCATGTAATCTTCAACGCCAATCTATCGTGTCACGTCGTCGGTTTAACCACAGCAGCTTTCCACGCATTTACGGTGCCACACATTCGTTTAATTCATCTGCCCCTCCCAAGTTCTATACGCCTTTGAAACGATCTGCCCGATCATATCGCATCGGTGTCATGTCATGCAACCATTAGGCGCCTTGTGTCTCATTTTTACGCTTCTGAACCTTTTACAGACAATTAGGCCCTTGTATGTTTCATTAGTAACTTTTTGTCGCCTTCGGCAAGTGTCTGGTATTTTAAAGTGCATTGATAGGATTGTCGTGTCCTGTATGATACTGTTTTCAATGTAGACATATGTGCGGTAATCAGAGAAATGTTTGTTAACGCGACTTGATATTTCGAGGCTCGCGCTCGTGTTCGATTCTGCGTGTGCGTGTGCATGTGCTTTACACAGTTGACATAATATGAGTTGTTAGTTTTACCTACTGGTGTTATATAATTTGTGCGCTAACTCTGTTGATAAGATGTGCTCCCCCTTACTCTAATGCCCCACCCCGCGTGCCTGTAAAGTATCTCGATTATATATATATATAGAATTGAGGACAAAGGGTGTACAGTGTAGTAACAGCCGAACAGCTGCGCCATGAGCCGTAGCTATGTAAGCAGCATCGCGAGCGCTCGCTGGACTACCAGCGTTGACGACGACGCCGATGACCGTCAGTCTGCAGCATCGCTAGCGACAAGTGCACTATATCTAACCGGCTCTGCCTTCAATCGCGATTCCTACCTCTCCTATGATATTTCAGCTTTGCGGAACACACCTTCTTAGAATTGGTAGAGGTTGCTGCAGTCCTGACCTCTCTATAGGCTCGAACTCCGTTCTAGGACGCTCACCAGGGCCATGGGTCCTCCTAGCGACAATGAACTCCAGCCCACACGTACTTCGGCGCCATCATCTCGTCCGGTTCCATTCGTCAGCGGGATTCCCCATTATTCGGTGGCACATGTGAGCAGGACGTGGAAGACTGGCTCCCCACGTACAAAACAGTACTCATGGACAACAAGATTAAAAGTGAAACGGAGAAACGTGGCATTTTACCTCACCAGTACGGCCGAGCATTGGTATGGCAACGACGCACAGCGATACCTGACATGGTCGGAATACCAATCGAGCTTTTTGGTCACTTCAGTCTCCCTTCAGTGCAGAAGCTTCGGGCTGAGCAGCGCTTGCGAGAACGAGCACAGCAGCAGGGTAAGAACTTCCTCAGTTACATCGAGGACGTTGTGGATTTATACAGGACGGTGAACGCCACGATGAGTGTTAAGAACTTAATCAAGAACACACTCAAAGGCATTTGCGATGACGACTTCCAAATGCTGCTGGCTAAGAATCCTCAAACGGTCACCGATGTCATCGACCTGTGCCAGAGCTCTGACGAGCTGAGGAGACAGCGAGCTCTCACACGGCGATATTTGGCCCTGATATTCCGAGTTTAACTGCTGGTAGCGACAACAACACTCTGTCTACGCGTATTCAGCAGTTGCCCGTTGCCCGTCATCTTTCCCTAGTCCTCTGCACACCGATGTGTGACCCCACTCTTGCCCCTTCGCTTAGAACTTCTATCCAGCAGCAGGTGGCATATACCATACCATGCTCCCTTCAACACGCACCTGCGACCGTTTCGCTCTTCGGTGCAGGTATCGCGCGACATACACCACCTGCTGTTCCCCCCTCGTGTAAGACCCCAGTCCAAACGCTACCTGTTTCCAGACATTTAACCTACACCGACGCCCTCTTCAGGCCTTTTCTGAAGGAGTCCCAAGCCAATCAATTTTCCCGGTCCTCCCGCGAAAGCGCACTCTGGCCATAAAAATACCAATGCATCCCGGCTACCTGCCGGTACCAAATGTATTAAAAAGGCAGCCACGTGTACGGCCTGACCCGTCGTTTCCGACAACCGCTTGGCGCACGCCGGACAAAGACCCAATCTGCTTTACTTGTTAACTCCCGAACATGTAGCGCGTTACTGCCGCCACGGGACCATGACGGCTACAGAGCAGTCTCCCTGGAACTCCCGTATGTTCCGCCGCCATCTGCCTAACATGAGCCACCTAGTTTTCCTGTGACGTACTACCCTGCCGATTCTTCCGATACCGCCAACCATCGTTTGCCATCTCCAAGGCGCCGGTCGTTGTCTCCAGCGAGCCGGTGTCCCTCAACTCTAGGAGCGAAAATCTAGATGCCACAGTTCCGGAGGCAAGAGCTGCGTCGTCGTCACCAACGTCTAACTTTTCACCCACGAACGTCAACGACATCATTATAAACGTTCTTGCCACCCACACATTGGCCGATATTGGAGCCGCAATTTCAGTCAAAAGATAACAGCTTTGTCGCCGTTTGAAGAAGGTCATGACGACTCATTTTGGCCTCTCAATGCGTACTGCTTCAGCGAATCCCGTCAAACCCGTCGGCTTGTGCACCGCACGTGGGCTCATCCAAGACAACCACTACATTGTCGAGTTCATGGTTCTTTTTTCATGCTGTCACGACGTCATCTTGGGTTGGATTTCCTTTCTCGTCACAACGAATCATCGACTGCGCCCCTGCCGAGGTTGAATTCTCTTCGCTGTGTCATGCGCCACCCGAATCATCACCTACAGAGCCTCCTGCAAAGACTCTTGTCGCCACAAACACGACTATCCCTTCATTATCCGCCATCCTTGTGTCCTTGTCCTGCCGTTTCCCTTCTGACGCCAGTGCGCTTTTCACCCCTTCACATTTGTTTTACGAACGTCGATGTCTATTGCTGCCCTACGCCATCCTCACTATCCGCGATGGTCATACTGCCAGGTTTATGTGCAATTCTGCGCCAGGCCCGCGCTCCTTGCTTCGTGGTGAATGCATTGGAAACGTCGAGTCCATCGAGCTTACCGTTACCGCCGACGTTTCAGACGTTGTATGCAACTTGAAGTCAACGGATACTGACCAACTCATGCCACTCCATCTCCGCCGTCTTCTGAAACTTTCGGTCGTGCTATCGACGCTGACCTTACGGCGAACCAACGAGACCTGCTTCTCAGACTGCTTTAACAATTCCATTCGTCCTTCGACTGTGCGCAGACGTCGCTTGGCCGTACTTCGACAGTGGGCCACCCAATCGACACCGGTGCTGATGCACCTATACGTGAGCGGCCTTACCGCGTCGCCCCTTCCGAAAGGCGCGCAATTGAAAAGCAAGTGGCGGACATGCTCCTGCGCGACATCATTCGGCACTCGAACAGTCCCTGGGCATCACCGGCTTTACTTGTTCGTAAAAAAGACGGTTCCATCCGTTTTTGCGTTGACCACCGCCGCCCAAACAAACTAAACGACAAGGATATCTAGCCCTTCCCTCGCTTCGAAGATGCCCTTGATTTTCTTCAAGGAGCACAATTTTTTTCATCCCTAGAATCACGTTTCGTATACTGGCAGGTGACGATGGCTGAAGCAGATCGCCCGAAAACGGCTTCCGTTACTGCGGACGGGTTGTAAGAATTTAATGCCATGACGTGCGGCTTGTGGAATGCGGCTGCAACGTTTGAATGCATCATGGACGGCATTCTTCCCTGTCTCAAATGGAAGATTTGCCTATGCTACTTAGATAACATCATCGTATATTCACCCGACTTTTTGACGCATCCCCACCGTCTTGAGCAAGTGCCTACATGTCTGAAGGTCGCAGGGCTGCAACTGAATATCAAGAAGTGCTGATTTGCAGCTCAAAAGCTGACAATCCTTGGCCACGTTTTGTCCGAAGAAGGCGTCCTGCACGATCCAGCCAAGCGTCATGCTGTAGCGGAATTCCCGAAGCCGAACTAAGTCAAAGTGCTTCGTAGCTTCATTGGACCATGCTCTTATTTCCGTCGCTTCGTTCGTAACTTCGCCTCTGTCAATGCTGCATTGACGCCGCGTCTTGGCATCACAACGGAAAGTTCGGTATGGTCAGCAGGTTGCGACAAGGCTTTTACTATGCTACGCCACCTTCTCACATCCCCGCCTGTGCTTCAGTATTTCGATTCGTTGGCTCCGATCAAAATCTACACCGGTGCAAGTGCAGTAGGCCTCTGTGCTGTTCTTTCTCAAAGAAAGCCCGGATTCCACGAGTGCGTGGTGGCATAGGCAAACCGAACGCTTACGACCGCCGAGTCCAATTACTCAAGCACTGAAGGGGAATGCGTAGCCCTTGTGTGGGCCCTTACGAATTTCCATGCTTACCTGTATGGCTGACCTTTTGGCGTCGTGACAGATCACCATGCGCTTTGTTGGTTGTCGTTCTTACGAGACCCATCTCGCCGACTGGCGCACTGGGCACCTCGCTTTTAGGACAACGACATTTGCGTGGTGCATCGCTCGGGCCACATGCATCATGACGCTGGTGCTCGCTCCCGGTGTCCGATGCTGCCTGAAGACGTTAGTAAATGTAACTTGGACTGCTTTTCTGTATAAACCCCTTCATGGCGACTCGATGGCGTCTGAGCAACGAAAAAACCCGTTGATTGTGCCCCTGTCCGACTACCTATCAGACCCATCGAACAATTCAACACATCGGGCACTACGGCGTCAAACGCGCCACTTCGTTATTCGTGATGGCCTTTTGTATAGGCGCAGTTACCAGCCCGATGGTCAAAAATGGTTGCTGGGCATTCCCCCCCCCCACATGCACCGCGAAATGGGCCACGATTTTAATTGTGAACCCCATTGCGCTCCCGCCGGCGTACTATTGACGTACCAACGCCTGCTACTGCTCTTTTACCGGAGAGGCATGTACGGCTTCATTCGCCGTTATGTTCGCTCGTGAACACTGCAGAGACCGTAGAAGCGTTTCTTCTTAATCACGTCATCCTACGTAATGGAGCCCTAGGTCTGCTGCTCAGTGACTGGGGGCCTGTCTTTCTCACGTAATCGAATAACCCTTCAAGGAATGCCAAATCGTCTACCGGAACTCCATATCACTCCCGGACGAATGGATTTAGAAAAAGTTTCAATCGTATATTGGCGGACATGCTGGCCATGTATGTTTCATTTCACCATTCTAATTGGGATACCGTCCTTCCTTTCGTGACTTAGCCATACAATACCGTCATGCAGGCCGCCACAGGCTTCTCTCCCCTCTTTTTTGTGGACGGACGCAAATCGTCGTGTCCTTTTAATTCCTTTTAAAATTCCGTGTTCCCCCCTCCCCCCAAGAATAAAGAAAAATAAAGTGGGGAACAATACCCGCTCCAGCAAGGCTATAGCAGGTTTAAAGCCAATAAAAAATAAATGAACGGGGCTAAAAGCCAAACTTTCTTTTTTTGATTGAAGAAAAGCCAATTTGCAGGGTTTCAAAAAAAACTACTTTCCACGTTCCATATGCTCGGGCAGCAGGTACATAGAACGTGAGAAGAGAGTCGGCAATCAAGGATGTGTTTGAAAGTAAACAAAAAAACAGGTAGCAAAATGTCCTAATTGCGAAGTGCAGTTGAAAATTGTGGTAGCCAGCAGCGTGGAAAAAAAAACTCGGATAGGCAGCAGAGGAGAAACAAAAAACACGAAAAAAATACAAATACATATGGTGTTTCACTTATAAAGTTCGCCACAAATGTCCGTCTAGAAGTAGCTGTTTTAAATTGAAAGTCCAGTTGGGGTATTCCCGTTCACGAGAATATCTAACTGCGACGCCCTGCTGAAACACCACATACATTATGCACAGTATCCACTAAATACAAAAGAAGCACCGCCGAAGCACTGTAAAGGTAATAAATAGAAAGTCACTGGGTCCAGCGTAAATACTGCAGCACTCACTGCCACTCACTGTCACATGGTAGACGCGATAAAAGAAAACGATACCACGCTGAAAAAAGGTACGAATTGTCCCAGGGAACAGTACTCTAGAGAGAACACGTGTTTCCTGTCATGTGCACACAGAACACAACTTGAGGAAAAAAAATTTAAAAAAAAATACACGCACTGGAGAGCCGCACAGATCACAAGTGACATGTTGGGCCCCAGGAATGCCCAGGCTTGTAGACGATACGGCGCCGATGAAGGACCATTGGAGACACACCGGCATCACACGTCGGGTAAGGAAAGGGAAATGAAGTCGACGAGCTCGATTAGGATCTGGATGGCTTCAGAATTATCCAATAGACGCCGAAGGTGTGGCGGTTCAAGTGGTGACCGCACAATGCGAAGCAGTCGTTGAATGTATGATGACGTTTTTGAACACTGCGTCAGATAGTGAGAGACGGAAGTGGCGGCTGCACCGCAAAAACACAGGCAGTCCGGCGTAAGTTCGAGACGGAAGAAATAGTGAGGGAATCGGCCATGTCCAGTTATAAGGTGAGTAAGTTTTTTAGACGGCGGAAAAGAAGCAGGAAGATTGAGAACACTCGGCGTCCAGCGGAATAATTCTGTGTCACTGTTGTTCGATGACCACACCTCCTGCCACAATAGGCGACCTGCTTTCAATAGCGACGAGCGGACCATATGTTTGGATATTTTCCCGCACACATCCTGTCCTCTCGTAGCAGCACTTCGCGCGACTGCGTCGGCGATTTCCTTTCCCCACACGTTAGAGTGCGCTGGCACATGTTACAAGGACAAGGAGACTGAGCTCGAGAGCAAGAGAATGTCATGTTTCAATTGGTGGATTGTGAAGGACTTATTGAAATGATTGTCGAGTGCCAGAAGTACAGAAAGACTGGCAGAGTATATATTGACAGGAGAGGAAGGCCTATTGTCCAGGAGGAACTCGATGAGTTATTGCAGGGCTATCACTTCAGCGTCAAAGGATGTTGTGGGAGAAACCGCGTGCACGCCTTCTTACGGCATGCACGCGGTCGGGCCCGTTCAGAATGACAAAGGCCGCTCCAGCCGCAGTGGGTGTGTGGGAACCGTCTGTGAAAGCGTGGAGACCGTTGAGATGAAGTCGCTGGTTCGCCTGCGCGCTCGTCAGTCGGCCACTTCGGACACGAAGACGTCGCGCAAGGTGAGTGGCGAGACCGATGGGAAGGTCTACGTCGGTAGGTCTGAAGGAAACCGAGTGGAATGTGATTTATTGTCGATGAATAAACAGTAAAAAGATGCGCACAGCGATGTCAAGGTGAATGTGTAGCGGGAGCGCATTGGCGATGACCTCAAGGGCTGCTGTCCTCGTCGTGGTGTAAGCTCCCGTGATCGCGAACAATGATGACCTAAGCAATGAGTGAACTCGAGCTTTTAGACTGTGGTGTTAATTTAAGTGCCACCAAGAGGAAGCGGCCTAGGAAATTGCAGGAAGGACGAGCAGATGATGCAGTTGACGCAGATGAGAACGGTTGACGAGGGTGTGCACGCGTGAAAATCTAGTGAGCGAAACAGCCATTTTCTCAACAATTGATTTTAAATGGTTGGTGTGGGCCACATAGGTCAAGTGGTTGTCAATTACAACTCCTAGCAGTTTCAGGGTTGCACCATGAAGTATGATGGTAGGCTTCCGTATCGCACCTCGGTCACCTCTTGAAACGAGGAGGCAAGAACATTTGAAAGGGCTCAGCCTTAGCTTCGCCTTCTCTGCCCAAGTAGTAATCTTGGAAAGTGTTTCATGGGCAAGGGCTTCTAGTTGACGGCGCGCGCGCGCGTGAATGACGATAACCGTGTCATCTGCGTAGTCCTGTAAATACGTGTCTTCCGGCATGAGAATGCAGAGCATGTCAAAAATATAGGCATTCCACAAAAGCGGGCTAATGGGAGAACCTTGAGGAGACCCCTTTGTTGTGAAGTGGGTAATGTTTCCTCAGAACGCCTCGTAACGAACGGTCCGCCCTTCAAGGAACGATTTTAGCAGCTCATAGATGTTCCGAGGGCAATTGTGTGTGCGAAAAAAGTACAAAAGTCGAGGGTGCCAAATAGTGTCAAATGCCCCAGCGAAATCAAGGATATAACAAGAGACAGACCACCATGGTCTCAACGGTGTTGTAGACGGCTACGCAAATCAAACAAAGTGGTTGTTGTGTTGTGTCCCAAGATAAAGCCATACTGGTGTGGATGAAGGAGCCCGGAACGGTGTAGAAAATAGTAAAATCGTGAATTCAGCATTTGTTCTAGCAGCTTCCCAATCATCGACGTAATGCATATTGTCCTGTACGAAGAAAGCTACGTCGGCGGACGTCCAGGTTTCAAGAAAAAATTAACGTGGGCTTGCTTCCAGTGAGGAGGAAAATAGCCAAGAAGAAGGCCAGAGTTGAACACGTGAAGCAAAACCGAAGAGATGTGGTGAACAAGAGGATGAACCATGGGAGTGGTGATGTTATCAGGTCCCGGAGCAGAACCCAAATTCAGTTTTCTGGAGGCCAATCGCAACTCATCAAGAGTAAAGAGCTCGTCGTGGACTTCCATGTGGTATCTAGTTGTGGCAATGACGACCCTTATTACTTTGTGGGCCAGAGTGTCGTCTTCATGGCAATCAGAAGGGAAGTGAGTTTTCAGGAGGAGACCTGCCGATTCTAATGTGCTTGTTGTCGACGTATCATCCGGCAAGTGCAGAGGGGATAAAACAGAAGGCACTCGGTGCTTCCGTAACGCGGCTTTGAATGGTTGCCCGAACAAGCTCTTGCGGGACGCATCTGCACATGACTGTCTTAGGGCCTTGTCCTTGGCGATCTGTATGCGCTCTCTGTAGGCAGCGAGACTCCTGTAATAAACAATACGACGATCTGCCCGCAAGAGTGGATCCCGGCAATGCTGGTACCGCCTCCGCAATACTCGCGCCGCCGATCTTTCCCTCGCCAGAGCGGCGCTCCACCACGCGTTTCCCCTGTGTTCCTTCAGGTGTCGTTCAAACTTATTTTTTAAACTGGCTAATTTGGAATAGAAAACGTCAAGAACTGTGTTGAGGGCGGACTTCGTACAGACATCTTGCGGGTTAAAATTTTGAATCCAATCATCTGCTGCCAATTGCTCAACCAAATATTGTATGATGCCTTGGTAAGTCGTCTTTTCAAGGGCAGTGTAAACCGTTGCAGGCCGAATACTACGTACTTGTGATCTGATAAAGTTGGCGTGTCATGTACATTCCACAAACAATCACCTTCCCAAATGGGACCGGAAACAAGGGTAAGGTCGATCCAAGACTCCGAGTAGGCAATTTGAAAGGTCGCTACCGAAGTAGGGTCATTCAGTATTTTGAGTCGGGTTGTGTGGCTGAAGTGGGCGAGCTGGGCGCCGCGGGAGTTCAAAACGTCGCCTCCCCAAATGGGATTGCGGGCGTTGAAATCTCCTGCCAATATCACATTCGCAGCACACTATCGTTCGAGGACGTCATTAATCCGAGACAAAATAAAGTCCATCGGCACTGATGGCGCAGCATAAGTAGCGATGAGAAGCATGGTGGACTGCTGATTTTGTAGTCGCAGAGCCACAATATAAGGAGACATGGTGAGGGGAAAGACATCGAATTTACGCCGGGGTATGAGGACCATGCATCGGGGAGTGTCTTGATGCAGAAAACGAAGCCAATTGGGTGGCACTCCAAGCACGGTTGATCCGCTGGCATATGGATCACAAACAAGAGCCACATTAATGTGCTCTGCTTCGACGAAATCAACAAGATGTGGAGTTGCCGCACGAGTGTGGTCTAGGTTTGTCTGAAGAAATTTTAAAGAACCCATGTGGAATTTTGAGCGGTCCGTTGGTTGGAGCGGGGGCTGTTGTGCTAGGCGGAAACGGTAGAGGGCGAGGTAGATGTCGGAGTGGTGTCATAAATAGTTTTTTCACGCGTGCGGGCAACCCTCCATTCTATTGTAAAACAGCACTGTTCGTGGAATGTGTGGTTGAAACGTCGCCCTGCGGCGCGACACTCCCTGCACACAACGTTTTCTGTGTCGGCAAGGGTGCCGTCTTCTGCGAGGTGATCACCCGCACAGTACAAGCAGCAGACACTCTCCGAGTTGCATCGTAGAGCGACGTGGCCGTATGTGCAACAACGACTGCACGCCGCCACGTAGCAATTTTCTTTAATGGGACAGGACGTCCAGCCGATCAATAAGCGATCTTTCGCTTTGAGGATGTGGTAGACGGACGGCGAAATCTCCACAAAATGGACGTCGTTGCCAGTACGGTCTTTAAAGTAGGTCCTGTGTTTAAACTCTTCATCGCGGATATTCAACCCATTGCGAGCATTGATGTTCGTGCGCAATAAACCTGGAACGATGCTGGGGTCTACACCACTGATTTTAAACTGTGGCAAACGGCGTGGAGGACGGATGACTTTGATGGCTGTTCTAAGCTGAGTGTTTCCTTCGATGGCTTTTTCGAGATTGTCAATTGAAGCTCGGTCCGCAGACACTACCGTCAGCCCGGTGCGGTTGGGAATGAGTTTAACTTGTTTCACTCCGATTCCGGATGGATCGTCCCCAAAAAGTTGATTTGAGCAGGGTAATAGTTTCGGGGCCAGGATGAGCAGATGGAAGAAGAGCCCTTATGTGCAAAACGTGCTTTGGGTCAGTTTCAAGAGGCATAACTTCTTTGTCTGGGTGGTGCTGCACAGGCTGAAGGGAAGGCTAGAGTGACGGTTCGGGGACGCGTGCATTGCACGCAGTGTCCCTGGGGTTACGCAGAGCATTCGCGAAGGACTGCCGCGGCACAGGTGGTGGATTATGTGGGATGACTTCTTCATGGCGGCACTCAGCTAGCTGCGATCGTAGCTCGTCGATCGTGCCTTCTGCGCGGGATAACTTCGTACGTAGGGACATGAACATTGTCTGCAAGTCGAAGAAGATGTCCATAATCATTTCGCGCACTGGGTGCAATACTTTGTTTGTTTCTTCCATCACTGAGAATATTTAGGAGCTGCTTCCCTTTGTCGCAGAGGAGGGAGGTATCTTCTTCTCTTTCGACAGGCGATCCCTCAAAGGGGTGCGTCGGACGCGCCACAGGGCTGGAAGCACGGACACTGTCACTGTGAGCGTGATCCCGCGGGGGATTGCACCCCTCTGCATGACGATGACTACCTTGGGGATTGCCAGCTAGTAACGGCTCTTGATCTTGAATCGCTCGTTGAACATCGCCGTTCGGACCAATAGCGCCGTCTGCAAGTGATCCACGAGATGTTTGGCGGAGCTCGACGGGTGGTTGATGTTCCATTGCGTCCCTATAGCGAGATCACGTCGGGCGCTTCAATGCTGGTTTCTCTGTGGCCTATACACGATGGCTTGCAACCCACACTAAGCCTAACCGGCTAACCGGGCTCCTACAGTCAAACCCATTGCCTTGGGAGAAACATACAGGCTCACCGGCACCACCGGAGACGCTCAGACGAAGTAACGTGCCGCTGGTTAATCACCTCGATGTTCGTGGACTGGAAAATCACGCTGCGAACACAAAGCAGAAAAAATCGTGGCTTCGTCTTCCTCTGCCTCGATTCTGATCCCTCTTCAGTATTCATTAAAGTTTTCTTTCTCTCTCTCTCTCTCTCTCTCTCTTTTGTGTTTTGAGTGTTTAGTGTTTTATGTGTTTGTTTCGTGTTAATATATTCTTTGATCGCAAAGTTACTGCACCCCCCAACTAGCAGGGTGTGGTCGCCTTTTCGGGATCTCGAAGTTACTGTGCCGCCCTATAACAGGCCACCGTTCATCGCTCACCATTATTTATAATCATTAACGTCATTCACTTCTCCCGCGTGGTCCTGCGTAGAATGGAAACTTTGATCCTCTTTAGATCTCGAAGTTACTGCGCCTCCCAACTAGCTGGCTGTGAACGCCTACAACGCTTCACCCGGCCTTGATGGGAACATTGATCTGCTTGTTCTCCATCTAGAGGCACTGATGAGTAACTTCATCAGTGCTTCTACCCGGTGTTTACTACGAACGATCTCGTTTGGCTCTGGGTTCCAACCACAATGGCGGGAATATCAAGCAAGCTCCAATCAAAGTACCGTGGCCCTTATCGTATTGTAGAACTCATGTAACCCGTAAATTATGTCGTACATCCTCTGATTCCTCCCATTGACAACCGTGGTCGTGGCCGAGAGACTGTGCACGTGGAACGTCTCAAGCGTTACCACAAACCCGTCGTCGTCTCGTGCCCATGAGTCGCCAGGATGGCCCGGGGAAACTGTATTGAGGGCGAACGGTGTTAAGTGTAGTCACAGCCGAACGGCTGTGCGCCATGAGCAGTGGCTGCGTAAGCGACTCCCAGTTGAACTACCAGCGTTGACGACGACGACAATGAGCGTCAGTCTGCAGTCTGCACCATCGCTAGCGACGGGGGCACTAGGTCAAACCAGCTCCGTCTTGAATTGCGATTCCTGCCTCTCCTTGATATATCAGTTTTGAGCAACTGACCTCATTAGAATATACATATATATATATATATATATATATATATATATATATATATATATATATATATATATATTTTGTTTTGTAGAACAGAGACGTACGGGACGAGGAATTCCGTAAGGACACATATCAAAGTTGCAGTCCTTATTGCCAGTGCTGGTTGGCGTTTTGACAGTGTTTTATAGTGCCGAATGAGGTATGATTGCCTTTTTTTATGCAGGAATAAGTAATTGAAAATTCAAGTCGAGAAAAAATCCGCCGTTTTTTCCGGAAGCGGGAATCGAGCCCACAACCTCCCCATAACGCGTGCGGTGCTCTACCATTGAGCTAGTTCCGCGACGACTCCTCTCTCGACTATACCGCGGGGTTTTGTATTTACGACTGCTCAGAGCCCGGTCAACAAGCGCCGCCCATCGAGCACCGCGGGAAGACGTAGAACGTCTTTTTCCCTGCGGGCGCACGTAAGACGTGGTCGGAAGTCGGGGATAGCCAAAGGCATTTCAGAATGCTGAAGCCAGAACCCTCGTAATGCATTTTGTAGAACAAAGACGTACGGGACGAGGGATTCCGTAAGCACACATATCAAAGTTGCAGTCCTTATTGCCAGTGCTGGTTGGCGTTTTGAGAGTGTTTTATAGTGCCGAATGAGGTATGATTACCTTTTTTTTTATGCAGCAATAAATAATTGAAAATTCAAGCCGAGAAAAAATGCGCCGTTTTTTCCATCTTACGTGCGGCCGCTGGGAAAAAGACGTTCTACGTCTTCCCGCGGTGGTCGAGGGGCGGCGCTAGTTGACCGGGCTCTGAGCAGTCGTAAATACAAAACCCCGCGGTATAGTCGAGAGAGGAGTCGCCGCGGAACAAGCTCAATGGTAGAGCACCGCACGCGTTATGAGGAGGTTGTGAGTTCGATTCCCGCTTCTGGAAAAAACGGCGCATTTTTCCTCGACTTGAATTTGCAATTATTTATTCCTGAAAAAAAAGGCAATCATACCTCATTCGGCACTATAAAACACTGTCAAAACGCCAACCAGCACTGGCAATAAGGACTGCAACTTTGATATATATATATATATATATATATATATATATATATATATATATATATATATATATATATATATATATATATATATATATATATATATATACATATATATATATAACAGTTGTAGCAGCAGAATACACTTAAAATTCACAGCGATAAATTAGCGATCCTGAAGGGAGTAACACAGGGAGACAGCATCTTGCCAAAACTGTTCACAGCATGTGTCGACGTGGTATTCAAAAATCTAGACAGGGAAACACAGGATTAAGGATGAACGGAGAATACATGAGACATTTGAGGTTTGAAGATGACATAGTACTGCTGAGTGGTCCTGCAAAACACCTTCAAAAATGTTTACTACAATCGCAAAGCGTCGCCGTGCGGCTACAAACAATTATCAATGAATATAAAGTAATAAGAAAAATGCGTGCCGAGAGCACCCTCTTCAGCTAAGCAAACGAAGGGCTAGAAGAAGTAAACGAACAAAACTATCTCGCACAGATGTTTAGCGCGACCCCAAACCCAAGAGAGAGATCTTACGCAGAATCGGTATGAGTTTGGAGCACTCGGAAAGCACGCCCAAATAGTAAAAAGTAAGCTACCTGTATCACTGAAAGGAAAAATATACAAGAGGTGCATACTGTCTGTGATGACATCCGGAACTGAAATTTGGCGCCGTACTAAACAACTGGAAAGCAAAGTTAGATCGGCTCAATGGGGTCTGGAAGAGATAGTACTATGAGTAACACTTAGGGACAGGAAACGAGCATCCTGGATGAGGGAACCAACTGGAGTAGTTGATATCATCGTTCAAGTAAACTAAAAAAATGACCATCTTCCTGTACGGGTACCCTGAGTAGTGTGCGAAGCAGCCATGGGGTCGACTCAAGTCGACTGCGTTTAGTTTGTCCGCAGACAGCATGCTTACCTCATCTATTATCACGCATTTCACGGTACGGAAGGCCACGCGGAAGGTGTTCAACTCGCTGGCGCTGAGGCCTCCGTCCTTGTTGGGGCCGGTGGTCTACCGAGAGAGCTTGAAAGCCGCGTGCACCGTGGTTCCTCCACTGCCACAGCCGCCTTTGCGGTGCTTCCGCAGATTACGACGCGTTGTAGGCGGTGTTGTTGCCAGTGTTGCTGTACCGGTTGTAGAGGTCCACGGCAAGCCGGAGGACGAACGTAACCGGCCGCTCCGGTAAAGAAGACCTTTAACGGAGTTGCTGATGGCGTCGTCTGCCAATGGATGATCTCGCGCAGTAGCTCATGTTGTTCCGCGTGTGTCATCCTCATCAAATTGTAGTATTCGTCCCGGTACATGATGTCCTGTCGCCTGCGCATGGCCGCGTGCGGACTCGCGTGTTTCATCAGGCGCACCAAGTCTTGGGTCGGGATGAGGTCAGCGTGTTTGTGTTCCGGGTGGACGATCACGGCAGGCGAAGGTGCTGCTCCTTCTTCTTATTGTTCTTCTTGTTGTGCACTCTTCTCCGCAGTGCTGTTCGCGGCACGGACACTGGCGTTGCAGGTGCCATTACCGGCGGCATTGCCCGTGGCACTCATCGCGGCGTTGTGGGAGGAGGTTCTCTTACGGGAAGATGACGGCGGTGGTTGAACGCGAATCTATCTCGTGACGGATTCTTTGGTTGGCGAATCACTAGGGGCATCCTGCCACTATCATCAATAGCGGTGCCTGGCCAGGTATGCGCAGTGGGGATGTGGACGCCGCACAACGGCACCCACACAACGGCGGAGGGAGCAGACGCCACGATAAGCTGCTTTGCTTCTTACAGAAATGCACTTCGGGTGGCCATGCAGTGAGACGACCCGGCAACCGGTGGGCAATCAGGGTAACAGAGTAGGTAACAAGAGATGGTTTTATAAGGAGAGGCCAATAATAAGATGAAGTTATGAAATGTGGAAATTTGGGGCCAACACTAGTCTTGAGAGGCGCAGGATAGGAGCTGTTGGAAGCCAATGGGAGGCATTCGCCCTGCAGTAGGTGTGATTATGCTTGTGATGATGATGACGACGATAACGACTGACTTTCGATCAGGGCACAAAAGCAGTAATGAGAAATGAGTGTATCATTTCTGAGTCTCAATGCGTTGGTTTTCACCTACAAATCCCGGACGACACTGAAACCATGTTCAGTTTGGGGATGCAGTTTTTATGGAGCCATGCCCTGTATACGAGCTTCAACCGACAACATTATTGGTATCCTGCTGAACTGGTGAAATTGTGATAAATAAGCTTCAATACCGTTTAGAACACTGCTATAGAAGCTGCACGCGCCTATACAAACACCAGGTTCATAATAATCATCACCAGCCTATCTACGCCCACTGCAGGGGAAAGGCCTCTACCATTATTCTCCAAATACACCGGTCCTGTTCCAACTGTGACCAATGCATCCCGCAAACTTCTCGATCTCATCTACCCATTTAACTTTCTGCCGCTCCTTGCAGCGCTTGCCTTCTCTAGGGATCCACTATGTTACCCTTAATGACCAACGGTTATCTTGCCTTCGCATTACACACCCTGCCCACGTTGATTGCTTCTTAATTTCTACTAATACACCCTGAACACGTGTTTGTTCCCTGACCCACTCCACTCTCTTCTTGTCTCTTAATGTTACAGCTATCATTTTCCGCTCCATTGCCGGTTGAGTAGTTCTCAATTTAAGTTGAACCCTCTTAGTGAGCCTGCAAGTATCTGCCCCGTAGGGCAGTACCGGTAAGATGTAGCTCTCATACATTTCCTTCTTCAGGGACAAGGGTAGGCTGCTATTCAGTATGTGAGAATGTCTGCCGTATGCACGCCACCCCATTCTCATCCTTCCAATTATCTTTACCTCATGGTTGGGATCATCGTCACAATTTGGTCTAAGTGAATATATTCGCTTACCACTTCCGCTACCTCGCCCCCTATCCGAAACTCCTTTGCTGTCCCGTGGTTATTGATCATTTCTTTGGTTCTCTGCATATTAATTTTCAGACCAACTGTTCTACGCTGTTCGTCAAGTGCGGAAAGCATGATTTGCAGTTCGTCTCTCGAGTTTACTTAGCAAGGCAACGTCATCAGCAAATCTCAGGTGACTGAGGTAATCTCCATTAACACTAACTCCCTCCTGTTCCCAATCCAACGTTGTGAATATTTCTTGTAAACATGCTGTAGAAACTATTAGGTTATTTGGAACTTCACATACATTTTTCTGGCTCATTGTGCATATCGGCATGCTTTCATGGCATGAAAACGTGAAGTGATATGATACATTATCTTCAATGTTTCAGCAAGGGTGCAAAAACTGTTTTTACATGTTCTTACATACGATTTTTCTTAATCGTAATGCCTTTCGGCAAAGCAGACATCCCGATGCTAGAAATTCAGCAGCTGGCGTTTCCCTGTGTTCCAAAGATTCCTGAATGCAGAAGCTGACGCCTATCTCCAACTCTTCGCGCTCCGCACAGGACCACCTTCGCAAATATGCGGCGACGCCAGCGGTTTCTTCAAATGCGGTGTCAAAAGTCATACTTTAAATCACGGCTTGAGCCAGTGCATGCGCTTTTTACCTTTTGTTAAACTGAAACGGTACGCACACGCAAAATTTGGTTTGTACAAGCATAAAACGTCAACCGAATGCAACGAAAATGAAGGAATAGTGAGCCAGAGCGAAGCAGACGAAAAATCTTAAGCCGACGTCTCGAACACGCGCTTCGGAGGGCTGCCCGCGGTGGCTCTCACCGCCTATATTCTTCCCTGGTTGCGCTGCTGCAAGCACCGCTTTATCGCCTCTTTGCCGTTATGTTTATCACGAAAATGTAAATTGGTCTGATCATTTTGCAGTAAGATAATGAAAGGCCAAATAATACTGCGCAATCAGATCTTACATTTATACGGTTACAGTTATCGGCGCAATGCAGAAAAAAACTATTTCCAATAAATGCTCATATAGGTATTCACCAATAAACCCCGCCACAGATTCACAGTTAAGTTGTGACAGATATGTGAATGTCGCAAATTCGGATCAAAGCATCAAAATTTATCGCATAAAATAAATAATAGCTTCCATGTGTATGCATCCAAGAGTTCTGGGTGGAATCATAAACATCACTCCCGACCAGTGCACTTACCAGCAGCACGTATAGCATCCCCAAAGAGTAGAGTAGCCTTGAGATGTACACCCGGGCATTGTATCTTCAACAGCAACAGCGCGACAATCGTCTGGTGCATCAGAGTCGTGGGACCACCTTAAATACCCGGCTTTGCCCTCTTTTACTCGGCAATTCTTGGAGATAGGCTTGCAGTTGCATCCAAATGACATAGTCATGAGCCCTTAATAAATTCAAAGAGAAAAATGCCGTAAAAAACTGATTAGTACAATTTAGTTCCCTTAATTCCAAGACGCTGTGAAATACCATCGATCTTAATATCATGTTGTTCGGAAATGCTCCAGTAATTAGTATCCGCAGGTGGAGGCTTTTCTGTTGAGGCATTCACTGCGAGCTGCACCATGCAACAGCGTCAGGCTAGTTGCTTGATGAGGTAGAAAAAATGAAAGCTATGATATTTTTTTCAAGACCGAGTGTTTTTATGGCCCTTTAGCACAAAAGTGGATATTAACCAGCCGCGGTGGCTCACTAGCTGAGGCATTGCGCTGGTGAGCACAAGGTCGCGGGTTCGATTCCCGGCCACGGCGGCCACTTTTATGATGGAAATGAAAAGCAAAACCACCTGTGTGTGCGAGATTTCGGCGCACGTTCAAGATCCCCAGGTGGTCAACAATTAATCGGGAGCCCTCCACTACGGCACACCTCATCGCCTGCGTTGCGTCGGGGCGTTAAAGCCTACAATCAAATAAAAAGTAGATATTACTATTGCGGAGGTTGTAGACACCCAAAAAACATTGTTTTTTTGTTATTTTCACAAGACCACTATCTGAGACTTTACCATAGATCCATTCCTAAGTAAAGCAGCAAAATCTGTCGGAACACTCGCCAAAATGTGCTTCGTTCTTCCAGTGCCTATAAAACTGTTATTGTACAGGGTGTTTTTTGCATCCCATGTGCAATCTTGTAACCTTGTATGGGGCCACACAACATTTAACGCACATACGATGTACCCGCTCCAAAAGAAAGCACTCCATCATAAACTCAAGTTAAATACCTAGCGCACAGCACGAAATTTTTCACGCGTTCTGAACTTGTAGCTGTTGGACATTTACATAATTCTGCCAGGCGATGCGTTATAAAAAATATATCGCAAACCGCGAAGAAAGTTTTTGAATAATGTGATCCCTTAAACCAGACGCCGTCAGCCATATCGTTTTCAAAAGCAACAATTTTGGTGCCTTACTTTTTTGCTGAACTGTGCATGACCGGCAGATTAAGTGGTACCCATTACCACGCTAAATAACTTGATTTCAAATAACTTCTTTTGAAAGCTCAATGCTACAATGCTAACTCACTTTATTTCAAACGATTTTCCTCTAGAAAGATCGAGTATTCGCGCGATGCCAGAGTACTTTCTGCAATATTTTTATTTCACTCTTTTCAAAAGGTCATTTGTTAAGCAAATTTTGTTTTTATATGGTATGTAATTGTGCGTTGCTGTATATTGTGTTCTAATGTTGGAATGACTCGGATAATTTGTAAGCGTCTAAATGAGCTTGCTTTTTCATGCAAGTTCACGTAGCGGTGATGGGTGCATCTATTTTCGTGCCAGACGCCAACCTGACGATAGAGACATTCGAGGAGCGTACTCGCGCCTCTTTTTCACCGCAACCGAGGACGTTTCTGCATTATGTCGACGATTGCTTATTTGTGCTACCAAAAGACTCGCTGCAGGCTTTCACAGCCCACCCCAATGGAAGGGAACCGGCCACCCAATTCACGACTGACAAATAGGCAAACGGGCTTCTGGCATTCCTAGACGTCCTGGTGAACCGTGATACTGTGGGGCTGTCCTTTACAGTGTTCAGAAAGAAGGCTCACGCCGCCCGCTACCTACACTTTATTTGGGTGCATCGGGCAGCACAAGCGCGATCTGTGGTCGTCTCCCTTCTCCGCAGAGCTGACGAGATCTGCAGCGAGCCAGGGGACCGGGTAGCGGAGAATACGAGATTACGCTACGAACTTTCATCATGCCGTTACCCTTAGCCGTCATCAACTCTGTTCAGCGGTAGCGCACTCGCCCTGCGCATGCTGCCGACGTCGGACTTCAAAAGAGCACGGCAATTCCCTACGTGCCTCGCATCACCGAGGCTCTGTCATGCATACTCCGCTCGTACAACGTGAAAACTGCGCATGTGCCGTCTCGCAAACTAACGCATGAACTTGTGAACGTGAAGGACAAACTGCAAAACGAGAGGTTTCGGAGACTTGTCTACGGCATTCCTTGTGCAGATTTCCAGTACGTGTATATTGATGAGTCAGGAAACTTTGCAAAGCGCCTGCAGAAACATCGCAACGATGTAAACAAGAGCCACGTGTCGACAAGCGCCCTTGACGAGCACTGCGATACCACCTCGCGCACAATCAACAGGTTTGCTGCAGGCGTCCTCGAAAAATTAAGAAACGCTAGCTCACCCCTGTTACTGGAATAATTTCACATGCAGACGACGGAGCACCCGCTCAAGCGGAACTCCGGAAACGTTCCGCCAATCTACGCATGTTGCCTGCGTAGCGTTGTGAAATGTATATAAGGCGATTATTTCCCTTCAAGATTTTATTGTGACCAAGACTTGCCTGCGGGAACCAAACGTTATTTTCCTTTATACTCAACTTGTGGTCGGTTTCCGTGTCTTTCTTCATCAAAGTGTCTAAGTAGTGCTTCAATTTAACAGGTGTTATTCGATAAAGATGACATTTTAACCCATCTTTTAAACAATTGAGTGCATGAACCGCGTGGCCCTCAAGGGTGTTTTGATAAAGGCGTGATGTGTGTCCTTGATGTATGCCTGGTACCGAGGGGGTACTCGCGTTTTCTGAAGTGAAAGGTCACTTTTTGACCGGACCTGATCGCATCACTGTGATTCAAATAAAACCGACTTGACTTAAAACATGCATTGTGCTTTTCACGGAACGAAGAATACCAAAAGGGACACCAAGCTCGGATTGCCAGCTGAACAATTTAGATACAAATGAAAAATATACACGGTAATATACTATCAACAACCACAAAAAAGGCGAGTGACCAGGGCATGCAGCATAGGATATGGCGCCGTGAATACTATGCTATGCATCATATCATAACATTTATTATAGAAGCAGTCTGTTGATAAGTAATCAATATAGCACGCTACATTTGTGTTAATCATAAATGTATCGCAATGTTTTGTAGTCACCATTCTTGAAACTTTTTTTCTTACGTTTTCATGCTCACGAGAGCACCCCTGGCACTACCAAGAACATAATTTGTTCTTTTTTGTGGCATATGTTTACTGCTTTGTACGATCATTGAAACAGCGCACCGACTACGCAGCCTGGTAGTTAACGGGAGATGGAGGGACCTAGGACGTCTATTTTGTAACAGACTTGGTTTAATACCCAAGTGCTTTTTTCAAGGCAAAGCACCGATACTATGCGTTTCCTTCACCATATAACACGTAATGCTCAGCCTAATTAAAGTAATATTATCACGCAACACTGCGGGGCCGGCCGATTCTAAAAGGAAAGCTAGACTAACCCGTTTCGTTTAAAGGGGTCTGTTTTCCTGTGCAGAAAATTACTGCTGCTGTAAAGAGTGAAAAATATTTACCACATGGGAAATTTGCGCCGAAGTGAATATTATTTATACCCTGTGCAACTCTGACAATAGGGATAATAAAGATAACGAAATTTTGCCAGTTTGCTTATGAAACAATTTGCGCCAAAGGCGAGGAAGCAAAAGCAAAGGGAGAGACACCAAAACGATGTAGCGTTTGCAAACTATCGTTTGACAACTACCAGATCACTTGAGCCTTCTAAGCACGTGGCAGATTTTCGTGCCCAGAAGGAATCCCGCGTGCCAGTGCAAAACTCCATGCACACCTGGGTTACTTCATAGTCTCCTCCTGTGTTTGTAATTTTTTTCAGGTTTTCGCCTTTCCGCTTCATTTCCACCCGGCCTCACATCAAGGTGTGAGCGTTGCCTCCAAGGTGAGTGGTTAGTCTGAATTCTTGGTTTGTGAACTTTGATTTATTGATTGCAGGGATAACGCGCCGACGCAACGCAGGCGATGAGGCGCGCCGTAGTAGACGGCTCCGGATTAATTTTGACCAAGTGGGGATCTTTAACGTGCGCCGAAATCTCGTACACACGGGCGTTTTTGCTTTTCGCCTCCATCAGAAAAGCGGCCGCCGCGGCCGGGAATCGAACCCGCGACCTCGTGCTCAGCAGCGCAACGCCTTAGCCACTGAGGATTTGTACACTTTCGCGGTCATGTATTTACAATACATTCGGCGGGCATTCCTTATTTCCAGTAGAGCAATGCTACTTCGGAGAATGCTCCGATTAGGGTATAAAAAGCCAAACACGTGCGTGTGAGAGTGTCGCTGTGAAAAAAGTATTAAAGAGGAAGCGACTGAGCAGTTTGGGGAAACCAATCCACCACTGTCGATAACTGAGCATCTGACATTGTTCAAAATCATTTAAATATATATATAAATATAAATATATATATATATATATATATATAAATATATATATATATATATATATATATATATATATATATATATATATATATATATATATATATATATATATATATATATATATATATATATATATAAATATATATATATATATATATATATAATATATATATATAGTATAAGTAAAGAGTCGGATACAAAGCAAGAACAATAACAAACAATGTTTGCTTACGTAGCGGCAACGGGACTTGCCTTCATCAGAGTAAAGCTACATGATTTTGCTGTCGCAAACATTTTGAACACATTTCTTATATAGGTTTGCATAAAACTGTGAGAAGGAGCGGAAAATGTTTCGAAAATGGAGTGTGCCGACAGTCAGGCTACGCCTATGTTACAACATCAACAAACAAAAAAATAATAAAATAAATAAAAAGGGGGGGAGCGAGAGAGAGAAAAAGGGGTCGTGTTAAGAATGCAGCGCTCAAGGTTGCATCATGACGGGTCAACGTATGCCGCGCGGGCTGCAAGTTCAGACAATGGGGGAAACTGGACAACCGCGGTTTGAAAAGAAAGGGAAGAGTATAAAGTAAGGTATTCAGTAGCTGGGGAGACTGGTTCGGGGGGAAGCGAAGATGGGTGTGCCCCCCGCGGTTAAAGAGAATAGATAGGGGGCACAAAAGAGCATTTCACAGAAGCTAGCAATTGAACAGGAAATAGGTAGGCTTACAAAAGGTTAAACATGAATAGATCACAAAGAGTTAAACATTCTTAAGTGGTGGTGGGAACGAGGCCTCCTTCACCAGGACAAATCGCATTGTTGAGCCGCATTAGGGTAATAAAATTGCTGTATAGGAGAGTTTCTGCGAATTCTGATGGCAAACTCGAGGGTAGGAGTAATGAACATAGTTCCAAAAATTATGAAGCCGCTAATTTTTATCGAGTGATAAGCACGTTAGTTTTCCGTAACTTTCATTAATTCTAAGTGTGGCTGACCCAAACATATAAAGAGATAAGATTCCCGAACCTCGCGGTCGCGGTGCGTTTTGAAGGCGGATTCTAAAATCGTTGCTTTAAGATGTTCAAATGCATGCCCGGGACGGTTCACATGTTTTGACAGGGGCAAATAAGGGCAGCTTTTTGCATGAGAGCGGTGATTATTGAACCGCATTCGGAAGGGCGTTTCAGTTTGGCCGATATATTGTTGCCTACAAACAGTGCACTCTAGAAGATATACGGCATTAGCGGAGTCACAGTTAAAGTTACCTTTTATATTTATTTACGTAGTAGTCTGAAGCCGTGCTGGTGGCGCGCTGTGTAGTGGTAATTTCGACATGGTAAAAAGGCGCACTAAAACGAGGACACAAGAAAAAGGCGGTGACACGGGACGAGCGCTAGTGCGCTTTTTTACCATGTTGAAGTCCCATCACCAACTAGCCCAAATTTCTGTCCTGAGTAGTGGTAATGTGTGGGCATACTTTACATCCGGGTTTATTGCAGGGCATGCATCCAGTAGTTGCCGGTCGGTTGATACGAGAATTAGTAAGAAAGTCACCTAAATTCTTATTACGCCGGTAGACAACGCTTGGTGGTTCGGGGAATATGCTTTTCCAGCGGTCACTTTGCATTAGGATACTGTGATGTTTTTTTAGCACGGTTGACACTCTTCGAGCGGAAGATGAGTGGGTTAAATCTAAGTTAGTTTGCGGGTTCCCGTTGGGGGCTTTTTTCTTACAGATTTCGTTACAGTCTAATTGGTTGGCTCGGACAATAGCCTCGTCGATAACTTTTTCCGGGTATTTTTTATTCAGCAGGGCGGTCTTGAGTTCTCGACAGTTTGAGTCAAAGTCGGCTTGCTTTGAGCAAATTCTCCTAAATCGGTGGGCTTGGCTGTAAGGTATTGCTGTCTTGCAGTATCTGACATGGCTACTTCGGAAGTGCAAATACTGCCGCGTGTCTGTCGGTTTTCTATACAGTTTAGATTGAAGCCGACTGTGTTCTGAATAGGAATGAGCAAGGGAAATACTAGGATGGGCTAGGGTAAATGCCTCAAAGAAGGTGAGGAGCTCCGCCTCACCATGTTGCCAGATCATGAATATGTCATCAATATACCTTTTATAGTACATTGGCTTTAAATTTTGCGTCTCAAGAAAGTTTGATTCGAGGTGAGCCATAAAGATATTAGCGTAGTTAGGTCCGATTTCAGTTCCCATTGACGTTCCGCTGACATGCACGTAATGAACTCCGTCGAACTCAAAATTGTTAAGTTCAAGAATAAGCCTAAGGAATGTTTGGAGAGCAGAATAATCGATAGGTTTGTCGCACGATAACTGCTCATACGCAAGGGATACAGCGGCGATGCCATCTTCATGGGGGATGTTAGTATACAGTGACGCAACATCAAGGGTGACTAGAAGGCAGTTATCAGGAATTTCAAATTTTGAGATGTCTGAGAGAAAGTCATTGGTATCTTTATTGAAGGAGGGAAAGCTGGGCGGAATGTCGCAGATGAGATTATCCACATAGCGCGAGAGGTTTTCGGTAGCAGTGCCAATGCCAGAAACAATGGGGCGCCCTGGGTTGTTCACCTTGTGAATCTTTGGGAGAAGATAGAATTTACCGGCTACTGGGCTTAAGGGGATCAGGGAACGAGCCGTGGTTTCATTTATTGTTTTATTTTTAACAAGCTCAGCAAGTTTATCTTTGACAATTTGCTTATATTCTTGAGTGGGATCATTGGGTAGTGCTTTATAGAACTTCGATACTGATAGTTGCTTATTGGCCTCGTTAACATAGTCGGTTTTGTCAAGGATTACGATTGCGCCTCCCTTGTCGGCAGGTTTAATAATTATGTCAGGAAAGCTTGCGAGTTCCTCTAGGGCTTTCTTTTCGTTGGTAGTCATGTTGTGGTGGAAAAAAATTTGTGTTTGGTATGCTTTTCGCACATCGCGTTGGACAGCTTTGATGTACATGTTGAGGCAACTATCACGCTGTGAGGGAGGGGTCCAGTGCTTATAGCTAGGTAGGGTTCTGCGGGCTTCTTCCGTCGCAGGGTGATCGTAGAAGTATTCTCGTAGCCTCATGCTTCTGGCGAAGTTATCTAAGTCCTTAAAAAGTTGAAATTCATCAAAACCACCAGTAGCCGGGAAAACGTTTAGACCCTTTGACAAGACGTTCATCTCAGCTGGGGAGAGGGTTATAGTTGAAAGGTTCATTACATTCCCGGTAAGGTTTTATTTTGTGACGGCAGGCGAGGGAAAAATATTATTGCAGGGGTTTAACTGATCTGTTTGGGGTGCAGTAGTCCAAGCATTTATTACAGTCGTAGTGACATTATCGGCCGTATTGTCAGAGTTGGGGCAGTTACAAGTGCCGGAGCTTGTTAGGTTCTTACGCATGTGGCCAGTGTTAGAAATCTTATCTCAGTCAAACTTTCGGTCTTTTGTTCGGGATATGGCGAAGGCCGTCTTAGATTCGTAGTTGCTTAAAAGGTTCAACTCTCTTTTGCTTAGTTCCTGACTAAGTAGTTCCTCTTTCTTTCGGAGAGAATGGGCCGTAGTTTCATAGTGATTGAGGTGTAAGGATGCCCGTCGCCAGCGCAATTCACGAAGGAGCAACCCGAGTATAGGAAGCACTGTCCACTCGCCATGAGAAGGTACGTGCCGAAACAGAGCATCATCATCGCAGTCAAGTGACAACAATAGACGGCAGCCGCATCGCGTACGCTTGGAAGGAAGAAGAAGCTGCCTCTCGGTTTTGCTCTCGGCCAACACTGCAGAGCGGACTTCGTGCTCCTGACTCCTAGAGCTGACTTTGAGCTGACCAGTCTTTTGGCCTTGGAATAAATCCTCCTTACACTTTTGGTGGAGTGTGCGGGTCCCTCCCCGTCCTGGCCCCAGCTTCCCACCTCATCGGCCTTCGCACAATCGTCGAGAGGGCGTGACCCGCGTCGCCAGTCGTTTTCTTACCCTAGAGCTCCGCAATCGGACACTTCAACCTCCTACAATACCTCGCGACGATAACCCGCCGCCTACGCGTACACCCATCGTCTGCTCTGGTGCGATCCGTGAGCGGGACCCTCCCAAGTACAACGGCACCGATGAGCAGGACGTCGACGACTGGCTTGCCGTTTTTGAACGGGTGAGCACTCGTCACAATTGGGACAACCGCCTCAAGCTCAATAACGTGGAATATTCTTTGACTGGGCTCGCGGAGAAATGGTTCCTGAACAATGCAGCCCGTCTTGAAACGTGGCCAGAATTTAAAGCCGACTTCCAAGCAGTATTTGGACGCCCCGCTGTACGAAAATTCCGGTCGGAGCAGCGTTTGCGTGAACGTGCACAGAAAAGTGGTGAAAACTTCATTTCGTACATCGAGGACGTCGTAGATCTGTGCAGGAGGATCGACAGCGCCATGCCCGAAACGGACAAGATCAAGCACATCCTGAAAGGCATCGAAGACGATGCCTCCCAAATGCTCCTCGCGAAAAACCCCCAAACTGTGGCAGAGGTCGTTACCATTTGCCAAAGTTTCGACGAGCTGCGTAGGCAGCGGGCTCTCACTCGGCGACCCGTCGCACAAGATTAGTTTATGTCCAGCTTGGCTGCTAACGACAGTGACGGTACATTATTTCAGCGAATCCAGCAGCTTGTGCACGAGGAAGTGGCTCGTCAATTGTCCCTAATGCCAAACGTTCCGGAGTGTAAATGTTCTCTCAGCCCTGACCTCCGGACCATTGTCCAACAACAAGTTGCTCAGTCCCTTCCAACTGCACTGCAGTCAACTCCTGTTGTTGTCGCCCCCGTGCCCTATTCCGACGCTACGCCGACAGCCCCAGTCACCACAACTCTGGCTTATGCCGATTCTATACCCTCCATGCCGATGGCCGCTCCACCGACCTTTCTTGACTCTGTCCCACGGCGACCTTATGCTGAAGTCGCAGCCAGGTACATACATCAAAGCCCCGTCTTTCTACAGCCCCGCGTACCTGTACGCCCCCCGGTATGCTCTGGTCCGCAACTCACTAACCCTTGGAGGACGCTGGACAATCGTCCAATTTGCTTTGCATGCAGGGCTCCTGGCCATGTCGCCCGCTATTGCCGCCGCAGTATGACAACTGGACGCAACCCTCCCACGGCTTATTCCTACGCCCCATCGCAACTCATTCAGGAGGGCGCCGCGTATTCGCCGGTGACATCTATGCCCTCCGAAAGCCGTGACTTCGCCGGCCGCCGATCTTCGTCTCCGCGACGACGCTCGCTGTCGCCCATTCGTCGTCGTCCTATCCCAACGCAAATGGAAAACAAGGCGCCGCAGTTCCGGAGGCAAGAACTGCGTCGTCGTCGGTCTGCCCAAGACCTCCTCCCTCTCCCGCAAACATCATTAGTATTGTCATAGATGGCGCCGAAATCTTAGCCCTTGTCGACACTGGAGCCGCCGTTTTTGTCATGGACGCCAAACTCTGCCGCCACTTAAAGAAGGCCACGACGCCGCACCTCGGGTTCTTATTGCGGACTGCTACGGCTCATCCCATAGATCCACTCGGCGTGTGCACTGCCCGTGCCGTTATTCGAGACGTCCTATACGTTATCGAGTTCGTTGTCCTGCCTTCGTGCTCCCACGATGTAATACTGGGGTGGGACTTCCTTTCCCAACATGGAGCCATAATCGACTGTGGCCGTGCCGAAGTAGAGCTCTTCCCGTCCATAGATCCTACCGCTGATGACCCGCCCGCTTGTTCTGCCGTAACACTGGTCCTCGCGGAAGAAGTTAGCATTCCTCCTCATTCCGCCGTCCTTGCTTCTTTATCGTGCCCCTCTCTGTCCAATGCGACAGTACTCTTTACGCCTTCTACCCTGTTCTACCAGCGCCGAAATCGTCCGCTTCCTTTCTCCCTGCTTCCAATCCGCAACAGCCAAGCTACACTTCTTCTTTCTAACTACGGCTCATGTCCCTGCACCTTGCAACGCGGAGAGTGCGTCGGCCACGTCGAGACCGTAGCTTCTGTGGTGGCTGTGGATTTTCCGGATGATTTACAACCCTTGACGTCAGTGGACTCTGCGCTCCTGCAGCAGCGACCCCCCCACCGTCTGCAGATGTCTTTCTTCGCGCCGTTGATGACAAGCTTTCGTCGTCCGAACGAGACCAACTTCTTGCATTGCTGCACCGATTTCGGACGTCTTCTGATTCTGTCCAGACTGGCCTGGGGCGTACCACCACTGTTGAACACACCATCGACACCGGGAGTCACGCACCCTTACGACAACGTCCCTACCGTGTTTCTCCTACTGAACGCCGCGTAATTGACGAACAGGTCGAGGACATGCTCCAACGTGGTGTGATTCGACCATCCACGAGTCCATGGGCGTCACCGGTAGTTCTTGTCAAGACGAAGGACGGTTCTATTCGGTTTTGCGTCGATTACCGACGGCTTAACAAGATAACCCGCTAAGACGTATATCCTTTGCCAAGAATCGATGACGCCCTCGATTGTCTTCAAGGCGCAGAGTTTTTTTCTTCAATTGACTTACGCTCAGGTTATTGACAGGTCCCCATGGCGGAGGCTGATCGTGCAAAAACGGCCTTTGTTACTCCAGATGGCTTCTATGAGTTTAACGTCAAGCCGTTTGGCCTCTACAATGCGCCTGCAACCTTCGAGAGAATGATGGACAACATTCTCCGTGGACTCAAATGGCAGACATGCCTTTGTTATCTGGATGATATTGTGGTCTTTTCTCCAGATTTTTCAACACATCTCATTCGACTTGAGCAAATTTTGACGTGCGTAACTACCGCAGGACTACAGCTAAACCTCAAGAAGTGCCGTTTTGCTGCCCGACAGCTTACTATCCTCGGCCACGTTGTCTCTAAAGCGGGGGTCCTGCCGGATCCTGCCAAGTTGCGTGCTGTCGCAGAGTTCCCGAAGCCGACATCAGTGAAGGCCCTTCGCAGCTTCATTGGGCTGTGTTCGTATTTTCGCCGCTTCGTACGGAACTTTGCATCCCTTATCGCGCCACTGACACAGCTCCTCAGCAAGGAAGGCAGTATCTCTGAGTGGTCAACGGCTTGCGACGACGCTTTTGCTAAACTGCGTCATCTCCTCACATCTCCACCAATCCTGCGCCATTTCGTTCCCGACGCCCCTAACAAGATTCACACCGATGCGAGCGGAGTCGGTTTGGGGGCAGTTCTCGCACAACGGCAGGCAGGTTATGACGAGTATGTGGTCTCCTACGCAAGTCGTACGCTAACAAAAGCCGAGGCCAACTATTCTGTGACAGAGCGAGAATGCTTAGCTGTTGTTCGGGCGCTTGCAAAGTTCCGCCCGTATCTCTACGGCCGCCCTGTCGAGGTTCTTACGAACCACCACTCGCTTTGCTGGCTGTCCTCACTAAAAGATCCCTCCGGTCGCCTAGCACGCTGGTCTTTGCGACTCCAGGAATATGATATTCGCGTTACCTATCGGTCAGGCCGGAAGCACCATGACGCTGATGCCCTTTCTCGCTCCCCATTGCCGCATGAAAGTGAGCAACTCTCGACTACCGATTGTTACCTCTCACCACTGGAGATACAGTCCATGTCATCCGATCAAAAGAAAGACGCCTGGATTTCCTCCATCTTCAAACTCCTGTCAGGCTCATCGGCGAAAGGTGCGTCTCGAAATCTACGCCGGCAAGCGTCGCACTTCGTCATTCGTGACGGTCTGCTGCTTCGACGCAACTACCAACCCGAAGGTCGCAAGTGGCTCCTAGTAATTCCACGCCACCTACGTGCAGAAATATGCGCATATTTTCACGACGAGCCGCACTGCGCCCATGTTGGTGTACCCAAAACCTACCAACTTTTGCGCCTGCGGTACTAGTGGCGCGGCATGTACCGTTTTGTTCGTCAGTTCGTTCGTTCCTGTGTTCACTGCCAACGCCGCAAATCTCCACCTCGCCATGGAATTGGACCTCGACAACCTTTACCATGTCCAGAACGACCCTTCGACCGCGTCGGCATCGACATCTATGGGCCTCTCCCTTGCACGGCAGCTGGGAACAGGTGGGTTGTTGCGGCGGTTGACCACCTGACCCGATATGCAGAGACGGCAGCACTGCCGGCTGCAACTGCACCTGAAGTTGCCTCTTTCCTCCTTCGGCACTTCATTCAACGACATGGAGCGCCTAGAGAACTACTCAGTGACAGAGGAAGGGTTTTTCTGTCTGAAGTTATAAAAGCCCTCCTCACAGCCTGCCGAACCATCCATCGCACCACAACAGCGTACCACCCACAGACCAATGGTCTCACCGAACGTTTCAACCGGATGCTAGGGGATATGCTCGATATGTACGTGGCATCTGATCATTCTAATTGGGACACCATCCTTCCATTTGTTACATATGCGTATAACACCGCCACGCAAGCCACGACTGGCTTCTCTCCGTTTTTCCTTTTGTATGGACGCGAGCCCTCTTGTACGCTTGACACAATACTTCCTTATAGCCCTGATGACTCAGAGTGCACGCCCATCTCATACGTTGCAAAACACGCCGAAGAATGCCGCCAACTGGCACGTTCACTAACCAAGGAAGACCAACAACGAGAGAAGACACAGCATGACGAAAAGACCTCTGCACCAAGCTTCTTACCCGGATCACTTGTTTGGCTGTGGGTGCCAACGACTGCTCCTGGATTGAGCAGTAAGCTCATTTAGCGGTACGATGGTCCCTACCGTGTCATCAAACGCACCTCCCCGGTCAATTACGTTGTCGAGCCTGTTGTCCCATCACCCGACCAGCGATGGCGCGGCCGTGATATAGTACATGTCCAGCGCCTCAAGCCTTACGTTGAGCCTCTCACCATTTCGACTCCCTGATCGCCAGGATGGCTCTTTTTCCCCGTGGGCAATTGTAAGGATGCCCGTCGCCAGCGCAATTCACAAAGGAGCAACCCGAGTATAGGAAGCACTGTCCACTCGCCATGAGAAGGTACGTGCCGAAACAGAGCATCATCATCGCAGTCAAGTGACAACAATAGACGGCAGCCGCATCGCGAACGCTTGGAAGGAAGAAAAAGCTGCCTCTCGCTTTTGCTCTCGGCCAACACTGCAGAGCGGACTTCGTGCTCCTGACTCCTACAGCTGACTTTGAGCTGACCAGTCCTTTGGCCTTGGAATAAATCCTCCTTACAGAGGATTATTTCAGTTAATTGTAAGGATGCTTTATCGAGTACCTGTTTCCACTTATTCATGTTGGACGGGGAAAGTTCGGTAGTAGCAGGTTTTATTCTAATCCTAAGACCCCTGGGAGCGACCACGGCAGTCAAGTACTGTGCAAGAGCGGAAACGTGCAATTCGGAACGTATGCGCTTTTCGGTGATTTTTCTTAGCTTTAAAAACTGTCTTGAAACGGGGAAGGAGGCCGCGTTACCTGTTTTTTTGTGTTGTAGTCTGTTGCTGCTATGCCGATTCTTTCGAAGGTTGTAAGGACATGTGGCACGGAGGGCTGGATTTTGCACCCCGGAAGGTCTGGCGGACGCGCTGCTGTTCGTTTTCGTCGGCTCGGCGGTCGCTGAAGATGCGGAGGTTGGGCGTGGCATGCTGTTGGTGCGGCGCCGGTCAGGGAGCTTCTTAGTGTCGCCGCGGGCGTTCCCTCGGGGCGTTGTGGCCGCTGCAGGTTTGCCAGTAGGGGTTGGCATGTCGCTGGCGCGACGCTCGTCCGTGGACTTCGGGGTTGGGGCGCTGGCGCTCGCCCGGGGCGCCGTGGTTGTGGTGGATCTGGGGGGCGGTGGCGGTGTGCTCCTTCTAACAGTTTTATGCAAACCTATATAAGAAATGTGTTCAAAATGTTTGCGACAGCAAACTTATGTAACTTTACTCTGATGAAGGCAAGTCCCGTTGCCGCTACGTAAGTAAATATTGTTTGTTATTGTTCTTGCTGTGTATCCGAATCTTTACTTATACTATTTCTGCGCGCTTTGTGAGTTTATCTTTCTCTAGATTTTTTTCTACCATGAGCGCTGACAGGACCACAGCAAAGAGCATCATCTGGAAATTTCCGCAGACCGAAACCATAACAGTTGTGATCGGGGACTCCCAGACCAAGTATCTGTATCATCACTTCGATCCCCTCTTCCCTGGAACCCCCGCTTTTGTTTCTCAGCCTGGCACATGCATTGCTGACGCACGCTCACTGATCGACTTTATCCCTGCCTCTGCCACTACAGTTTTTCTGCATGTTGGTACTAATGATCTCAGCTCTACTTCCGCTGAACATGCTTTCTCTGACTACCGCTCACTGACTGACCTCATTGTGGAATCTCGATCGAACATTTCCACTAATAACGCCAATCTTATTCTTCGCCGCTCCGCTAACCGCCGCCGCGACTGCCGCATCTCTCGCTTCGCTCGCTACTGCAAATAAGGCACGCCGTTTCAACTCAATTCTCCGCGAATTTTGCCGCCACTCACGCTTTGTCCGCTTCGTCGATCATGGCTTTGAGCACCTTCCAGCCTGCCGAGTACTCGCTGCGGACGGCTTAAACCCGAGCTTCGAGGGTGTGGCCTTGCTGGCCGGCGACATCCGTGCACTCTGCTTCATGCAACAGCGCTGCAATCCTCTGGGCTGGCCCGACTTCGCATGCACCGCCGACCCAGTTGCAGCCCCGGCTATATTGCCAAATGACAGCGACTTTCCACCACTGCCTCCAATTCTATCCAGTGTAAGGACCCCGGAGCAGTGTCGTGCCAGCAGCCCACCGCCACCGCCCCCCAGATCCACCACAACCACGGCGCCCCGGGCGAGCGTCAGCGCCCCAACCCCGAAGTCCACGGACGAGCGTCGCGCCAGCGACATGCCAACCCCTACTGGCAAACCTGCAGCGGCCACAACGCCCCGACGGAACGCCCACGGCGACACTAAGAAGCTCCCTGCCCGGCGCCGCACCAACAGCATGCCACGCCCAACCTCCGCATCTTCAGCGACTGCCGAGGCCACGTAAACCAACAGCAGCGCGTCCGCCGGACCTTCCGGGGTCCAAAATCCAGCCAAAATATATATATATAAAAGTATATATATATATATATATATATATATATATATATATATATATATATATATATATATATATATATATATATATATATATATATATATATATATATATATATAGGGAGTAGTAGAACTTTGAAGATGGTAGAGAACACACGAGAAGAAAAACTTCGCACAAGGTCAAAGCACGATTGTGGCCTACGTTTCAGCAAAGAGAACTTGCTTTCCTCAGGGCAATCTCTCGCCTGGCAGGCAGGGTTTATATAGGGGTAGGACCACAGGTGAAAGGAGAGGGAAAGATGGAAGGGAAATTGAGCAAGCTGATTGGTTTTGGAGTGTGTCGGGGGAGAGATTGAGGGGCCAAGAAGGTTGTCTAGCTTAAGCCGCGAAGTAGGTCACACGGAAGTCAGCTGGTGGCTGATATTCGTGGAAGTTTTGGACAGAAAGGATGAGAGGGTGCTTATTGACCCGCCGCGGGGTATAGGGAAAGGATCTCCGAACCGCCGGAAGCAGACCAGGCGGTGAGGGTGGGGTCCTGATCAGAAACTATCTGCAAGCCTCAGGTCAAAAGAAAAGAATGAGACGGGGGAAAACTAACTAGTTCAAGAAAAAACAAAAAAGGAGAAAAAAAACAGGGAGGGAAACCACATAAACCCACACACAAAAGAAAAAGCAATGACCGGGCAACTGAAATGGCACGTGTCACACACGGCAACATTCCAGGAACAGGCCTGTCCTGAAACTCAAAAACGAAAAGATAGAGTGACGTACGGGGCACAAGTCCACGCGGAGTAAAAAAAATAAAAAAGGAGAAATTGAATAAATAAAATTGAATTCCAAAAGCAAGGTTGGAGGCATGAGTGCGAGTATTAGGCTAGACGCTAAGGAATGAAAAAAAAGAAAAAGAAATTAGGTGGCCAGGTACAGAGCAGAGTGAACGGTCATAGTCTTTGAATGAGGTATATGCACGAAAATGCCTAATGCTGTATTCCCGGTGAATATCGCAAGGATTCCAAGTTGCCCTTAGACGCATTAATTCCAGCAGGTTCCATGGAGTTGAATTTGTGAATTAAGTAGGATTCTCGGTATTTCCTGTCCCTAGGAGACTTAAAATTTGACTGAAGTATATATAACTTAAGGTCATCAAAATTGTGGCTTGGTTGTTTGAAATGCTGCGCTACAGCTATGGACGATTTGCTAAGAGTATCTGCCCGGTGACCATTAAGCCGTAGGCTCATAGGTTGACTCGTTTCGCCTATATACTGTTTGTGGCACATTGAGCATTCCAACATATACACAATGTTCGATGAAGTGCACGCAAAACTTGAATTATTCTTGTGGACATATTTACTGGCTGTGCTTTATACAACGCAGTCTGTTTGCAGGTGCCTACAAGTCTTGCATCTGGGGCGGGAGCAGCTGGCTATGACTGGTTGCTTTGAAGTACCTGTTTTAGCATGCACTAAAATATCTTTTAGATTCCTGTTTCTCCGGTAGGTAACCCTTGGTGCTTCCGGGAAAGTCTTTTTAAGTCGGTCGTTACTGGCTAAAATGGGGTAGTACTTCCGCAGTATATTTTTTACGTTTGGGAGGGCGTTTGAAAATTTAGTTATTAGGGCAGGTGGCCTGGCGCTTTGGTTTTGCCGCTGTTTCTTGAGAACGTCATCCCTTTTTAGATTAGACACACGTTGGTACGCCTGATCGAGCGAGCTTTTGGGGTGGTTCCTCTTCATAAGAGTGGCCTTGAGTTCGTTTAGGTGCTCTATGTAGTCACTGTCATCACTGCATACTCTTCTAAGCCTGGTGGCTTGTCCTACAAAGATCCCTTCTTTGCAGTGTCTGGGGTGATGGCTTTTATAATCTAGGTACTGCTGCCTGTCTGTTGGCTTTCTAAAAAGCGTGGTTTTAAGTTTACCATTGTCTAGAATGACGGTAGTATCTAGGAAGTTCACTTCTTTTTCAGAATACTGGCAGGAGAATTTAATAGTCGGATGCGAAGAATTGAGATGGGATATAAACATTTCTAGAGTCGCGCGACCGTGTTCCCAAATCATAAAGATGTCTATGTAGCGGAGGTAAACCTGAGGTTTATGCGGAGAAGAGCTTAATAGGGTAGCTTCAAGTTGCCCCATGAAAATATTGGCATAGGTCGGTGCGAATGGAGTACCCATGCTAGTTCCAAAAACTTGCAAAAAGTAAGAAGACTCATATTCAAAATAATTGAGAGTTATAACTACTTTTAACAAAGTTATGTACACTTCTGGTGCATGTTGGTGCGGGTTCACTGATAGAGATTTTGAAATCGCTTCAATTCCTTCGGCGAGCGGAATGTTTGTATACAATGCAGCAACGTCAAGAGTAACAAGAAGGGTTCCGCTGGGTAGGCGCCCGCCCATATTTATCTCTTCTATTATGCGGAGGAAGTGGGGGGTGTCCTGAACGAATGAAGGAAGAAGAGCCGGAATGTCGGATAGGTGATGATTCAGAAACAGAGATAGTGCTTCGGTTGGGGTATTGTTATTCGAAACTATGCGTCTGCCAGGAATGTCGGCAATAAACAATAATTCTACGGGGACTTTATGGACTTTTGGGAGGAGGTAAAAACGTCCTGCATGCTTATTATTCGGTTTCATGAAATTTAAGTCAGTAGTCGTTATTAATTCTCTAGATCGTAGATCTGTGAGGGTCTGAAGGATTTTTAGGCTGTATTCCTGGCTCGGATCGTTATCTAAGGGCTTGTAGTGGCAAGGGTTATTGAGCTGCCTATAAGCTTCATCTTTGTATTTTCCCATAGGTAAAACAACTACACTACCACCTTTGTCGGCTGGCTTTATGACTATGTCGGTTCTGGCTGATAGGCAATTCAGGGTAACTTCCGACGGAGTTAGGTTCTTGCGCTTGTTTGATCGCTTAGTTGTTGCCAAAATTTCTCTTGATACTGATTTTAAGTACAGATCCAATTCTGGAGATTGATCTACATCTGGAGTCCAAGTGCTAGGAGGGTGGAGGGTGCGTTCGTTAATGTCATGTTGGTCCTGCTTCTCCGAAAAAAACTCGCTTAGTCTCATTCTCCGAGAAAATTCAGTGAGATCTTTGTGTAACTCGTATTCATTCACACTGTTATTTGTGGGACAGAAAGTTAAACCTCGTTCAAGGATACCTTTTTCGTCGGCCGTTAGTGTTTTGGAAATGTCAATAACGTTGCTGGGGCAGGTAGCGAGAGAGCTCGTTTTTTTCTATAGGATTATTGGCTGGGGGAGGAGGTTCTAATAAATCGATCTCTGTATCGAGGGAAGACATTACATGACCTAGTACTTCATAGTCGCGGCTATTGAGAGGCTGATCTTCTACAGTACATGCTCCATTTTGCGAGGGAAGTTGGTCACGCTGAAACTTAACCGCTTCCCTCGCAAAAACTTCCCTCGCAACGCCACCCTATTTGCAGCCCCTGCAATCTTTCCAAATGACAGAGACTTTCCACCACTGCCTCGAATTCTATCCAGTGTAAAGGCCCTGGGGGAGTACCGGGCCAGCAGCCGACTGCCACCAACCCCCAGATCCACCGCAACCACGGCGCCCCGGGTAAACGCCAGCAGCCTAACTCCACGGACGAGCGTCGCGTCAGCAGCATGCCGCCCCCAACCGCCAAACCTGCAGCGGCCACAACGCACCCGAGGGGACACTCGCGCGGCGATACTATGAAGCTCCGCGTTCAGCGCCGCACCGACAGCTTGCCACGCCCAACCTCCCCATCTTCAGCAGCCGCCGATCCCACGGAAACCAGCAGCAGGGTGTCCCCCGGACCTTCCGGGGTCCAAAATCCAGCCCTCCGTGCCACATGTAAATAAAACCTTCGCAAGAATCAGCATAGCAACAACTGACTACAACACAAAAAACAGGTAAGACGGCCTTTTTCCCCGTTTCAAGACATTTTTTAAAGCTAAAAAAATCACCTTAAAGCGAATACGTGCAATACGGAACGTATTGCACGTTTACACTTTAGCACAGTATTTGACGACCGCGGTCGCTCCCAGGGGTCTCACGATTAAAATAAAACCTGCTACTACCGCGCTCTCCCCGTCCAACATAAAAAGTTGGAACAAGTATTCGATAAAGCATCATTTACAATTAACTGAAACATTTCTCAATCACTACGAAACTACGGCCCATTCTCTACGAAACAAAGAGGAAGTATTCAGTCATGAACTAAGCAAAAGAACTATTGTAAGCAACTACGAATACAAGACGGCCTCCACCATATACCGAACAAAATCCTGCAAATTTTACCGAGCTAATATTTCTAACACTGGCCACACGAGTAAGAATTCAACAAGCTCCGCCACTAGTAACTGCCCTCACTTTGACAATATGACAGATAATGTCACTACGACTGTAATAATGCTTCGACTACTGCACCCCAACCATTTCAGGTAAACCCCAGTACAAATAATTTTCCCTCGTCTTCTGTCACAAAAGAAAATCTCAGCGGGAATGTAATGAACCTTTCAAGTATAGCCCTCTCCCCAGTTTAGGTGAAGGTCTTGTCAAAGGGCCTAAAATTTGCATGGCTGCTGGTGGTTTTGATGAATTTCAACTTTTTAAGGAGTTAGATAATTTTGCCTGAAACATGAGGCCACGAGAATACTTCTACGACCACCCTGCTCCGGAAGAAGCCCACAGCACCCTACCTATGTATAAGCGCTGGACCCCCCTCGCACATCGCGATAGTTTCCTCGACATGTACATCAAAGATGTCCAACGCGTAGTGCGAAAAGCATACCAAACACAAATTTCTTTCCACCACAACATGACTACCAACGAAAAGAAAGCCCCCGAGAAACTCGCAAGCTGTCCCGACATAATTTTTGAAGCTCCCGATAACGGAGTCGCCATCGTAATCCTCGACAAATGCGACTATGTTAACGGGGCCAATAAGCAACTATCAGTATCGACGTTCTATAAAGCACTACCCAATATTCCCACTCAAGGCTGTAAGAAAATCGTCAAAGATAAACTTGCTGAGCTTGTTAAAAAAAGAAATGAAACCACTGCTCATTCCCTCATCACTTTGGGCCCTGTAGCCGGCAAATTATATCTTGTCTCAAATATTCACAAGGTAAACACCCCAGTGCGACCCATTGTTTCTGGTATTGGCACTGTTACCGAAAGCGTCTCGCGTTATGTGGATAATCTCATTTGCGACGTTCCGCCATGCTATTCCTCCTTCATTAGGGATACCAATCACTTTTTCTCAGGCATCTCAAATTGAAATTCCTTATAACTGCCTCCTAGTCGTCCTCGGAGTTGCGTCACTGTATACTAACATCCCCCATAAAGATGGCATCACCACTGTATCCCTTGCGTATGAGCAGTCATCGTGCGACCAACCTATCGATTGTTCTACTCTCCAAACTTTCCTTAGGCTTGTTTTTGAACTTAACAATTATTAGCTTGATAGAGTTTATTACGTCCAAGTCAGCGGAACTTCAATAGGGACTCAAGTTAAACCCAACTACGCCAATATCTTTATGGCCCACCCCGAATTAGACTTTCTTGACATTCAAAATTTAAAGCAAGTGTACTATAAAAGGTGTATTGATGACATATTCATGATCTGGCACCATGATGACGCGGGGCTCTTCACCTTCATTCAGGCATTTAACCTAGCCCATCTTAGTACTTTTCTTGCTCATTCGTATTCGGAACACTGTAACTTTCTGGACGTCACCGTTACTACTTCGCAACGTCGGCTTCAACCTCAACTGCATAGAAAACCGACAGACACGCGGCATTATTTGCACTTCCAAAGTAGCCATGTCAGACACTGCAAGACAGCAATACCTTACAGCCAAGCCCAGCGTTTTAGGAGAAGTTGCACAAACCAAGCCGAATTTGACTCAATCTTCCGAGAACGCAAGACCACCCTCCTGAAACAATCTACGCCCATCTTCCCGCGAGGGAACCCTGATGTGATGCGACGCATCTGGGGGTTCTATTGGCGTTTCCATTGGGTTGATTCTCTAAATCGGGTAAAACGTGTTGTGAACGCTTAGGATGCATTCCATCACATGCAGGTGTTCTAATACGTGGGAAGATGGGCGTAAGTTTTATTTTTTTACTGAGCGAGAGACTGGTTGCCGTTTTTTTGAGCGAGAGCGAGCGCTTGACTGAACCGCAGCAGCGCGCTACCCGCTTTATAGTCACAGCGCCTGAAGGAGAGAAGACAGCGAGGAGAGTCGCGCATGCGCCCGCTTGCGGCGCCGGAGCAGACGCGAGCGTAGCGAAGCACACATGCGCAGCTGCTATGCTAATTAGACGGAGTGAGAGTGTTGCATGCAGCTGTCGGAGAGAAGAGCGGAAGAGAGGCGCGCTAGCGCAGGTGGCGTGCGGCCGCCGACGCCGACGAAGGAGGCACATGCGTCAGAGAAAGAGATGCGTCGCATCTAAAAATACCTGGAACAGGAACAACTTATCGACGATGCTATTGTGTAAGCTAACCAATTAGACCGTAAAGAAATCTGTAAAAAAGCCCCGAACGCTAACCCGCAAACAAACTTGTTTTAACCCCCTCAGCCTCCGCTCCAAGAGTGTCAACCCTACTTAAAACATCACAATATCCTAATTCAAAGTGAACGCCTAAAAAGCATATTTCCGTAACCACAACGCGTTGTCTACCGGCGTAGTAAGAATTGAGGCGACTTTCTTACTAACGCTCGTATCATCCGACCGGCAACTACTGGCTGCATGCCCTGCAATAAACCCCGATGTAAAGTATGCCCACACATGACCACTACACAGCGCGCCACCAGCACGGCTTCAGACTACTACGTAAATATAAAAGGTAACTTTAACTGTGACTCCGCTAATGTCGTATATCTTCTAGAGTGCACTGTTTGTAGGCAACAATATATCGGCCAAACTGAAACGCCCTTCCGAATGCGGTTCAATAATCACCACTCTCATGCAAAAAGTTGCCCTCGTTTCCCCCTGTCAAGACATGTGAGCAGCCCCGGGCGTACATTTGAACATCCTAAAGCAACAATTTTAGAATCCGCTTTCAAAACCCACCATGACCGCGAGGTTTTCGGAATCATATCTCATTTATAAGTTTGGGTCAGCGGGACTTGGCAATAATAAAAGTTAAGGAAAACTAACGTGATTGTCCCTCGATCAAAATTAGCGACCTCATAATTTTTATAACATTGTTCATAAATCCTACCCTTTAGTTTCCCATCAAAATTCACATAAACAGCAGCTTTATTAACCTAATTTGGCTCCACAATGCCTTTTTTCCTTGGGAAAGAGGACGCGTTCCCTCCCCCCTCCCTCTTAGAAACGTTTAACCCTTTGTGATCTATGGACCCTAACTTTTTACTTTTCCGTTGCTAGGTAACCGTGCAAGGCTCTTTTTTACACTGTATCTATTCTTTCCATCCAAGGGGGGTAACCCCCTATACAATATTCGTTCATGCCTGTATGGATCCATCCGAACCAGTCTCCCCTGCAAATTTTCCAGTCTTCCACACTGTCTGAACTTTGAACTGCACCCCACGCCACGTAAGCTGCCCCATCATGGTGCAACCTTGAGAGCTGCTTTGTTATTACGACCAGTTTCTCTATCCCTCTCTCTCTCCTTTCTCTTTATTTTGTTGTTGTAACATTGGCATAGCTCGACTGGATGCATACTCTCCGTTTCCAAAACATATTCCCCTCCTTCTCACAGGTTTCTGCAAAGCTATATAAGAAATGAGTGCCAAATGTTCGCGACAGAAAAATCATGTAGCTGTACTCCGATAACGGCAAGTCCCTTTGCCGCTACGTAAGTAACCCTTCTTTTGTATTGTTCTTGCTGTGTATCCGACTCCTTACGTATACTATTTCTGCGGACTCTGTTAGTTTTATCCTTCTCTCTCTCTCTCTCTATATATATATATATACATATATATATATATATATATATATATATATATATATATATATATATATATATATATATATATATATATATATATATGTTGTAAGGCGGGTTTATTGCCTTGACAGCGGAAGGAAGGAGGGGCACTCAGAAGTGGCAAACGGATCGTTACTCAGCCGGCAGAATGTCTCGAGCACTTCACGAGCTTCATGCCGATGACGATGCCGCTGCCGTGGCTGACCTTGTTGCCTCGTCGTCGTCTGTACAAACCAGGTGGTCAATCCCCTTGAGCGGGCATACGCCAATCACAAGGACAATGCTGACTGTTGTGGCCGCGTAGCAAATCAGTTGTTCGTTAGTGCTCGCATGGTGGCTGGCGCCACTTGCTCGTCTTTCGCACTACAATTACCCCCACGACGAAGGGAGCCACCCTGGCGACCTAAGGGCACGTCACGACGGAAGGGTCGTAGTACCGCTTGAGGCGAAGCACGTGTACCGTTTCGCGTCCGCGGCAGCGCAGGTCAGGCGACGGGGTGAGCGGCTCCACAGCGTAATTAACGGAGGAGGTTCGTTCGAGTACGCGGTACGGTCCATGGAACTTGGAAAGGAGCTTGCTAGAAAGTCCAGGTGTAGTGGAGGGTACCCAAAGCCATACGAGAGAGCCGGGAGAGAAAGTCACCTGTAGGTTGTCACCGTCACGCCGATGTTTTTGGTGGAATTGGTCTTCGGAGGTAAAACTGCGAGCAAGCTGACGACACTCCTCAGCGTGGCTGCAGAGTTGAGAAACAGGCGTGTATTCGGAAGCGTCGGGTCGGTAGGGTAGAATCGTGTCGAGAGGGCAGGATGCTTCACGGCCATAGAGGAGGAAGTAGGGCGAGAACCCTGTAGTAGTCTGCGTCGCGGTGTTGTACGCGTAAGTCACGAAGGGGAGAATCGCATCCCAATCGGAGTGGTCAGAAGACACACACTTGGCGAGCATATCACCAAGGGTGCGGTTAAATCTCTCCGTCAACCCATTAGTCTGGGGATGGTAGGCTGTAGTGCTGCGGTGGGTGACGTTGCATTCTTTGAGAAGAGCCTCGACCACTTCTGACAAAAAGACACGGCCCCGGTCACTGAGAAGTTCCCGTGGTGCGCCATGACGCAGGATGAAATGGTGCAAAATGAAGGTTGCAACTTCGCGCGCTGTGGCAGCCGGTAGCGCGGCAGTCTCAGCGTATCGCGTAAGGTAATCGACGGCGACCATAACCCAACGGTTGCCGGCAGCAGTCAGGGGTAGAGGGCCGTATAAGTCTATCCCGACCCGGTCGAAAGGGCGCGCGGGGCAGGGCAAAGGCTGTAACGGTGCGGTTGGTGACTGCGGCGGAGACTTGCGACGTTGGCATTCTCGGCATGATTTGATGAACTTTGTTACAAAGAAATACATTCCTCGCCAAAAGTAGCGCAGCCGCAACCGCTGGTACGTCTTAAAGACTCCTGCGTGGGCGAATTGCGCATTCGTGTGAACATTAGCACATATTGTGGAGCGCAGGTGACGAGGGATCACCAACAACCACTTGCGGCCTTCGGGAAGGTAATTCCTGCGATACAGAAGCCCGTCACGAATGGAAAAATGCACGGCCTGACGTCGCAGTGCCCGCGAGGCACTACGTTCCGTAGGGTTCGAAATCATGTCAAAAATGGAAGATACCCAATGGTCCTTGCGTTGCTGCCCTGCCATGTCCTCAAGTGGTTCAGATGCCTGTGTGCAATCAATGGCTGTAATCTCGGGCGCAGTAATGGATAAAGGTGAACGAGATAAAGCATCTGCGTCGCTGTGCTTGCGTCCAGACCGATATATCACTCTGATGTCATACTCCTGAAGGCGAAGAGACCAGCGTGCCAGGCGACCGGAGGGATCCTTCAGCGACGATAGCCAACAAAGGGCATGGTGGTCTGTGACCACATCGAAAGTTCGACCGTAGAGGTAAGGTCTGAACTTTGAAATAGCCCACACGATGGCCAAACACCCTTTCTCTGTGACAGAGTAATTAGATTCCGCCTTCGTGAGAGTGCGGCTCGCGTATGCGACGACGTACTCGTCGAATCCCGCCTTCCTTTGGGCAAGCACTGCTCCCAGACCTATACCGCTTGCGTCGGTATGCAGCTCGGTGGGCGCGGAAGGGTCAAAATGACGCAAAATGGGAGGTGACGTAAGTAAGCGGCGTAGGGTTACAAAGGCTTCATCGCAAGCAGGGGACCAGGTCAACAAGTCGTGACTTCCGCTGAGCAACTTCGTCAGAGGCGCAACGACGGACGCTAAGTTGGGCACGAAGCGTCGGAAGTAGGAACAGAGTCCGACGAAACTGCGCAGGGCTTTCACGGTAGTCGGTTTCGGGAAGTCGGCAACAGCTTGGAGTTTAGCAGGGTCGGGAAGAACGCCGTCCTTCGAAACAACATGGCCCAAAATTGTCAGTTTGCGGGCAGCAAAATGACACTTTTTAACATTCAGCTGCAGCCCAGCGTCGGTAAGGCCCTGCAGGACTTGTTCCAGGCGACTGAGATGGGTGTCAAAATCAGGCGCAAATACAACGATGTCATCTAAGTAGCATAAACAGGTATTCCACTTGAGGCCACGCAGAATGTCGTCCATCATGCGCTCAAAAGTGGCAGGCGCATTACATAACCCGAACGGCATCACGTTGAATTCGTATAACCCGTCGGGAGTAACGAACGCGGTCTTAGGCCGGTCTTCTTCTGCCATCGGCACCTGCCAGTAACCCGAGCGGAGGTCTAAGGAAGAGAAGAACTCGGCGCCTTGCAGATAATCTAATGCGTCGTCGGTGCGTGGCAACGGGTAAACATCTTTCCGGGTGATCTTGTTCAGTCGTCGATAATCGACACAAAAACGAACAGACCCATCTGTCTTGCCCACAAGAACTACCGGTGAAGCCCACGGGCTGTTAGACGGCCTAATGACACCACGCTGAAGCATTTCATCAACGTGCGTTTCGATCACGGAACGTTCTTTGGCTGATACGCGGTATGGTCGCTGCCTCAAAGGTGGATGAGAGCCAGTGTCAATGCGATGTGTGACTGTCTGCGTGCGGCCCAGGGAAGTCGCTGGCAGTCGAAGGTGGATCGGAAACGGTGAAGAAGAGTGAGCAGCTGGCTGCGCTGGACAGGGTCGAGGTTGCCATCTACGGAGGGAACGAAAGCGGCCGAATCAGATGCACGGGGAAGAGGCGGGCTTAGCGAGCTGAGCGACAGAACGTGCGACGCATCCGGGAAGTCGTTTATGAGGCGAGTGTCAATAGCTTCGACGCGTCCAAGGGACTCGCCACGATGCATGGTTAGGGGTGAAGAGGAGGTATTGCAGATGGAGATCATGCTAGCGCCATTTTCGATATCAAGAATGGCGTAGGGGAGAGGGGCGCCCTGTCGGCGCATGAAGAGATTAGAGGGGGTAAACACAACAGTTGCGGCAGGCACCATACCACAGATTACTGGTAAGATAACGGCAGAGGCTGGAGGGATTGTGGAGTCTTCGGCGGCGCACAGCTTAAAAGTAGTGATTACCTTGTTAATTTCAGTACCACACATCGGAAATAAGGCGACCTCGGCGCGGGCACAGTCAATAACAGCGTGGTGACGCGACAGGAAGTCCCACCCCAGGATGATGTCATGGGAGCATGAGGAAAGAACGACGAACTCGACTACATACATCGCGTTTTGTACAAAGACACGGCTTGTGCAAACGGCTGAAGGCTCGACGTTATGCGCCGTAGCTGTGCGGAGACGGAAACCGGATATTGGGGTCGTCACTTTTCGTAATATGCGGCAAAGTTTGGCGGCTATAACGGAGATGGCTGCTCCCGTGTCCACAAGGGCGTATGTGGTGATTCCATCAATAACGGCTTCAATCGCATTCGTAACAGACAGGCCAGGGCTTCGGTATTTCGACGGCGCCGCAGTTCTTGCCTCCGGAACTGCGGCGATTAGTTTTCCTCCTGGGCATTCGGACGACGGCGCAGCGGCGAAATGGAACGACGACGTGGGGAGAACGACCGTCGGGCATCGGGAGCTTCGCGAGGGGGCAAGCGATAGGGCGGCTCGGCAGGGGCATTGTTGGACGAACGCGGCGAAGTGTACACGTCAGCAGCAAAAACTGGTCTCCGGTAAGCGTCTCCGGGCGGCGTAACTCGACGTCGGCAATAACGCGCTACGTGACCAGGAATCCCACAGAAATAGCATATCGGCCGGTTATCGGGCGTGCGCCATGGGTTGCTGTGGAGCGGAGCCGGAGGTGTCGACAAAGCCGGAGGAAGGTAAGGCGGTGGCTGCGGCCGGCGTAAAGGCACGTAAGCGGTAGGCGGACCTTGCCGTGTCGCAACTTCAGCGTATAGCGGCGCCGCTACAGGCAACGGTTGCGGAGCAGCTGGCGTGGTCGGTAGAGCTTCAGCGACTTCTTCCCTAATAATTCGACGAAGGGGCGACGACAAGCAAGGATCTGGTACCGGCGACGATGGCAGGGATGTACAAGGCAGGAGAGAGATCTGCCGCGCCACTTCTTCACGAACAAGCTCCTTGATGCGGTTCAATAGCGACGGATTTCCACCAACTTCCAGCTCACAGAGCGGCTCCTCACGCTCCAAAGGGCGGCGACGAGTGAGGCGACGCTGCCTGCGAAACTCGTCATAACTTTGCAACAAGCTGATGACGTCTCGGACGCTCTGAGGGTTTTTCGCCAGCAGCATCTGGAACGCGTCCTCATCTATTCCCTTGAGTATATGCTTGATGGTGTCTTGCTCAGGCATGAAAGGGTCCACGCGCCTGCAAAGGTCGACCACATCCTCGATGTAGCTGGTAAAGTTCTCGCCGGCCCCTTGAGCTCGCTCTCTCAAAAGCTGCTCCGCGCGAAGCTTGCGAACCGCTGGCCGGTCAAATACCGCCGAAAAGTTCGTTTTGAATGCGTCCCAGGTTTCGCGATCAGATGGGTGGTTGAGAAACCATTTTTCGGCAAGCCCCCTCAAGGAGAAACTGACGTTATTCAGCTTCATGACGTTGTCCCACTTATTGTGCGCGCTTACCCTCTCATAAGACGAGAGCCATTCTTCGACGTCCTGGTCGTCTGCGCCAGTGAACATCGCCGGCTCACGCTCACGGATCACCCCGGAGCAGATGACAGCCGATTGCGAAGGCGACGTCGTGTTTCGGGCGTTAGTAGTCATGGCTGACTCAGCGGTAGAGGGCAGGGTGCGACTCCGCAGCTCCAGGCTTGCGCGCCACTTGCGGGGTGAAGCTGAGGAGCAGGACGAGGACGGAATCCGCACACTCCACCAAAATGTAAGGCGGGTTTATTGCCTTGACAGCGGAAGGAAGGAGGGGCACTCAGAAGTGGCAAACGGATCGGTGGCTCAGCCGGCAGAATGTCTCGAGCACTTCACGAGCTTCACGGCATGATGCCGCTGCGGTGGCTGACCTTGTTGCCTCGTCGTCGTCTGTACAAACCAGGTGGTCAATCCCCTTGAGCGGGCATACGCCAATCACAAGGACAATGCTGACTGTTGTGGCCGCGTAGCAAATCAGTTGTTCGTTAGTGCTCGCATGGTGGCTGGCGCCACTTGCTCGTCTTTCGCACTACAATATATATATATATATATATATATATAGCGAATAAGAATGGGAAATGAGGGGCTCGTAGAAGTAAGACAGAAATAAGGGTTGGCAGTCAAGCAAACCTCGGAAAGCGAGGGTTTTTTAGAGGTTCCCTTGACTGCCAACCCTAATTTCTGTCGATATATATATATTTATATATATATATATATATATATATATATATATATATATATATATATATATATACATATATATATATATATATATATATATATATATATATATATATATATATATATATATATATATATATACATACAGAAAGAAATGCCGGCAGTCTACAACGCCAAAGAAGGCATAGGGAATTGGTTGGAATATTTTTTGCCATTAGTGACATTACTTTTTTTTTATTAATTACACGAGAAAGAAAGAAAGAAAACCACGCGCCCAAAGTGGGGACCGAACCCACGCCTTTCGATTAGATCACGAATGCCTTACCAATTCGGCTATCTAGGCGACTGTGTTCTCCTTCACATTCTGGGGTATTTATATTTACTACAACTGTACCTGACGCTTGAGGGTGGTAGCCAGCGCCCCTCAGACTGCACGGGGAGAAGGGGACCTTCTTTTCAACCCCCGGGGCGTGACGCTAACGTCTACAGCCTGTCATGAGCGGGTAACTGGCGCGAAGCCCTCTTATGCTACCTTGGCACCAAGGCTGCCAGAACCGAGGCCCTCGCTAAGCTTTCGCTCGATAATAGGGTTTGGAAATGAGGGGCTCGTTAGGAATACAGAAAGAAATGCCGGCAGTCTACAACGCCAAAGAAGACATAGGGGAACGGTTGGAATACTTTTTACCGTTAGTGACATTACTTTTTCTTATTAATTACACGAGATAGAAAGAAAAACACGCGCCCAGAGTGGGGACCGAACCCACGCCTTTCGATTAGATCTCGAATGCCTTACCAATTCGGCTATCTGGGCGACTGTGTTCTCCTTCACATTCTGGGGTATTTATATTTACTACAACTGTACCTGACGCTTGAGGGTGGTAGCTAGCGCCACTCAGACTGCACGGGGAGAAGGGGACCTTCTTTTCAACCCCTGGGGCGTGACGCTAACGTCTACAGCCTGTCACGAGCGGGTAACTGGCGGTAAGCCCTCTTATGCTACCGTGGCACCAACGTAGCATAAGAGGGCGGAAAGGAAAGACGTGTGAAATACCGAAGAAGGTGAACGGCCGTAGACAAGGAAGAAAGGAGAAAATCCGTTGGTTTGTTGTATAGCGGTGTTGTAGGAGTAGCATATATATATATATATATATATATATATATATATATATATATATATATATATATATATATATATATAAATATATATATATATATATATATATATAAATATATTTATATATATATATATATTTTTATATATATATATATATATATATGTTTATATTGCGAGGCAATGCCAGGAGCCTTGGCCGACGACGTTCATTCGGCGAGCGGTACCATGGCCAGGACAGGATCATTCGCGATGGCCATGATGGCGCGTCCGAGAAAGACGACGAGTGAGGGGATGATGATGTACGCACACACACAATGCAGCGACGACGACGAAACATAGAGGCGGTATTGGCCAGTCATATTACTGAGCTATGCCGTGATGATGGGACATTTAGGATTCGCGCTTGCAATATTGACCCCTCTCGGCGGAAGCGGCCACCCTGGCCGTCACTGTCAGGTACAGGAAGCCCGTCTACTAAAAGGCTTGATTCCGGGAACGTGAACGATCTCCGTTAAACGGTACCGGAGGTCACTGACACGGGAAATATGGGTTACGCGAGGATTAACTGGTAAGGTCTGCTCGAGGATTGCGTTAGGGCCAATCAAGTGGGGAGGGAACTTCTCGCATAACCCAGCGCCACGGAGAGGGCTGCACAGTAGGACGTCTTCCGCAGGTTGGTAGGAGACAGAACTATGCCTGTCATCGTAGCGGGACTTGCGGCTGTTTTGGCAGGCTGCCGTGTTTATACGGGTGAGACTGCGGCAGTGCGCAAGTCGGGAAACAAACTGGTCGGGCAGCCTTGCCCTATAAGCACAGGGTGCAGAAAGGAAAGACGTGTGAAATACCGAAGAAGGTGAACGGCCGTAGACAAGGAAGGAAGGAGAAAATCCGTTGGTTTGTTGTATAGCGGTGTTGTAGTCGTAGGTGACAAAAGGAAAAACGGTGTCCCAGTTTGTGTGGTCCGGTCGAATGTAAAAGGCAATCATGTCGGAAAGAGTGCGATGGAAGCGCTATGTGATGCCGTTTGTTGGCGGGTGGTAACTGGACATAGTCTTGGGAATGGTTTGAGCGACATGAATAACTTCGGAAAAGAGAGTAGAAAGAAACGTTCTTTCGCGGTCACTGAGCAGAACGCGAGGAAGACCATGGCACAGGAAGATGGCTTGCAAGAAGAATTTCGGAACCTCCGAGGCGCAACGAGGATTTGTATGCCACGTCAAAATTGTACTCTTGCGGCTTAAGTATCCAGCGGCCAAGCCGTCCGGTTACATTCTCGCGGGACGAGAGACAGCAGAGTTCATGGCGATCCGTTACAACGATGAAGTGACGACCGTACAAGTATGGTCGAAACTTTTGAATGGACCAAGCTACAACCAGGCACTCCTGCTCGGTTATTCCATAGTTCCGCTCAGCTAACGTCAACGTCCAGCTGGTGTAGGCAACCACGCGCTCCAGAGAAGATGCATTGCGTTGCAGGAGCACAGCACCAATACCATGTCCATTGGCGTCGATGTGGAGTACTGTCAGATCTTTGTCATCAAAATGGCGAAGTACGGGTGCAGAATTAAGAGCCCATTTGAGCTCCAGGAACGCTGTTTCACATTCTTTAGACCAGGTAAACGGTGCGCCAGGAGCTAAGAGCTTGTTTAAGGGTGAAGCTATTGCCGAAAAGTTCCGAATGGATCGACCGAAGTATGAAGTCAATTCAAGGAAACTGCGAAGTTCGTTCTGACGACGAGGTCGGGGAAAATTTATTATGGCTCTTGTTTTATCAGGGTCGGGGAGAATGCCGTCCTTGCTCACAACTTGCGCCAATGCTTTGATGTATGTGGTTGCAAAGTGCATTTTTGCATTGAGTTGGAGACCGGCCTCGCTGAGGCAAGTTAATACTTGGTCCAGGCGTCGAAAGTGCTCGGCAAATGAAGAGGAAAAGATAACAATGCCGTCCAGGCAACAGAGACACGCTTTCCATTTAACGCCACGAAGGGCATTGTCTAGCATTTCTTCGAATGTAGCGGGAGCATTGCAAAGCCCTAATTGCATTACATCAAATTTGTAGAGGCCATCGGGTGCCGCGAAAGGGGTTTTCTCTTTGTGGACTTCGTGCATAAAAATCTGCCAGGATGCCAATCGAAGATTGAGACTAGAAAAAAATTCTGCCCCTTGCTATGTGTCCAGCGTGTCGTCGATGTACGGCATCGGATAAGCATCCTTGCGAGTAATCTTCTAGAGGGCCCTGTAATCCACAAAACCTCACTGAACCATCTTTCTTCGGAACTAGCACCACAGGTGATGACTACGAGCTAGCCGAAGGACGAATAATATTTCGCTTCAACATGTCGTCCATGTTTTATTGAATAATTTTACGTTCTGTAGGTGAAACGCGGTACGGGCGTCGACGGACGACACAGCAACCATCCGTTTCAATACGATGAGTGGCCAGAGAAGTCTGCCCCAGAACGGAAGAGTGAGTGTCAAATAAAGCTTTGTCCTTTTCCGGTAGGATCAATAGAGTGTTCGTTTGCTCCGTGGAAGGGTTGGGATTGTTAATCGCACCAATATGGAGAGCCGGTGGTTTAAGATCAGGCGAATTATTCACTGTTGCAATAGAGTCAAGAGGAAGAACGTCAACGGCATCACCGTGGGGCACAGAAGCAATTGCGGCGTGTTGGGGTACGAAGAGTGTCTTCGATGTCGCATTTATAACGGCGAAATAGGCAAATCCACGAGAAAAACGGATAAGGCATGGTGGAATTAGCCGTTCTCTAACGAAGAATTTTGCGGTTTGTGCAATCAACACGTCGCCGTCAAGAATTTGGTCTAATGACACCGAAAGAAGAGCTTCTTGCCTATAGAAGAGTATACAGTCGGGTGTGATCACCGAACGTAGATCTGGCGCGCTATCAACACTTGCGAGCTCTGTATCTGCGATATCAATCATGGGCTGACCACAGGAGATGATAGCACATGCCGACGTAAAAATTCCCAACCTAGAACAACATGATGGACGCACCAAGAGAGTATGGCAAACTGAGCGTGATAGCGACTGTCATTGTTGAGTATACGCCAAGTACAATACCCTGAAGGCTGAATCATATCTCCGTTCGCATTACGCAGAGCTGGAGCCGAGTAAGGAGTCCTCACCTCTCTTATTCGAGAGAACAAACGGACATGAATGATATATATGCTGGCACTCGTGTCTACCAATGCGTCAACAGGAATTCCCCCAAAGACGGCAGTCAAGTGTTCCATGGCCGGTCCGGGGGTCCTTAATTTTCCATTTGTGTTGCGGTTTTGCCCCCCAAAACTGCAGGACCTAGTTTTCCGGCGCGTGGCTGGTATCATGCAAGACGCGTCGCAGAGGAGACACAGCGCGGCGGTGTGGTGATAGTTAACGTAATCGCGCATTTCGGGAGTTTCGAGGAAAGTCAGCGGGGCCAGGTGGAGAGGGAGAGCGACATGATGGCGACGTATAGTGACCGGTCACTGCTGAGAGAGCGCGACGAAGAAGTACACCCACCACCGCCCCGCGGAAGCTTTAGCAAACTTTGGGTTGGTGAGAACTAGACAGCGGGCGCGCATACATAAGTTCGAAACCTCTTGGTTGTTTTTTTCTGGGATCTTGTGACTGTTTTTGAAAGGTTTCTTATGCTCAAAAACTGTTCCGGTGAATAGTTTTATCATGTCTCCACTGCTTGTCTGCGGTTTCCGTGCAATTGCGGGGCTGGACGACTAGTTTCGGACTCGCGTGCGCGAGTAGGGCCAGAAATTGTACGTTTGCAAGCACGCGTACGCCGTGAAAGAAATTGACGGGACAGACATAGCCGCTAAGTGATATTCTAAGCAAGGCAAGCGCATCTACAGCGCTTCTCTCCACGTCGGCACCAATGTTTTCGTGTATCACGGCCTAATAAAGTGAATGCAGCGTACACAACTGCGCCACAAGACAGATGCGTGTTTGTGTCGTTTTGTTCTCTGTTCGCGCAACCACAATACCGTTACTTTTTCTGTGGCCCTTCCTCAGGTCGGTATCTGTTGGAATTGATTAACACAGCATTCTCAACGTTATTGCCTGATGAATAAATTAACCAAACCCAGTTACACCCAGGGTGAAACTAGCTGATGCAGCAGATCGAGCTGCGAAATCTTTACAAAGATTACGTTTATTGTCGGCTTCTTTCTTGTGAGTAATGTTAGAGTTGTCTTACCGGCTAATTGTGATACAATTTGTTCTGACCATTAAGAATTGTCCATAAAAGTATTTTCTTTTTATCCTCCTTGAAAAATAATATTCTTAACTTTAAGAGTAGGCAAGACGCATTAAAGCAGCCAAATAACGCGTGTGAATGCAACCTTGCCTTTGATATCTTTCTACGCTCTCGCTTGGAATGTGAGGCCGAGCTCTGTACACTTGGGGAAGAAAGTAGGGTAGTAGGCGGTATATGGGTCTTCAGATTACGCTGGGCACTCACCGTGAAGTGCTCTGAGCATATTCTTGTGCCGCCTTTTGGCGTCCATTCAGTGCCATGGATGTAGTTAAAAACTTTACTGCTGATAAACAATAGTGGCAGAAACCTTAATACCTTGTGTTATGCAAAATCTATGGCATGGGATTCAAAAATATCGCAGTCTGGGATGCGTATGGCATACTAAAACCAAACGTTGAAAGTTTTACGGCCCTTCGCGTCTATTCGTACCACAGAAATCTATTTCTTACGACGCTCCATCTACCACGGCTGCCGGGGACACCTGTACAAAGCAATGTTAAGCTGTGCTTCGCGATTGCGAAGTCCTTCACGCAGCACTAGCTGCGCTGCCACATATTCTTTTGTGCAGCATTTTGATCTTTTCGGACACTGCATCTTGACATTACAACTATGTTTCTTAGACAGACTTACGACACACAGCGTCGAACCGCACGCAGCGGCGCGCGTGCTTTCGCGTGCGCTGTACCGCCGGTCCCGACATCGACCAACCCAGAGTTACTAGGCGGCGGCGAGAGGCAGCGCTGCAGTTGCGGGTAAACTTCAGGGTCCGGTGCCTATAACGCTGTTGGCGGGAGCCTTATCTGAAACGCACGTGGTCGCGCTCGTATGTGTCGTAGCCACGTCGCTCGTCCTGTTGACGCCGGCGGCAAAACCAGGAGAGGTGTCCACGTATACCGCAGTAATAACAAACCGTTAGGCCCACAGCTAAATCTTGTCGGAGTGGTCGCATGCCTGGTAGGGAGAACGGGCACCGAAAGCCGTAGACATTACCGCCATATAGTTAGCCCCAGGTTGAGGCCAGGATTGGCGTCAGCGTCGAGGTGGTCGCCGAGCAATCTCTGAGTAGGATGGAACCGTCAGAGGAGTAGGAGGGTCGAGAGGAGCGAGGCCTGCAATAGCGGCAAGCTCCTCCTTGAGGATTTTCCGCAGGCCAGTTGCAGAAGGCGGAACATGGGCACGGGGAGCACAAGGAGAAGGGGAATCAAGGAACTCTTTGCGGATGATAGCTCGTATCAGCGCCCTCAGGTTGTCATCTCTGTTGTACTGCGGCGTGATTACCTCCCGCTGCATACAGATTGACTCCAGTTCGTCCAGCCTTTGGCAGGTCATGGTTACATCAGTGACGGTCGGCGGGTTTTGAAGGGCGAGAGCCGTGAACGCAAACTGATTTTTGCCCTTCATCATGTGCTGAACGCCATGTCCCTCCGGGATGTGTCTGTTAACGCGGCGGCACAACGCAAGAACGTCCTGGATGTACGAGGTGTAAGGCTTGTGAGCCTGCTGGACACGGCTCTCCAGCTTCTTTGCGTCTTCGGAGCGAGCAGATGAAGAGCATAAAATCTGGCGCAGTTGCGTGGTAAAGTCCGACCAGTCACTGATACGGCGCTCATCGTTCAAAAACCACGTCTTGGCTGCTTCGTCTAGGGACCACGGGACGTTTTGAAGCTTCGCGTGGTCATCCCACCTGGTAAAAGCGGTGACGCATGCGAAGGTATGAAGCCAATCCTCAACGTCCTCACCCCGAAGGCCACTCAAAAGGGGCAGATCCCGCTGGCGGCTGGTTACGAAGTAAGGTGGGATGGCGGCTGAACCCGCACCGCGAGCTCCGCTGCCGGTCCGGATTGTAGGGTGTCCTTCCATAGGCATGGCGTCTCGTGGTAAACGAAGACCCGAACGGAGCTCCGGGGGGTGCACTCAGAGATTGAGGGCAAAGGATGAAGACGCACTCTCCACCACTTGAGAGGCAATGCCAGGAGACTTGGCGGACGACGTTCATTCGGCGGGCGGTACCCTGGCCAAACCGGATCAATAATGATGCCGATGATGGCGCATCCGAGAAAGACGACGAGTGATGAGATGATGAAAGACGCACTCAATGCAGCGACGACGACGAAACATGAAGGTGGTATTGGGCAGTCATAATACTGAGCTAATATGGCCTGATGACGGAACATCCAGGATTCGCGCTTACAATATATATATATATATATATATATATATATATATATATATATATATATATATATAAATCTAGAGAAAGATAAACTCACAAAGCGCGCAGAAATAGTATAAGTAAAGAGTCGGATACACAGCAAGAACAATAACAAACAATGTTTACTTACGTAGCGGCAATGGGACTTGCCTTCATCAGAGTAAAGTTACATGATTATGGTTATATACATGATTATATATATATATATATATATATATATATATATATATAGAGAGAGAGAGAGAGAGAGAGAGAGAGAGCGCGCGAAACTCTGCCCAACCGATGCATAAGTTTCCACTGGTCTTCAGATTCATAGCCACGTGTTGCTGATCACTCGGTTACCTGTTCTTGTTCAGCTCGCCTATCCAATCTGTTTTGGAAGGGCCGTGGTTGTCCGGTTCGATGTAGCGTGTCTCTGCGATACAAGTAGCAAGTTGTTCGCACTCGGAAGGGTCAAGACCTTCGTAGTCAACAAGCAGCTTGATGCCTCTAGCTCGCTCCCCTTCTTCACAGCCGACCGCCACCCTCTTCTGGCAGCCTGGTGCAGTAAATTTTTCTATCCCAGGAAGCAGTGTTTTTGGACAATTTAATAACGCGTTTGCTCCGGAGGTTAAGGTGCTTAAGAGGCGTTCGGTTGTTGACAATTTTATGCATGGGCATCGAACGATCAAGCTGAGACTTAGTACCCATCACCTACCTAAATGAAGTTTTAAAAGAGGGTTTCCGAAACCCGCAACAGTGACATATAAAGGAATACCTACTGGCCGCTGCGCTAACTGCAACTGGATGTTTGTTTCAAAAAGATGCACATATGAGCGTGTTCACATCCAAAAAGCCTTACAAAGCAAAACAGAAACAGCCATCATTAGACCACTTCCCTCTAAATACAGAGGTTAAATATCAATTTTTTTTTTCGAAAGAGCAAAAGTTAGAATGCTACAAAAGTTATGTTTAACACGATATTTTGATATCCTCAAATCTTCCACGATTAAGCTAATCTCTCGATTTTGCAACAACTGCGTACACGCCAAGTGCCGGGGCGAAGGAAGACCTTGGAACGTCACCATTGTTGCCAACGTACGTTGAGAGTAAAGGACAGTCAGTCAGTAAACTTTATTGATAGGAAAGGGGATAAGGGAAGGGGAAGTGGGGCTAGAGAAGTGAGTGGAGCCCTCTTTTCATGGCCCCAGTTTCAGCTGCCCCGATTTTCGCTCTCCGGATCAGCTCTCGCTGAGTCCCGAGGGCGGAGTTGGCCAGGGCTGCCTCCCATGTCTCTAGTGTGTTGGGTTCGTGGACGTTCTCCGGGGGCCATATAACGGGGCATCCCCAGGATGCGCGGAAGAGATTTGCCACCTCTCCATATTTTTCGCAGTGTTCGTTTGTGGTGTCCGGGAACATCAGTGCAAGTCTAGACTTGTGGATGAAGGTGTTCGTTTGAATTTTCCTTAGTGTTTGGCTTTCGTAGGTGTTAAGGCCTTTGTGTGGAGGGGAAAACTTCTGCCTGCTGAGACGAAGCCTGGCGAGAAGTTCTTGGTGGGTTTCAGGAGGGGGAAGACTGTACGAGTGCTCTGACTCACCGCGGTACGTTAGGAACCCCGCTACCTCATCGGCCATCTCGTTTCCGTCTAGCCCATCGTGACCGGTGCACCAAATGATGGTGTGCTTATGCTTCTGGGTTGCAGGAAGTCTCCGCTCTGTGGACTTGGGAACTCTGCCTGCCGTTAAGTTTAGAATGGCTCTTTTTGAGTCCGTGGGGATGTTCAGCGCTTGGTCGTTGTGTTCGCCCCATCTTATGGCTAGTAGGACGGCGCTTGTCTCCGCTTCGTCGGTGTCTAAGTCTTTGATAGTTATGCAGTCTATTAGCTCGCCTAGGTGGTCTACCGCTACTGCTGTTCAGTTCCGGTTTGCGCCTCTGCTTGCATCCGTGTAGACTGTGTTGCTCTCGGGCTGGAATGATTTCCGTAAGTATTTGATTCTGGAAACCCTTCGGTCTTTGTGGAGGCTGGGGTGCATGTTCTTGGGTAGGGGGCGTGGTATCAGGCTTTTGCGTTGAGTTAGGGTGATGTTTGCCATCCGGTCTTGCCTGATTCTTTCTTGTGGAGTTCCGATTCTGCGCAAGATGGCTCTTCCTGCTGAAGTTTTGTTGAGACGCTCTCTCTGGGCTACGAGCACCGTTTCTCTTAGCTCTTAAAAGGTATTGAAGATTCCTAGAGCTGATAGTTTGTCGCTTGATGCATAGAAAGGCAGACCTAAAGCTGCCTAGTATGCCGTTCTTATGTTTGCCTCTATCCGTTGTTCTTGGGCTTTCGTTTTGATGTGGAAAGGGAGGCTATATGTGGTTGTACTGATTATGAGTGTTTGGACAAGTCTGAGTGTCTCTTTTTCGCTCATGCCGCTGCGGATTCTTCTAATTCTAGTGATAATCCCAGCAAATTGGGTTGTTGGCTTCTTCAGCTTCTCCATCATGGCGTCAATCTGGTTGTTGCTCTGTATTATCATGCCTAATATTCTGATTTGATTTTTTGGGGGGGATGGTCTTTGTTCCGATTTGGATTTGGGAAGGTAGTTGTTCTTTTGTTGGAAAAATTCGGATGAGCTCGCATTTCTCAGGTGAAAATTCGAGGCCGTTCTCTCTTGCGTTTGCGGCAGCTTGCAGTTGTTCCATTTTCTGCTGGAGGTTTCCTTTGGAGACCCATAGAGTAACGTCATCAGCGTAGATGACGTGACCTATATCTGTGAATCGGGTTAGGGCTTCCGCTATTTTGATCATTGTAATGTTGAACAGTATGGAGGAGATGACAGAACCCTGTGGAGTGCCTCTGTTCGGCATTTGGAAACAGCCGGATCTCAGGTTTCCACCTTTTCATTCAACAACATTCTCCCTGCTTTTTCTCGAGAGCACTACTGGATATTTATTGTTTATTCATCTGCTGCTCTGCTACAGTTATAATTCGTTTGGAAAAGCTGCAAACAACGAGGCACGAAGGCCCCTTATGCCTGAAAGCAGGGTTTATATTTAGTTCTGTTCGTACGTATGTGAGGTAACCTAATCTCGTTCAATCAATGGAGTCCTCACTGAGGACAATAAAAACTAATGTAAACGTACGGACACAAAAATTACGACAAGCATTAAAAAAGAAAATACAAGAAAAAGCATTTGCTCGCAGTGCGCACTATTGAAAACGTTTACTTTCCGGGGCTCTCGCTGCAATTACACGGAGCAAGTCAAATATGCATTTATTGATTGACTGATTGATTGTAGGGTTCAACGAGCTGACGCAACGCGGGCGATGAGGCGCGCCATAGTGGAGGGCTCCTGATTAATTTTGACCACCTGGAGATCTTTAACGTGCGCCGAAGTCTCATACACACGGACGTTTTTTTTCTTTTCGCCTGAATCAGAAAAGCGCCCGCCGCGGCCGGCAATCGAACCCGTGACGTCGTGCTCAGCAGCGCAACGCCTTCGCCACTAGCCACCGCGGCGGGTAGTGAAAAGGGGAACGAACAGTGCTCCCATTTTCTTTCAAGCTTCCTCTGAGGAATTAATATTACCTTGAAGGAGATTTACCTGAGATTCCGAAATAGGAAAAAGTTATGAACAATATTCTGCTGCGAAAATGGCAATAATATTATAAGCACATGGCATACTTAAATGGGTTGTATGACGCGTGAGTTCAAGCATAACCACAAATGAGCCATCGCCGTAATAGAATCTTTTACACAATGCTGCTGGTTCCTACTAATATTCGCTTCCCCAGAGGGCTTCGTTTGCACATGGAGACGCTAGTTTCCGAATAAGCCGCCCCATTTACAAACTACGCATGCGATTTCGGTGCACGATGAGAAGTGGCTTCTCAAGTGGCCTGTGCAAGGATTACTGCATCGTAGGCGGTTGAAAACACATTACGACAACCGACACTGTCCGTATTTCCTTCATATGGAACTGTGGTCCTGTTGTGGTACCCTTCTCGCTAGATCAGCCTTTCGGAGAAGCTGCAGTCCAGATATGCTGGCCTTTATTGCATCGTTCGTGAAGTTACTGATTATAAGTTTCTATTGCCACCTGGCAATCACGTGCGCACGGACCGATGTAGGCTTTCCATAACGCCCTTCATAATCCCTACTACATTGTATAACCTATCGAATTAACCGTTACACCTGCACAGCAGTTTACACCGATGCCGGGCTCCAAAGCCTGAAAGGGTCATGCAATATGCCCTTTGGAGACTGCTTCGAAGAACATGTTCGCAAGTTCTCAGTTCACTTGAATCCCGTTTTTTTCATGAACAATATAGGTCTCATGGCTGTTAATAACGTTCCATCCTAACGACAATACTTCCGTCGTTGTACCGTCTCGTTTCCTTTGCCTGTATTACAATTGGTAACACGTACGCTCGATTTTTCTATTGGCGAACTATTTCGGCCAGCGCGCTGCACGTACATCTCCAAGACTGTTAGCTTTTTGTGGGATGAATGCGGTTCAGATCTGCACGCGCTGCACCACACCGCTTTCCACTTGCAACCCGCAGAAGTTTTACTCCAGCGCTGAAAAAGAAACTTAACCCCACAACTCCTTATTCCCGCAGGCACGGTAGTGTAATATGGGCGATCTGCAAAATAGTTAGGCGGGTTATTCTATACTAATTCCTCGAGTAAAAAAAAGCGAAGTGTACAAGACAAAATATTATATGCGACGCATCTCTTTAACTCGCCTTGTCCCTCCATGCATGCATCCGGCGTCCATCCGCACGCATCTCCCCCATTCTCCTCGCCACGCCAGCTGCGCGGTAACGCCGCTCTCACCTCAGCGCCATCTTGCGTTAGCGCTCGCTCTCCTCGCCATGCCAGCTGTGCGTCAGCGCGCTTAGAGCTCGGTTAACACATGCGCATGCGCTACTCTCTCTCATTCCTCTCACCGTTAACGCGCGGTACATATAAACGCGATAACTGCGCCGCTCCGCTCAGTCGCTCCACCGCCGCCGCTCCGATGACATCCGGCGACCACCGACGATTTAAATGGAGACTAACAGGTCTGCTACCGCGATGGTCGGCGCAACCGTAACAAACACCGTCCAGATACGTCGCATCACCCCATAGTTTCCGTCCGCGCAAAGATGTGGTCAATTTTTTTGGCGGGCTGCAGAACTAGAGGAAGCAATATGAGCTACATAAGAATAGTATGATAATTTAAGCTTTCCTTTCTCCATTGCAGAGACACCATGTCTTATCGCAACATCGTAAGTTACTTATATGCAATTGCTTCTATTTTACAAACATAACTCGTATAAAAAAATCTTGTGTTTGTAGATTATGTTTAGATCATATTATGACGATTCAAGACGGGGCCATCTCTGATATTATGCACGAGTGCATTCACTGCACTTTGCTTGCATCTACTCTATTAAACCTAATGTATCCGCAATCCGTGAACAAAGTCCTCCGACAGGTTAACATTCGCTATTTCAAGCTGTGGGGAATTTCGCGTTTTATTAGGAGCTATACAAATGCTCTTGCTGGGAGAGTTGGTACATGCATACCAAAAAAAGAAGACGTGCCGCTTACCATGCAATGAACAAGACAAGAAACGACAGATACAGGTGCTTGTATCTGTTGTTCCTTCCCTTCTTTGTCAGCGTCTGGTTAGTGCCACTTTTTCTTTTTTGTTTAAATATTACACGGTGTTCAAGTTTTCGGTACCTTCGACGAATCGTCCACAAGAGCAATACTTCGGTGACAATATAGTGTATGCCAGCAATCATGCACAAACACGTTTCAAAAGAGCAAAGGCGTTACTGCAACCACACCTAGCGCGTAATGTTTCGAATAAAGTGGAATATCTGCCAGTAATTTTTGTTAATGATATCCCATTACGAAAAATTGTATTCAATTACCTGATTCGGGGCGTACTAGCCTATTTATTGGCATGTCAATGAGGCACTTTTGGGTACCTACGAGAAATATCTAACGGCGGTATTTTCAACTACGGCGTAATTGCGTACTTATTTATTCTAACTGACAATAAAACCCCACGACATATAAAAAAAAATACCACGTAACGGAGCTCCCGCACTCAACATACACCAGCGCCCTCAAATAGGCTAATTAAAAGCGACTACTTTGCCCGTCAAACTTCCGAAAAGACAGCGCTTCACCTTGAGAAGGCCATGCATAGAAGCAGCACCAAGAGCAAGTTTCGGGTGGCGCGTGTGCGAGATGACACACAAAATCGGTCGGGATTTCCTCTTCCTCTTCGCATTTATTTAATTCTGGCTACCCGCCGCGGTGGCTCAGTGGCTAAGGCGTTGCGCTGCTGAGCACGAGGTCGCGGGTTCGATTCCCGGCCGCGGCGGCCGCTTTTCTGATGGAGGCGAAAAGCAAAAACGCCCGTGTGTACGAGATTTCGGCGCACGATAAAGATCCCCAGGTGGTCAAAATTAATCCGGAGCCCTCCACTACGGCGCGCCTCATCGCCTGCGTTGCGTCGGCGCGTTAAACCCTACAATCAATCAATCAATTATTTAATTCTGGCTAACTCAGGTCGAGGGCATTGCTTTGCGATGCAAGTCACGTGCAAGTTTTCATATTTCGCGGTGTTTCTTTAGCAGTCGTAATAAAAGAGTGCGCAATTATTTCGGTTTGTCGCTGAAAAAATCTCTGTTAGATTCCTCTCGTGGGTACCTAAATGTGCCTCATTGACACTTCAACGATTAGGGAAGTACACCTTGAGTTAGATAGTAATTATTAAAAATTATTCCAATATCATTAACGGAAAAATTATTGCCCGATAGTCCACTTTACTGGAAACATGCGATATATTTGGTTCGAGTAACGTCACTGCTATTTTTTTAAATCTTAGAGCGCTATAGCTCGGCCACCCTGTATACTCCCAGATATACATGCCCCTTATTGTGTAAGAGAAAAACGTCTTTTTATACTGTACATGGGGCATTTGGAGCGAGACGTGTTAGCGTTATGCGAAGAAAACATGCAAGAAGCACAAAAAGCTATCGTAAAGGCTTGAACGTTGCTCCCAGATTACTAGAAATTGTGGATCGTTGCGAAGAGAAAACGTGAATGCGCGAACCGCTTCCATCAAGCTCTTTGACTGGTTCCTTCAGCTGCGATACATAACCTACTGGCAGGGCTATTGCTCGGCAGTACCTGGCGTACGAAGGTTAATTACATAATTTTGCAGGTAAACACTCATTGCGAAAGACTATCAAATATTTTTTTTTCTCACTCGTCTCTGCAATGCCTTGCCTCTGCAAAATAAGGCATATTTGGTAAAACCAGGCGTTGATTTTTTTTAAATTTATTTATTTGTTTACATACCTACGTCTTTCGTTGGGTAATATAGCAGGGAGGGCAAACAATAGATATAAAATACAAGATTGCACACTCTTTAAAAGGTTGAAGGAAAAAAATCACTTGTAAGAAAACATACCCGGTAGAACAATTGTGTAAAGAAGAATATTTGCGTAAATTAACGAAAACAAGGGAGCAATTTTAACTAACAAGGTCAAACCATCATTTGACTTCCTGAACTCGGGTTACGCCGATGAGCGTGGGGGGCTTTATAACTCGTTTGATGAGACGGCGTGGCTGCGCCAGCAACGGGGTCTTGTTCTTAAGAAAAATACTTGTATTCTTATCAAGCGCCGTTCATACAGAATTTTGAATGTGTCCCCCTGGGGGTGTCTGCAGACGATTGCGAGGATTAAGTGGGCAGATACCAAATTTAAAAGGGAGGCAAATATTTCTGGTTGTAACAAGGGACCCGTAGCAGATTGTGAACAAGGGACGAGTAGGGGCCCGAAATATCTGTATTTGTTTGTTTCTGTTTTCACAGGGCGAGTTCTGCTTGTGTTGTATGTATGAATAACCCGCACCTTACGAGTTTTCGTCGAACCTTGAAATATTTACGGCTGTCATTCATTTGTGCCTGCGCACCATGAGCGCGACAGTGGCAAACGCGCCGCAGGAGTGTAAGATTTTGATTATACATATTTTTTTATTACATTACTTCTGAATGGCTTCTATTTGTCATTCTGCGGGTAAGTATCGCTTGGAACTTATTACTGCAGCAACTGACTGCTGGGAACCTATTCTCACAAATTCAGCCTGATGCTCTGAGGTATTGCGATCACAACCTGTGCCCGCAGCCTGAAATCCAATGATTGAAATTTTGTGCATAGGGTACAGGTTGATGACACAACACGCCAAAGGTTTACGCCTTTAATAGATGTTCCTGCATAACACTACGTAGCCGTACAGTTTGACTTTACGGCACTGCAATTGGGCCTAGGCTCATCCTATGCGGATCCTAGGTAACCCTTTATATCGCATACACTCAGTTTCAATATTAGCCATAAAGTTCTGCCATCACCTACCCCGTGTCTCCACTGCGTATTACCTTTGCACAAGTGACATATTGCCGCGAACCATACATTGGGTTTGTTTATTTGTGTTTTGCTTTTACCTTCCGGCTGCGCCGGTCTGTGTTATCTCTGCGCCAAGGGAAGCGTGTGTTCCATTCTTTCTTTCTGTGCCGCATGTGTTATCTGTTGTGATAGGGAGAGCATTCCGATCTAACGTGAACAGCACAGAATAATCTTCTTGGATCTACTATGTTCTCGATGCGAATCGACGTTTCGAGAACCACGCGCGCCAAAAGATAAAAAGCCTGCAGTGCGGATGCCGGGGCATTCGATTCTACGACACTCGCCTGTGCAAGTCACTTTGTTGACCGCTGCTTCGCCGCCTCTGTATTCTTTTGAGTTGTTAGGGGAGCACAAGTTCGCTCCAATAAACGTGTTTCTCATTCAAGACAGCTGCATCGTCCTTGTCTTCGTGACATCTGGTATAGGTGCTGAGTAGCACCCTTCATTCCCACTACAACCTTGGGAAGCCGCCAAGCCAGTCCAACAAGAGCCAGCCTCCGCCTGCAAGATTTACCACCCGAGTTCGGTTTGATGCCAGAAGGGCCCAAGAAAAGGAACGCTGCAACCAACACCATGGTGCAAGAAACAACGTCGCCAATCGTCCTGCAGCAGCCCCGGGAACCGCCATCGTTCCGGGGAGCCCCCGCTGAAGACCCCGAAGAATGGTTGGAGAAGCTGGAGCGCGTTCCGGCAAGAAACGTTCCGGCATGTCTTCTTTTACTTAGAAGATACTGCTCGAACTTGGTTCGAGAACCATGAGAGTTCTTTGACCGACTGGACTCACTTCAAAAGGGAGTTCCTTAAGACATTCCCTACCGTTGTGAGAAAAGAGCGAGCTGCGCTTATGCTTGAAACTCGGACACAACACCCCAACGAAGGGGTCGTGATCTTCGTTGAGGAGATGAAGCAACTATTTCGCCGCGCGGACCCCGAAATGACGGAAGAAAAGAAGTTACGCTTCTTGATGCCCGGTGTGAAGGAGGAGCTATTTGCTGGACTTGTCCGCAATCCGCCCAAAACCATCGCTGAATTTGTGACCGAAGCCAGAACGATTGAGAAGGCTCTCGAAATGCGTGCTAAGCAGTATGACCGGAACTTTGTTGGCGCTGCCAGTGCGAACTACGTCGACAACATGCGGATTCCGGCTGATAGCCTACGCGAGACAATCCGCGCCGTAGTGAGAGAGGAGCTGCGGAAACGTTTCCCGACGACGCCGCAACCCTAAGTCGCTTGCCTAACTGACGTGATCCGGGAAGAAGTTCAAAACGCTTTGGGAACTTCTGTGGCATCCGAAGTACACTGCGAGCCCCAAGCTATGACGTACTCCGTGGCTGTTCACCGACCCCGCCCTGCTCCAACCAGTGTTGCGGAGTTACCACTCCGGAATTGGAATGATCCCGGATTCATTCCACTTTTTCGAGATGCCGGAATGGAATGGGAATGGAATTAGGATCATGCTCGTAGGAATGGAATGGGAATGGATTTAAGCACCTTTTGCCCTGAATGGAATGCGAACGGAACGGGGATTTTTAGACGACGGCGATGCATTGCTGGCGCCTTCAGGCTACTCAGTCTGCGACGACTGCGTCGGTATGTCCCAAACGGAGCACCGGCGACGAAAACGAGAACACATACCTGGCATCTCGAGTGACTGAATCCGCGCAGCCTACCGCAGCGCGTGTGAATTTAAGCGCAAGCACGTCTGGCCAGTGGCGCTGTTAAGTCCGCTCTTGGTGCTTTGGCAGGCTCTTTAAGGTACAGCTTTCTCTGTGCAACTGTCCGTGGCGCCGATCGCCGACTGGCGTCTCTTGGCAGGCGCCGTGTGGCCAGGCCAGCAGGCGGGGAACAGCATCGAGAAGCAGGGGGGAAGACGAACGCCGCGCATCTGAATTGCTTCAGTGTTTATCACCGCAAGCTCGCTCTGCGAAACCTTGGAGCTAACAATATAACGCATTCGCTTATGAAATATGAAACAACGAGTCTGCTTGGCGTTCTCCTCCCACCCTCCGTACCCGACGCGCAATGAAATTTTAAGCCGGCCTGGTAGGCATCCAGAGGGAATACGGCGCCAACATGTCGACCGTCTGTCCGTGTGTTGCAGCGGGGCCTCGGGGTTACAGCAAATGAAAACCAAGGTACCAAAAAGAAAAATTGTGGGTGAGGGACTTGGGGGTCTGGCACCTGCCATAAGCGTAAGAAGTGAGCTTCGGATATGTTACTGAGCTTTCTTCCTCCATGCTCTGCTACTGCGGCTACGCTAGTGGGCAGTTGGGATATACGTTTACATTAGATATTATATGACCCAATGCAGAACACACAGCTGCCGAAAGGCGTTTGTTTGTAGCAGTTCCGGCTCCAATAGCGCCCTTTTTTTGTGAGTGCTGTGACAGCTATCAGCAGTGCGACACCGTGTTTTGTTTCGATACAATAGTGCGGCCCTCTTAAGTTATGGGTGGTTTGGTTGCTGTGCTATTGTGCATGTGGCCTTTGCGCCGGGGTACAAACGTACCTGATTACTGAAGCCTTAGTCGTCTGCTTGAAAGTTGGATCATCGCGACTATTCAGGTAGGAAGGCTCTCATTTCAAAATTCTGATCAAGTCCTCGTGCATATTGGCTGCGCGTTCATGAAAGCAAACTACCTGACCATACTTCTTTATTTTGTCAGGGCTCCCGAAACGATATGGTTTTGTCACTTTGAATGAGGGGGTCATAAATAATGTCCTGCATTGAATGAATTGGGCGAAGGTAGTGCGAGGGCAATCAACAAGCGAAATGGAGGTCAAGCGGTGGCGACTGTCTTACGGTGAATACAAAAACCGTTAACTGTGTTCCGTGTCGCAACCTTTTGTCTCTCGCGTTTGTGGAGCAGCATTATTGCTCAATGCTATAAATTCCATTCAAATCGTTCAAGCAAGCAGTTCGAATGCGTGTACATGTGACCAAGCTCCGCGCCGCATGCCTGTGTGTCATCTACAGCATACTAATTACACTGGTATGACGGCACATAAAGCAGATAGCAAGATAGCATGCCACAAACTGTGCAGCAAAGCGGAAAAAGCAGACATCAACGCAATAGCTGCATCTCGCGTCACGCAAGAACAAACCATTTAAACATGCTAACACGAAAATACTATAGTAAGTAGTCGGAACCCACTACCTATTCAGCAAAAAGAGGCAGTTGGACACTGCCTGTTTTTAAAGTGAAAGCTTTTTTAGAGCGCCTGATCGCATTCTGTCAAAACACTAATACATTTCCCCTTGGATCGATTGCTCGACCGAAGAGCTCTGATAAGACTCTACAGACACGGCGCGTTCGTGAAACTGAAGACGGCCAATCAAATCTCTCTTTTTTTCTCTCTCTGAAATTGGGCTCCCATTGTGCCAAAATGTTAACTTGAAAATTGAAGGAAAAAACGAAAGGTTCTAAATAAGACAACATACGCGTCGATCATGAAGGTGTACAATAGTATACCTTCATCTTTTAAACCACGTAGCGGTGTACATTTAGATCGTTCGTAGTTGCGTTTACTTAGTGCGCGAAAAATCGTCGAATAGGTTCGTTCTTCACTTGCAGTTTGGGTGTTTGAAGGTTTGACTATCATTTAGACGCAATTTCAGCGAACGTTTGGCGTACTTTTAGTTTTCTCGCTTCTGTCTACTTTCGTTAAGAAGGGACGATAATTTTCTTGCATTAGGTAGTAGTTCTGCACAACATATGTAACCAACCTGCTACCACCTCCAAATTTCGGTGTCAAGTGACACATTTTGCATACGTTTCAAGTTTAGAACTCGTATGATAATGTCATATTCATGTTGCGTTCCTGGGCAACTGCATAGAGCACCTGAGGCAGTTTTTACGTCGAGGAATTAAATGAATGGAATTGAACTTTCCGTCCATTCCAGGAATGAAAATGGGCTAACTACTGCCATTCCGATGAATTGAAAGGAATGGAATCACGACCTTTTCTAATTCCTCGGAATCGAATTGGAATGGAATGAGGATGCTCATTCCGCAAAACTGGCTCCAACACGTCGTCAAGAGGCACGTCGTCAAGAGGCCCCGCCCTACCGCCGCCCACTGTCGCCCGCCCGACCCCCGGTATCACAAACCAAGACGCCGAGGAAGACTGACGTATGGCGAACACCGGATAATCGTCCTCTGTGCTACCACTGCGAGAGGCCGACCACATCTACCGTCGCTGCCCATACAAGAGACTCGGACTACGTGGTTTCTCTGTCGACGCACCACGCCCCCGACCCGGCCAGCACCCATCTGAGATTGAAGAATACCTGTCGAACACCAGCCGTGGACCAGCCCGTTTCAACCGTTCGCCGTCGCCCTACCCGCCGTAGCAGTGCTGACTTCGCACGTGGAAGGTCTCCCAGCCCACGCGGGGAAAACTAAAGGCGACAACTTCTGGAGGTGAAGTTGCTCTACAGCGAAAAACTGGAAACCCTCCAACGACGCAAGGACGCGCTGAAGACAGTGATTCACGACATGCCCTCATCCCGACGACCCGACCTAACCCTGACGAGACTCCCGAACACGACGACAGCTACACGGCGCGACGCGTACCCGACCTGACCGAGACGTCCGTTGAGAAGACGACGACAACGACGATGCACAGTGCCCGACGATCAACACGTACAAGCAGACATACGACGCCCCGACGAACCCGGAACTCGAGGAAGACTGCATCAAGGTGTCCATCGACGGCTTTGACGTAGTCGCCCTCGTAGACACGGGAGCTGACTATTCGGTAATGAGCGGACCATTTGCGTATAAACTGAAGAAAGTTATGACCAGATGGGACGGTCCGCACATACGCACAGCAGGAGGTCACCTCGTTACGCCAAGTGGAACGTGCGCATCACGCGTCACCATAGACGGCACAACGTACCCTGCGGCGTTCGTTGTTCTTCCTAACTGCTCCCGCGACGTAATTCTTGGAATTGACTTTTTGATGGACAACGGTGCAATAATCGATCTGCAGACTAAGTCAATAACATTTTTCCCCCATCACTCAATGACGCCGGAACCGAACCCCGAACGACGTGCTGCTGTAAGGATTGCCGATGATGATGTCACCATGCCACCCCGCGCAAGCTAAATGGTCGCAGTCTACTGCGAAGATGCTGCTCCTGACGTCGACGCTATCGTAGACACTGATCAAAGGGTGCTTCTCGACCGTGGTGTGTCTGTCGCAAGAGGCATTGTGCGCTTCAAGGAACACCAATCCCACATTTTGGTTACTAATTTCACCGAGGAGTGCCAGCATTTAAACAAGGGCTCGGCAATTGCATTCCTCGAAGAAACGCAAGAAGCAAGTGACGTGATCGCGGTCGCCGACTTTGAACGCACACCCGTAGAAACCTTCAAGCTCCCGGAGCCCTTCGACGTGAATCCGGCGCTACCGCAAGAACAACGGAACAAATTATTGGCTTTGCTGCGTCGCTGTAGCGAATGTTTTTCGTCGAGCGCAAAACTACGTCAGACCCCTCTAGCGAAGCACCGAAAAATAACCGAAGATGGAGCCCGACCTACCCGACAGTCACCGTACCGCGTCTCTTCACACGAACGGGAAGCCATCCGGACTCAAGTCGACGACATGCTCAGCGACGACATTATACAGCCATCGAAAAGCCCCTGGGCTGCGCCCGTCGTACTCGTAAAGAAAAAAGACGGCACATTAAGGTTTTGCGTTGACTACCGGCGACTGAATAAAATCACGAAAAAGGACGTGTACCCCTCCCCCGAATCGACGACGCCCTCGACCACCTCTGCCACGCGAAGTACTTCTCATCGATGGACCTGAAGACCGGCTACTGCCAAATTGAAGTGGACGAGAGAGACCGAGAGAAGACTGCATTTATAACCCCAGACGGCCTATACGAGTTCAAGGTGATGCCGTTTGGGCTGTGCACAGCACCAGCGACGTTTCAAAGAGTCATGGACACCGTGCTAGCTGGCCTTAAGTGGCACACCTGCCTCGTATACCTCGACGACGTAGTGGTATTCGCCCCGACTTTCGACGAACACCTTGAAAGGTTGGAGTCCGTACTCGAGGCCATTCTTACGTCGGGGTTGACGCTGAAGCCTGAAAAGTGCCGTTTCGCATACGGAGAACTCAAGTTCTTGGGCCACGTCGTCAACGCCGCGGGAGTCCTACCTGACCCGGCAAAAACCTCAGCCATTGCGAACTTCCCAAGGCCGAAAGACAAGAAGGGCGTGCGAAGGTTTCTCGGGCTGTGCGCATACTACCGGCGCTTCTTCGCAACCTTCGCACGCATTGCAGAGCACCTCACAGGCTTGACGAAAGATAGCACCCCTTTTAGCTAGAAAAACGACCAAGAAAAGCATTCTGCGAGCTGCAAAAACACCTGCAAAGACCTTCCGTGCTCGCTCATTTCGACGAAAACGCCGAAACAGAAATGCACACCGACGCCAGCGATATAGGCTTGGTTGCCGTTCTCGTCCAAAGGCAAAGCGGCAGCGAAAAAGTAATCGCCTTTGCCAGCCGTGGTCTGTTGAAGGCAGTGAAAAAGGCAGTGAAAGCGGAATATGGTGCTGATTTGGGCTAGAACCATATGGTATTGTGGTCATAAGCTGCGGTAAGAATTAAGCAGTTAGGGTAGTCCGGTGTCAACAAAGGGCCATAAGGCCTTCCCAAATTGTAAGTAGCCTCGTTTTGCATGTGTATATTTATACAGATCGTCAGATCAGGCAAGCTCTAAAAAAGACGCAACAGGAAGATGGACTAATAGTAAACATACACAGGGGTGTATGATTTGATTATTTTAGGAGTGCTACTTGCTGTTTGATGTATTTGTTGACTCACACCGTCAGATCGGGAGAGTTATGGAAGAGGCGCAAAGATCCGGGTAGTGTAAGGGCTTAACAAGAGTGCGTTGCCCTGTTCGTAGCAAATCATTTTCGTATCGAACGAAAAAGTGCCAGCCGAGGCGTAAAACGCAAACTTAAATTGTAGCAGCGTGAGCTGTCATTCAGTGGTTTGAATGATTAATTCTAGATGGGTTTCTGACCTTGGTTTGCGATTACATGCGGAAGTTGGTGTGATTCGCCGAATAAGTTTTGTTACTAAACACCACTGTGTGCTTCTAAGGATCATGTTGGAACCAGAGGTAGCGGCTAATGTTCGGGGCTTGGGTATTTGTTTATCGCATTTTGGTGCTGTTAGGGCTATCTGATGAGATTTCGTAGGTTACTGAATTTTTTTTATTTGCGTGCTGCAATTTCATAGGTAGGTATTGAACTGGTATAATTTTCGGTTCCTCATTTTGGGACGGTATTCATTGATTTTCGGAGCACAGTGTACTGGGTCACGTGCTGGGTGGGGTGCTGTTGTTTTCATCTACAATTTTGTTTTCGGACGTTACTTGGCCGCCAAACTCTATTGATACACCGTCATACTGGTGTTTACTGCGTGCCGAATATCATAAATTAGCTTTTTAAGCCTGGCGATTGTCGGCCGTGTAGAGAGCATACCTCGGCAAAGTTGGCGCGGCTCACTCAAACTCACTCACAATTTTTGTTTCGAAATATGACTCACTCAAACTGAGACTCAATGCTGAGCAGCACATCCGCGCTCACTCGAACTCAAACGCACATTGAGCGCAAAACTCAAAACTCACTCGGACTCAAAACTCAAAATGCACTCAGAACTCAAAATGTACTCAAACTCAAAATGTCCGCAAAACTCAAAATGTACTCAGAACTGCAAATGTACTCAAACGCAAAATGGACTCAAAACTCAAAGTGTACTCAAACTCAAAATGGACTCAGAACTCAAAATGTACTCAAAACTCAAACAGTACTCAAACTTAAAGTGTACTCGAAACTCAAAATGAACTCCAAACTCAAAATGTACTCAAAACTCCAAATAGACTGAAAACTCAAAATGTACTGAGAACTCAAAATGTACTCAAACTCAAAATGGACTCAAAACTCAAAATGTACTCAAAACTCGAAATGAACTCAGAACTCAAAATGGGCTAAAAACTCGAAATGAATTCAGAACTCAAATGGCCTCACAATTCTCTCGTGCTTAGAATTTACTCGGGCTCAGATGGACTCTGTTTTCATAAGCATTCAGTGTTTTCAAATTCACGCGTGGTAAAAATATTACGGGTGCAAATTCGGGACCTCAAACTCTTGCATTCGGCACGACATGACCCGTAGCTCCTGTGAGGTCGGAAGCAATTTTCGTTGACGATTTAGTACATGCTGCCCATGATCAGTAGCGCTGGTTGAAAGCAATCGTAAGTATATATTGGATGTCAAGCTCTTGATGTAGGGTCCGTGTGCTTGTTCATGACAGAGGCGGTTCAGACGCGATGGTGTGCTGGGTCCCTGGGTCGAAACAAGCAGGATTAGGCGAGGGGATGTGCGCTTACGGCTCTGTTCATTTACGTCGAAGCTGTTTAGGGTTACGGCTCCGTGCATTCTTGCTCTCCATCCTGAAAAAACGCCTTGTGTCAAAGCAAACTGTCCCCGCGAATCTCTGAAGCGCGAGGCGCTCATGGGTATTCCTTTGCTTTTTTAATGCGTAGCATTCTTTGCCGTGTACCCCGCTACGCCGCCCCCCGAGAAGATCGTGTAACGCCCTGCATTTACACAAAAATGCAGATATCACGGAAGTTCAACCTGTTATCATTATAAAAGCGGAAATGTAGAGAGTTCATCAAACAAAAGGTTAAAAAACTAAAAAAAATATTCAGAAGAAAAAATATCGAAAATGGCGAACCGTGTAACACGGGAGTCATGGATAGTCTCAGATTGGGTTAAAATTCAGAGAGATGTAGCCCTTAAGAATGTGGGGTATCAAATTGAGGGTCTCGAAGACGGAAATAACGTGGGACAAACAAAAAAGTACCTCGTTGTTTCCTGAGGCACTTGTATTAGTTTTTATTGCATTTCCTAAGTGGGATTAGCTCTCGTAGTTCGGAAAAGCACCACGCTATTGTTATAAGCAATTACCGCCACCGTATCCAGCCGGTAACTTCCAGCATGCACGCGTGTGCGTGTGCGAGTGCGAGTGCGTGTGCGCGTGCGCGTGCGCGTGCGTTTCCGTGTGTGTGTTGCATCAGTCATCTCTTCTTTCATTGTGTTTCACAACTAGTCATTGGAGAACTGCATAGCCCGAGTTTATTCGTTTCGTTTACATTGTTATCATGTGCTAGTTTTTATATCTTGCGCTGATGTCTTATTCATAAAAAATCAGTTCGAGCGCACACACAAACTGCGCTTGCTTATTTTTCTGAAGTGTTTTCCTTCTGTCGCAATGTCTGGTTATGTCTTGATTGCTCTGTTGCCTCTCTATCTCCTACACTCTACCAAAAAGTTATTATCTCACAGGTAATTGGCCCATTCTGAATTCGAGTGCACGTTGGTATGCTGTAGAAAGGAAATTACGGACACGAAACCCAGCCGCAAGGCTTATTCATTAACAAATGTGAAATTCGCCTTTCTGATATAACCAGAAAGCATATATAACCAGAAAGCATTTTTATGTTTCTCCCAAGTGATCCCCTTCGGCGAGACTTTAATTTGATACCCCACACACCCTAGCAACATTATATGAAATTCATACCAGTAAAACTATCCATGACTCTCATGACTGTAACCAGGACGCATTATTTAAATGGCCGACGTGATTCCCCTAACTGAAACCTTCAATTTGACACCCCACATGCTTTAGCGGCCTCACCTCGAATTTAACCCAATCTATGACTCATAAGAACTATCTCATCATTAGAACCACAAAGCCTTTTTTTTTTATTTGTACCGCGTGATTCCCCTCGTCAAGACCGTAAATGTGATACCCTACACGCCCTACCGGGGTCACTTCGAATTTTAACCCAATGCAAGCCTCGCCATGAATCTCATGGTTATAACCATAAAGCATTCTTGTATTTATCCTGCGTGATTCTGCTCATCAAGACCATTAATTTGATGCCCATAACATCCTAGCGGAATCAATTTGAATGTTAAACCAATCAATGACCAACCATGACTATCTCATGATATAGCCATACCGCAATTCTGTCCCACGTGATTTCCTTTATCGGAACCTTCAATTTGACGCCCCGCACACCCAGTGGCGTCATTGTGAATTTTAACCAACTTAACGACCCACCTTGACTATGCCATGATAATAAGCCGGAAGCACGTGATTAACCTTATCGAGACCTTTAATTTGATACGCCACAGGACCTAGCGTCATGAACTTGAATTTTAACGAATTCTATTACTAACCACGACTATGTCATAATATAACCATAACGCATTTTTGTTTCAAATGATTCCCCACATCGAGACCTTGAATTTAATTCCCCACATGCCCTCGCAGCGTCATTTTCAATTTTAACCCAATCTCTGACTCATTATTTCTACCTGATGACTACAATCAGGAAGCAGTTTTTATTTACCCCGCGTGGTTCTATTAATTGGGACCTTTCATTTGATACCTTACACCCCTTAGCATCATCAGTTTGACTTTAAACTCAAGATTATGCGGTCATTATTCTGTCTAAAGGGGCGGTGCCCAGTAAATTCAGCTAATTCATTTGAAACGGCAGAAGCGACAGCCCCCGCCCCCTTTTCCCCCCGGCTCTCACCTCTTCCTTTGTGACCCGTAGTATATCAAACCGTTAATAGTAGCAGGCGAACAACAGTCGCCCCAAGCAGGCGAGTAACAGTCGCCCCAAGGTTTCCAGAATAAGCTATCATAATTGATTTGAAGACAAGATTATTGACATGGCTTTTGGATGAATTTCAGGATAATAACGCACGTGCGACGCTCAGCGTATCTGTATATATAATGGATTTAAGAATATGTTTGTCAACTATGTGATTTACAACCCGGAAAATGTCATATGCTTCTGCCGTTAAAATACTTGTATTTACATTCATGGTTCTACCTGCGTTAAAATTGGGTACATGCGCTGCACAAGGCAACGCAGTGAACGTTTTAAACGCATCACAGAAAAACTCTGCAGCCCTGTATTTATCCTCCAGACACATGAAATGCTGCGAAATCCCACTTCTTGGAGTCTTTTTCTGATTGTATTTTAAGAAAGACAAGTATTATGACACAGGACGAAGATGCCATGGGGCTACAAGGTCAGCGTGAGATGCTTTGAATGTGTCTGGAAAGGAGACCTCATGAATACTCACCCCGTCCCTCACTCTCGGTGAGAAGGAAACAGAAATTGATGGGCGGTTTAAAAAGGGTTGAGTTGTAGATGTACCATTAAAAACCAGTTTAAGAGAATGACTATTCATTTTTTAGATTTTGGAGGCTCATAGAAGGTCAACATATGTTTGTTGGTATGCTAAGCACCATTTGTCGCACTCTCCATAAAGACGCCTGACAGATCTTGTGCAGAATGCGCCACAAGACTGGGTTGAGCACTGGGTCGAGCATTGTAAGTGCTGTTTTGGTAGCTGACCCATACACAACAACTTCTGTAGTCCAACCATGACCCTACCAACACGGCGTAAAGGTGAAGCAGGAGTTGTTTGTCTATACCGTATGATTGGTGAGACAGTATTTTCACAATATTTATTGTTTTTAGGCATTTTTTGAGTCGTTTTATGTGAGGGATGGATCTGAGTTTTTCGTCAAACAGCACACCCAAAAACGTGTGTTCCTTTTTTACTGCAATTGATTCACCATTGAGTTTTATGTCGGGATCAGGCAGGATGCCGCGCCTTCTTCAAAATAGAACGCAGGTGCTTTTTGCCGGAATAAGTCTGAAACCGCTTTTGTTTGCCGAGCAAGAAAGTTTGTTTACCCCAAGCTAAACCTGACGTTCACATTAGGACATTTTACATGATTTGAAAGATTTTTGAACGTCATCTACATAAACCAGGCATAAAATAGAGGGAGGTAGTGCCCTAGGGAGCGAGTTCACCTTAAAGATAAAAATGTGCAGCTCAAAACACCACCTTGCGTCACGCCATTATCCGCCACGTGAACATTTGATAGGGCCGACCCAACTCTGACATGAAATGTTCGTGTACACATGCAACTAGAAAGAATGTTCAGCATGTTAGCTGAGATACCAAAATATTTGATTGATTATGGGTTTGAACGTGCCGATGCAATTTAGGCGACGATGCGCGGGGTAGTGGAGGGCTCCGGATTTAGTTTGACCACCTGGGGATCTGTAACGTGCCCCGAAATCTCGTACATACGGCGTTTTTCCCGTTTCGCCTCCATCAGAAAAGCAGCCACCGCAGCCCGGAATTGAACCCGCGATCTCGTGCTCAGCAGCGTAACGCCTTAGCCACTGAGCCACTCCGGCGGGTGCCAAAAAATTTGAAGTGTCCAAGAATGCCATAGTGGCTTGCTATATATCATAAGTTTTTGCATAATCAAAAACACTGTCTTGCAGTATTGCTTATATATGTAAGCATCCTTAAGGTATGCCTCTAAAGAAACCAGTTGATCATTAGTGGATCACCCCGCCCGAAAGCCTGCCTGCAGCTATCGAGGAGGCACTGGTACTCTAGAAAGTACACGAGTCTTCTATTGATCATCTTCTCGAGCAGCTTGCACAGGCAGCTTGTTAGGGCTATGGGACGATAACTAGGAGAGGAAGAGAGATCCTTTCCCTCCATCAGAAAAGCCACTATGATGGCCTCCCTCCAATGCCGTGTAAGGTGCCCCAAAAGCCATATTTTGTGGTAGAGGTGCAAAAGTGGTTCAAGTGTGTCTGCGTGTAAGTGTTGTATGATTGTGTACGAAATGTTGTCTCCACCTGTAGCTCAAGGCTTACAAGTACTCAGAGCCATCTTCAGTTCATGAAGTGTAAAGGGGTAGTTATAGGAGATTTTTGAAATATTGTTCTCCCACAGTGACTTCTTTTCACTAGATGTTTTGTATTTCATGAGTGTTTTTGTAGTGTGCATAGCTTCAACCGTGTTGGAAGTGTTGTACAAGTGTGTTGGCCTGATCTTTGAGAGTGTGCCCTGTTGTGCTCTTCAGGGCCAGCCTGTGTGCCTGTTGTCTTTTGAGGTTACGTATACGTGTCCATAATTTGCGTGTGTCTGTGCACGAGTTTATAGATGTGAGACAGGCATGCCATCTGATCCGTTTTGCATCACGGTCCACGCGCTTCCCGAGTGCTTTTGCCAGTTGGAGGACACAAGGTTATCAGACATAAGGTACCGGCGAAGGACACCCCACGCCTTGTTCTGGGCCACTCGCACTCGCCTGCGGTTTTCGTTCCACCAGGACCTCCTTACGTTGCGCGGGGCCCCGTAGGCCTGAAAATGGATTTGTCTGTGGCATCGAGGATGTCCTCCGTGAGCAGTTGGGTCGCCTCTTATACATCTTGGTGTTTTATGGAAGTGTTGTGTAGTAAAGATGTTTCGGTGAATTTATTGGAGTTTGCTTTTCCCTCACTGAACATTTTGTGAGAGGGGGAAGTGTTTGTGCCTTTGCCTATGTATGTGAGTTTGGTGGAGAAGTGGTCACTACTATAAACGATTGTTTCCACATGCCACTCAAGAAATAGAAAAAGAACTGCAGAGCCAAGAGGGGAGTCAAGATGTGAATAACTGTTTTGTCCTATCTTATAATACATAGCTTCGTTTTGTTATAAAGGCCTGCTCTAGAGGATGTTAGGAATTTTTCAATTAGGCGACCTCGGTCATCTGTGCGGCAAAATCCCCAGAGTGCATTATGTGTATTGAGGTAGCCTAAGATCAAGTACGGTTCAGGTAGTTGATCTATCATTGAGGTAGCCTAAGATCTATCAGAAAACCAGTGTTCGATAGTTGGAAATCCGAAAGAATGCAGAGAGAGGATACCGTTATTACCCTTTATAAATTACTGTTCGAATCGCGACAGCTTCCAGCAAGGTGTTTAGGTGGATGGTGGGTCTCGCTAAGCATATTCGCGGTACAATGGCTACCCCACCTAAAGAATAGTGCAACTGTGCCTGTCTCTTCGAAATACCAATTAGCTATTCAAAAAGAAAATATCTTTACTATTTAGGTGAGCTTCCTGAAGACACATGACACTTGGCTAATGTGAATGAAGTATCTTGTACACACCATCTAGATTGCTGATAAGACCTTTCCAGTTCTATTGAATGAGGTTTTCTGTTCCCATTATTTACATTGAAAAATGTCAGGAGTGTGTGTGTGTGTGTGTGTGTGTGTGTGTGTGTGTGTGTGTGTGTGTGTGTGTGTGTGTGTGTGTGTGTGTGTGTGTGTGTGTGTGTGTGTGTGTGTGTGTGTGTGTGTGTGTGTGTGTGTGTGTGTGTGTGTGTGTGTGTGTGTGTGTCCTGTTTTCTCTTTCGGGGCTATTGCTCTGGGATTGGACTTTTCGGTCCCTTCTCTAGGCTTGGACGGCGGAGGCCGTTCCTTGCGCTGCGTTGCAGGCTGTAACAGCACCACATCCATCTCCTCATCCGATATCACAGAGGTGCCCAACTGGCCCGGCCCCCTGGACTTGGACATCCTTCGGGGACCGTTTGTTTGAACCGCCACCGCCGAGGGCGTCAGGGGCGAAAAAGGTGGCATGGGGGGTGCGGTGGCGGTAGGAGCCGATGCGGTGCCCCCCGTTTTCCTCCCCCCGGCATCCTCCAATGCACTGGAGAACGGGGCGGGAGGAGCGGGAGTGGCAGCGGTCCCGACAGAGGCGGTTGGCACCTTAGCCGTTGCTGCCTCCGCAAGTGGTGTGGTGACAGGTTGGGCTGCCTGAGGCAACCCAGCGGGGGGGTGGGAGAGGGACCAGGTCAGACTCGCTGAACTGGGTCCCTGTGAAAACCAGGCGCCATTCTGTCCTCCGGTGAGCTGCGTCGGCGTACCTCCCAGGGGGAAAGAGGTGAACCTCTTTCTCGCCTCTAGGAAGATGATGTTCTCAGTGACCTTGATGTTGATGATCTTTTTTTCAAGTTGAAATTTTTTTCATGTACGCTGCCTACAGCCCCCCGCAGTTCACACAAGTGAGGGGGCTAGATGTACAATTGTCGCTCGGATGAATATGCGCCACGCATTTTGCACAAGTTGTTCGACCACGGCAAGAGGTTGTACCGTGGCCGAACCGCTGGCACATAAAGCAGCGCCATGGGTTCGGGAATTAGGGACGGATTCAGCACCACATAAAACCTGCATTTATATGTTGTGGGAGTTCTGAACGGTAAAAGGTTAAGATGATGTTCTTGATGGGAATCTGCTTCTCATCTCTGCGGATGGTGATGTGCCTCATGGCAGTTATGCCCTGATCATTCAAGACTTCAAGGAGATGTGCATCTGTTTCGTTCAACACATCTGGCTGAGATCACACCACGAGAGCTGTGTGGGCTCCGCTTGTTTGTGCCCCTGATGTCCTGATCAGCCAGTCTAGTCTGAGCTAGAAGCTTTGTGGACTGCTGCTTGTCCTTTACCTGGGTGAGGAGTTCACCAGTCCTTCGTTTTTTGGCCTTATACGATTTTCCAACTATGGCTTCAAGGTATTTTCCGATCAAGAAATCTGACAGATCTGAGAGTGTAGGCTGGACTGAGGAATTCTATGAAAAGAAATCGAGAGTAATTATCCGGTTCCAGAAATGTTAAGGATGAAAATTGGGGAAAAGATACTTCTGTGCTGCTCGTTACAGTGACCGATCACGTTTGGGGGGAGGGGAGCTTAGAAAATACCATATAGCATTGTATAGAATCAGGGGACGGTGTTTGTTCTTCACTCAGGTTACCCTGATATGGAGAGAGGCTCCCTGGCTGTTTCCCAGCCAGGGAGCCCATCCGCCGGAGCTGGACCTGGGCTCCGACGGCCACCGCTCAAGGTTTCTACCCTTTACCTTAATACTCATTACCACAGTCGGTTACAGCATGAGTATAGAGCTCAGGGTCCGCGGTGTCGCCAATGCTGTCACCAAGATTACTCAAGGTGCCCCGCGCGGGGGATGGTTAATGGGCCATGCCTGTTCGCATGTATTCCTCCGAAATATACAAAAAAAAGTATTTTGGTGTGCGCCCTTCTCCGCGTGCAGCCTACAAAAGAAGGCGGCAGCAGTCCCAGTCCCGGTAGTGAGCTTAAATTACGCTTATTACCCAACCATGTCATATTACTTGCAATACCGGCAGTTGTAGCTTAGAACTTTAGCATGCCAAGTAAGCACGCTGATTGATACAAAACGAGAAATGCACAGTTAAATGCTGCTGAGGCTACGTAAGGTACAAATAGGTGGCTCTGGTTAAACTCTAAGACGAAACAGAAATCTACGTAAACATCTATCATCACCGAAAAGGTAATGCAGGAAAATTCGCAGGCCATTTTTTCGAATCCGGTGGGGAAAATGGTAAAAATAGGAAATTTCGGAACCTAGAAATGGGACTTTTTATCGTCAGTACAAAACATAACTGTACAGGACCAGCAGGCAAATTGAGAATTGTAATAATGGCCAGCATAAGTCGGCATCTCTTAGGTGCGGAGTACCTCAGAACCGCACAATGTCCGCCCGCGTCCGTGCGCATAGCATTTACAATAGCAGAAATCCCACATGCACCGGCAGGATTCGAGGCTCTGCCTGGTGGACCAGAGTTAGTAAGTCGTCTTACCCATTGGGCTACGACCTTGAGTTGGGACCAGCCACCAGAGTCAAACCAGCTTAGTCCCTCGCCTGTAACGGTACGAAGTAACCTATGATCTCCCAAGTACATCCGCGTTCATGCGTGCGGACACCACCATCAACCGATATTCGATTTGAGCCATGAGAGGAGTTTGTATAAGCAATAATAATGGTGCAACTTACGACGCATATCGAGTCACGATCGGGGCGAAATCGGATGTCACTCAGGGCGGAACTTGGATGTTAGTTTGAGCACCCGTACTCCGCACCCTCGCCATCATTTACGGAGTGGATATGCTGCCATTTTTTTTAAATCCGTATTGCCAGGATAACCTGCTTCATGTGGTTGGTGTGAGCAATACCTGATGTGTGTGTGTGTGTGAGAGAGAGAGAGAGAGAGAGAGAGAAAGATAATTAGGAAAAAAGGAGGAGGTGGCGTGAACGTCTTAGGAGTGGTGCACTCCGTCCAGGGCCCCAGGCTCTTCTTATCCTCTCCAGGATAAAAAAATCAGGTTCTCCTGAATCCCAAAATCCCACCTGGGCAGATCTGCCTCCGCTAGCGTGTTAGTGTTTGTGGTGGTGTTTCCGTTGCGCCAGATGATAGAGCAGGCCCATATTTAATGAATTAAGTTTGAAGGGATTCCACATGTGTGTTTAAAAGAACATTTTGACACCCGGTGTTTGTTAGAGTGATTGTCCTTCTTTGCCTCAGTGTTTAGGATTCCGCACTAGAAAGGTTCTTGTCCGGGTTGGGAAAACGGGCTCGTTCACCTCATTGGACGGTGCAGAATTCTCCAAAGCCCTTGGGAGGGGCTGCAGAAGGCTTGGGCTGTTGGCTGCGCTGTGTGCAAAATCTCGCGTAGCGCGGTGGGCCCTTTCGTTTCCCTCCAGCTCCTCGTTTCCACGTGTCTAGACAGTGCGGTGTCACTGATTCGGCGTTTCTGGCTGTAGTTTCTAGAGACGTTTGGGAATTCTCCCATTTATGGTATTTTGAATAGCATTTTTGAAATCTGTGACTATTTGGAGGCTCTAGTTTTTGTGGTGGTGTTTCCGTTGCGCCAGATGATAGAGCAGGCCCATATTTAATGAATTAAGTTTGAAGGGATTCCACATGTGTGTTTAAAAGAACATTTTGACACCCGGTGTTTGTTAGAGTGATTGTCCTTCTTTGCCTCAGTGTTTAGGATTCCGCACTAGAAAGGTTCTTGTCCGGGTTGGGAAAACGGGCTCGTTCACCTCATTGGACGGTGCAGAATTCTCCAAAGCCCTTGGGAGGGGCTGCAGAAGGCTTGGGCTGTTGGCTGCGCTGTGTGCAAAATCTCGCGTAGCGCGGTGGGCCCTTTCGTTTCCCTCCAGCTCCTCGTTTCCACGTGTCTAGACAGTGCGGTGTCACTGATTCGGCGTTTCTGGCTGTAGTTTCTAGAGACGTTTGGGAATTCTCCCATTTATGGTATTTTGAATAGCATTTTTGAAATCTGTGACTATTTGGAGGCTCTAGTTTTTGTGCTGCCCGTACGTTGTTGTCAAGAGGAGAGCACCAGTCGCGGCTTTGTCGGCAGTTGTGTTTGTTAGCGTGAGAAAATGTTTGATCATTTCTTCGTGATCGAGTATAACGAAGGAGGCATTGTTCCCGTCGTAGAAAGGAGCGCCCGAGTATTTGACATTCCTTTGTTTTCAAGTTGTTTCCGCAGGAAGGCTACTCGTGCGGTTCTTCTCTTTTTGTGCACGTAGGGGCTCATGTTTTGTAGGCTGCACTTTCATACTTGTTCATACTTCTCTGCTGATGTCAACTTTGTCAATAATTGAGTGTACGTACGACGGTATGCGTCTGGTGCACCAGGCGCGTACTGGAGGTCGTCAGTTTGGATTTCACATGGGGGGCATTTTTTCTCCGCTTTCCCTCTATCTTTCCAAATTTCTTATCTGTTTAAATAACCTACCACACTATCCCCTTTGTACTCGGAGTTTTTCTCGACTGCCAACCCTTATTTCTGCCTTAAGAAGCCCCTCATTTCCCATTCTGATTCGCTACATGTATGTACGTACATATACCTTTACCGAATCAGGATAGGAAATAAGGGGCTGAGAAATTAAGACAGCCGGTAGGCTAGGCATTGAAAAAAGTTAAGAAAACAGACGGGGAAAATGTGGGGCAGTATTTTTTTAAACAAAGCGGAGCACGCGAAATTCCCAAGCAACGTAATCAATTACCCGAACGTAAATACCCGAGAAAGTGAGGGAAGCAGAGCCGCGAGCGTAGCGTTATGGTCATCGCACCAGACGCGTATTCTGCAGGTTGTCGATTTCTCACCCTTCTATAAACTATAATACACGATTTACCACATTTTAACTCCTCCTTCACGTGGTTTTCTCTATTGCCTACATTTACATTTGTCTATATATATAGAAGCAGATGAAGAATATTCTGACTCAGAAAGAAAGTTGTGAAAAAAGAAGATTCCCTTCACCCGAGTAGTCTGAGTGGCGCGGGCTACCACCCCCAACTGAACGAAACAAAAAACACCTTAACAAATACGCGATAAAGTGTTGGGGAAACAGCCCCGCCTGTAGCGTAGTGGTCATCGCACCAGACCGGTATTAGGGGGGCCGTGGGATCGGATCCCACCCAGCAGGCATTTTTTCGCCACTTTCTTTATGAGTGAAAACATTCTTCATCGGTTTCTATGACCTATCGCATTCCCCCCTTTAATTTCAGAAGTTTTCCTAACTGCCAACCCTTATTCTGTCTTAATTCACCGAGCCCCTCATTTCCCAATTCAGATTCGCTACATGGATATCGAGGACTCTGTTCTGGCAGTCGTGATGACAAAGGTGGATTAAGAGGGTTCAACGCTGGTCGACCACTCTCGACATGTTGTAGACACTCGAGTCACGCCCCGGGGGTTAAAAAGAAGGTTCCCTTCACCCCGAGTACTCCGAGTGGCGCTGGCTAACAACCCCAACTGCAGGAAACAAAAAATACCTTAACATAAATACCCCAGAAAGTGGTGAGGAAACAGCCCGGCCGGTTGCGTAGTGGTCATCGCACCAGACTGGCATTCTGGAGGTCGTGGGTTCGGATCCCACATGGCGGGCATTTTTGCACCCCTTTCTTTCTGACTGAAAACATTCTTCATCTGTTTCTATTACCTATCACATTCCCCCGTCTGCTTTCCGAGGTTTTCTTGACTGCCAATCCTTATGCTGTCTTAATTCACCGAGCCACTCATTTTCATTTGTTTCGCTATATATATATATATATATATATATATATATATATATATATATATATATATATATATATATACAGCAACAAAGTTTTCCTGGACGCCGGTAGAATATACACAAAAATGGTTTCGACCACGGTAAAAAAAGAGAACAGATTTAATAACGTTTCGGCCCAGGGACCGGCCTTCGATCTGAAGAAGGCCGGTCCCTCGGCCGAAACGTTATTAAATCTGTTCTCTTTTTTTAACGTGGTCGAAACCATTTTTGTGTATATATATATATATATATATATATATATATATATATATATATATATATATATATATATATATATATATATATATGTATGTATATATATAGGCGAGGGACGAGGTCTCGGAGACGACATTTATTGTCCTGTTCGGATGAACGTTCCCGGATGAGCACCACGACGACGAAGATTTTTATTTACTGATGGCAAAGGCGATGGGGCGTCAGTACAAGATAGTGACGGTAATGCTTGCACTGCGTATCACACTAATGTAACGCCGCGAATGCACACACAGTTCCCCCCACCCCTTCGGCTGAAGGCGGCTGCCTGGCCGCAGGCGGTTATGGTCGGCCACGGTTGAAACGCTTCGAGCGGGAGACATGCAAGATTTCTGTTCCACGACAGTGACGATTCCTTGGGATATTCACTGGAGAAACCCTATAATTACGGGAGAAACTTGTTTTACGACGACGTAGGGACCTAGGTACCCGAGAAGAAACCTTTCACATAGGCCCGATATGCGAATACGAGTCCAAAGTAGCACCTCGTCCCCTTTGCACAACTGAACAGAACGGTATGATGCGTCGTATTTTGCCTTGCGTTCTTGATGACTCGAATCCGTGTGAAGTCTTGCCATGCGTCGACAGTGGGCGATCCGTATGGCGACCTGTTCATGAAGTGGTGAAGTGGCAGATACCGGAGCAAATAAAAGGCGGTGTCCAGTACAAAATAGGGTTGGCGGCCACAAGCAAGGAAGAACGGGGAGCTTTGGATACTGCGAAAATATGGTCAAAAATATCACATCGTCCAAATAACACCGACAAGTCTGCCATTTGATGCAATGAAGCACCGTGTTCATGAGTCGTTCGAAGGTTGCCGGAGCCTTGCACATCCCAAACGACATGACGTTAAATTTATACAGGCCGCCTGGAGCGAAGGGCAAGGACTAAGAAGTATTCAATCCCTTGCAAACAATATCGTCTATGCGGGGCATAGGATAGACGTCATTTCGAGTAATTTTATTGAGCGCCCGGTAATCTACGGTGAACCTTACGGATCGATCCTTTTTCTCAACCAAAACAACGGAAGAAGACCATGAGGTCTTCGGTGGGCGAATAACCTTCAGTTTGTGTATATCGGCAACATCATCTTGAATTACCTTGCACTCAGACAAGGAGACGCGGTATGGTCGGCGTCGAATCACGGCTGACCCATGCGTTTCAATTCGATGCTCTGTTGCAGCAGTCTGTGTTAGCCCAGGTGAATGAACGTCGAATGACTACCGGTGCTTGGCCAAAACATCGAGTAGTAACTTGGCCTGAGGTCGGGAATGAGCGTGGCAGTAGGAGCTGACATATCCGCTGGCACAGCCATCAATGGGCTAATTGAAGGGGATGTGCTACTGGAAACCACTGAAGCAGGACTGCTATCAGCCACCGAAGCTATTGTAGTTCCTTCAGACAACAGAATGGGTTCACTTGTGTTGTTGAAAGCAGCCAGGACTCCAGACCCACTCACAAATTGAAGGAGGTGTGGTGCGATGGCAATTCCTTGCGGCAGAAATCGAGTACACGGGACCGCCAAAACATCACCTTCGGAGAATGCGTCCAAAGAAACTGGTAGGATGCCTTCAGAACCCGCTTCCACAACGTGATCAGCATTCAACTTGAGTGTGGAGTATGGCACGTCTGGACAACTGAGTTGTGTGTCAGCCATACGGATGCCCTGGTTTCGACAGGAGCTAACGGCAGAGGAAGAGGCAAGAACGTCCCATCCAAGAACGAGGTCATGGGCACATGGGAAAATACCTGCACACTGGATAGAATGGCGAAGTCCTCTTATCAAAATACGCAAGGTACAATAAGCAGTGGGGTTGACGTCATTGCCATTGGTCCCACGTAAAGAAGGACCGGAATAAGGAGTCTTGACATTCCTGAGACGCGAACACAGATTAGCACAAATCACAGAAATGCTAGCCCCAGTGTCAACTAATGCTTCCACTTAAATACCTTCGACAAAAACAAACAGCGTATTAGTCGGTAGTTCAGGAGGAATTGTGGTCGGTCCAAGTAATGCAGTTTTCCCTCCAAAAACTGCAGTACCTAGTTTCCCTGTTGTCTGTTGGGAGCAATGGTAACAGGTGGAAGCGATGACAAGGCACGACGGACGGGCAAAGGGGAATGATGCCGAATAGGGCGAGGATCGTGGGGATGGTCCATGGCGCCAGGAGATCGAGACGAGCGGGCTGGAGGGGGCGAGTACCCACGCTGAGGGGGCCGTAGTTGAAGCGGTTGACTGCTTGAAAGGGCGCATAGCCTTATCGCTCATCTAGCTGGCATCTGTGACAAAAACGGGGAATGTGTGCTCTCATGCCGTAGTAGAAGCACACAGGCCGGTCGCCTGGAGCACGCATTGGTCGCAAAACTGACGAGTAAGGTGCCGGTACCGAAGGCGCAGAGAGGGCGGTCAAGTGGGCGAGCGCATTCGGGTTCTCGATGTGCTCCACGGGAATGGGTGGTCGGGACGCAGCTTCTGAGTACGTGGGAATGTGTAGCGGAGCAGATTGAAATGGCTAGGGAATGTTGGTCATACACGCCAGCTCTTCCTTGGTCACGTCCCGCAGTCGATGTGAGCAGACAGGGGCATTCTGGGGGCAAGGGGCCCCACGCTGCTGTAGCTCCTCGCGTATGATAGCGCGTAATAAAGCACGGAGCTCCACATTCACAGAGGGGCTGGTAGGTCAGGAATCCTGCTGGAGGTGAATAACTTGCAAATTTTCAAGGCGCTGGCATATCGCCCGCACTTGTGCAATGGCGGTGGGTTTTTGAATCGCCAGGGCGTTGACACCGAAAGAGGAAAATAATTTCATGATGTGTCGCACCTTATCCGCCTCTGGCATGTCTTTGTCAACTAAACGACACAGTCCGACGACGTCTTCTATGTAACAAGCGTAGGTTTCCTCCGGGTGCTGTACGCGGGCGTCCAGTTTCTTTTTGGCTCCAGCGCGCTAGCAGAATCTGACGCAGTTGCTGAGTATAGCTGCTCCAATCAGAAATTTGCTCCCCATTATTGTGTACCAGGTGTCGGCCACCTTCTTCAAAGAGAAACCAACGTTCTGTAGCTTGAACGAGTCGTCCCAGCGGTTGAAGGAGCTTACCCTGTTTTACTGACCGAGCCATTCGTCAACGTCTTCACCACGGAGGCCACCGAAAAGCGGAGGATCCCTCTGGTGAGTAGTGATATTAATCGCGGGCTGGACAGGAGCTACTGCCTTGGTAGCACTACGGCTGCTGGGTGCTAGCGTCAAGCACCGACCCGATCGTAGCTCCAGCGGAGCGCCCAAGAGAGATAGTCGTCGGGATCAAGGGCACCCTCCACCACTTGAGAGAGCGAGGAACGAGGTGTCGGAGACGGAGGTTATTGTGCTGCTCGAGCGAACGTTTCGGGAAGCGCGAGTCCATCAATGATGATGATAATTGTTTACAGATGGTAATGGCGATTGGGTGTGAAAACAAGAGATTTGGAAGCGTATTCCTCAGGAATCGCTCTGGCCATGGTAGTCACGTTGTGGCTTATATATATATATATATATATATATATATATATATATATATATAAATATATATATATATATATATATATATATATATATATATAAATATATATATATATATATATATATATATATATTCCTCGGTGCCTCACCTTTTCTCTTCCTAGGGAGCCAGTGCTCTTGCACAAATAACTACTTCCCAGACGGCACCATGAATACACGTATACATATATATTTATTACAGGGAAATAAATGCACATTCCGGGAATATAGTTATACTATTTCTTGTTTGAACGACTTGGGTAAAATAAATTTAGAGAAACTAACAAAACCCAAGCTGTTTTCTTCATGATTGCACTATCTACGAAAGCATGGCGCTAACAGAGGAAGACGAAAGAAGACCGAAAAGACATAAGCAACTACAACTTCCAAGTTCCTTTGTTTTAAAAGACCGCACTGATGTATACACAACTCGAATATAAAGGTTGTCAATGATTTTGGCAACAGTAGCATTTTCTAACTCTTATAAATGAAGAAGTGCATTGAACCATCGCCTTCTGTATTTTTAAAAATGCAGGAGGCGATGATTGAACTAACAACGCGCGCGTACACGCCCCTTTTCTGAGGGTGCCGTACAGACGGTACAGACGTTACAGACAGCAGCAAGCATGACTACAGCAGATTGGTGCTTAGACAACATCTTTAATAAGAGAAAACTCTTTTCCACTGAGGCAAAATAGTGGCCTGCTTACGCACTCCTCGCCGCTTCTTTTTGTAAAATGTGCCTCAATATTCTCACTTTCCGTTTTGTTTCCCGGTAGTTCTTTTTTTTTAATAACGTTGGTCGACATACCGCCGTGCGAAAGTGGATGTGCACAAAAGCTGTTCTAAACAACTACAAATGGTGGTGGGGAGGGTACAAATTGTTCTCCTTGCCTCGGCGGGCTTGTGCCCTGCCCTCAGCTAGTGTTCTGGGTCCGCGCCCTTTTCTACTGCTGTTCCGTGCCGCAGCCGGGAACATTAGTCAGTTCGCCTTACGTGACTTGTGTTTACACTGCGATTGTTCTTGCTCTGCTGGTGCACGCTACTGCCCTCGATCCTAATGCCAATCATTGACAACACGTGTAACTGAATTTCAGTAGGAGAAGTGGTCCAAAGATGCCGTTTTGCCGCAATTTCAGAGGTGTTGTTAACAAATGACCCGGTAGAGGGCGTAGATTTGGCAGTCTCCAACATTTATTAACAAAAAATGGCCACCGTTACTGACTTGCGGAACTGAGTAGCGGTACTGTAATACCTTGCCTACTGTCACTACGCTAAGCTTCTCTGGCGACAATTTCTGGGCCCTGCCAGAGTCCTTATCCTGCCTAGCCTTATGCATGCGGTCGTTGTCTTGGGCAAGAACTGTTCATTTTAGTGACACTCGTCCTGCCTAGCCTGCAAGATAATCTGCAAACATAATGTTTAACAAAAACACATTTTGGGGGTCCCATTGTCAACAGGGGACTTATTCATAATCGCCTTCGGTGCTGTTGTGGTTTCCTTAAATGAATTCTGAGTTGTATTATGTATACCTCATTAGCCTGACGCATACGCTCGGCGTTTTAGGACTTGGCGCTTCGGTGTTTTTTGCAGGGAGATGAAACTGTTTGGGGTAGAGATATACAGCTTTGCTTTGAAAGGTCTTCTGTGGCTAGCATGACGTGCAGCCGCAGCGCTTACAGTAGCCATACGAGGTACCACCTGTCTTGCTGCTAACGGCAAGCCGATGTTCTCTGGCCCTTATCGTTGAAGCGCCATCCAGTTGGGCCACTGTACGAACTCCCGCAATTCAAGGGGACTGTACGCACAACACTGCCGAGCGGGTGGCGTGCCTCTTGGAGCATTTAGCTGGAGCCCTACTTGCCATCAAAGGGCAAGTCTTAGTTCGCATGTTAGCCATATTAGAATGTGCACATTGTATCTGGCAGCGTCTCTCTTGATCTTGTGCGATAACGTATACACTTACGGTATACGTGCGTCTTTTTATTTTTTTTTCGATTCTGTGAAAATGTTGCCATGTTCTAGCTTTTGCAGAAGGCTTTCGCACACACTCCTGGTGACGGCGAGCGGTAATCGAGCAGCTTCCAAGTAACTTAGCTGTTTACTGAAACTGGTTATCATACTATTTTTGCATGACACTTAATTCCGAATTAGGGCATGTACTACCATTTAACCCTCTCGAGCAGTTAAAAATGTGTGCTGTGGAAAAGTAATCGGCTTCTCCTTGTCTTATGATTACACATCCAGCACTATTGGGTCATGGTGAAGCTACATATACGGCCACGAAGCGGATTCCATTCACCCTTTCGCAATTCACGTGTAAACTGCATGCTATTTGTGCAATTAAACCACTCAAATTTTGTGTTTTTAATGACTACTTTTCTCCACGAGGCATTGTTGAACTGAATGCCACGACATATTCCCTGGCGTACACTTTGTTTACTATAATCACAGGACTGTGTAGGGCCAAGGGTGCTATAGTTGCCTCCAACGACCGTTTGTTTCGAGATGGGTATGAACGAGATATCTGGTGTGCGATGGGTAAAGTTGATCAAATCTGTTGATACGACACTCCGCGACTGTACACCAACCTAAGTAATACCAAACTACGCTTATGTACGGAACGAATGGATATAACTAGGCGAAGAGAGCTCCTAGAGTAAGAAAACACGACGTTTATTCCAAATATTTTCGCTCTCATGGTGATTGGACTCAGGCCATTCGGGCTAAAAGCCGCGGTTTCACGAACTCTGCTACCCAGGCGGACCAGCGTTAAAACAGAATGTTTTGAGGGGTATTTAAAAAGCTTGGCTGGAAAAGTATAGTAATAAGGACAAACACGGAAAACGTGAGCCATTTGAGGTTTGCGGCCCAGGAAGTCTTCCTGGGTGAGCATCAAAACACATAGAAACAATGCTCGAGCAACTACCATCAGAAAGCACCGCCGGGGATAAAAATAATTATGAATAAATATAAAGTAATGAGGAATAAGCATGCCCAACTCTAGGTCTTCAGCTTAAGAAAGGAAACGCTAAAAGAAATAAAAGAATACGACTACCTCGGACCAAAACCACGAAAGAGAAATTGAGAATATGTATGGGTTGGGGAGCACTCGTAAAGCACTCCGAAATAATCAAAAGTAAGCTAACTCTGTATCTTAAAAAAATCCAATATCAGTGCATACTGCCGGTGACTGCATACGGAGCTAAAAGTAAGCACTTTACTAAACAAGTACAAAGCAAACTTAGGTCGGCTCAACGGGTCATGGAATGAATAATGTTAAATGTAACACTTTGGGACCGGCCTCTAGCAACCTGGGTCAGAGGGAAAACTAGAGCATAAGACATCACAGTTCGAATAAAGAAAAGAAATGCATTTGGGCTGGCTCGTCAGTGAGATGAACCAACAACTGGAGGACAATTAGGGCAACAGAGTGGATACGAGGACATGGGCGTAGAAGGAGGGGTAGGCCATCAACTCGGGGAAAGGAGGAAATAAAAGAGTAATCAGGCGTAAACTGTGAATTCGAGTAGCGAAGTATTGGAGTGATTGGAAGTCAATGAAAGGGGCCTTTGTCCTGCAGTGTAACCGAGTAGGCTGACGATGACGATGACGATGTAACACAAACGAAGTATTAGAAGTGAAACAGTTGATGACGCTGGGTACGTACATGAAGTGGGGTACATGTATCCACAGGGGAACTGAATATCGCTCGCCTATAGTAACGCAGAACCTAAAATCACTGGAACTAGGAGAGTGACGGCGTGAGTGGACGGCGTGAAGCAACATTGGGGTGTTTGTACCAGATTAGGTGCTGCGCTGCGGGTGCGTCGTCTCGTACGCGTACAAATCGCCGCTCCCGCATGTTGAACTTTCCTACAGCTAACGGATAAGCACCTTTTTTGCATGTTATTTGAGAAATTTGTGACGGTAAGGAACCAAATAAGAATAAGGCTACAAAGCAATGTATATTTTTTAAACCGTGACGACAATAACGCCAAGGCAAGTCAGACGCTTTCCCGTGCGAAATAAAGTCATCGGGACTTTGTCGTCCATTGAGTTGAGCGCCATTTGTTTCTTTAGCGCTTACAATTACAAGCCCTGTTTGAGTGAAAATCTTTTTTATCGCAAGCTGGTTGTTTTTACCGCGACTTTTATCGGGATAGTTTTGAAACATGCAGCGAAGTGTAGGCCGCAGGCCAACGAAGATCTAGGTTACAAGTATGCGGAAGTGGCGCACAAGGAATTTCTTTCCGAGTTTCCGGGTGCATATAAGCGATCGTTTTCGCTATCACTTTGCCCATGGGCGTACATTGTTTTTATTTACGTGTTTTCAGGCGAAGACAGTGCTTACAAAATTGCGCAAACATAAGGAGGTGAAGCATTAGAATTTAAATTACAAAGCAATTTTAATGTTCAAAATATAAGAAGCGCTTATATCTATCATACGCAGCTTCACTTGGCCTCAATCCGAGCTCTAAAAAACCCCATAACAATATAAGTATGCGGGCAAGAAGATGGGGAGCACCTGCCTTTCCCAACCGCGTACGGTGCGTATGGACAGTTTATTTACTGAGCGTCGTATTTATATATTATTTAAACAGTTCAGCATATTCATATTTATATTCATGCATATTCTTAAGAGTTTGAAATAGCAAAGAAAATTTCTATCAGCACAAGCGGCCAGATATTTCCACGAACAATGTCTTGGGCTTAGTTGTTTATGTCTAGGTCTTGCCGACCGGCTGCGCCTGGCTATGGTATCTGTGTTATCCGTCGCCGGCAAAGTGAAGTGCATCTTTTATTCTTTATGCCGCACGTGTTGTCACCTTATAGAGAGAGTGTCGCGAAATTATGTCACAAGCCTAGAATAATCTTCTATGATGCACAGTGTTTTGAATGCAATTCGACTGTTCGAGAAGCCCTCGTGCCGAGAGATAAATGACCGCAGAGCAGACGCCTGGGCATTCGACTTGCCGACGCTCGGAAGGGCACGTCAATTTGTTGACTGCTGCTTCACCGCCTGCGTATTCTGTGAATTCTGTGTGTATTCTGAGAATTCAACAGTCGGATATTCCCTGTGCGCGTCTTGCGAAAGTTTCATGAGAGGCAAATTCATATTGTGACTGCCATTATAAAGGGTATATGCCCTTTCAGCCTTCGAATCCACGTCTCTTTCTTCATGCCGTTTCTCATGTTCGGCGTGGTGACATTTTAAAGTTTAATTTAGAGAGTATACCCACCGCAACGTCATGCGTTTGCGTTATTTTTTCGCAAGTACTGAAGAAATAAAAAAACAAAAATAGGAACAGGGGTCGAGGGGCTCATATACAAACAAGTAAAAAAATTTCGAAATTCTTCACAGCGTATATAACAAAATTTCTGTATTCTGCGCATGAAACAAAATTGGCGTAAGCTACGTAATAGACTCCGCACAACGACACGCAGTTTGCGATTTAAATGCTGCAGCCGTAACTTTTCATAATCAACACTGATCTCGGTGCAACGTCGCCTATATACAAAAATAACAATCGTGAATCCACATTCGGCCGCTGAACGAAACGAGCCGCTCAGTGGCGCGGATTGGCACGCTGGCCAAGAAAAAAATTATCGGCTGAAAACAAATGGTGCAGCATTTCACAATTGAATCAAGATAGAAACACGAACACTGAGTGACACAATTCAGTTGGAAGAAATCATTTCATTTTTATGTTTTTTTAGGTTATCCGCAATAAGAATGCCTGGATGCACAATATTCTCTACGGATTGCCTATTCCCATTACGTAGTATATACGGAAAATTTCACTAGGCTCCTAAATTCTTACAGTGCTGTGTAATTGCTTTTGGGTTAGAGAACCCCGGCAACACTTTTTAGCAGTGCCAATAAACCTGCCCGACCTTCGTGTTACACTGCCGAGATTTCCCGAGCCAGTCATTACACAATCACGTGAAGCGGTAAGCACGCAAATTGTTACGAATTGCACAATAAAAGCAACCTCGCTCTCTTCAATTTCCCTCATTATGCAACATCGCATGGCCGAAATTACGTTATTTGTGGGCTGGCTGCCGTACTGCCTGTCGCTGGTGAACTGAACGGCTTATTTCACGCATTTCCTGTGACAATGTGCCATCCTCGGTGCTGTGCACCAACCTCTCATATGCCTGCAACAGTTTTTCCGTTTCTTTTAGGGGCGAAGCTCCTTAAGTCATGGGTCTGTCCATCCCTTGTGTCTCGTGGTACGTGACCGCCGCATGCTTTCGGAGATGTCGCAAAGTGGGCCGCGTTGCACGCGCAAGAACCAGCTGCAACCGGCAGCGCAAACTCGGCACCGGGAGCGCGAGCTTGTCTGTGTTCGCCAACGGAGGCGCGAGCGCACGTGCACTGCGAGGGGGAGATCACGCAAGAGATCACGCCACGAACGCAGGCAGTCGTTCTCGGAGATCGAACGAGACGCAAGGACTTTTGCTCGTTTCCTCTCGTCTTGTTCGGGCACAAGTTCGCCCTAAATAAAAGTTCTTTTGTTACGATTGTGTCCCATCCTACGTGACAAATTGTGGTTGAGGTGCGGGGTAGTCCTCGGTGGTGCGGGGTCTTTCACCAGGTCTGGGCCTGGGAACATTGGCTCCGAAAATAAAAGTTGATTGGTACAATGTACGCACACAGTCTTACGTCTTTCTTAATGATGTAATGGGCGAACATTCACGGGAGAGTTAAGGTTACCGATGATCTCCCCCTCTCGAGCTTCGCCAAACTTATCATCATTCATTCCGTGGATATGGCGTGATTTTTTTGTGTTTCCGTGCGCGCGTAGTTTGAGTCACGAAATCAATACTTCCCTTTCAACAAGAACATTCGACGAGAAAAGTTGATTGCTTCGAACCCTCCCTACCAGCCTGAGCTCTTACTTGCGAGCATGCAGCCATGCCGGCTTTTTTGTTGCAACAGACCGGAAATAGACCCCTGCACGCTGTGCATAAAAGGAGAAAACTTCCCGGCTTGTAATATATTGTGACGTGGCAATGAAGGCACTGCTCGTAATAAGATGTATTGACAGGCAAATACAAGCCGGTAGGTAAAGCAGCTCGAATGTCCCAGGAAAAGCGAGCGCGTCCGCAAGGCGCTCAGCGTCGTCGTCGTCTCTCAAGGCTTTGTACCAGCTTGGCAGTGGCGCATATCCCTGGAGGAGAGGTTGGCCACAGCTGAACACCTGGATTGCCAATGTGCCAGAGCCCGTGACATAACCTCCGGCGTCGAGAGCACCGACCCGGCGCAAACAACGGAACAAGGTTAGAGGCCGCTTGGATCGCGGGAGTGGTACGGCTTCATACGGGAGACGTGCACAAGTTGCGACGTTGAATGAGGTGACGGCGTAGGTGTGAGGGGTCCAATTTTGTAGGTCGCGGGAGTTACCATGCGTAGGATGCGGTAAGGGCCCGTGAAACAACAAAGCAGTTTTTCAGACAGGCGGACGTGGCGCGATGGGGTCCATAGGAGTACCAAAGTGCCTGGTGCGAAGTACACTTCGCGATGGTGCTGGTAATAACGCCATGTCTGGGCTGTTTGTGCAGTCGATATCCTGGCGCGGGCAACCTGTCGGGCCAAATCAGCGTGCGCTACCGCGTCTCGTGCGTATTCGGTTGTCAACGTCCCCGAGTTAGGCAACACGGTGTCCAATGGTAAGGCAGGCTCGCGCCCAAAAAGAAGAAAGGGGAGTAGCCAGCAGCGTCGAGGCGAGAAGAAATATAAGCAAACGTAACGTAGGGTAGTGGTACGTCCCAGTCACGGTGGTCAGCGGACACGCACATGGCCACCATATCCGTGAGCGTCTTGTCGAAGCGTTAAGTAAGTCAGTTTGTTTGCGGGTGATAGACGGTGGTAAGATTGTTCTTCTCACGGCAGGAACGGAGGAGGTCATCAATAACTTGGGACAAGAAGTACCGCCCACGATCCGTAAGCAGTTGACGAGGAGCACCGTGGTGCAAGATTACATCATGTAGGAGGAAGTCGGCTACGTCTGTGGCACAGCTGTTGGGGAGGGCACGCGCGATAGCGTAACGCTTAGCATAATTGGTGGCGACAGCAATCCACTTGTTGCCCGACCGGGACACGGGGAAAGGGCCGAAAAGGTCCACTCCTACGCGGAAGGATGGTTCTGCGGGGACATCGATTGGTTGAAGGGTGCCGGCTGGAAGCAAACGAGGCGTTTTTCGGCGTTGCCAGAGATCACAAGCCGTGACGTATCACCTCACGGACCGGTAAAGGCCCGGCCAGTAAAACCGCGGACGCACGTGGTCGTAAGTCCGAGCCACGCCAAGGTGACCAGCTGTGGGTGCGTCGTGAAGCTCGCGGAGGACGTAAGAGCGAAGATGCTGAGGCAGTGCAAGTAGCTCGTCAGGCCCGTCCTCGCGAAAGTTTTGGCGGAACAAGATGCCGGTCGGGCGGCATCTTATTTCGCCGAAGAAGGGTCGGCCGGCTCGGAGCTAAGGCGTTGAATGATCTTGTAAAGCGACGAATCACGGCGCTGATGGTTAGCAATGTTGAGCAAGTCCGACAGAGCGAATATGCCGGGGTCGTCGTCATTGTCTCGAGGGTCAGGGGGGTCAGCAGGGTGACGAGACAGGCAGTCCGCGTCCCTGTGCATGCGACCAGACTTGTAGATGACCGAAAAGTCGTATTCCTGTAGCCGTAATGCCCAACGACCAAATCGTCCGGTGGGGTCCTTCAGAATGGAAAGCCAGCATAACGCATGGTAATCCGTAACTACAGCGAATGTTTTGTTGTACAAGTACGGACGGAACTTGCTGACAGCCCATACAAGTGCGAGGCATTCACGCTCAGTGATAGAATAGTTTCGTTCGGCAGGGCTCAAAAGGCGACTGTCTTACGCTATCACTCTGGTCCCACCTGGCTGTTGCTGGATCAAGACAGCTCCTATGCCATGCCCACTTGCATCAGTACGAACTTCTGACGGAGCCGTATCATCAAAATTGGCCAAAATCGGACAACGGGTCAGCCGGTCAATGAGCGAGGAAAAAGCCGTGGCTTGTGCGGAGCCCCACGAGAACGACACATCGGTCTTCAGAAGATCCGTAAGCGGGCTGGCTATGTCAGCGAAGTTCTCGATGAAGCGGCGGAAGTAAGAGCATAGGCCAACAAAGCTGCGAACGTCCTTCGCAGATCGAGGGACAGGAAACTCTTTGACGGTGCGCACCTTGTGAGGGTCAGGTCGCACACCCGCAGCGTCCACTACATGTCCTAGGAACTTAAGTTGTTGGCTGCAGAAATGAAATTTGGACGTGTTGAGCAGGAGGCCGGCACGGCGGAAGACCGCAAGGATGTCTGAAAGACGTTGAAGGTGTGTCTCGAATGTTGGGGCAAACACGATGACTTCATCCAAGTCGCAGATACGCATCGACCACTTGAAACCGCGCAAAAGTGAGTTGATCATCCTTTCGAATGCCGCAGGAGCATTACAAAGACCGAACGGCATGACGTTAAATTGGTAGAAGCCGTCCGGCGTAACGAAAGCGGTCTTTTCACGGTCTATGGCGTCAACAGAAATCTGCCAATAGGCACATCGTAGGTCGATAGACGAGAAATAGGACGCACCGTGAAGGCAATCGAGGGCATCATCTATTCGAGGTAGCGGGTAAACGTCCTTCTTGTTGATTTTGTTCAAATGCCGGTAGTCAACACAGATGCGCCACGAACCATTTTTTTTTACACCAAGACGACTGGTGATGCCCATGGACTTGAAGAAGGTTCAATGACGTCCTCTTTCAGCATTTTCTCTACCTCCACCAGAAATTGTGCTTTACGCAGATGACACAAATGTCTTCTTTTCATCCCGGAACATATCATCTCTCGTTTCCTTAACAAATTCATGGCTCGAAAGCCTATCCCAATGGCTCCGTTCCAATCAGCTTCACCTGAACATTAATAAAACGAAGTATATAGTATTTTGTTCTATTAACACAACTGTTACTCTTACTAATGTAATTACTTTTGAATCTAAGCCTTTGGAACGAGTCCCTGACCATAAGTTTTTAGGTGTAGTATTTCATGAACAACTTCGTTGAGGATGTCATATAAGTTCTATAAAACCTAACATTGCGCAACACATTGGCATGTTAAGTAAATTTAGAGCCATTTTGCCTACGAGAATAAAAAAGCAACTTTATTTTGCCTATATGCACGCACGGTTACATTACTGCTTACTTGTATGGGGAGTTGCGTTAAAATCACTCATGGTTGGCTTGCATTGCATGCAAAAGAAGGGTCGGCGGTTCATTCATAATTTCACAAACTATTCCAATACATATACATACGTTCAACAAGATTGCATACTGGATGTTCAGTTATTGTATAATCAACGACTGGCTGAAACGATTTTTCTAGACTTCAATACTAACCCAGAGCTTTTTCTTTTTAATTATACTAACCTGAAGTGGCATATAATTTCCGGCATTAAAACTTTATAAAAGCACGAACTAGAACTAACTATGGCCCTCAAACACTTAAATGGCAAATTCCTTATCTTTTGAACAATCACCCTGTACTATTTGACATGGTTGAACACACTTCCTCGGTATACGCGTTTAAACGGAAAACCAAAATGTATTTTCTCCATGATGTGTAAGATTTTTCTTGTAGATCTGTTGACTTTGTGATTTTTTACGCTAAATTACTTTTCTGCGCAAGAACGAAGAGTGGGCACGGTAATTTTATTTCTGTTACATTTTGTTACGCAAGAAAAGCGTGTAATTCTGTTCAGTTATGTCTTCTCAGTATGCTTTAATTTGGCATATGTTGCTGTTGTTACACCGGAAGTGTGCGTGCTTGTTGTATGTATTTTGGCATGTATAGCTGCTTCTGCTGTCGCTTGTGCTGTCAGGTGCTAGGGGCCTAGTCAGGCGAGTTTTGCAGTCGTCTTTGGCGGCAGCTGCTGCACCTGGGGCGACTGCAATGCCTCAATTGCCTTTTGCCTCAGCACCTTGGCAATTTTATTGTCAGAAGTTCAATAAACAACAACAACAACCTCGGTTTGGATGATTGCTCGATCCGTTTGAGACACCCGATATCGTCGCCTGTGTATAGGGGCCACATCGCCAGTGTTGGTACGATGCCTTACCTCCAAAGTCTGGCCTAACGGACGGTCGTCCAAATCAAAGATGTCCCGGTAGGATGCCAGTAGCTCGCGCAGTTGGCGAGCTTGTGAGGCGGAAAGGTCTGACGACATCATCTTTGTTAAGTCATCGGAGGTCGGTGGATGATCTTTCGGACCATCGGGAGCACTTGGAGGGACATCAAGGGACACAGAAGAGAGCTGGCATCCATCGAGCGGAATAACAGTGGCCAGTAACATTCCCTGTCGAAGCACTTGGTAGGAAGGACCAATATTCAAGAACGGCAAGCTTATTAAATTTTGTGCGATCGTGACGACTGTATGAGAAAGCGCCACGTTGTGCTGTAGGAGAACGTCAGTAAGAGGGGATACCATGTACTCGCCGTCCGGGACAGGTTGGCACGGGGACAAAGGACCGTAGGTTATGGCTTTTGGAGCTAATCGGAGGTGTTCGGCAGAGCATAGACGGTGATAAGGTTCAGTGTCGGCAACAGGACCAATCGGCAGGTCAAGACGGAGGATGCCGGAGGCGCAGTCTAGAGGGCGGCGTGGTCAGTAAGAAGGTCGAGACCAAGAATAATGTCATGAGGGAATGCGTCCAAGACGGTGAATTGAACTGGTATTTTGTGCCCTGCGATGCCAACTCGAGCTGTGCAGAGACCTGCTACGGTGGGTGTCTGGCCGTCGGCGACTCGTACAACGTTGGAGGGTGCAGGCGTCATAACTTTATGCAGGCGGCGGCGAAGGGGCGAGCTTATAACTGAAATGTTCGCAGCGGTGTCTATCAGGACGTCCACACGAATACCGTCAATATCAATTTGCAAGAGATTGTGTTTCGTCGTATTAGTGAAGAGAGGATTTTCGGGCCAGGTCGGAAATGCAGCATCACCTCCGGTAGCTGCATGAGCTAGTTTCCCGGAAACGTCACGCTGCTGGTAACCAGGCATGAATTGGTGAGTCCTGTCGCTGGAATAGCTTGTATCAGGAAACCTTGGCTGCGTGGCGACGAACAGCGGTAACGGTAGTAGCGAGACACATGCCCGACGCACGAACAATTGAAGCAAACTGGCTGGTTGCCAGCGGTGCGCCATTCGGTAGGGCTGCGGTGGTGGTAACGGGGTGGGGTGTCGTAACGGCTTGGCATTCCGTTTCATGCGAAAGGAGTGGAGGAGCTTGCAGGAGCGTGCGAGCACGTCAGAGAACACACAGGATGAATGCCCAGGTTGGCAACTTCTTTACGCACGACTGCTTGAATGAGTGCAACAGTCGGGGCATTTCGGGCATGGCCGTATTGAGGTGCGATAGCCGGAACCATGGCCTCTATTTCGCGACGCACTATCGTCGTCAGAGGGTCGGCATGAGTCGGCAGGTCATCGGTCGGAGGTGGGCGGGGTGGCGTTGCCGCATCCGCACACGACGATGTTGCCGCGCTGTGAGGGAGGCGGGTGAACGAGTGCGCTACGCAACGACGCTTCGCTTCTTCAAATTGGTAGCATTCCTTCCAGACGCACTCAACGGAGGTGCACTCTTTGCAAATCAGCAAATTAAAAGAATCGTCCGCAAGGCCCTTAAGGATGTGCCCAACCTTGTCGGATTCAGGCCTGCTGGGGTCTATTTTTGAGCAGAGCGCCAAAACGTCCAGAATGTAAGCCACGCACGACTCCCTGGATGACTGGACTCGAGATGATAGGTCTTTCTTTGAGGCAAGCTGGCGCGACACGAAATTACCGAAGTTTCATCCCAACTGGTGAGCCTGGATTCGTTGGTTTGGAACCACACCAGAGCAAGTTTTTTCCAGATTTAAGGGTAGATTTGCCAAAATGAAAGTGTCATCCCACCGGTTGTGGGTACTGACGCGCTCGAACATGCTGAGCCATTGATCAATGTCCTCATCGTCAGCGCCAGAGAAAAAGCCCGGGTCGCGAGGTGGGGAGACAATGACTATCGGGTTGGGGTATGCAGGCTCACGGGTTGGTGGCATCGTCCCGCGATGGGTGTGACGTCCTCGCCGAAGCTCCGTGTTGTGCCAAGACTGGCGGGACAGAGGTAGGGAAGTTGCACCTCCACCACAAGATGTGACGTGGCAATGAAGGCACTGCTCGTAATAAGATGTATTGACAGGCAAATACAAACCGGTAGGTAAAGCAGCTTGAATGTCCCAGGAACAGCGCGCCCGTCCACAAGGTTCTCAGCGTCGTCGTCGTCTCTCAGGGCTGTGTACTAGCTTGGCAGTGGCGCATATACCTGGAGGAGAGGTTGGCCATAGCTGAACCTTTAGATTGCCAATGTGCCAGAGCCCGTGACAATATTGAAGGCTGCCGATTAGCGCTTCGAGCCGCTCCCTCTCCGGGGGAGAGCGCGCAAGCTTCGTCGCGTACTCGATGGGCAGGTTGAGAGGGAATGAATGATTAGGTGACTATACTCATCGTGCGTCGCTTCGGTGGGAGTGAACGGATCTTCATAATACTTGCAGGAAAACACTGCTTGTATAATACACTTTACCAGAAAATGCATTCCGAGTAGTCGATGGTAAGTGGTGCAGGGTCCCTTACCATCGAGGCTGTATGTACCACATTAGGCGTATAGGCTTTAAATGGTGCTCGTACGGAAAATTCTAGCTGCAAGACTGGCCCCAAGTAGAGGAGTGGGTCAGACATTCTTGCCGATGTTTTACATGCGGACCATTCTACTACACTCCCCTAGCCAAAACACGAAACCCCATGGCCCGCGAAAACCAGAAACATAAGTTGTTTCTCTTCAAAATAACCGCGAGGTAGGCTTGCTGGTACAGGTTTACGATGGGAAACAGCGCAAAACCAAACTTGAACAATGATGACCATGGGACGAAGCGCTTCGTCCCATGGTCATCATTGTTCAAGTTTTTTTTGCGATATTTCCTATTGTTTATGTTATCCCCTAGGAGTGGGAATTTCATTGTTTGTCGTTTTTTCTTGAGTTTTTTCTGTGTTTTTGTTTTTCCTATTTTGTGCGTTTGTTGCTTTGGGTGTTTTGGTTGCTGTTTTCTTTTTAGTATTTTGTGCGTTTCTTATTTCGATGTTTTATGTGCTTTTGTGTTTAGTGTGTTCATTGTTTGTGGTTTTTGTGTGGTTTTGTTGTTGGAATTTTGTGTGTCCCTTATTTTTGCATTTTTGTGTTTGTTATTTTTAGGCATTTGCTTCTTTCCGATGGCGTATGTATGTATGCATGCATTGTGTGCAGACTTTGTGTGCATGCATTTGTGTACGTATGTGCACGCATCTTATGTAAAGATACGAGTGCACCCATATATACGATGCGTCTATACACCGACGGAAATGTATTGTGTACACAACCTCTTCATATAACTTCGCGTGCACACATGCATATCTGCCCCGTACACACAACGGGCGTATGCGTGCATCTATGTGCGCTCAAGCGCTCATGGCTGTTAGGCAACCCATGCACATGGCCTCTGTGTGCCTCTTGACCAAGCCAGCTCAATGTGCTAGCTGACAGGTCGTGAAGGTGCCTGGTTCTGGGTGCATATGACTGGTGTGAAGGGAATAACAACAGTCATTGTTGTGTTTAGGTTATTTTCGGGGGCGATAAATGTCAATTTTCAATCAAGGACTCTTCGCAAAAACTAGTGATCCCTCTTAATTGAACAGAAACATCTTGAAGTTCAATTTGACGAAACGACTGTTCCGGCCACTCCTAGCGAGTACGACACAGGTACATTTTACTAGGTTTAGGTTTACTAGGTTTACAACCATGCTATTTATCTCTGCCCAGCCACAAAGTTTGTTAACACCAAGCTTGATTTGCCGTTTGCAAATCAAAAGATGGTAGGGTTTAAAACATATTTTAAAATATTGCACATGGTAAAATAAAAAAAATGATATTGACAATACATTCCCAAATAAATTCCTTTTGACTATAAATAGCGTGCAGCTAAAAACTCCAACTTCAGACATTCCTCCCCCTAAACTTCAAAGATTGATGGCCGATTCTTTCGCGAAATGTCCATTTCAAAATGTAACTAGCATGAATGTTGTACATGTCGCGCCGTGAACCGAATGACTTCAATTCGCGGAGTGTGCCACCACACCAAGCGATGGTATATGCTCTTACGAGGCCGAGAAAGCCTGTTAGGCAAACTTTTTTATGGAGGAAGGCATCCTTAATGTGCTATTCAAGTGCCACCAGTTGGTGGTTTGTGGATCAGCCGAAATCCATCCATGTGGATGGAGCTGCCAAGGAGGCTTTTGGGGGCCTGCTTGGCAGCTCACAAAAAGTGCCGTAAAAATAACGGTGTCCTATTTCTTTCTTTTATTTTACTATGCATTTTGCACATACTGCTGTCAAAGGAATTAATTTGGCATGAAATGGTACAATGATAATATGTCAACAATATACATGACCATTCACACATGGTTCAACTAATGCTAAAAAAGGCCTTAGCCTCGGTTTAACAGCAAGCATATTGATAAGACACATATTGAGGGTATATAAAAAGCAAATCCTTCGCAAGAACAGAATACAAAAGTAAAAAGAAAATACGGAATATTAAGAACTAACAAAATTATGATTAAGCAAACTAGGCAGACCAAAGTTAACAGGCGTACACTAACCCCTTCTTGGTAACGCATTGCTTAGCATATCACCGTACTAACATATACTATTCTCTTAAGTATTGCCGAAAATATGAGTATCTGGGAATGTCGCTGCGACATCTGTTTTCGAAGAATTGCTTATTGTTTTTCGTTCAAGAATTCATAGCATAAGAATCGCTTAAAACCGATTTGTGTATTTCGCGGGAATTGCTCTGGAGGAGAAAAAATTTATTCGATGAAATCTGGAACGAACGCTAATTGTTGGAGGTCGTGCTCAACGAAAACATTCAGCTGGTGAATCGCGACGGCGGCATTTCTTATACATGAACCAGACTGTTTTTGCCTAAATATTCTCAAAGTTCGATACCGCAAACTTAGTCTAAAGAAACCACAACATGGCACCATTTTTGATGACGCAGCAAACGATTGACGTGTATGCCCGAAACTGTTTTTTGGGTGAAGCGTATCGGTGGGACAGTTTGAGAGGAAAAAGCGGCGAGAGTGATTTAATTGTGAGTTACGGCACTTTCTTTATCTCTTTTAAACATGAATAAATAATATTAATTGCTTGTGTTGTTTGAGCCTCTGTTCACGGCGCCGGGTCTGGTAAGAAAACAATAAATGGCTTTTCTTTGTGGTGACAATCTTGCAGACCGTTGTAACATCCATGCCGTGAAGGCTGGTGGATGGGCCGGTGAACGTGTTCAAGGAAACCTCACGCAGCGCCGCCACCGCAGCCTCACCTCGCCGCGCTCAGGTGAGACTCGTGTTCCCAGCTGTCGCAGGCACGATACATCTGGTACAAGCACGGATTTGAAACGCGTCGCGGCGTGGCTCGCTTTACCGTTTGTAGCAACGATTGGTGCAGCATCGACGGATCAAAGAGCAGATATAATGTCTTAAAAAAAAAAGCGAAAACACGGAAAGCGATAATGGTAGTCAACTTTTATTAGGGTCTCGTAGGCCAGACCACAAAAGCCGAACGGTGGCCACGGAGTGAGTTGAAAAAATTTGAGCAGACACGCGTCCCTCTGCGTCCTCCACTCACCCTTGGAAATTCACCGCAAATCCTGTGGACACGACTTCATTGCACATACTTTATTCAGTGAGTGTTCACTACTTTTGAGGCTAACGACGACCCCACACAGATACTTTGACCGGGTCACAAAGCATAACCATGTATAAAATGTGGGCGGGCACTAGGGTATATCATGCATCAACATAGCCTAACCAAAAATTACCTAGGTGGGTCCACCAGTTTCACTGTTTACGCAGTCTTGGTGCCACTAATACGAAGCTGTCCAAGCTTCCTTTTCATATTTATGGTCATCGGGCAGTCCTGGCACACTTTAGAATTTCTTTGACTCTATCGTTGTAAACTATACGTTTATCCCAGGTCTGTAATTTTCCTAAATAATACATTCGTTTGCGAATATGCGTAGTGCACCGTATATAACAATGGCTGTATTGTTATTGAATTGAATTGAAAGAGCCTTCATGAAGAAAAGTTTGTCATCCACCTGACTTCAGCCGAACCGCTACAAAGGAAAGTACACAGCTTTCTCAGAAACTTCGCAGTTGGAGAATAATTCGTCCTTATGCAGCATTCGAACCCGGGACCACGGCTTTCCTTCATAGAAATTTCCTTCATAGAAGCTTCCTCCACATTGGGGATTTCCCCTTAATCTGGTCGAAGGAAGCTTTATTAATCGCCGGCAACAAACGTAATGTCTCCACCACGCTCGGACGTAGCCACGCGTCTATCCTGGTGGCATTCTACTAAGCAACACTTTCTCTACTCACTCCGGGGATGGACACCCTTGTGCCCAACGGGAGGCCGTCAGTCCACAGCTTTCTCTGCGGTGCTTCCGTTTGATAGACGTTAGGGCCTGCTGGACGACTGTGTAGGGCGTCTTGTAACTACGGCGCAATGTCGGTCCTGGGGCCAAATTCTCTAAAACGACGGGGCGTCGCTTTGAAGCGACGAGTTAGCGCCATTGAAATGCATGTGTTGTGGTGTTGGGGCCGTCGCTTCGCGGTGCTCCTCGTGAGGAGTGACCCTGAGAAAAGCAGTGTGGCAAGGGCGCGAAGCGACACCCACTGCCCCCCGCCGTTTCGTTTGTCACTTCGCACCCTTGCAACAGTGCTTTTCTCAGGGTCACTCCTCACGAGGAGCACCGCGAAGCGACGGCCCCAACACCACAACACATGCATTTCAATGGCGCTAACTCGTCGCTTCAAAGCGACGCCCCGTCGTTTTAGAGAATTTGGCCCCTGGTAGAAGCTTCGGCTTGTCGCACATCAAGATCCTATAATAAATGGGTGGCTGCTGCCCTGGAGTTAATGCACAAGACATGCGTGTCGTCCGTGTAGAGTTCTGGTTGGATATTCTCAACGAAAATCCAGAAGACCGTGGAAGCCGAAAACGTGCCCTGAGGCATATTGTCCATTGTAATTAACCAGTTGTTTACGTTTGGACAAGTGGAGGTCTGGCCGTTTCGAAAGAATGCCTGATCTGAGAATGTTTAGCCAGTTACTATCTGCTTCTAAGCGTGGCAAGTAATCAAAGGCATGCTTTTTATGGCTTTGCTTTGCGATTTCGAATTCCAATGACTGTCCCCCAAGAATTGTGGTTACCCAAAATACTATCACTTAAAAGGTTTGGTGTAATATACTATGTTGTGAGTCACAAGTATTTATGCATGTATAACTGGTTTTTTCTCAGGTAAAAGAAATTTCCAGGTGGGCTCTTTTAGGGGAAAGCATAAGGATGACAAGTTCTGTATGGAGCACTTTGCAGGCATTTGAGGATACTTTGTATGCACCGATGAGTATAGTTTCTAGGTACCATATAGATCACGTTCCATATATTTCACCTGTGCGTGCAGCGTACTTCATTCGCATTTGATTCCAGGATTGCAGGTTATTTGTTTCTTCAATTCGCTGCCACAGCGACCTTTACTCCGTTACTGATGCTAAAACGTGACCTTCTTTTTTGAAGTGAAAATTATTGGACATTACCTCGGAGGGGTGTACGCTATGATGTGGCTTTCTCCTTACGAGCACGTGTTGCCACTGTTTTGGCGAACGCTGGAATTTTTGTGCCAATCTTGGCCAATCTCCCTAAGTGATACTTTGCTTGACAAACGTGTTTAGGGGACACTGGACGGTCGTCTTGAGACGCGTACACACGCGCGCTCAGCATTTTTTTTTTTAACTGTCGGATGGTCGCCGCAATATTGGCGAATCCCCTTAAGTGAATATATTCGGCTTGACAAAGGTCAGCAGGGGACGCTGGGCGGTTTCCAAGAATAGCGGACACAAGAACGCTTGGCATTTTCTTGATTTTTTAATTTCCGGGCGGTCGACGCAATCTCGGCCAATCGGGCTAAGCGGGTATGTTTGGCTTGACAAACGTGCGCAGGGGATGCTGGGTGATCGCCGCGAGGCACGCACACACGAGCCTTCGGTATTTTTTGTGTTTTATTAAATGCCCTGTGGTCACCGCGTGGTCCGCGCTCATGTGCGCGCGCTCCGTAATTTCTGGGTATTTTAACTGCGGACACAAAAAATTACGATTGGCTTATAGCTATCTTGTAAAACTTCAATTTTTCAAACAATTATCTCACAAGACAGCGTTTCCGTCGCGCCTAGTACAGGCATACGTATCGTCGATATTCCTTTTCCCACGAAAACTGCAACACCACCCACTCGGGCACATCTCTCCCTGTCAGCACTGTGCAGACTGTACCCGCTCCGCCCCAACAAACAGCGATGCCTTCACTGCTTCAGCTTGAAGCACGGAACCCTCCTCTGCAATAATTTAAATGTGTTCCTGCGCTGTGCGAGAAGCGCGGCCAAGTTTCCTTCAGACCAGTCAACCTCCGACACTCGTCATGGCTGTGAGCCACGGTGCGCCACCTGTAGTGGCGAACATGCAGCAGCGGCCCCAAGTGCCCTGCATGCGACGAGGCCACGAAGGCACTGCGGGAACCTACGAGGACCATGCGATAGCGGTACATGAAAACCCACGAACAACTTCCACTGATTGCTTCAGCCAACGATTGTCAGTGTTGCCTACGTCTAAGTGGTTTGAACTTCTAGATTCCTCACGCAGCCGGAGCAAAAAAGGGAGATGTCACCCAATGGCTTCACGAACCGGCACCGCATGAGGAGCGAAATGCCGGAAAAGTCCCCCACGGCTTCAAGAACCGGAACCGGAGTCGCTCCCAAAGTTCCGGGCAACGGTTCGGCCTGATAGTCAACCACTCCTTGCTACACCATAACTTTGGATTTCCTCCAACCCTGGGTTCCAGAATGCACAAGGTTTCCGCCAACGTTCCGCGTGCCAACAGGCAGGCTCCTTCTCCAACTTGACTAGTGAGCCGCCCCTTAATTACTCCTCACCCACATCTATACCCTCCATCAGTCCTCCTGCCACCAACACTTAATCCCCAAACTATGCACCCAACAACCTCTTCATTACCTTCCCCTACCCCACAAGTCAACCCCTTCCCCGCCCCCCTCGTACTTACAAGGTATGCAGCCCATCGTTACGCATTTATGTATTCAAAACATTGTTCGTGCCCCCTTGAATCAAATCCTCTCCACCTTGCTTGAACAATAATATCTTCCATCGTATCTCAAGCTGTACCTCCCATTGTCGCTGCTCGTCAAGACCTTACCACCCACCTTGCTTCGCTTGAAGAAGACCGCCTTCCGCATGAACGCACACCCACCTCTACCAAAGATTACTATTCGATTCAAAATAAATAATACGGCAGTGGCTCCAAACACTCGTCTTTTTCATAAATTCCCCATTGTCTGGCAATGGAACTGGCGGGAGCTCCGAAGAAAGAAAAACATTCTCCTACAGCACATCGAATTTGCTGGAAAGCATCCAGATATCTTAGTTATTCAAGAAGCTGGAGGATCATCCTACTCCATGGCTATCAATTGTTTTCACAACCTACTATCTCCCCTCGTCACCGAGGCATCGCAGATACCAGCGCCACACCTGCTATGACACTTACCATCCTACCACCTAAACACTACCCAAAGCACATGTCATCTCTCCATAGACATGTGCAAAACTGTAAAACATTCAACAATTCCCCCCCGACACAGTAAAGGTATAGCCCTCATTGAAGACCATTCAAATGTAGATAGCCACCTCCTGTCATTATGGGACAAGCTTCACACGTTATTCAAACTCTGGCGCCTAAACAAACGGATCCAGACTCTCCAATGAAGAATTCTAACACTAGAGCAGGAATGATGGGAATATGACCAAGTGGCCACAAAGCACTGATCGGACTTTTGCAATGCCAGGAATGGCCATCTTCACACCTCCCGTGTCTGAAATGTATTCAGGTCCTTTCTTGGAGGGAGCAAACCTCGACACACCCTTCAGAAACTACTATTGGGGCAGCACCTCGATCAAGCCGCCCTCATTGAAAAATTTCGCAACACTTTCTACATACCATGCAGTCATCGTATACTCACTGTCAAGTAGATATCTCAGCAACCAGAAGATATCAATACCGAAATTAACTCTGAATTCTCCATGCCGGAGCTCCACACGTCTCCATTTGAACTAAACCGATGAACAGCCCCTGCACCGAATGACATAACGGATAAAATGCTCGGTAACCTTCCTGAGTGTAAATTAGATGAGCTTGTGGTGCTGATCAATCGGGGTGACTTCCTTGAAGTCTGCAGCCAGAACGGAAAGAGGCCCACGTTACCCCCATTCCTAAACCCGGCCAACCAGCAACGTCAACGACGAACTACCGCCCTATATTGATGACATCCTGCAGTATAAAATTTATAAAAAATGGTTCTAACTCACCTACAATGGCATCTAGAGGCCGGAAACCACTTCCCTCGTAGACTGGTTGGGTTCCAAAAACATGTCAGCATCCAAGACATAGCGCTCCGCTTTAAGGAAGACGTGTTTGAAATCACAAGCAACGCCAAACTCGGCACTACCGCCAGCGTTGATTTAAAAAGGCTTTTTATAACGTTGCCTATGCCGCGATTCTCCAAAACCTTCAAGAAACTCAGCCTGGCACACATATTTTATGTTATATCAAAGAATTTCTATTCAATCGCACTGCCCGCATCATTAGATCCGTCATTAAACCTTCAGCACCCTTCTCCATACGACGCAGTACACCTCAAGGCCTTCATCTTATCGCCCATTCCTTTTATTCTAGTTATAAAAACCTGCACTCTAAATTCTTTTTGGTTCCGGATCGTCACCATGGTATTTATGTAGACAATATCACAATTTAGAGATTCTGAGGCCATCGGGGTGTCAGAAGCATTCCCTCCAGAATTGCTTGAATATTACTGAAGCTCATGCAAGATCCGTGGCCTTGGAATGCTCCCAATAAAAATCAAAATACGTTGTTGTAATCAGAGCAATGCACAAAATGACCTCTATTGTTCCCTCATCAGCCTCACAGACACCTTCCACACAATCACCCGACGTCCACACATCCGCATCCTCGGTTTTTGTATGTCACCAGGATGAAAAGAGCCCTGTAAGGACCAGAAGTATATCCAATTGAACCAAAGTGTTGTCCAATTTAGAAAACAACATGCTTCTTCGAGTCATCCGCCACAACACAGGGCTCAAAGAACACGGGGTTCATAAGATCGAAAAAGCAACAATCTTTTCCTGGGTTTTCTACGCCCTCTCCTGCCTTCCACTCACGAAAACTCAGTACAATGAATTGGGGATCACCACCCGGAAATTTCTACGCAGGGGTCTCGGTGTGTCCATGTACGCCCCAAACTATCTCTTTGCCGACTCCTCCCTCCACAATACTCTCGAGTAGTAACTAGCCTCGCACATCGGTACCAAACAGCACACGCTCACAACGTCCACCCATTGTCGCAGCAGCCTGTCTTATATAGTGTTTGCGACATCTCGCTTATCTCCGCTACCGAAAGAGCCTCCACCATAGGACACAATTCCTTGGATAACGGTCAAGCCCATGCAGCATCACAAGCGCCGGTCTTCAGACTCCGGCAGGCGCCGAAGCAGAGCCCTCCATCTTTACAGCCCCTAACATGTCACATATTAAACAGACGTCACGTTTACCGACAACATATCCAAAACTCTCCCTGTAGGTCCCCGTGAAGGGATCATCCATCAATACCGTAATGTTCCTTCTCCTATACCTGCTGAAATTCAAGCCATTGCGCATTTGGTCATGCTACAAACCTATTCAATTGAACAAATTACCATGCGCACGGATAGTCAAGGAGCAGTCTGGGAATTCGCAACTAACTGCTTACCTGCGCACATTCATCACGAGCTGACATGCTACATGGCAGCCAACCCTCAAATGCACGTATTAATAAAATGGGTCAATGGACACCAGGGAATTTTAGGGAATAAAAGGGCTCATGCCCTTGCTCGTGCGAATCGATCCGCGAGTGGCCCTCAACCCTGGCAGGACCAGAACCCTCAAGAAGAACGCGCCACCAATCGCAAGGCTCACAGCCAATACATGGAGGACCTTCGCCGTTCTAGCGGCTACCTTTTCTATCCAACTTCTGATTTCTTATGCCGCAAAGGCACTCAATCAGCCAGGGTTAAACTATCTCCCTCCCTTGTGAACTAATTATTGACTATATAATGAACAAAGATCGCACGCTACAGTGTCAGGTGTGTGGTGTACAATCCCGACGTTACGCATACTTACTGGACTTCTTCTCTCACCAGGCAGTCACCTGAATTTCTTCATCTACTCCGTTTACCATCCCACATTCTACACTCATGGGGAAGCTGGGCCGCTCCTCCTCCTGATCTTCGCCCCGTCCTTTGAACTCAGCTCGCCCGACACATTGTCCACGTCCGCAATACACGCCTGATCGAATCCAAGGCCCACCAGAACCCCATTTCTGGCAGCCGGGACATGAGCCCCTTGAAATAAAGTTTCATCTCTCTCTCCCTGAACAAAACAATATCGTTTCGTGCTATTCAGCCTGGTGCGATTGGAAACAACAGCCATGTTTCCGTAATTGTTAAAACTTACAGAGTGCTAGAGAAGAAACGCTTGTAATTCCTAGGTTTTGTTCACTACTTACCTTAAAATAAAAATAACTACAATTACGCCTTCTGATAAATCGGGCTGTGTCAGTTTATTGCTAAATTCGGTTTTTATTGTTTATCGGTACTCTGTCGCCACTTCCTTCATCCCACACCAGTATATCTTCATAATTGTTGGATTTTTAAAAGATCAGTTTAACCTTAACCTTGCTTTCTTGATTGGTGTTCCAGCTGTCCCATGGCTGCTTTCTGACATTCCACACAGTCTAAAAATTTATCAAGACCTTTTATGTTACAGGCTTAAGTTTTGGTTCAGTTCTTAAATATTTTGTAACCCATCGAAGCAGACACAGGCCGCTTGCTTTGAAAATAGGACCAAAACTTGTAGGTGAAGATTGGTCTTTTCCCTCGTAATAAACGCTACCAGTATGTCCTCTATCTGGAACCTTCGAAGACACCTCGACATGCCTAGTTTGTTATTTAGGGGTAGGAGCGTTTCAAGAGTGGCTCCGTGTAGGTGTTGTAACATGGTGTATGTATTTTTAGTGCCTGGAACTGATATTCTACAAGCGCCAAGAACTACTCTCAGCTGATAAAGAGAAAACGGAGTTGTTTCAAGCATTTGACCTCGGTTTTAGAGTAGGACGCGTTTTCACAGCAGTTTTCATATCGCATAATTGTTTTCGTGTATTGTAAGGAACTTGACACTGTTCAAGGTTTGATGGGATTTAGCTTGAATAACAACGAAGACAAAGAGGGAGACACAGGACACAGGCTTGACTAACAACTGAAATTTTACTGAAGGAAACACGGATACATACTTAAAAATGCAAAAAAATGTAAAATTTGTTCAGGCCGGTCAGTGATGCAATTAGCGGAAACTTTTTTTAGCGCAAACTGTGCAGAATTAGCGGAAACTGTGCAGAAACTTTTTTTCGGTTCGGGACAGGGCCACAGACGTCATACCGATGAGCTATCTCCAGCTTTGTTTATCGCCAATGCTTCTAGTATTTTTCGTCCGATCCTTCTGCCCTTCTTCCGATAACCCCGATTTCGTCCAAGTAGGCTTCACAGTGGCAGTCTAGAACATGGTTAGCAATGTGGCCAGAAGGGGTTTCATGGAACAAAGCAGCATACTCTCAAGTGCTTTTGTTCAGGCAATGGCAGGTTTGGCCGATGTAGACGGACCGATACCTGAGGGTAATTTTGTGCACCACATTTGTGCTGTAATGTGCGTATCTTGTGCGATGTCTTTGTCGCAAACTGGCCTTTGCGCGCACCTGTGCACCTGACGTCACATGCTGTATGCCTTCTCGCTTGCGGAAAATACTTTGATGCCATGCTTTTTTCCTACTTTTTTTCATGGCAGGCGGAAACCAAGGTACGTACAGGAACACTGCCCATATGTCTTCTATTCTCTTCAGTGTGTCGACGAGGACGTCTCTCCTTAGTGCGTGTTTGCATGCGCATGTGTGCGCGCGTGTGAGTGTCTGCCATTTTGTGCGTGCGTGTGTGCGCTCTGTTTACTAGGAAATACTTCAGTCTTGAAACGGCGGAGCATGCATTTCACACGTGAAATAAAGTGGTGTAAAAAACGCAGATTTCAAAAGCACACTAAAACGTGCTCATCTTTCCATTGAACCAGAACAAAGCAATATGTAAAAGAATGCAGCGCGTGTATGTTTAAAAATTGCGAAAATTAACAATATAGCGGCCAAAGAGATAGCTTGAGTATTATCAACAATGTGGTTTGTTGAAATTCATGTAAAGGAAACCTTACGTAAAATGAGTGCAGCATTGCATGTGTAGAGTAAATAAGAACTGAAAATATACGCTCTAGTCTTGGAGAAGTTTGCGAACGCTGGCTGTGGTATGTGCTCTCGACGTCTAATAAAGTTGTCTAACTGTTTCCCCCGCGAACAATCTACGCTTTGGCAGTGGCCCTATTGCTGAATGCTCGTTTTGCTATAGTTTTGTTCATCCTACTAACACAAAGTGTATAATAAAAATCCGCACCTTTATAAGCATAGGGAAATAGTCAATTCCAGAAAACTGAACAAAATTAAAATGGATAGAAAAATATCAAGTGAATAATAGTAACAATGCTACTTTTGCGCTGCAGAAGACGCGATTCAATTCTTGAAGGGATATATTTAAAGGCGGGACACTGACACGTCGACCACGCGCACACGACATTTTGCAAGCTCCAATGCTTCCTTGGTGCTCTGACAAGTAACTTTATGGACCACTAAACATAAACAAGCAACCCGCTTGCATATCGATGTTTCCAGTTGGAAGCTAGGCGATTCTTAATCTCTTGGCTTGCATTATTCGCATGTTTCAAAACAGCGATGATTCAGACCCGTTTAGGTTGCCTTGTATAACCAGCACCATGACACACAGTACGAAGAAAACGTTACTTAGACGCACCCAGAGGGCTCCTAGCGAATTCTTATGGCGCACTCCTTTTTTGGAGTGATCCGCGAGAACACGTATATATGCGTGCGTGGGGTAGCATAAAAATATTATCAATTTGGAATCATTGGCGCGTCACCGCGACGTGGATTTGTTCAGCCCGACGCAAGGTTAAACTATGTAATCGTGAAGTTAGTAGGCTCAAAGTTTGGGCGAGTTGGAAATACATGCTGTACTTCACTTGCGCCAAAGAAGGTACCAAGACTAATGCAAGAAAACACGACTCGGAGCACACTTTCTCCAACGTTTGAGAAGGAAACACACATTTATACCTTCTATTCTCTCTGTAAATACACACATGCAAAAACAAGAAAGGATCGCCTCGTCCCCTCTGTGCATTTTCACGCTCTTATGGCACGTGCGATTGCGCTTAAGACGTTATGATAAACAGCTGCCTTGCCCAAGAAAGTCTATCTCCTTTTTCCGCTAGCGCAAAGGATGGTCTCAATATTCTGACGGGTCGACTGGTTTGCAATTACCCCGGCGCTAAATGCGGCCGCGCAAAGGGATTTATATTCAGCGCACGTAACACTGCCTCATAAAGGCGAGAACAGTGTACATGTTTAAAGACAGATGGCGGAACAAAGGAACCAAGCCTCTGGGAAAGAGCAAAGAAGAAGATTGCTACGTACAAAGGCACAACGGCAAGAGGGTGCAAAACAGGAAGACAGCAAAGAGAAAGCTGGGTGTTCGGCGCTGTCAGGTTATTATTGGACCACGAAATACTTGCTTGGGCAAACTAGGCGCTGCCACTTATCTTAATTCCTGTTCCACACCCCGATTGGCATGACTCGTCGATTGCGCACTTTCCGTATTTAGCAGGTTCCCGCTCTCGCAGGGCCTATTGTCGTTGTGGCGATAGCTCGATTCTGGCAAAGTTGCTGGCAGACAACCTGTTTTGCCGCAGGAGCCATACTCTGATCCGCATGAAGGGCACCGATGCGTAGTCAACAGCGCAGTTAATGCACTACGCGTGCAAGGAACCGAAAATTTGTCTAGCGAAAGTTTTTTTGCGCTGAGAGTACACACTAAACACGCAAATGACCTCGTGGTAGCCGTCTTGAGGTTTTTCCACTATTCCGCCCTCCGAAATTCGCAAACGTTTTAGTTGGTGATTTCCAAGTTAGACGATGAGATAACAAAGTTATTGTTAACATAGCTGGGACTATTTTCAAATCACAATCGCTGTCTGCGGCCGCCTGTGCTAGACTCTACCTGGGTCCGGGACTGGGCAAGACGGCCTGCACTGTGAACAAGGCCTCCCGCTGCTCCTGGTTCGTAATTTGGAATAAAACGCGGCTGTTTTTAGACACCACCCGGCTTTTCTTTCTCAAGACCAAACCCCACGTGATAAGTCTGCCCATATACGACATAGAGGACATCGCTTAGAGTGCCGCTTGGGGAGTAAATATACGGGAGGGCAGGTGTGGCAAAGGTTCATGTTTCCAGTTGGTAGTATACAAAATCGTGGCGGTGGCAGATAGAAAGGTGTGGGTTAGTTTGTTTTAAATTCTGTTGATGGGAGTGTCACTTTTTGCTTACAGTCTTTAGTCGGTTTTGTAGTCTTGTTCCACAAAACTGCTTTCTTTTACCTCAAGCCCTTTTGTTTGAGCTTCGAGGGCCAGCCTTTTCATTGATGTTTTTTCCAACATCGCTTGTTACGGAACAGAAGCTTACCTTTTAGTGCTTTTGGCCACGACCTTGAGTTGTTTGCGCACTTGTTGAGCAACGCTATTTTAACGCCGGAGGTCTCTCTTTGGGATACTTAAACCCAAAAATGTTTGTCTCTCTGTATGTCTACCTCTCTGTGTTTGCTTGAATATGCTGCCAAAGGTAATATATAATTCTGGAAAGAAAACATTATAAAGAAACAACCTTTTGGAACAACAAAATCTGGAAGCATCTTTAATTTTTTAACCTTGTTAAGCAAAATCACAAAAATAGGCATATTTAAGGCAAAAGGTTCCTGCACAACTTTTCTTTGCAGTGCTCCTAATTCAAAATGCATGTGTGACTAATATTTGCGAGAGCCAACACAAATTACGTGCTCAAAGCAGGATTTTGAACAACAAACACAAAAAGAGGTGGCGCAAGGTTGGACCTCACGACAACAATCCAAGCCTGGCTGGTTCTTGGTTTGCAAGTAGCAAAACGTTCCAATACACGCCAGAAGCTGGAATGTGCGAAATGTGAACTGACTTAAGCAAACCTCGTCCATTTTTATCTTCGGAGGACAGAGACGGGAAGGAAGCAGCGTGAATGGCACGTGACGGGGAGAGGTGAGAGAGACATTCATGTAACAGAGGCAGCAGAAAACTCGCCTTTCGATGCCACTTGCAGGGAAATGAGAACATAAGGCGTCCGTTTTCTATTTATTTTCCCGTATACCACCCTGCTGCAACTGTGAGGGCAACAGAAAAAAATATTCACAGCAGTTTTCTTTCAGAACGTACATTGTTGAATAAAGCTGTATGGCATGTAATTTTGTGGCCGGAAAATACAGCGGCAAATCTAACCAGTTTACCTGTTTAAGTGCTATTAGCACTTAAACAGGTAAGTGCTATTTAAGCACCTAAACAGGTAAGTGCTGTTTAAGTGCTATTAGCACTTAAACAGGTCCTGCTTAAGTGCTATTGTCTTGTAGTTTCTAAGTGCGAAACGCTTGTCTGTCGGGCTGTCACTCTGTCCTTCGATTCAACCCTGCCCAGTCGCAATTTATTTGTTTATTTAGTTGTTTTTAGTTTATTTATTTATTTATTTATTTATTTACTTATTTATTTATTTATTTATTTATTCATTTATTTATATATTTATTTATTTATTTATTTATTTATTTATTTATACTGCGTTATTGATACAACGTTTGAAGCGTCTTTGTATTAGATTTGAGCAAGAAAAAGCCACACAGCGCCTTTAGTTATGCTCTTGAAGCCCAAACAGTGCCGCTTAGGACCATTTTGTTCTTCTGTACGTAAAAGGAATGGTTTACCTTAGCCTAATGGTTTTAGTGTATAATATCAAGTTTGGTATAGTCGCACGCATTTGGTAAAACGTATTTCGCAGCGAGGTTGGAGAAACTGCTGTCAAAAACGAGAGCAATGCAGGAAAGATCTCTCGACATCTATACTGATTAGGGACGTTCATTGATTATTCAGTCAATAATCAATGAGTTCTGCTTAGAGGCTTTGTACTAGCGATAACCGAAAGGTTGTTGTGCACACGGTCACAAAGTAAAGATGACGCCGTTGGCTTTAAGAAAAAACAACTTTAGTGGAGCGAACTTGTGCTCCCCTAACAACTCAACAAACACTCAGGTGGTGAAGTAGTAGTCAACCAAGTCATGTGTGCAGACGAATGTCGTCGAATCGAATGCCGCGGCCTGTGCTCAGCGGCCATTTATCTTTGGTTCGCGAGTGCTTCTTGAACCGTCGAAGTTCATCTAGACACAGTTCAAATTAGATTATTCTAGGCTATTTAATTTGGTTCTACACGCTCTCAGAATCAAGATAGATACCACGTGTGGCATAAAAGTAAAGCATCGAACACGCGCTTCACTTGGCACAGAGACAACACAGGCCGGCGCAGCCGGGTGCTGCAAACAAAACATAAATAAAATCAATGCATGGTTCGCGGCACTACCACCTCTAAGTTTTCATCGACCCCATGCTAAAATAAAAGGACAGTCGGAACAAATACAAAAAATAGGTATCTTGCGTAGTGAGGTTTTCGGCGAACCCGGTGGACGATTTCGCGCCACGTGCGTCATTGTTATGTTTCGGAAGCATCGTCGGGGATCACCTCGTACGTAAGATCGCCAATACGTCGTAGAATCCGGCAGGGTACGCAATACTGTCGCAGAAGCTTGTCAGTGAGTCGTGGCGTTAGATGGGGGTCCACACCCCCACACCTATAGATGGTATTCGGCGAATCGGCGTCGGACGTTGTAGCGTCCGGCATCAAGTAGCTACTGGCCCGCTGTACGAAATCGAGCGAGATGGCGGGCAGGCGCGACGACGTTGCGACGTTGGAGGTAGTCGATTATGACGCGTAACCCGGAGTCGGCACGCTGCTGAATGCAGATGTCGCTCTCACTCATGACTTCGAAGAGCGCGCTGTCTTCAACGGATCTCAGGTGTGCTAGAGATACCATCCCCGGTCCAAAACACCAGTCCTTAACTACGATTCGGCCCATTCATAGATTGTGAAAGGGGTATCGCTAAAAACTGCATGCTCGCTGCCCTCAAAAAGTCCTACGACCACCAAGTTGCATGTAGCCTTCAGCACCAAGCTCGACGCCTGCGCAATGCTAATTTTCCTGCAGAATTCCTGGTTTCTATAGCGGAAGCCTGATCAAAAATGCCAATTCAGGGAGGGAGGCTAGATTGAATCAACCTAAACGCCAGAAGGCGTGGCATGTACCACCACCGGCTCAAAAAAGGGGGCGGGAAGGTGCGGCACTCAGGTTGTTTTTTTCGGCGCCAGGCAAGCTTGCACGTATGTGCAAAGTCGTGAACAACTAAGCTGGAAAGACTGCCTGCACAACTAAGCACCCCCACACGCTTCGTAGAATTTAATTTAGGCGTGATTTACAAGCTTCCACTACATTGTGGAAAATGCTACGTCGGACAGACCTGGCGCTGCATTACTGAACTATTGAAAGAGCATCGCGCAGCGGTAAATTTCTAGGCGGGGGGAAGACATTTGGCAGATCAGTGCCGGCGGTGCTCTTGCATGCCTGAGTTTCAGCGAACACGCGTCCTGCGCAGCTTTAGGACGCAGCTGGAAAGAGAGATATTTGAGGCGTTCTGTATTGTCAAGGAAAATGACGAATGCGTGAGCACTACGTTTCTGGCTTTGCACAAAAAAGAACAAGCCTATTTAAAGCGTCATTCACATTCTCTGTGAAAGCTGCGTCTTGCGTATCATTTTTAGCGTTTCTTCGAATTTGTGTGTATGTTGACTTTCTTGTGAATAAAGCCTGAGTTCTTGTTTAGCACTCATCCTGGGTCAGTGCTTTTTCTTCTGTCCCCTTCAAGGATGCTTCTGACCATGTCAAAGCCGGGTTATAAGGCTGCGACCTTCATCCGCAAAAAATGTTCTGTACTTCTTGCCAATAAATATCTCACGCTTGCTCAAACATCGAAGAGTCCGCAAATGCGTGAGTTATTTTGGCTGTGTTGCATGTGCGTATCTGCTGAAACCAAAGTTCAGAGGTCGTTAGAGAAACGCTCCACCTCGCTCTTCTTTAAGGAAGACATTGACGTCAGAAACAAAAGCGAAGGCGCTTTTTAGCAGTTGGATGATGCGTTTAAAAGATTGAAACAAATAGAAAAAACCCTTACTAGCTGACATTTTGTTTATGCCACGTCCTAAGCTTGCTGGCGTCTGCCTAGTTTGTTTCTAATGTTCGAGTGTACGCCGCGCCCAAGTTAAGCGATGCAGGAATAGGATAGCAGGATTACCATATGCACTGTCAGGATAACTACCATCCAAAGAGTACTGCCCAAAAGTAATAGCCAAGAATTACGTTCTTTGTGCAAAAACGTTTGCCTAATGACGTATTCGATCGTTATTGACGGAAAAATTGAGTTGCAGGGTTGCAGGATATAATGCATTTAGTAGAAACATTTGGCGTGGTTCACGCCTGAGGCGACAACAATTTCAAGCATACACAATAAATATCGGATAAATCTTTTGAAACAGCTTATAGGAGATCAAATTTACTACAAGGTACACGCAATCTTTTCATAACTCTCCCGCATTTTATAAAACAAAATCTACAGATGCTATTAATGAAACAGCACGGAAACTGCAATCAGGTATAGGTTTTGGAGTTTAAACGTCGAGAACTACCAATTTAAAGCCAGAGAAGTGCGCCCATGATCGTATTGGGGTGTTTTCAATATGAAGTCTCTTGTCCCTTAGCGCTAAAGACCGCAGGACAGCAGGGTGCACTGCAAGGTACAGTCTTCCGTTTGAACACTCGAAAGGCCGATGTCGGGTCGCTGAGGATTGGTGGCAGCAGTGGCCGTAATGGGGTTGCAATGGCCCGTGGCGAATCACGTATATTCTTGAGAAGAGAGGATATGACACCGCCGCAAGAAACAGGGACAATGAGCAGACAAAATCAGAATGCAGTCGACACCCTACGCCATATCCTGCAGACTCCTTTGTTCGTTTCTCTTGTTCTGCAATTTCCCAGCAACCAAACAGAAATACTCCGCTGAGGTTATGCTACCACATCTTTCAGAACTTCAGTCGTTGCGGTTTTCATTTTTGAGGCAGATGAAAACCCTTCCTCCACCATTTTTCGTGCACGAAATTTTCGCGAACAGTCAGGTTCACTACGGTCGTCCGTGAAGCCAAGCCACACGGCTGTACGGGTTTGTGTATACTCTTTTGAGAAATTCTAAAAAAACAATTCAAAAGTGATGTTTAGCCGTCTGGAATTGCTGAATAGAAGATTCCAATATTTCGCGATTATCATCCTCATCAGCGTCAACTTCATCAGCCTGTTTTGTGAGCTCTGCACAATGAAGGAATCTGCCGAACTTTTTTTGCCATTCCGGAAAAAAATGTCCTATTCTATTTTATGATGCCCAATTATCTCATTTGACGCCACTTCGACTAACTGTGGCGCCTGATTCTAGATCTCCTTTCACAGGCCCTACTGTTATGCGTGTAGTGTACTTGTATACGTTCTCTGGTTTACATGCACCGCTCAAATCCAGTTGTTCAAGCTACGAAGGCTGCACTCCCACTCCTAGCTCTTATAACAGAGACTCCTTTCTTTTTCCTAAGTGTCATTCGTTTCCCCGTTCTTTAAATTTCCCACACGGTTAAGCTTAAATTTCATTTTTCACTAAGTCAGTCACACAATTTGTGCACAATAAAACATCATGGGCCGTACAGATAGCCATATACCCCTCTTCTGACAGACCAGTTCGTCTAAAGGTAATTATGTGAGCCTGCTTGGCAAACCCTTTTCAGCGACAGTTCACACCTAATGCAAGTTCCTGCGATTCCAGATATGTGATCGAATGCCGTAAAGCAAAAACTTCACGCTCCTGCTCTTCAACGAAGCTTCGGTGCACGTTACAGCCAGATTACTGCCGTTACTGCACGTTACTACGCGCTCCGTATGGCTCGGGTAGCGCACTTTACAGCAGCAGCCCCACGGTAATGTACTAACCTGACCGCTTCATTTGGGCCCCATCGCGTCCAATCTTCTTTTTTTTTGCGTATGCCTCTTTCTGAAGCGCTAGTTTATATGCCTAATCGAAATAAAAATCGCGTGTTCCTATGTATGCTTAAACCTTCTCCGTTGGTACTGCAAAAGCATGCCCTTAAAAACCATGTTGTATAGTAGGTAGAAGGGGGGGAAAGACGAGCCGGTTTATAAAAGACGAAGTTTAGTATCACATATACCGATAACAGGTTGAACGGTGCGGCACAGGGAGCGAATAAAAGTTCGACTCTTAAGAGAATGCGCGCGTAGAGAGTTATTGCTTGAAGCACAGCTTTAAAGGGGTCCTGAAATACCTTCCGCCGATGCATGGATGTACATGTACCCAAATAAAGAAATGTATTTGCAATCTCCTCCCATAAGAATTTTGGTAAAGCGATAAGTATTAGGTGAGAAATCGTACATCAAAAACCGCGCATTATCGTCGCTCCGCGTTTCCTCCTCCTTTCGACTTACTCTCCGCTGTTGGCGGCGCGCGAGCCTTGCCTCCCATGATGCTGCGCTCCGCAGCGGTGACGTACTTCCGCTATTGCGCTGCTCAGACTGTCGCCTGCTACGGGCAAGCTTTGTTGACACCATGAATCCCGCTCTCCGCTCAAGGCCGGAAAAGCGAACGAAAAATCTGGCCGCATGTATGCGGCGGCCTGGCCTTGCCCTTTCGCGGTGTACGTTGCTGGCGGCACATGACTTTTTATCGGCGGCGAACTCGCAGCCGCACGGGGAGGGTCGTGCGCTCGTTCCCTTGATGCACCGCGCACTGTTTATCCAAAAAGCGCCGTATCAGATGTGGCTCCTCTGGTGCCGGGTCTTATTTTGCGGCGGTGGTAATTCCTGCCGGCGGCATGTGAAAAAGTCATGTTAAACCGATACAGAACCCGTGCACAAAACGCTTCAATCATGTGGCCAGTTCAGCTTGGGGCGACGCGTGGTGGAGAGCGGCAACGTTGGCAAAACATGCTGCGCCGCGGCTCGGAGCTTTCTAGCGCTGGAGCGAGCGCCATTTCTTTGACAATCTCAAACATCCGTTGCCTTGGCAACAAGGCACAAACCACTCCAGAAGTCAGTTACCGTTGCGTGATCCCGGTTCAGGTTGGGGGCTTCACTTTGCCACATGTGGGCACTGCAGGCATACCACTCACTCCCATTGGGAAGTGCGAGATGCGTTTGGCATTACAAGAGGCGATGGTGTGTGTGTTGTGCATGTGTTGTCGACGCCTTTGTTTCGCGATGAAATGGGACGTTGTGCTTCTGCGGGTGGATAGTGCTTCCCATGGTCTGGATTATCTTTCTCGAGCGACGTACGACTCAACCTCGCATGGGGTATGTGCAGTGTGCGTGGCTAAAAGCCATCGGTTTGTGCGCCAGAGTTAAGTGACTTGCTGTTCGTCCCCGCAAACCGCGCGCGAGGTGAGTACCGAATTTACGACGGGTAGGAGGCAACCCATCCTCTGTCAGTCGTGGTTCAGACTTTCAACGCATGTTGTGACGTTGTGTTCGTTAGAAACGTATCTCTGGATTGTTTTGAAGTTGAATAAAATGTTTTCGTCAAACCCGGGCATCCGGCTCAGGGCGTTCTCTGCGATTGCACGAAAGAAGTGCCACGAGGCTTCAACGCTTTCTTTATGGAACGTACTCAGGTAACAGAATATCCATGTCGTGTTATGGCCGTGTTGCATTCAATACAAACGGTTAAGCGTTTGTTTTACACTTGTTTCGTTTGTCGTAAAATGCCCAAGCACTCCGGCACTCCGCTGGCAGATCAGCCGGCGAGCCGACGATGAGCAGACGACTCAGCGTCGGCTCAATAGCAGAATGCAGGAAGCCGCCCAATAGCAGGATGTCTAGCTCATGACGAACATCTGGGAATCGATGATGTAGACATGTGAAGATGGCGGCGTCCAAAAACACGAAGCGAAGGGTGAGAAAAAAACGACAAACTTTGCAACAAAAGTGTGAGCTTTCCGCTGCGCGTACAAGAGTAATACTTGGCACAGAGGACGTTGACGACCCAATCTAACGGTGGCGCTAGTTCATTTAGTGTGCTCAAAATGCCTTTCAGGGCCCCTTTAAGTGACGATAAAGTGCACTTAAGGCAACGGTAGGGCGGAGCAGCGATAATATGCACATATCAAGCACCGCGCGCATGTTCCTTCGAAATAGGTAGGCAAGCTTCCTACGTGCACCGGCAGGGCCGTATCATACACACCTGTCAGACGTTACAGCTTTGCTGTTTAACCATCGGCACGGAAGGCGTGCCCGCCTTTTTTGCATACGTTGCTGTAGGTCCTTCCACTCTGTTTTGCTTATATCTTTATATATATATATATATATATATATATATATATATATATATATATATATATATATATATATATATATATATATATATATATATATATATATATATATATATATATATATATATATATATATATATATATATATATATATATATATATACTGAAAGATAGGTCGGCAGTCTCCAACGCCAAAGGAGGCATAGGGGTGTGGTTAGGCTCTTTTTTGTCTACTGTACTACAGTTAAAACTTTTTTTGTTTTTGTTTTTTTTCATTATATGGAAGAACGAAAGAAAGAAAAACACGCGCCCAGAGTGGGGACCGAACCAAAGCCTTTCGATTAGATCTCGAATGCCTTACCAATTCGGCTATCTGGGTGACTGTGTTCTCCTTCACTTTCTCGGCTTTTTATATTTACTAGAAGTGTATCTGACGCTTGAGGGTGGTAGCCAGCGCCACTCTGACTACACGGGGAGAAGGGGACCTTCTTTTCAACCCCGGGGGCGTGACTCGAACGTCTACAGCCTGTCATGAGCGGGTAACTGGCGGGAAACCCTCTTATGCTACCTAGGCATCAAGGCTGCCAGTACCGAGACCCTCGCTAGGCTTTCGAAGAATAATATAGTAAGGAAATGAGGGGCTCGTTGAGGAAATACAGAAAGGTAGGTCGGCAGTCTACAACGCCTAAGGAGGCATAGGGGTGTGGTTAGGCTCTTTTGTTCTACTGTAATGAAGTTAACACTTTTTTTTAATATATGGAAGAAAGAAAGAAAGAAAACACGCGCCCAGAGTGGGGACCGAACCCACGCTTTTCGATTAGATCTCGATGTTTTCGAAACTTCGATGTTTTACGCCTGCTCCGGAGCTTTCTTTTTATTTATGTATACTTTTTCTGTCTTTCTTTTACTCCTTCATCTCTTTGTAGTCGCACTCAACTGAATTAGCAAGCCCGATCATTGTTGTGATTGACCTTTTGTTAAAGCTGTTTTTCTATCTTTCCATCCATTTTTATTATAATTACTTGCAGAATATTGCAAATCTGTAGTTATAAACGCATACACTTTGTTCTATTAGGTACCAAGTAATAACCTCTTCTACCACATTGATATGCTGTGGCGCTGCTATATTCGTATTTTTGATAACTTCAGTTGCCGAACAGATGTGCATTGTAACGTCTGTATTGCTAGTCAGTATGAGTTGTAGTTATGGACTTGGATCTTAAATTTAAGCTAAGCATGTTGCGTATATAGTTGTAATAGCTTACATCTTACACATTTTTGTTTTTATGAAATTCTATTAAATCTACGTGCTGCAAGGGCAAAATGGTTATTACACTGCATTACGTCAAAAATTCCTTTACAATAAGGGTACTTGCTTTCTCAAAAATCAAAATGGGTTTGAACACGTATGCTTTTATGGACGGGAATTTTTGGATCCACTGTCGCGTTTGCGCACACCTGCTACTAAGTTGAGTTATGTCAACAATACCTTTACGATAATGTTGCCTACAAACATATCAATTACAATGATTCGCTTTCGGTGTGGTGGTATTATGGTTTTACATCCATATGCTAAGATAAGACTCGGGTTTTTAACCGTTAGGCTTTAAAAAACTCGTTGCTGACTCAATATTCCAGGCAGGTAAATATATATCGCTCTTTGAAGAGCACTTCTCGTTTTATAAGTGTTAATTATTTATATTAACTTCATCTTCCGCTTGCCAATCGTCCTTTGTTTTGGTTTCAAACCAATAGGAGATTCAATCTGCAAACATACTTTGCGAATTTCATCGAACAATCGCGTAATTTATATTACACTCCCGTATGAGCCTTGCAAGACACCCAGACCCGCCGCGGTGGCTCAGTGGCTAAGGCGTTGCGCTGCTGAGCACGAGGTCGCGGGTTCGATTCCCGGCCGCGGCGGCCGCTTTTCTGATGGAGGCGAAAAGCAAAAACGCCCGTGTGTACGAGATTTCGGCGCACGTTAAAGATCCCCAGGTGGTCAAAATTAATCCGGAGCCCTCCACTACGGCGCGCCTCATCGCCTTCGTTGCGTCGGCGCGTTAAACCCTACAATCAATCAAAACGGCACCCAGTCAATTTACACAAAATGTTCGTTAGAAATAGGGAACCGGCAAAAATTTGTCAATTATCACCCGGCACAGAAGCAGTCGTACCCACAAAGTCAACCCGCAACGGCTCGTTATCCTAAAAATGTTGACTCAAGTGCCCACTCGACGGGTCTACAAACCGCCGCTGATAAAAACTTGCAGGTAAAACTACTCCACCGGGGAGGTTACTTGTACTCACGTAAAAACTCTGATAACTCAACCAATTAGTGCGAAGGACTACTCTTGGAACATAGTAAGATAAAGACAGCAACCTGAATAATAAGATACATTTCAGTGGCAACATCCCAGGTCGCCTTTTCGATATCTTTTTTTCGCCCCGTGAAGGACATTCTGTACACACACTGTCTCTTTTGATCGATACCTGCGACACATATTCTTATTGGCTGCTACCCCAGTGAAGAGCATTAACAGTTCGAACAACTAATATACGAATTCATGCTGTTTAAATATATAATCGAGCTTGTGATGAGTGGTCGATACCCCCTTCCCCCGAAACAGTTAATGTTGCCACCATACTAATGACCAGCAATCACTTTCACCATCAAGCAGGGACCCTTGGGTGTCGTTGAGGAGTAGAGAAGACCGTAAAGAATGAAGCGAATGCGCGTAGAGCGGGGACCTGCGATTTCCAGGAGATCCCAATATTTACTGTTGTTTCGATGCAGATCTCAAAGGGCTGTGTGATACAACGCTCGCATGTTAACACTTTTGAGAGCTGTGTTTCTCGAGTAAGGCGGGCAGCTGTAGACGAGACCCTAGCGTCCATTCTGTACACGTGGGCGCATACCACGAGTTCTAGGACGAGGTGGGGGGAGCAGCCACCAGGCCAAATTCCGTACGACCACAGACACCGCGGCCCCACTTAATGTAGACGCAGAGCCATATCACCAGAATTATGAAATGTAGCGATGGCCTTGGACGCGTTACTGCAAGCCATGTGAAAGTTTGTCGGACATGGGCGCTACCGCCAATTCTAAACTGGGGGAACCATTCTCCACGATTCCCCGCCTACGCCTCTCAGCACCTACAGATACTTTCGCTGTAACGACACCGGCACGCGCCACCTCCGAGAGGGAGGTGACTAGAGTGCATTACCATATTTTTTTACATATCGCGTAGTCTCTCCTATCGTATTGGTGTGCATCGCGTACTGCACTGTGGCGTGTTTTTTTTTCTATTTGACGTGTTCCTGATGTGCTCATCGTTATCTGTGTTAATTGAAATGTGTCAGTACTAAATGCAGTGTTTTCTTACAGCCTCATCACATAACAATGAGATTTTTTGGCTTTCCAGCCACCAATACCACATACAATGCTATGTTCAAGACGTTGTTGACTGCATTACTGACAACTTAGTCTATAATGTGGTCTAATATTGAGTCTTTCGTTCTCAGAGAATACTTCATACTAAGAACAGTAAACGCAACTTTTCAAACATTTTGACAGATAAAGCGTAGTTACTAAAAGGCTGTTCAATTTTCAGATAAGGCTTAGAAATATCCTTTCCTTAATAGCAAAATTTATTTCATGCAAAAATTTATACAGGTAAAAATTTTAAGATTGTAGATTTCGATTTACTAAAGCCTTCCAAACAGTACGCAGTGGCGTTCGTCTTCCTGGGCTTTATTTATTTCCATATTTTTATTTATTTCTTCATTTCAAGGTCTTACTCCGGTCTTAGGACATATTGTAGGAGCAGTTTTTAAACCATTTTGAGTAGAATAAAACTACCACTGCCGAAAAACGAACTACGATGCTCTTATTTGTTAATACAATTCGGAAGGGCATAATAAACTTCTTTAGGAATATTCTCAGTTATGAAATTGTTGCGAAAATGGAGCTTTAAAGAAAATAAGAAAGCTTTGATAATATGGAGGAATAATTTGTTTCGGTTCGTCGTTCTAACATCCGCTGAGGCTGTTTCAAGCACAACTGTTTGTCAGTTCTCGTTTGGCTCATGCAAATTCCGTGTAGGAATCTCATCCTAAGAAGCGTTCTTTCCTCTTTCAATAATTTTCCCGCAAGAATATTTAATATGCGAGAGCTCCTGCCGTTAAAGTGTTTCTTATTACAAATCGAGCAGCTCGCCTTCGAAGTTGCTCTGTCTTGGGTGATAATGTTGCGGTTGAGAGATGCCATGCTACACATACGTATTTAGCACAGGTGTTACGTTTTTTTTAGTATTTCAGGACAACCTAAGACATTTCTATGGGCAATGTAAAAAAGATGATATCGTCTCGTAGCCAAAGATGATGAGGAGTTATTGAAACAATAAGTTTCCAGTAGTCTACTTGATTCCAGGGATAAAATGGAAGCAAAAACGCATTTCGAAGAGACAGTCAACCGTGACATGCATATTTGAACGTTAGTAAAATCCATGCCACGACATTTGCTCCGCAGTTGTTTCCTTTTGACCGCTTCTCTTTGACAGAATCCCCCCATTATACTAGGAACACGGTCAATCAAACAAGAACAGCCAAGTTAGTGCAACACGTCACACCCATTTTTGGTAAGCAAGATTGGACGACGTGGCGCTTTACAGACGGAGCTAAATGCGCTCCCTTAGAAACAACGAATAACGAAAGCGAACACGACCCTATGCTATGATTGAAACGAAATGAATCCAAAGGCATTGTTAGGGTCACTGCCATTCTCTGTCAGTACATCGAGCCAGGGTTAAAACAAGTCTAGTATGAAAAACAATGGAAGCTTCTTTATATAACATAGCAACGCTTGCGATGAACCTCATGGGCAACAACGAGAACCCCATGTCATCATTCGTAATGATGGTCCGGAGTCGACTTCAGCAAAGAGAAAAAAAACTGAATAATCGTGGTGTTTGTCGCGATGAGCTTCTAAGTTCAAGAGTCCGTGTGTCATCTTTGCCAGCGCATCTCTCGCCACCAGAATGACATAATTGGGAAGGTACAATAAAGAGAGCATAATTTGCCAGTGCTCAGCGGTAGGGGAAAGTGTGGGGTGGTAGATCTTAATTGTCTTTGAACTCCCATATAAAGTGAAGGTGTGTGCCCGGCTGTTAACAGAATCTGCATAGTGAGTCTTACTGTGCGCATAATAGTAGATTCATTTGAATGAGGTGGGCAAAAGTATTCGCTTGAAGCAACCTGAGATTGGCTTCCTGCGAGTAACTCGTAGATTAGATTATCAGCTAGTTGCTGCGTAAAGAATTGTCTGAAATACTTCCGCAGGTATCTTCTGATGAGTTCGCATTTTGTGATTGGGGAGCAAACCCGCACAGGGTTACCTTGTGATGCTGTACTTCTCGGTGTCACATCTTGGCAGAGCACGTCAGATGGCTCGCCCTGCCCCACAAACTCCTACACTTCAATGCTTTGTACGGTACAGTGCTTTGCACGCTGGTAACTGTGCATGTAAGCAGCCAACTTCATTTCACTACCATTCAATCAGAAATCAGCTATTTCCTGTTAAAGTGAGGAAACTCCTCACAATACAGCAGCAAGAAACATCACTTCGTGCAACAAAAACGAATTCATTTCATCTCATGCCTAACTTGGTATCAACAAACATCACTTTATTTCACACAGCTTCCCATCCTCCTAATACATCACTTGCATAAGTTGGGAAACCCAACAAATTGTGTTTTTACCATTGCAAAGCTACGCAGATTCTTTTTTTTTTTTCAATTTTTGCTAACGTCGAACGGGACTACAACTTAATACGCACTAAGTTTAAAATAAATAAGAACGAGAACTAAACATGCTTAATAAATCATATCTTCGCGCCTCTCTTCTCATCTTCGTAGCTGACATCCTAATATGATCGATGCTATAAAAACCGCCATGCTGGCGGAGTAGCTGAAGTATTGTGCACTAAACCCAAGTATGCGGGTTAGATTCCTCGGCCGCCGTGGCCTATTTTGGCCACTTTTCGGACTCACGCAAAAAGCAAAATCCCGCGTATCGACACGGCGGCACACGGAAAGCTCTCCTGGTGGTAAACATTATTTCGACTCCCTCCCACAACAGCCATCTTCATACCCGACGTGTAGCTTCGATTTAACCCTCCCCTATCAATCTATATACGTCATAGACTGAATCTGATTTATGCGTAGGCATGAAAACAATGAAAAATGCTTTTTTCTTCTATACACGTGGTTGTGGCCTCCTGCTTTATTCAGTTGTCTGCTTGTACGTCAGGCTGTAGACCACTTTGGTATGTACAACAATATCAACACTTTATTCGTGCTTTTGCGGCTTGCTACTTTGTGCCCTTTTCCACGTTTTTCAAGACATGTGCTAGAAATGCTACCGTAACTGTTCTGGTTGTTTTATACCATGACCATCATTTGTTGCATTGTATAAATAGCCTTTTATTGCGGTACTCGAGTTGTATCATGTCCGTTACATTTGAATTTATGAACTACAGAGATGTAACTGCATGTATCGCGCACCGGTCCTACGGGCCTAGTTAGGGGATCATACGTGTGGCCTTTGCTACATACACCGCGGCTATGGAACTGTGCTGTTAAATAAAAAATAAATAAATAGTTTCCCTTTTGGAAACATTGTTCAATGTCCTACCTTGCAAAAATACACGTTCATAGTCAGAATTTATCTAGTGAGCATGTGCATTTCCTAAACAATTTAGATGGGCTAAAAATATTATAGGCCCTCAGAATAATTTCTTGTGCTACTCCGTATTGAATATTTTGTGTATTAGAATTGGCATCATTTATTGCCATATATTGGGTCCAAGAGTACAAATGGAGTAATCAAATTGAAGCATTAGCCGCTAAGTTTTTATTTAGTAACATGATTGTTCTTTTTTTAATCTTCGTCTATGATATCTGGGAAGCCCTGTAAATTCAGCAATTTCTCCATCTCTGGAAGCGCAGTCTAGGCGGCGCCGTTTTTCTGAAACCTAATTGTACATATATAATTTTATACTCACCACTCGGAAATCCAATAAGTCTTTTGTTTATAATCTTTTGAAAATGTTTTAAAAACATCGATGAGACAAAGGCCGGTCAGCAGTTTATTCACTCGTTGTTGAACCACCCTCACGAAGAGGCCTCCCTCCGGCAACTTCCAGTTTTCTTGGAGACACGCCGGTTGATAAAGCAAGATTACGTAATTATGCAGCGGCGTGCTTACGATGGTATAGAGTAATCTAACTGAATAGGCTTTGATGTCGTTTGGCGCAGCGGCATATTCGTTATTCAACAATCAACTTAAGGTTTTAGGAAAAACTTTTTTTTTTGTGGAACTGATGGCATTCTGTGGAAAAGATGATCTAGTTTTAGGGTTTTACGCGCCGTCGTAAATCAGACAATGAGGCGCGCTGTAGTGGAGGACTTCGTATTAATTTTGACAACCTGGGGATCTTTGCCGTGCGCCAAAATCTCGTACACACGGGCGTTTTTGCTTTTCACCTTCATCCTAAAAGCGGCCGCCGTGGCCGGGAGTCGAACCCGCGACCACGTGCTTAGTAACCCAACGCCTTAAGCACAGAGCCACCGCGGTGGGTGATTCTGTCAAAAAACAAATGGAGTTATTGGTATACCGGTTGCCCGTACGAAAATCTGTGATAGGATCTCTAGACACAACGTGAGTGCGTGAAACTGGCCTTGCATTGTGTCAGAACGATTACTTCTAAAATTTTAAAAAGAAGCGGCTCTAGGCATTACGGTGCACACATTGATCATGAAGTTAAAGAATAATAGTAAGTCGTCATTCTTTATCCGATAAACCACGTATCTGTACACATTGAGATCCTTCATAAATGCGTTTCCGTATTTCGCGGAACATCGTCGCATGGGTTCGTTCTTCGCTTGTGATTTGGGCCTTTGAATTCGTCTGACCGTGTGACGGCGCTCTAGCTGATCGCTGCAGGTACGGATAGAGTGCGGTCCGACGACATTCGTACAGTTAAGACAAAGCTAACACTGACCACAGCGTCTGTCGTTGTAGTGTACAAAATTTGTCCTGGCTTCTTGTTCCCTTGAACGGTGGCTCGAAACTGGATTTTTCCTGGGTTATTTCTAATGTTTAAATTAAAAATTATTTATTTGGCTTAGGTCAGCTTTGGTGATTTAAATGATTTCTTTCTGTGCGTTAGGTGTTGTTGTGTTATGTTCAGGTTTTGCTGCCTAGCTTTGCGTTATTTAGAGCCGTTCAGTGCCAGACACGGCAATTTTGTTACAAAAGTTGCGGTAGACGTCGATATAGTGTACTTCTTATAATACCATCCGGCAGCACTCATTTTGTTACAAAATTGCGGTGGACGTCAATATAGTGTGCTTCTTATAATACCATCCGGCAGCACTCTAGACACGGCATTGAATGTTTTACAATGCTTTGCACGCGTTTTCAGAGAAGGTTGGGCGGATTTCGGGCTTTTGCACCTTGTGAACCTTCTTTGCGAAGAGATGGCAAATTTTTAAAATTTGTTGTCGTCGAAAGGATGTAAAAATACTACATTAGGGCAGTTTAAATGCAGGAACTGTTCCAATGGTCTTCTCAGAGTATTGTTGGATGGTATGCAAAAGCAAAAGAAAGGAAATAAATTTATTTACTTTTTTCCCACTGGACAGAGACTTCCTATGAAACTGAACATTCTTCTTGCATATATCTGTATGCCCAATTTTCCCTTCCCAGTTTGCGGACCGTACAAGAATTTATTATGCTATGGTCGAATTTCTGCGAATAATACTCACGCTTGGGTGTTTGAAGATCATACCCTAGCTTTTTTAACTGAGTGACATTTCCGAAAGTCGCTTTCACTCTTATAGTAAAAATGTCAACAGTTACCTACTTCTACGTAGTAGCCAGTCTTATATATCCTGATACCTAATATTAGGCATTTTCTTGTGTTTTAGTGGTTTAAGTGGGAAACGCAAAAAAGACAATGTTGTTTAATGACGCCTATAAGGCTTGTCCAGCACAGAATCTAACATGCAATGTCAGGAGAAATTGAGGCGAGTGGGAAAAAAGGAATGCACACAGTTGAGGCCTGGAGAGATCAGTTGCTAGGTGTAAATTAAAAAAATTGCCAAATCTCCGTGAAAAAATGCTCGATTTCAGGTTGCGCAGAGTTTCTAATTCCAAGAAAGTACTCTCATTTAACGGGCAATACCATATGGAGATTGGGAATTCGTGTGCTAAGATACGAGGAACATGCGAGATTAAACCTTCCGCCAAGAAGCGGACCAACCATGGAACGCCGCGAACCGATCCTGATGTAGCTGCGAATAGCAGTGTAAGGCGTGCGGCTGAAAAAACTACAGGTAATGCATGAACGCCGTGACCACCATAAAAAAACAGAACCCCCCGACAAGCCGGCGGAGAGGTGCGAAAGATCACAGCAGATGCTAGCGTGACGAGAGTTGCTAGGTCTGGGAGGTGCAAGCCAGGGAGACATGGCGAGGGCTCGACTACGCCAAGTAAGCCTGGGCTGGAGCAGGCCGACATAGCGTCGATCCAAGCCTCCGAGATGCACCGCAACCCTGTGCTTTGGCGGCACCCAGATGCGGCAGCCAAGCGGCAGCGCAGAGCGTCTATGCCCGTCAAATAACGCTGTAACAGACCCCGAACGGCGATGATTCCGGATCTTCCCCGCGGTCACTCCTGCTGCGAAGGCGACGTTTCCAAGGCTGGGACGGCCCCTGCTGCTTGGGCTACCAAAGGGTAGCCACAGAGGGCAGACGTGGGAACTTGAGGCGTAGACGACATCCCCGCAACGTCTGCGTGCAGCGGCACCAGCATCCGAGCAACAGACGGCTACGGCCAACACCTCAACCTGGCCACACATCGTCTACACCGCGTCAGCGCGAGATACCCGGGAAAACACTCACAGCTGGGAAACGGAGCCGTGTACGTAGATTACTTAAGTGGGACTTTCAAAATAACAATGGTGTTTGCTAATTACTAATTTGAACTTGAATTAGAGTGTGAACAAGATTTATTGAGTGCTATTTTATTAGGTCTGGTATAGTTTTGTTTGGCATTGTGTTTTCTTTAACATTTTGGTTTGTAGTAGGGGTTTCATTCGTGTGTAAAAATGTGCAGTTTCCTCAACCACGCAACGGGTCTCCTCTGCACCCATTCCTCTAAGCCAGTGGGAACACTCACGTCACAGTTACCACATGCGCGTGCAGGTCGTTCAGCGTTGATAGAGGACACACGCTTAACCCTATAGAAACTGTCCTCTTCAACACCTGGAAGAGTTTAAAACTTGAAATAGTAACACGTTGTTCTATACCACCTGTATCACCAAAGTACAGCAATATTAAACAACGTATACCGAGCCTGAATCACTGTGGAAGCTCCGAAACGCTTTAGTCACAACTGAAGCCGTTTTTAGGCGTGACCGCGTACCAAGTGCACCATAAAGCGCAAAATACCAGTTTGGTAGCTTGCCCAAAATCACATTCGTGATGTGCCTGTATCTGTGAAATTGTTAGACACACCCAACGTTCGCAGTGTTAAGAACTTCCATGGTCTTGACAAAGGGGTTACCCGTCTACTGAAGCTTTGAACGTAAACGGCGGGTGGCCCTAATTCCGGCGTAGGTGGTGTACTAAAGCTTCGTCCAATCATTTGACACCATGCAGAAATCGAAACGTACATTCACTGTCGATGCAGTGAAGCGGTTCATAGCGACTTGGCACATCGGCCCATCTGGAAAGCTTACCCTTACGTGTAAGACAGGACACAGGTGCAGCCGTACATTTTTTGGAGAACTGTGTGGCCGCAAGGAGGACTCTGAGATTGTTATTTCCGGATGCCAAACTGTCAGCTGTACAATTGTCTGATACACCACAGTGAGCCGCTATCCACTGGAGGTTGGTGGACTGGTAATGAAAGGCTTAGTAATGCAAACACCCATACTGCCAGTCTGGCTGTTCATTGAAGAGAGGCTTGGGGCATTGAACGCTCGCCCGATTCTGTAAGCCAAACCTGTGTGCTGGCTGGCTACTTACTCATGTATTCGAAAGCAGCATGAAGGGTGGCTACTTCCGTCACGGTAGATGACATCCTATTCTGCGTCTTCTGGTGACCGTAGCGTAAGAAGCAAGAATCCACACACTAGTTGCGAAGGATACTCCAGTGACCGAGCCATGAGTATATAAATGCCTACGGTGGGCGTATTTATTGTCTACAATCCCTAGAGAAACAAAGGGAAGATAAGCCGTTGGAAACTTTGCTCTTCGCCTGCATTCCTCGCACAACTCTGCAAATAATAATAGGCGAGAGCACCCACAGCGAAAATAATGTACACACAGGATCTGGAATTGTTTCAGTAATAATCCTGCAAATCTGGAGCAGTGGGCTCAGCCAGCGGATTGTATCATTCATCTAAAAAAGACATAAACTTGCAGAAAGCCGTTAGATTGCTGATCGCTATCATACTCAACCGTTTGTATGTGGGAAACATGTGTTAGGAACTAAAGTCATGTGCTTTAAAATGTGCGGAAGCAAGCAGTAACTCGGTGTTCTAACGCAATAAAATAATTAGGCTTAATGTTTCCTTCTGCGGTGGCATCAAGCTGTCCGCTATCAGCCGTGCGCAATACGCGCACGCGGAAATAAGTTGTAAATACAAACCGGAAGCTACGACTGAGCAGCCAGATGCCAAGGCTCGCCTGAGTATGGAATACGTGGAGCAATAACTGACATGTAGTAAGAAGGGGAGCGATAGTGCGTCCGAGAGGAAAGAACATATTTGTGAATTCAGCAGGTGACGCGCCTGCGCTGTCGAAGTTGGTTCCACTCTCGCTCGCTTGTAGAATGCTCGGGAGACAGTCGCCAGCCGTGCCAAAAAATGACACCATTACATCAAAGCTGCTCTGTAATTGTAAAAAATGAGGCACAAACATCGTGTCAGCTAACTAGAAAAGCGGGCAGCAGATTACCGCCAGTATTTACAAAACCAAGAAAGGCCTACAGCATGAGCAGGAATGAATTAAAACTGCCTCCTAGAAAGAAATTGACCCAATATATTGCGACCTATTGCTCTACATTTTAATTTACGTTTTGAATTTGCGTGATTCTAACACAACCGCAAGGTGTGTGTGTCTAACGAGTGATGGCACTGCGGAGGTAAATTTATAATAACCCAAAATGTTTAAACGGGATGCCAGAGAACACTCGCGCAAGCGCCAGAGTCTTTCTCGCAGTAGAGTAAGTACAGAAAATCTTTAGCAAATACGGTGTGTAAGGTGGGATCTGGGAAACAGCAGGTGTAAAAGAACCCGTATGCTTTGTGTATGCACTGATTATGAGCAGGACATTGTACGGCCTGACGTACCGCAGGCTCACAGTCACAAAAAGAAACCAAATAAACGGCTTGTGCACGACAGCATGAAAGGCAGCCCTCAATCTCCCAATTCTCGTAAGGGCTGAAAGGGTCCTCAAATTGGGTGTTAGTAGCACTTTGAAGACGATAGCGATGCCCCTCAACTGGCGCATATTGAATGGCTGCGAAAAAAAATCGAGATGGGCTATCGTTTGCAAAAGGGCACATCCTCCATCCCGCAAAGGACTGTATTACAGCATGATCCTCCTCCACTAACAAGAATAAAGGCGTAAATTGAAGCTATCTTTTTGGTAAACCAAGTGACGAAACTACAATATAAAATTTCGAACATAATAACAGACTCTCGTTGCATCAATACAATTATCATCACAGACGCAATACCTAAACACATACAGAAGATTCTCCCACGCAAAATTTAAAACTTCAAATTACTTCGGAAGCTGTGGGCGAGAGTGCGGGAGGGATAGAGACGACTGAACAGAAAAGCACGGGAATCTGACACCGTGGTCCTTGCGGCAACGGCTGCCACTTGACCTTTCCGAATAACTATAGAGACCGCAACCTAATTCTTCGCCTACGAATAGGATCCTCCCCTCCAGACAAGAGGCCTTTAATGCGGAAAAATGGCAACCTCTGCGCATAATGCAGTCCAATCTATATATTCACAAATCTATTTGGGGAACCTGTTTGGCATACCACATTTGACGTTAACTGAAAAATGCTCAAAATGCAAAACGTATGCACCCGCTTTTCCGCTACCTAGCCATGTCCAAGGTTATTCTAAAGAGTGAAAAACTGCAATATTGCATATCATTCTTCTCAGCAGAAATTAGAGACGGCTTCAATCAGCTTGTCACCTCGATATCAGCTTGAGCTGACTGGGAGAGCTGGAAACAAGCTACGAAATCGGGCCTCTCGACGTCGGTCGCGATAATTAACAATCTCCCGCTATTTCTTCCTGAATCAAGATATTCGCTTTCTAACTCTCTCTCCAACCACAAGTCAAAACGTTGACACCGGCGACGATATGAAGGAATAAGAAGATTGAACTGATGACTGTTCAATCTGGCCAACACCCTGCAGCGGCAACCATTCACGCCCATATCTCAAAGGGACCATGCAGAGAAAACAAGTTCGGTTCATCCGAAATATTGCCTCGATAGAATCCCACTCACACCACGTTTAACGTAAACTTTGTTGAAAAGAGTTATATGATTAGGAGGAGAAGGAGGAATGCCTTTATTATCAGAGGGGGCATGAATGCCCTGTTGGGGAAGGAAAGGGACATGAAGGAAGGGAGGGAATAATTGAAAAAAAAGAGCAATTTTCAAGGTTCAATCACCTTAAATGGTGGGTAGCATTGTAAAGTCCGTGAACATATAGTTCGCAGAAACCGTGAAGAGATACGTGCGACGATTTTTAGAGGTGTCGGTCCAGGTTATTACACGAGCTTGTAAATACCACTGGTAAGTGCGTATTCAATAACTTTCTCAAGTACTGAGGGGTCCTCTCGAACGCGTCGCAGGTGCGCTTCTTCATCTCCGGGTGGGGAACCGAGGTCCAATAGTGGCTCGCGATCGGTCTTGAAGTGCTCATAGTGCCATATAAAATGGTACAGGTTAGGGATACACTTCTCGTCACAATACGGGCAGCGTTGGATGCGCGAGCTGGCTCCGTGGGTCCATTTATGTAGTACATGAGGGGTTAGGGCCGTGTTAGCGTAAATCTTATTAGCTACTACCTCGCCCGAGCGTGTGAGCGTCTTTAGCGGGCCCAGCACACCCACCGCGGTGGTATCTTGAAACCTCTTGCGACTCTCTGCCTTGAATTTCCGCAGATGAAGTTGCCAGTCTGGTCGTGGTAGGTGTTGCAATGGGGCACTGGAAACCACTGGATGTGTGTCAAGTCTCTCCCGGGCGGCGGGGTGAGCCGCGTGGTTGCCATGTGCCCCAGGCGTGTGTCCCGGGGACCAGACGATGCGGATGGTGATGCCTTCCAGTTGAAGGTCTCGGATGGCATGTAGTATATTCGTGGCCGTATAATTAGGTGAAAATGTTTGGTTCAATTCTTTAAGGGCGACGTGAGAATCTGTAATGATGCGAAATTTCCGGGATGAGAGTGAGTCACAATGGTCGCGGATGGAATGGACAGCCCCCAGAACACCCATAAGTTCAGCTTCTTCAGCCAGGCCATATGTATTGGAGATCTTCCGGGAACCATTTAGCAAGGGGGCATCTGAAGATTTCGAAAAAAAGAAATGCCATGAGACCGACTAGCTCATTTCCCGCAACAAAACCTTTGCGGTCATACGTGCCAGGTCTGCCATTGGCTGAGGCCGGCAAAAGAAAACGCAAATTAGGCAGGACTATAAGCTTGCAAAATGAGGTATTTGGGCATATATTTAGGGCACATTCTTTTAAGAGCAGTAAGAATGGTAGGATAAACAGTGGCAGTTACAAAATTGCACCTAAACGGAGAAGTACCGGTGCCTGCTGCTGTCGGTACAACACGCATTATCCTTGTCATAGCTGCACAGAACTGCAGCGCTTTGGATTTGTCTCAGACTACAACGGCCGAATGGCGTAAGCGACGGTGTCTTACATGACCAAATTCGTCCAGCGACCAGTGTGTTTCACGAAACAAATATTTTATACCTAAAGAAAAACAAACCCGTCATCAAGTTCCTCTGATATTGGCTTTATTCTGTCCAATGATCAAATCCAATGCCCTACGAATTTCCGCGCCCAGCGTCTGCCCTAGTATACTGAAACCCGGTAGAGAGGAGGACGTGCGATGATAGACTAATATGTTTTAATTGCAGGCGTGTCGGCCACGTTGCACAGTGTTGCCGCAGTCGCTGGTTCTCTTCCGCTCAAACCTCATAGAATGACAATACCATTTACAATGCGCCACGTCGTTTTGCACCTTCCTACCGGCAGCGCATTGCCGACTACCCCGCCGCGTCCACTCTGCGATTTGGCCGTTCCCCTTCTCCCCAGCGCAGACAGACTAGCTGCCCGCAGCCAAGCCGCTCTTTCTCGCCCAACAACTACATACGTCCTGCATCGGAAACTATTGAATCAGCTCCCGGAGGTGATGCCGCATTCCCGACCTCGGCCGAAAAACTTCTTTTGATGCTATCTACAAGCGACAATTTATTTGACATGAATGTTGATGCCGTGCCTGTTCGTGCTCTAATTGATCATCATCATCATCACCACCCTATATACGCCCACTGCAGGGCAAAGGCCTCTCCCATTATTCTCCAATTACCTCGGTCCTATGCCAACTATGACCAATTTATCCCCGCAAACTTCTTGATCTCATCTGCCCATCTCATTTTCTGCCGCCCGCTGCAACGCTTGCCTTCTCTAGGGATCCACTCTGTTACCCTTAATGGCCAGCGGTTACCTTGCCTTCGCATTACATGCCTTGCCCACGTCCATTTCTTCTTCTTAATTTCTACCAATATGTCTTTAACACCAGTTTGATCCCTGACCCACTCCGCTCTCTTCCTGTCCCTTAATGTTCACCTATCATTTTCCGCTCCATTTCCCGCTGAGTCGTTCTCAATTTAAGTTGAACCCTCTTAGTGAGCCTCCAAGTTTCTGCCCCGTAGGTGAGTACCGGCAAGATGCAGCTGTCATACACTTTCTTCTTCAGCGACAATGGTAGGCTGCTATTCATTATCTGAGAATGTCTGCCATATGCACCCCACCCCATTCTGATCCTTCTAATTATCTCTGCCTTATGGTTGGGATCTGGGGTCACAGCTTGGCCTAAGTAGATATATTCGCTTACCACTTCCACTGCCTCGCCACCTATCTCAAACTGCTGTGCTGTCCCGAGGTTATTGATCATTACTTTAGTTTTCTGCATAATAATTTTCAGGCCCACGGTTCTACTCTGTTCGCCCAGTGCGGAAAGCATGCTTTGCAATTCGTCCCCCGAGTTACTTAGCAAGGCAGCGTCATCAGCAAATCTGAGGTTACTGAGGTATTCCCCATTAACCCCTACTCCCACCTGTTCCAAATCCAACGTTCTGAATACTTCCTGTAAGCATGCTGTGAATAGCATTGGAGAGATTGTGTCTCCTTGTCTGACCCCCTTCCTTATAGGTATTTTACTGCTCTCCCTATGGAGCATGATGGTAGCTGTAGACCCATTGTAGATATCCTCTAGTATTCTTACATAATGCTCATCTACCCCCTAGTTCCGTAATGCCTGAATGACTGCTATGGTTTCGACCGAGTCAAATGCTTTCTCATAATCTATGAAGGCTATATATAGAGGTTCAGTATACTCAGCGCACTTCTCTATCACTTGATTGATCGTGTGAATATGTTCCATTGTTGAATAACCTTTACGGAACCCTGCTTGTTCTTTAGGTTGACTGAAATGTAAGGTTGCAGAGATTCGGTTAGCGATTACCCTGGTGGATACCTTGTAGACGACTGACAGTAAGCTGATCGGCCTGTAATTTTTCAAGTCCTTCATGTCGCCTTTCTTATGGATTAGGATGATGTTCGCGTTCTTCCAAGATTCCGGTACCATTGCGGTCATTAGGCATTGCGTATGTTGCAGATTTAGTAACGAAGAGGAAGAGGACAAAGGCGGCTAACCGCCAACTATCATTACGATCGGGGAGACGAGAAAGAAGGGAATAAACCTCGGTCCGGCTCAGCCATGGCCTCGCGTCTGCGTCCCGTTCCATAACATTTCTGGTGCCGAAACCCGGGAACGACGGACCAGCGGACTTCACGGCGCAGCACCTTCAAGGTAGTGCGTGGTCTCAGGTCCGTCGTATTTTCTCATTTCGGAGGCCTCACCCTTGAACGTTGCCTGCCATGGCTGCGTGCTGGGCGCAGATCCCCCGCCTAGAATCCGGAAATGAGCCCCACCCATCGGACAATCCCGACCCTTGCTTCGCTGCGCTCCCTGGTTCTGATGACTGGCAGGACGTAGAAAGACTTCGAATTTCGCGGGTCATCCTCCGGGGGGACATAACTGAATTAGCCCGTACAACTGCTCGTGCCGTGCAATCGTCAGCACCGAATATCAGTATGCTCATTGATTTGTGCCGTGAGGTAGAAGACAAAGAGGATCAACTTCGGAAGCTTGACGGGCTGATTCAGAACCTTCTCGACTTTGACACCTTCGTAAAGGACTTAGAGGAGGCCGACGAGTGCTCCTATACGGTCAGTCGCGCTAAGGTTTCGCTAAAGGAGCGAATCTCTGAGGAAACTTTGAGAAAGGCGGGAACCATGACCAAGACTTTGTCGCCCCCTCAAAAGAAGCAGGGGCCTCTCAGAGGTGGCACCTCCCAGAAAAAGGACGTGGCCAGCGCAGTCCTCCCCTTCGCAACAAGGGCTGCCTTCGAAACCATGGCTTCGTCGTCGTCTGTGGAAGAGAGGATGGACCACCACAGCGACCCTACATTTCCAACATCGTCGGTAAACCAGGCCGCGGGATGTACCAGCAAAACCGAGTTCGACCGAGCAGCCGGGGCTGTGGCATTCCGCCGAAGCGATGAAAATACCATCTCGGACTCGGATGCGCCCGCGGCCAAGCACAGGAAGCCATCGCACAAAGACAACAGGAAGATTAAGTCAATGAATGGAAGTGGTTCTTCGTGTCACGACAGGAAGAGATTCACTCGTGCACTACCGTCACGGAACGAGTGGCTTACTAGCAGACCCCGGAACAAGCGAACTCAAGCACGTGAAATTGAAGCCTCCGTTCTACCACTAGAAGTAAGGAAAACCAGGTTAATGGCAATGACGCAGACGAAAGTGGGAAATACTCAGACAGTGCGCAAAAGGAACATCGAAAGCGAACAGAAAAGGGAAAAGGGACCGCTGACCAGAAGATTGAGGCTGCATCCAGAATACGATATATCCATGTTCGTTAGGCACTCCGGTTCGAGCAAAACAGCGTGCCCCGTCGTAACCAAGAAGGTACCAAGAAGGCATCGTATCGCGAAGCATAGATGGAGGATAAAGAAGGATGTAGCTGCCACCTCTCGTGTACAAAGGAATTGACATCGGAGTACCCATGCATCTACGGCGAAACCTAGACTAACCTGTTCTGCATTTTCCCACCACTAGCGTCATCGTCGGGGGTGAGAGTATGTTGCAGATTTAGTAACGAAGAGGAAGAGGACAAAGGCGGCTAACCGCCAACTATCATTACGATCGGGGAGACGAGAAAGACGGGAATAAACCTCGGTCCGGCTCAGCCATGGCCTCGCGTCTGCGTCCCGTTCCATAACAGCGTATACAGGTTTGCCAGTTTTGCAAGTACAATTTCTCCGCCATCCTTCAAGAGGTCTGCTGTTATCTGATCCTCACCAGGTGCTTTGCCCCCTTTCATTTCTTTCAAAGCCTTCCTTACTTCTTCGGTCGTTACTGGTGGGATGTCTATCTTCTCTGAACTACTGTCTCGTTCGGCATTATCCTCTATGTCCCGCCTGCTGTGCAGATCCCTATAGAGCTCCTCGGCCACTGTGACTATTTTATCCCTATTTGTGATGACATTGCCTTGCTTATCCTTAAGTGCATACATCTGATTTTTCCCCACGCCAAGACTTCTCTTCACTGCTTTCAGGCTACCTCCGTTCTTTGCAGCGTATTCGATCCTCTCCATATTATACTTCCGTATGTCACCTGTCTTACGCTTATTGATTAACTTCGAGAGCTCGGCTGGTACTATTCTGTCAGCTGCGGTGGAGATTCTCATGGTTTGCCGTTTTCTGATTAGATCTTTCGTCTCCTGTGAAGGTTTGCCAGTATCCTGTCTAGCCATAGTGCCCCCGACTTCTAGTGCACACTCCGTGATAATGCGTTTAAGGTTGTCGCTGGCTTCCTGTGTCGTAAGCTCGGCTTCCTCGATAAGGGCGGAATATTGGTGATGCAGCGCGATCCTAAATTCTTCTACTTTGCGTCTTACTGTTACCTCATTTATCGGCTTCTTCCGTACTAGCTTGTTGCGGTCCCTCCTCAAATCCAGCCTAATTCGAGATCTTACCATACGGAGGTCACTACACCTTACCCTTCTGAGCACTTCCACATTCTGCACGACGCCAGGGTTATCGCATAATATGAGGTCTATTTCATTTTTGTGCTCCCCATTTGGGCTCCTCCAGGTCCACTTCCGACTCTCCCGTTTACAGAGGAAGGTATTCATTATGCGTAGGTTATTCCGTTCTGCAAACTCAACTAGTAGGTCCCCCCTGATATTTCTATAGCCCAGACCATAGTTCCCAACTGCCTTGTCTCCAGCCTGATTCTTGCCTACTTTAGCATTAAAGTCCCCCATAGCTACGGTATACTGTGTTTTTACTTTCGCCATTGCCGATTCCACATCTTCATAGAGGCGTTCCTCTACTTGGTCGTCGTGGCTGGATGTGGGCGCGTAGCCCTGCACCACCTTGAGCTTGTACCTCTTATTGAGCCTAATTACAAGACCTGCTGCCCTTTCATTAATGCTATAGTGTTCGTCTATGTTGCCAGCTATGCTTTTATTGACTAGAGGTCCCACTCCCAGTTCGCTTCTGTCCTCTAGACCACGGTGACATATGACGTGTCTATTTCTCAGCACCGTAAGGGCTTCGCCTGCCCTCCTAACCTCGATAAGCCCTATTACACCCCATTTAATGCCCTCTAATTCCTCGAACAGCACCTCAAGACTTGCTTCGCTAGATAAGGTTCGCGCGTTAAACGTTGCCAGGTTCAGATTCCATTGGCGGCCTGTCCGGATCCAGGGATTCTTAGCACCCTCTGCTGCGTCACAGGTCTGACCGCCGCCGTGGTCAGTTGCTTCGCAGCCGCTGGGGACTGAGGGCCGAGGGTTAATTGGCGTATTCATGGGACGTTGTGGCCGTTACTACACCAGGGTGGCCAATCCTGCTCTGGTGAGGGAGTGCATTTCCGGCAATGGTCGCCGGGGTCAGGCCGCACCCCAAGTCCCTTTGGCAATTCCATCAATACGCAGATTTTTTTTTTATTCCAGTGGGAATTTTTCGGCACCGGGATTCGAGCCACGGTCCTTCTGCACGCGAGGCGGGTGTTCTACCTCTACGCCATCGCTGCACCCTCCTCTAATTGATACCGGGGCGCATATATCGGTCATGAGCTCAAATCTCCATTGCCGCCTACCTGAAGTTGTGACGGCTGCTCTGTCGCATGTTCGTTTCTGACGGCGGTACGCCGCCAGTTGCTGGCTTGAGCACCTCTCGCGTTAGTATCGCGGGCCACAACACCACTGTAGTTTTCTTTGTTTTGGACAAATGCCCTCACGACATTATCGTTGGCCGAGATTTCTTATCTGAACATGCCACGCACATCGATTGTTCAGCGGTTCTTCTACATCTGGAGTTACCGGCTTTTGATAGCGACGCACCCCCGCTGCGCTTATGCTCCTGCGAATACGTTCGTCTGCCGTGTCAAGCAGCCACATATGTTCCTCTCACTACTTCAACGGCGGTTCCTGAAGGGGACTACATTGCCGCTTCCATCGTAGACGTTCTCCTGATGCCCGGTGCTACCCTCCCATGCACTTTTGTTACCAACAAGCACAACAGCGTTAGCTTGCCTCTCATCGACTTTGGCTTTCACACTCGAGTCCTTCCTCAAGGAATTGCAATATCCACCGTTACTCCTTTCCGTAGAGCCGACATTCCTGTTTTTTCTTTGATTAATCCGACAATTCAACAAGAAGTATCCAATCCGCTCCCTACCACTCCAGATAAATTTTAACCAATGATCAGCCAAAAGCTGTCACCCGCACAATCAAGCCAATTGCAGTGTCTTCTGACATCATTAGCCGATGTCTTTCACTTGGGTGACAAAGCTTTCGAGCAAAGTTCTACAGACAACCATCGAATCAACACAAGTGATGCGCTACCCATCCATCGGCGTCCGTGCCTCGTGTCCCATATTGAACGAGGCATCATACAGAAAGAGGCTGCCAAAATGCTCGCCAAGGGCATTATCGAACCTTCCTGCAGTTCCTGGGCTTCACCGGTCATTTTGGTAAAAAATAAAGATGGCACTTGGCGATACTGTGTAGACTATTGCCACCAGAGCCGAGTAACAAAGGACGTCTACCCTCTTCTCAGAATCGACGACGCCTTAGATTGTCTACACGGTGCCAAATAATTTTCGTCCGTTGTCCTACGATAAGGTTACTGGCAGATTGCAGTCGATCACCTGGATAGAGAAACGATTGCCTTTGTCACCCCAGAAGGCTTATATCAGTTCAAGGTAACGCCTTTCGGTCTATGCGACGCGCCATTTACCTTCGAAAGCATGATTGACTCTCTTCTGCGGGGATTCAAATGGTCCACATGCCTGTGCTACCTCGATGAGGTAATATTTTTTATCTTTCGTTCGAGGCACATCTCTATCACCTGTCCGAAATCCTTGCTGTTTACCCTCCGGCGCATCATCAACTTAACTCCGCGAAATTGCATTTCGCGAGGCGTGAACTAACAATCTTGGGCCACCTTGCTGACGCTAATGAACTTCAGCCTGACCCCGACATGGTCAAGGTGGTTAGAGATTTCGGGTGCCGCGGTAATGGAAAGACGTTCGAAATTGGCTGGGCCTGTGCTCTCTTTCCGTCGCTTCATCGGAGGCTTAGCTGATATCGCCCGCCCTCTCACTGACCTTCTCAAACATTACTCCCTCTTTCCGTGGGGCACTCAGCAAGCTCAGGCATTTAAGACCCTAATATCTTTCCCCACAACTTCGCCCATTTTGGCTCACTTCAATGTGGTCGCTCTCACCGAAATGCGGACTGACGCCAGTGGTCACGGCATTGGAGCCGTCTTGGCTCAACGCCAATCGGCCACGACTGCGTTATTGCCTATGCCAGCCGCCTGCTCACACCAGTTTAACAAAATTGTTCTATTAACTTGCGGGATTGCCTTGCCCTAGTGTGGGCTATCGCCTGCTTTAGCCCATACCTCTACGGTCGACAATTTTCCTCCGTCACAGATCACCAGGTGCTGTGCTGACTTTCGTCCTTGAAAGACCTTACCGGACGCCTCGGGAGTTGGGCTCTCCGGCTGCAGGAATACTCCTATTGTGTAGTCTATAAACCCGGTCGTCTACATCAAGACGCTGTACTGTCTATTTCCTTCTTTAAACAACTTGCTGCTCAGCAGCGCCTTGATGCCTCCTTGAGCACGACCGTCGACCGGTTAACGGCTTCCCTTTCGGGCCAATCACAGTGGTTGTTCCAAATGAAGAATGCCGCCCTCTATCATTGCAATGTCTCCCCGGTTGGTCCTAATCTGCTTCTTGTTGTACCTGAGTACCTTCGTTGATATGTACTCCGGTAGCTCCACGACCTTCGAACAACTGGACATCTAGGGGTTTCCTCGACCTATAACCACTTGCGACGGCGCTTCATCTGGCCTGGGCCTTGCCGCTCGATTCGCTGTTACTTCGGCGCACGTGACCTGAGCCAACGCATAACAGTGCCTACCATGCTACCAACCGGTTTTCTTCAGCCGCTCAATATACCTAGTGAGCCATTCTTCCGAGTTGGTTTAGATATCCTCGGTACCTTTCCCCAGTCAACAAACGGCAATAACTGGATTGCAATGGCCACGGATTATCCGACACGATATGAAATCACGCGGGCTCTTCCAACCAGCTGCGCCACCTATATCGCCGATTTCCTCCATCACGACGTCGTCTTACACCGCGGTGATCCTCGCCAGCTACTGACCCACCGCGGACGATACTTCCTTTCGCGAGTAGTCTATGACGTCCTCTGCTCATGCGCAACCGTTCAAAAGGTCAGTACTGCCTACCACCCGCAAACCAACGGCCTCACGGAGCGCCTTAACCGGACTTTAACAGATATGCTATGTACGTTTCTGACGACCATAGTGGCTGGGACATTGCCTTGCCTTATGGCAAGGCAATGGCAATGGCATTACATTACAAAAAGACTCCAAAGGCAAAACCTGCGAAAACCGGACGCCATCGCCCATGAAGAGAAGGGCAAAACAGAATTTCCCTGTGGGAATACGATACTCACATAGCAGATTGCAAGACCCACAAAGCAATCCTAAATTAGAAAAGCCTACCGAAGCACCAGCAATCCGTACAACACAGCAATGAACACACCTTAGGAGAAATCACACCTGTAAAGTCAAATAAAAACATCATTTTGTATTAAATATTTACAGCCCAAGCTCGGACAAGGGCACCTTGATAACCCGATTCGTCTGCTCTAAGACAGTGACACAAAGGACCAAACTTACAAAATTTGTCACTTTAAACGCACCCCAAGTATCTTATGGATGTCCTGACAACACCCCCACCCCAGTTTAACAACATACAATACCCAATACAAATTGTTAATAGAGTGTGTAAGTGCCCCAGGCCAGATCTTGCCTTCGCTATGTAAATACCACGTCTACAAAGGAACAGTCCAGATAAAAGTCCGCGCAGTGACCCTCAAATAGTCCAACTGAGTGTCAACCCCACCCCTATCAAATACCTTGCAGAGATAAATGATGATAATTAATAAACTTCATTGGTCTGAGTCGGGGTGTCGGTATTGGGGCAACCACCCAATGGAAAGCGTCCTTTGTCCGAGGTGCTTGAGATATACTGGTCATTCATTTACTCTCCCGCAATCATCCCTGATCTCAGTGTCCGAGCTAACGAACAGCTCCAACTACTGCTCACAGGTATGGTTTATGTGAGAGGTGAAGGAAACGCACATTTCACGGTTTTCAAGGCATTAATAGTGGGACAACATGATGACAATGTTATTACGACCTAGAAGAGTGCACCAAAAACTCAGCGGAAAGGGCAAATAGGTGTACAAATTAAATTCAGCTACCAATAGATGCCCTAGCTATAAACTAAAACCTGGTTCATATCGCGGATGCCCGCTGCAGCCTCACCCTTACGTGGAAGAACCAGAAGTGCAATCGACAGCTAAAAGTACCGAATGTCAAATCAACGATGCAAGCGAAAAAATAAGCATTTTTCATTAGTGAGAACGTACTGTAAATAACTATGTGACAGATTGCATAGGACTATGAGCAGAAGCGGAGCGCGAATTATCGTAAGATCCCTCATCCCTCAAAACAAGAAATCTACGGCATCTACCAAAACCCAAGGGGCACTACTCCGTCGCACTATCCCGTGTACGATAAGGACGTCATGCAGCGAGAAAATAAAGGTTTCTGTAAAACAGTTGCCAAGTATGCGCCACCAACCGTTACCTATTTGGTCTACAAAACAACTTCTAACCATAAATGAATGTAACCATTAACCTGGTGTGATTTCAGTGCCGCTGAGGCAAAACTAATAAGAAGTTCACCCTAGGAGGTTACGAAATTACCAAAAAAATACTCCGTAATAAATTCACCGTGTTTTTTTTTAAATAGCATTCTTTTCAAGATAACGCACTCGCTAAAATACCATCACAGGAAAATTTTGCGTGAAATAATATCTTGCAGCATTTTAGTTAAATTTTCTTGGTGACTGAAGTAAAAAATTCAATAATGCTGTCACTTCCCTCTTTATCTTTTCACACAGTTTTCGGCAAATTAGGTTACTCTGATCATATTTATTCATAATCTTAAATTCACGAAGGAGTCTCGGACCACAAGCTCGTACATTTTTCCTACAAGCTTCCAGACCGACTCAAGTTAAACAACGCTAAATTTGTGAACGTAAAAGACTACAACGCAGCATATAACCCAAACGTTGCCCACCATTTAGAAGAAGCATTACTGACATTTCACGATGACGATGTTAACGTCTTGTGGGAAAAGTTTAAGTCATGCTGCAATTATTGCATCAATAAGTTTATTCCAGAAAAAATGAAAAAAATCAACAAACCCAAACCTTGGATAACCAGAGAAATTATACATTTAAAACGTGAACTGAAACGGTACCGAAAAAGAAGAACAGGGATGCCGCCCTTCTTCTTAAGGTAAGTTCTAAGTTGAAATCTAAACTACGAGAACCTAAAGAGCGCTTCTATACAACCACCTTTGGGTGCTTTGCTACCAAATCCCCTGACAAATTCTGGCAATTTTTATCAAACAAGGACTCAAGAAGCGTAGATGAAATAGCTGTTGATGGTCGCATTGTTACAGATAAAAAAGACATTGCTGAAACGTTCAATTCCTATTTCCAGTTCGTATTCTCAAGGCCAGCCACGCTGGGTAATATGCCTTAAGTCAACGATAGCAACAAATATATCCATATTACTGTCGAAGGTGTTAGAGAGTTGCTCCTACGATTACATCCTAAAAAATCCGCAGGACCTCACAATATTCCGACCGCATTTCTTAAAAGATATGCAGAGCTGCTGGCTAGATTTTTGGTACAATTTTACTCCAAGTCTCTTGAAACTTCTTGCCTACCACTTGAATGGTTGGTTGCCCGAGTAAAACCATTTTTAAAAAAGGCTCTGTCACCGATTATTGTAATTACCGACCCATATCTCTCACTTGCATAGTTTGTAAAGTTCTTGAACACGTAATTGTTAACACCTAACTGAATTTCTTGACAATAATAATCGTCTTACTAACGTACAGCACGGTTTTCGAAGAGGGGTTTCAACTGCAACTCAATTAGTAGTTACCGTCAATGAGATGGCAGAGGTGTTTGACGAGGGCGGACAGATTGACGCAGTTCTAAAAGACTTCTCGAAATCGTTCGATAGAGTTCCACATTCAAAACTAATAGCAAAAATGAAAAACTTAGGCATCCCATCACAAGTCGTCAATTTGGTCATTTCATACCTAACTAGCCGCAAGCAATATGTTGAAATTGAGGGTGCCTGTTCTCGTTTTCTAGATGTTTTCTCGGGCGTCCCGCAGGGCTCGGTTTCGGCAGCGGTTCTGTTTAACATTTAAATTAATTATCTTGCCCAAATTATAAAGCCCCCTCAACGCCTCAAGCTGTTTGCAGACGATTGAATCATATTTAGCCACATAGTGTCTGCCGCTGACCAGCAAATTCTTAACCATGCTTTGCATGCAATAATGGAATGGTGCAATAAACGGGATATGCTTATCAATCTCGACAAGACGGTTCACCTGTGCATCTCAAATAAGAAGAATAAATCTCAGTTCATGTATAGGCTTTGCAATTACCAAATTAAACAAGTGGAGGAACATAAGTACCTCCCCGCACGGGGCACTTTGAGCAATCTTGGTGACGGTACTGGCAATACCGCGGACCCCGAGCCCCCAAACATACGCTGGATCCAACCGTGGCAATGTGTTTATAGGTGGAGGGTTAGAAACCACGAACGGTGGCCGTCGGAGCCCAGGTCAAGCTCCCGCGGATGGGCTCCCTGTCTGTTTACCAGACAGGGAGCTCCGGGACCTCCTCAGCTATCAGGGTAAGGTTGTGGAAGAAAGTACCCCCGTCCCCTGCTTCTATACAAGCTGTATGGTATTATCAAACCCCCCCTCCAAACGTGATCGGTCCCTGAAAAGGGGCCGCACCGAAGTATCATTTCCGTCCTTACCAACGATCTCAGCCCCAAAGCCAGCCAACTATCCCCGCTTCCTGATCATTCAATCCGTTGAAAAAGAAAAGCCTGTTGCCTCTCTGTCCGTCTTCTTGGTCACAAAGTTCATAGAAGGTATAATAGGAAAATCGTACAAAGCAAAGAAACAGAGAACGGGAGAACTGTTGGTCGAAGTCAATAACCATCAGCAGGCAACAAATCTCCTGAGCCAGACACGCATTGCAGATCTTGACATCGCGGTCACGCCCCACCGAAGCCTTAACAGCTCACAAGGCGTGATCTCAGATCCTGACCTCATGACTGAAACTGAAACCGATCTGCTGGAGGGCCTGAAAAGTCAGGGCGTAACAGCAGTGAGGCGCATAACGGTACGCAGAGAAGACAAAGAAATTCCTACTAAACATCTCATCTTAACATTTGATCGATCAACACTACCAGAATTCATTAACGAAGGATACATTCGATGTTCGGTTCGGCCATACATTCCTAACCCCCGATGCTGCTTTAAGTGCCAGCGGTTCGGGCACGGCACCAACTCTTGCCGCGGCCGTCTGACCTGCGCAAAGTGCGCCCAGCATGATCACTCATCTGGCAATTGTCCATCTTCAACCCTCACCTGCGCCAACTGCCAGGGACCCCATGCCACCTATTCTCGAAAATGTGAGAAGTTCAACCAGGAAAAGAAGATAATCAACGTGAAAGTAACTAAGAACATCACCTTCCCAGAGGCGCGGAAGAGGTTCGCCTCTTTCCCTCTGGGGAGGTACGCCGACGCAGCTCGCCGGGTGGCGGAGCGGCGTCTGGTTTCTGCGGGGACCCAGTACTGCGAGTCAGACTTGGTCCCGCCCCCGCCCCGCCCCCCCTGGGTCGCCTCAGTCAGCCCAACCCGCCTCCGCACCGCTCGCTGAGCCAGCAGCGGCTGTGGCCGCAACCACGTCTGGTGGAAGCCATGCTGCATCCTCCACTTCCACTCCAGCGTCCCAAACCACAGGCGAGGGCGCAGAGGAGATGGACTTGGGGGAGCCAGCGGCAGCTCCCACCACCACCGCACCGCCTGCGCCATCCGAGGCGTTCCTGAATCCCTCGGTGGTTGCGGGCAAGGAAAAACGCACCCCAAAGGGTTCGTGGTCCAAGGAGCCTGATCCCTCAGGCGCTCCGAGGACATCCGAGGATGAAATGGACGTCGGTCCGTTCTTGTCTGCGGTGCACCGCAAGGAACGCGTCCCGACGCCAAAGCCTCCCGACAAGCCAAAAAAAGACGAGAATCACAGCCCCGAAAGACGACACATAAACAACACAGTCCAGTAGCTCCGAACACTTCATAATGGGAAGAGAGAACATAGTACAGTGGAACTGCAGAGGCCTCTTTAAAAATCTTGACGATGTAACTGAAATACTGCAAGCTAATCATCCAAGTGTAATGTGTGTTCACGAAACACATTTGAATTCTAAACACACAAATTTCTTGAATAGTTACCTGGTATACAGAAAGGACAGGGATGGCTGCACACATTCTTCTGGGGGTGTGGCCATAATCGCCCGGAAATCTTTAGCATGCCGCCCTGTCACTTTGAACACCATCCTTGAGGCTGTAGCAATACGCTTAATAATATTTAATAGGTTGATAACGATATGCTCCATATACATTCCTCCTGATGTGTCAGTTTTAAGCTCTGACTTCGAGGCGCTGGTTGACCAGCTGCCCGAACCATACATCCTGAGAGGCGACCTTAATGCTCACAACACTCTTTGGGGCTCTTCTCGCACGGATGCCCGAGGTCGCCTTGTAGAAAAATTCCTTACATCTTCAGGAGCATGCCTTTTCAACAATAAACAGCCTACATACCATAACATAGGACACAACACATACTCATGTCTTGACTTGGCGATTGGCTCCGCAGTTCTTTTTCCATGTCTTGAGTGGGGTGTGGGCACCGACCCATATGGCAGTGACCACTTCCCCACCTCACTTACATACATAGGTAAAGGCCGAAGCAGTTCGTCTTCCTATAATAGGTTCAATGAAGCCCGAGCTAACTGGAATACATTTACAGAGACATCCAAACTACAGCCCACATCCATAGGACACCTACACGTTGAAGAAGCTACCCAACTCCTCACGGCGCACATCCTCAACGCCGCCGAAAGATCCATTCCCCACGCCTCTGGTGCCCCGCGCAACCAGCGGAGGCCGTGGTGGAATGAGGACTGTAGGCGGGCGCGAGAGGCCCAGAACAAGGCGTGGGGTATCCTTCGTCGGTACCCCACGTCGGGAAACCTCCTCTTGTTCAAACGGGCCAAGGCGTTAGGAAAACGTGCGCGCCGTGAGGCAAAACGAGAGAGTTGGCGTACATTCATAACATCAATAAACTCCTACACAGACACAAGGAAAGTATGGACACGAATACGCAAACTAAAGGGACAACAAACACACAGCCTGCCTCTGGTCAGCACTACAGGGGACACACTCGAAGACCAGGCTGACACACTCGCACAACACTTCCAACACGTGTCCAGTTCAGCACACTACATAAACACTTTCCTGAAACATAAAGCCTGTTGTGAAAAGAAGTCCCTACGCGACAACAACAAATCACAGACTTCTTACAACTCCCTATTTTCACTACATGAGCTGAGGGCTGCTCTAAGCACGTGTAAACCCTCAGCTCCAGGCCGAGACAACATTTAATATACAATGATACAGCACTTACACGCAGACACTCTTGTAACACTCCTTCACCTTTACAACAAGATATTTCTTTCGGGGCACATTCCAAAGTCTTGGAGGGAGGCCATAGTTGTAGCATTCTTGAAAGAAGGGAAGGACCCTTCCTCTCCTGCTAGCTATCGACCCATTGCCCTGACCTGCTGCCTGTGCAAGCTTCTCGAGAAGATGATAAATCGCAGGCTCGTGTACTTCCTTGAGTACAACGGTCTTCTCGAGAGCTGCCAGGCAGGCTTCAGGGCGGGGCGATCAACAAACGATCAACTCGTAGCTCTTGAAACATATATAAAGGATGCCTTTGTGCATAAATAATTTTGTCTGACGGTGTTTTTCGACATAGAGAAAGCCTATGACACCGCTTGGCGGTACGGTATCCTCAGTGACCTAAAGTCAATCGGTGTTGCGGGCAAAATGTTGAACATCCTTTGTAGTTATATGTCGGAGAGAACCTTTCGCGTCAGAGTTGGTCGTGCACTGTCAAATGTTCACGTGCAAGAAAATGGCGTGCCGCAAAGTGGAGTGTTGAGCGGCACTCTCTTCATAGTAAAAATGAACTCTCTTGGAAAGGTACTGCCATCTACAATCTCTTATTCCATGTATGTAGATGACGTGCAGATATCCTTTAAATCGTGTAACCTGTCCATCTGCGAACGTCAAGTCCAGCTCGGCGTCAAGAAACTTGCCGGCTGGGCTGACAAGAATGGCTTTAATCTTAATCCCGCGAAGAGCTCTTGTGTTCTATTCTCCAGGAGTCGTGGCGTCCACCCGGACCCAGACATCACTCTTGCGAATGTGCCAATTCCTGTGAACAAGTAACACAAGTTTTTAGGTATTTTATTTGACGAAAAACTTACATTCATCCCACATATCAGACAGCTCAAATGCAAATGCTTAAAAACAATGAATATTCTTAAGGTCGTCTCACATCAATCTTGTGGGACCAACAAACAACTTCTGCTGCGCCTGTACACAGCGTTGGTGGGGTCTCAGCTCGACTACGGCAGTGTCGTGTATGAGTCGGCTACAAAGACAGCTCTCAAAATGCTTGACCCTGTGCTGCATCTTGGCCTTCGCCTCTCATGTGGCGCATTCCGCACTAGCCCTGTTGAATGTCTTTATATTGAGTGCGACAAATGGTGCCTAGGGCATCAGCGGGAGTATGCTGACCTGTTGTATGCATCCAAGTTCGCTTCTCTGACCAACCATCCTTTTAATCCCACCATGTACGATACATCAAATTTACAACTTTTTTTAAACAGGCCATCTATTCCCTTACCGTTCTCTCTCAGAGTTAGGGAGGAGGCTTCTGTACTCAATGTCCCCCTTTCAGACACGCACAAGACACCCATTCATAATCTCATCGCTCCATGGCATCTTCGTCCTGTATCATGCGACCTGTCATTCAGTCTTGTAGAAAAAAATAGGGTACCCAGGAATGCAATTCTGCAGCACTTCCTGTTCCTGCAGGACAAGTACAGGTGCGCAGAATTCTATAGCGACGCGTCGAAAACTGGTTCTACAGTATCTTGTGCAGCGCACGGACCAATTTTTGGAGTAAGCAAAGCAATGAATTTTCATAACAGTATTTACACGGCAGAAGCATATGGCATTTTACTCGTTTCAAACCACATCATTAAACATAAAATTCCCAAGTCCATTGTGTACACAGACTCTCAAAGCGTTGTACAGGCACTGTCATTAGGAAGGTCATCTAAAAAATATGTGATAAATGCTCTTTTCAAGGTACTAATGTCTGCATATGCCTCAAATATTGAAATACTATATGCTGGGTACCAGGGCATTGTGGAATCCCTGGTAATGAGGCCGCCGACCAAATGGCTGGTGATGCTGCTCTCATGACTACGGTTGACATTACAACAGTACCTTACACCGACCTAAAGACACACAACAGACGACAGCTTCGTAACACATGGCAATTACACTGGAGTCAACAAACAGACAACAAACTACACGTAATTAAACCACAACTGGGACGCTACATAACTGACTCACACAACAGATACATTGAAGTCGCCCTGGCTAGGCTGCGGATAGGCCACACACATGCGACGCACTCCCACCTGCTCACTGGAACTTCGGGACCCACGTGTAGCAGGTGTGGAAAGGGCCTATCTGTAGTCCACATACTAATCACATGCAACGCACTTGACACAACACGACACAAACATTTCCCTGAATTATACAGACGACACATTCCTTTGCACCCATCATATTTTTTAGCCGACGAACCCATGTTGTCTAGTCAGCGTGTTTTTAAATTTTTAGCTGAGGTAAACTTTCTGCAGCTCTTGTCATATCACGTGTAATCATCCTGGCCCTATACACCAGCCATCTTCATTGTCTTCGATTTGCATCACTTTTACTTTTAGTCACATGTTTTAGTATGTACGGTCTCATCACAATTCAGTAACATCTTCTTTGGCGCTCTTTGCCCATAGTCGGCCTTGCGCCAATAAAACCCAACTATCATCATCAACATAAGTACCTGGGGTTAACCTTGACGTCCAGACATAACTGGTCATCAGATATAAATAACATATGTTCCTCCGCGAGAAAGAAGTTAGGATTTCTGAAGCATAAATTCGGTGATGCCCCCTCGTCGCTTAGACTCATTGCATACAAATCCATTGTAAGACCCACCCTGGAATACGGGAGCATGGTCTGGGACCCCCACACTATCACTAATAAAGAAAAGCTTGAAAAAATTCAGAGATTAGCAGCTGGTTTTATTTATAAACGTTTTAGACGTCGCGACTCCCCTTCAGCTATGTTGGAGCTCGCACACCTAGAGCCATTTGCCAACCGACGTAAAAGTGCCCGTCTAGACTTTCTAAACCAGCTGTATTTTATTAAACTGGGAATCCAGTCACAAGATTACATAGCTAACAACCCTAGACGAGCGTCTCGTCACAAACATAGCCGAAGTATTAAACCGTGCTTTGCCCGTACAGACCAATACAAAAATTCATTTTTTCCCAGAACTGTTTCCGATTGGAATGTTTTGCCACAGTGTTCACCCTTGCTGTCATCCGATGTATAGTGATTGCATACTTACCTGTTGATTATGTATCCCCACGTTCATGTATTGATCTTGTATCCGTACGCATGTCTTCTGGATGTGTACATAAATAAATAAATAAAATACATCATCATCATCATCATTATCATCATGATATCCCGCCTTAAAAAGCTTGTGGTGACGGTTTGAACTCTCACGCGTCATGATAGAACCAAGTCGGCACGCCGCCGTGGATTTTCAAAGCTGTGGTGAATGGTGAAGGACGGTGCCCGAAAAAAAGCCGTTATCGTCATTCTTATCAAACTCGCACCCCTTATAATGTTTACTTAAGCACGAAGGGCTTCACTGAAATGACAATATTCAGCCGAATATTGCACTAGGGAGATAATGTCTGCCTGATGAGTAAATGTTGTTTTTGCCTAGGGAACCATTTCAGTGTCCTTAAGCCAACCTGGTATAGCCTGTTTTGCTATAAGGATTTCTGTTATCTTGTCGTAGCATGGGGCAAGTGGAATTACTATATCGCTACAACAATAATGGTACTAGGTGGACGAAAAACTTAGGTATCGATTGAGGTGGAAATACAGCTCACACAAAACAGGTTATATACTCCATGGTAGCGTCGCAGCAGGCAGGCTGCTTTGCCGAACTGTATTCCTGCAATTTACAACGATCCAAGCCACCACGCTCAGCCTAGTGTGAACCAAAACGTATCTGCAATTAACACTGATGTACATGATATTACAAAACCAAAACGAAGCCGAATGCAAATCCTGGCCGCCGTCAGGAACACTCAGGCACATTGTCTTTTAATAGACTCAGTGCAATCATTGGCCACCTCAACCCCCTCCCCATTTGCCCGAGCAGTGGAAGACCTTGATCTCAAGCCCCCGCCTTTGGAATCAGCATCTGGTGGTTGAGGGAGCCGTAACATCCAGAAGGGTGCATGACTTCCTGTTGGTAGGCTCCGCTCCCAGAAGGCTCTATTAGTAAAGCAGCTTCTATGTGTGTCCTCTTTACAAGACAGGCCAAGCGGTCAATTGTGTCTTATCGTCATCGTCTTCCAAAATGCCTCCAAAGGGCATTTTGCATTACCGTTCAGGGCATGGGAGCACGGCAGGATGAGCAGGAGCAATTTTATTTATTCAACAATCATTGAGTTTGATTGATTGATAATGGGATTCTTCATTTCGTAAAGTGGCCAGAAGACCTTCCTTCATGGCGACTTTCAAAGCCCAGTTCATGGCCTGAATTTGGGTCCCATGCTCGGAGCTGTTCTCCGCAGTCTCCCAATCTATTTAGTTAGAGAGACGCCATTAGGCTTTAGGTTGGATCTGAGGGCATTCATATAGGATGTGGGATAGGTGTGCTTTTTCGCCTCACACATTCTGCTTTTTGGAGTGTACAGAACTGGTTACATTTGGACCGATTTATAAGGGTTCAGAAACGTATGAGATTGGAGTTGCCTCCATGTCGCTTTCTGGGTTTTTGTTAGGGAATAATGAGAGGCAGGTAAACTAGTCTTTCATTTCTGTGGTAAGAAGTAATCTCTTGAAAAGTAATCATACGCTCCTTATTCCCTCGCAGGCACGATTGGTCCACCGGGGTGCCCTCGCGGGCGAAACTGTGGGCCGATTCGTTCCCTTGATGGGACGAGTGCGCAGGAATCCAGATAATCTGGATTTGGCGGGGTTCGAACTGATTTTTTAATCGAATTTGACATGCCGCTTCGTGAAGTCTGGTTTTCGCAAAATTACGCATGGCCGTTTTGGACTCGCTGAAGATAAATTTTGCTTTGATACTAATAATTCCAAGAGAAGTTCCAGCCTCTTTCCCTTCTTCCGGTCGCCTGCCATAAGCAGTGGCTGCGGTGATGTGCTTGAGTTTGTTATGAATGACTGCAACTGCAAAGGCATCCTGCACTTAGTATTCGGCTGCATCCACGTAGACTATATTCCCCGCACGGCGTTTATACAGTTTTTCGAGTGCTTTGGCGCTAGCGTTACTCCTTTTCTTGTGACGAATAGCGTGCATATTTTTACGAATGCAGTTAATAGTGGGGTGCATAAACATATCTCTAGGGTCACGGTTTTTCGTTGTTGTGTTCCTTCATAACATATACTTAGATCTTTAGTATGTACCGTTCTGTCGGGGTCTTCGATAATCTTTCATATTGAGCGATTATATGTTCCTCTATTAATTCTTCGAGGGTAGTGTGTAGGCCCATTTTTCATACGTTTATCAGTCGGGGTACACCTCTGTAAGTGCGGAACTGCTTTGTACGATTGCCTAATCGAACAGTTTACGTTCTCCTTCTCCGCCTTGTGTAAACTGGGGCATGGAAGGGAGTAGACAAAGTGACTCATAACAAAGGCTTGCACCAGCCTCGTGAGGTCTATTTCTTCCATCCCCCTGCATTTTTTCGCTATGTGGCGAACTAGACGGTTCGTCTGATGCACGCAAGCTGTCAGTTTACTGAGCGTGGTGGCGTTCTTGCCATTGCTTTGTAAGTCCATTCCTAGTATCCTGATCGTGTGGACTTTAGGTACTAGTGCGTAATTAATGTGGATTTCTATTGGGACTGGCTTATCCTTGGCTTGTCTACGAGCTGCGTACCGCATTACAGGAGCTCTGACTTTTTAGGAGACCAAGACAAACCTATAGCCCTAGTCTGTTCCGAGACTATGTTAGCTCCTGTTTGCGACGCGTACTCTATTTCTCCGTCACTGTCCCTCGTTGTCCACACCGTCATATCGTCAGCACACAGGTAGTGGGACAAATTAGGTACTATGGCTAGCAGCTTGGTAATGGGTATCAGTGTGATGTTAAATGACAAGGGCGAGAGCACTGAGCGCTGCGGTGTCCCCTTGCTGCCTAGGGTGAAACAGTCGCACTTGAGCTGCCCGAAATATACCTCAGCTGTCCTGTTGGACAGGAAAGCTTTGATGTAGCTATGGGTTCGCTCACATTCCTGTAGGACTCAAAATGCTGCCGTAATCGCCTTATGCTCGATATTATCCAAAGCGTTGGGTAAATATAAACCGAGGATTGCACATGTGTGTTTTATATGCAGTGGATTAACCACATCTTCCGATATTCTGTGCATGATATCTTGTGTAGATAGATGTGGTCTGAAACCTATCATAGTGTCTGGGAAGAGATCGTATTTCTTCATATGTGTTTGAATCCTGTTAAAGATAACAGGCTCTAAAAGCTTCCCTAAACATAACCTGAGGTAGATAGGTCTCAGATTTTGAATGTCCAGGCTTTTACCTGGCTTAGGAATACAGGTGAATTTGGCATGCCTCCAAACAGGCGGGAGGTCTTCTTTTCTCCAGCAATGACTGAAAATCTCAGTGATCGCCGTAATTCAGCTATCATCTATGTTTTTCAAAGTTCTATTTGTAACTCTGTCTGCCGCAGGGGTGGAGGAGGTGCGGAGTTTGCCCTTTGCCGCCCTAAGTTCCGCTGTCGGGTTCTATCTGAATTGACTTCTGGACTGCAGATGCTCTCCGTTCGCCTGTCCTTGCTGCTGCTGTCCGCGTTGCGGCGGGTTCTCGGTTGCAAATTACGGGCAGGAGCGGTGGTTGATTGGATAGTTTGCCCTATGCCACGACAAGCTATATATTGTACTATTGTACGACCTGCGCACGCAGCCGTTCCCCAGCGTGCGCTTTTTTTTTTTTGCTTGCCTTGTTCTTTTTAATTCGCCGTAGCACCACTGCAAGCCACGGCGCTGCATTTGATCCTCAGGTCACGGCACGGTGTTAGTGATTTGCATAGGAACTCTGCTAGGGAACTGCGCGGGCCCGGGACTGCCGAAAGCCCGAGCACGGCTTTGACGGCATGCCGGGTTCGGACCGTATAGCACGCGTTTTGTCGGGATTGGGCCGGGATCGAGCTTCAACAAATCTTCTGTCTGGTCATGCCGGTGCGAGCCGCCCCTCGCAGGCCCGCAGTGCCTGAGGCTCGGCAGTCTCGTGCCGCAAATTTGAAATTGTTGGTAACTAAAAGTTTGCTCACTTACGCTTTAACTTAACTGAACACCAAAAAAAGCGAACGGAACTACAGGGCGGCGGGCTACATCATGCGAGCAAGACAGGCCTGTCTGAAGAATTAAAGATCGAGCTTTTTGGACAACTTTTTTTTGTCCGCAAAAGAATATTGAAGGAGAGTTTTTCTGTGAAACGAATTGAATGAATCAGCGAAAGGTGGAATATCTGTTCAATAAATGTGTAAATAAAGAAAATTTACCTCTTTTTTCAAAATTCTTTAAATGATCCCCGGTGCGCCTTTAGTTAGAAGAATGACTATACGTCGCAAGTGAAGCACATTCACCCAGATTCTTGAAAATACGTACTCTCAGTCACGAAATTTTGGTTGTACAAAGCTCAGTTCAAGTTTAAATGAAATTTAATTATAATATACTTGCCGTATGCTTATACGATTGTACGCATTCATGACGGCAAGTTTTTGTCGGGATCATGTTTCCGACTAGGGCTGATATTTAAAAACAGGCTGGCGGGCTCAGGTTTAGTTTATTACATTATATCAAGCTCAGGCCAGACCAGGGTCCTATTTTATAAATTTGTCGGATTCGGGCCGTGTCTCCCGGGTCGCGCCGGGCCTAAAAATTGCAATTGCAACACGCTTTCACTGCATGAATTGTGCGTGGTCGTGTTAGTTCACCTTTTTGACACCTTTACACCACTTTTTTTACAATGCTTTTTTTTAAACCATAGCCCGTCATCGCGCTTGTTGTCGACAATAGTGCGCGCACTTCTGCGTGCCGTTATGCCAGGGGTCGGCCACCTGCAGCCCTCGTGCCACATGCGGCCCGGTCGTCACAACCGTACGCCCCTCCCCCTTTTCTTAATTCTTATGTGAAGGACGACGCTCCTGTTATGACTTCAAATGGCCCGGGTGACCGGCGGGAGACAACAGAGAATTGATCGATCGCTTTGATTCCCATCTTCACATTTAGCCAGAATATTGTCAATTACTATTGTCAATTCGCTCATTTTTTTCTCTTTGCCTTGTTGTGCCAGTGCGGCCGGCCCAAATGCGTTGCACGGGGCAACGCGCCGACAGCGGGGCCGATTCGCTCCTCGTCCAAACCAGACCAAAACGCCCGCGGTGGACAAGCTGAAACACGCACCGCCACAGAGGCGCCTCTCCTTTTGCGTCGCGGCGGCACGGCCGAAGCTTGCATCGGGTGAATGACCCACCACGGGCCTGTCGCTACTCGCCTGGAGGCGAGGTCACGGAGACAGCGTGGGCGTCGCCCTCCCGTTCCCCATCGTGGCGGCGCGGCTGAATCACCACTTCGCTACCATTCGTCGGATTTCAAACTTCAGCCAGCGAGAGACCTGATTGCACCGATTCAAACTTCACGGGGCTCCAACGACCTTCCGGGGGTGTAAAAAACTTACACCATCTTCCCATAGGGAAACGATGAGTAGTGTGCAGAAATCGGAAATTGCGTTGACCCCATGGTTGATTTGCATACTACTCAGGGTTCCCCTACGGGAAGATGGCGTAATTTCATTGGAGGGGGGAGGGGGGTGTTAGAGTGGAGAGGCATTAAAGAGAGACAGAGAGACGTTGTACGTCGTATGAATTTGTCTTTCTTTAAGCATTATCATCATCATGTTCAACGTAGGTGACGTCGAGCTGTGGTTTGCGTTCCGCTTTGATTATGACCGCCTTATGATCTGTGAAATGTAAAGTCAAGGGCTGTTTTAGTGGATGAACCCTCAAGTTGCTGAAGATGAGGTCGATTCACGTTCCCTGGATGGTTGTAGGCTGCTTGTAATCACGGCCCGCCGAGACTCGCCGAGGCACGCCGGTGCCGACGACGATGAAATGTCGAAGGCGCGTAAAGCGTGCTCGCCTCATGCCGGCCCAGGAAGACACCGGCAACACTGTCGCTCCAGGAGCCATAGAAGGGACCGGGCGTTCAGCAAGCCGAGAATGCGCAGTGGGGGTGTGGACAGCGCAACAACAACGACAACGACAAGGGAGGGACATAGCCCCGACCATGAGATGCTTCGCATCTAAAACCCGCCCGGATCGAGTATTGTCGGCTTTTTATCCGGCGAAATTCTCAAGCGGCTTTCTCCGGCGGTATTCTTCGGCACCAGTCTCTTCGTAGGCACCGAGTGGAAAGGTGATGTCGCCGCTGTGCGAGCAATGTAACGTTTGCTTACCCTTGTACATACTGTATATAAATGTTACTTCAACTTTTCTTCGGCTCGCGAACTTCTTCACTCTGTTCTGCACCGCGTCGATAGCGGACGGAGCAAGGCCACGTTCTACAGCGGTACCTCTGCTCGGATGGCCAGTCGCAACAGTGGTGGCTGCGGCGAGCGCGCCCATTCCCAACAGCCTGCAAAGCCCCCGTCCCCCCACTTGCCATGCGGCCCTCGGCCGTCTCGTACTTATGCAACTCGGCTCTCCACCGCAAAAGGTCGCCACCCCTGCGTTTTGCGAATCGAGCAGGCGTTCTGCCAAAAAAATTTCCCTTCGAGTTCCCGTTGACCAACAATTTTTCAACCAAATAATGACCACTTTTCTGAAGACCATTTTAATTTTTGTGATGTAAACGTTCCGAGTCGTTTTTTTCCTACTTCCTCAAGAAGGCAACATAATGCCGTCTACGTTTTCGAAACTTGCGATGTAATCATGCTCACTGATGTCGGAAACGTTTTTCGTAAAGAGAGCAGCCGAACGTAACCTTATAATTGAGCTGAATGTTCCCTCGTAAGCTTGAAATAAAAAAAACGGAGAAGAAGTCTTTCATTGCCACACTTACGAGTGATGCTGTTGTCAGCGCACCACAGCAAAACCACATTTGCACAAATATATACAAATAACTTTGCACGAAATAGATGCATAAATACATATACTTCGAAAATCGCGCGCCAGTTCCGCTATGTTTACGTTATCTGTCAACGTATAACTTCGCAGACCGTATGGAAACTACGACGGGCCGGGCGTAAACAAGCGAAGCTGAGCATCAATTGCAGTGCCACCTGACGGGGGCGTCAGAGCGAGCCCGGGTGATATTTCTTAGGACGCGCGCTGCCGTTGGAGGCGGCGGCATGCGCAGGTTGTACAAAATATAGCCGGTCGTGCCCTATGCAGCTTGGTTCAAGGAAGGCTATGTGGAAAGCCTCCATCGGCGGCTGCAATTTGGATAAATGAGGAGGGGTGGTTAGGTTTTTTAGTAAAAGGAAAAGAAGTGGAGTGGAATTATTATTGAACTCACGCGGAAGTTCAAGTTCGTTTTTCTAGCCCGAGGGTGGGAATATGTGGGAGAAAATAGAATATAGCACAGAAACGTAAACAGTATAAAAGTGACAATAGAGCAGAGGGGAGTAGTTTCACTTCGGCCGATCCCGCCGCACGCAATATACATCAAACACAGCTGGCTGTCGTCTTGCTGCGTCTAAGAGACGACGAATCTCGAATAGAACGTTTAAGCATAGAGGTGACCCAGTTGTAAACAGGACCATGTCTGCGGTGGTTGCAACAACTTGGGAGTTTGCTACAGACGCCTACTGAGGAGTGGAAGCATGCGCTCGACCACCCACGCTAGCACAGCAAATGCCAGAGCACACCCATTCCCAGAGGCACGGCCAGCGCGTATAAGTGGCAGCTGATCCGAATAAGCACCAAAGTGGACGAGCACGAAAACATGCCCAAAAACCAACGAGCTCCTCGGATTTTAATAGCGGGGTGGAAACAGGACAATGCGTCTGTATCTTCCCGTACGACGCAATAAGGGCTAGCTTAGTGCAACTGGAGGGACTAGAAAAAGCCGATGCGGAAAAAACGGTGCCCCACGAGGTGAAGAGGTACAAAAAAATTCCGCCATATCCACGAAGTGAATGATGATGAGACAGGCCAAGCTAAAATGCTTATAGGTAAAACCTTGAAACATTAATTCACACAACATGCAAAGACTCGACACGTTGTTATAGGTCTTCTTGACGGCGCGCACAATTTGAATGAGTGCAGGACATAAGGCGCGTTCATAGGCATGCTCACGTCTCGGTTTCTAGCGCAGTGGGAAGAGCGCTACGTACCTCCACACGCGACCAGAGAGTCGTGGGATCGAAACCGGGCGCCGCCGCCTGAAGACCACCACTCCAAACTAGCAAAGCTTGAGACTTCCCACCGCTCCGCTGACAAGCCCGTCGACGACGTCATTATTGTAGGGATCATGTAGGGCTTGTTTGGGATGATGACAATCTCCATGGGTAAGTTGGCAAATTCGGTGTGTGACATTTTAGCCACCTTGGCCGTCGCCTTCTGCAGAGCGTTTGGTGTCGCGTACCCACGGTACATGTCTTGAGCTCGCAGACAACGAACGACAACCTCATCTTCTTCCTCTCCTCCTTGTTGGGTAGCAACGAACGCGTTGAACGTTTTGACCTCTTCGTCCAATCTTTGGTTGGCCAATCCCTAGGGGCATCCTGCCACAATTATCATCAACGGTATGTACACGGCAGCACCGGGGACGGGACAGGGCCCGAGCAAGAGGAGCTTCGCCCCTAAAATGGGAAAAAGGACGATGTCAGCTGTCGTATCGTGCTTTCCGGCAGCCTGCGATGCAGGAACGCTTGTTAGGACCACATGATAACCATGTCACATTCTGCAATGAAGCCAATGTAATTGTGTGCACGCTGCAGCTGAATCTGAAAATAGCGTGCCCATAGGCAAACTCAGCCCTCGGCGGAAGAAAAGAAAGGGAGCAAACAGCAACATATTATCAAAGAGAATGACACGTGGCTGGCCAGTTTTGTCGGGGTTAACGCACGTCGGGGATAACGCTGAAGCCTGAAAAGTGCCGCTTCGCATGCGAGGAACTGAAGTTTTTTGGCCATGTCCTCAACGCCGCGGGAGTTCTGCCTGGCCCGCGAAAACTTCAGCCATAGCGAGCTTCCCAAAACAGAAAGACAAGAAGGGTGTGAAGAGATTTCTCGGACTGTGGGCATACTACCGGCGCTTCGTCGCTAAATTTGCAAGCATTGCAGAGCCAGCCACACGCTTGAAAGATGGCACCCCTTTCACCTGGGAAAACGGCCAAGAAAAAGAATTCTGAGAGCTGCAACAACAGCAGCAAAACCCGCCCGTACTCGCTCATTTCAATCAAAACGTCAAAACGGCAATGCACACGGACGCCAGTGATCTGGGCTTCGGTACTGTACACGTCCAAAAGCAAAGCGGTTGCAAAAAGGTAATCGCCTATGCCAGCCGTGGTCTGTCGAAGGAGAAAAAGACTACTCAGCCTCTGAGAGAGAGTGCCTAACTCTCATATGGGCCGTTTCAAAATTTTGCTCATACGTGTATGATAGATCATTCGAAGTTGTGACAAACCACCATGCGCTCTGTTGACTGGCCAATTTGAAAGGCCCCTCCGACTTTTGTGGGCGGCTTGCGCCTTCAAGAATTCGACGTTAAAATCGTCTATAAATGCGTCAGGAAACACTCCGACTCCGTCTGCCTGTCCCGTGCCCCCGTCAACCCACCAGCACAGGACTCCGATGGAGACAGTGTATAAAAGAAGAGGAAAGACCAAGGGCCGGGACGTCCCAGTGACATGCTGGTCGTTCTGTTTACCAGATGGCGATGAGACTAAGACGAAACAGCTCGAGCCAGAGCTGCTCCCGTGAGCTGACAGGAACGGTTGATGATAATCTCATTTGTGCAGCGATGATGATAATAAAACTTTAACATATTCAATGGCTTCAAGCTAGTTGTGCCAGTGCGCGCCAGTAGTGCCCTTAAATTCGTTCGTTCTTGTCGGATACTCTGAGGAATCGGTATGCGAAACTGCTGCAGGGGCCGCCTTCTGAGCACATGCCGGTAGAGTCGGTGCAGACGGCGACCCAGGCGGAAATTCGAAGTATATCTTCGACGTCTCCGAACTCGCTTGTGTATTCAACCAATTTATATATATATATCTCGGCCGCAAAACACCTTCCTAGCTCCATGATGCTTCTTTCTGGATGTTTGCACTTTCCTGGTTCGACTATCACTCTGTGATTGGTTCCGTTTTTTAAAAAGGCGCTTTCCGCAAACTTTTCGGCTGTGTTGTAGTTTGTGTGCAACGGCAATCCTCTTGGGATGTATCTCACTGGTCGGCGGCTTTGGCTAGTTTCGGTTTCCGAAATTGTGGCGATCCTAGCGGCACGGTGCTGCGGCGTGGCCCTTTCCTTTCCCTCGGCGTTTCTTTCTTTCCACGCCGTCAACGCTTCCTTGCCTCCTCACGCATGCGCAACAGCTCACCGGCGTCAATATTTTTTTTCTTTCTCTCGGCGCGCACAGCGGGCCAGTTTGCGCGTGCGTGAGCGAGCCGGCGTGCGAAGGGTTGCGCGGGTTGCCTAAACGCCTCCACGGGCTGAAAGTTTCGTTGCATTATAAAATACATTCGAATGTATTCTAAATACGGGGTAGCGGAGGAAGGAGCGTTACCACTCCTGCGCAGCTCTGTGGTGCAGCAACACAGGGCGGTAAAGTTCGGCCAAGTTTCTCGCCTTCTCCAAAGACGACAGGTAAGCAAATTAGCTTCGTACAAGTTATAGTGAATTCCTTAAAAGCCGACCGATCGCACTCTTCTGTTTGCAAATTAATTCGCGCATGTAACGCGAAGTTAATGAGACATGTCACTCGTCTTGGAGTGGAAACTAATGTGCAAATATATCCCAGCTGTGCAAGTACGAAAAGTTTTGGTAGAAGCAAACGCGTCTTTGGCACGCACACTCTTGCTTGCTAGATCAATTTGTGGTGGCATTGCCGTCTTTTAATTGCCTTAGTAACTGCTGGAATGTCGATTCAGTATACTTATCAAGGTATTTTTTGTTGTTTCGTGCAGCAGGTATGAATCTAGGTTTGGGCCCCAAGTCGAGGACGGTTTGCGACTTCATTGGACGTTTCCTCCGGTGACTCTCCTCAATCCATCCAATGTCATCACGACGCACCGGCTCACAAAGAAGGCAAGCTCAACTGTACGCGCTTCTTGCCTTTCACGGCGTAGCTACTACCACAGCGATTGGTGGCATGGAGGTGCTGCGCCCTAAGCATTTTTTTCATCCATCGTCTTGCTCCAAAACGTATATTTGCGGCGAAACTACTGCCAAGCGTTGCTTCAGTGCTACGAAACACCTGACGTAACACCGAGGTGTTCAATGCAAGTCGATTTTCGCATAAAGCAGTGGAAGGCCGAACCGAAATACGTGCGTTGTCTGCAGCCGCCATTGCAAGCGTTTCGCTCATTAAAAAATAAATGAATAAAACCAAGTAGCATTGCCGGATTTACTGTTCAATCTAAACTGCGCGCCGGCGCCTTGTCATCTTATCGCGAGTGGGTTTGGTGTTCCATCGTTCTGAAGTTAGAATGGTCATGCCGTATCGGACAGGATGAGATAAGAGGCGCTGCCCGAGCTAGAGGGTAGCTTGTAACAACCTGGCCGATATCTGCGGCTTACAATGTAGGAAAGCTTTTATTTCTGGGTGTCTTCTCCCCCCGCCTTCCCTCCCACCACCGGTAAGCAGACTGTTCATTCACGCGCCATTAAAAGAAAAGGTGGGTGCGTTCGATTTGTGTTCTGTGTTCTACGACGTGCACATGGTTGCACATTGTTTTTGTGCGTAGATATAATCCAGCAATGAGTGTCTACAGTGCGGTCATTGTATTGCAACAGTTTTTATGGCTGCATTTTGTTGGTGTGAACATGATTTCTCCAAAGTGTATTCAGGTTAATGGGCTGTTAAACGATTTCTTTCAGAGTTTGCGTTTGTCTCACCCGAAAGGCAGGGCTTGAAGGATACGTGTGCGTGCTTTCGTTTAACATGTAGGCTCCCAATTATTGTGTCTCTGAACTGAAACGAATTTTTTTAATGTCTAAGGAACATTCCTCTCTCGAGGTGAGCCCAAGAAAAAGGTATACACTGAGTGGAACTTCCAAGTTCTTTTCTTCTCCCGCCGAGGTGTCCGCGAAAAAAAATATCTGTGTAGGGACTAGAAATTTCGGAGTTCTTCTTTCGTAATCAAGTATTGTGTACCTAAATGTGTATTCAGGGCTGTAACTTTTGCGCAACTTTAGACGGAGACAGATACAAAAAGGGACACGAAGACCTGTATCTGTCTCCGTGTAAAGTTGCCCAAAAGTTACAGCCATGAATTCAGAATACCAACTAGCCCGCCTAACCGTGTTATTGTAAATGTGTATGTAGCACGTTTTTTTCCTATTGTACAATATTGTATGCCTAAATTTGCATATGTCATATTTTTGCTTAGTCCTATAGTGTGTACAAAAAATGTATGTGAAATATATGATTGTAGTACCCGTGTTTTCATGACTTCGAATCAAAGACATCCTCATATGAATTTTTAATAAACGCAAAGGAAAAAGAATGTTTGTGTAACACTCCAATTAATATCGCCACAAAGACAACAATTCGACACCAGAAAACATACTATCACGTACATGTTTTCTTCGTTCAATTACTAAACACGTTACTTCACACATAACAAACGACGGGCAGGGGCCATTTGGAGACATCGCCGCCGCTCGTCCAACTTCCGCGCCTAGTGCCATTGCCGAGTGGCCCATGAGGCAGCGACCGGCGGCAGGCGCGAAAGTTGGGCCAGCGTCGGTTTCAGGGGCCGGCGCGCGGCAGCCCGGCCTAGCTGCAGCGGGAAAAATGACGTCAGCAGCGTCCGCGATGTCACCAACCTCCTTTCTCCCCTCGCCACTCGTTGCCATGACGACAAGTGCAACGTTTTTCAGACACAACGTACTACTAGGGGAGGATTTCGCGCTGTTGTTGCGAATTACGCGGTACCACGGTGGATGCTAAAGAGGAAGCCCCGTGTGTATCTCAAGATGGTGAGTACCCCACTCTTCAGCGTCGACCATCGATTACATTTAGTTGCTAACACTTGTCTCTTATTCTGTCCTTTTAGTTCTGCAGGTGGTACGTCCCTCATCTCAGTTTGGAAGAAGTCCCTATACATAGCTTGTTCCGACGTCAAGGGAATCCATGAGATGTTTCACTTGCTCGTGGTCACTTCGGCTCACTCTTGGGAGGCACACGATAGCAAGACATCTTCATCCTGATGATCACGTGCAGCCAAAAATGTTGTCGCATTCTCACACTATACTTTCGGTAGTGCCTGTGACACATGCGGAGTTTCTGTCATACAGGCTTCCTGGGAGTTCTTCAAATCATCTGGGTCATAGAATCGTTCTGTCATTGTCAAAAACTCTCGTAAGTTTTGTTCACAAAATTAATGACTAGAAGGTCTGGCTTTGGTGCAGGGCGTCACGTTACTGGCTTTCAAGTGGTAATATAGTCGCAACGTAAAGTGAATAATTTCGTCTTCATATTCGGTGTGGGTAGCAAATTCCTAGCCCATATGCTCAATGTCGATAAATGGTTCGATTCTTCGTTCAGCAATGCAAATCTAACTTCAGTTTTTTGTAACTCGTGCAGGAAGGTTGCAAACAGATTGCTTACATCAGTTCTCTTGAGGAACAAGACTAATGCTTCTCCAGCGTCTGCGCACAGTCTTTGAGCGACTACCCTTTCTTGTTCTCTTTTGGTCTTCAGTTGATCAGGATGCATCATAGACAGAGTGGTACTCCGTTAATGCGGAAAAGGCAGCCCGTCTATCGTTGCGCGAAGCCCTGCAACATTCCACTCACCCTTTATGGAATTTCTGCCTCGATTCACTGCGCAATAGTCGGAGGTGCGAGTATATCGTCGTCTGTCATGCCAACCTGTCGTTCGGCTTTGGTTAGCACCATTGTCGTTCTGTCCACCACGACGGTGCGTCGTCATCATCGAGGAGTCCTCCTTCGAATAGGCCAAAGTTCGAATGACTCCAAATCGCACAGGGCCTTCTTTCCGCGTTTCGGCACCGTATAAAATAAGAGAAATGACCAACGCCCGTGACATTCCTTAATACGGTGGTGCTTCTAATTACAAAATGCCGATGAGACGAAGACGAAGTAGCTGGAGCGAGAGCTGCTCCCGCAAGATGACAGGTACCTATGATGATAATCTCATCAGTGCAGTGATGATGATAATAAAGTTTTAACACAGCGCGTTCTTCCGAGTTGTGGCGAAGAGTGAACTAGCCGCTCAGCAGCGTGCCGACCCCGACTTGCGCGTTATAATCGGCTACCTCGAAGGCCACAACATCACTGTGCCTAGGGCGTTCAAAGGGAACTTACCAGAATTCAGCTTGAAAAACTCCGTCCTCGTGAAGACGAATTTAAGCCCCGGAACGAGAATGAATTATGTTCTTGTCATCCCCACATATATGCGTAACGAAAGTTTGGAACCATCTCGCGACGACCCGTCTTCCGCACATCTCGGCACAGCTCGCACTATTCGAAAAATCAAGACGAAGTACTACTTACTGGCTCCGCCTTGCATCCGACGTCACCAGCTATGTACGGAGCTGCCGCAACTGCCAGCGACAAAACCCGCCGCCACCGCCCAGACTCGCCGGACTTCTGCAGACGATCGCCGCCCCACTGAGGCCCTTCCAACAAGTTGGAATGGACCTTCTGGGCATATTCCCTATGTCACGATCTGAAAACAAGTAGATTGTCGTAGCTTCAGGCTACATGAAACCGCCGCTCTTACGAAAGGGACTGCACAAGAATTTGCAAAGTTCTTCATCAGCCAAGTTCTGCTGCTACATGGAGACGCTTCTACATGGAGCCCCTGAAGTCCTAATCACGAACCGCTGAACGGAATTCATTGCGAAGCCTATGCCACGAATCTTACGCTGCAGCAACACGGATTACCGAAGAAAGGCGGCACACCACCCCCAAATGAACGGACTAACGGAACGTCTGACCAAGACGCTTGCGTATAGGCTGTGTAAATACGTCTACATTGAACATAAGACTTGGGACGAAGTCCTTCCGTATGTCACGTTTGCGTACAACACGGCTATAGAGGAAACTATGCAGATAACTCCGTTCAAGCTTCTCAACAAGAGACGGCCAACTACGATGTTTGATGCCACGCTTCCGCACAAAGAACACGACGCCCTCAGCGCCGACGTCCAGGGGTACCTCTAGCATGCGCAGGAGGCCCGCCAGCTCGCTCCAGTTTGCACAACAGACCACCAGCTGGTGGATGCCCGACGCTACAACCTCCGACGCCGAGACACGGAGTACCACCCAGATTTTCATGTGTAGGTTTGGACTCCCATCCCCCGACGTAGAGTCCGTGAGAAGCTTCTGCGACGGTATTTCGGATCCTAGGTGATTTTTCAACGTGTTGGCCAACTTACCTACGAGGTGATCGCCGATGCTGATTCTGGAACATCACGACGACTCAGGCGGCTGAAGTCGTTTAGCTGGTTCACCTGAAACATTATTACGCAAGATGACGGACCTGTTTCTTGTATGTTTGGACTGTCTTTTACCTTAGCATCGGGTCGATTCACTCTTAGAGGGTGAGGCGTAATACTGCGAACCACGAATGGGGGTTTGTTTATGTTTTGTTTCTGCCGACCGCCTGTGCCGGGCGCAGTTATCTGTGTTATCTGTGGGCCAAGTGAAGCGCGTGTTTAATCCTTTATTTTGTGTTCCGCAAGTGTAATATTCTTGGATAGGGAGAGTGTTTCGAACTAACATCACCAGTCTAAAATAATCTCTGATTCACAGTGTTCTGGATGCAATTCGACGGTTCAAGAAACACTTGCGTCAAAAGATAAATGACCGCAGAGCAGACGCCGCGGTATTTTATCAGCCGACACTTGCCTGCGCACGTTACTTTGTGACTGCTGGTTCCCCGCCCCCGTATTCTTTGAATTGCTAGGGGAGCACAGGTTCGCTCCAATAAACTTGTATTCGCTTCAAGACAACTGCCTCATCTGTGGCTTCGTGACAACACCCTCTCTGCAGGACTTGTTCAAAAAGATTAAGTGGAGGAAAACCGGAGTACGAATCAATTGGGAATTTCTCCACCACCTAGAGTTTGCAGACAACATTGTCTTCTTCAGTCAAAGCACCCAGCATCTGCTGAGCATGCTTTGTCAATTTTTGCACGGAAAGTATGTTTGCAGCCTGTAAAGGGACAGTGAGGTGAATTTGTCCAGCTCCCGTTTTTGCTTGATCTGCGTAGACTGGCTCAAATTAGCACACTTTTCATTGTTTATCCGGTTGACAAGTTGGTCATTATTTTACAAAGCGCGAAAGAATAAAAACTACTATCCGCGGTTTGCGGCTGCCGCACCAACTAAAGGCTGTGACGACGAGAGGAGACGCACCGTGATTGGTTAGTATTCAAACAAGTTTCGGTTTCGTTTCTGTAAATTAACGTGCTTAACATCCGAAGGCATCGTTGGATGGGCATTCTCGATATCTCAGTAATCGTCGTACCGCGCTTCTGCCTTGTTGTCGGCTGTAAAATGCAAAGATAAGCCATTCGAGGACGGCTTGGAATAGTAGCAATCCCTTGCCGAGGCCTACGCAGTGGATGAACGCCCTCCGCGTCCCCGCAGACGCTCAAATGCCATGCGCTTTTGCCCCGTATTTGGAGCTTGCCTCACGCATTCCTGTATCGTGAAAAGCGTGTTCGCACCAGGCCAACCGTCTGTTGATTCTGGCCTGTGCCCACTGACCGCAAGCAGTCAGTGCTTATGGCAACAGCACGCCAACGAGAGCTCACTAGCGCGCCAGTGTCAGACGGTGGGCGTTCTGTGAACTAGTTCGTGGAGCAGTGAACGTTACGAACCAAAAAAAAGTGAACTTAGTATAGAAAAGATCGGCCGAAAACGAAAAATCAACTTATAAAAAAAAGAATGTTCCACCGCAGACTCGAAATTGTGACCTGCAAAACACTTGCAATAACATACCTAGCGCCCGAGACCACTCGGCCACATGCGAGCGCTGCTCATCTTGGAAATATAAGGTATATAATATATAACCAGTTTGCATTTTTATTTTGTTTTAGCATTTCAATCATCTTAGGTGACTACTTGTATTGCGCTCGTGCAGTAAGCGTCCCACAAGTTTCCACATCTCACGTTAGCAATAGCATTTCTTAGACAGAAAAGCGTTCGCAGATGCGTAGTTGTGCTGCTGACCGGTGTGCTGGTTCGCTCAGCGCAAAAACGTGCTTCCTGCACCCTATTTGTACGATGTACGTTAGAAGTATCAGTTGATTTTCATTCCTTAGTACCTATTGTGGCTTCGCTGACTCTTTTTCCGCTTTCTAGTGGCCTTATATTTTCCTACTGGCGTACCAGTCAGCGAAGCGTCGCATGTGCGCTTGTACAGCGCTTGTGTGAAGCGACCTTGACTCGTAGCTAGATACAGTGTACAAACTAACCAAGTAAAGAAAGGCACATTCTTCCATTCACAAACGCGTCCTTGCTTCGTTTGAACTGAGCGAACGAATTGCGACGACCCATCGGCGGCCGGCGGACGAAACGCTGGGCCGACTGACACTGTCGGAAGGCCGGCGAGCCGTGCAGTAGCGCAGCCAATTGCCAGCTCATCTCGTCCTGACGTCACACGAAAATGCCATAGAAAATGGGCGAGGGTGCAGAGAGAAGGACAGCATTTTCGAATTGATTTTTCTATTAAATACATTTACGTAAACGCGGTCAGAGTTGTCGAAACGGGGCCTAGGGACTCCTGACTACAACTTGCACTATACTCGGTTACAACTCAAGAACGGCACCACCTCATGTAGTATATCACTCCGCCAAAGCACCGGACCCGTGACGTCAGTGCGCGCGTGTTTTGAAAGGGGTTTGCTCTGAATGCGTGATATCGGCTGCCTTGTCTCACGCAGCTTGTCTGTCGTCACTGTAGTCGTTTATAAGAATATTAGGTTCAAAAAATCACGGGAACGGCTCACGCCCTGTTCCAAATATTCCCAGTAACGCCCTACTTGCGCCGCCCGGAGAAACATCCGGCTACGGTAATAAGGCACAGCGGCAACTTCTGGCGCCGTTCTTAAGTTGCCACCGAGTATACGCCTCGAGATTCGCGATCGCTGCGCCGCCTGCCGCCGCTTCTCCGCGGCGTTTGCGGGATTAGCGCTGCGTGGCTGATAGGTGGGCATGCAGTGTTTTGGTTCTCTTTCGCTTCTCTTTGCATTTCCGCGCACTAAATAACTTGTTATGGTGACGTCTGTAAGCTAACTGAACGTTTAGGGCGCTTAAAAAAACAGCTGCGTCTTGGTAGAGCGCTCGAACGCCAACAAGAGCTACCCGGGGAGGCGGTTCTGCGCGCGTCTTGGCCGCTCTTGCGGTCGTCGGCGACGGCAGCAGCATATCACCGCTGTCGCCTTCGAACACGTCAGCACAAGTGAATTCTATTTATTGTCACCTCGTTTAGACCTGACATTGGCACTGTAAGAGATTGGTTCGTTTTGCAGCGCAAACAACAAATGCGGCTTTGCTTCGAATATGTACGTCGTAGAAAAATATATTTCGGGGATGTGATAACCCAATCGCTGACAAAAACTTGTGCCTTTTATGGGAATATAAGCCACGCGAAAATGTTAAGTACACTCAAAGGCTGTGCATTGTCAGATATGTGCCCACTCATGCCGTATAGTAAGAACCAAGGTATATGTTAATGAAACCACGGGAAAATGAATGGTCTGCAAGTCAGGAATAAATAGAATAGTCGTACGGGAATGAAAAAAAAAACCGAGAGCAGCTTCTGAAATGCTTAAGACGTTTGTTTGAGCAAGGTAGTATTTACCAGACCAACTAGATGCGAAATGCACTGATATTTCGCAAGACATGGGGGGGGGGGGTGAGCAGGAGGGCGCTCAACTATCGTTTGTTTACAAATGCGGAGCGAAATGAACGAATGAACGTTTTAGTAATCACACACACAAGCTGCGTGCTCACTTTTCGTTTGTTTTTCGCCTTCAACGATCGGCTGATCACTCGGCGGACGCATTTTTCGAAGAATACAGGGTGGGCAGTTCACAAGAAATACGAGGTGTCGTTGAAAGAGTTGATTGATTGATTGGAGGGTTTAACAGGCCGACGCAACGGAGACGATGAGGCACGCCGTAGTGGAGGGCTCCGGATTAATTTTGACCACCTGAAGATCCTTAACGTGCGCCGAAATCTCGTACACACGGGCTCGTTTGAAGTGTGTCGTATATGATAAGGGTATCTGATTTCGGTTTATGCTAGATTCTGCAGTCTCCCTGTGTGATACGACGATGTTTCGAAGAAGCGTTTGGTCGCGGTCGCGGATTACTCTATAAGCCCATCTTCGCGCTTCTCGTGGAGGATAAATGTAACAGATGAATCTTTGCGAGCGCTCACCTCGGGACAAGACGACCCAGCATTAAATTTGTCGTCGTGTGCTGACTCCGGAGTGTAATTTTGCATTATGCATCGTACTTCTTTGGTACAATGTTTGCGAAATTTATGCCGCATTGGCTTGTTCAGGGTACTGAGTAATATCTGATATGTGATATTGGCAGGCGTAACTTGCGTGCTGTCAGGTATGAGTGCTCCGCTAGATTTTGTAGTGCACAAAGTCGATTTACATCATAGTGTGTATGACCGCAACATGACCATCGGAGGAAACACTGCTTACAGAGACACTGCCACTAAATTTCAGGGCAGCGGAATTGCAATCAGCTGCATGCAAATGCTCGCTTCGGGACGCTGGCCTGTGACACACGCCCGGCGCTCATATAGATCTTTCTAAGATCGCGTCATAAACGTTTATACTCTCGTGAACCCACCAGGCTTGTAAACAGAGTGCCTGCTCCACGTTATTCGGTATTTCGAACGGGGACAAACGGTAAATCGCTGTCTTGAACGAGCCCCAAAAGCAACGGCGACCGGGGGGAGCGGGCCGGGGACTCCCGCTCCTGCTTTCGAAACGGGCCGCTAGGGGGATTTCAGTGGCGCCCCTACAGGCCGCGCTCGAGGCGTATAGTAATCCCGCAATGTTTACAAATCACTACAGTGTCCCTTTAAGATAAACACTACAAAATAAAAGGTACTTCAGAATCAGCACGCCAGGCTACAGCACTTTAATGCAGGCAATGAAGTCTCGTAAACATTCGAGAATACGTATATCATGGGCAAGTGATGGCTGCTGATCAAAATTATGAACGCGAAAATAGCCACAGAATAAGCATGGAGTGGACTGCTTTTAGTAAGAACACAGATATCCTGACTGTGTCACTCAAAAAAACTTGTACTGAATCAATGCGTTTTTCCAGTAATGACTTACGGGGCAAAAACGTGGCGCCTCACCAAAAGATTTCAATGTAAGTTTAGATCGGCTAAACGGGCCATGGAATGCCGATACCTGGGGTTACGCTAAGAGATATGAAAACAGCCGCATGATTTCGGGAACAGGCTAAAGCGGAGAACATTCTAGTTCATATTCAGCGAAGGAAGTGGGCATTGGAGGCCTCGTAATGAGTATGAGGGACAACAGGTGGTCCATCTGTTTAATAGACTGTCTGCCAACAGACCGCAAACGCAATAGGCGTAGGTCGAGAACTCGATGGGAAGACTATATCCGAAATATTTGGGGAAAAACATGGACTCACCTACTACTCGATCATCGTGGCTCGAAATCTTTGGGAGAAACGTTCGTCCTGCAGTGGACACAACCAGTCTAATGCTGGTGATAATGGTGGCCATAAAATGCGTATCTGTAACGACGAAAGTACAAACGAAACAAGTTTAGTGGGAAGTAATTTGGCGCAGCAACACTAAGGGCTTAGCTCCCCCTTCCGCCTCCCTCCATATATTTCTCCGCATTCCCAGAGACAGTTCTCCCCGTGTATAGTACTAGCCTCGCTAAAGTGTTTCACGTCTTATTTGGCATTACGCAAAAACTTTCACATTGCAAAACTATGCTTATTCGGGCTTGTTGGTACATAGTTTGATAACAGCGCAGGACAAGACAGAGAGAAGGCGACCCGAGTCTCGTGTCGCCTTCTCTGTGTCCTGTCTCATGAGTGCTGTTATCAAACTTTCACATTGGAGGCCCCCTTTCGGGCACGTATCTTAGTGCAAGAGGAAGCGTGTGCCGCAAATCGCGCTTTAAAATTTCGCAGCGGAGAGCCCAACCAGACCAAACTGCATCGTTCTTAAAACACTCGTATCCAGCACCTTCTATCAGCAGATGCGACTCCTTTTCCGTATGGTTGTTTTCATCGTGAGCAATAACTCGCTTACGGTGTGGAAACACCCCGACGGCAACAAACTGGTGTTATTTAATAAAGAATACAAATCCGAAGTCAAAAAGGAGGTATGAATCATCAGAGCCGTTTCTAACATATGAAACTCGTGGTGCGCGTCATGTATATAAACATCGTGAACAAACAAAATCAAATAGATATACTTGAGGCGAAACTGCGCACATAGCTGACGGCAACACAGTTCTAATAAAATAAGCTTTGTAAATAAACTCCGCCCGGTTTATAAAAATACTGAAACAGATGCCTTCTTGTGCTGTTTGCACAATAATGAAGAAATATCTCCTGAAACGCGGCACAGCAGTTGTGCAAACGCGCAAAAAATTGAATCTATTTCAGTAAACGTCCACCGGATTCATTGTAGAAGAATGGTGCGCGAGCAAATAAGGAGTGGTGGAAAATGCAGATTTTACAAGGCAGAGGCAGTACAAGACTCTCGGATTTCCATGGCATATTTAGGTGCTCTCCTCTTACAGTAGCCTGTTTGTTTTCTTCTCTCCCGAAGGAAGGGTGGTTGGATCAGCCCAGCCAATATGACCTGTGCCAGTGCTTATGTCGCGCTCAACACTGCTGTTTGCGTACCGATTTCCCAGCGCTCGCCTTCACCACGGCGCCTTTCTATACGCCTCGAGCTTCGTGATCGCTACGCCACCAGCCTCCACTTCTCCGCGGCGTTGACGAGATTTGCGCTGCTTGGCTGATAGGGGCTCGTGCAGTGTTCCGGTTCTGTTTCGCTTCTTTTCGCATTTCCGCGCCCTATAAAGCTTGTTATGGTGACGTCTATAAGCAAAGAGTACGTTTAGGTCACTTAAAAACCGGTGGGTCTTCGTGGAGTACTCGAACGCCAACAAGAACTACCCGGGGACGCGATTCTGCGCACGTCGTCGCCGTTCTACCGGACGTCGGCGACGGCAGCAGCATATCACCCCTGTGACCACTGAATACGCTAGCCACAAGTGAATTCTGCTGTCGCCTCGTTTAGACCTGATACTGGCAGAGTGAAAGGTTCGTTTAGTTTTGCTGCGCGGACAACGAATTCGGCTTCGTTTCGAATATATAGTTCGCCAAAAATATACATTTCGCGGATTTGATTACCCAACCCTGGACAATAACGTATGCTTTTTATAAGAATATCAGCCATTCGAAAATGTTAAGTATATTACAAGGCTCTGTTTAGGGTAATATGTGCCCACTCACGCCATATAGAAGGAACCAAGGAAAGTTAATAAAACCACGGAAAAAAAATCTTGTACAATTCCGCAAGAAACAGAATAGCTCTAACGGGAATGAAAAAAACCCAATGCAGCTTCTGATATGCTAAAGAAGTTCGTCGAAACTTAAGCCAGGTAGGACTCACCAGACCAACTAGGCGCGAACTTCACTGGTATTTCGCGAGACATGGGCAGGGTGAAGGAAGGGCGACGCTGTGTACCAATTTGGAGCGAAATCAAGCAATGAACGTTTTACTAATCACACACACAAGTCGCGCGTTCATGTCCCTTTTGTTTTTCGACTTCGACAAACAGATGATCGTTGGGCGGACGCATTTTTGGAAGTGTGCAGGGTAGGCAGTTCACAAACGATGAAAGGTGTTGTTGGAAGATCGTGATATTCGATAAGGTCCTCTGATTTCAGTTTGTGCTTTATTCTGAAGGCTGCCTGCGCCATATGACGATGTCTCGAAGAAGCGTTTAGTCGCGCACGCAGAATATATTGCAAGCCCGTCTTTACGCTGACCGCGGAGGATGTAGCAGATGAATGTTTACGGGCGCTCGCCTCACAAGACGACCCTTTATCGTGTGTAATCCCCGACTATAATTCTGCATTATCCATCGTACTTTCGTTGAACGCGAAATTAAGACAGACTGGCTTGGAAATGTTGTGATCATTATATGAAGTATGATATTGGCAAACGTATCTGGCGTGCTTTCAGGTATGATAGCTCCGCTAGATTATGTAAGCGCACAAAATCCATTTGCATCGTAGTACATAGCCGTAGCCTTTGAGGAAACGCTGGTTACGGAGACACTGTTAGTAAATTTCAGGGCAGTGTAACTTCAACAAGCTCCATGCATACGACGGTTCTGCGACGCTGGCCTGTGAAACACACTTGGCGATTGTGCAGGCCGAATACACCACACTGAAATCGCGTTAGAAACATTTACACTCTCGTAAACACAGCCCATTTGCGAACAGAGTGACTGCTCCACATAAACATAGATTTCCAACGCCCACAAACGGTAAATTTCAGTCGTGAACGTGCCCAAAAAGCAGCGGCGACTGTGCGGACCGGGACGAAGACTCCCGCGGCTGCTTTCGAAACGGGCCTCTAGGGGGATTTCAGTGGCGCCCCTACAGGCAGCACTCGAGGCGTATAGGCGTTGTGGTGAAGCTGTTGACCTTTTAGGGGCACACGCCTCGATATTTGCGACCCCTGCGCGGCGTGCCGCCGTTTCGCGGCGCTTACGGAATAAGCGCTACGTGGCTGATAGGAGCTTATGCAGTGTTTCGGTTCCCTTTCACGTCTTTTTGCCTTTCCGTGCGCTAAAAAACTTGTCATAATGAGTTTTGTAAGAAAATGGTACCTTTAGGGCACTTCAAAAAAGCACCTGCGTCATATAGAGTGCTCGAACGCCTACGAGAGTTATCCGTGGAACCGGTTCTACGTGTTTAGACGCGGTTCCGTGCGTCTAGATGGCAGCAGCACATTCCTGAATGCACCGAGCAAACAAGAAACAAGGCTCCTGGTTCGTAGGGCACTGGCACGCGTTCCAAAGGCCATGCGGTTGATGCCCTCGGTGACTTCATTAATCTCTTTAGCTTGTTTTGTTTTGTTCGGCGGACTAGGGAACGGATGACTTGTTGGAAATGCTCACCTCTCTCCCTCCCCCTTGTCTCTTTTTTTATTTTCTTCCCTTTTTTAAGGTTGCAAACTGCAGTGATCTTAACTACGCAAAAACGTTTTCATGCGTGTACGTTTTTACGTTCTCTGCACGAATGTATGTCGGAATTGTTTCTGTATTACTGTCTGTATTCATGTTATGTGTCTACTAATATTTTGCCCCCCCTCTTATGTAATACTCCGCAAAGGGCTTATAAGGGTACAATAAATGATGATGAGCATGATCAAAGGGAGAGCGCGACATACAGGCGCAGTGAATTCAAGAATATGCAACACCAACTCGTGCAAGCTTCAACGTTAAGCAGCATATCACCACTGTCACCTCCGAATAGGTCAGGTACAAGTGAATTCTATTGTTGCCTTGTGCATAGACATGATAGGGGCACAGTGAGTGGTTGGTATCCTCTTGCACGGCTGACAACGAATGCCGCTATGATTCTCATAGTACGTCGTAAAAAAATGTTTCGGTGAGGTGATTACTCAATACCTGACTATAGGTACCGGACAGCTGGACGCGTGGCGTCACCACTCAAGCTCGCCACGTTAGTGGGATGAGCCGGTGCATTGGACTGCGCAGTCTTCCGTTGTATTTGCGGTGTTTGCTTCAATGCTTTAAATGTTTCGGTGGTGTAGCTAGCGGATATGTGCGGTGAAACGAAGTGTGGACAGATGTGTTGGGTTCTTAGATGCACTAACGGCTACGTAAATTTGTAGGTCGCATTTAAAGTTATGTATCGGCTGCAATGACATGAGCGCTTTTTGCAGAAATCTACGCTTGGCTCCACCGAATCCGAGCACGGACAAAACTACTATTATTAGTATTAATTTCTTTTTAAATACAATAACGGCTACTTAAGCGTAACGGAAGTTTCTAAGGTTGAGAATGGGCTACACTGCAATGAGCGCTTTTTGCAGGGCTCTGCGCCTGGTTCCGCCAAGATGAGTACGAATAAAAGAATTATTAATATTCATTTCTACCAAATTAAATTATCCTGACCGGTTTCAATGACCACGGTTTCGACGCCTGCCGTAACGGTGGGATAACTCGATACATGTATTTTGAAGGAAAGGCACTTACAAATGAGATCGATTACCGCGCGGCCGTGGAAACGTCGCGATAGTTTACACTTTCTTTCTGTGACCGTTAGCTTCGTGCCTTTGGTTTTTATGAGCGGCATCATGGGAGCCTGAGAACCGAAGCGGGACTCGCACGTTTATCAAGAGCCAAACTTATTCAACCACCCAACAGCCTAAACCACAAACCATCCCTTCTACCCTCCCCATTTTAGCACATGCGCAGAATAAAGGCTGGCACCGATAGTAAAAAAATGTCCCAGAGTGTTAATGTCAGCCTGTCTTTTTAATGCTTAGGTATTCTTTGCTGAGTACTTAAAAAATCGTATAATACCATGTGAAAAGACCAAAAACGCGCGACTAGTTGCCTCAAATAGGGTTCCCGAGTTCTCCAGCACAGGCGCATTTTCGACACTCTGGAAGCAGTTGGAATCTGGAGAGGGGTGCGTGGACGTGCAAAGTTAAACAAAAAAATCTTGCAGTCCTCTATCTAACGACCACGATGGTTGAACGCGAAGCCTGTTTCGTGATACTAGAATGAGGAAGGGTCAACGTAAAAGACGCTGCGATTAAAAGACCAAACTGCGTACTGGTCAAATTCAAAGCCGAACTAGTCAAAGTTTTAATTAAAAGGCAGCTGAGGAAACCCATACAAGAAAGATTTATGATAAATGAGCAAGTCTTGTAAAGCAATGCTTTCCCGCTGCACGCTTCAACGTTGTACAATCATGCGGCATTCTGTCAAAGATTCCCGATGGCTGTAGTAAGCGTATTTCTGCGAACTTAAACGCGTTTCTAATGTAGTCAATGAAGTTACGAAGCTTCGCACATTACAATTTTTGTTTTGTGGCAAATCGTAGAAGCCCTCCCTTCCCCAAATTTGTCTTTTGTTGCGCACGACGCCGTTTCATCATCAATTGCTAACTGCCAGAGCCGCAGCATTCCTGGATCTGCTGCACACACCGGCTTTGTAAGAGCATTTAGCTGCAATATATATTTCGATACACCAAAGTGCATGCAGGCATGAAAAATTTGCGTGAAGGAGCGGACTTGCACTTCCAGCTTGACTTCCATCTTAGGGCATTGAGCGCCGTCTGCTAGTTGTAATTACCGATAATGGCCGCAAATCGTACACATGGCATGCATCGTAAAGGTAACCTCCATGCTGAAGATTTACCAATCTGAAAAAAGTATTTGGGGTTATGCACGCTTTGCAATCCGCACCACAGCAGAACGACAGAAAACCATACACAACTACGCTGCGCTGACTGCTACTGAACTTCCACTGACGAGCGGTTCGCCACGGGCCGCGCTGTTCGCTTAAGCGATGGTGGTGCCATACAGCAGCCGACCTGTCCCTATAACTTGTGTCATTTATGGAAACATACACCGTGCTAAACGGGTAAGTGTACTACAAGGTTGTGGCTCGTTACATATGCACCCACTAACGCCTCATAGCAAGATCCGAAGAAAGTAATCAGGCCACGGAAAAATAAATGGTCTGCAAGTCCAGAAGAAACAGAATAGCTCGTACGGGAATGAGAAAAACCGAGTGCAGCTTCGGAAATGGTAAAGTTCATCTACACTTAAGCAAGGTAGCACCCACCACACCAACTACATGCGAAATCCAGTGATATTTCTCAGGACTTGGGGAAGGGGGACGCTTCACTATAGTTGTGTACAGATGCCGAGCGAAATCGAGGAATGATCGTATTAGTAACCACACACACAAGCTTCTTGTTAACTTTCCTTTTGTTTTTGGATTTCAACAAGCAGGTAATTACTGAGCGGCCGGAATTTTCGAAGTACAGGGTAGGCAGTTCGCGAACGATAAAATGTGGTGCTGGAAGAGTGTGGTATCTGATATGGCCACCTGATTTTAGTTTGCGCTAGATTCTGCATGCTCCCTGTGTCATGTGGCGATGTTTTGAAGAAGCGTTTAATCGCGGACGCTGGTTAATGTATGCGGCCGTCTCCGCGCTTCTCGCGGAAGATATATGTAGTAGGTAATCCATTCCAAGCACTCACCTCGTGAAGAGACAAGCCAGCATTAATTTTTTTCTCGTGTGCTGATTGTCGCGTATAATTTTGCATTACCCATCCCACTTAATTCGTAGTCTGTTCCTGAAGTTTATGCCACATTGGATTGTCCAGAAAATGATCAATATCTGAGGTACGAAGCGTAACTGGCGCGGTCAGGTATTAGTGCTCCGCTAGATTATGTAAGCACGCAAAACCAATTTGTATCGTAGTATATAGCCGTAGCATTACAATCTGAACAAGCGCTGCTTACGAAGACACTTACTAAATTTTTGGGCAGTGCTATTACAATCAGCTCAATGAATATGCCGGCTTCGCGACGCCGGCCCGTGACACACACCTGAGCTTATACAGATCGAATGTACCAAACTAAGATCGCGTCAGAAACATTTACAGTCGTTTTATTAGATTACATTCGTGAACGGAGTGAGTGCTCCGCATAACTATGTATTTTAACACATACAAAGGGCCAATCTCAGTGATGAACGTGCCGCACAAGGAGCGGCGAGAGTGGTGAACATGCTCTAGCCACCCGCGACTACTTCCGAAACAGGGCGCTACCAGGATTTCAGTGGCGCCCCTACAGTCAGCGCTCGAAGCGTGTAGCCGCGTCTCTGCCACTCACAGTGAAGCAAGAATGGATGCGGGGATTTACTAACCCCTCTATTTAGAGCTTTGAGTTTTTGCAGAAACAGATGATCCAAAATGGAACACACCGTCTACTCGCAGGCAGCCATGGGCGCTTGCGCCGGTGGCGCCCACTCTATTCTTTGCTCCCATATCTTGGCTCCCATTCCGGCTGGCTGTAAAGGCCACCGGTTTCGGTATTCTAGAGTAATTTTCGGTATTTGTTTGCAATGACGCAACGCGAATTTCGGCATTTGAATTTTGCACTTTCCCTACTTTAAAGTAATACTACCGGTAAATGGTGCATTTTGTGGCAAGAACATTTTGTTGCAGTTGGCCTTTAACCCCTCTATTCTCCCCTCGCACAGACTCTAAAGCGCCACCATATAAATCCTGGGCTTGATAGCTATTTGAGGCATTTTTTCGAAATGAGCCAAATCCACCTCAGAGAATTTGAGGTGAAAAAATGAAAGTTTGGAACCGGACACAAATATGCCATGTTGTCGAAACTATTAAATGACATGTTTTACATGTCAGCTAGGGGAAATCTATAACGACAAGTAATTAAGAGTTATGCGGAGACATTGAGGAACATTAGGATATGTTCGGATTTGGCTCGTACTCAGTTGAAACAGACAAGTTAGGGCGGCATTTTTATGCACACTTCATTTCAATTGACTTTAAAGAATGGTACTACAGAGTTTTACGCCAAAAAGGCAATGAACATGCAACAGAGCTTCAATAACAATAAAACTATGCATGAAGAGCCGGTGAGTCCTCTTGGCAGCATTAGCAGCTATTTTCGAATGGTTCCGTGAGGTACTTTTTTGGGTACGCTTGACGACACTCGTGAGGCTCTTCATTGCCTTGCCAAAAACTTCCAATACGCTCCCTTACCAGCTCCCCCGTCATCTAGAAACATTATTTCATCGGCTCGGACTTAATGCAGCGTACACCAACAGCTGCCGTTTCCGAATTGGACTATCTTCTGATTCCAGGTGCAGCAACTGTGTATCGGAAGACACAATTGAGGATCTTTTACTCTACTGTCCTGCCTACAAGGACTCTAGATCAACCTTGCTACACAACGTTGCACGCATAGCTTATACGCAAGGACCAGTAACTTTAAAAACGATTTAAGGGCGCTAGCCATCTTCTTCCCAGCAACGCCTAGCCGTAAAAGTTCTGTTCTCGTACCTCAACGTCACTGGCTTAATTCAAAAATTTTAAATTCCTTCACCCTGGAACTTTTGCACTTGCCTTTTTTTACCTCAGTTCGTTGGCCCTCTCGAAGCTTGTATCTCTTTTCTGCCATCCTCTCTCTTGGGCCTTTCAATCTTTTCCTCCACCCCTCTCATGTAACATGAAGGCAATTTTGTACGCCGGCTAAACACTCTGTTTTCTAATAAAGTGCTTCTCTTTCTCTCTCCAAAACGCTTCACAAGGAGCCTGCTCATATCATCGTCTTTACCTTAATGACGTCGCTAGTACCCACAGAAAGGGGGATTTTCCATGGCTTGTAAGCGGCAGCTAACTTGTTAGCTACGTTAATGGGAACTATGGGAGTAATAATAATAGTAATGACCAGGTTTACTCCGTAAGGATTAAGCAGACGAGATAAAATTATAGTATCACCTCTCTCAAATTCATTTCATTGGCTTCGGTTCATGTTATCGTAGACGTGTGGCGGCAGATCATTCGCCGATCTCCTCATTGCTCTCTGAACGTCTGATAAGCCAGCTCTCAAAAGCAAAAAAAAAAAGTGATAAAAATACCAACAAAACAGCCCGAACAGTCACACCAAACGCGATATCTCAATGGGCAAATGAATATGACTCATTTTGATCCGTGCCACAGGAGGGTATAGCTCATTTTCCATACGAAGTAAGATCTGCGTATACATTTGCAGGGCATTGTATAAACTATTTTTTTGCCACATTTTCATAGGGGAACGTTGCCTGGATTTTCTTGGCAGAGCAGTTTTATCTGACCTAGTTTTGATTTTCGGATTAGGTTCATTGTGAAAAAAAGACGCCTTATTTGGTGGTCAATAGGGTATTTAAAAAAATAAAACTGGCGAGGGTTTTTGGCTCCGTTTACACGCAGGCCATTAACGCTGTACACTGACTTCTTGCTCTGCTGCCGGCCCGCCACTTGCCATTCGCTGCACCCCCTTTAGCCGGTTTGTCTGCAATCGGTGCTTGGGTCTTCTCGGAGAGCAGCAACTTATCGCCTGTTTCGCCAGGGTGGCCGCTTCAGCAGCTCGGATCGCATATGCTTTGGTGGGGAAGAAAACGTTTTGTCTTTAAACATTCAACAAATCCCTCCGTCCTAGCGGGCCGTGGTGTCGGTGGATACTGTGGCCCATGCCTGGTGTTTGAGGCTCAACCATTTTCGTCCCTAAGCCGAACTCACAGTGCGTTTATCAGTGGTTTTCGTGGAAATGCTGCTTTTTCGTTTGTCGGTAAGAAGTCTGCTTGCTGTAGAGAAACCCGCTGTAGGTTTTTTCTACGAAAATGCCTTCCAACGTCCGGCTCGCGTACGTTTGTAGTGCCCGCCGAACAAGCCAAGGCGACACAAGGGCTTGATGCCGGATGGCGACGAGCGGAGTGGAGCGAGGGGATGCTCCACCACATCACCCGGCGCCTCTAACGACTGTTACGCCCGCTTATAGGGAATGTTACCGTGGGAGTACAAACGTCCTGTTCCAGAGTCAGCGCGCCCGTCTGGACAAGAAGGATCGCTCACAAAGGAAGCGCAAGAACGTTACCAAGCCCGACGACAGCAGGGTGACAAAGTGAAGCCGCGCATCGCAGTTGTATGGTGGCAAGAGACACCAGCGGCACTCCTTCAGACAACTAATGCCTGTGACCGCGGCATTGTTGATTGACAGCCATTGTGGTTAGTGACTGCAATGCACAACGGCGGGTTTACGGACCCCGAGCTGCATTCCTATGAACACATCTCGAGAACACCGGGCTTGAGCGAGGACGGGCACATAGTTAAGGTGGCCAATGGTCAACATGAGGGAGACGGGTGCGCAGCGGGCGATTGGTGAACATGAACTCGGGCCGGACATCTCGACGGACACCAACCAGACTTTTGGCCGAGAGAAATCTTCAACGTTGGACAGTGAACTGTTTCTTTGTATTAAAGAGGTTATGAAACTTCGAGTACACAGGATGAAAATACTAGGCCCATTAAACATAGCGTAACCGCATGATGTAGGAGTGCCGTCAAGGTATCGGCAGATAGAAACGAGTTTGCTTCACCAACGGTCTGACCGAGAGGACGGTGGAGGAGCTCATTCCCGCCTTGCAACCTGAGCCGTTTCTATGGGCAAAGACACCAAGACAATCCACTCTGCGACGCCGAAGAAGCGACAAGGCGCATCCCTTGAAATAACAAGCCTCTCTACAAAACTTCCAGAGGTAAGCGCTGACGCTTGCAAAAGTTTGTACTCTGCATATACTGCAGTCCAGTGCGTCTCGATACTGCAATTTCTGAGGTCTAAATCGTTGGTGCTTTGAATGGCACACCATCAAACGTTAAACTCTGAAGAGGGTTTAGGTTAGGCGTATGACATCTCTGATTTACCTAGCATTTTGTTTCCTTCCTTCATAACAAGTAGTCACAGGTTTTGTTTGGAGAAAAATATGGAAGCGCAAGAGATTTGCTACGGAGATCTGAACTCTCCAGGGCCTACATGCACTTCTGTTTCTGCCGAATTCGACTGCTTATAACGTGTGGGATGCTCCAAAATTAAGCCCTAACATTAGCATAGGGAATGTATAGTTACTCTGCAGTATGCGCATTTATTCCTGTACATATTTAATTACTGCTGTTCTTTTTCTATATTTTGTAAACTTCGCGTAGAGATCTTTAACGTGCGCCGAAATGTCGAACCCACGAGTGCCTCCGCTTTTCGCCTCCATCAAAAAAGTGGATACACTTAATTTCATTTCTCTTTGCAGATTTACGCGCATTTATGTAAACGCTGGGTGTTCATCGTGTTTCTGCTAGTAACGGTCAGTACCCTCGCCCTCTCCCCTAATTTGCATAGAAAAGTTACCTTGGGTTGGGCCTCCCCCGAAAAAAAATCCTGGGACGCGCATGTTCGTATATGCCCACCTTAAAATGCACAACTCCAAAATTAGTGCTAAAATACCTGGTTTTTGCGACAAGTCCGCCCAATCTATCAGAGGGCTTTCCTCTGCTGGATATAAAAGCAAGAAGAGCACATGCATTTCATGGTAAGTATGCACTCGCTGTACCCACGCATCCTGTTGGTTTTCTTGCTCAGTTTATTTGTGCAACAAGCGTGACATGTGCGTGTTGACTCCGTCTGTATGTCATTCTGCGCGCTCCGCCGATACATATTAGGACGCGTAGCTTCTCTGCCCATCACGGTTATTTCAGGGTGTTAAGCAACCTTACACCCGTTTTATGGTGTTTCCACGAACACCCTTTTTTCATCCGTACACCGTTTTTTACCCAAAACACCTTTTGAAGGTGATAGCCACAGGACACTATTTTTACACCCTTTTCGGCCAAAAAGGGTGTAAGAAAGTTTAGTGTGCACGGTGTAGAAATACCCGTGCCCTAACAACTAAAAAAATACATTTCAAGCGAAACTTGACAGATATAAGTTCCTTATGATTATTTAAAGTCGACGTCACTGGAGGAGTTCAAACAATTTACCGTGACATTTTTTGGTGCACTCTATTTATTTGTTTATATTTATTGTTTTTCTGTTCCTCTTTCTAACCCTGCCATAGGGGGTTATTATAGGCGGTAGCTTTCGAACTTTTCTGGGTACAGATATGTAACACTAAGGAAAAAATAACTACGTTTATCGTATTTGAGTAATACAATTCCGAACGACCGATTGTCCAATACTATCTTTAGAGTAAGAAAATGTTGAGGCTAGATGCACTTCATTTGCAACATTTTCAGTTAATAATGAATTGATTAAAAACGAAGCTTTCAAAAAATAACGCGGCTAAGATATTGTCGAATTTTTTGTGTAATATTCTATTGCGTTTATTTCTACTGAGGCTGTTTCAAGTTTAAATATTAGCCTGCGCCGGTTGGGTTCGCGTAGGAATCTTATGCACAGAAGCGTTCTTTTCTGCTGCAGTTATTTTTTGGCAAGGTCAATATGTGTAAGCTCCTGACTTGGAGGATATTCCTAATATGAATCGAGCATATCGTGCTTCCATTTGCTCTGGCTTGTGTTATAACGTTGCTGTTAAGGGGTCGTATGCCAGACACACGCATTCTCGCGCAGTTTTCCTGTTTGTAAGAGAGCGGGTATTTTAGTATTTTGGAGAAACCTGTAATGTTTCTTTCAGCAATGTCAAAAAAAGATGATTTGCGTTCTAGTTAAAGACAATGCCCTGTGACTGAAACAACAAAATTTATAGTAGCCAACTTAATCCCAGCAATAAATTGGAAGAAACCCCCAGGGTCGAAAAACAGTCAACCGTTTCATGCATACACGAGCATCAGTGAGTCGGATGCTATGGCATTTGCTACACAGGCTTTTAATGTTGAACGCTTCTTCCTAGAGTACCTTTATTATACCACGACGAGGTCAATCAAGTAAGAACAGCCAAGTTAGTGAAAACTACGTCGCACCCACTTTCAGTAATTAAGATTGGCTGGCGCGGCATACTACAGAAGGAGTGAAAGGCCCTCCCTTGTATACACGGGGTAGGTAACCGAGCGCAGCCCCGTGATTCGAATAAACGAAATGAATCCAAAGGCATTGTTAGGGGCACTAGTCTCTTCAAACAGTGCATCGAGCCAATGTTAAAACAATTCTAGTTGAAAAAGAATGTAACCTCTTTCATTTCGCGGGGCAATGCTTGAGGTGAACCACATATAAAACCTCGTGCAGCTCACGTCGTCGTGTCGTCCGGAGTCGACTTTGCCGAGGAGAAAGAAAACGTTTATTAATCGTGGTGTTCGGCGAGAGTGGCTCCTTTGTTCAGACGTTTTTGTGCCCTCCTTGCCAGCGCAGCTCGCTCCCCCATGAGAATATAATGAGAACATGAGAATATAATGAGAAAGGTGCGAGCAATACAGCATCATATCCGACTGCTCGGTGGGAGAGGAAGAGGTGGTGGTAGTAGATCTGGGTTATGCTTGAACTCTCCTCCTGGGGAATATAATCGGGAAGGTGCGACGAAGACAGGATCATATCCGACTGCTCGGTGTGAGGGGATGGGGGCGGGTAGTAGATCTGGGTTGTGCTTGAACTCTCCTCCTGAAGAATGTAATCGGGAAGGTGCGAGCACAACAGCATCAGCGAACATGGACCATCTTGTTCTCCACTGCTCCGCGTTTGATATTCATAGACTGATCCATAATGTTTTTTAAAATTCAGATATAGAAGCATTACATAGGGATATTCTCGAACATCCTAACACGGGGTGACCTTAGCCTGGTTTGGCTTTGTCAGTGGCCTGGCGAGCGTGATTTAGTGGGCGTCTACCTCCCTCTCTAATCCCCCTCTGCCTCCTCCAGCAACCTTCGGTCCTCCGCTTCTTTTTAAAAGAATTTATCATCATCAGCAGCATCATATACGACTGCTCGGTGGTAGGGGAAGCGGTGGGGGTGGTAGATCTGGGATGTCCTTGAACACCCATATGATGTCAAGGGATGTGCCCAGCTGTAAACAACATCTGCATAGTGCGTCAGAAAATAGAATGTTCATTCGAAGGGGGTGGTAAAAATATTCGTTTGAAACAACCTCAGAGTAGTTTCCAGCGATGATCTCGCAGATAAAATGCCCAACATATTGCGGAATTATTCATCGTCTGCAATTCCACTACCGGTACCCTCTGAGTAAGGTGTGGTGTGTAATTGGGGTCCAGGCCGGCGCAAGATTACGTTTGTGAAGCTAGATGTCTCGGTGTCAAAGCTTGGCACAAAATGTCAGAGCACCTGTGCTACGCTTCAAGATCCAACCTAGGAAATCGTCGTACTGCACAGCACTTCACACGCTGTTACCTGTGTATCTGAGACCCCAACATTGTTTCACGGCAGGTAAATCGAGAATCGCCTATTGTCGGGGAAATGTGGGGAACAACTCGAGATAGAACAATAACAAGCCTCACATATTGAAGGAAAAGCGAATTTGGTTCATCTCAAACCCAACAACGTATGAACTTAACGTAAACTTATTTCACAGTTTTGCGCACTTTAAATACATCCCTTGTATACGCTGCGACTTTCGGAAATTGTGTTTTCACCAATACAAAACAATCGTGATTCTTTTTTTTTTTTCAATGTATGCCATTCTTGAACGTCACTTCAACGTAAGGCACAATAGGTTAAAAAAACGAAAATAAGAACAATATATGGTTACTCCATCTGAGCTTGGCAGATTCCGTTTGTTGTTAACAGACGTCCGCATACATTCGACATCATAAAACCCGCCGTTTTGTCTGAGGGGCTGAAGTATTTTGCTGCTGAGCCCAATTACTCGAGGTAAATTCCCGGTCCCTCGGCCTCTTTTCAGTTGGAGGCGATGAGGAAAAATGTCCGTGTGTGAAGATTTCGAAGCACATTAAAGATTCACGTGGTGGAAATCATCCCAGCGACCACCACTACGCTGCTCATGTGTTGCTTCGGCGTGTTAAAGGCCATATAAAATCAATCGACGTTGCATGTTACTTCAACATGGTAAAAGCCGCGACAAAACGAGGACAAAGGAAGAGATAGCTACGCGGGTGGGCGATACAGATAAACACAGGTAAATATGTTATTAAAAGCCATATATTAATCCTCATTCATGCTTCTAGTTACAATAACTTAAATATGTTTTTTTCCAGTACCTGTTCTTATGCCCCCTGTTGTCTAACACTGTACTTATGTTTGGCACGCTATACACAAGCTAACCATGTACGAGCTATTAAACCTTTAGCCGTGCTGTTTTTTCTTTCTGCTTTACGCATATTAAAGCATTTTTTTGAGAAATGATACACTGATTATCTTTCTTGCTGTTTTATACCATGACCACCCTTCTTTGCATTGTATTTTAGCCCTTTATCGATGTGGTTGAGTTCTATTATTTATGTTTTTGTATATTTATTAACTACAGTGATGCACCTGCGGGTCTCACGCAGCTGTACTACGGGCATTGTCAAGCGATGGTATGTGTTGCCTTTCGCCCATGAACCGCTGTATAGGGCTGTGCTTTTGAATGACAGAATAAATAAAAATAATTTTGTATTACCGAAGTGTTCGCCAATTTCTTGCAAAAAGAAGCACTTTCGTCGCCGTAATTTAAAAAACATCTTAACTTAACATCCGCATTAACTAAAGCATTTATATGGGCTAATATTATTACAGGCCCTCAAATATATTATTGTAGGACTGCGCAATACGTACTTTAGTGTGCGAATCGTCATCCTTTATTGCTCTCAATTGCCTCCTAGAGGACAAATTGCGCAAGAGTCCGCGCTCTGCTATAGATGCCACAGAATGAAAGCGTTTCTTAAACGTATATGGTCTTTTATGCGCCAGAACGTGTTCTGAAAATCTGAAACTATGCACATTGGTTATTTTTTGTTTATGTACAGGGTGTCCCAGCTATCATGCACCAAGATTCTGAAAAAGAGCAATGGGGTTACACCAAGACAAACTAGTGCTTAACGTTTTCAATATAGTGAAGTAGCCGTCAGTAATTTTTTTATTAATGAGATAGAATCCGGTAATTGTAAATATTTTTTCAACTTGGGAAGTACTCCCGAAATCGTGAAAATTTCAGTGAGGCAATCGTGGCTACCAACGACGGGCATCAAACTGCGGTATTTTTGGTGACTTAGAAACTTCGTGCCCATTTATTATAGGTGATAAAGATACCCCATTACATATAACAATTCGATGTGACGGCGCTCACGACCGCATCGTAAACCAACGCTCTCGAACAGCCTCCCTCAGAATTACAATAAAATAAAGACAAGAAAAAAAGAAGAAATCGCTACTGCATTTGTACCGTATCAGCAACAAGCTCCCCCCAAAACTTGCTGTGCCTGCTCCTTTCATGCCGTTGTAACCCGAAGTGCTGTCACTTCGTGCGCGTGACCGGCAAAGCAGTTGCTTTGAATCAGCCTATTTGAGTGCGCTTGTTTATTGTGTGCGCCAGAGTGCCGTCACGTGATATTTTTCATATTTGGCGGGGTTCCTTGTTGTAAGACAACGTAAGTACGCAGTTAGCACGTTGCTGAAAATACCACTGTGAGAGGCCCCCTGGAAGGTTCCTACAAGTCCCTCTTTGACAGTTTATTCATCCGGACAGTATTTCTCTAGTTGTATAATTATTACAATTACCAAATAAAATATCGTTACCAAATTACGGGCGAATACACTACTCTACTGAAAACATTATGCGCTAGCTTTACTTCGAGTAACCCCATTACTCTTTTTTGAAACCTTGATGCATGACAGTTGGGCACCCGGTAAGTTCTAGCATTTCGTCATTTGCAGAAGAGTGGTCCTGACGACGTATTCTCTCTAAATTGTAATTGTTCCGTCGCAATTATATTCTCAGCTCTCCCAAATCGAATCAGACTTTTGTTTATAATCCTTCGAAATATTTTTCTAAATATTGATAGTAGAAAGGTCGGTCAGCAATTTATTAACTCGTTGGGGAACCACCCTTATGAATACGCCTTCCTGGCCCTACTTCCAGTGTGCTAAGAGATCCACCGGTTGATAAGACAAGATTACATAAGTATGCAAGCGGAATGCTGACGATGCTATCGACAAATCGAACTGGTCGCGATTTGATGCCACACGAGTTATTGGACAATAAAAAATATATTTTTTTTATAGTAAAATTATTCTTTGTGGTACCAAAGTCCCTGAATACATTTCTGATCATGAAACTCCAACGCAACTTTATGCAAGAGCTTCGTGCGCTGCCCAAGGAGGTCGCACCGCGGCGCTTGGGCTGATAGAAGGGCAGTCGGTTTAGTGGTCGGAGGGCGTTCCCAAGGAAACGGACGATCGCCGCGGTACTAGCAGAACGCGTTCGTTTTACGATTCGTGGGTGGTGTATATACACTTGACATTTTGTGAGGGTTGAGAAATTTCCTGTGGACGTTCAGGCTGTCACTGTGTTCCTGCCTGCCCATGTGGCAGAAAAGAGACGGAGACAAACCTTCGCGTTTTCCCTTTTCTTCTGACGCCGAGTGGCGCTCGAGGTAGAGGCGTGCCCTTCCCCGAAAAAAGCTAGCGAATTTAGCTTCGTTTACTTCACATCCAGGTATGCAACAAAAACATTTTTGACACCAGCTTGGTGAATGCATCGCGAATGGATATATATAGCGGGTCAGTGTGTGCGCAAACATTGTAGAGAGCATACTCTTTGGAAACTGAACAACTGCTGCAATTGTAGGATGTACTTTGCATTTTGTGGGCAAAATAGCAGAAAATCTCCACTTTTTCTAGGTTCCTCGAGCATTTTTACTCGTCTAAAAAATAAACCTTCGAGGATAGCGTTTCGATAATACTGCCCAGCGAGTGGAGGTGAAGCCGAGCCAATCAGAGGTGCTGTGGAGATTTCTTTTTTAAATGCGAATGCATTGCTTAGTCGGGGGTTGTCGTGCTCCGTCGGCGTGCGCACGCAGGTGTTATCTCTCCGCGCGACCTAGCTCGTGTCGCGCCACATCTTCCTCTTTACCCGGCACGTGTCCACCCTTTGGGATTGTCCCCCGCCACCGTTGCCCAATTACCACAAGCTATAACTTTAACTTGCACGCAGACATAGGGCTTTCTATTTTAGTCTTTCGATCGCAGCGGCTTTGATTTCGGCAGTTCGAAATGTGGTTTCGCACGAAGAAAGCTTCGCCTTCAACAACGTCGTTAGACGGGAGTGGTGCATGATTTTTCTGCGCTATTTCGCTCGTCAGCGCGCGCCCTTCCACAAATCTAAGCGGCTTCGGCCGTGTCAGAATGGTGCAATAGGACGGACGTCGCCTTCGTAACGAGAGGGACCTAGGTTCAATACTGGCCACCCGAAGCGTTTTAATTTTTAAATGCGAATGCATTTTTTAGTCGAGCCATGTCAGGCGCCGTGCGGCGTCCACGCGCCCGCAGGTGTTATCTCTCCGCTCTCACCCCCTCTCCCATAGCAACAGCTGTGAGCGCGCGCGCTCCTCCTCTCCCCTAGCAACCGGAGCAGGTGGTGCGGGCGGATCAGCGGCGAGTGAGTGTAGAGGAGGAGCGCGCACGGGCGTGTGAGGGCGCTCGCATTGCGGGAGCTCGCCGGAGCTCCCGCGTGTGTGGGAGAGTGTAGGCGAGGGTAGGCGCGGTGCTTCGGTGCTTCATCTCTCGACGCTCGCCCCACTCTCCCACGCCCGCATGCTTCTCAAAGACCCTTTGATTGTGCACTTTACCGACCACAAGGCAGTGATCGTGGCCGTCAAGTACAACTACAACACAAACAGGTGTTAAATAAATGGTTACTCTGCAAATCACCGTCTCCTCATTAATTATAAATTCCGGGCACTGTCGCGCAAAAGAAATGCATTCGCATTTCCTCACGATTCTCTTCGGGGAGGTATGGTGAATTTTTTTGCCATTGTTTTCTCTTTCTCTTTTCTTTTACTTAGAGGTAGGAGGGGGGTGAGCGGGCCTGTTGGTTTCTTTGTAATCAGGCTCAGTGCCGGAGTGTAACAAGTAAAAAAAAAAACACACACACCGCATGTTTTCTTTCTATACATTTTTTATCACCCGCACGAGCTTTGTTTCGGGGGTTTACAGACCAGAAATAACGTCGATATATAACATGCCTCGTTACCATATCCCTCTATGTCAAATAGGTTTGTATAATATGTAAAATAAATATGTACACAAAAATATATAAATGTTCGTTGTGAATAAGTTTCGGTGAGCCCACGCGTAGCGGCAAAATACAAAGCCGAGAATTATTTTAAAAGATACTCCTACTACCGCTCCCATATAAAACTTGAATTTTACAACCAGCTTGCTTCCACCAGAAACCAGAGGAGCTCGCAAAAGTAATCTTTGTTTTGTAGTGTTCACTAAACCCAAAGCTTTCACCGTTTTGTAAAAGCGCACTATGACACCGCACTGCACCTCAATGATGCTTCAAAGGAAAGCTTTGAAAAAGGTGAGTCCGAACGGAGCTGGAAAAAAAAATAATTACCTACCCGTACGATCTTTTTCTTTCGCACCGTATCGATGTGTCACCCTGCATTTTGCATTTAATTCAGCCCTACCAGGTGTCAACAATTACTTCCGCATGTCACTCACTATACCTACCTCACTGCATGGTAAAACAAAAAGTCACGAACCTCGACGCCTACAGAATGCAAGCACTGAGCATCACGGCCAAGCTTCCGTCACGCGTTACCTTTCACTAGAAGTCAACAGCGCCGTTTGCAGAGTTACGATGGCCGTGCTGTGAAACAGAGTTTTATGGTCAAGAGCTACAACTGCGCAAGGCTATAAGATGCATATTACCAGCGAAAAAAACACTATAAGGAGCGCGGTCAAAGGTCAAGAAAGAATTTACAAAGCCTGAGAACCCAACTACCCCTAAAGTGCCTCACCTATGGAGCATTCTTGAAAGTTTCGCAGAATGAAACCCAGACCCCAGTTGCCAGTTTTGAGCGTGCATTCTCACACAAACGGATTCCCCATAAGGGCTGCAATTATAAACCTTTCTTCCAGACTTCGTTTTGTAGCAAACATTCCGAGTATAATCATTACCAATGCTTTCCTATCCGGAGAATGCTGCCGAAAATCGGTGCCGGTTATACCGAGCGGCTGCACGCACGGAGCAGCGCTAGCCTCCAAATGCCCTCCGATCTGCGGTGGCCCCCCCACAGTACCCTTTGTCCCCAAACAAAACATTGGCGGAAGTTTCATGCCCGGAATAGTATTGAAGAACTGTCTTCGCACCGAGGGCGGTCGGTCAAAAAACTAACACAGTTCCGCCTATATAGGATAGTAGACCAAAAATATCTGGTACCTTCTCTGGATACACTGCGCGTGCGTGAAACCCACCTCTTTTGTGCCAATACTTTTCCATTAAAAATCGCACAAAGAACGCTTTTCAGTACGACAAATACACGCATCGATTATGAATAAGGGGTGTGATAGTAATATTTTATCTCATAAACCACGCATCCGCAAACATTTCTACCATTTACCAATGTGCTTACTCATTGCACTAACAATGATTCCATGGATTGGTCGCCATTTAAGCCATTGAATGTCTGACCATCGATTGGACACACTTTCAGTGAAGAGTGAACGCATTTTCAGCTTCCCCGCTCTGTAAACTTTCATTAGCAAGGAATGGCAATTTTCGGGGCGAAGCTCCTCTTCCTTGGGCCCTGCCCCGGCCGTACACGACACATTGTATACGGCACATTGATGATGATTGTGGCAGGATCCCCCTAGGGATTGGCAAACCAAAGATTGGCAGATCATAACGTTCAACGCGTTCGTTGCTACCCAACAAGGAGGAGAGGAAGAAGAGGTTGTCGTTCGTCGCCTGCGAGCTCAAGACTCTTGATTGGGCCCTGTCCTATCTCTCGTTGCTGCCATACACGGGGGAATGATAATGATTGTGGCACGAACCTCCTAGGGATTGGCCAACCAAATATTGCCTGAAGAGGTCAAAACGTTCAACGCGTTCGTTGCTACCCAACAAGGAGGAGAGTAAGAAGAAGAAGTTGTCGTTTGTCGCCTGCGAGCTGAAGACACGTACCGGGGCTACGCGACACAAGACGCTCTGCCGAAGGCGATAGCCAAGGTGGCTAAAATGTCACACATCGAATTCGCCAACTTAGCCATGGAGACTCTCATCGTCCCAAACAAGCCCTACATAATCACCACAAACATCGACGTCGTCAGCGGGCTTGTCAACGGAGTGGTGGAAAGCTTGACGTGTCGAGTCTTTATATGATGTGTGGGCGATTGTTTCGCAGTTTTACCGATAAGCATTTTAGCTTCGCCCCTCTCATCATCCTTCACTTCGTCGACATGGCGGGATTTTTTTTATTTTGTTGTCGAAAGGTTGTAAACAAACTGCCTTAGGACAGCTTCGACGAAAGAATTGTTCGCATGGCACTTGCGCACTAATATTTTGGGCTCTTTCAGCACCAATACCAAGGGACAGGTGGTAACTGTCCTAGGCAATATTCCCCTCTCTGCTTTTCGTCCACCAGCATTCTAATCTTCTTTTCGTGCCGTCGATCGCCTTGAAATTAACTTCCTCTGTGCTACCCTTAAATCGTAGGGCTTCTGGAAGCCGAATATTTCCCTCATGTAGATTTGAATGGACACCCTCATATTCTACCACAATGTGCCGCATAGTTTCTGTTTCTTTTAAATGCCGAGCATTTCTTAGGCTCGCCTGGTACTCCGTCGTTGATGGCGGCGCCGCGCACACGCTCACTGCGCATGCGCAACTCTCCTCCTTACACCCGCAGCTCCACGATACTACACTTTATTAAAAAAGAAATAGTTAGCGGCGCCCGGTTCGATCCCACGACTCTCGGGCCACATCGGGAGGTACGCGGTGCTCTTCCCACTACGCTACAAATCCGGGACAGGAGCAAGTGCTACGAACGCGCCTTATGTCCTTGGCTCATTCAAACTACGTCAAGAAGCTACTGATACAATGAAGGCACGTGAAGCTGAACGTCAACGGAAACGACGAACGGACGAATTTAGAGGGGGACCCAGTCGCAAAACACAACAGGAATTTCTGTCGCACAATAGAAATTTCTGTCGCACGACAGAAATTTCTGTCGCACGACAAGAATTTTTGTTGGGACTACAGGATGGTCTGTCGTGCGACAGGAAGTTCTGTAGTACAACTACAGAAAATCTGTCGTACGACAGGCATTTCTGTCGCACGACAGGAATTTCTGTTGGGACTACAGGGTGGCCTGTCGTGCGACAGAAATTTCTGTAGTACAACTACAGAAAATCTGTCGTAAGACAGGCATTTCTGTCGCACAACAGGAATTTCTGTTGGGAATGCAGGATGGTCTGTTGTGAGGCAGGGATCTCTGCAGAATGATGACAGAATGTCTGTCGTACGACAGACATTTATGTAGTACAACAGACATATCTATCATGCGACCGACATTCTGCAGTCCCCACTACAAAAACCTTTGTAATAGAACTACAAAATTTCTGTCGCATGAGACATTTCTGTTGTACTACAGTTATTGTGCAACACCCTGTAGGCATTACACAAACTTCTCTTGGCCCATAGACTGTCCTTCAGCCACTACATTCAGCATTCCGTAATTGCTATTACCTGCCATGCCACAGATCATTTTGTAGTCCCTGCAGATTTTTATAGTGTGAAAGAGAAGTGTCACATGACAGACCGTTCAGTATTGCTACAAAATCTCTTGCTTACCCTGTCGGAAAACCCCGCGTTTTCCGGCATTAGGAGAGCGATGGAATAGCCCGGAAAGAACGGAATACACAGGAAAACGCTGCGCTGAACAACAGCAACGCGGGGAGGTTGCTGGAGAGCATCGAATAACATGGGGACATTGACTTTGGGGACAGGGCTTCAGCCAATGCGAAGGGGATAGCACGAACGGGATAGTACGGGATGGTGTGGTACCGCTGCTTGGCTGGACACGGGAATGCCGCGCGCCAGTTAAGGAGTGGACTGGTTGTATTCCAGCGCCGCGATCGACGCAGATGCTCCGAAACTTGGTGTTTGCGGCCCGTGCGGTGCCGCAAGATCCCACTTTTTTAGCGTGCGCTGCACGGAAACAATGCTGCGTGCGAGTGACGGTCATCTCATTCAATTGCATTGCAAGCGCCTGTTGTAATGAACGTTTGTTGCATTGCGGCCATTAGCACTCCGGCCGTGTTGGAAAAAACCTTCGCTACAAATTTGCAATTAACAACGCAACTTAGCACAAATCACACTAATGTTGGATCATCTAAGCGTAGCCCCATAATAAAACAAAATGGATACATAGAGAACTTCGGAAATTCCTTGCATATCAAACATTGCATTATCAAAACATTATCAAACATTGCATTATCAAACATTGCATTATCAAACATTATCAAACATTGCATATATTGTACTGTGGACAATGTTTGATAAAAGAATCAGGCAACAAGGGTAGCCCCTCGGCAAAACGGACGCATAAAAAACAAGCAAGATGTGCTTCTTGAAGACGTGGTGTAATAATTGCAGTGCACATTCTGACATGTATTTCTGGGTGCCTTTGAGAGCCCCATTGTTTCAATCTGTGTGCTGTTGTTTTATTTTTTTAGCGAGCAATTTGTTTATTTTAACGCGAAACATGTGTCCATTCAAGCCGAAATAGTTAAAATAAGATTTTAAAAACAGCGAACCAGTTGCCACTACCTGTGTGAAAAAAAAAGAAACGGCGCCAGTGAACTCGCTGCATTACCGAGATGTGTTAAAAAAATAAATGTAGAAAGAAAGAAACCGCGCGCCTTCCCTCTAGCCCGGCCCTTCGGAAGAAGTTCGGGGAAGCATCGTCACCACTGAAGGCATGTCGAGGCGCGACAGAACTCGCGGGACGGGGAGACCACACTACGAAGAATCGAGAGGGGTGAGGACGGGTCGCGAAACAACTTCCCGTGATCGGCCGGTTCCCTCCTTACCCTTCCTTTGTTCCCTCCTGCTTTGTTCCCTCCTGCTTTTCATCTCCCGGTCAAAATTTGCGGTGGCTGCGTGGCCCAGTGCCTCGTTCACATTTCACATCGGCGCTTTGCCTAGTTGAAGTTAGGCTTCACTTTTTTGTAAAAACGTGCATCTTATGTCTCTGCGGAGTGTCAGCAGCAACATTTGAAGCTTCGGAAGCTGTGGTAAACGCAAGATCAGTGGCCCGGATTTCAAGCATCTCGATGTGAGGACTCCTCCAGCGACGACTAACCGGGGTGCTTGGGATACTTGGCACTTTAATGTGAGTGAATGCAACAAATCTCGCAGGCAGCGTGATTTGGAATACGTGCAATGTGCTTCGAGAATCGACTGAACTTGCAACGATCCCTGCGTGACTTCGGCAGGTATCGTGCGTGCGTACTCTTCAAGATAATGCAGCACCATAGAGACGTGCGCTTTTCGCCACAGGATACCCTTTCACGCCTTGCTGTGCGAATGCAACGGAACAAGGTTCACAAAGGCAAGCATTCCAGCTAAAGATTGACTTTCCATTTTAATTTTCTCACGGTCTCTCATGTTTTGCAGTGTAAAAGAAATATTTGTTCACTTCTCTTTCAATGGCCCTAACTAATATAAGGAACGAATTTTCGAACGGTTATTGTCGATGCTCGTTTAATATTTTTTTTCTACAGGGAGAATAAATTTGCTTTTATGAACAGGTTGAGCGTCATTGACGGAACGCGATGATGGGACGCGATTTGGCCCTACTTCCGAAGCACGGCCAAATCAGCTGAAAAGTGCCCAAATGAGTCTGGATAAATTTTGTAGCGCTACTCAGGTTTCCCTGAAGGAATGACTTCTGTATTTCTTGTTAACAGCTACGCGGGTTTGCAATTACACGGCTATTAAAGAAAAAAAGGCCGAGCGCGAGCATCGGCCGCGCTATTCGCTGGAGACGGCGTGGTCTCGGGCGTGTTCCAGCGTTACGTTCCAGCGGCTGCTGGATCCACAAGTTGCCGCGTTCGGCGTGTACCAGCGTCCAGGTTCCCGTGAATTTGCAGCAGGTGCTGTTGCACATGACGTGCGGATGAAAGCTGTTTTGTACTAAAAGAAATTATAGTTCTGACCGTTTCCAAGTCAGCATGATCATGGAGCATACAAATAACGCGCCATATTTTGTTTTTATATTTGGCAATGAAATAAAAATTATTTGTTTGGTGTCACAGCAACATAAGAGGGCAGTAAAAGCCTCTCCATGACAAAAAGTGAAGCCACGGTAGTGCCCAGGAACAGTGTTGTAAAAAGAGGAAAATAAAATGGATAAGCACCGCAAACTGCTTTTTTTTCCGGACTGTGATCAGGCATGTGCAGTCTGCGTAACATCAAACTTTTGTATTGCATGCATGAATGTACCACTAGTTGCATTGCTTAAATGCCTTTTGGTACAGCTTTCTGAAATCAGTTATTCACTGAAAACAATTTCGAGCTTGTACCAGAAAGGAAAGAATGACCCTAAATGCTTATGTTTGTTGGTCATATTTTTATTGAAATTGTTATGCATATCCTGCATACTTCAGGTACTTAGTAGAAAAAACATCACGGGAAATAAATTTCTTATGCCAAACAAGTTGAAATTGGAGACATGACAGGATTTACTACGAAAACACACATGACAGGATTTACTACAGACTACAGAACAGGATTTACTACAGACTACAGGGCAGGATTTACGACAGACTACAGGACAGGATTAACTACAGACTACAGGACAGGATTTACTACAGAATACAGGACAGGATTTACTACAGACTACAGGACAGGATTTACTACAGACTACAGAACAGGGTTTACTACAGACTACAGGATGTCCCATTCCCTCACAGGATCATTCTGTCGTATTGTTCTGTTGTGTTTTTCGACTGGGGATCGATGCTGAATTTCCCGTGGGAAAGCTGTGGCGGGAAGCGCCACGCGCCTTGCAGCTTAACCCGCTGCTTCCGCAGCGCCTCTGATGCTGATTGTGGCAGGATGCCCCTAGGGATTGGCCAACCAAAGAATCCATCACGAGATAGGTTCGCGTTCAACCACCGTCGTCATCTTCCCGTCTGCACCGCCTGCACCGCACATCTGGCCAGCTGACGTGTCTGCCAGCGTGGTCGCTTGCTTCTAAGCCGCTTGGTTTCTCGCTTTCCTGGTTCAGGTGATCGGCCAACCTTCAGGCAGATTAGCGGTTGTTTGCCGTCATTCTTTTGGTCTTCTTTTCTTCCAGGTTGCTGGTTTCCGCGCCTGGATGTCTTTAGAGTCTCCTGGCCAGGGGAGTTCCCCCTGGGCGGCCTCTATTCGTCCGCAGGACGTGCAATTGGAAGCCCTAAAGCGCAGTGGGGTGGGCAGCATCCCCCTGTCCCTGGTGCCAGTAAGCGGCGGATTCATCCGGCTGAAAAACCCGCGGGCTGTACAGGCGGCACTTCGAGCGGCTACTGAGAAGTTCGAGCACATTACGGAGGATCGCCCGTTCGGCAAAGGTGGCGTCTTGTGCCGATCGTCAGACGAGACCTGTGTCGCTGACCTCTTGAAATGTACAATGTTTGGCTCTGTTCAGGTGAGTGCATTTATCCCCCCTCACCTTGCTTGCGTGAAGGGCATCGTTCGAGGTGTTGATGTTCAGATGACACCTCAGGAGGTACTAGAGCAGTTTTGAGTAGCGGGAGTCACGTCAGTTTACCGTTGCAGCCGTGCTGTAGAGAAAAACAGGGTGCCAACAGAATCTGTCATCGCTACATTTGTAGGGACCGCATGTCCATCGGAGATTAAAGTATGGCCACTCATTTACCGTGTGGAACCTCTCTCTCCTCGGCCACTTCAGTGCCACAGCTGTTGGCGTTTTGGCCACACATCCAAGGCGTGCAAATCGTCTCCCCGGTGTCGCGCATGCGGTGAGAGCCATTCTGTCGAGCTATGCACTGCCCAAGATGCCAAATGTTGTTTGTGTGGAGCGGCACACCCAGCTGACTATTCTAATTGCCCTGCTAGAGCTCAAGAAGTCCAAGTGGTTGAGGTCATGGGTAAGCGTCGCTGCTCGCGCGGGGATGCTGTTGCCATTGTCAAAGAAAGGACACATGGGTACGCTGGAGTTACTGCCAAACAATCTCCATCACTCGCTGACGCAGCCGTAGTCAGTACCATTGTTGCCGCGGTGGAAAAAGCGGTTGCCAAGATCCAACAGCCTTCCCTCGCTGACCCAGCTTTTGCTTACGTGGTTGCGGCGGCCGTTGAGAAAAGTGTCACTTCAGTTATCACCCAGTTAACTTCCAGCATAATCGAGTGCGTGTCCCGCACAGTGGTGACTCAGCTGGCGCCATATTTGCAGCCCGCTCCGCTTTCGTGTACCTCTTCTCCCCAAGTGATCCAACAAGTTTCCACCGCCCCTGAAGGTCCGCTGCTCTCAGCAGCTAATCTTGCCTCGGATTCAGTTAAAGTCTCGTCTACTCTCACTACCTCTGTGCGTGGATCCGAACATCTTACTTACGCTGAGGCTGGTACTTCGTCGGATCGTGGTGCTACGGCCGACACAGACTATTTTCCCCCCCTTTCGCCCTCTTCAGACTCGGACATGGAGCTTCAGACTTGGCCCATGGAGACTGTAAATCAGTCTAGTAAGCGTTCCGGATCACCTAGTACCGAAACCCTGGAAGTGCAGCCAAAAGCAAAATCCAAGAAAGGTAAATCTGTTTCAAAGCCCAAGGGTCAGATATTAGAGGCTGCAGTTGCTGCAGCCGGTCTCTCTGAATCATAGGGGTTCTAAAAGTTATTCAGTGGAATTGTCGCTCTGTTTCGGCAGGCTTTGCAGATTTACTTTGTTTGTGCTCCCAATTTTCCCCAGACGTAATTTTGCTACAGGAAACCTGGCTTAGAAGCAACCAGGAATTTGGTCTTTATAATTACCGCACCTTTCGGCTAGACAGACCAACCCGAGGTGGCGGTCTGTTAAGTTTGATATCTACACAGTTTGCTCATAACGCGAAGGTGTCCTTACAACTTCAACGCTCTGACTGTGAAATTTTAGTGCTGGAATTGAAGCTACCTGGTTGCCTCCCTTTTTCATTAGCCAATGTTTACTTTCCCAGTGGCGTCGTTGATTCTGAACCCCTTGATTTGGCTATTGCTTCGGCTGTACCTCCAATTATCTTTGCAGGAGACTTTAATTCCCACCACGTTACTTGGGGCTTCCGGACGGATTCTTGCGGTTCTCGCTTGTTGGATTGGATTACAGATAACAACTTAACATGCATAAATTCGGATTCTCCAACCTACTTTAAGGGACAAACGCAATCTGTTTTGGATTTAACTATATCTTCTCGAGGTGTTTCAGTGCCTTCTTGGTCGACCATTGATGGCGGGTCGAGTAGTGATTACATCCCAATAGTTTTTGACATCGGGTGTCCCATCCGTTTAATTAACCGCCAAAGCCGATCTTTTGTCAACTATAAAAGGTTTCAAATCTCTCTGAAGGAGTCCTTGTCCTCTCTGGTCCCACAAAACGAAGCTGAATGCGCGACAGGCCTTTGTTCTGCCCTTTCCACTTCAGCTCAGTCGTCATTATTTGAAGTGATGTCGAAGAAGTCAGTGTCGCCTAGTCCCTGGTGGGACGAAGAGTGTTCGCGCAGCTTTAGACGTAGAAAGGCAGCCTGGAAGAAACTTTGCCAGAACTTATCCCCGCTTAACTGGTGCAACTTCAAATATTTTTCAGCGGTATTCAAACGCGCTGTTTCCAATGCTAAACAGACTTATGACACAGATAGATCTTTGAGTCTCTCCAAGCCTAACAATAAGCGTGCGCTTTTTCGCTTTCTTCGATCGCGGAAAGCCGTACCCTGTCCAGATAATACAGACTCTGTGGTGCTATCTCCAGGTGAACTCTCAGAGTCCCTAGAGTCGATAGCTGATGGGCTTCAAGCTCGTTTTTCATCTTCCTTAGCGGTGTCCTTTTCCCCGCCAGACGTGGCAGACGACTTCATAGAGGTAACGCTCTCAGAGCTCGCTGATGTCATGACTAAATTGACAGCTGCAGCTCCTGGCCCAGATGGCATTACTACTGAAATTCTGAAATTATTATATAATGAAGCTCCGAATCATTTACTTAACATGATCAATTATTCTATTAGACATGCATGGATCCCCGATGTCTGGCGTCTCGCCAAAATACTTCCTGTACTTAAGAATGCTGGTCAGGGCCTCTTGATTGAAAACATCAGGCCTATCGCGTTGACATCGAACGTGGTTAAATTAGTCGAGCGGATTTTGCAGCAACGCATAATGCAATTGGTGTCTAGCTCTAGAATCTTTAGCCCGAGACAAATTGGTTTCCGCCCTGGGTGTTCCATTTGGAGTGCGCATATTGACCTTGAAAGCCGGATTAAACTAGCCCGTCGCACTAACCAGTTTTCGGCTCTAGTTACCCTAGATGTAGCAAAAGCTTTTGATAGCGTGGAATACCCTGTGTTGTTGTCCCGGTTACAAGTCCTAAACTTCCCAAGGTACATTATAGCTTGGATTTGTGAATTTCTGAAGGACAGGCATTTCATTTGTGTTAAATTTAATGTTACTTCCTCACAGCGGCCACAGTCCAGGGGCGTTCCGCAAGGGGCGGTCCTTTCCCCTGTTCTTTTTAACATCCTTGTAAGCGATATTCCGGTGGTTTCTGGTGTCTCCACATATGTATATGCCGACGATGTTGCATTTTTTGCATCAGCTCCTGACATTCAATCACTTTACGCTTTAATGCAGTCATATCTGAACCGCATTGCCTTCTGGTTGGACAGTATTTGTCTCTCTTTGAACGTCAACAAATGTTCCTTATTAGTTTTTCCGATCTCAGGCCCTGTTAACATTACGCTCAGTTACCGGCAGTGCATAATTCCTCAGGTTCCTTCCTTAAAGTACCTTGGGATAATTTACACCAGTGAACTTGACTGGACCCCACATATTGCCCTCATTGAGGCCAAAGGTGCACGTGCTGTTGGGATGTTAAGACGTCTCAGTCATAGAAAGAAGGGAATGCGCAGAGAGACCCTTCTTATGATATACAGGATGTACGTTCGCCCCATTTTAGAGTTTGGGTGCGTGTTATTCGCTGGGTCCGCGGCGTATAAGCTTCATCGTCTGGTTATTCTGGAGCGCCAGGCCCTTCGCTGCTGCTTAGGGTTGCCTAAGAATGCAGCAAATGCAGTTGTCTACTTGGAAGCGCGCGTTCCTCCTCTGCTTAATAGGTTCCGGACACTGACTGTTGAAACTTTTCTGAGAGCTTATAGCTCTGAGGTGAACAGGGAGCAGTTTATCTTTATTGTAGAACCAGGTGCGTTTATGGTGCACCAATGGCCCAAGTCCTCATGTCCACAAAGCACTCTGGTACAGAGCCTCCTTTCTCCGTTGGGTGTAGCAATAAATCAGGTTATTTCATATAGAGACAGGAGTTCTCCTCTTTCTATCAATTTCCAGAACATTTTCCCCAAAAATGCTAAACTTTTACCAGCCCGACTGCTCAATCGTCTTCTCGAAGGTTATTTGACCTCCATGCAGCCAGGTGCTATAATATATACAGATGCCTCTCAACGAGAAGAAAAATCCGGTATAGAAATATTTTCCCTTTCCCTTAACTGGTCCTTTTCGGTTCGTCTGGTTGATTTTTTCCCGATATTCTTCGCGGAATTCCTGGCAATTGTCCTGGCGCTACGAAAGCTGGATGTATCAATTACATCTCCAATCATAATTTCTGATTCTTTTTCTGTATGCTTAGCCCTTTCTGCCCCTAAAGACACTCCTCTTCTGCGGACGTTTCGGTCACTCCTGCCACCTCACTTCACTGAAATTAACCTTCTTTGGGTTCCTGGTCATGCGGGGATCACATTCAATGAGACAGCCGACTCTCTAGCAAGGATTGCACTTTCAGGTCCTGTAGTAGACGTCGTAGAGCCGACACCATTAATAACAGCAGCTAGGTACCGTAGGATGCTGAAACTCTATGAACAGCAAGAATCGGTTTTACTGTCATTAAGTGAATTTAATCATCTTAAATTCTCATGGAAACCTGAATGGTGCCCTTCACGCAACTTAGAGGTGGTTATCACAGCCTTACGTTGTCGAGTACCCCAGTTAAATAGGTACTTGCACAGGTCTCGTCTGGCGCCAACAGCTCTGTGCAGCTATTGCAACGAAGACGAGTCTGTCGAACACTACCTGTTGACATGCCGACGTTTTTCCCGACTGAGACGTCAGTCCCTGGAGGTGCCGCTTTGCAGTTTGGGGATATCACTAACAGGGCCGGCTATACTATCGTTCGGGGCATCCGAAACGGGGTTTTGCCGCCGGGATGTATGCTCTCCTCTCCTGCGCTACATTAAAAATTCTAAACGATTCTCTTTATGATTGAGATTGGTCATCCTCGCTTTAATTTTCCAGTTTTTTTTTCTTCTCAAAACCAACTGATCTAAATTATCCTTCCTAGGCGTGTCGTGAATTGATAAGAGTACCATTCATTTTTACAATCCTCTGTTGTTTGGCCGATCCCCTGATTGGGTATGCGCCATTAATTATCAGGATCAACAACAACAACAACAACAAAGCTGCGAAGAGGAGGGCGTGTACATTGCTCTCAGCCGGTGCACCAATGTCAACAACCTTTACCTCACCAAAGCTGACGGAGACTACCGATTCTACCACAGAGACAACATCGACAAGAACATTATGGACGAGTTTCGGCGCCTCGAGAACCACCGCCTACTCACCGTAACACAACAGCACTTGCGTGCCTTTGCCACCGGTGTGGACCTGGACGCGGAATTCCCTCTGGCGCTAGTAAAAACCAGATCACTGAACATAACGGCAACACAATGGAACCCCACGGAACCGCCACGATGCTTCGCTGCCTCATCAGGGTTCCCCACGGGAAGATGGTGTAATTTTTTTCGCAGACCACGCTTACCCCATCATTTTGTGAATACTTCCCCACAAAGCTCCTAATTCGCAAGTAACCTACTCTGGGGTCAAAAAGCAAAGCACTGCCCAGGGAATTATCGCAGATATTTTCGTTTCTGATGTTCAATTACTCAGCCCTGTAAATCTCTAACAACGTTTTAGATTGCATTTTTTCTCTCCGTTTAATCGTTTCAATCTACCTTTCCTCTTTTTTCGTTACCTTGGCTGTTTTCGATTCTCCACTGTTCTTTCCGTATTTTATCGTTACCCTTCTAGCCTTCCTTAACCACTGCGTGTCACGCTTTTCAAGCATAGTTAACTAAAAATTTAGCTTCCCACCTTCGTTGATCCATTGCTCTCAACCTCATCTGAAAATATATTTTAGTCTGTGCTTCCCGAACTTCAAACGACGGCCAGCCCATATCTCCCTACACTGCTTCGTTGGTTGTTTTCCCATGCGCGCCTAAGGCCAAACAGCCTACCATTCTCTGGTTCACTTCAAGGCCTGATACAACGTCTGATTTTAGGCAGAGTACAGCATTCGCAAATGGGAGGCCCGGAACCATTACTCCTTTCCACATTCCTCTGACTACTTCATATTTGTTATACCCCCACAGAGCTATGTGCTTTGTTATAGCTGCGTTTCGCTTTCCCTTACCCTTAAGTTGCTCCTCGTGAATTCTAAAGTAGTTATCCCCTTTGTTTATCCCCACTTCCAAACGTTTATATTCCTTCACCCTGGGTAATTCGCCTTGATGGATAGACACTGCGTCAGTGGTAGCGTCATTGAAACCCATTATTCCCGATTTTTCTGCACTAAAATTTAACCCAGGGTCGGTGGCTTCCTGGCCGCTAATATTTGTTAGCCGTTGCATATCGGTCTGGTTATCAGCTAAAAGAACAATGTCGTCTGCGTATAACATTCGCGGAATACGCTGTCGTGCCATATGTACAACATATGTTGTAGCATATGGGTTAGGATGAACCCTACTTTACTTTCTTCTAGCTTCTTTTCTAACCCTGCCATGTAAACCATGAACAGCCCGAGCCCCTAAGGTGCTTCGCCCCTTAAGTGCAGTCGGTATCACATGAAAACCATATTTAATGTAAAGACAATACATCAAAACAATTATTCAGGCCCGATAACAATGAAGTGAAGTCATCGACCGTGCTTCTAAGAATTTATATGTTTAAATGGAAAACAGATAGTCTATTTTGTTCTTTAAAAGGTAGCATCTCGTGAATAGTTTCAGCCAAAAGTCACCAAATGGCAGGGAAAAACGATGGGTCGAGTGCAGTAATATAACCGCTAGTTAAAGCAGTTATTATCGTGGTGGCGTAGTGGTAGCCCGAGAAAAACTGTTCTTTACGCGATCTCCTACTCAAGAAGAAAAATCAAAGCGCTTTTCCTCCAAGAAATGCGTTTCAATCGCAAAGCTGTCAATAAAGAAATCTAAGTCAAAGCCCAAAATCCGAAATAGTTCTACCGTAACGGAATGGCGCAGTCGGATAGGCAATGGGTTCATGAATCGAGGAGCCTAGGTTCGATTCGGAGCGCGTCCAGTGTTTTCTCTTGGGGCGCTTGATCTGCCTTGGCTTATCATTATCGTCGTTTTGTGCTACCCCAAGGTAAAGTTCAATGTACTGCAGTGCAGTTTACTTGGATGAACGGCGACATCAGTGAAGCCTAGAAAGCTCCAATTTAAAAAGCACATGGCATCAAAATTGCCAGAATGTTTTTCTAAAACGTTTTTTGCCAGTGATTGCCATGTTTTTTTTGGCGCGCCATTCTAAGCAACCTTTTCACTCGGGGTGATACATTCTCGTTTATTTATTCCGCGCTCGTGTTATATACCCAATGTATTCACGTGGGAGCATAAGTTTTCTTAGCTTCGCCGAGGGCTGTGTCCAGCTTTGCTCCAGATTGAAAGTGGACGACGATGCTATTATTATCGGAGTGGTGTATGGGCCCACTACGGCAGATATTATTCTCACTTTCCACGAAAAGGTCTTCGATGCGCCGTCAATCATAGACAGGATTGCGACAACGCTCTCATCTAACTTTGCATGACGCTTCTAAATTGCAGATTCTTTTTCCTGAAATACTGCTGAGTGTGAAACAGACATCTTTCTTGAGCAGCAGTTGCTTCTTCTATATTTTTGTTTCTTTCCCGTAGCTTTAAGTGCTTGCATACGTATTTTTCGTTCTTTGCCTGCTCTTCCTCAGCTCCTTAGCTGGGTCGTGCTCAACGTACAGGCTTTTACCTATAGTCTCTTCCGGGAGCAGTTCTTTACCTTAGGTCATGTTTAAAAATGATATTGCAGTTCATGAATTATTACTAAAGCTTGACTTCCAGTTAGCTCAGTTCAACTTCCATTTCATTTTTCAATCACAAACTATTTTCCCGCTTCCATCAATAGCAGTACAGAATGCCATGTCAATTTGTTCAAAAAACTGCAAACCTTGCCAGCAGGGACAACCGCAAAACAAAAATTGTTTATTTAGGGTACTAGCTCTCACATGCGCCCGGCAAAAGCAGCAGGTGATCAGTGGATGCTAGGGGTGTCGTCACGACTGACAAGTGGTTCTATTCCCGGCCGCGGCAGGAGCTTTTCTGATGGAGGAAACAAGCGAAAACGCCCGTGTGTTTCAGATTTCGGCGCACGTTAAAGATCCCCAGGGGGTCAAAATGAATCCGTAGCCCTCCACTACAGCACGCTACTTGAACTTTGTAGAGTTTTCGTATTAAACCTCATAACGTATTAGAATAAAACCTAGTGCTGTCCAATCTATGAAGAGGAATGACTTGCGAAGCTGGATGCACTCCAGGCAGCGTACGATACAGAACACGTTTGTTGGTAATTTGCGATTGAGCATACTTCCTAGATGCATTAGCCGAACGAAACTTCGACTAACCCGAGCGTTATTCTAGAGGACAAATATGGAGCTGTCTGTTTCCCTCCCTAGTGGTAGGAATCTTAGAGTTCGTATAACACATCAACCCAATCCGCTCGGCCACTGAGCACAGAAGACAGGTAGCATTGCGCCGTTCGACGTCCACATTTAAACCTCCCGTCAGCACAACGGACTTACCATCAGTAAGGACATAAAATATGCGGGCCTCTGCGCCCCACCCCCTTCCAACCCTGCACTCCAGGTGCATGTGTATACCGGCAAACGGGTATGTGCGCGTGTGCTTACAAGTGAAATACATTGTCGTAAATGTCGCTATTACAGCAGTTTACGCTGAAGAAGTAATATGAGCTTAACGGAGCCTTCCAAGCGGGAATGTTCGTGTTCATTCGGGCGGCATTGGGAGATATTCGACGAGCTCGAACCTGAGGCGGAAACGGCGGCGTCAGCGGCTTTCCTTTGTTTCGCGCCCATTCGCGCTTGTGTTCTGGCCAACGCTTTTTCAGTTTCCGCTCTCCCCCCCCCCCCCCCCCCCCGAGCAAACGACATTGTGACATTGTTCCCTTCCATAGGGACCGGGCGGCCGTTGTATGGCACCACCATCGCTTCAGCGAACAGTGCCGCCGGTGGCGAACCGCTCGTAAGTGGAGTGCCGGTGGCGGTCAGCGCTACGTTTTGTGCATTACTTTCTCTCGTTCTGCTTCGGTGCGGCTTGCACAGCGTAGATAACCACACGAACATTTTTTCAGATCGGTAAATAATGAGCATGGATGCGACCTTTACGAGGCACGCCATGTGTGTGATTTACGCACATCCTCAGTAATTACAAATAGCAGACGACGCTCAATGCGTCAAGGTGGAAGTCAAGCTATTACTGCAGGTACGTTCCCTGGTGGAAATTATTTATGCCTGCATGCAGTGTGGCGTGTCGAGGAATATATTGCAGCTAAATGCTCCTACAAAGGCGATGTTGGCAGCTGAATAAAGAATCTGCGGCGCTGGCCTTAGGCAGATGAGGACCAAACAGCGTCGTGCACAAGCGAAAGACTAAGTGCGGGGGTCGCCCTTTAATATAAAACTCAAAATAGAAATTGTGATGAACGACGCTTCCGTAACTTCATTAACTACGGTAGAAACGTGTTTAACTTCACAAAAATATGCTTACTACAGTAATCGAGAATTGTTTGCAGAATAAATACCGCATAACAGTAAAACGTTATTGCTTGTCGTGGAAAAGCATTGGTTTACAAAAATTGCAATGGTTGCTGGCTAGTTGGTTAATGGTTTTTCAAAAAAAAAACATTTCCTGCATGGTTCAAGGATGAGAGACAGGCGAATGCCGAAAAATTGTACTCGGTTTCCCAACTGAATGCGGCTGTCGTTTTACAAACTGCCACCTACGCATGAAGAATGATGCACTCCTCAGTCCAACGGCAATGATGGTTTATCGCAAAGCATTCTCGTGTGGGTTTCGTTCGTTTCCTTCTGGATTCAAACTTTGATTATTTGAGCTTTGAATTTGACCAGCACGCGGTTTGGTCTTTTGGTCGCAGCCTCTTTGTCTTTGACCATTTACCATTCGAATTCGCACGAAGAAAGCTTCGCTTTAAACCATCGTCGTCGTTAAACGGAGGGCTGGATTATTTTGCTGTTTAATTTTGCACTTCCATGAACCTCTCTCCAAATAATAACTGCTTCCAGCGTGTCGGAAATGCGTTTGTGCTGGATGACTCGGGCTGATGCACCTCTATTTGAGGCAACTAGTCGCGCGTTTTTGTTTCTTCCCGACGCATTACGCGATTTTTTTCAGGCAATCGGTAAAGGATATGTAAGGAGGATTTATTCCAAGGCCAAAGGACTGCTCAGCTCAAAGTCAGCTCTAGGAGTCAGGAGCACGAAGTCCGCTCTGCAGTGTTGGCCGAGAGCAAAAGCGAGAGGCAGCTTCTTCTTCCTTCCAAGCGTTCGCGATGCGGCTGCCGTCTATTGTTGTTACTTGACTGCGATGATGATGCTCTGTTTCGGCACGTACCCTCTCATGGCGAATGGACAGTGCTTCCTATACTCGCGTTGCTCCTTCGTGAATTGCGCTGGCGACGGGCATCCTTACAATTGCCCCCGGGGAAAAAGAGCCATCCTGGCGATCAGGGAGTCGAAATGGTGAGGGGCTCAACGTAAGGCTTGAGGCGCTGGACATGTACTATATCACGGCCGCGGCGTCGGTGGTCGGGTGATGGGGCAACAGGCTCGACAATGTAATTGACAGGGGAGGTGCGTTTGATGACACGGTAGGGACCATCGTATCGCGAAATGAGCTTACTGCTCAATCCAGGAGCAGTCGTTGGCACCCATAGCCAAACAAGTGATCCGGGTAAGAAGCTTGGTGCAGAGGTCTTTTCGTCATGCTGTGTCTTCTGTCGGTGTTGGTCTTCCTTGGTTAGTGAACGTGCCAGTTGGCGGCATTCTTCGGCGTGTTTCGCAACGTATGAGATGGGCGTGCACTCTGAGTCATCAGGGCTATAAGGAAGTATTGTGTCCAGCGTACAAGAGGGCTCGCGTCCATACAAAAGGAAAAACGGAGAGAAGCCAGTCATGGCTTGCTTGGCGGTGTTATACGCATATGTAACAAATGGAAGGATGGTGTCCCAATTAGAATGATCAGATGCCACGTACATTGCGAGCATATCCCCTAGCGTCCGGTTGAAACGTTCGGTGAGACCATTGGTCTGTGGGTGGTACGCTGTTGTGGTGCGATGGATGGTTCGGCAGGCTGTGAGGAGGGCTTCTATAACTTCAGACAGAAAAACCCTTCCTCTGTCACTGAGTAGTTCTCTAGGCGCTCCGTGTCGTAGAATGAAGTGCCGAAGGAGGAAAGAGGCAACTTCAGGCGCAGTTGCAGCCGGCAGTGCTGCCGTCTCTGCATATCGGGTCAGGTGGTCAACAGCCACAACAACCCACCTGTTTCCAGCTGCCGTGCAAGGGAGAGGCCCATAGATGTCGATGCCGACGCGGTCGAAGGGTCGTTCTGGACATGGTAAAGGTTTTCGAGGTCCAATTCCTTGGCGAGGTGGAGATTTGCGGCGTTGGCAGTGAACACAGGAACGAACGAACTGACGAACAAAACGGTACATGCCGCGCCAGTAGTACCGCAGGCGCAAACGTTGGTAGGTTTTGGGTACACCAGCATGGGCGCAGTGCGGCTCGTCGTGAAAATATGCGCATATTTGTGCACGTAGGTGGCGTGGAATTACTAGGAGCCACTTGCGACCTTCGGGTTGGTAGTTGCGTCGAAACAGCAGACCGTCACGAATGGAAAGTGCGACGCTTGCCGGCGTAGATTTCGAGATGCACCTTTCGCCGATGAGCCTGACAGGAGTTTGAAGATGGAGGAAATCCAGGCGTCTTTCTTTTGCTCGGATGACATGGACTGTATCTCCAGTGGTGAGAGGTAACAATCGGTAGTCGAGAGTCGCTCACTTTCATGCGGCAATGGGGAGCGAGAAAGGGCATCAGCGTCATGGTGCTTCCGGCCTGACCTATAGGTAACGCGAATATCATATTCCTGGAGTCGCAAAGCCCAGCGTGCTAGGCGACCGGACGGATCTTTTAGTGAGGACAGCCAGCAAAGCGAGTGGTGGTCCGTAACAACCTTGACAGGGCGGCCGTAGAGATACGGGCGGAACTTTGCAAGCGCCCAAACAACAGCTAAGCATTCTCGCTCTGTCACAGAATAGTTGGTCTCGGCTTTTGTTAGCGTACGACTTGCGTAGGAGACCACATACTCGTCATAACCTGCCTTCCGTTGTGCGAGAACTGCCCCCAAACCGACTCCGCTCGCATCGGTGTGAATCTCGGTAGGGGCGTCGGGATCGAAATGGCGCAGGATTGGCGGAGATGTGAGGAGATGACGCAGTTTAGCAAAAGCGTCGTCGCAAGCCGTTGACCACTCAGAGATACTGCCTTCCTTGCTGAGGAGCTGTGTCAGTGGCGCGATGAGGGATGCAAAGTTCCGTACGAAGCGGCGAAAATACGAACACAGCCCAATGAAGCTGCGAAGGGCCTTCACTGATGTCGGCTTCGGGAACTCTGCCACAGCACGCAACTTGGCAGGATCCGGCAGCACCCCCGCTTTAGAGACAACGTGGCCGAGGATGGTCAGCTGTCGGGCAGCAAAACGGCACTTCTTGAGGTTTAGCTGCAGTCCTGCGGTAGTTAAGCACGTCAAAATTTGCTCAAGTCGGATGAGATGTGTTGAAAAATCTGGAGAAAAGACCACAATATCATCCAGGTAACAAAGGCATGTCTGCCATTTGAGTCCACGGAGAATGTTGTCCATCATTCGCTCGAAGGTTGCAGGCGCATTGCAGAGGCCAAACGGCATGACGTTAAACTCATAGAGGCCATCTGGAGTAACAAAGGCCGTTTTTGCACGATCAGCCTCCGCCATGGGGACCTGCCAATATCCTGAGCGTAAGTCAATTGAAGAAAAAAACTCTGCGCCTTGAAGACAATCGAGGGCGTCATCGATTCTTGGCAAAGAATATGCGTCTTTGCGGGTTATCTTGTTAATAGTCGGTAATCGACGCAAAACCGAATAGAACCGTCCTTCTTCTTGACAAGCACTACCGGTGACGCCCATGGACTCGTGGATGGTCGAATCACACCACGTTGGAGCATGTCCTCGACTTGTTCGTCAATTACGCGGCGTTCAGTAGGAGAAACACGGTAGGGACGTTGTCGTAAGGGTGCGTGACTCCCAGTGTCGATGGTGTGTTCAACAGTGGTGGTACGCCCCAGGCCAGTCTGGACAGAATCAAAAGACGTCCGAAATCGGTGCAGCAATGCAAGAAGTTGGTCTCGTTCGGACGACGAAAGCTTGTCATCAACGGCGCGAAGAAAGACATCTGCAGACGGTTGGGGTGTCGCTGCTGCAGGAGCGCAGAGTCCACTGACGTCAAGGGTTGTTAAATCATCTGGAAAATCCACAGCCACAACAGAAGCTACGGTCTCGACGTGGCCGACGCACTCTCAGCGTTGCAAGGTGCAGGGACATGAGCCGTAGTTAGAAAGGAGAAGTGTAGCTTCGCTGTTGCGGATTGGAAGCAGGGAGAAAGGAAGCGGAAGATTTCGGCGCTGGTAGAACAGGGTAGAAGGCGTAAAGAGTACTGTCGCATTGGACAGAGAGGGGCACGATAAAGAAGCAAGGACTGCGGAACGAGGAGGAATGCTAACTTCTTCCGCGAGGAGCAGTTTTACGGCAGAACAAGCGGGCGGGTCATCAGCGGTAGGATCTATGGACGGGAAGAGCTCTACTTCGGCACGGCCACAGTCGATTACAGCTCCATGTTGGGAAAGGAAGTCCCACCCCAGTATTACATCGTGGGAGCACGAAGGCAGGACAACGAACTCGATAACGTATAGGACGTCTCGAATAACGGCACGGGCAGTGCACACGCCGAGTGGATCTATGGGATGAGCCGTAGCAGTCCGCAATAAGAACCCGAGGTGCGGCGTCGTGACCTTCTTTAAGCGGCGGCAGAGTTTGGCGTCCATGACAGAAACGGCGGCTCCAGTGTCGACAAGGGCTAAGATTTCGGCGCCATCTATGACAATACTAATGATGTTTGCGGGAGAGGGAGGAGGTCTTGGGCAGATCGACGACGACGCAGTTCTTGCCTCCGGAACTGCGGCGCCTAGTTTTCCGCTTGCGTTGGGGTAGGACGACGACGCATGGGCGACAGCGAGCGTCGTCGCGGAGACGAAGATCGGCGGCCGCGAAGTCACGGCTTTCGGAGGGCATAGATGTCACCGGCGAATACGCGGCGCCCTCCTGAATGAGTTGCGATGGGGCGTAGGAATAAGCCGTGGCAGGGTTGCGTCCAGTTGTCATACTGCGGCGGCAATAGCGGGCCACATGGCCAGGAGCCCTGCATGCAAAGCAAATTGGACGATTGTCCAGCGTCCTCCAAGGGTTAGTGAGTTGCGGAGCAGAGCATACCGGGGGGCGTACAGGTACGCGGGGCTGCAGAAAGACGGGGCTTTGATGTATGTACCTGGCTGCGACTTCAGCATAAGGTCGCCGTGGGACAGAGTCAAGAAAGGTCGGTGGAGCGGCCATCGGCATGGAGGGTATAGAATCGGCATAAGCCAGAGTTTTGGTGACTGGGGCTGTCGGCGTAGCGTCGGAATAGGGCACGGGGGCGACAACAACAGGAGTTGACTGCAGTGCAGTTGGAAGGGACTGAGCAACTTGTTGTTGGACAATGGTCCGGAGGTCAGGGCTGAGGGAAGATTTACGCTCCGAAACGTTTGGCATTAGGGACAATTGACGAGCCACTTCCTCGCGCACAAACTGCTGGATTCGCTGAAATAATGTACCATCACTGTCGTTAGCAGCCAAGCTGGGCATAAACTGATCTTGTACGACGGGTCGCCGAGTGAGAGCCCGCTGCCTACGCAGCTCGTCGAAACTCTGGCAAATGGTAACGACCTCTGCCACACTTTGGGGGTTTTTCGCGAGGAGCATTTGGAAGGCATCGTCTTCGATCCCTTTCAGGATGTGCTTGATCTTGTCCGTTTCGGGCATGGCGCTGTCGATCCTCCTGCACAGATCTACGACGTCCTCGATGTACGAAATGAAGTTTTCACCACTTTTCTGTGCACGCTCGCGCAAACGCTGCTCCGACCGTAATTTTCGTACAGCGGGGCGTCCAAATACTGCTTGGAAGTCGGCTTTAAATTCTGTCCACGTTTCAAGACGGGCTGCATTGTTCAGGAACCATTTCTCCGCGAGCCCAGTCAAAGAATATTCCACGTTATTGAGCTTGAGGCGGTTGTCCCAATTGTTACGAGTGCTCACCCGTTCAAACGCGGCAAGCCAGTCGTCGACGTCCTGCTCATCGGTGCCGTTGTACTTGGGAGGGTCCCGCTCAGGGATCGCACCAGAGCAGACGATGGGTGTTGGCGTAGGCGCCGGGTTATCGTCGCGAGGCATTGTAGGAGTTTGAAGTGTCCGATTGCGGAGCTCCAGGGTAAGAAAACGACTGCCGACGCGGGTCACGCCCTCTCGACGATTGTGCGAAGGCCGATGAGGTGGGAAGCTGGGGCCAGGGCGGGGAGGAACCCGCACACTCCACCAAAATTGTAAGGAGGATTTATTCCAAGGCCAAAGGACTGGTCAGCTCAAAGTCAGCTCTAGGAGTCAGGAGCACGAAGTCCGCTCTGCAGTGTTGGCCGAGAGCAAAAGCGAGAGGCAGCTTCTTCTTCCTTCCAAGCGTTCGCGATGCGGCTGCCGTCTATTGTTGTTACTTGACTGCGATGATGATGCTCTGTTTCGGCACGTACCCTCTCATGGCGAGTGGACAGTGCTTCCTATACTCGCGTTGCTCCTTCGTGAATTGCGCTGGCGACGGGCATCCTTACAGATACTTAAGCATTAAAAAACACGGCATGACGTTAACACTGCCACAGTTTTCCCCTATCGGTGCCAGGCTTTGTTCCACGCCGGTGGTAGCATGGAAGGGGAGGAGTGATGGTTTGCAGCTTGCGCTGTTGGGTGGTTGAATAACGTTGGCTCTTGATAAAATGACCACTAAAACCGTAGGAGTTCCGCAGCTCTGAGACTCCCATGCTGTCAGTCAAGAAAACCACCGAAGGATCAAAGCTCACGGTTGCAAGAAGGAAGTTTAAACTACCACCAGGTTTCCACTGCTACACGGTAGTGTTTCTAGTACATAAGGGCCTTTCTCTTCAAAGCACACGTATTGAGGCATACCAGCGTTCAGGCTGGCGTGGGAACCATAGTCATTGAAACCAGCGAAGATAATTTAAAGTGGTAGAAAAGAATACAAAAATTAATAGTTTTACTCCTACTCCGAACGCGCGGATGCAGGCGCGAGCACTGCAAAAGACGCTCATGTCAATGTACCCATGCCCAAACTTAGAAGCGTAAAATAGGTTTACGTAGCCGTCATTGCATTTAGAAGAAAGGAATACTAATAATAGATTTAGTCGTACTCAGAATGGGTAGAGCCAACCGTAGATCGCTTCAAAAATGGCTCATACCACGGTTGCCCATACCCAACTAAGAAGCGTTCGACAAGTTTACGTAGCCGTTATTGCATCTAAGAACCCAACACATCTGTCTAGACTTCGCTCACAACATCATCAAAGCATTGGAGCCACCAAAGCAAACACGGCAGAAACAACGGGAGGCTGCGTAGTCCAATGCACCGGCTCATTCCACTAAAGAGTGGAGCGCCTAGTGGTGGCGCCACCCGTCCGGCTGCTCAGCCCCTATAGAAAGTTAAACCTGGAAGGTCTCGAGCTTTATTCTAGCGGACAAACATCTGGCTGTCAGTTTTTGCCCCTCGCCGCCGGCAGCCCAGAATGAAATTACGCGGTTAGGGAGGAGAGCTTACTGGGCGTATTAAGCCATGAGGCGCCCACGTTTAAATCTCCCAACAGCACAACGGGCATGTCATCTCTAGGGGCACGTGACCCAGCTATGCGTGCACACCACCTCCTTCCACCTCCACCCTGTGCATGCATAAACCGGCTGTCGGTGATGGGCGAATATTTAGGCTTAAAAAACACCGGCGAAAATATTATCGGGAGGCTTCTCAAGGTAAAGAATCATGAGCTCACATCTAAGTTATAACGGAGCAAGTTCCCGTTCAACCAGGATAAATTTAAGGTGGTAACGACGGTGGCTATTGGTCGTAGGTACACCCATTCACGCTTCTTTTCATTCTCCGCAGTCATCTGAAAACAGCGCAACCACAGTTGTCATTCGATTGCAAAACTTGTAAAAGAGGCATCAGTGGTGGTGATAATAAAAACAGTTGATAATAAAAAAGAGGCTTCGGAGGTGACGAGGAGGAACCCTGATTCACCATAATAAAAACTGGGGGATTTAATATATACTGTTTTGGAGTAATAATGCCAAGGGGTTCCAACAGCGAACAGTGCCTTGTTTTGTGGCGTTTCCAGCCGAGATCCCGTAGCCGTTGCTGCCGCTGACGAGGGGAAACACATCTTGTTTGCAACTTATCTTTGATAGCGGATATGGGTCGCAGTGGCATCAGCGTCGGGTGTACCTGCGTAAAGCTGCCTTCTCTGACAAGATGCAGACAGCGGGCGTACAGCGGATGTTGCTCGTGTAATGGCTGCGTTCGTCTTTCAATTTGCTTGTTTTGCTGTTCTTACAGAAAATCTTTTGGTACATATAAAGAGATCCGAGGGCGATGCGAACACAGATGTAAGTTTCGGCTGTAAGTTTGGATACCAGGAATTTTGTAGAGATAAGGGATGCATAAATTATTGGCACTAAAGTTACCTTTCTCCTATTCTGCGGAGTTTATATACCTTCGGGGCGTAATTTCGTATTCCTGACGTGAATTTATTCTGCAGTTGTTGACAGAACCTTTATCGTCCAAGCGAAGCTTTTATCATAGTATTACTTTTGTAACCCGACAATGAAGATGTGAACTGGACAATGGATTCGTAACTCTCTAATTAGCAGAGTACAAAAGACATAATTCGGTGAGCGGGACACCCATATTTGTTGAGGTCTCTGATAAATTAGTGGTTCTAGATTATTCTTTTGCAGCCCCAATTTTTAGCGTATTGTTCTATGACTTCAAGGCCATTCTGCAAGTTTTCTTTCTGATTTACTGGATGCCCTTGTGCATGCTACAGCTCAGTACCACCAGCTCATTGGCGTGTAAGAATGCAGTACTGGCCGGTAATATGGTAGGGAGATATTTCGATGCAGCATTGCAACAATTACCCTGGTTGTATAGAATTTCTAGATGTGCCAAGGCAACACTCTACTACGACCTTGTGTTGGTGCGGTATTCAGGTTTCTCTTAATCTTTCGGACACACCCATCGCCACTTTTCCAGACCCTAGGAGCGAGCGTTACGCAGCTCGGTCCGCTCGCTCGCCCTCCCCAGTAGCCTCATTGTGACCTGCTATACAACTTTCTGTAAAACGTTTGAAGCGGGAGGTTCACCACTTCACCACTCCCTCAAGAGTGCGCTCCGAAGATCGTTTCCTTTACTAGTTTTTGCCAGGAGCCGCCTGCTGATCTACTTCTGAACTACTTACTCGGAAACGTTGAAACTCCACACGTCACCAGTTGGCATGCTTCTTAGACACACTCTGTGAATCTTGTTCCGCCTACTGGCCATCGCAAGGAGCTTCCTGTTGACGTTCTGCTGTACGTTCGGGTACTCTCACTTCCTACACCTGTAAGCACTTTACCAGCCCCTATGGAGAACCTCCCCCCCCCCCCCCAAGCTTTTTTTATCGTAAGCATCGCTAGGATCGTCTTATTGCCCTGCTGGTTATTCCCTTCATCATTTTAACATCCGTTTGGGCACACAATCGGCCGGTTGTTCAAGCCGCTAGTCATTGCCAGGAGCCTCCTGTTAATATTCTATATATCTAATTTCTTCTAAACTTCGCGGCCGTACTAGTCACCACTTGGCCATCCTTCTGGAACAACCGGGTGAAGCTCGTTCCACACTCTAGCCATCGCCAAGAGAACTCTTTTGATACGCTACTGAGACACTTTCCACTGAACATTGCAGCCATACCTGTCACAACTTGACCGGCCACATAGACGAACCTCCCGTATTTAGTTGAGTTCACTAGCCATCACCATTAGTACCCAAGGCTCCTACCGGTCACTGCGTATTTCCCAGAGAGACCTGTGAACCCCAGTAGGTACTTTTCCTTCTGATTGTGGGTCGTACTGCATATGTGGCGGGGCCTACAGCCACCCGCTGCAGCTTTTCCCAGTTTCTAGAGCGCGTTGTCTCGCCGTTTCTATGAGCCCTGCTGCGAACCTTCTCCTGCACTGCTATTTTTCTGCAGCGCGGTTCCTTACTCGCGGAAATTCAACTTTCTTAGAACAGCTATGTTAAAACACAAAATTCGCGAGCTTGAAATAAAGGTTCAACGCTTTGGTCATAAAAGCTTGCAATAGTACGAAGTCTTCCACCGTGACCAAAATGATTCAATTAGGACGGGATGGCTTACTGCTCAGAAGAAGAAAGAACGAAGCATTCGGGAAACTTGGAGTGTAGTTAGAGATTGTAGCCAAGTTGTGCTTCTTGATTGTTTTGAAGTACGGAGTCGTAAGGATTGCTCTAAAAGGCATTCCGCAAGTGGACTCGCACACTGTATGGACGTTTATCAGTAGTGGGGGTGGCAAAGCGATATTCGTGCATGTATTTTGCAATGTGTGTCTCTGGCATCCTTGCAAAATCTTATGAAAGTGGCATCAAAGTGGTGGCATTCATCAAGGTGGCATAAAGGTGGGAAACGGCCATTTTGCTCTTAAGGGTTCGTTCCATATTTCATAGCTATTGGGCGGAGACTAGGGCTGTGATAGTCCGTTTACACCCTCGGGAACCTGTTAACATGGCCTTTTTTCATGCTTATGGAATTCAGCCAGTTAGAAAGGCGTCATTTATGCTTTGAAAAAAATATGACACCTCCCGTAAGGAAGGCTTTGTAGCATTGTGTGATTAGGACAACTGTAGGTTCCGTGATGCTGTGGAGGGTTGTATATGCTGTTTTGGGAGACTTGTGCATCTGTAAATTTGAAGAACTCCCATGTCTAACTCCGGGATTTCATGGAGCGCTGAACCCTGATAAAATCATTTGGTGGTAAGGGGAGAGAATATCTGCTCACTCGAAGGGTGCTAGAGTATGGGTCATGGTAGTTGTGAATGTTAGTCGGGAATCTGGGGCGCATAATAGCATCGCATGTCTTAAATCATTACGAAAGCTCTATTTGTTTTCCAATAATAATATCAGTTTTCCAAATTTTACTCTTCGAAAAGTGGCCACCGAATTTTCTCAATATATACTACTTTCTGTGAATAACAATCTTCACACTGCCAACGCCTTTAAGCAATTTGCAAAGGCAGGTAATCACGTTAAAGATAACTACCTCCGTTCGAAATTACCTTACCTCGAATTACCAACAAAAGTAACCAGTTGAATTCAGGACTTCCTTGCAGGCCACGTGCCCTTCACTTTTGTCAATAACTACCTATCACAGCTCTCTGCTGTTACAGCGGGAGTACAGCCTCCCAAATTTTTAATAATATAGCGGGAGCGACGACCGATCGGCATGTCAGCGCTTTATCACGGTGTTCACCGGAAAAAATAGATGAGGTTACGCGCACGCGCACAGAACTATCTGTTTTGGGAGCGTCGTCTGCGGCGCTGTTCTTCTCAGGACAGCACACCCCCTGTTTTTCTTATCTTTCAAGGCCGTTTTACTACCGACAAAGGTAGCTAAGAAGATTGTGGCACAACGTAATTCAGATGTAGTGGGAGGAGTGTACCATTCTCAAGGAAACAGCGTAGCAGACGACACTAATACGGCAGCTAGCCCTATGTAGGTGCGCGTACTCTCGCCTATTTCGCTGCTGAACACCGTGATAAGGCGCTGAAAAGCCGGTCGGTCGTCGCTCCTGCTATATTATTAAAAATTTCGGAGGTCGTACATCAGGGCGCAAGTCAATTGACACATTAAAATTCATCTGCACAAGTCATCTACTTGCTAATATAAAGGCAAACTAATACCTTTTTCCGAGGATAGTGTTTTGTATTTCACCACTAAGAGCTATGAATATAACGCCACTGTGTAGGACGATTTTTTCACAGTCGAATAATGCGCAACGGATAATTCTTTCCCTTTATATATCAAAATGCAAACTAAACTCATCTTCTCGTAAAAACAAAGTAACTCACCACGCCTACAATGTTTCCGTGGTCGGTCACAATATGCAGTTTTAAATCTTATTAATATCTCAACAATCACATGCCACCATCGTTATGCTGTGTCCTACACGTCCACACAATGTAATACGAAGCACGAAGAATTGCCAGATACTTTCAGTGCAGTATAAAATCTGCAGCAGCAACATTAAATACCTAGCGTATATAAGCATCATCCGATCAAAATTCTGATACGATTCACCAATCTGGTGTGAATAGCAAGTATATTTGAACACTAATTTACGTGCCATACAAATCCGTGACTCTTCGCTTCATCAGCTCCAACTGTTACTGCCCATTCCCCCCCACCACCACCCTTCCCCGTACCTTAACCAGTCCGTCATAATAGCTGAGCCCACACACAATGAGATGAATAAATGCGGTTGCACGATGATCTTATTTTACATGACTCAATAACACTTCGGACGTCCAATCCGACGTTATAGCATCATGCACTAACAATACATTGCTGACCTCCACTTGGAAGTATGCATTTTAACTTGTAATTTCAACCTCTCTTGTCGGTCTTGCTGTTTCAAAAAAACATTAAATCTCAGAGTTACTCAAATGGGCGTTCTTAGAATTTAGAGAACAGTTAATCCAAAAATAACAAGTCGCGCAATGTGGGGAGCCTAAGCAGAGAACTACATGCAGAAAATATACCAATATCAGGAGGGTGAGCGCGGGATGACACAGCAAGAAAGCAAAGAATGGCTGACGTTTACTAAACTGCATAACGCAACATTTGCGTGCAATGCAAACTACAGTCTTCTCGGTCACGGCGCATAGCAGCTGCGCCTAAGGAAACTATCCCGTGTTTAGCGAAGGCACGGCGGCGCGCGCTACACGGCGGTTATCTTACAGCGCGTCACCGCCGCCGAGCATGTAGTTGTAAATCATGCTTTAACTTTCCACGAAAATGCAACGTGGTTGAGATAGGCCCCACAACGAGAAGCATGTCTCACGGCGTCCCCCTCACACTTTCGCCACAGTTTTCTTTGCTGTTTTCTTTCTGCCTTCGCTCGTTCGGTTGCGACACCATCGCCACCACCAAAGCACAGCTCCAGCCTCCGAAGTGCTGCGCACTACAACATTAGGGCAGAAGGAGACAAAAAGGGGTTCTGAGAATAGGTGATGCGCCACCGTGAGCAGGGAAGAAACAGACGAGTCAAAGGAAGGCAGACCCCGCGGGCAATACGAGCTTCCTTCAGAAGTTAAAAGGGTGCATGGTTTGTAAATGGGTGCATGTTACTACTGGCGAACGAAGCGAGCTTCGCAAGGTTTTCGCCGGGGACCAGGTAAAGTGGGGACGGTAATTGCTCCAAAGTTTACAGAGAGCTCAAACACAGAGCAAAATCTGCAACTCGGCATGTCCTCACATTCTTGAAAAGTTGCATGCTATCTTTGAACCTTTTGTGTACTTTGGCCACTTTTCGGCCATCATAAAAGTTAGACTACGTATTTTCTACCCTAGTTCAACAATGTTATACCCACATGTATATTCGTACTTGATGCAATGCGGCCGGGCAAAATGTGAAAAAATGCGACATCAAAAATATGATAACTCCTTATGCAGACTGCGGCAGCTAGGGACTTGAAATATAGGATATAAATGGCTGTCATGACGTGTGTCCTCAATTAGGCTATATTATTAAAAATTTGACTCATAAAATAGCAAAAAGGGAAATCGTTTCTTTCTGAGTCTTACTGCTTCCTTGAGGTGCTCGGATATAAAACACGTGTTTTCTGATCTGCTCATCTAGTTAACGCTTAGCAATATTCACAAAGTTATTTCAAAGTTTGTCGCAAACAACATATCAATGGGTACTTTCGTGGCGAATCAAATTACAAGTTTTTACGAATTCCTGGCATTATGTTTTCGACCTGTAGATACTCTAACACTCCCAGGCATAGTGGTATTATAACGCTGAAAACTAATTATGTAAGCCTTTGGGGCGAGTATACCCAGCACCGGTTGTCGCTTTACCAGGCTTTTAGCCTGCGGGTCGATGTGAAATTAAAGAAACCCCGCAATACTTCATTCAGCTTTTTCTCTAAATATTAAATGCTTTCACGATATAGGCAAAAAATATGTCCAGTACTTAGAATAGAGGCTCACAAAGAAATAACCGTTCCTGGTTGCATTCCGAACATGGAGATTTCACCAGGACTATTCTGATGCCCCCCTTGCAAGGGCCACGTAGTGTAATGAAGGGTACGTTGATAGGCGACAATGCGGACTCCGGCCCCTCCTCCTGCTCAGGGTGTGATCATCCGTGGCAAGAAATTTACGGCGAAGGGTAGAAGCCTCGAATGGTCGCCCTCGGAGTCCTAGCCAAGCTCCGGCCAATGCGCCCACTCCCCGTCTGTTTACCAGGCAGGGGGCTCCAGAATATCACTGACTATCAGTGTATAGTCAATGTAAAATGAAAAAAGAAACAGGAGAAAGAAAAGAGGAAGACCAACAACCGGCCACGAAGTTGCTCGTTCAAAGTTGAAGGTTAGAACTAGATATCACGGTCACTGCTCACCGCAGTATCAACAACTCGCCGGGTGTAGTCTATAAGCCATACTGGACGAATGAGAGGGATGCCGACAAGCTTGAAGGCGAAATGTATTAGTGTGGTACACCGCTGAGGCGCATCGTGGTGCGAAGAGACAAGAAAATTGCCTCCAAACATGTCAACCTTACATTTATGTGCTTTACGCAGCAAGAACATGTACACACAGGCTTCACTGGGGGTTGCGTTGCCCTTACACAGCAAATCAAGGGTGCTCCTTCAAGTGCCGTGGTTCGGTAACCACTGAAAGTCTTGTCGCAGCCGAACAGCTCGTGAAGATTATTCCTCATATGATCACCCTCCTCATAAAGAACATTTGCAACACTTCATCTCCATCTATTGACCGAGTCCACACCTGGCCAACTCCAGGACATCTGAAAGGTTTCAGAGGAAAAACAAATTTATACTCATAAATGGCACAGCCCGTTTTCATGGGCACAAAAAAAAGTTGGCCTCATTCCTTCGAAAGAAGTACGCTGACGCTACTCGCCGGGTGGCGGAGCGAAGCCGAGTATCACCAGTGAAAAACTGCACGAGGCAGACTTCGACGTCCTCTCTTCACCGCTATGCTGAATTCACAGGCGAAATCAATTTCCGCACCGCTCGGCAAGGCGCCAATAGGCGCACTGACAACGACGTCTGCTGGTGGGTGTGCCGTTCCTGCCGTTCCCACTCCACCGGACACCGGTAAACACGTGGGCATAGCGAATACGGACAGGAAAGGACCTCAAGTTCCTCTTGCTCCTACCGTACTGCCTTAGCCATTCTTGACATTGCTTATACCCTTGTCAGTGGTAGCTGCATCAAAGAGCACCCAGGTGGGTGCACGGTCGAAGAATCCCAATCAATGTCGCGCCGCTACTGCCTGTATCTCAATAAAAGAAAAGGGGGGCGGCGTCCAAATACGTTTAAAAACAAAAAATGAATAATCACAGCCCCGAAAGGCACAACATTGACACATTCTAGTCGCTCTTACAAACATCCACTGGGAAGAGAAAGCACACCGGAGATGAACTGCAGGGAACTTCTCAAAAATTTGTATGATGTCATAGATTACGTGTTTCCACTTGCAAAGTGTAGGGTATCTACACGAAACTCATCATAATAGTAGCTAAAGTTGATGAGAGGGTAAGAACGTAGCAGGAGCATAACGTAACCACAAGCGTAGTGTGGCTGATACTTGAGTCTCCGCGGTTGCAAAAAATAGTTCATTTTATTTCAGCTGTTTATACCCATGATTGCTGATATAAGTTGCTGAGAGCATAACCCTTTGATTATACAGTTGTTTATGCATGTTTCATTTCTCAAGAATGAATTATTTTTAAAAGAAAAAGAAAACGTCGTCCCCGTTGAAACCCTGCTCAGCAGAAAAAAAATACTCAAACAACGGCTATTCTTGGTACAGACTATTTCCGGTGTATGTTATATTTACCTCGAGGCTATCTGTAACTGTTTTACTGTTAGACAATTGAAATGAACACAAAGAACGCGCATACGATTTTTGGGTCTGAATAGTTGGAATTTCGATCCCTGCACGTCGCGTAACCGTCGTCTACTAGGGGCAAAGATAAAGGTCGTCTGTTATATTTGGTAGGGCCTGTCACAGGGCGATTATTTCTTCTCTTTTCGTGTGCACTCATTGTCAAGAAATGTATTCAGTACAATATTTTTGCACAGCCATCATCACTGACGAATCAAGCGTCGTTAACGCAGGGTGCAAAATAGGGGTGGTTTGTCGCCACAGTGCTTGGATGCAGTGCGTGGACTTACCCAAACAGTGCACTGTATCCAGGGTCAAAAGGAAAACAGTGCAAAAATTCATCGGTGCCTTTCAATATTCGGCCAGGGCATCAAGGAGCAACGTAGTGTTCTGTGCGACGGTTTAGAACGTAGTGACGAACTGCAAACACCTATCGCGGTGACTCACGCAAACGGTGGAGGTCGCGATGCTGCATGGGGTTTCCCGCCTTGCAAAACCAGCTGTATGTGCGAAAAAACATGCGCTACTTTACTCCGAATAAAGTAGATGGCACCACCGTATGGCGCAAACGAACAATTGCAAGACGTCAAACGTTACAAGTGTAATCATTGCTACTTTAGGAGACACATGTCTGCCAAGACGCTTTACGGCAGTTGGTTTGATTGACATTACTGCATCATGCTTTCAATGCAGGTGACTATTTCTGAGGTGTTTACCTGCGATGTAATAAAACGGCTGCCTCCGTTCCTTTAATTTTATATCCCTGCTCCTCAGTTTACAGCAGAATGAAAGGCAGAGAACCCTAACTGCTGTGAAAATTGATCGAAAAACACCTTGAACCACCAGCAGCCACCATAGAAATTACTGTTGTGAGCTTTTATCAAAAAAAATGACTAGTGGCCTACTAATGCATTTTTCCAAAGTTCTTATTGTCAAGTTAGGCTACATTAAAATTTTATTGGCTTTATACTGAAGCACAGCAGGCCACCGTGAAGATATTTTTAATCACTGATGAGGCTTTTCAAAAAGCATGCATTAAGAAAATATTCGGTACATGTGCTTCCTTTTGAAAGCCCAGTGAACCTTTTGTAGAAACATTTTGTTTTGTGATAATCTTCCTAAAGCCAATATTCTTCTCGTACGTATACCAAACAGTTACGTGGAACACTGACTGCTCAATATTAAACTCTGACAAATGGCTGTACAAGTTCATTCAAGTCTTACTGCACCTATTAGGCAACCACATTCAGAATTCCGAATCATATGAACATGAATATGAGATCTAGGTGACTCATTTTAAAATGCGCCGATACCTCCATGCAAGAATGTTCATTCTTTTGTACACTTCTGCACCCAATCAGAGCACAGACTGGAACAGGGAGAAGAAAAATTTGATTCTCACGGCCTCTTGTCAAGGTTGCATGGGCTGCTGCACAAGCATTTTCTATTCTCACGGTGCGCGTTGCCAGGATTTTTTTTCGGAGAGGGAACTAAGGCCTTTCTCAAGCCCCCCCCCCCCCCCCCCCTGCGCCCCCACTCGGCTTCCTTCATCGCAAAAAGCGAAGTAGCTTGCAAGCGCTCTTAAAGGCTATGAATCTAAAATACATGTCTGGTTCATTAAAAAGACTGTACTATCCCGATAACAGTGATACACATTTTATCGCAAACTTTGAAAGAATCATCGAGGCATTAAAAAAATGAAGCAGTGGCGACTCCGAAGCCATTTTGCGAAGGTTTCTTTATGGCATCACCGGACCTTGTTTGTACGATTGTCGCAAAAAGACCTAAGCCAGCATCAAGGAGCAAGATCTCGCGATTGTAGAGCAGCACCTAGTTTCATTGATTGTAGTATTGGTATCCTAACTTTCCTTTAACGCAGTCATAAGTACGTTTTAGTGCTGGCCTAAACTACTTTACTACTGCCACTACTACATAAATGCAGTCCTAAATTTAAAAATTTTTGGTATATGTTGCATTGCTTTGGTTGAAAAATGCCTTCTCTGACTGGGCTGGACTGAGTGAGTTGAACAAGGTGGTCTTTTGTCTTCATATGACCGCCTAATGGTCTCTCTCATGATATTGGTGCTGATTGTGATAGCATTTTAGTGCCAGGTGATGTGGTAAACTGGGCAGAAATCCGCAGACCGCGTCGTGCAATTCTGCCCCCGTTATACGGGGCGTAGATAGAACGCACGAACATCCTGTGCAGGCATTGCATTAAATGACCATAGTTTCGTGTGATTACTTGCATTGTTTCAAGGTGCATAGTATGATGATTGTGACATGCGCAAGAAAATGACGTAAGCAGCAAGAATGAGATTTGTTCATGTGCTTGCCCAAAATGCAGTAGAACGTTTTTGGCATATAAGCATTATATGCCCGTACAGCAGCTGCCAGCGTAAGGCCACTGCATCTCATTATCTTCAGTCTGCAACGAATCTATGCAGTTTTATTACAACGTAGCTTCTGTTCCGTTGCCTCTCGTTTAGACCTGCGCTACACATAAATTTGCAGCGCAGGTCTTATGTTTAAAAAAACGAGGCCCTATGAATTATGCATGCAAGAAACTATATATGACTGTAAATAAATTCAGCAAATATCAACCCTAAACACACAGATATCCGCAAAGGAACAGCGCTGTCAATGACGAAAATTACGCGAACAGGGCACGATTTACCCTGACGCATAGCGGAGTAATTCAGCTATCGGTATTTGTCAACTCATGCCAGTTGAAATTTCCACTCCTCTTTTGAGTCTCTAACGCAGTCCACCACGTAGCTTCTATCAGAACTCCGGGCGAATATGAGAAGCTTGTCGCATTTGTGGTTGACAATTTGTACAGCCCAAATGTCGAGTCTACGGTAATGAGCTCTCCCTTGATGTTCTAAAATAGTTGCATTATGCTCTGTAAAGTATCTAATGCTTCGTGAATAAATGCTCTATAGTTTACGTAAACCCGTATACTATCCAGTAACTTTTCTGGGGCTGCCATTTCCTTTCGGTGTAAGTACCACGTTTGGATAAGGCAGAGCAAGTCACTGCAAAGTTCATTATTCAATGCCATATCAAACTTTAAATTTAGCAAGAAAAAAAAATAATAACGCAAACACGGCATTGTTCGACCATACTCTTGCATTTAGGCATGTTCTGCGCAAGTTGAGAAAGATCTTGCTGCGTTTGAAGTTCTGTCGTACGATCTGAGGAAAGAATCATAATGAGGTCCTACCTGTCTAGCTTCAAACATTACTGAAAGGCCATACTCTCTTGAGGACGCGTGCGCTGCCTCTGTTAACAAAATTACACACTTCCGGCTTAGTGTTTGCAGTGTAAGAGCATGTGCGGTTCTGGAATGTAAATGGCGCATAGGAAGTTTGTAGTTCTCATTAGTGAAGCAGGAAATTGTAATGAAATTCGGAAGCTCCTTGGGCCAACAGAACAGAGCGCATTCGACAGTTGTACAGAGCCAGCATGACCTTCGGTCGTGGTGCGATGCTCCAAAGAAGTCCGCTTTTTGTTTCCTGGAGTGCCACGAGAAAACACGCGTAATGGCTTGGCCCCGCATACATAAATGGTACAGGTTACCATGCTTCAGAAGAAAATTGGTGGTAATGACAAAGTTAAAGTATTCCCTTTGGTAACACCAACACCATTGTTGAAACGGAAGCATCGATTCAGGTTACGACATGATAGACTTGACAAAAATTGCGAAGTTGTTTTCAGTGCTTATTTCTCCGCTATTTTGCTACCTAAATGATGCTGACGATTGTTTATTAAATTTTTTATGCGACATTTTATAATGCATAGGTAACACTTGTGGATCCAGGCAGAATCACTGTCATGGGCTGTCATGCTCAGCCATTTGGGAAGGGGGAGCGGAGGTGTCCGGGTGCCCTTGAGAAGGCTGCTGGTGTGTAGCCTGTTTCTTTATTGCGACATTCGTTTGTCATGCCATACCGACTGAGCATTGGAAGAAGAATAGTCTTGCGCACTCAAAACTTGCGAAAAGGCCCATGAGAGGTAAATAAAAATTCTACCAAAAAGGCACGTTCGTTTCTTCGCCACCAGTGCGACGGTCCTTCACTTGCACACGCTGCTATGGTGATTTTAAAGCTGGGTGTAGTAGTGGATGCAGGCGTCGGTATGAAATGCGGTAACACAAGTTCCGATAGGTGGCACACCATGCGACCGCGGTAGACCTCAAATGGAGTAGCCTACCTAAAATGCAAACTACTCAAACTGCATCTCGTACGAATATATTTTAACTCTTTCCGTGTACTGATACGGGGTGCTGTCCGGGACAACCTGAGTAAGCCTCCCCAACTTCCTGCATCATAAAATATTTAGGCGTTCATATGAGTTACGTTTTCTCCCATTCAAAGTTACCTACGCGCTCCATCGTAGGCGCTTCTTTCAAGAGCCACTTGAAGCGCAAATATTGCATTCTATATAACACGAGATGCACAAGTTTGGCTCGCAGACACAGATGTACTGTGACATCGTGTAAACATTAGGAAGTGATTAATTGATCTAAGCCGCAAAGTTTACAGCACAATGCAACTTTCATCATCAAAAGACATCAGTTATTATGCGCTGATAAACCAATTGAAGTGAATGACTTATAATTAGAAGCCTCTTTTGTGTGTTGAAAATTCGAGTTGAGCTTCCCAAAGTCAGCGGCGTTTGTGTCCTTGCGGAATGCTGCCGTTGTTGTGACTAAGGCCAATAATTCTTCTTCTTCTTTATTACCTGGTGAAAAAATAGGAGAGGTTGACGCTTTATAGAAGTGCCGCTACTCCTTCTCGCGTAAGTTACTCTTCGTAGTAGACATTTTAAGAGCCTCAAACTCACTGGCCAGTTCGGCGAAGGCAGGCTCTTGCGGGAGAGTTCTTCCAATGTTCATGGAGTCAATGCACACAATATACTGCAAACACAAATTTGTCCCTGGTATCCCTTAATAGGAGTCAGCAACTATGGTAGACACTTGATGGTGGTTAGGGGAACATCACACAAAACAGGAGATCACAAATCACACAGAAGATTACAAACAAATCACACACTAAAGAAGTCACAATGTGCAGTACAGAATGGAGGAAGGAAAAACGGCACAACGAAAAACGCAATAAAACGTTGTGTGGGCTGTCATGGTTGGAGACTCTAAGCGCAATAATACCAAAGGTAGAGGTACAATTCATACTAATAAAGTCCTAATAAAGCAGTATCTAGAAAGAGTTTAACAGCAGAAAAAGAACGCCGTCGCTGACTGGGTGTTGTCCATGGTCCGAGAACTTTGGCGAGGTTAAACGGCCTACTGTCTAACGACATGATTACACTTTAAATTTCCTCCTGGCATCATAATGTCGGGGACATTCTAAGATTACATGATGAATCGTTTCAACAGGATGACCACATAAACATCTTGCACTTTGAACTTTGCCGATTTTGTGGAGAAAGTGCTTTGTGTAAGCAGTGCCAATACGCCAGCGGTGTATAAGTGTCTCTAAGCATCTGGATGTAGCTGTTCGAATTTGGAATCGCAGTAAGGGATCAACTTCAAAAAGCAGGCTACTTTGAGACCGTTCGTCAAACCATGTAGCATGGAAAAGGCTGTCACTAGCTCTCGTTAAAATATGTCGCAAGTTCGAAATGTAGAGGGGCAATATGTCGGAGGTTGGAAATTGGTGCGCTTGGCGAGCTGCCACATCTGCCGCTGCATTGCCGGGAATATTGCAGTGGCCAGGAATCCATTGAAACACAATATGGTGCACCTCAGAGGCTCTAGTTAATGCTTTCAAAGTTTCATACACCAATGAATCGTTCAAAGCATTGCTAGTGTGTTGCATAGATGCTAATGCTGCTTGAGAGTCAGAAAGAATCAACCAATTTTGAGGAACTGCCACACTGATGATGAACCGCAAGGCCAACAGAACAGCGTAAAGTTCTGCCGTAGTTTAGGAAGTGTAGTGGGACAGACTAAATTTGTGTTCGTAGTGTGGGCTCGGTATTACAAATGCAGATATAGAGGAGGTATGTAGACAAGACCCGTCTGTGTACACATGTGTGAGGCCAGGGTACAGCATATATATTTGGCAAAAAGACAGTTCCTGCGCGGCGACAGCAGGCAAATCCCGTTTTCGGAATAGACCCTGCACAATGAACTGAATAGCAGGACTGGAAAGAAGCCATGGCGGATACACAGGGTCACCTGGCCAAATCTCGTACATAGGTAAAATGCTTATATTTGCCTCAAGGGTCCTGTGCATCTACAACCTTTCCTTTCTAAAAGACCTTGTTTAGGATGATGGCGGGAATGCTGGGTTTATAATCGAAAAAAATGCCGACACGTTTCTACAGTTCGCATCACTGGGAAGGGAGGCTGACGAGCTTCAGCAATTACAAGAGGACTTGACGATGGTCTAGGAACACCCAAACAAACGCGCAAACTCCTAGCCAGCAACCTTTGAAGTATTTCTTCAGCGGTGTTGGAAAGCCGGTGCAGAATTGGCGCTGAATACGCAATTCTTTGCCTAATTAATGCAGAGTGAACCTGTAGTAGTGATGATGTACGTCCACCCCACGATGTGCCCGTAAGCCTACGAAGAATATTAATAATTGCATTGGCATTTCCTTCAAGCATCTTGATGTGTGCAGCCCAGGAAAGTTCCCGATTTAATGTTACGCCCAGAAAGCGATGTTCTTTTACAGTTTTAATAGGTTGACCTTCAGGGGAGAGAATGAAAGTTTTTAGTTGCTTCCTCGTGAAAGGCAACACGGCTGTTTTTGTATACCATAACGTCATCCCACACTCTTTTAGGAAGTTTCGCACACTAGTTAAACCTTCCTGTAAGATGGACTGAAGGACGAGAGGATTGGGACCCGACGCCCATAGGCAGACATCGTCGGCGTAGATGGAATGCTGCAAGCCTGGTGGCAATCTGCGTGGTAAGTTGACCATGACACAATTAAATAGGAAAGGATGGAGGACACTACCCTGTGGTACACCCTGAGAAGGAACGTGCTCGGAAGTACGACCGTTCCATGTTTCCATGAAAACTCTTCGGTTGGTAAGGAATTCTTGCATCCATCTCAGAGCTCGCCCATGTATGCCCATTTGCAACATGCTCTGCCGGATGTGAATGTGACTGGCAGTGTCAAACGCTCGCTTTATATCCAAAAAAACCGCAATTGTTATGTTCCCCTATCTACGCTCATGCTCGACCCATGTCACAATATCAAGTACTGCGTCAATTGATGAACGCTTCCATCGAAATTCCGACATGCATTCAGGGAACACTTGTGTCACATCATACCACCATTGAAGCCTTGCCGCAATCATTTTCTCCATAAGTTTGCACAAACAGCTTGTCAGGCTCACTGGACGGAAATACTCAAGTGACAATGGTGTCTTTCCGGTCTTGAGAATTGCATTGAGACGCGCTGTCTTCCAAGATTTCGGAACAGCTTCTTGACTCCACAAAGTGTTGAATAAAGCTAGCAGTTTGGACGTACCCTTTGGACCAAGATTCCTTAGCATACGTGATGCCATCGGGCCCGGGAGCCCTTTTGTTAGGGCATGAAGCAAGTGCACTTTGTAGTTCACTGATCGTAAAAGGACAATCTATTTCCGGGTGCTGGAGATATACACTTATGTATACACTTATATATACAATTAATATAAACTGTTCTGGGAAGCCGCCGCCCAGTAGTACAGCGGCGGTCGATGAAATGGAAGGGCTTTAGTTGTGACTAAGATCGCAGATCTCCATCGGGCCTTTGTTACTGTCGCTACAGCCGTGTGCTTGCAGCAAAGATGGTGACTATCGTGCCTTCACGTTCAGGATAAAGACTGGAAATGGCTCGGCAAGCCGCAGCGGGCCCTATGTTGCGCCCCGCTGTTCCCCGGTTTCCCAGCTTAGAGTAACAAATCTTCCAATCGCGAAAAACAAAATTACACTGCAACACTGCTTTAAAAGGGGACACACAGCACGATCAACCTGTGACAACACAATTATCCCACACCAACAGCAACCTCTCTGGCTGGGCAGAAATGTGAAAAAAGATTGAAGAGGTAACGCATGGAAAAGCGGCACCCTTTTCTGTGAGCCTCACTCACAATGCCCCTGCCAACGCCCACATTATTCCAGCTAAGCATAGTTTAGCCCAGAACCTAGACCCATAGCTTTCTTCAGTTACCTTGTAGGAGTCTTGAATGTCTGGCAACGCTGCTTGCACATTTTTTTGCTTATACATACAAAAATCCCCTGTTACCTTTCGAACCTTCAGGGTACCAGTCTTCACCCATCAATGGCCATGGGTCCCGCTCTTTTTTCCGCCACGAGTTAGTGCGGACCACCACTCCTTGCTTCCCCGGTCATACCGTGAAGTTAATCTCCTCTGCCGAGAACGACTCAGCCAGCCAATTATTCGCCGTGTGGCGACATGGCGCACACAATGTGACAAACTGTACGCCTTTGGCGCCCCGTGTGCTGAGCCTACCCGAGGACGCCATCGCTTTTGGTGTGCACAACTCCGTAATCATCCAGACTTAGATGGTTCGTTATATACAAGCATTCATGCGTAGGACAAGCATTCACTCGTGAATGTTTCCAACAGGGGTATTTTGAAAGCAAATACGCCTTTTTTCACAGGTGAAGCACCAGGCATAACAAGCAGCAGGGCGCATATCGGACAAAAGTACGAGTTATGGGGCTGAAAGCCGTCAGCCTCGCCACCCTCCTTCCCCTGGCTACACTGCTGATTCTCACCACGGTTTCCTGCCAGCAGCAGCTAAGTGGCACCTAAAATCCCGACGTTGAATACATGTTGATTTTCTGCACCCGAGTTTTCAATGCCTAATGCAGCTTTAAACCTGAAAGCAACAGTCTGTGCGTAAGAAGCAGACACATCACAGCCTGAATATGTGGCATGAACACGTTCTAGCGTACTACATAGGCATCTTCAACTCTCACCTGATCTTTATGGCCAGAAGCTACAATGTGTTTGTCAGGGAAGCAGCGACTTCACAGCCTGAAAGTGTGGCATGAATTTATTCTAACGTGCTACTTTAAAAGTTCCTTCAACTCTCACTCTTTAAGGCTGGAAGCCACAATGTGTTCGTGAGGAGCAGCGACATCTCAGCCTAAGTGCCTGGTATAATCCCATTCCCACGTACTGCATAAGCGTCTTCAACTCTCACGGCAACAAAATTGCCAGAAAGTACAATATGTGCCTAAAAATCAGCGACATCAAATCCTGAAGGCCTACATAAACACACTGCAACGTATTTTATGGGAGCTTTAATTTCTTACCCTAGCTTGCTAGCCAGAAGCTAGAGTTCAAGCTTCAAAAGGAGTTACGTAGCACCTTGGAGCAGTGAAGTAAAACCATCGGGACCTGTAGAGAAAATGTTTGGAAATTTTATTGCGTCTGTACAGCCAGAAACTACAAAGTGTGCTGAAAAGCAGTGACATGAGACTCTGAAGGCCTCAAGTTAAACCATTTTTATATGCCGCCTCGTTTTTGTATTCTTTTTGCCGCTCTATAACCAGAAGCAGCAGTGCATGCTTGAAAAGTACGACCATACCACTCAGAAGGGGTGGCTTAACCCATGTTGACCTGCAACCCACGTGTTCGCAATTATTACTGTAGCTCTTCAACCTGAACCACCTTCAGTCACTGTTTGATGTTTGTCCAACTCTTGTTACAATTGCTGGAACAATAAAAATATCTAAATGTAGGATATCGGTATTGAATCTAAATAAAAGTAGGCTCCATGGGAAGACGCTGAAACATATTTATTTATTTATTTATTTATTTATTGTACCTCAAATGCCCCGAGTAGGGGTATTACATGAGGGGTGGGCAGATACATCAGTTAACAAGGTGATCGATGAAATCCTTGAATTTAGTATGGTCGGAGTGTTGGATGGCGTCGGTGGGCAAGCTGTTCCAGTCTTTGGCTGTTTGCACGAAGAATGAGTGCAGATGGGCAGATGTACGGGCTGCTGGAGGATAAACAGCTTTTGCATGGCTAGTGCGGCATGACGTCCGGTGGGCGGGTGTGATAGCAGATGAAGGAGGCAATGCGTGGTAGAATTTATGAAAAAGGCAAAGGCGAGAGGTTTTTCGTCGTGAAGCTAATGTTTTAAGGTTGGCGCGGCGTTTGAGGGCAGATACGCTAGTATGATGTGAATAGTCGGAGTAAACGAATCTAATCGCACGGTTTTGAACGGCTTCAAGTGTGTACGTATGATTAGATTGAAAGGGGTCCCAAATTGCGCACGCGTACTCTAGCTTAGGCCGAACTAGTGTAATGTAAGCTTGGATCTTTAGTGAAGGGGGAGCAAGTTTTAAATTTCGTCGAATGTAGCCGAGTGCACGGTTAGCGTTGTTAGAAATATGCAAAATGTGCGATGACCAAGAAAGATCGGAAGCTAGATTGATGCCTAGGTATTTATAGGAGCTAACAGAAAGAATTGCGGAACCGCAAATGGAATACGTAAATGTTTGGTGTGACTGCTTGCGATGAAATGAGATGAGTACAGTTTTTTTTAACGTTCAGGCGCATTAACCATGTTTCGCACCATGTTTGAATGAGGTTTAGGTCGGACTGAAGGATTGTGGAATCGGAAGGATGACGTATAGAGCGGTATAGAACGCAATCATCAGCGAATAATCTGATATTGGACTGAATGTTAGTAGGAAGGTCATTAATGTAAATCAAGAATAGCAGAGGGCCGAGAACAGTGCCCTGCGGAACTCCGGAGAGAACGGGGGACATATCTGAAGCAATGTTGTTGGCGTAAACAAACTGTTGGCGGTTAGTCCCACTGTCTAAAATAACAACGGTCTATCATGAGAGAGACGCTTGAAATCGGAATGTCTGCCAGTACACATTGTAAGCCCTTTGTGGAAACGTAAACGTACAATTCCGTACATTCTTCGCTGCAGAACCTCCAGATTGCAAACATTAAACTACACGAATCACTACAAAACACCGCTGCAATAGACCCAATTTTATAACTCGTAAAGGCAATTAAACATACTTTGCAGAAAAAAAGGGAAGTTAAACTCTTGGTTCATTCCTTCGAAATGCATTCAGCCATTCCAGAACAACTTTTACAGCTAACGACACTTTCCAGAAATTCCAACGCTGCAGACAAAATACAAAGCAATTGGACGTCAGGCCCCGCATATTCAGTTACCCTGATGCAAATTTGTTAAGCCATGGCAGCGTACTTACCATAAGCTTAGGAGGCATAATAAAAGCTTCGCGGATGTGTATTGATGGCAACGTATAAAAAATACGTGATCATGTCGCGGGGCCACATGCTCTCGCATTTCTTCACTGGCGGGGTTGGAAATCTAGCAGTTACACAGTTCGTATGCTCCTTTACTACCCCTTTTATACATTTCAAAAATGTTACTGATGATTACGACAAAGCAGAGTTCATTGCAGTCAAGAAATAAACCGCCATCAAATTTGGTTACCTCAACGATACTAGCACTCGTTCCTACTTTTTATGTATGATAATATTCCCATTGGAACAAAAATAATATCATAGGCACCCATCGCTCAAAGGAAGGCAGGTGCATACTGATTTTATGAAACCTACCCAGTCTCGGATAATTGTGCATGAATGTTTAATTATTTTAGAGTCCCTGGAATAATGCTGCAATCATATCTGCTTCCGCCAGAAAAAAAACACTGCTACATCCGTAGCCCGACACGCCAGAACAACGCAAATCCGTAAGGAAAGAGGCATTACGTTGTACGATTTGACAATCGCAATAATAACGCGTAAATCTGTACGAGCGGCCGGGTACGGCCAAAAAACACGCCACACATAATTGCACAATCAGTGTCGTGCCATACGGACACCACGTAGGCCTACGCTCAACATCGAGAGAAGCCTACGTTCACAGCAAGAAACGAGAACGCTTGGAACATGTCACCGCTATTGCCGTAAAGAAAGCAAATCGTATTATTTCCTCACCGATGTTTCGTTACACCGGCAGAGTATCCGCAATCACCGCAGCAACAGATGCAGCTTCGATGTTCGCACATGGAGTTCGGTGACGACGTGCCTCATAAGAACACCCCCCCCCCGACAATCTCACGTACTAACCACAACGGGGCAAGACACACACAGGACAGACGACGATACGCGTCTTCTTGACGCACTACAGCACATTCGTAATACAAATAGAATAGAGAGCTTTTGGTTCTCGGCAACCTCATTGTTGCTGGACGACGTTCGACGCAGCTGTGGTCGGGAAGGCAGCGCGGCCATATTCGAAGAATTTCTCTCAAACGTACGTCGCGGGCGTCACACAAACGGCGAGACGCCATTTCTTGCATACGAACACAAAATCCTGTTTATTCAAAAAAGCTGCTGCAGAGTTAAGCTGTCACCGACTATACGAAAGCTGTGTTATTAATAAGTGGCAGTTGGGAAGGACTGGGGTGGCTGAACACTCTCTTCGTGCTTGTGGTCATTGTCACCAGAAAATCTTTTGCATTGTACACCACCAGCTTCAACAGCGTCTGTTAGCCTGTCGTAACTCATGCAAAAATATTTATGTAATTAGAGTACCCTCTCTACATACCTCCTAATTTCCAGCTATAAAGCTCTGATTTGGAGGCGCTGGTAGATGAGCTGGCTGAACATTTCATTCTCGTAGGTGACTTCAATGCATATAATTTAATGTCGTTTCCGCAGCGATGCCCGAGATTCCCTTTTAAAACCTCTCACTTTAAGGGAACCATGCTTTGCCAATAAGGTACACCCTACATGCCACAGTATAGGACACAGGACTTACTCGCACCATCACTTGGCTATAGGATCTACAATTCTTTGTCCATCTGTTGAGTGAGACGTCGGCACTTACGCTTATGGTAGTGACCGCTTCACTACCACTGCATAATGTCGAGGTAAAGGCCACACCAATTGTTTTTCCTATACTTCAATTAAGCCGCTGCGAACCGAAATACGTTTACAAAGACATATCAACTGTACTACACATCTTTCAGACACCTAGACGTGGCAGAGGCAACCCCACTTGTTACGGCGCACATCTTTAAGGACGCCTTTGAGTTCATTCCACAAGTCTCTGGGGACCTTCGTAATTCAAGGAGGCCTTGGAAGAAAGAGGACTATACACGGGTGTGAGAGGCCTAGAAAAAGACGTGGGGTATCATTCATCAGTGACCACTTCTGATAATGTAATATCATTTAAACGGGCAAAACCTATTGGACAGCGAGATAAAAAGTGCCAGTTGGCGCGCCTACCTGACACCGATAAATTCGTAGATGGTCACATAGAAGTTCTCGACACGAGTATAGAAACTCAGACACAACAGACACGTAGCCTGCCCCTCATTCGCACTACAGGGAACACGCTTGAAGTTGAGCCTAGTGCACTTCCACAACACTTCGAGCAAGTGCATAGTTCTGCACTCTGACGAACAATTTTGTGAAACACAAATATATTCTTAAAAGAAGTCTGTGTGGAATAACTACATGTCCACTGACGCGTACAACTCGGCGTTTTCAGTTCATAAGGTCAGGGCTCCATTGAGCAGTTATAAGAATAAATATCCGGGTGCGGACATAAATACATGCATAATGATACAAAACTAAAAAAACGCTCTCTTGAAAACTTTCTCCACCTGTTCAAACAAATATGGCTTTCAAGGCGGCTTCGATATTTAACAGAGGCTATAATGCACTAGAAAGTTTGACATCCATCTGAATGCAGCCATACGGCCACAAATGTAAGCTATACAGCGTCCTCAGAAACTAAGCAGTGGAATTAAAATTCCTTTGCAGAAACTTACTCCACCTTGGGGATTTCTCCTAAATCTGGTCGGAGGCTATAATGGTAGCTTTTCTGAAAGAGGGGAAGCACCCTTCCCCTTTCACGAGCTGTCGTCTCTTCTAACTGAGAAAATATCTGTGCAATCTCTTTCGAGAAAATCATAAACATCACAGGTATGTACTTTTTGCAGCACTATTGTGTTCTCAAGAGCGGAAACGTTGACGTCGAGGCCAACCGATCTGCAAATGATCAAATTGCAGCTTTTGAAACATACAATTAAAGTGCCCCCATACATACGGAGTGTTGTCTTACTGCATTTTGGCATTAAAAAGGGTTATGATACTGGGTCGCGCTACGGAGTTCTCCGTAATTTTAAATCTTTTGGGTCATCCGGAAACAACTTCAGCACGCCCGCTAGCTGTACGTGTAAACGAAGCTCTCGCACAAGAGTTGGCACTGCAATTTGTGGGGTTCATGTGTAGGAAAACGGCGGGCCCAACGCAGAGTTTTTACCAGTAGACAAGTTCATAGTACGGATGAACTCAGTAGGTAAGGCATTAGCCACCAAAACGTTCCTACAAAACGTATCTAGATGACAGGGAAATGTCTGTTACTTCATGTAAATATGAAATTTTAACGTGACTTTGAGCCTTATTTCAATACACTTGCTGGCTCGGCAGACAAGAATGGGTATAAGCTTAACCAAGCAAATGGACTTGTGTTTGTGTGTTCCAAAGAGCATAAGGTACGTCTAGATCCAGACATCTAGTGAACGGTTGCTGGATTTAGGTAAAAAAGGCAAATTTTTGGGCATTGTTATTCATAAAAACGGGCATTCATTCCACACATAAAAAACGTATAGAAAACTGGTTAAAACCATGAATATTGTCATGGTCTGCCATACACCCACATCCCAACCATTTTTAAATCGTTTATCCTTGTATGTGCTTTTTTCACTAAAAGAAGAGGAAGCTCCTGAGCTGCCTGTCTCTTTTTTAGCCGTCTGAAATCATGCATGATCGATTTTATAGCAAGATCACAGCATTCCCACGTATTATATTACTCGTCTTTCATAGAATTTAAGAAAAATGGCGTAACAGATGAGTGTAGGGTTTAACGCGCCGACGCAACGCAGGCGATGAGGCGCGCCGTAGTGGAGGGCTGACGATTAATTTTGACCACCTGGGGATATTTAACGTGCGCCGAAATCTTGTACACACGGGCGTTTTTGCTTTTCGCCTCCATCAGAAAAGCGGCCGCCGCAGCCGGGAATCGAACCAGCGACCTTGTGCTCAGCAGCGCAACGCCTTAGCCACTGAGCCACCACGGCGGGTGGCGTAACAGACACTATTTCATGTATCTGAATGAGAAATAGACGGCACAAAATCTTTCAGCGCTGTGTCTTAAACTTTCATCGTGGTGCCACGTGCTGTACACCGACCCAACTTAATTGCACGCACAAACATGAATGTAAATGCCAGCACTTCCAGAGCGGTGGCATTGGGAATTGCAGAGCAAAGCTTTCTACCACTACCAGCCAACGGTTTCGTCGTGTGCGCCACAAGAAATGCCCATCCAGGCTAAATCAAACTACTGGCACTGTCAGGGATTGAACCCTGGCCCGCAGAGAAGCGGAAGGGAGCTTGTTGTCTTAGAGACTAATCTACGCCCACAAGTAGTAAGGGCGAGGGAGACAGACCCTCGTTTTGATTCAGCGGCTAAGGACTGGAGAAAGCTTTTTGTAGGGGAGACATGAAACAGCAGTCAGGGGAGGCAGTCAGAGAGATGACGCAGTGGGCCCGCGTGCCTTAAGCCTCCTCACCATTCCAAAGTAGCTTCTCTTCGTTTTCTTTCTGCCGGCTCACCGCCGGGCTCCATCCCGGCCGTGGTCGACTCTGCAGCGTTCAAAACGCCACCCCTACGAATCCTAGGAAGATACTGGGCCCGAAGAGAAGCGCAGCGAGAGCCCGTCATCTCAGCGACTAAGCTACACTCACGCGCGCGGACGGGAAGACAGACGCTGGTTTTTATTCAGTGGCTGGGAAGGGGGAGTGCGCTTTTCGGCGCTAATCCGAGGTAACGGCTCGCATAATCTCTGGCTTTGCGCTTTGTAGAGCCGCGTGTGTGAATTCAAGTGACGTCGCTTAGACAATTGTTCTGGGTGTCGTTTACAGCTGTGGTTTCCAACCACCCTTACAGCGTCCATTGGAGCCAGTTTTTTAAATGCGGAGCATTTATTAGGCTCGCCTGGTCCTCCCCTGCTCACTGGATGTCCAAGGCCAGGGTGTAGCCGGTTTGAATAGTACTTACCCGGGATTTATAACCTCATTCGATGCAACGGACTCTACACAACACGTTGCAAACACTTCCCCAAAATATACAGACAACACGCAGCAGTACATTCAGCATAATTTTAGGTGACGGTTCCTGATTTTCCTAAAGTTATGTGGTTCAAATTTTGCAGCTCATTTCACACCACCCATATCTTCACCTCTCCTGAAACACCAGTCCCTCTCAATGACCATTAATTGGTCCCAGTTATACTTCTGACCTAATTTTGCATTTACCTTCCCCCTACTGAACCTACTTAACTTGGGTTTTGGTGGTGTTTTCCGAAGGTGGGGCTTTCTCTATCAGCAGTCATTAATCATCGTTACGATCGGTTGTGATGCCTCTCACTACGGCTCCGTCAGCGAAGTTAGAGGTTTCCGATGCTTTGAAGCGGTTTGAACGCAGTAAGCACCGCCCAAGCCCTGATGTCAATAGTTGGCGCAGGTTCAGGGTGGTCCTGGTGATTGCTGCGAAGAGCTCTATCTCGAGTTGAGTTTAGAAGGGCATCAGTTTTATGCTGCCATGCCAAGGAGGAGCTTTCAGTGGCGAGGGAGTTTTTATGGCCTTTAAGGCATAACAGCAATCAGTTGGCATGACACGTTTTGGGGAGTCGTAGTCTCGAGGTTTTTTTTTTTGTTCTGCAGGATAACATATTTCGAACTTGTCATATTTTGTTCATATCTCGCTGGGGTATTTTTAACTGCGACAATGCCACTTGGCCTATATCGGTGCGAGGAGTATAGGGACACATCCCGGCAGAGCAGAAGACTGGTTCACGTGGAAGCATGAATAGATCAGGATTCACCCTATTAGCAGATGTCTAGGACTCTGAATTCGCGTATGTGGAGGCCTGCATGAATTTTTTTTTTGTTTTATGCATACGCCAGAGCAACCCTGGGTTATTAGAAGGGTCCCAGTCTTTGTATCAGCTGGCGCTGACGAGCATAAAGAGGATGACCATTTCCGCTCAGGAGAAGCGTTCAAGTTGCTCATTCTCGGTAGGGGTCCAAGATAAAAAAGATTTTTTTATTTGTACAGGTGCCTTCATAAGTAATTAAAACAAGGAATATTCTATACCCAAATATTGTTCTTACAGGCTTTATGACAGCAATTACCGCTTCAAAGGGAGCTTGTTTTATTAATGAGCATTCCTTTAAACGCACCCCATTACACCAAGGCAGTTGCCGATAGAAAGAACTCCTGTAAATTTACTACACCGTGTACCAGTTACTTTTCAAAGCACTTGCACTTGCATATAGGGGTCCTCTTGCACAGGTTTGGTAATATCACTGGCTTCGTAAAAAAGACAGTAGAGAATAGCATGCCGACCCGTGCCGGATTTGCGCCATCCGCTCGTTTTATTACAATAATCATGTGTTGCCCTATGGGCGAAGCCTTAGGCAGTCCCCACTTGTGTTCTTCAGCATCGATGTCCTTGAGGAAGCTTTTCTGACGAGCGGGAAAGGCAGCGGCTACCGGATTCGCTAGGCGAACGGTATATTAAACAGGCCCAGCACCGCCTTTTTCCTATTCATTTGAAATACAAGCCGTGGTGCCGGAAGCTGGCGGTGGGGTGACCATGTAGTCAATGTCACAACGTGTCTGAACAGTCGACAGGCTTGTGTAGGGAATGCATTCGGAGTTCAACGCATGTATGTATTTGTAGATATTTGTACGTGGTTAGAACGACGTAATTGTTTGCAACAACGTATTTGTAGGTGCTGGATACGTTCAGAATATGTGCTAATTATGCATGTTGGAACTTTGTTGTTAGAGGAAAAAGAGGTGACATTGAATGGTGGCACTGAGCTTGCACTGCATGCTTGGGGTATGTGCCCGGCTCCTGCACTTCGTCTTCGTACTCTTCTTATTCGGTTATGAAGATGGACTGAGGGTGGTCTGCCAGACGCTCAATAAAGCCGTTTGTTGTCCTTGAGGGGCGCCGTCTTCTTGTCAAGCGTGGTGCCGAAATCTGTGGGGGCCACGGACCAGCGGCGGCATCCACATCACCGAAAGCCGGACGACCATTTCAAGGACACCGCAACCGTGCCAGCGAGACCTTCCGAACACCTCGGCAGGCACCATCATGGATCAGCTGAAAAGCAAGCGAAAGTCACAACGCTCTCTCTAACGAAGTTAATTTCTGAAACCGAGGCTGCGTTGGACCCAGACGGGGTGAGTCTGAAGGACTACGTTACCTTCCATGACCGCATTAGTGCAATGTCTACCGAGCTGAATCAGACCGACCGCGACATCGGGCCTCATTTGACGGGACAAGATTTGGAGCAAGAATATCTTCGCACCGAAGAGTACAACGACAAAACCGTCACGTGTTTGTCTAAGCTAAGCCAACGCATCAACGAGTTGAGAGCCGTAGCCACTCTGTCTTCGGCCGCCTCGACAGAACCAGTTCCGCCGTGCGGGGCCTGCCACGATATCAAGCTTCCACCCATCGACTTGCCAAAATTTGACGGCGGTCCGCGCAACTAGAACCTATTCTGGGAGAAATTCGAGTCCACTGTCCACAACAATCCAACGTTTACCGACAGCGACAAGTTCACGTGCCTCAGGTCATCGCTTGTAGGAACCGCATCGGCTGCCATCGCAGGCCTTACCGCAACGTCTCTATGTTACAACGACGCAAGAGACATACTTGTCGACAGATTTGTGAAGTCGGACCTGATCGTGAAAGATCACATCTAGAACCTTATTCATCTGCAGGCCATCCGCTCATCGGAGGTCCTCCTTGGTCTGCGTCGTCTAAAGGCCTTACACGTCGCAGAGGGCTCTTTCTCTACTGTGATCCGCCCCTTGATTTTTCGGAGACTTCCAAAAGACCTCATTTTGCAGTTCAATCGTCGCTCGGCCCATCAAGACAACGCAGCTACTTCTGGTGATGCAACTGCTTCCAATCCTGTGAGTTTGGCTCCTCTGCTTGATTTCCTCAAAGCAGACGTGGAGTCAAAAGAACGCACGGACGGTTGCTTGCGTGCGAACGAACCAAAACGTCCGGGTCGTAGTGAAGGACCTCAGAATTTGCAGAAGAGTTTTCGACCTTCCACTACTCAAAAATTCGCTTCAGTGACATCCGGAAGTCGCGAAACCTTTCCTTGTTTCTTCTGCAAATCGAAGGATCACTGTACCGACAGTTGCGACGCCCCCATTACAGTTCGGGACAAAAAGGCAATGCTTCAGCAAGATGGTCGATGTTTCCGCTGCACAGCCCGGAATCATATGGCCAGAACCAGCAGAATAAAGGTCAACTGCACAAACTGCCACCGCTGGCATGCTTCGACGATGTGCGAGCCCGACGTAACTTCTACTTCAAGGCATCAAGGACCGCAGGCTACTCCCTTTCAACTAAAAGCAGCCGCATCCCCAACCATCGCCACAAGGAAAAACATTTACTTACAAACTGCCGTGGTAAACGCGTCTTCACACAGGAAAGAAATTATGGCAGGAATCCTATTCGACGGGGGCAGCCAACGAACCTTTGTTACGGCTGGATTAGCATGAAGATTAGCCTGCCCAACAGCTGACCGTGAAAAGCTTTCCGTGGGCTTCTTCGGCGGACACGACAAACCGAAGACGTTGCGTAGAGTTGACATTGCAATACGTGGAATCAACGAAGGCCGTCCTTTTAAGATCGACGCCCTTGTTACAGAACAAATCTGTGACCGGCCTATTCCTGTACCTACCGAAAATGCCTGGAAAGAGCTACGCGAATGTGGTTGCACTCTAACAGCAATGGATTTACACACCGGCAATATGGTTTCATATGAAATCGATATCCTCATCGGCACTGAGCATTATTGAGGCTTTGTCACAGGCTGAACAGAGACCTTGAGAAATGGCCTGAGAGCCGCCGAGACAGTTTTTTGGTGGACTTTACACGGACCTACTTCTGAGTCAACAACCGCACCACTTTGTTCACAAACCGCAGTACTGAAATCTGATGCGGCCACCGCCTAACGTTTCCTAGAACGGTTCTGGGGCCTCGAGACCATCGTTATTCGCTCAGAGGTGCGTGAGGAACCGCAACACGAGACAACTCTGGCTCAGTTCAACAACGCTATACGGAAAATCGATGGTCGGTACGAAGTGCGACTTCCCTGGAAGCCATCAGTCGAGCTGGACAATAACAAGGCGAACGCTGAACGACGGCTGACTCAAATTGTTCGAAGACTTCGACAAAATTCCGACCTCTTGAGTGCGTATCACACAGCAATCTCGAAATACGCCAACGATGACAAGGCTGAGAGGGTGGCTATGAGCAGCACTGAAGGCCTAGTTTATTACATGCCACACCACGCAGTCATCAAGGAGGAGCGGACGACAAAAACTCGCGTTGTGTTTGACGCAACGGCTCACGCATGTGGTCATGCATCTCTAAACGAGAGCCTCTACAGCGGTCCCAACCTGAATGCAGACCTATTAGGTCTGATACTCAAGTTTCGCACGCACCGTATAGCATTGGTGGCAGACAAAGAAAAGGCTTTTTTGCAAATCGCCATTCACAAATGTCACAGAGACGGTCTGCGTTACCTCTGGTTCGAGAGAGCGCCTGTTCCAAGCGAACCCTTTCTGAGAGTAATGGAGTGCCGAATGAAACGGGTGCCCTTTGGTACAACTTCAAGTCCGTTCTTACTTGCCGCCACAATTAACTACCACCTCCACAAAATGTCATCGCAATTTCCAGACACAATTGCACGGTTAGAAGGCTGCATTCACGTGGATGACATTTTAACAGGGGCCGAAACCATTTCCGAGGCACTGAAATTTTCCGCGGAATCTACAAAGCTTTTCGCAACCGCTTAAATGAAATTGCACAAGCGGGCATCAAATGACAAAACCGTCCTTGAAAACCTTTGCCTGAAGCAAATCTGCGAAGAGCTTCCCCTTTGACAAGCTCTCGGCATAATTAAGGTCTCGGCTTGGTTTGGCATGCAGACACTGACGAACAGGCATTGTCCCCTGAAAGCGTGACCGATTTCGCTCAGCGTTGGAACGACACCAAGCGGTTCGTGCTACCAGCAACAAGCAGCTTGTAAGACCCGCTGGGATTTCTGGCACCTTTCACTATCAGACCCGAACTTTGTTTCCAATAAATTTGGAAATTGAAAACTGATTGGGACACAGCGGTGCCACGAGAAATATTGTCAGAGTGGCAGAACTGGTGCCACGAGCTTCCCGCATTTAGCACAATTGTGGTTCGATGGTTTTACCGACACAACCTTTTACCAGAAAGCACAAAAGGAGCTCTTCATATATTCGCAGATGCCAGCCCCCTAGCTTATGGAGCCGCAGCGTATTTGTGTACTTTCGACCAGCATGGAGGATCCTTCTCAACACTCCTGGTCAGCAAGTCTCGGATCGCTCCTATCAAGGAGATAAGCCTGGCGAGATTGGAGCTGCTGGCTTGTCTTGTGGCAGCACGACTCTATGCATTTATAAAGACTCACCTTCCTGACGCCTTCAGTGACGTACATTTATGGACTGACTCCATCACTGTGCTTAACTGGATAAAGGGAGATGTAAACCGATGGAAAAAATTTGTGCGAAACTGAGTCACCGAAATCCACGCCAAGACAAAGACAGACTGGTAGAAACATCGCCCAGGAAAAGAGAACCCGGCCGATATGGTGACAAAAGGCATCACGTCACAAGAGCTAATTTTATCAGACTTATCGTGGCATGGACCCTGGTGGATAAAAGGCACCGAAGAGTGGCCGCCACAAGCAATGTGCGGTACAGACTTCACGGCCGAAGCTAAAAGGGAATCTGTTTTCAACGATGTACTACAAGTGCTCGTGCCGTCATCTCAGACACACCCGCCGGTCATCGACATAGCACGTTTCAGCTCCATCGTTCGTTTAATCCTAACGACGGCATGGACTCTCCGCTTTCTCGACAAGCTGCGTCAGAAAAGCGTGCTGAAAGGATCCCTTACTCCAAATGAGATCGCTAATGCCGAGAAGTTCTGGCTTCGAACCGTTCAAGCAGAAGGTTTCCACGACGACATCATAGCGGTACAGAAGGGAGAAGTGCCGTCTCGAGCTTCTCCCCTTCGAAACACTACCATATTGTTACGGGGAAGAGACTATATTTCGAGGCTTGGTACAGCGGGATGAAAGCACCGGGCAAGACGAACAAGGCTGAGAGCGAGAGAGAGCCGTGATGATAATGACAGGGTCAAATGATGATGATCGCAGTTAGTCGCGTAGATTGTCCACCTTGTATCATGGGTCCTGCTCGCCAACAACGACCGGGCTTGTGACGTGGACGTTGGTTGTGTGGGCTCTTCTGCACGCTCCCGCTCCATCCACAGGAATCGCCTTAAATAATCCCCATCCACCCGAAATTTTTGAGTAGATGACCTGATTAGGACCTTGGGATAACACCCAACCAATTATTTTATGCCAAGAGGATTTTTCGACGCCTTTTCGGGAACAAGAAGAGAACGCCGGAATCGTCTCCTTGGACCAACGCCAAAGCCGCCCGGCTGCCGACCAAGTGCGGAGGCTCCCCGCGCCGACGCCACGACAGCCGCGGTGCTACAATGAAGCCGTTTCAAAGAGACAAGAACGACGAGCCATCGACTTCAAGAACTGAAGAGATGGAGACCGAAATCTCTGGTGCTGTGAACCACGTTGAACAGAACGACGCCAGAGAAACCCACGCCGCGGAGATCGGCACCAACATGTACCTGCAGAGCACCGAGCCACGCAGAAACGAGCCCTACGACCCATCATGGAATCAAGCCGTAAGCAGGAGAACAAAGCAAGCGCTTAAAAAAGAACTCAAGGCGAAAGCTACAGCTGAAAGCGGAGCCACGTTGGCCGCTCCGGCGGAGAAGACGGCGCCGAGATTCAACGTCGCTTTCAAGAGAAGAACCCCGAACCTGCCCAAGGAAGACTTCAAAATTATCATTCGACCGAAGAAGGGGCTACAGCTGCGCTCCTTCACGGTGTCACAACTCACACAAGCCATCGCCAGGGCCTGTCCCAGCGGAATAAAGAACCTCCAAGACGCCATAGTTCGCCCCAAGTGGACGTCAAACATCATCCTGGTGAGCACGCCTACGCAAGACGCTGCCAACGAGCTTAGAAACCTGCAGAGCCTATACATCGGTGGCAAGAAGTATGACGTCGTGTCGTACGTCGCTTACTCAGAGCACGAGGTCAAGGGAGTCGTGCACGGCTTCGAGCCAGGTACCTCTTCGGCAGAACTATTAGCAGGACTGAGAGTGAGAACCCTCGATACCAAGATCGTTTTTGCACGCATGCTTGGGAAATCTACGACCGCTCTCATCACCTTCGAGGGAAATACAGTGCCGAGGGCGGTGTATTTCTATGGCGGTGAGATGACGTGCTACTTGTATAAAGCTACCAGACTGGTTTGTCAAATATGTAGAAAGACCGGACATCGAGCGGACGTATGCCCCGAACCCGACATCAACATTTGCGCACGCTGCGGAGAAGAACGCCCCAACGAAGACCACAGCTGCTCGCCACGCTGCGCGTTGTGTAAAAAAGGACATCTTACTGGCGCAAAAGAGTGCGAGCTGAAATTCACAAACCCAAGAATACCCCCGGGCAACAGGAGCAAGCCTGCCAATCAACAGAAGCAACCCAGGTGGTTCGACGACGAATGGCCCGAGCTCCAAGGAAGCCAAGTGCAAGAAGAAACACAACCAGCTGACCGCACCCCCCAAACGAGGAAGGAGGATGCCCTACAGAAGAAGAGAAGCAAAGAAGCCGTCAAACGGGTGAGCTGGACAGGTGTAGCCTCCCAGGACCTCAGGCAGTCTTTACAAAAATCAATTAAAACAGATGAAATAAACGAACTGAAGAAACTCATCCTAGACATTAAGGCAGAAAATGCTATGCTAAGAGAGAAACTAGAAAAATACGAACGCGCACAACATGACACAGGCTCTACCACTGCAGGCTTTCAGAATCCCAGAGAACAGTCGAGTGCAGACACGTCAATGTGGCAACAACTTCAAGACTTTAGAAAGGAAATGAGAGCCGAAATCAGAAGGTTGATAGCGGAAATGGTAATCTCCAGGACAAGTCCCAAAAAATCTAGCAAGAGGAAACTATCGAACACACAAGGCAGTAAGACCGTCAGGCACATCGTAATGCAGGAAAATTCAAACATGAGTACGGAGGAATCGGAAAGCGACGACGATATAGTCGCAGTGTACGGCACTAACCATGACGCCTAAATTGAAAAACACGCAAGAACAATTAGTGATATGGCAGTGGAACTGTAGGAGCATTAACAAGAAAACAAATCTCCTGGAAGCCTACATAGACAAGAAGGACATCAAGCCCGACATTATATGTATTCAAGAGGCAGGATGTCTTACCAACTTAAGGGGCTACAATAGAATTGATACATCCAAAGACACCAGGGTGTCTACGTACGCTAAAAAAGACGTAACATGCAATAGATACGATCTTTCTACGAAATCCCCGTCTGCCGTTCTCGTCGAAGTAATACCTATGCAAAGGAAATGTAAGAGCTTCTTTGTTCTCAACGTATACAGCCCACCGTCCAGCAACAAGGAGAACTTCGAACCGCTCTTTAGAGAAACAATGAATATAGTCGCCAAAAATAACGTAATCCTTCTCGGGGATATGAACGCCCCGCACAAAGAATGGAATTATAACTTTGACTCTGCCAAAGGAAAAAAACTTGTCAATGCAATGGAGGCACTTAACCTGCACACGATAAACGACACAGCCTTCCCCACTAGAACGGGTAACAACCGCAGTGTGGATACGTGCCCCGACCTAACAATAGTTCCCGACATGGATGGCCTCACCACCTGGCTTAATACTAAAGAAAATCTCGGAAGCGATCATGACATCATCGAAGTGAAGACATGCTCAGACAACTACAGAAGAAGGCCCAGAAAACAAAAGATGACCGATTGGAACGCTTTTCGCGAAAAGCTAGGGGCCCTCGGTGACATACAAGAAATAGGCGCCTGGTCCGGCAACATCAAGGAAGCCTTTCATAAAGCAACCAAAGAGTACGGACAGGAGAACGAATACTTGTGCGTTGACAGCTACGTGATCAGTCTGTGGGACAAGAAACAGAAACTGTACAAACGATGGAAGAAGAAAAGACACAATAAGAAGCTCAAGCTTCGCATCAGAAACTTAGACAAACGGGCCAGAGATCATGCCAGCAAGCTCGCAAACCAAAACTGGAACGATTTTTGCGAATCGCTTAAAGGCACCCTGAACACCTCCAAAACATGGGCTATTATCAAGGGCATGTTGAACCCCGAAACAAGAAGGAGAGAAACGAGTCACCAACTCATCAAAGTGGCTCACAACTTCAAAGGTACTAACAAAGAATTGATTTTGGCTATTAAAGAGCGATTTGAACTGGGTCGAAACATCCCACCGGTACGCAGGAACTATCAAGGTAGCCCCAATGACTTACTTGATAGAGAAATCTCGAAGGAAGAGCTACAACAGGCTATATTGGCCAGCAATAAAAAAAGCGCCCCTGGTGCAGATGGAATAACAAACAATATGCTAAGAAACTTAAACGATGCTCAGATGGAGGCCCTGGCCAAATACATAAACGATTTGTGGCTCGAAGATCGACTACCCCCTCAATGGAAACACTCCACGATAACAACTATACCCAAGCCGGGGAAACCCCTTGAAATAAAAAATCTAAGACCAATTTCTCTTACCTCATGTGTCGGCAAAATCTACGAAAGAATAATTACGACAAGAATTCAAAAGTACATAGAAGAACACCAACTTTTTCCGGACTGCATGATCGGTTTCAGGCAAGGACTGTCCACCCAGGACGCCTTTCTACAGTTAAAACACGATATCATAGACAACGATAACGACCAAGATCAAATCATCCTCGCACTGGACCTCAAAGGCGCCTTCGACAATGTATCGCACGAGTCTATCCTTAAGGCCGCCGAGGAGACACAGTGCGGGGAAAGAACATACAATTACATTAGAAACTTCCTATCAGACAGAACAGCAACAATCGGCATAGGCAACACTCGATCCGACCCCTTTAAGGCACCAAACAGAGGCACGCCCCAGGGATCAATTATCTCGCCTCTTCTGTTCAACTTGACAATGATCAAAATTGCTAAGAAACTGGAAGAACGTGAAGAAATTGGAAAAGTCATATATGCCGACGACATTACTATCTGGACGAAAAGCGGAACATTGCAATCTAAATTAGATCTGCTTCAGGATGTTATCAACGACCTCCAAGATCCGATCATAAAAAATGGCTTGAAATGCGCCCCTGAAAAATCCGAACTCATCAGGCTAAGGTCGACGAGAAACAACATCCCTCCAGGCAGCATTATACTGGATGGACAGAACATCCCTTTCCGCCCCGCAATAAGAATACTAGGCATGGTCATTCAGGAAGACAATAAAGCCACAAATACTCTCAACAAGCTTGGAAAGACGGCTCAACAGCTGGCCAGAGTAGTAAGAAGGATTACAAGAGCTAGGAAGGCCATAAGAGAGGAGGACACCCTCCGCCTTGTTCAAGCCCTCATAATGAGCCGCATTGCATATAGCCTCCCCTTCCACCGGATGGACCACAAACAAGAGGAAAGGGCCGATGCCATAATAAGAACAGCTCACAAGACCGCTCTAGGCCTACCAATTTACACATCCAACGAAAAATTCCTGAAGCTTGGCGTACACAACACCTTCAGGGAAATCAAGACTACGCTATTAGATGCCCAGAAAGAACGCCTCCTCAAAACGAGAACGGGCAGAGAAATTCTCAGAAGATCTGGACAGGAGGTTCATGCAGCCTTCATTAATAGGATGGTTGATTTAACACCCGCTCAAAGACACTGTATTAAGACCTCTCCAATTCCCAAGAAAATGGACCCCACTCACAATAAGGGCAGAAGATTGGCAAGAACTCGCTACATCCGAAAAACATATCAGGACAATCCAAACGCAATCTACACCGATGCGGCCGTAAACAAGCAAGGCAATGCGTCAGCCGTAGCTACCAATGAACAAGGGAAGATGCTGGATTTCATCATTACCAAACAACTAAATATTCAAGAAGCAGAAACTGCTGCCGTCATACTAGCAATCAGATGGGCTGAATTCAAGAATAAGGACTCAATAATTATCACTGACTCGACCAGGGCCATAAGGAACTTCATCTGCGGCATCGTCCCAAGGAATGCTGAAAGACTTCTCCCAAAAATTCTAAAACAGAACCACACACTTGTCTGGACTCCCGCCCATCAGGGGCTAGAGGGTAACGAGGCGGCCGATTCTCTTGCGAGGACTACCATACACCGCAGAGACCCGGAACATTCGTACGCCCTCCCTGCTTACTGTCAAGGCACAGACAAATTAGCATCCTACAGGCTTCACCGAAGATCAATGCCTACGCCACACCCCAGCCTAACTGCTGAAGAAGCGAGAAATCTTAGAAAAATACAGACAAACACCTACTTACATAAGTCCAGACAATCACTTATGTTCCCAGAAAAGTATAATGAGGACTGTAAGCAGTGTCACCAGAAGGCCGATCTATTCCACACAGTCTGGAATTGCCCAATTACTTGGGACAAAAATACCCACCAAACCTCATTAGAGTCCTGGGAGGAAGCCCTGTCCAGCCCGGACCCTGCACAGCAGCTTGCGCTGCTTAGTAGGGCCAGGGATGGCCAAATAGCTTCTGGGGTCCTGGAATTTGGATCCCACCCTTGATCTCTCCCCCTTTTCCCTCACCCCTTTTCACCAAATAAAGTTTACTACTACTACTACTACTACTACTCGCCAACAACATAACCATGACTTGTAACATGACTCCCCGATGGAAAAGCGTCGTCCCGACGCTAACTTGTAGTCGGTGAAGGCGCACAGTATGGCTTGAGGCGGGACACATGCACAATGCTAATAGGCGGGGTTCTCTCGGAAGGTGAAGGAAGGACGGGGGTGATCTCATATGTTACGTCCGTAACCGAGCGGAGAACACGGTAAGGACCGCTGTAGGGCGCAAGCAGTTTTTCTGAAAGTCCCACGCGACGGGATGGTGTCCAGAGAAGGACCAATGATCCCGGAGGGAAGTGTACTGGCCGGTGGCGCTGCTCATATCTCTTCTGAGAGGCTTGTGATGCGTGAAGACGGTCGTGGGCGATCTGCCTTGCAGAAGTAGCTCGGCTGATCGCATCCTGAGCGTATTTGGTGGACAAGGGGGCAGAAGGGGGCAATAAAGTGTCCAGAGGCAAAGCAGGCTCACGGCCGTAAAGAAGGTAGAAAGGGAAAAATCCCATGGTGTCGTGACGCGAAGAATTGTAGGTGAATGTAATGTAGGGAAGAGCAATGTCCCAATCGCGATGGTCCGCTGAGACGTAGGCAAAACTTGTTGCATAGTCCGTCGCGACGGCGACCCACTTGTTTCCGTACTTGGATATAGGAAAAGGGCCCAGTAAGTCCAAACCTACACGGAAAAATGGCTCAAGGGGAATTTCGATCGGTTGAAGCTGACCGGTGGGGAGCGTGGTCGGTGTTTTCTGCCGTTGGCAGAGGTCGCAGGCAGTGACGTATCGTCACACGGATTTGTACAGGCCGGGCCAAAAGAAGCGACATCGCACACGGTCGTACGTGCGGGTTATCCCGAGATGGCCAGCCATGGGGACATCGTCAAGCTGGTGCAAGATGGCCGCACGCAAGTGCTGAGGTATAACAGAGAGCAATTCGGGACCATCGGCGCGGAAGTTGCGATGATAGAGAGTGCCATCACGAATTGCATAGGCACGTAGAGAAGGGTCCGGTGTAGCGCATTCGAGACCGTCAAAGATTAGGCGTAATGATGCATCACGGCGTTGTTCTTCAGCAATGTTCAGGAGGTCAGAGATGGCAAAAAAGGAGACATCAGAACTTGCTCCGCTGAGGTCTGGAGGGTCCACAGGTTTCCGTGACAGGCTGTTGGCGTCCTGGTGTAGGCGACCAGATTTGTAGAGCACTGAGAAAGTATACTCTTGAAGGCGGAGAGCCCATCGACCAAGCCTGCCTGTGGGGTCTTTCAAAGACGAAAGCCAGCAGAGAGCGTGGTGGTCTGTAATAACATTAAATGGCCTACCGTAAAGGTATGGGCGGAATTTGGCGACGGCCCAGACAAGCGCAAGACACTCCCGTTCGGTGATGGAGTAATTGCGTTCGGCTGGAGACAGAAGGCGGCTGGCGTAGGCGATGACGCGGTTCTGGCCGGCCTGTTGTTGTGCCAAAACCGCCCCTATACCATGGCCGCTTGCGTCGTTGCGGTCTTCGGTTGGTGCCGATGGATCGAAGATGCCCAGAACGGGTGACGACGTTAGGAGAGCGATAAGCGTAGTGAAGGCTTCATCCTGTTTGGGGCCCCATGCGTAGGTGACATTCTTTTTAAGAAGGTCTGTGAGAGGACGGGCAATGTCGGCGAAATTCGCAATGAAGCGACGAAAGTAGGAACAGAGGCCTACGAAGCTCCTGATATCTTTTGACGACTGCGGTTTTGGGAAGTTCTGCACAGCGTGAACTTTATCGGGGTCGGATTGAACGCCGTTGGCGTCGACAAGGTGTCGAAGAAGCTTAATTTGGCGGTGACCAAAGTGGCATTTTTTTCAGTTTAGCTGAAGGCCTGCACGTCGGAACACTTCCAAGATAGCCGAAAGTCTCTTGAGGTGAGTGTCGAATGTAGGGGAAAAGACAATCACGTCATCGAGGTAGCATAGGCACGTCGACCACTTGAACTCATGGAGTAGCGACATCCTCTCAAAAGTAGCAGGGGCATTGCATAGGCCAAACGGCATTACCTTAAACTGGTAGAGGCCGTCGGGTGTAACAAATGCCGTTTTTTCGCGGTCGGATTCGTCAACAGAAATTTGCCAATATCTAGACCTGAGGTCTATAGATGAAAAATATTTGGCGCCATGATGGCAGTCCAGTGCGTCATCAATGCGCGGCAAGGGATAAACGTCTTTTTTGGTGATCTGGTTAAGGCGTCCGTAGTCTACGCAGAACCGCCAGCTGCCATCTTTTTTTTTTACTAAAACGACAGGTGAAGCCCAGGGGCTAGACGAAGGTTCGATTATGTCCTTACGGAGCATGCTTTCGACTTCCTGCTGAATGACCAGTCGTTCAGCATGGGACACACGGTATGGACGGCTGTGGACAGGGCTGGCATCACCGGTGTTGATACGATGTTGAACAGCAGTAGTCTGGCCCAAAGGACGATTATCGAAGTCGAAAATGTCTCGGTAGGTGCTCAAAAGATGGCGTAGAGCGGCAGCTTGGTCTTCGGGAAGGTCGCAGGCGATCATATTGGCGAAATCCTCGACAGAAGGAATTGAAGTGGTTTTGGTATCGGAATTTTGGGGGGGGGGTCCATACACAAAGCTAAAACTTGGTGGTCACCTATCGGCCGCAGTGTTGCCAGAGATACACCCTGCGGTAAAAGTTGAGGGGATGATCCAAAGTTGAGGACCGGTACGTGAACGCTGCTGCCCACAACTGTCACAACAGTGTATGGCACGGCCACTTCACGCGATAGCAACACTTCCAGAACAGGCGAAAGCATGTAGTCACCGTTAGGAACCGGAGGGCTTGACAACAAGGTAATGGAGGTTGCTGCTTGTGGCCGTAAGCGAACATCATGCGTGGAGACAATACGGCATAAAGGTTCTTCGGCGTTGACCACATCTGAAGGCATCTGGACGGGTTCTTCAGGGGACGCATTGGGAGAAGGCAAGTGAAGGCGGAGGACACCAGTGGAGCAATCGATAAGAGCTGAATGCTCCGACAGGAAATCATGGCCTAGTATAAGGTCATGAGGGCATCGCTCCAATACGGAAAATAGAACGACAGTGTCGTGGCCCCCAATGCGAATTCGGGCAGCACACATTCCGGCGACGGCAGACGTCCCTCCATCGGCGACCTGTACGACACTGGGCACTGCCGGAGTCAGAACTTTGCGCAGGCGGCGGTAGAGGTCTGAGCTCATAACTGAAATATGGGCGCCGGTGTCAATGAGAGCACTTACTGGAATACCATCGACCATAACGTCTAGTAAATTTCTTTTGGTGGGCAAGGTTAGCAGAGGATTTGGTGGCCGGGTCATAGATGCAGCGTCAACTCCGGGAGCTGCACTGCCTAGTTTTCCGGAGAGGAGCGGTCATACGGGGTCGGTGACAGGAAGCGGCGGAGCTGCGGCGAACGGGACTGGCGGCGGTGCGGTGACGGCGAGCGATTGTTGCGGCGTGGTCGGGCGTCGTCGTCTCGGGAAGGCGTCTGAGGACGGGGAGAGAAGCGAGCAGGGTCTTCTTCCGGATTGACATAGGCAGGAATTCGGGGGGGGTCGGGGAGGCATAAATCGACTACTCTAGCAGTATCGCGCCACGTGGCAAACACGATGACAGTGGAAGCATATGGGTCGGTCGTCAGGCGTTCTCCAATAGGCAGGGTTTCTGATCGGGTAGTTGAAAGTACAAGTATAGGGCGCTCACCCATCACTGGTAGGTGTAAAGCGGCTAGATGGGAAGTCAGCGCGGCTAATGGCGCAGACGGATTGAACGCCTAGCTTAGCAAGTTCTTCGCGCACGACAGCTTGAATTAACGGGACGGGAGGCCTGCTGTCTTCAGCAACGCATTGGGGAAGAGTGGCTGGGGCCATGGCCTCGAGCTCTCTACGTACTATTCTTGTCAAACCGTCAGGTGGAGCCATGGCCGTGGTCACGCCAGATGAGATTGGAGGTGAGCGGGTCTGTGATGGAATGCCTTTGCAAGATGACCTGGCGGCAGTGTTTGGGAGCCGGGCGAACTGCGACGTAATTCGGCGGCTCTTCGCCTGCTCGAACCGGCGGCACTCGGTGATGATAGCTCGACCATAGCACAGTCTTTGCAGATGAGCAGGTGGAAAGCATCATCGGCTATCCCTTTGAGTACATGTCCAACCTTGTCGGACTCAGTCATCTCGGCGTCAGCTTTTTTGCAAAGGGACAGGATGTCCTGGATGTAGGCAACGTATGATTCAGTGGAGGTCTGTGCGCGTGTGGCTAGCGCGTTCTTAGCTGCAAGTCGGTGACCAGCTGGGTTGCCAAACAATTTGCGCAGCCTTTCCTTGCAGATGTCCCAGCTTGTTACCTCCGCCTCATAAGTTCGGAACCAGGTCCTGGCCGGTCCGTCCAGACTGTAATCGACGTTGGCCAGCATGATGGTTGGGTCCCACCGATTATAGGCGCTGACCCACTCGAACGAGTCGATCTAGTCCTCAACGTCCAAGTCGTCGGCTCCGTTGAACTTACGAGTTTCACGGAGTTGTTGAGAGGCCACGATAAGTGGGGTTGTTGAGCCGTTGGCCCCATTGTTGGCCATGATCGTTGGTGGTTGAGCAAGGTGACGTCCGCTGCCAAGCTCCGTTGTGCGTAAAGCGTTACCCAGCACCTCCCACCAAAATGTTACGGGGAAGAGACAATATTTCGAGGCTTGGTACAGCGGGATGAAAGCAACGGGCAAGACGAACAAGGCTGAGCGCGAGAGAGAGCCGTGATGATAATGACAGGGTCAAATGATGATGATCGCAGTTAGTCGCGTAGATTGTCCACCTTGTATCATAGGTCCTGCTCGCCAACAACATAACCATGACTTGTAACAATATTTATCGACGACGAGGCTCTGCTGCGCGTGTCTGGAAGAATACACCACAGTCAGCGGTTGTATTCGGAGCGACATCCTATTATTTTGCCGAAGCAACACTCCAACTCTCAGCTTGAAGATGTTTCTGCACAAGTGCAGAAACATCATCATAAGCTTCTGCACGCCGGTGTGAGAGACACGCTCGTAGACCTTCGACAGCGGTACTGGATTCTTCAGGGAAGACAGCTTGTGAAGAAAGTTATTTTTGAATGTACTGTTTGTCGACAGCACCATGCAAACCCCATGGAGGATGTGGTTCGCCTTTTGCGAAAGGACAGAGTCACAGAAACCGACCCGTTCACTGTTGTCGGAATCGACTTCGTGGGACCGTCGTTTGTACGCATGGCACAAAAGTTCACAAAGGTGTACCTCGTGCTGTGTACTTGCGCTGTAATCAGGGCTATATATCTCGAACTCATAGACGACCAGACATCGCCATTTTTGTTGAATGCGTTTCGTCGCATTGTTTCACGCAGAGGTGTTCCCTCTGTGGTGTACACCGATAACGCCCTCACCTTCAAACGCAGCAAAAAGGAAGTCACACAACTTTGGGAGACAAACCATGATCCACAAGTGAAAAACACCTTTGCCAACCGCAAGATTGAATGGAAGTTTATCTTGCAGCGGGTGCCATGGTTGGGAGGATTTTACGAGCATATGATCCGTACGGTGAAGCTAGCACTGAAAAAGACTCTGGGACAACAATGTGTGACAAGAGATGAACTTGTTACCTTGTTAACGTTAAGAGATGAACTTGTTACCTTGTTGTGACATGAGATGAATTTGTTAACGATTTTAGTGGGACGGTACCTGCTTGTCGCACTTCCTTCCGGATAGGAAATTTTTCGCTTGGTTGTGAGAGATTACCTTGCCCGTGCATTCTTCACACATGTCATATGGGGTTCTTCGGTTGGACTCATTTATTCCTTGGTCATTTAGGGTGTCATTAATTTCGGCGGTGTTCATGAATCAAACGCTTTCTGATTGCCTATAGATGTCATAAAAGGCGGCCTATTACACTCTGGGCATTTTTCTATTACTTTGTTGATGACATGGATCTGATGCATTGTACATTATCCTTTACTAAATCGAGCTCTAGGTTTTTGGAAGTCTAGGCTGTAGCTTTTGCGGTTACCTATTACCTTGGTGAACAGCTTGTGTACAACCTACAGAAAGCTGATGGGCCTGAGTTATGAGGTTAAGATCTTTTGCTATATCGATGGAATATGACATTTAACGCCTTCACGTTACACGTGCGATGAGGCGCGCAATATTGCAGGGTCCAGATTATTTGGACACCTGGGGATCTTTAATATGCGCCGAAATCTCGAACACGCCGTTTTTGCTTTTCGTCTCCATCAGAAAAGCGGCCACTGTGGCCCTGAAAACAAAACGCATCCTTGGGCTCTGCAGCACACCATCTTGGCCACTGATCCATCACGCAGGATCTTTGTTACCACTGTTATCTTCCTTTTGTTTATTAAGGACATTTCTAGGCGCTGGCTACTTTTAAAATCCGTTAAGATTCTGAGAATACTTTTTCAAGCTGTTTCATTCTCATATCTTTACCCTCGTTTAGAACTTCATGGGCTATGCCGTTGTCGCCGGCAGCTTTACCTCTTTTCAAGCACTTGTGTGAATTTTCTACTTCGACTTAACTAACTAGCTCAACATTAGAGCTAAGCTTGTGGGCTCAGTATTTTCCCCTTGGTCAAGGTTGCTGGTGTAAAGTCTTGCGTAAAGACGTTGCTCTATTTTTATTATCTCGTCCATATTGGGCGTAGTACTCCCCTGCTCACCTCTAAGTGCGTACATTCTGAGTCTGCCAATAACCAGCTTCCTCCTTGTTGCCTTCAAGCTTTCTCTGTATACAAAGTTCCCTCAATGATCAAAATGTACAGAAAGTGCGAATCAATTCTTGAATATTTCAAAAAACTGCTTTCAAGCACATGGCTAAACTATGACAGAAGAGGTGTATAGTGAGCAGAGGAAGGGTAAAACATAGATAATGGGCACCTGAAAAAGCGGATTGCCGGAGTTGCAACTATATATTAGGCATTTCTTACTTGAATACGGAGCTGAAGGGCAATATGCACAGCCAAATTGTTGCAGAGGCAATTAGCAGGAGCTAAATAGCACTCTTAGGAAGTTCGATATACAAAGGCTGAGCTATAAAAGAAAAAGCGTTAAGAATATTATTCTAGTTTCCCTTTTAATTTGTCCTAATATAATACTGACTTTGGCGCTCTCTCTCACCGCAAGCTAAAAATATTTACGAGAGTCTCGAGAATCATATGCACAGAATTTGTCAACTTGCGTTTCTCTATTCTTTCTGCTCGTGGAGCTCATTAACTGTTGTTTGCTGTCTGCTTCTGCTGGCGACAGCTAACTCCCTGCCCCTTATACGTTGTATTCACTGGCGAGTGGCGACCGTGGCGAGACGCGCATGCAGGCAATATGTGAGCGTGCCGTCACTGGTTACGTCGGGCTATGCGAGATGGCGGTACTTTCCCGTCCTAGGCACATGATGTATGTTAGGCGTACCAAACTACCACACACCTAATGCAAAGTATTGCCTCGAGTGAACTGTGAGCGTGAATAATACCGTCTCTGTTGACACCACTGTTGAGAATCGGGTTTAAATGGACCAGAAGACGCGGGCTGGTGGTTTTTTTCTGCGGCGTGCGGGCGCAGCGGCACAAGACGCGCCACGTCCATGGGGCTTCGGCCATGTATGTGGCCGTTTCCAGTGTTGCCAATGGAACGAATCGACAGCTAATCTTTTTAGTGAACACCATGTATACATCCAACGTATCCTAACTAAATAGCTTACTGTGTCAGAATTTGAGTATTCTTCAACAAACCATGGAAGCATTTATTACTCCTATGTAACTAAAACGGCATATTTCAGAAACATACAATTTATTGTTTTTAAGACTAGTCGCCCACGTTTACGGTTTAAGCTTGAAAAATGCTTTCAAGAGCAAGAGAAAAATTGTCCTTTACAATATGAAAACACGCCTGGCCGACCTTCTTAGCGTCCTCACGGGGCACATACGCTAAAAAAGCTGTGTATATATATATATATATATATATATATATATATATATATATATATATTATAGTTATATATATATATATATATTAAATTAGAGTCACCACAAAAAACACAACAATATTTATTACGACATTTCGGCTGGGAACCAGCCGACTTAAAAAAGGCTGCATCCTAGCCGAAACGTCGTAATAAATATTGTTATGTTTTTCGTGGTGACTCTAATTTAATATACTATTCAGCTGCCAAGCCCTGCACTGTTATTTATATATATATATATATATATATATATATAGGGTTTAGAAATGAAGGGCTCGTTAGGAAATACAGAAAGAAATGCCGGCAGTCTACAACGCCAAAGAAGACATAGGGGAATGGTTGGACTATTTGTTACCGTTAGTGACGTTACGTTATTATTATTTTTTTTATTAATTACGTGATAAAGAAAGAAAGGAAAACACGCGCCCAGAGTGGGGACCAAACCCACGCCTTTCGATTAGATCTCGAATGCCTTACCAACTCGGCTATCTGGGCGACTGTGTGCTCCTTCACTTTCTGGGGTACTTATATTTACTACAACTGTATCTACAACTGTATCTACTACAACTGTATCTACTACAACCGTTACATATAATAACGTAACGTCACTAACGGTAACAAATAGTCCAACCATTCCCCTATGTCTTCGTTGGCGTTGTAGACTGCCAGCATTTCTTTCTGTATTTCCTAACGAGCCCCTCATTTCTAAACCCTATTATCGTGCGAAAGCTTAGCGAGGGCCTCGGTTCTGGCAGCCTTGATGCCAAGGTAGCATAAGAGGGTTTCCTGCCAGTTGCCCGCTTATGACAGGCTGTAGGCGTTCGCGTCAAGCCCCGGGGGTTGAAAAGAAGGTCCCCTTCTCCCCGTGTAGTCTGAGTGGCGCCGGCTACCACCCTCAAGCGTCAGATACAGTTGTAGTAAATATAAGTACCCCAGAAAGTGAAGGAGCACACAGTCGCCCAGATAGCCGAGTTGGTAAGGCATTCGAGATCTAATCGAAAGGCGTGCGTTCGGTCCCCACTCTGGGCGCGTGTTTTTCTTTCTTTCTTTATCACGTAATCAATAAAAAAATAATAATAACGTAACGTCACTAACGGTAACAAATAGTCCAACCATTCCCCTATGTCTTCTTTGGCATTGTAGACTGCCAGCATTTCTTTCTGTATTTCCTAACGAGCCCCTCATTTCTAAACCCTATTATCGTGCGAAAGCTTAGCGAGGGCCTCGGTTCTGGCAGCCTTGATGCCAAGGTAGCATAAGAGGGTTTCCCGCCAGTTGCCCGCTTATGACAGGCTGTAGACGTTCGCGTCACGCCCCGGGGGTTGAAAAGAAGGTCCCCTTCTACCCGTGTAGTCTGAGTGGCGCTGGCTACCACCCTCAAGCGTCAGATACAGTTGTAGTAAATATAAGTACCCCAGAAAGTGAAGGAGCACACAGTCGCCCAGATAGCCGAGTTGGTAAGGCATTCGAGATCTAATCGAAAGGCGTGGGTTCGGTCCCCACTCTGGGCGCGTGTTTTTCTTTCTTTCTTTATCACGTAAATAATAATAAAAAAATAATAATAACGTAACGTCACTAACGGTAACAAATAGTCCAACCATTCCCCTATGTCTTCTTTGGCGTTGTAGACTGCCGGCATTTCTTTCTGTATATATATATATATATATATATATATATATATATATATATATACATATATTGTCACGAAGCCAAGGACGACGCAGTTGTTTAGAAAAGAAACAAGTTATTGGAGTGAACTTGTGCTCCCCTAAAAACTCAAAAGAATACAGAGGCGGCGAAGCAGCGGTCAACAAAGTGACTTGCACAGGCGAGTGTCGTCGAATCGAATGCCCCGGCGTCCGCACTGCAGGCTTTTTATCTTTTGGCGCGCGTGGTTCTCGAAACGTCGATTCGCATCGAGAACATAGTAGATCCAAGAAGATTATTCTGGGCTGTTCACGTTAGATCGGAATGCTCTCCCTATCACAACAGATAACACATGCGGCACAGAAAGAAAGAATGGAACACGCGCTTCCCTTGGCGCAGAGATAACACAGACCGGCGCAGCCGGGCGGTAAAAGCAAAACACAAATAAACAAACCCAATGTATGGTTCGTGGCATTACCCCCCCCCCTCTAAGAGTGCATCGACCCGATGCTAACATAAGCGACAGTCCGAACAAATGAAAATAAAAGTTCGTCATCGTCCGTAGAAAGGTTTTAAGCGAACCACGTGGACAACTTCAGGCCGCGTGCGTCGTCGTGATGTGCCGGAGTCACCATCGGGGATCACTTCGTAGGTAAGTTGGCCAACACGTCGTAGAATCTGGTAGGGTCCGAAATACCGTCGCAGGAGCTTCTCACTGAGTCCGCGTCGTCGGATGGGAGTCCAAACCCACACACGATCCCCTGGTTGGTACTCGGCGTCTCGGCGTCGGAGGTTGTAGCGGCCCGCATCCACCAGCTGCTGGTCCGTTATACGAACTCGAGCGAGCTGGCGGGCCTCCTCCGCACGTTGAAGATATCCGTGGACGTCGGCGTTGAGGTCTTCGTCTTCTACGTGCGGAAGCATGGCGTCGAGCATCGTAGTCAGCCTTCTACCGTAGACAAGGTCGAACGGCGTCATCTGTGTCGTCTCCTGGATAGCCGTGTTGTACGCAAACGTGACATACGGGAGCACTTCGTCCCAAGTCTTATGTTCAACGTCAACGTACACTGACAGCATATCTGCGATTGTCTTGTTCAGACGTTCTGTTAGTCCGTTCGTTTAGGGGTGGTACGCCGTCGTTCTTCGGTGATCCGTGTTGCTGTAGCGTAATACTCGTTGCATCAGCTCCGCAGTAAATGCCGTTCCGCGGTCTGTGATTAGGACTTCCGAGGCTCCATGTCGCAGCACAACTTGGCTTATAAAGAACTTCGCCACTTCTTGTGCAGTCCCTCTCGGAAGAGCGGCGGTCTCTGCGTAGCGCGTCATGTAGTCTGTCGCTACGACAATCCACTTGTTCTGTGATCGTGACGTAGGGAACGGGCCTAAAAGGTCCATTCCAATCTGTTGAAATGGTCTCGATGGGACAGCGATCGGTTGCAGAAGTCCGGCGGGTCTTGTTGGCGGCGTTTTTCGTCGCTGGCAGTCACGGCAGCTCCGGACGTAGTGGGTGACGTCAGAGGTAAGGCCGGGCCAGTAGTACCTCGCCTTGATTTTTCCAATAGTGCGGGCTGTGCCCAGATGTCTGGAAGACGGGTCGTCGTGGCACGCTTCCAAAATTTTGTCACGAAGGTCCGCGGGGATGACGAGAAGGTAATTGGCTCTTGTTCCGGGGCTGAAATTCTTCTTCACAAGGACGGAGTTTCTCAGTCTGAATGCTTGTAAGCTGCGTTTGAAGGTCCTAGGAACGGCAACGTTGCATCCCTCGAGGTACTCGATTATGACGCGTAAGTCGGGGTCGGCACGCAGCTGGGCGGCTAGGTCGCTCTCCGTCACGATCCCGAAGAACGCGCTGTCTTCATCAGAGTCTTGTTGTGGTGGGTCGACGGGGGCGCGGGACAGGCAGTCGGCGTCGGAGTGTTTCCTGCCGGATTTATAAACGACTGTAACGTCGAACTCCTGCAGGCGCAAGCTCCACCGCCCAAGACGGCCAGAGGGGTCCTTCAAATTGGCGAGCCAACACAGCGCATGGTGGTCTGTTACAACCTTGAATGGCCTTCCATACACGTATGGGCGAAATTTTGAAATCGCCCATATAATAGCCAGGCACTCTTTCTCAGAGGCAGAATAGTTTTTCTCCTCCTTCGACAGACCACGGCTAGCATAGGCGATTACCCTTTCGCAGCCGCTTTGCTTTTGGACAAGGACGGCACCCAAGCCTATATCACTGGCGTCCGTATGCATTTCCGTTTCGGCATTTCCGTCGAAATGAGCGAGCACGGGCGGGCTTTGCAGGCGTTTTTGCAGCTCGCCGAATGCTTTTTCTTGGTCGTCTTCCCAGCTGAAAGCGGTGCTATCTTTCGTCAAGCGCGTTAGCGGCTCTGCAATGCGTGCGAAGTTTGCGACGAAGCGCCGGTAGTATGCGCACAGTCCAAGAAATCTGCGCACGCCCTTCTTATCTTTCGGCCTTGGGAAGTTCGCTATGGCTGAAGTTTTCGCCGGGTCAGGCGGGACTCCCGCGGCGTTGACGACATGGCCCAAAAACTTCAGTTCCTCGTACGCGAAGCGGCACTTTTCAGGCTTCAGCGTCAACCCCGACGTACGAATGGCCTCGAGTACAGACTCCAACCTTGCAAGGTGTTCGTCGAAAGTCCGGGCGAATACCACTACGTCGTCGAGGTACACGAGGCAGGTGTGCCACTTAAGGCCAGCTAGCACAGTGTCCATGACTCTTTAAAACGTCGCTGGTGCTGTGCACAACCCACACGGCATCACCTTGAACTCGTATAGGCCGTCTGGGGTTATAAATGCAGTCTTCTCTCGGTCTCGCTCGTCCACTTCAATTTGCCAGTAGCCGGTCTTCAGGTCCATCGATGAGAAGTACGTCGCGTGGCAGAGGTGGTCGAGGGCGTCGTCGATTCGGGGGAGGGGGTACACGTCCTTTTTCGTGATTTCGTTAAGTCGCCGGTAGTCAACGCAAAACCTTAATGTGCCGTCTTTTTTCTTTACGAGTACGACGGGCGCAGCCCAGGGGCTTTTCGATGGCTGTATAATGTCATCGCTCAGCATGTCGTCGACTTGAGTCCGGATGGCTTCCCGTTCGTGTGAAGAGACGCGGTACGGTGACTGTCGGGTAGGTCGGGCTCCATCTTCGGTTATTATTCGGTGCTTCGCTAGAGGGGTCTGACGTAGTTTTGCGCTCGACAAAAAACATTCGCTATAGCGACGCAGAAAAGCCAATAATTTTTTCCGTTGTTCTTGCGGTAGCGCCGGATTCACGTAGAATGGCTGCGGGAGCTTGAATGTTTCTACGGGTGTGCGTTCAAAGTCGGCGACTGCGATCACATCACTTGCTTCTTGCGTTTCTTCGAGGAACGCAATTGCAGCTCCCTTGTTTATATGCTGGTACTCTTCGGTGAAATTAGTGACCAAAACGTGAGATTGGCGTTGCTTAAAGTGCGCAATGCCTCTTGCGACGGAGACACCGCGGTTGAGAAGCAACCTTCGATCACTCTCTACGATAGCGTCGATGTCAGAAGCAGCATCCTCACAGTAGACGGCGATCATCAAGCTTGCGCGGGGTGGCAGGGTGATGTGATCGTCGGCGATCCTGACAGCAGCACGGTTATCGGGGTTCAGCTGCGGCGTCGTGGAGTGATTGGAGGAAAATGTTATCGACTTGGTCTGCAGATCAATTATTGCGCCGTTGTCCGTCAAAAAGTCCATTCCGAGAATCACGTCGCGGGAGCAGTTAGGCAGAACGACGAACGCCGCAGGGTACGTTGTGCCGTCTATGGTGACGCGCGATGTGCACGTTCCACTTGGCGTCACGAGGTGGCCTCCTGCTGTGCGTCAGTGCGGACCGTCCCATCTGGTCATAACTTTCTTCAGTTTAGACGCAAATGGTCCGCTCATTACCGAATAGTCAGCTCCCGTGTCTACGAGGGCGACTACGTCAAAGCCGTCGATGGACACCTTGACGTCAGATGCAGTCGTCCTCGAGTTCCGGGTTCGTCGGGGCGTCGTATCTCTGCTTGTACGTGTTGATGGTCGGGCACTGTGCATCGTCGTTGTCGCCATCTTCTCAACGGACGTCTCGGTCAGGTCGGGTACGCGTCGCGCCGTGTAGCTGTCGTCGTGTTCGGGAGTCTCGTCAGGGTTAGGTCGGGTCGTCGGGATGAGGGCATGTCGTGAATCATTGTCTTCACCGCGTCCTTGCGTCGTTGGAGGGTTTCCAGTTTTTCGCCGTAGAGCAACTTCACCTCCAGAAGTTGCCACCTTTAGTTTCCCCCGCGTGGGCTGGGGGACCTTCCACGGGCGAAGTCAGCGTTGCTACGGCGGTTCGGCGTTTGGTAGGGGTAGGGCAACGGCGAACGGTTGAAACGCGCTGGGCCACGGCTGGTTTCAGATAGATACTCGTCGATCTCACGGGGTCGTTGGCCAGGGAGAGGGCGAGGTGCGTCGACGGAGAAACCACGCAGTCCGAGTCTCTTGTATGGGCAGCGACAGTAAATGTGGTCGGCCTCTCCGCAGTGGTAGCACAGAGGACGGTTATCGGGAGTTCGCCATACGTCCGTCTTCCTCGGCGTCTGGTTTCGGGCTACCGGGGGTCGGGCGGGTGACAGTGGGCGGCGGTACGGCGGGGCCTCTTGACGGCGTGTTGGAGCAGGGCGGGGTCGACGAACAGCCGCGGAGTATGTCATAGCTTGTGGGTCTCGGGGTACCTCGGATGGCGTAGAAGTTCCCAACGCTTGTTGCACTTCTTCTCTAATCACATCAGTGAGGGAAGCGACTTGGGGCTGCGGCGGCGTTGGGAGAAGTTTCCGCAGCTCCTCTCTCACAATTGCGCGGATAGTCTCGCGTAGGCTGTCGGCCGGGATCCGCGTGCTGCCAAAGTCGTTCGCATTGGCCGCGCCAACAAAGTTGCGGTCATACTGCTTAGCACGCATTTGGAGGGCTTTCTCAATGGTGCTGGCTTCGGTCACGAATTCGGCAACGGTTTTGGGCGGATTTCGGACAAGTCCAGCAAACAGTTCCTCCTTCACTCCGCGCATTAAGAAGCGCAACTTCTTTTCTTCCGTCATTTCGGGGTCCGCGCGGCGAAATAGCTGCTTCATCTCCTCAACGAAGATCACCACACCTTCGTTGGGGTGTTGCTTGCGCGTTTCCAACAAAAGGGCGGCTTTTTCTTTCCGCACGACGGTAGTGAAGGTCTTAGTAAACTCGCTTTTGAAGTGAGCCCAGTTTGTCAAGGAGCTCTCGTGGCTCTCGAACCAAGTGCGAGCCGAATCTTCCAAGTAAAAGAAAACGTGCCGGAACGTTTCTGCGTCGTCCCACCTGTTGAATTTCCGGACGCGCTCCAGTTTCTCCAACCATTCTTCTGGGTCTTCTGCGGGGGCTCCTCGGAACGATGGCGGTACCCGGGGCTGCTGCAGGACGATTGGCGACGTTGTTTCTTGCACCATGGTGTTGGTTGCAGCGTTCCTTTTCTGGGGCCCTTCTGGCATCAAACCGAACTCGGGCGGTAAATCTTGCAGGCGGGGGCTGGCTCTTGTTGGACTGGCTTGGCGGCTTTTCGAGGTTGTAGTGGGCATGAAGGGTGCGTACCCAGCACCTCCACCAGATGTCACGAAGCCAAGGACGACGCAGTTGTTTAGAAAAGAAACAAGTTTATTGGAGCGAACTTGTGCTCCCCTAAAAACTTAAAAGAATACAGAGGCGGCGAAGCAGTGGTCAACAAAGTGACTTGCACAGGCGAGTGTCGTCGAATCGAATGCCCCGGCGTCCGCACTGCAGGCTTTTTATCTTTTGGCGCGCGTGGTTCTCGAAACGTCGATTCGCATCGAGAACATAGTAGATCCAAGAAGAATATTCTGGGCTGTTCACGTTAGATCGGAATGCTCTCCCTATCACAACAGATAACACATGCGGCACAGAAAGAAAGAATGGAACACGCGCTTCCCTTGGCGCAGAGATAACACAGACCGGCGCAGCCGGGCGGTAAAAGCAAAACACAAATAAATCAACCCAATGTATGGTTCGTGGCAATATATATGTATATATATATATATATATGTATATATATACTTCCTGTCTCCGGTCGAAACGTTGGAAATAAAGTCTCCAAAGAGCGTACTTCTACTTTGTGCATATATATATATATATATATATATATATATATATATAAATATATATATATATATATATATATATATATATATATATATATATATATATATATATATATATATATATATACGCAGTGCTAAATATATATATGCTACAGTGCTATATATATGCTACGTATATATATATATATATACGCAGTGACACGCAGTGCTACAACACCCGAGGCTGAGCTAACCAACATTCAGAGAGAAATGGAACAGGAACACAAGGCTTACAAGCAAGATATGCAGCGCCTCCAACAGCAGATCAACTGCCTACAAAAACAGGTAGAAGACACCAAGAAACAATACGCTCGGAAACAAAAAGCACGCGAGGAGCGTGTGAAAATGCTAAGTGCTAACATCGCTGGCATGAAACAAATCGGGCACGAGTTGCCGGAGCAGAGTGCGGGACAACGGCCTTCCCCCGGCAGGAAGGATAAGCAACCAGAGCTGCACGACCTCCGCCCCTCGGACTCAACACAACAGCACAGCAAACGGCCCGACCAAACCCCAACAACACAGCATCTCCCTGACCCCAAAAGTCCACCAACATGGCAGAGCACCACCATAGAAGAGCCAACGTGGCTGAAATCCTTTCAGGACCAGCTGCTACAACAGCACCACAGCCAAGAGCGACTGCTGCAACAGCACATTCAACTGCAACAACAACTAATGCAGCAACTCATGCAGATGGCCATGCAGCCTAGCACAGAGAGACTTAGTCACGGTGAACATGGCCCGGAACAGCAGCACACAGCCCTCTCCGCCTGAGCGACCCCCTGACGTCTTGCAGTGGAACTGCCGCGCGCTGCGACAGAGCGCGACCGAGCTCAACGAGCTCTTCCGCCTCACGGGGCAGCCAGCTGCACTTCTTCTGCAGGAGACCAGGGGCACTGAGCCGGGCGTGACCGGCTACAATGGGTACTTTCAGCCTACCATTGAGCACGCCAGGAATAACAGGGGGCAGCAAAACAAGGTTATCGAAGCTCAGGCCGCAGTTTTCGTACGGCGTGACATCCCGCAGGCACAGATTGACACGTCGGCCTACTGCAGCTCAGTGCAGGAAGTAGTGGCTGTCCGCTGCACTCTTGGCAAACGCAGACTCCTCATGGTCTCGTACTACGGACGGCCTGAACCCAGTTGTTCCAGGCGTGGCTTGCGTGGCAGAGTGAATTTTCAATGGATGGCAGACCTCCGGCAGCACTACCCAAAGGACTACATTCTCATAGCAGGCGACTTTAATGCGCAACACCAGGAGTGGGGTTACCAGAAAATAGATGCCAGGGGCCTGCAGATCAAGCAAGCAACCGAGACGGCACGCTTGATACTGGCCAATGACACAGATTACCCGACACGCTGCAGCCCCCGAGTGGACCAGCGGGACACCACCCCAGACCTCACCTGGGCTGACAAGGGCCTAGTGACGGAATGGAGACGCGGGGCGGACCCAATGGGCTCAGACCACTACCCGCTCTGGCTGGAGCTGTCTGTGGGTGGCTGCACAGGCCGCCCTCGCCGATCCAAAGCAATAGATTGGGATGCGTTCCGGAAAGCAGTGGCAGAACACGACAAGAGGGTCCCGGTGACCCGACGGCTCCTTAGATCAGCACAGGAGGCCACACGACATCTGATGGTAGACGAGTCAGCTCCTACCCCGGATAAGCACTTACTGAACCTATGGACCACACGGGAGAGCCTTCACAAAATCTACCTGACCAATGGCCGGCAATACGGGGATCTCCTCCGAGTGCGCAACAAAACTGCTCAGGCTCGCCGATATGCCAAGCAGCTTGCCCGTTCGAGGTGGTTTGAATACTGCGAAACCTTTGACAAGCACACCAGCACTCGCAAGTTATGGCAAACCCACCGAACCATGTCCGGCAAGCACAAGACACAAAACTCGGCACTCAACATACAAATGGCCTTAGACCTGACGCCAGAAGAATTCGAGGTGGCCGCCGCTGAGGCATTCTTTCCACAACCGGCCATCCCAGCAGACCCACGCACCTATGAACCAAGTAAACCAGCCAGTGACCTGGGAGCTGAGGCACCATTCACTCTGCAAGAGCTGACTCTGGCCCTGGATGCTGCCAACGTGCGCAGTGCTCCGGGCGGGGATGGTATCACTTGGCGAATGCTCCTCAACCTTGACGAACCAGAGAAGCTCCTGCTGCTGGACGAGCTGAACGAGATTTGGCGAACTGGGAGCATCCCAGCAGAATGGAAACATTCGATTATCTACCCCATCCCAAAGTCAGGGAAAAAACCCAACAGCATCAAGAATCTCCGACCTATAGCTTTAACGTCAACGCTATGCAAGCTCCTCGAGCGCATGGTGCTGACTCGGCTCACATACCACCTCGAAGAGGAGAACCCAGCTTTTTTCGATCCAGCCCAGACTGGCTTCCGACCAGGGCTGTGCACTCAAGACAGCCTTCTGCTACTGCGCCAGTTGGTGGGAGGGGGCCGTCGGGGTCGCCTTAAGGTTCCTGGCATCCTCCTGGCAGTAGACTTGCAGAAAGCCTTTGACACGGTGGCGCACACAGCGATACTGAAGGCTCTCGATGGGGCTGGAGTTGGCACACGAATCATGAACTTTGTGCGATCATTCCTGGTGGCCCGAACGTTTGAGGTCAAATCTGGATCGGGCCACCCAAGGACATTCTCAAATTCCAGAGGAGTGCCGCAGGGTGCCATCTTGTCTCCAGTCCTCTTTAACATCGTGATGCAAGGTCTGGCTGTAGAGCTACGGAAAATTCCGCACCTGGGCTTGACATTCTACGCAGATGACATCACGCTGTGGGTGGACCCCAAGGGCACGAACTTGAACACAGCAGATGTACAGGAAATCATGCAGCAAGCCTTGGACACCATCGACAACTACCTCCCTTCCACTGGCATGCAGCCGTCACCGGAAAAGACTAACCTCCTCCTGGTAGGTGGCTACGACTCTGAGCGAGCGAAGATAAGCCTTACACTGGCCGGCAAAACCATCACCCGACCAGCGGAGCGGTGGGTGAGGATCCTTGGGGTTCCCCTCAGTGAGGTTGGTGGACCAAAAGAATGGATCCGTCAGCTTAAGCCAACGTGGCGCCGACACCTCCACCTGATCCGCCGCATAGGCAACCACTTTGGCGGTGCCGGCACACGCACCATCAGGACATTATGCCTGGCAACCCTCACCTCTAAGGCATGCTACGGAGCAGCTTGCTTCACATTGAACCAAACCCACTACGCACAACTGGAGGTCCTCCATCTCGAATGTCTCCGCGCAATAACTGGCCTGCCGCGTCACACGAGGACTGAAGAACTCTACAGGTACTCCGGCCTCCCTCCCCTCAAAGCCTTTATCGAGGCACACAATGAAGGCCATGAGCTACGACGGCAAAACACAACTGCGGGTAGAGGACTCCTCACCCTCACAAAGGAACTACCCCCCGATGCACCCAAACTGCCACGCCTGCTGGAGCCTTGGCTCGATGTGCTCCTCAAGCTTCCCAAACCACTCTCCAAAAAGTGCCATCAGCGGGATCATGAAGCGGAGCGTAGAGCAGCAGCTGCCTGTACTGACAGAACCCGGAACTCTGTGTTCACAGCAGCCACCTGGGACCCCATCACGCGCAGAGCCAGGCTAGCTGCGATCTCCCCAATCGGCACATGCAGACAAATCCACGTGCATGAGCACCGACCCAGCCCAGACCAGATTTCACTGTCCGCCATCCTGTGTGCAGTGGACGGGGTTTGTGGGGAGGCCCGTCGAGGACTGAGGCAGACAGGGGAGATTGTGGTGATCTACACAGACAGTAGAGAGGCCATAAAAATCCTTGGCCGCACCCCCAGGACTGGCACGCTTGCTCACAGGATCAAAATGGCAAGCACAGTGCTGTACCAGCAATATGGAGTGGAGGTGAGGGTGGACTGGGTACCAGGTCACGCCGGTGGCATTGGCGATGGAGCCGCACAGGCGTTGGCGAGCGAGCTAATGGACGACCGCTCCGCCCTGGTGACCCAGACTATGCCCGCACCAGACGACCCCGACCCAAGAGCCAAAATTCTGGCAGCCAAGAGGGAGCGAAGGCGCGCCCTTTGGCAGCACATCCCCACCAACCACCACCCACTGCCCCGAGGACTGCCACGGGGGGCTCAGGTCCTCATCCACAAGACACGTGCGGGGGCCGCACTAACAGCAGACGTGCTCGCCAAATGGCGGGCCCACCACCGATGCAGGCCCGGGGCTACCGACGACGACAGCGACGACAGCGACCACGAGCAGGGCCCCATAGTGAGCTGCTCCACATGCACCATGGAAGTGTGCCCAACAGTGACCCACATGCTGTGGGAGTGCCCTGGCTACCGGGACCTCCGTGCCCAGTACCTGCCACCGCACATCAGCACTCTGCATCAATGGACCACCCCCAGCAACAACAGCCGCGACACCCTGCTCTCCCTCTGGACGTTCGCTCACGAGGCAGGCATCGATCGCCGCATGTGATTGCAAATGTATACCATGTACACGCATGTGTGTACGCACTTCTTTCTCTTTTTTCTTTGTTTCTGTCTTTTCTCCGACACCCTTCTTCCCCTCCTATTAGGCCAAAGAGCCATTCCACAATAAAGACTTTTCATTCATTCATTCATATATATATATATATATATATATATATATATAGTAAGGAAATGAGGGGCTCGTTGAGGAAATACAGAAAGATAGGTCAGCAGTCTACAATGCCAAAGGAGGCATAGGGGTGTGGTTAGGCTCTTTTCTTTTTTACTACGGTTAATGAAGTAAACATTTCTTGTTAAATATACAGAAGAAAGAAAGAAAGAAAAACACGCGCCCAGAGTGGGGACCGAACCCACGCCTTTCCAAATCGAAAGGCGTGGGTTCGGTCCCCACTCTGGGCGCGTGTTTTTCTTTCTTTCTTTCTTCTGTATATTTAACAAGAAATGTTTACTTCATTAACCGTAGTAAAAAAGAAAAGAGCCTAACCACACCCCTATGCCTCCTTTGGCATTGTAGACTGCTGACCTATCTTTCTGTATATATATATATATATATATATATACGCACAAAGAAGAAGTACGCTCTTTGGAGACTTTATTTCCAACGTTTCGACCAGAGACAGGTCTGCCTCAGGTTACATTGACCAAATTACATTGACTTAAATACCCCAGAAAGTGGAGGGCAAAAATAGCCCCGCCGGTAGCGTAGTGGTTATCGCACCAGACCGGTATTCTGGAGGTCGTGGGTTCGGATACCACCAGGCGGGCATTTTTTCTCCACTTTCTTTCTTTCCAAATTCTTTATCTGTTTCAATGACCGACCACATCGTCCCCTCTGCTTTCCGAGGTCTTCCTGACTGCCAACTCTTATTTCTGTATTATTTTTAACGAGCCCCTCATTTTCTATTCTGATTCGCTACATGCATAGCGAGGGCCTCTGTTCTGGCAGTCTTGGTGCCATAGGGAGCTTAAGAGGGTTCAACGCTGGTCGACCACTCTCGACATGTCGTAGACACTCGTGTCACGGGCCGGGCGTTAAAAAGAAGGTCCCCTTCACCCCGAGAAGTCGAAGTGGCGCTCGCTACCACCCCCAAGCACAGCAAAAAAAATTACATTGACTTAAATACCCGAGAAAGTGGAGGGGAAAAATAGCCCCGCCGGTAGCTTAGTGGTTATCGCACCAGACCGGTATTCTGGAGGTCGTGGGTTCGTATCCATCCTGGCGGGCATTTTTTCTCCACATTCTTTCTTTCTTTCCAAATTCTTTATCTATTTCAATGACCTACCACATCCTTCCCTTTGCTTTCCGAGGTGTTCTTGACCGCCACTCTTATTTCTGTATTATTTTTAACGAGCCCCTCATTTTCTATTCTGATTCGCCAATGTAACAGAGATAGTAGCCGTTAGCAGGCGCGCCAGTGTGGCCAAAGGGGTGTGTGCTCAACTGAGACCGAGGCTGACTGTCAGGTGGCGTCAATCCCCCAACTGGGTCTATGTGCAAGGCTCAGTCATCGGAGCAGCCCCATCGAGAACGATCTTGCTGAGAGACCTGCGCGTGGACTCCCGAGCTAGCTTGGCCTCTGGTACAACCAGCCCCCGTTACCACGCTCTAGCCGTCTGCTAATAAACCCCATTATATTTTGGTGGAGGTCGTAGTCTTTGCACGGTCCCCGGCCTGGAACAACGAAGCAAGCGAGTGCTCCCTCCCGTCTCTCGAGGAATCGAGCACGACATGACCCCGCCGCCGCCTGCGCCCGTCACCTGCTCCGGGTCACTGCGTCAACGCGACCCCCCCAGTATCACCGGCAGTGACGACATCGATGCGGAAGATTGGCTCTCAACATTCGAAAGGGTGAGCACCCATATTCGCTGGGATGACGTTGCCAAACTCAACAACGTCCCTTTCTCCCTCGACAAATTAGCTGAATCATGGTTTCATAACAATGAACCGAAGATGCAGACTTGGTCGGCCTTTAAGACGAGGTTCCTGGCAGCGTTTGGTCGCCCCGCTCTACGCAAGCTAAACGCCGAACAACGTCTGCGCGTCCGAGCCCAACAGGACAATAAAAGTTACACCAGTTACATCGAGGACATTGTAGACCTTTGCAAGCGAGTTGACCCTGGGATGCCGGAGAGCGAGAAGGTCAGACACGTTCTCAACGGGATAGAAGAGTTCGCCTTTCAGATGTTGCTAAACAAGAACCCACAGACTGTGGACGAAATCACTACATGGTGCCTAAGCTACGATGAACTGCGCAAGCAGCGTGTCGTTCCTCGCCAGCGCACATCGCCCCAAGAAGAGTGCTCACGGGGATGCCTTTCCTCTCTCACGATGCCGCATGACCTTTCTTCTCTTTTGCCGCACATCGAGGAGTTCGTGCGCGCAGAAATTGCTCGACAGCTGGCTCTACTTCCCAGTGTTAATGAGCGTCTGCCTTCGCCTTCACTGCCTTCGACTGTACGCCGCGTAATCCGGGAGCAAGTCGCCGAGGCGCTTCCTCCAGCTCGCCAACCTACACTTGTGCCGGCCCCCGTGGTAGCGACCGTCGCGCCACCCGTGGCGCCCCCGTTTGAACCGCAAGTGATAGTGCCCCTCGAACAACCGGTGGCAGCGCCCATCGCACCACCAGTGACGATGGCTGTGCCCCCCGCCATTCCTGGAGCGCTCCCCTTCAGTTACGCCTCAGTGGTCCGGCAACTGCAGCCCGGTGCTGTCCAAGCGTACCAGTATGTGAGAGACCCGCGCGCGACGCCTTATCCTCGGCTACCACCTGAACTGCTGAACCCCTGGCGCACATCTGACAACCGCCCTATCTGTTACGCGTGCTGCATGCCCGGACACGTCGCTCGGATGTGCCGTCGGCGGCCACCGCCTGCTAGCGACGTCCATCGAGTGCCTCCTTATGGACCGCAACCGTACTACACCCATGGAGACTTGGGTCAGGCACCGAATTCGTCCTCTGCCGACCGTCCGCCCTTTTCCAGCCGTCGCTCCTTTTCCCCGCGTCGCCGTTCGCCGTCTCCCATGCGTCCCCGCCAGAATCCGACCGCTGAGGGAAACTAACGGCTGCAGTTCCCGAGGCAAGAACTGCAGCCCCGTCGAAATTCCGAAGCCCTCCTCTCTCACCCGCCAATGTTATAGACGTGACTGTTGAAGGTGTCGCCGCCCTCGCGCTTATTGACACTGGTGCCGCTGTGGCTGTGTTGAATGAACGTCTACGCCGCTCATTACGTAAAGTTACGACGCCTCTCTCTGACCTTACCCTTCGGAATGCTAGCGCGCAAGAGATTAAACCGTTGGCCATGTGTACCGCTCGGGTTCTCATCCAAGACGTCACCTACGTCATCGAATTCATTGTTCCCCCATCATGTTCCCACGACATAATCCTCGGCTGGGACTTCCTATCCCGACATCATGCCATAATCGATTGCGCCCGTTTGCAAGATGAACTTCTACCGTTCTACGAGCCGCCGTCGAACGAGCTGTCGACCAAGTTAACTGTTTCCGAAGATACGGACATTCCCCGAGATCTTCCCTCATAGTGCCCGTTTTGTGCAATTTGGACGACACGACGGTGGTTTTCACGCCGTCCAGGTCCTTCCTCTCGCGCAAATGTCTGCCTTTACCATCTGCTGTCATCGACGTCCAGTCTGGTTGCAGCTTCATTCTCATCTGTAACCCATCTTCCCGCCGGACTACCTTGTCCCATGGGGAATGTATAGTGTGTGTGGAAGCCGTTGACCCTTCTCACGTGAACGCTGTGCCCGACGAACCATCGCTGCTCACTGTTGGCACACTTAGTCCTGTGGGTGCGTCAAGCTCGGATGCGTTCCTGCAGTCGGTCGACAAGGGCCTTAGCCTTGAACAACGCGACAAGCTCATCGCCCTCCTTCAGTGTTTTCGCGACTCCTTTGATTGCGTACAAACCACCCTGGGACGCACGTCGGCAGTTTCACATGAAATAGACACCGGCTCCCACGCCCCACTGCGGCAGAGACCATATCGCGTGTCACCTACGGAGCGCCGCGTGATCGACGAGCAAGTGTCCGATATGCTTACCCGTAATGTCATCCGACTCTCTACCAGCCCGTGGGCCTCTCCTGTTGTTCTTGTCACAAAAAAGGACGGGTCGATCCGGTTCTGCGTGGATTATCGCCGCCTCAATAAGATTACGCGCAAGGACGTTTATCCGCTGCCCCGTATCGACGACGCTCTTGACTGCCTCCAGGGTGCCGAGTTTTTCTCCTCCTTGGACCTGCGGTCGGGTTACTGGCAAGTGCCCATGGCTGATGCCGACCGCTCCAAAACAGCGTTCGTTACACCTGACGGTCTTTACGAATTTAACGTGATGCTGTTCGGGCTTTGTAATGCGCCAGCCACTTTCGAACGAATGATGGACAACGTTTTACGGGGCCTTAAGTGGAAAACCTGTCTTTGTTATTTGGATGACATTGTTGTGTTTTCATCGGATTTTGACACGCACCTTGAGCGCCTTAAGCAAGTGTTGACCTGCCTCATGTCAGCCGGCTTGCAACTGAATCTGAAGAAGTGCCGCTTTGCTGCTCGAAAGCTAACAATTTTGGGCCATGTTGTGTCCAAAGAGGGCATCCTTCCAGATCAGGGCAAGCTTCGTGCCGTGGCAGAGTTTCCCAAACCAGCCACTCTGAAAGACCTCCGAAGCTTTATCGGCTTATGCTCCTATTTTCGCCGATTCATCCGAAACTTTGCCACCATCATCGCCCCTTTAACGCAGCTCCTCAGCGGACACAACGAACGTCTCCAGTGGTCGCCTGCTTGTGACAACTCATTTGTGACCATGCGGCACCCGCTCACGACGCCCCCAATACTGCGCCATTTTGACCCGCTTCCACCTACTGAAGTGCACACTGACGCGAGTGGTGTCGGTCTTGGCGCCGTGCTCGCCCAGCGGAAAGCTGGCTTCCATGAATACGTCGTCGCATATGCCAGCCGCACTCTGACGAAGGCGGAACGGAATTATTCCGTAACAGAGAAAGAATGTTTGGCGATCGTTTGGGCAATCAACAAGTTTCGCCCTTACCTCTACGGTCGTCCATTCGACGTCGTTACGGACCACCACGCCCTCTGCTGGCTGTATTCACTCAAAGACCCTTCTGGCAGGCTCGGTCGTTGGGCTCTTCGCCTGCAGGAGCACGACATTCGCGTCGTATACCGGTCCGGTCGCAGACACACGGATGCTGATGCCCTGTCCAGATCACCCGTGGGGTCGGACGATCACAGTTCGTCTATGCCAGATGGTATCGTGGCGTCTCTAGACTCCGTTGACATGGCTGCGGAACAGCGTAAAGATCCGTGGATCGCCTCTGTCCGTCAATATTTGTCGAGTCCGTCAACAGTTGCGGCCTCTCGGACGCTGCGCCGCCAGGCTTCGCACTGTGCAAAGCACGTTGTTGGGCTAGTTGGTGTTTCATGATAACAATAAAACTGCGCAAAAGGACGGGACGAAAGAAGAGGACAACAGAAAAGAGGTTTGTTGTCCTCTTCTGTCGTCCCGTCCTTTTGCGGAGTTTTATTGTTATCATTCGCACTGTGCCCTTCGGGACGACCTTCTTTACCGCCGCAACTATTCATCTGAGGGTCGGAAGTGGTTACTCGTCGTCCCTGGCCATCTGCGCTCTGATTTCTGCTCCCACTACCACGCTGACGCAACGTGCGCGCACGCTGGGGTGCTCAAAACGTACCATCGCTTGCGGTTGCGCTATTACTGGCGTGGAATGTACACGTTTGTAACCAAGTACGTTCGCTCGTGTACAGGTTGCCAGCGTCGCAAGTCTCCCCCGCAGCACCAAACCGGCCCGCTACAGCCGCTACCATGTCCGGCTCGCCCTTTTGACCGTGTCGGCATCGACATATATGGTCCGCTCCCTATCACGACTGCAGGCAACCGATGGATTATCGTCGCGGTTGACCACCTCACGAGGTATGCAGAAACAGCCGCACTACACGCTGTTACCGCCAGCGACGTTGCACCGTTCCTCCTTCAACGTTTTATACTTCGCCATGGAGCGCCGAGAGAATTGTTGAGTGACAGGGGACGCGTCTTCTTGTCAGACGTTGTGGAGGCCCTGCTGACCGAATGCCGAGTCGTTCATACAAAGAGCTCCTCCTATCACCCGCAAACAAACGGGCTGAGTGAGCGCTTCAACCGTACATTAGGCGACATGATTTCGATGTACGTTTCTCCCGACCATTCCAACTGGGATTTAGTTCTGCCTTTCGTCACTTACGCCTACAATACGGCGACGCAGACAACTACGGGCTTCTCGCCATTCTTTTTATTATGCGGACGTGAGCCATCGTGTACATTGGACACTATCCTTCCATACCACCCGGATGCGTCCGAGTCTGCACCCGTCTCGGAAATCGCCAAGCAAGCAGAAGAGTGCCGCCAACTGGCGAGATCATTCACAACCGCAGACCAAGGTCGTCAGAAGGCTAGCCACGACGCTTCCAGCGGCGCTCCTACATACGCTGCTGGTTCACTAGTTTGGCTTTGAACACCAGGCCTTTCGAGCAAACTACAAGCTAAATACGAGGGACCCTACCGAGTCGTCGAGCGAACTTCACCCGTGAATTACGTCGTTGAGCCGGTCACTCTTCCTACAGATCGTCGTCGCCGTGGCCGCGAGACTGTTCACATTCAGTGCCTTAAGCCGTATTACGACCCGCTCGTCCTCACCTCGCCTTGAGTCGCCAAGGATGGCTCCTTTTTTTTCCCGGGGGGTAATTGTAACAGAGATAGTGGCCGTTAGCAGGCGCGCCAGTGTGGCCAAAGGGGTGTGTGCTCAACTGAGACCGAGGCTGACTGTCAGGTGGCGTCAATCCCCCAACTGAGTCTATGTGCAAGGCTCAGTCATCGGAGCAGCCCCATCGAGAACGATCTTGCTGAGAGACCTGCGCGTGGACTCCCGAGCTAGCTTGACCTCTGGTACAACCAGCCCCCGTTACCACGCTCTAGCCGTCTGCTAATAAACCCCATTATATTTTATGTTACGCCATCAACGATAATGAAGACAGCAGCCGCAGGTGGCGTCACGCACAAGCATCTGCGATGACGACGAAGCTGTGAGGGGCATGCTGCCTGGCTTGCGTGTTCCCACATTGCTCATCTGCGTCACCATCGTCACCGCGGTGCCACTTCGACCGGGATGGTCGCCCTCGACCGGGGGGAGTAATGTCACGGGACACCTAGGCGGCCAATGCCCCATACAGCCACGGCTCATCAGAGAAGACGACGACGGCGACGAAGGAGTGGTTGGGTCCCAGCGCGCGCGGTTATGGCCGCATTCCACATTCTGTAAATACATTGTTGCTCATCCTTCAACCATCGTTCGAGTCATTGGCTCTGCCGCCACGTTACATATATATATATATATATATATATATATATATATCGCAGGAAAATATTTCTTGGACACTGGCAAGTCGTAGCAAAAAAAAGAAAGACGCACATCGAAAAAGGTAAAGGTTTAACGTTTCGGCCGAGGGACCGGCCTTCGTCAGAATAACAGCAGTGGCTGTAGTCACACAGTATATAAAGGTGATCGTTGCAAGGTCACGTGAGGGGATGACAAAGTAAACAAGTCACATGCGATATACCGAGGCCCCATGCGACAATCTTTTCGGATGAATACAACATAATAATAAGTGCGGCACTTGCAGTATAGCAAATAAGCAATGTCGAGCACACACGCGCACAAAAATTAGGGGGAGAGAGAAGTGGATAGCAATATTGATTACGGTCACTGATGCAAGCAACTAAGTTTTCCTGCACTTTCATTTAAACCACGTGCTTTTGTATCAAATTTATTTATAAGAAAGGACTCGCGGACTTCCCTGTCATGATGCGTACGGAAGCTAGACTCAAGTATCGTTGCTTTGATATGGTCAAATGAGTGGCCCGCGACATTGGCATGCTTTGATATCGGTAGGAGAGGTAGTTTAGAGATATGAGCTTGTGGTTGTTGAACCGCTGCCGGGAGGGGGTTCTTGTTTCGCCAACATACTGCATTTTACAGATATCGCATTCAAGCAGATAAACCACGTTGCTCGTGTCACAAGTGTAGTTCCCATTTATCTTTACTCTGAAGTAATAGCTGTGCTGCTTGCGCTTATGGATGTAGCCATATGATTGCACACCTTGCAACGTGGCTTGTTGCAAGGGCGGCAGCCAGTAGGCACTTTACATTTGTTATTGGATGATGTAAGAAGGTCACGTAAATTTTGCGATCTTCTGTACGTTACGCGTGGTGGTTTTCGGAATATTGATTGTAATCGCTCACTCTGTAACAGTATGTTATGGTGCTTTTTTAGAACGGCATTTACACTTTGTGAAGGCGCGGAAAATGTGAGAATCAGGTTTGTATGTGAATAAGCCGGCTGTCTTGTTTTGCGGCATAAAAGTGCTTTACGGTCATGGCTATCTGCGCGCTTAATGGCATCGTCGATAATCTCGGGTGGGTACTTCTGCTTAATTAATGCACTACGAAGTTGGGCGCAATTTGAATTAAAATCAGCCTGTTCGGAACATATACTTTAAAATCGAAGCGCCTGACTATAGAGTATGCTGGTCTTGCACTGCTTTAAATAATAACTATTGAATGCAGGTACTGTTGTTTGTCAGTAGGCTTCTTATAAACTTTTGTAGTCAGTTGGCCATCACACAAAGTCAGAGATACATCCGAGTTTGGTCCTAGTAGGTATGGCTAAAAGAAATAGATGGATGAGCGTCATTAAATTCGTCAATAAAAGATAACAGCTGAGCTTCCCCGTGCTGCCAAATCATGAAGATGTCGTCAATGAACCGCCTGTAGTAGAATGGTTTCAGCGAACGGCTGGCGAGAAATTCGTTTTCAAGTACACCCATGAAAATATTCGCAAAATTAGGGCCGATGGGTGTGCCGATAGAGGACCCGTTACTTTGAATGTAATGCATGCCATTGGATTCAAAGTTGTTAAATTCTAGTACCAATTTTAAAAGGGTGACCAAAGTGGATCTGCCAATTATTTTTCGCAGATTCACTCATTGTAGGCATGGAGTGTTGCCCGTATACCGTCTGCATGCGGTATATTGGTGTAAAGCGATGCCACATATAAAGTAACCAGTAGTGAATCAGGGGGGACAGAAAGACCGACAATATACGATAAAAAGTGGTTAGTATCTTTGATATAAGATGCATAAGAAGGAGGAATCTGGTTAATCACTGTATCCACAAATTGGGAGAATAGTTCTGTAACCGTACCGATGCCGGAAACGATCGGCCGAACGGGGTTTCCTGCCTTATCGATTTTTGGAAGAAGGTAAAAACGACCCGCGACAGGACCCAGTGGGATGAGTGATTGCAGGGCAGAAGGCGGAATTTCATGCGTTTCAACCAGACCTGTTAGTTTACTCGTAATAACGGATTTAAAATTCGCAGTGGGATCCTCATCAAGCCGCTTCTAAAACGAGCTATCACCAAGTTGTCTGGAGGCTTCGTGGTCATAATCAACTTTGTTCAGTACTACAATTGCGCCACCTTTATCGGCTGGCTTCAAAATAATATCGTCACTGGATTTAAGGTCCTGCATTGCCAACATTTTTTTCTGCTGAAACGTTTCTTTTAAAGTTGGCTTGTTTACGATAACTTTCTAGAAGATCCTGTTGAACGGCGGTGATATATAGATCCAGGCATTTATCTCTTTGAGTAGGGGGGGTCCAGTGCTTAGAAGATGGAAGAATAGCTGCATTAGAATCAGAAGGATCTTTGTCAGCAAAATATTCGCGCAATCTCAGGTTTCTGGCAACATTATCCAAGTCCTTCATGGGGTCAAATTCGCCGTAACAACCTGGCGCTGGACAAAAATCGAGTCCTCGAGACAACAGTGAGATTTTGTTATTGGATAGATTATAACTAGACAAGTTTACTACATTACTAGATGACAGTAGGTCATCTGTCGATGGGGTATTATTTGAGGTAATATTTGAGGTCGGAGGCAACATGGCGGCAGGCATCTCAAGGGGTACATGAGGTGCAATAACTTTATCTCTCAAAAGTTTCTTACGTTTAATCGCACTTATTTCAATCGACTTTTTTTGTTGGTATTCCGCTGGTTGTTCCGACTCGTGAGAGCTGAGTTTATGGTGGGAAATCAGTTGGCGTTCTTTGGATACAGAGGGATTTTAGGACAGATTTGTGGTGGCGAATTGCAATGCGGACCAAACCAAAAGACGCATTTAAAAGTACCTCGATCCATGCGGCAATGTCAGAAGGAGACATATTTGTTATGGCAGGCTTTAAACCAATTCGGAGGCCCTTGGGTACAACACCGGCCTTTAAATAGGTCTTTAAAGTAGAAATATGCATTTGGAACCGCACGCGCCTTTCTACAATTTTTCGTATCCTCATGAATACTCTAGATACAGAATAATTCTAGCAGTTTTTACCGAAATGTGCAGTCTGTAGTCACTGTGTACTCGATGCTTTCTGTCCACGGAAATTGTGTGTTCGGAGGTTGTAGTGAGGGCCTAGACCAATCGGTGGAGAAGAAGCTGGAGTACTAGTAGTTTCGCCTGAGCTGGTCGGTTGCTGTTGCAGGCACGGTGGACGGGAAGGGGAATCGTTCGTCGTCGATTGTAGCTCCGCATGAGGCTGTGCGGAAGGTGACTGGTTTGTTGCTGGATTGTTGCACGTGGAGGTTGGGTTGACTGGAAAAAGGAATTGGTTGGAGTTTATCCTTCGAAGTTGGACTCGTTGCGGCAGTGTAGTAGAACGTTGGTTGCTTGGTCGTTGGCGAGACGTTCAACCATTTAGGCTTGAAGAGTTTGAAGTATAAGCGCCAGAAATACTTCGCACATAGGGGCAGTTCAATGGAGGCCAAGTGGCCGAGTCATTGCGTGATGAATGCAGGTCAGTGGATGCGTCGTTATCGGTCGCGCGATTTAGTTCCACAGGAGCGGGGGAATCCCTGGGTACGGAGTTGCACCAAGACGATGTGGTGTCATTGACTCTTGTGAACAGCAGCTGTCGGAGGTGACTTGCTAAGATTGCCGTTCCCTCAAAACATAGATGAATACCGTCGGCAGCCAAGACGCGGTTAATGGGAACTACTGATAAATGGGAACTGCACTTGCGACACGAGCCACGTGGTTTATCTGCTTCAATGCGATATCTGTAAAATGCAGAATGTTGACGAGACCAGAACCCCCTTCCGGCAGCGGTTCAACAACCACAAGGCTCATATCTCTACACTACCTCGCCTACCGATATCAAAGAATGGCAATGTCGCGGGCCACTCATTTGACCATATCAAAGCAACGATACTTGAGTCTGGCTTCCGTACGCATCATGACAGGGAAGTCCGCGAATCCTTTCTTATATTTAAATTCGATACAAAGGGACGTGGTTTAAATGAAAGAGCAGGAAAACGTAGTTGCTTGCATCAGTGACCGTAATCAATATTGCTATCCACTTCTGTCTCCCCCTAATTTTTGTGTGCGTGTGTGATCGACATTGCTTATATGCTATACTGCACGTGCCGCACTTATTATTATGTTGTATTCATCCCAAAAGATTGTCGCATGGGGCCTCGGTATATCGCGGTTGAATTGTTTACTTCGTCATACCCTCACGTGACCTTCCAATGATCACCTTTATATGCTGTGGGACTACAGCCACTGCTGTTATTCTGACTAAGGCCGGTCCCTCGGCTGAAACGTTAAACCTTTTCATTTTCGACGTGTGTCTTTCTTTTTTTTTGCTATATATATATAGCTATATATCTATATATTATATATATATATATATATATATATATATATATATATATATATATATATATATATATATATATATATATATATATATATATATATATATATATATATATATATATATATATATCGCACCAGACCGGTATTCTGGAGGTCGTGGGTTCGGATCCCACCCGGCGGGCATTTTTTCAACACTTTCTTTTCCACTCAAAAAATTCTTCATCTCTTTCTATGACCCACCACAACCTCCCCTTTGCTTTCCGAGGTTTTCTTGACTGCCAACCCTTATTTTCTGCCTATATATATATATATAGATATATATATATATATATATATATATATATATATATATATATATATATATATATATATATATTTATATATATATATATATATATATATATATATATATATAATATATATATTTATTTATTTATTTAGAAATAATCGTATCAAATGCGTATATTTTGATAACTCACTTTATATACGCATCAGAGCGAGTTTGAAGCCGATGTGAACAATACCTCACGAAGGAAGCTGAAAACAAACCAAGAATCGGAGTAGTGGCGCCTCATCGATAAGAACCTTCCCTCGACAAAGAGATGTGACACGCATTTTTGCAGGAATACCTTACTACGTCTTGCAAAAGAGCAACAGAAAAACTACGTGTAAATATAATATAAGCAGTTGACTTCTGTGACAGATGCTAAAATTGTTCGCTCAGGAAGGAAAGGACCTGATGCCATGAGATAGTATGCCTGCAGCAAAGAATAATGCCGACGCTTGGTGCATGCGTTCTGTTTGTGAGTGCTCTTGCGGGTACGTAAAACCTTTGTATAATCGTGAGCAGGGTCACAATACCGTTCTCTTTCCTGTTTCTAACAGATGTACGACATCCCATTTGGTAAATGAGGTTGTTCTACGTGTAGGTAAGGTCCTGTCTTGGAAATGTTAAGTAGTATATTGTTTCGAGATACTGGTTGCCTCTTAGTGCATGAAGACAAGACTTTGAATTAGCGTAGGATGTCTTGTCGCCATAAAGCGGAGGCGGCATCATCGTTAGATACAACCTGCTGTTTTTTACTCCGGCTGTGTGCTGCAAATGCATCCCGCATACTAAACATCTGCCCGGCATTACGGCTTTCGTTCTTGTAACCGCCTGCTCAGTATAATTACGTCTGTAGTATATATTACTTTTGAGTTCCGTATCTTAAACGGGCCCTGAAGGACTTACCAGCGACTACTCCAAAGGCATATTTATATTAAGTTCACCCCAGAAATCTCCTCACGCAATAATTTAAAAAATCCGTTCACTCTCACACAAGCTACACACAATAAAAACATACCCCAAATCACTCCCTCTCAGCGCAACCCTGAACTACGGGACGAAGGCTGTGCGCTTTCTGCCAAAGAGAGGGGCGGATCCTGACATTCTTTTTGGCCGTGTATCACAGGCTGGGGACCTTTATCTTTACCTCGGCAACGTCAAAAATTCTATTTTTGGTATTGTACAAAATAAAGCAGCATTGGTGCTTGCTCGCAAGCAAGCTTCGATGCTAGGCCGGTTTTGAAGCTATAAATGCATGTTGTCGGGTGGTCTGATTGAAAGTGATTTTTTACATTCTTCGCACTAACTGGTGCCGCAGTGGATATGCAAAAAACGCGACGACTGTAAGACATGTTCCGGCATTGAAAAAGTTGGTGCACTGCACCGACGATGGTGCATCGTCAGCAGAAAGGCAACAAAAAACCATGGCCTTAAGCAGGAACACCCAGTAATACAGCCGCTGCTCTAGTGACGTAATCAAAATGGTGCATATTATACAAAATTGGAAAGCGCTGTTGGTGTTCTCGCATCTTACTTAGTGATTTGCGAGCGAACCGCTTTACGTGCACGTGTAATATTAAGGTAAAGTATTCATGACAAGGTAATCTAGACGTCGCGCGAATTCATGTGCACTGGTGAAAGCGTGCTCAGGGTCCACTTACACTCCTATTAAACCTTCAATCAACGGAGCACCGAAAAAATTGCACATGCAGGCTCAGTAATAAGAAGTAACGCTTCACTGTCAGGTTTCCAGCGGCAAGAATTCTACAGTTGGGCGCAAGCAATGCAGCGAATAAATGTAAAGCCCTGAAATTGTCCGCGTCAATGCATCTGCACGGGACAGGTGGATCACTGGGACTGTTGCGTTGAGTTGGTCTGTGGGGGCATTTTCGTGGCACTAGTGGCTTATCGTGAAACAACGGGAGCTTTAGTTTCAAAATGGCCATGTAAATTTCTTGTGGGGCTAGATTTGGCGTGACTAGTCGACGTTACGCAGATGTTTTATTGATACTCATCGATCATTCATGAGATAATACCGATTGCGCCTTTCAAGGTTTACGAACACTAAAGAGTGTAATTGTGCACTACTTCAGGGCATGAATACGGAGCAAGCATTTTTTTTTCACTGTAAAAACCATGCAAAGATCAGTCGACCAACGAGCTTGATTTTGCCTAGAATTGAAGTAGTTCGTGACCGAAAATTAACGCATATGCCAGCCTTCGTAGACACCAAGTGGGTAATGGCCCGCAGCTTGCCTGCTTTTTCACGTACACAGGCCATCCTGTTGCTCTTTGTGGTAGAATGATTTTTCTTCACGCGGGTAGCTCAGTCTCTTGAGCGCAGTTTATTGACTCAGGAATGGAGAGGTTAAAGATCTACTGACGGAAAATTCCTTATTATCAACAAGCACTGACATGGAACAATAGAGTGCGGCTATGTACGGTTTGGCCAAAAGGTGAGTTTTAAAAAGGGTTTACAACGAATAACAACAAGTACACATAAAGGGAGAGAGAGAGGACACAGCGACGACTACAAGTGAATGTGTAATAGAACATGCCTAGCCATACTAAATTAAAAGCGGACAACCAGTGGTGTCCGGAAACAGATGAGATGGGCCTGCTTCAGGAGAATGGGTAGCAGGGTGGTCAGTGACTCCAATTTATAAATCAGCCGATGAGCAGAAACAAAATTTTAGTTTGGAGAGAACGTAGATTAAGACTCGTTTCGAAGAATTCTAAGTGCCCACTCGTTCACCCAAAAGTCCTTCCTCCATCGCTTCCACTTCAACACTTTTACTTACACCAGAGCAACGCTTACAAGCGCCAACTCCTTGTATATTCGCTAATCTTATCATTGTGAAATGTTGTGCACTTTAATATTGAAGTAAGGAACCTCTGTGTTTCGAATTGCTGGAGTTAACGAAGTTTTTAAGGCATCATTGCTAGTCCCATGGAAGCCCATGTGTCTGGGGTCTCTATGTAACGAAACGTTGGGCGGTTAACCTTGAAATAACGAAGTCAGCAAACTGATAACTGTTTTTTTTACTGAAAAAACTGAAAAAGCTTTTACTGAAAAATTGGCCGAAAAAATGCAGGAATTTAGCCAATACTAGAACTTCTGCAAAGATTCAGCATCATCAAAAAAGTCTATAATTGCCTAAAAACAATGTTTTCTCTGATGATGGTGATGAACGGAGTGGCTAGCGCAACCCCGTGACTATAGTAGCATTTACTTTTGGATTTGTTTGAGTAACGTCACACTATGCCCGGTAGCAGGAGTAACGTCACTTCTCTTTTTTTTCTCCCGCACACAAAATACAGTGCGTATCCACGTGCGCGTGCGGTGTCGGTTCGATACAGGTTGGAAGCCGTCTTAGCATCGTGTAGCCGCGCGTCTCCATTGCTCTCGGTGGTATCGGTTCATCAGTGATGAGTTTTGGTACGACAAAGGAAAAAGTTTTTCCTTGTCTTTTTTATGTGGCCACCGGTACAGCATCCTGGCTAGCGCCCTCTTAACAATTTGAGTGCAGTAAAGAGCATCAAGTTCGCAAAAATGCGCGCTTTCTTCACGCGTTTGGTTCTTGAAATTGGTTAAGTCACCGAAAAGAGTCAAAAGGCATATGCGATACTTTATTTACGATAGTGAATACGGGTTTGCCCCAGCTTGCTTCGTTAGATCTCCGTGTAGTGTCTAAGCTCGTGCGAAAGCAGGAGGCGCAATTGAGCAGTTCTTCACTGTAAAATAAACTCATAGAGGGAGAGTTCACCTTCACTGATTTCCAGGATTGGCTTTGTTTCTGCTTCATTTCCGTGCATGCAATAACATGCATGTAACAAAAACGTGCATGTAATACAAAGTGCGAACTTTTGTCAACTTCGTTACGTTTAACTTAATGCTCTACCATCTATAAGGTATAGGAGGAATTCCGTTCAAATGTCTTGTGAAAACAGTCCCAGCAAGCTTTTCCAAACCAAACACATCCATCAATGTCACGCTACCCGCCTATTTTGATGCCGGCCTGAAAAAAACTTGCGGCTAAAACCAGGTGACTAAACACGGAAAGCAGGAACCCACGCCAGAAAACCATGAAGACCGCTGTGAACCGTGTGGGTGCGGACAATCGCCCAAGAACGATGTTTTGGTCTTGTTCGCTATTCTTCTTTTTGGCGGTGAATTACTTCGAGAAGAAGGCTGGCAACACGTTACACAGCAGTTTCCCCACAAAGTCAGTGTTCTTCGTATCTGGAGTGCACATGTTTTAAAAGCAGGCTGCTCTAGCGGTCGCCTTTTCGAAAGTATCTGCTGGTGCAGTGTGACGCTGTGTAGGCGCCCTAGGTTTCTCCGCAGCGCAAACTCCGGTTCAAATATAGAAAAAAATCATCGTCATCATCAGCCATCATTAAATATAAAAATTAAAGAGAGAGAGAGAGAGAAAATATCTTTATTAGAAAAGAATGACCAATGGTCACGATGGGCGAAAGGAATGGGGAGGGAGGGTACGAGAAAATAAAATAAACACATTATGCTGGTCCTTCTCAGTAGACTCAATAAATGGGCCAGTTCTTGGAACCTGCAATTAATGGGCCATTTTATGGTGGTCGCAATAGCGTTTGTGCATGTTCACCAGTACGTTCGGGGGAGGACCCGCTCAAACAACCCGTGCCAGACCGCTTTTACTTGAATAAACTGCTAGTTCATGTAATAGTTTTGCATCAGTATGTTCTGGATCAGGATGGGGTTGGGAAGATTTGAATGTAGGGTGCGTGGCCAAAGCTGAGCACCACCAAACAAGGTGTGTGAAGTGGGATGGAGTGGTGGTACGGCACTAAAGACATCGAGGGGGCCGGTGAGGGGTATACCACTTGCGAAGTGTTTCGGGTGTGTAGGCTGAATTTGCAATATATTTGCTAACAAAAATTTTGCCTGCGCGGGGAATAGGTGGTAGGCGGCTGAGGTAGCCAGCTGGAGTTAGGGCTTTTAGACGTGTGCGTCGGTCCTTCTTGTGCCGGTGAATACGCATTGCTTGGGAGGGAGAGGGAGACCGCGACGGCCTTATCCCAGGCACCAGTAGAGGATAACAGGAGGAGAGCGATGACTTAGCACAGCGATGTCTCAGACGTAGAGCACTCGCCTCGTATGCGGGAGGTACTGGATTGGAATCCTGGTACCGCCGGACACCCACCGGTTTCTTTAATGGGTACAGGCGTCCCTGGTCAATTGCGGACCCTTGAAAGGCGTTTCTCGTCTGGAAAGGTGCCTTTACCCTATCGAGGGGCCCCTGACCCTTGTCCATCTGGCGGGGCCCCCGGCCATCATGCTTGCGCCATTGCCGGGGGTAAACATCTGGCGGCATGTCCTGCCACAGGCGGTTGCGAGTTGAGCGTCCATCGTGGGTGTTGAAGGCACCATGTGAATTCGTGTTCCTTGGTTGCGCCGGGCACCTACCGGTAAAATAGGTACAAGCGACTCCGCGGCCTGGCGCTCGGCCCTTGTGTAGGACTACAACGCTTGGGAAGTTCACCCGGCTTGCACGGGAAATCGCCCCTATGAAATGGGGCGGCTGCAAAAACACAGGAACTTTTAAACCGTAGCGGTGGCTCAGAGGTACAGCACTCGCCTCGTATGCGGAAGGTACTGGGTTCGAATCCTGGTGCCCCCCGCACGGGGCACCTTGAGTAATCTTGGTGACGGTACTGGCGATACCGCGGACCCCTAGCCCCCAAACATAAGCTGGATCCAACCGTGGCGATGTGTTTATAGGTGGAGGGTTAGAAACCACGAACGGTGGCCGTCGGAGCCCAGGTCAAGCTCCGGCGGATGGGCTCCCTGTCTGTTCACCAGGCAGGGAGCTCCGGGACCTCTTTGACTACCAGGGTAAGGTCAAAGAAGAAAGTACCCCCGTCTCCCTGCTTTTTCCTATGCCATATGGATAAATCAAACCCCCCCCCCCCTAGACGTGATCGGCCCCCGAAAAGGGGCCGCACCGAAGTTTTTTTTCCATCCCTTCCAACAATTCACAGTCCGAAACCTGACAACTATCCTCGATTCTTGGTTATCGAGGCAGTTGACAAAACAAACGCTGTTTCTACAATGTCCGTATTCCTGATCACTAAGTTCCTGGAAGGCATCCTCGGAAAATCGTTCGATGATAAGAAACTCCGTACCGGAGAAGTCCTTGTCAATGTCAAGACGCAGCAACAAGCCACTAACCTCCTGTCGCAAACCTGCATGGCAGATCTGGCCATCCGAGTCACTCCCCATCGTAGCCACAACAGCTCTCAGGGTGTGATCTCGGAGACCGATTTGTTGAATGAGACCGAAGCTGATCTGTTGGAAGGCCTGAAAAATCAGGGTGTAACTGCAGTGAGGCGTATCACCATCAGACGAGACAATAAGGAAATCCCCACAAAGCATATAATCCTGACATTCAACAAATCAAAACTTCCTGAGCACATCAATGCTGGCTTCATTAGGTGTGGTGTACGTCCGTACATACCTAACCCGCGCCGCTGCTACAAGTGCCAGCGATTCGGGCACGCTACAACTTCTTGTCGCGGCAAAACGACCTGCGCGAAATGCGCCGCACATGACCACCCTACTGAAAACTGTGACTCTACTACCTTCACCTGTGCAAACTGTCAAGGGCCGCACGCAGCATGGTCCCGCAGCTGTGAAAAGTTTCAATTAGAAAAGAAAATCATTAACATCAAGGTCACTGAAAACATCACCTTCCCAGAGGCGCGGAAGAGGATTTCCTCTTTCCCTCTGGGGAGGTACGCCGACGCAGCTCGCCGGGGGGCGGAGCGGCGCCTGGTTTCTGCGGGGACCCAGTACCGCGAGTCGGACTTGGTCCCGCCACCGCCCCCCCCCCCCCTGGGTTGCCTCAGGCAGCCCAACCCGCCTCCGCACCGCTCGCTGAGTCAGCAGCGGCTGTGGTGGCATTCACGTCCGGTGGGGATGCTGCTGCACCCACCGTTTCCCCCTCTCCACCGGCCCGAAGCACACGCGAGGGCCCGAACGAGATGGAGGCGGAGGCAATCGCAGTGACCCCCTCCCACGCCTCACTGCCTGTGCCATCTGGGGTGCTCCCCACGCCTTCGGCACGGGCAGCGCAGGCAAAGAACACCCGAAAGGGTACCATGTCAAGCGGGCCCAGTCCGCTGGGCACCCCCTTGCCTTCAGATGACGACATGGACGTCGAGCCCTTCCGGCTTTCATCGCAGCGGAAGGAACGGGCTGCGACGTCCAGGTCAGTAGAGAAGGTCAGAAAACCCCTTCCAAGAGTGCAAGCCCCGAAACACCCTACATAAATAGTCACACTCCAGTAGCTCTGAACACATAATAATGGGAAGAGAAAATATTGTTCAATGGAACTGCAGAGGCCTTCTGAATAATCTTGACGACATTTATGAGATTCTGCATGCCAATCAGCCAAGTATAATGTGTGTCCAGGAAACACATCTGAATTCCAAACACACAAATTTCTTGAATAGTTACCTGGTATACAGGAAAGACAGGGATGGCTGCACACACTCTTCTGGGGGTGTGGCCATAATCACCCGGAAATCTTTAGCATGCCACCCTGTCACTTTAAACACTATCCTTGAGGCTGTAGCAATACGCTTAATAATATTTAATAGGTTGATAACGGTATGCTCCATATACATTCCTCCTGATGTTACACTTTTGAGCTCTGAATTCGAGGCGCTGGTTGACCAGCTGCCTGAACCATACATTCTAACAGGCGACCTTAATGCTCACAATTCTCTTTGGGGCTCTTCTCGAACGGATGCCCGAGGTCGCCTGATAGAGAGGTTTCTTACATCCTCTGGAGCATGCCTTTTCAACAATAAGCAGCCTACATATCATAACATAGCACACAACACATACTCATGTCTTGACTTGGCTATTGGCTCCGCAGTTCTCTTTCCTCTTCTCGAGTGGGGTGTGGGACCTGACCCATATGGCAGTGACCATTTCCCCACTTCATTAACGTATATAGGTAAAGGGCCGAGCAGTCCATCTTCCCATAATAGGTTCAATGAAGCACGAGCTAACTGGAACACATTTACAGAGACATCCAAACTACACCACACATCCATAGCACACCTACACGTTGAAGAAGCTACGCAACTCCTCACGGCGCACATCCTCGACGCCGCCGAAAAGTCCATTCCCCACGCCTCTGGTGCCCCGCGCAACCAGCGGAGGCCGTGGTGGAATGAGGATTGTAGGCGGGCTCGAGAGGCCCAGAACAAGGCGTGGGGTGTCCTTCGTCGGTACCCCACGTCGGGTAACCTCATTTTGTTCAAACGGGCCAAGGCGTTAGGAAAACGTGTGCGCCGTGAGGCGAAACGAGAGAGTTGGCACACCTTCTTGACATCCATTAATTCATACACGGACACACACAAAGTCTGGACACGTATACGCAAGCTCAAAGGACAACAGACACACAGCCTGCCCCTGGTTAGTACAACAGGGGACACACTGGAAGACCAGGCTAACACGCTTGCACAACACTTCGAACACGTGTCCAGTTCAGCACACTACACGAACACTTTCATGAAACACAAAACATCTGCGTAGAAGAAGTCACTGCGTGATAGCAATAAGTCGCACACTTCTTACAACTCTCCTTTTTCAATTTATGAGCTGAAGGCTGCTTTGACCACATGTAAACCTTCAGCTCCAGGTGCAGATAAGATTACTTACACAATGATACAATTCTTACACTCAGACACCCTTGAAACACTCCTACACCTATACAACAAAATATGGCTTTCGGGGCACATTCCTCGCTCTTGGAAGGAGGCCATAGTAGTGGCTGTCCTAAAGGAAGGGAAGGACCCTTCCTCTCCTGCCAGTTATCGCCCCATTGCCCTGACAAGCTGCCTGTGTAAGCTCTTCGAGAAGATGATAAACAGGAGACTTGTGTACTTCTTAGAGTACAATGGTCTTCTCGAGAGCTGCCAGGCGGGCTTCAGGGCGGGGCGATCTACCAACGATCAACTCGTTGCGTTAGAGTCTTATATCAAAGATGCTTTCCTCCACAAGCAGTACTGCATGACGGTCTTCTTTGATCTTGAAAAGGCGTACGATACTGCTTGGCGGTACGGCATCCTTAGCGACTTGAAGTCCTTTGGCATGTCGGGTAACATGATGAACACGCTTGCCAGTTACCTGTCTGAAAGAACGTTTCGCGTGCGAGTTGGAACTGCACTTTCTAGGGTTCATGTGCAGGAAAACGGCGTGCCGCAAGGTGGAGTTTTAAGTTGCACCCTTTTTATTGTAAAAAAGAATTCTCTTCTTAAGGCGCTACCACCATCGATTTCCTCCTCCATTTATGTAGACGACGTTCAATTATCCTTTAAGTCTTGTAACCTGTCTGTCTGCGAGCGCCAAGTCCAGCTTGGTGTGAACAAGCTAGCCGGCTGGGCAGATAGCAACGGTTTTAAATTTAATCCAGGAATGTGCACTTGTGTTCTGTTTTCCAAGAGGCGTGGCATTCAGCCGGATCCAGACATTCGACTCCACGGTGTCTCTATTCCTGTCAAAAAGGAACACAAGTTTTTAGGTATAATCTTTGACGAAAAGCTCACATTCATCCCACACATAAAACAACTAAAACATAAATGCTTAAAAACAATGAATATCCTGAAGGTTCTGTCGCACATCTCTTTTGGTGCTGACAAACAACTTCTTTTACGTGTTTTTACCAGCTTGATAGGTTCACGACTAGACTATGGTAGCGTTGTCTATGGGTCAGCCACTAAAACATCCCTCAGAATGCTGGACCCTGTGCTTCATCTAGGGCTCCGCTTGTCCTGCGGTGCCTTTCGGACTAGTCCAGTCGAAAGTCTGTATGTAGAGTGCAACAAATGGAACCTACAACGTCAGCGAGCATACACAGACCTCCTTTATGCTTTTAAAATTTCATCCATGCCTCACCATCCTTTTAAATCAGTTTTTCATGATACCTCCATGACTGCACTACTCCTAAACCGACCATCTTTCTCTGCGCCCTTCTCTTACAGAGTTAGAGAGGAAGCGTCAGAGCTTGCTGTCTCCTTTTTAGACACCATCCAAAGTTCCGTAACAGATTTCATAGCACCATGGCATCTCCGCCCTGTGTCATGCGACACATCTTTCACACGTGTAGATAAAAACCGAGCTCCCACATGTGCAATTCAGCAGCACTTCTTGTATTTGCAGGAGAAGTATCATTATTCTGAATTTTATACGGATGCCTCTAAGACTTCCACCTCTGTGTCCTGCGCTGCGCATGGGCCCGGCCTTAGTGTCACTAGAATTCTTAACAGTAATACCAGTATCTTTACGGCAGAGGCTTATGGTGTACTTCTTGTTGTTAATCATGTCCTTCAAAGTCACATCCCACGATCCATTATCTATACAGACTCCCTCAGTGTTGTGCGGGCATTGTCTTCTACAAAGTCTTCAAAAAATCACGTCGTAAATCTTATCATCAAAGGTATTATGTCGGTGTATGTCTACAAATTTGAACTCGTCCTTTGCTGGGTCCCTGGCCACTGTGGTATAGCCGGGAACGAAGCCGCGGATCGAATGGCCGCTGCTGCTACACTCTCGAATGCAGTAGACATCACCACATTACCCTATACCGACGTGAAACCACACATCAAACAACAGCTTCGCAAAACATGGCAAACACATTGGAGCGAACAGACAGACAACAAGTTCATCATCATCATCATCACCAGCCTGTCTACGCCCACTTCAGGGCAAAGGCCTCTCCCATTATTCTCCAATTACCTCGATCCTGTGCCAACTGTGACCAATTTATCCCCGCAAACTTCTTGATCTCATCTGCCCATCTAAATTTCTGCCGCCCCCTGCAGCGCTTGCCTTCTCTAGGGATCCACTCTGTTACCCTTAATGACCAGCGGTTATCTTGCCTTCGCATTACATGCCCTGCCCAAGTCCATTTCTTCTTCTTAATTTCTACTAATATGTCTTTAACACCAGTTTGCTCCCTCACCCACTCCGCTCTCTTCTTGTCCCTTAATGTTACACCTATCATTTTCCGCTCCATTGCCCGCTGAGTCGTTCTCAATTTAAGTTGAACCCTCTTAGTGAGCCTCCAAGTTTCTGCTCCGTAGGTGAGTACCGGTAAGATGCAGCTGTCATACACTTTCTTCTTCAACGACAATGGTAGGCTGCTATTCATTATCTGATAATGTCTGCCATATGCACCCCACCCCATTCTGATCCTTCTAATTATCTCTGCCTCATGGTTGGGATCTGGGGTCACAACTTGGCCTAAGTATATATATTCGCTTACCACTTCCACTGCCTCGCCATCTATCTCAAACTGCTGTACTGTCCCGAGGTTATTGATCATTACTTTAGTTTTCTGCATATTAATTTTCAGGCCCACGGTTCTACTCTGTTCGGCCAGTGCGGAAAGCATGCTTTGCAATTCGTCCCCCGAGTTACTTAGCAAGGCAACGTCATCAGCAAATCTGAGGTTACTGAGGTATTCTCCATTAACCCTTACTCCCACCTGTTCCCAATCCAACTTTCTGAATACTTCTTGTAAGCATGCTGTGAATAACATTGGAGAGATTGTGTCTCCTTGTCTGACACCCTTCCTTATAGGTATTTTACTGCTCTCGTTATGGAGGATGATGGTAGCTGTAGACCCATTATAGATATCCGCTAGTATTCTTACATAATGCTCATCTACCCCCTGGTTCCGTAATGCCTGAATGACTGCTAGGGTTTCGACCGAGTCAAATGCTTTCTCATAATCTATGAAGGCTATATATAGGGGTTGAGTATACTCAGCGCACTTCTCTATCACCTGATTGATCGTGTGAATATGGTCCAGTGTTGAATAACCATTACGGAACCCGGCTTGTTCTTTAGGTTGACTGAAATCTAAGGTTGCAGAGATTCGGTTAGCGATTACCTTGGTAAATACCTTGTAGACGACTGACAGTAAGCTGATCGGCCTGTAGTTTTTCAAGTCCTTCCTGTCGCCTTTCTTATGGATTAGGATGATGTTAGCGTTCTTCCAAGATCCCGGTACCATTGCGGTCATTAGGCATTGCGTATACAGGTTTGCCAGTTTTTCAAGTACAATTTCTCCGCCATCCTTCAAGAGGTCTGCTGTTATCTGATCCTCACCAGGTGCTTTGCCCCCTTTCATTTCTTTCAAAGCCTTTCTTACTTCTTCGGTCGTTACTGGTGGGATGTCTATCTCCTCTGAACTACTGTCTCGTTCGGCATTATCCTGTATGTCCCGGCTACTGTACAGATCCCTATAGAGCTCCTCGGCCACTGTGACTATTTTATCCCTATTTGTGATGACATTGCCTTGCTTATCCTTAAGTGCATACATCTGATTTTTCCCCACGCCAAGACGTCTCTTTACTGCTTTCAGGCTACCTCCGTTCTTTACAGCGTATTCGATCCTCTCCATATTATACTTCCGTATGTCAGCTGTCTTGCGCTTATTGATTAACTTCGAGAGCTCTGCTAGTTCTATTCTGTCAGCTGCGGAAGAGATTCTCATGGTTTGCCGTTTCCTGATTAGATCTCTCGTCTCCTGTGAAAGTTTACCAGTATCCTGTCTAGCCATAGTGCCCCCGACTTCTACTGCACACTCCGTGAGAATGCGTGTAAGGTTGTCGCTGGCTTCCTGTGTCGTAAGCTCGGCTTCCTCGTTAAGGGCGGAATATCGGTTCTGCAGCGCGATCCTGAATTCTTCTACTTTACGTCTTACTGTTTGCTCATTTATCGGCTTCTTTCGTACTAGCTTGTAGCGGTCCCTCCTCAACTCTAGCCTAATTCGAGATCTTACCATACGGTGGTCACTACACCTTACCCTTCCGAGCACTTCCACATCCTGCACCACGCCAGGGTTATCGCACAATATGAAGTCTATTTCATTTTTGTGCTCCCCATTCGGGCTCCTCCAGGTCCACTTCCGACTCTCCCGTTTACAGAAGAAGGTATTCATTATGCGTAGGTTATTCCGTTCTGCAAACTCAACTAGTAGGTCCCCCCTGCTATTTCTACAGCCCAGACCACAGTTCCCAACTGCCTTGTCTCCAGCCTGATTCTTCCCTACTTTAGCATTGAAGTCCCCCATAGCTACAGTATACTGCGTTTTTACTTTAGCCATTGCCGATTCCACATCTTCATACAAGCGTTCCACTACTTGGTCGTCGTGGCTGGATGTGGGCGCGTAGCCCTGCACCACCTTGAGCTTGTACCTCTTATTGAGCCTAATTACAAGAGCAGCTACCCTTTCGTTAATGCTGTAGTATTCGTCTATGTTGCCAGCTATGCTTTTATTGGCTAGAAATCCCACTCCCAGTTCTCTTCTGTCCTCTAGACCACGGTAACATAAGACGTGTCCATTTTTCAGCACCGTGAAGGCTTCGCCTGCCCTCCTAGCCTCGCTAAGTTACACAACAAGTTACACGTAATAAAACCACACTTGGGACCGTACACCTCCGATACACGCAATAGATACACAGAAGTCGCCTTGGCTAGATTACGGATAGGGCACACTCATGCAACGCACTCGCACCTGCTCACTGGATCTCCAAGACCTCTTTGCAGCAGGTGCGGAGAGGCCCTATCCGTGATGCACATTCTCATACAATGTAAGGCACTCGACACTACACGACGCAAACACTTCCCTCAACTACACACACGACATATTCCACCACACCCGTCATACTTCTTAGGAGACGATGCCATGTTTTCTGTTCAACGCACCTTTCAGTTCCTATCAGAAGTTCACTTTTTAAAACTCATCTCATACCACCCATAGCTTTTACCCCTGGTCCTATACACCAGCCACCTTATTTATTTTTAACCACTCTTGTTCTTCACCCTGGCCCTTTACACCAGCCATGCTCATAGCTTTTAACTGATTTTACTTCTTGTTCTCTCCTCATCAAATCACTTTGTGTTTGGCGCTCTTTGCCCATGTCGGCCTTGCGCCAATAAAATCAAACCATCATCATCATCAATCCTGGTGCCGCATGGCACCCACTGGTATCTTTAATTGGCACAGGCGTCCCTGGTCGAGTGCGGACCCTTGAAAGGGGAATCCACGTCTTGAAAGCTGCCTTTACCCTATCGAAGGGCCCCTGACCCTTGTCCATCTGGCGGGGCCCCCGGCCATCATGCCGCCTTCCGCCATTGCCGGGGGTGAAGGAGTGTGGTGGCATGTCCTGCCACAGGCGGTTGCGAGTTGAGCGTCCATCCAGGCTGTGGAAGACACAATGTGAATTCGTGTTCCTTGGTGGCGCCGGGCACCTACCAGTAAAATAGGTACAAGCGACTCCCCGGCCTGACGCTCGGCCCTTGTGTGGGACTACAACGCTTGGGAAGTTCACCGGGCTTGCGCGGGAAATAGCCCCTATGGAAAGGGGCGGCTGCAAAAACGCAGGAACTTTTTTTTCCTGAGGAACTACCTGAGCGGCACCATGGGCTGCCTGGTTGCCTGAAGAAAATGGTTCGTGGCCAGGTACGCAGTCGACGCGGATGTTTGTGTTGTTTCATTGGAGGAGTTGAATTTCAAACAGAGTTTCGTGGACGACAGGGTGGGTCGAATCATACGATCGCAAAGCTGCGAGGGCCTCGTACGAATCTGTGAGTATGCGTATGAAGGACGGTAGAGGTGGGTCACAGTCAAAGGCGATAGCTGACACTGCGTTGGTAATAGCTTACAGCTCCGCATCGAGGCTTGAGAGGTCTTTGCCAAGTATGGTAGTGTACCCTGATAGAACCAGTGCCTCAGGGCATGTCCAAGCGATTCCCCCGCTGTGATGGTTTACGCTTGCCTGCATGAAAATGTCCAGTTAGTTCTGAAGGCGATCCCTTTGGAGGCGTCGGATTCGCCGCTCTCGCAATAGTGTATTAGTACGCTTTATAGGTTTGCTATGCGTAGAAGTATCAATTGGTAGTCGCTGCCAGGGTGCTATGGGGACTGGGTAATCGGAAAGTAATGGTAGTCTTCTGGCGTCCCACGCTGCTAAGGCGTGTCCCTGGTGTGTAAGGGGTATTTTGAAGTCCGCCTGGGCTCTGGCCTACTGAATGATGGCTTCAATAGGAGGAAGAGGAACAGCTTGCTCCAGTTTACCAATGCGTGTATGCTTTGGTATGCCAGTGACTGTCCTGAGGGTTGCCCGATGTAGCAGCTGAATGGTTTTGCTGTTGGTCTTGTTGAGGTCAAAAGCCGTTGCACCGTACGTCAGGGTGCTCACAGTGACAGTTCTGGCCGTATTCAAGATGGCTTTCTGCGATGCTCCACCATATGTATTCGACAATCGACGAATAAGGTGCAGAATGGCATTCTATTTCTGTTTTAGTCTTTTGAGCCAAATGCCAGGACTGTTTTTTGCTCGAATTGGAATGCGTAGGAGTGTCATGGGCTCAGTTGAAGCAGATACATCGCAGTTGACTAGGTTGACTGCAATTTCGTGAGGCCGGTCAAGTGGCTTACAACCGTATACTGCCAGAAATTCGGTTTTTCAGGTGCGAGTTCTAAACCTCGCTGAGCCAGAGTTAGCTCAAGGCTATTAGCCCCGGCCTGTAGCTCCACAACCTGGCCCTCTAAAGAATCAAAGTCGGCCGCTTCCGTCCATACCGTTATATCATCGGCGTATATGGTGAAGCGGGCGCCTGAGTCAATTTCAAGTTTAGCTACTCTGGTCATGGCCAGGTTAAAAAATGAAATCCGCCGTCTTGAATAGTAACGTTTTAGGCAAACCACGTGTACGACTTCGGGCCGCGTGCGTCGTCATGATATTCCGGGATCACCATCGGGGATCACGTCCAAGGTAAGTTGATCAACACGTTGTAGAATCCGGTAGGTTCTGAAATACCGTCGCAGAAGCTTCTTACTTAGTCCACGTAATCGCATGGGAATACAAACCCACATACAATCACCCGGGCGGTACTCGGCGTCTCGGCATTCAAATGCATGATTGTTATAGAGAGGTTGTAGCGTGCTGCATCCACGAGCTGCCGGTCCGTTGTACGAACTCGTGTGAGCTGCCGGCCTCCTCCGCACGCCGAAGGTATCCTTGGACGTCTGCCATGAGGTCGTCGTCTTCTACGTGCGAAAGCATGGCGCTAATCATCGTAGTTTTCCGTCTTCCGTAAACAAGCTCAAACAGTGTCATTTCGGTAGTTTCCTGTATACCCGGGTTGTTCGCAAACGTAACATACGAAAAGACTTCGGTCCAAATCTTATTTTCATTAGTCGATGTACATAAACAGGATATCCGCGATCATCTTGTTCAGATGTTCCGTTACTGCCCTCGTTTGGGGGCGGTACGCCGTCGCTCTTTGGTGATCTGTGTTGCTCTAGCGTAACATCCCTTCTATAAGCTCTGCAGTAAAGGACGTTGCCCGGTCCATGATTAAGACTTCACGGGCTCCATGTCGCAACACAACAAGGCTTATGAAGAACTTTTCCGCTTCTTGTGCAGTCCTCTCGGAAGAGCGATGGTTTCTGCGTGGCGGGTCACTAGTGTGTCGCTAGTACAATCCACTTGTTATCGAATCATGACGTAGGGAACGGGCCCAGAAGGTCTATTCCAATCTGTTGGAAGGGCCTCGACTGGGCAGCGATCGGCTCCACAAGTCCGGCCGGTCTCGTCGGCGGGCTGTTTCGTCGCCGGGAGTCACGGCAGCTCCGGACGCAATGGGTGACATCGGATGTAAGACGGAGCTAGTAGTACTCCGCCTTGATTTTTACGATAGCGCTAGCTGTGCCGAGATATCCGGAAGACGGGTAGTCGTGGCACGCTTCCAAAACATTGTTACGAAGGTCTGCAGGAGTGACAAGAAGATAATTCGTTCTCGATCCGGGGCTGAAATTCTTTTTTACTAGGACGCAGTTTTTCATGCTAAATACTGGTAAGTTGCGACTAAAGGCGCTAGGCCCGGCGACGTTGCGTCCTTAGAGGCAGTTGATCATGACGCGTAAGTCGGGGTCGGCACGCTGCTGGGCATCAAGGTCGCTCCCCGTCACGACTCCGAAGATCGCGCTGGCTTCATTGCAGTCCTCTGGTGCTGCGTCGACAGGGTCGCGGAACAAGCAGTCGGCGTCGGAGTGTTTTCTGCCAGAGTTATAGACGATTGTAAATTCGAACTCCGGCAGGCGCAAGCTCCATCCCTCAAGACAGCCAGAGCGTGCCTGCAAATTGGCAAGCGAAGACAGCGCATTGCCGTCTCTCACGACGTTGAACGGTTTACCGTACACGTACGGCCTAAATTTTGAAATGGCCCGAATAATAGCTAGGCACTTTTTTTTCAGAGGCTGAGTAGTTTTTCTTCTCCTTCGACCGACTGGCAAAGGCGATTACTTTTTCGCAACCGGTTTCCTTTTGGACGAAAACGGAACCAAAGCATATATCACTGGCATCCGTGCGAATTTCCGCCCATGCTCACCCTTCATGCTAGAGAAATATACAGTGAAGAAGCTCTTGGCAACACGGATGTAAGTGATGGGTTTGGTGATCAATGTTTTGCAGCAGCGACGTCCGCAGAGAAACGATGAACCGGCGAGTGCTTGTAACCACGTCGGACCACAGGGCTGGGGACACGTCGTCGTCGTCTCGTCACATACCGTCGCATCTTGGCGTCTCTGGATCGGCTCGTCATAGGCTTGGGACACGGGGTGGGGTGACATCGTCGAGTTCTTGTAGGGGCGGGGCTGGGGCTGCCAGATGCGGTTTACCAACGCCGCCTGTATTAACATTGCCTGACGCGTCGCGCGCTTTTCAATGGGAAGGGTACGGACGCTTAGTTCAGGCACTGATCCGCTATGTGGCGCGTGCCGGCGGACATCTCGCCTTACGTCACTGCTCGCGAGTCGCGAACGCTGCACCCACTTCTACGACGTGTGTCTGTCAGCTTGCCTGTTGGGCTTCAAGAGCCGTTTCGCTTACATCTTAGCCACGACGGGGCGCTAGTTCTGTGGCGCACTGGGGGATCTCCTTCAACGTGTCGCTCACTTCATACTTGCTGCATTTTTCGAAAGATAAAGATGGAGGCGAAATGAAATAGTGTAAGAACATACTGATTGTCGGGTAGACATATAGCTAACAGAAAAACGATATTTTCTGCTGGGGCAGCCATTATTTTACTGATATTTTTTTTCTGGAGTATTTAGAGAAGAAAAACTTGCGTGCACGTTTTTTGTTCAGACGCTCACTTCTACGATTACTTTCCAATAATATCACGTGCTTGTAAACTTCAGAAAATTATAGGAAACAAAAGGATAAGCAGCTGGGATCCCGCCACGCTGTCCGGGCGCTTCTACAGTACAGTCATCAATTTTAGAAGTGCGTACCGAAGCGGAGTGCGAACAGCGGGGTCAAAACAATACCTAAATGCGGAGGGAATAGGAGTGGGATGCCCCACTCAGAAAATTTCAGGGCCTGTGATCCGAGTAAATAAGCACGCAAAGCCGGCATCAGCCTGCTGCAGCGCAATGGATTTTGCTTCGTGACAAAGGAAGTTTTAACAGTGACAGACCAAGACAGACAGGCATGGTGAAAAACAAGAAGGCGTAGGAGCACCGCCTCGGGAACGCTAAACAAACTTTCCACTATTTTGCATAGTTTTCGAGAAGCGGCGCTGGCTGGCGGACACGAAAGCACGCTGGAAGGCTACGGAGCGGGGAAGGGTAGGAGAGAGCAACAGGAGAGTGGCTGTTTGGCCATTTTTCGCTCACGCGTTAGGCAATGTTTATACAGGCGGCGTTAGGTTTACGCACCCTCGACGAGTCCGCCGATGCGATGAGGCGCGAAGCTGGGGCCAGGACGGGGGCGGACCCGCACACTCCACCAAATGTAACCGGGAGGCAGAGCAGAAAAAAAACATCCCCCTCGCGAGGGGCACGATCAAATGCAGAGCATTTCCGAGGGGGGCGCGCCTGCAAGTCGTATGGATTACGTATTGGTTGTTGTTGTAATTGCTGTCTTCCAGCGTAGACATTGTCGATGAAGTCGCTGGTGAAACGTGAAACGTGCCGTCAACCCCCTGCCGCGGCTATGACGCAACGTGGAGCGGCTATGACGCAACGTGGCGCGGCTATGACGCAACACAATCCAACACAATCCACTATAATCCAATCCAAGCCAAGCCAAGCCAAGCCATGCCAAGCCAACCCAAGCCAATCCAATCGAATCCAATCCAATGCCCCTCGCGAGAGAGTGTTATAGCGCCAAAATCGCGCCACCACACGAACGCGTGATGTTGACGTCACGATCACGCCACAGATGTTAGCGACCGGAGCACGCGCGAACGACATATGTGGTTTAAGCGCGAACCGACCGCGGCGAGAGAGCACGATGCGAGCGCCCCCACCTGTTCTTGCGCGCGAACCGACTGTTGATCAGCGCGAACCCAACGCGGCGAGAGATGGTGTTGCGCACGTCCCCACCTGTTGCGCGCCCGAACCGAACGCGGCGAGAGAGGGCGTTGCGAGCGGAGAGAAGGCGAGGAGCACGCGGGGGAGAGGGCGCACCTGTGGCCGACGGTTGAATGAGTCAAGGATATAAGGCGTGTTCATAACCTTCCATTCTGTGTCGGCTTTGTGGTGCAGTGGGTAGAGTACCATCTACCTTGCGTTCCGCCCGCAGAGTCGTTGGTTCGAAACCTGGCGCCGGTAAGTATCATTTTTTTGTATAGTGTAGGGGGAGCGATGCGGACTACGGACGCCAACGCGGGTGACATCGTGAGTTACTGAAATGCTCTGCATTGAAAAACAGCACATCCCGTGCGTTATTGACGAATCCCATGCTGTGTGCAGAAAGAGCTCTAGAGAGCCACCACTGATGAGGTACGGTAACCAGAGCCACGGTGATTGCAGCCCACGTTTCAATTTTATTTCTGCGACGCGTTGTAGACAAACAATACTGCCGCAAACCATCCATTGGATTTGTTTATTTGTGTTTTGTTTTGAACGCCCGGCTGCACGAAGTTGGGTTATCTGCGTCCCGCGTGAAGCGCGTATTCTACTTTTAAGTGCAAATGCACTTTATAAGCGACCCCAAACCATCCACCGCCGGCGGCGGCGGCGGCGGCGGCGTCCGCAGTGCTCCTCTGTATTTAAAAAAGAAACAGCATCCGGCGCCAGGTTTCGATCCGAGGACTTTGCGGCCGCAGCGCGACGCTGTACCGACCAAGCCACGGATGCGACGCTGATATCAGTGTTAGTGACGCGCCTTATATCTTTAACGCATTCAAACTACGTCGTCAGCGGCGTGCGTTGGCGACTCAGCGGCGTTATAGCGGCTTGATAACTGCGTGGTGTACACGTGATACTACAAACCCGATGGAAGAGATGGAAGAGAAGGCGGCGAGGCGGTGGGCTGCGGGGGCCGAGCGCAAGCGCCGCAAGCGGGCCGACAACCGTGCATTCGCACTTTCACATTCTCCCCCTCGGGGAAATGCGGGGGAATTTTTTCTTTCTAATTTCGCACGGGTTATCTCACATTATAGGGGCAATGTGTCGCCCTAGCGTCAATAGCCTGAAATAGTCTTCTTTGAGCTACAGTGTTCTCGATGTTATTCGCCGGTTAGAGAAACACCTGCGCGAAAAGATAAATGTCCGTTGAGCGGACGCCGCGTCATTCTATTCGCCAACACTCGCCTGCGGACGTCACTTTGATGACATCTGCTTCGCCGCCTGTGTATTTATTGAGTTGTTATAGGAGCACAAGTTCGCTCAAATGAACTTGATTTTCCTTCAAGGCGACTGCTTCGTTTTTGGCTACGTGACAAAGCATTTAGACGTCTCCATCAAAACTGCAGGTTACGCAAGCACGTCCTGTTAACATCGTCTCTCCATTAAGCAGACTTAAAGTTTGTTTTCCTCATTCTTTCTGTCAAATTACGGAAACTACCTTCGTTTTCTCAAATGCAGAAAGTTATTTACGTTTTTTTTTATTTACACTCCTTATGTTTTTCGAGATACGGGAGGAGTTTAGGTTTTTCTATGTAGCTTTTTTGGGGAACATACAGAAATCTTTTACATTGTGGGGAGAAGTTGTCGATTTAATATATGGAGACGCGTAGGTGAGCTGGACGAAGATATAAAGTGGTAAAGCGGTAAGCGGGCTGTACAGCCGGTAAAAGGCTTGTCTATAACACAGCGTTCGGCGTTCGTACTCTCAGCCCTATCCTGCCCCACCGGAGCGGGATTTGAATAAAACTACTGCGGAATTCTGAAGTCTTAGCCCTTCGCTTTTGCCTCCGACATGTTTGGAACGAGTAGGTTTCGGCAGTTTTAGGATGTAGCTGGTTGAAGTTCAAATCGCTGTTATAGACAAGCGTTTTACCGGCTGTACGTGCGCTAATGCACGGTCAAGCGTTGCACGAGCCTGTTGAGGGGCATCACCAAACTTATTCGTTAGGCAGAGGACCGCATGTATGGTGTTACGCCAAGTTGCTTTCAGATTAAACATTCCGTTACGGCGGCTTTTGCTACTGCTTCTGGAAAGGCCGAGAGTACTGGTGGTGCATTATGGGAATACAGCTTCGCATCACCGCTCTGGATGGAAATGACCTGGTCGGGATTTCTGCCATTTTTTTCGTAAATGCTGAGTAGCTACTTTTCAGTTGGTGATCGTTGTATTTGGAACTGCGAAAGGGAGCGTTAAAGCCTGAATATGGCAGACTACGGTTGCCTTTGTATGGGGCTTTTAAAGGGATCCTGTCCAGACCACGAATTCGCGTGTGTTATAGGCGCACCGAGCCGCAGTGTATTAGTGTTCGTGCAACCCGGTTCATGCCAGGGTAATGATGATGATATTTGGATTGTCATGGCGCAATTCCGACTGAGGACAAAAAGCGCCAAAGAATGGTTAGTAAATATAAGTGACATGAATGTAAAAGTAAATCATTTGAGTAAAAATAAACCAAGTAAAACACAAGGTAATGAAGATGACTCGTGTAAATATTCAGGTTGTCATGATGCATGGCAAGAGATGAGATATAAATACTTTGTATCAGTGAGAAACTTAAAAACACGCTTAATGGGAAACACGGGTTCGTGTCCTAAAAAGTATGATGGGTGAAACGGGATGTGTTGCCTGTATAGTTGTGGAACGTGTTTCCGTCGTGTGGTATCAAGCGCTTTCTTTGAATGAGTATGTGAACTACGGATAGGGACTCTTCGCACCTGCCGCACTGGCGTCTTGAAACTCCCGTTAGCAGATACGAGTGAGTTGCATGGGTGCGCCCTATCCGTAGCCTATCCAAGGCGACTTCCGTGTGTCTGTTGTGTGAAGCAGCTGTTTACCATCCCAAGTGTGGTTTTATTTCGTGTAGTTTGTTGTCTGTCTGTTCATTCCACTATGTTTGCCATTTTCTGCGCAAGTGTTGTCTTATGTGTGGTTTGAGGTCTTTATGGGGTACGTTTGTTACGTCTACAGTGTTCCCGAGTGCAGCAGGAGCGGCCCTCTCGTCTGCCTACTCGTTGCCAGCGATCCCAAGGTGTCCTGGAACCCAGCAGAGGAGCATATGACGATTTTGCGCATAGACCGGCATAATGGTGTTGAACACAAGATTACCTATGTGGATTTTTGGGGGGCTGGTGCGATGATAGTGCACGGACACCACTCAAGGAATCTGCATAGATGACGGAATTGATAATTTGATTTTCAAGAATGTGTCGTCCAATAAGTAAATTTCAATACGCTTATCCATAAATTATGGTTGTGTTTATGCTCGTGGTTCTGGCTGCACTGAAGTTTGGACCATGAGCAGCGGAGGACACCATAGTGGAGGATTTAGAAGCGTCCCTCTAAAATTCTGCATGTGGATACTTAAACTGCAGAGACAGAAAGTGCTGCACTATTGCAGCTCGTGGTACCCAATTTTTGTCATGTTTCATAAAAAAAGATCACAGGACAAAAGGCGAACTTGCCATGGCGGTAAAATGTCTGAAAAAGATGATCTGTACACATATAAAAACGAAGCGTTGAGATCCGAGGCTCGCTATCTCATTCTAAGCGAAAGGGGCAGGAAACGGATTGCCGATTTACAAACAGCAGGGATGTGGAAGTAGTGTCAAAGACAGGATGAAAAGGATAATTATACAGCGATGAAAGTTTTAACGCATAAAGCAAGTCCATGTATGTCTGTTGGTTCTCAAAGCAATACTTGTTACACTCTACTTACAGACTTTGCAACGGGCTAGTGCGAAAAGCACCCGCCCCCAGTGTAGCACTGGGTCAAGAATTCACAACGCTGTTTTAGTCGCCGACCCATAAACCACACTGCCATAGTCCAAACGAGACCCAACCAAAGCACTATACAGGCGTAGCAGGAGTTCTTTGTCGGAAACATAGGATTTGTGAGAGGACATTAAGGATATTTATTGTTTTGAGACATTTATGCTTAAGTTCCTTTTTGCGGGGAAAAATTGTGAGTTTCGGTTCAAATACAACACCTCAAAACATAGGCTCTTTGTTCAGAGGAACGGACACGCCATTACGAGTAATGTCTTGGTCTGGATCGACCGCACGCTTCCTGGAGAGCACAATGCCGGAGCTTTTTTTTTCAGGATTCAGTTTAAAACCATTCTTGCCTGCCCAGCCGACAAATTTCTTCACATCAAGCTGGACTTGACGTTCGCAGATTGACACACTACATGATATATAGAATATCTATACGTCATCCACATACATGGAATAAGAGAATAAGAGATCGTAGGTGACAATGAGTTTCCAGGAGAGTTCATCCTAATTATTAAGAGGGTGCAGCTCAACACGCCACGTTGCGGCACGCCATTTTCTTGCACGTGAACCTTTCAGAGTGCACAACCAACTCTCACTCGAAACGTTCTCTCTGACAAGTAACTAACGAGGGCGTTTATTATGTTAGCCGAAACACCGAATGACTTGAGGTCACTAAGGATCTCGTAACGCCAAGTGGTGTCGTAGGCCTTCTCGAGGTAGAAAAACACAGTTACACAATACTGTTTATGCACGAAGGTATCCTGTACGAGTCAAGGACAAGTTGATCGTTTGTCGATCGCCTCACCCTGAAGCCTGGCTGGCAGCTCTCGAGAATACCATTGTACTCAAGGAAGTACACTAGCCGACGGTTTATCATCTTCTCTACAATTGGCACAGGCAGCTCGTCAGGGCTATAAGACGGTGACTTGAGGGGACCACAGGTCCTTTCCCTCTTTCAAAAAAGCCACCACTATTGCCTCCCTCCAAGGTGTGGAATGTGCCGCGAAACCGTATTTTATTATATAGATGTAGAAGGGTTTCAATTGTGTCTGCGTGTAGGTGCTGTATCATTGTATATGCGATGTTGTCTGGGCCTGGAGCTGAGGGTTTACACGTGTTCAGAGCATTCCTCAGCTCATTCAGTGCAAAATTCTCTGTTATAAGAAGGTGTGGACCTATTGTTATCTAGTTAAGGCTTCTTTACGACCCATTGTTTGTGTTTCAGGAAATTATTTGTGTAGTGTGCTGAACTGGACACGTGTTCCAAGTGTTGTGCGAGTGTGTTAGCCTGGTGTTCAAGTGTGTCCCCAGTTGTGCTGACAAGAGGCAGGCTGTGTGTTTGTTGTCCTTTGAGTTTGCGTATTCTTGACCATACTTTTCGTGTGTGTGTGTGGGTAGGACTTTATTGATGTTATGAATGAACGCCGACTATCTCGTTTTGCCTCACAGCACACACGTTTTCCTAATGCCTTTTCCCTTTTGAACAAAAAAAGGAGGTTTGCCGACGTGGGGTACCGACGAAGGATACCCCATGATTTGTTCCGGGTCTCTCGCGGCTGCTACAGTCCCTATTTCACCACGGCCTCCTCTGGTTGCGCACGGCACCAGAGGTGTGAGGAAAGGACTTTTCAGCGACGTCGAGGACTTGCACCGTGAGGAGTTGGGTAGCTTCTTCAAAGTGTAGGTGTCTATGGACGTGTGGTGCCGTTTCGATGTCTCTGTAAATGTGTTCCAGTTAGCTCGTGCTTCATTGAACCTATTATGGGAAGATGGACTGCTTGAGCCTTTACCTATATATGTTAGTGAAGTGGAGACCTGGTCACAGCCATATGGGTCAGTGCCCCTTCCCCACTCAAGGCATGGAAAGAGAATTGCCGAACCAATATCCAAGTCAAGATTTGAGTATGTATTGTGTCATATGTTATGGTATGTAGGCTGTTTCTTGTTGAAAAGGCATGCTCTAGAGAATGTTAAAAACTTCTCTATCAGGTGACCTCGGGCATCCGTGAGAGAAGAGCCCCAAAAAGAATTGTGTGCATTAAGGTCGCCTGTGAGGATGTATGCTTCGGGCAGCTCGTCAACCAGTGCCACAAAATCGGAGCTCGAAAGTGTGAAATCGGGAGGATCGTATATAGAGCATGCCGTTATCAACCTATTAAATATTATTGTGCGGATTGCTACAGCCTCAAGGAAAGTGTTCAAATTGAGAGGGTGGCATGCAAAGGATTTCCTAGTGATTATTGCCACACCGTCCGAGAAGCCGTGTCGCAATTTCTGTCCTTTCTGAATACCATGTAAATATTCAAAAATTTGTGTGCTTGAAATTCAAATGTGTGTGTTTCCTAAACACACATTACACTTGGCTGATTAGCATGCAGTATTTCATATACATCGTCATGATTTTTAAGAAGGCCTCTGCAGTTTTATTGGATTATGTTTTCTCTTCCCATTATGAAGTGTTCGGAGCTACTTGAGTGTGTTGTTTAAGTATCGTCTTTCGGGGCTTAGACTCTCGGAGGGGGCTTTTTCGGCCTGTATACAATTTTGGATTCTGGGACCCTTCCTTCCGCTGCGACGCAATTCAGGAACGGTCCCACGTTCATCTCATCCTCGGATGTCCCAGGGGTGCCCGATGGACCAGGCCCCTTGGACTTGGCACCCATTCGGGTGCCTTTTGTTTTCTGAGACGCTACCGCCGAAGGTGTCGGGAGCATCACAGGTGGCACGGGCGGTGCAGCAGAAGTGGGAGCCGATGTGGGACCCCGGGTGTCCATCTTCTCGGATTGCTCCAGTGGAAGCAGGGAGGGTGGGGAAGCAGGTGCCCGAGGGGCATCAGTCCCCACGGTTGTTGGTGCCACCACAGCCGCTGCTGGCTCCGCGAGCGGTGCGGAAGCGGATTGGGCTGCCTGAGGCATCCCTCGGGGAGGGGACCAAGTCCGACTCTCGGTACTGGGTCTCCGCTGAAACCAGACGCCGCTCCGCCCCCGACCGCCGAGCTATGTCGGCGTACCTCCACAGGGGGAAAGAGGCGAACCTGTTCCTCGCCTCTGGGTAGGTGAGGTTCTCGGTGATCTTAGCATTGATGATCTGCTTCTCCTGCTTAAACTTTTCACATTTTCTCGGGTACGCTGCATGGGGTCCCTGGCAGTTGGCAAAGGAGAAGGTTTCGGATTCATAGTTTTCGGAAGAATGGTCATGCTGGCCGCACTTAGCGCACGTACGTCAGCCACGGCAAGAGTTTGTGCCATTCCTGAACTGTTGGCATTTGAAGCAGCGCCGTGGGTTCGGGATCTATGGGCGGACAGAACAATGTATATAACCGGCATTAAAGGATTCAGGAAGGGTGTACCGATCAAAGGTCAGGATATTGTATTTAGTTGCTATGTGTTTGTCATCGCGGCGTATGGATATGCGCTTTACAGCTGTGACGCCCTGATCCCTTGCGCCTTCCAAAAGGTCGCCATCGGTTTCGTAAATGAGATCTGCCTCAGAGATCACTCCCTGAGAGCTGTTGAGGCTGCGGTGGGGTGTGACCCTGATCTCCAGATCTGCAATGCGGGTTTTTTTCAGGAGGGTCGTGGATTGCTGGTGAGTTTTTACTTCAACTCGCACTGCACCAGTTCTGAGCTTTTTGGCGTCGTATGTTTTGCCGAAGATACCTTCAAGGAATTTCGAAACAAGAAATACGGATTGAGAGGTAACCGCCTTCGACAGACTTTTCCGCAGATTCAAGTAACAATAAACGAGGGTAGTTGTCTGGCTTTGGGAGCGATATCGAAGGCAGAACTGGAAAAAAACTTCGCTGCGACCCCTTTTCAGGGACCGATCCTGTTTGGGGGGTTTGAAAAATACCTATGCTACAGTATAAAAGCAGGGGACCGAGGTAGTTCCTTCGCTCCGGTTACCCTGATGCCGAGAGAGGTTCCGGAGCTCCCGGGCTGGTAAACAGACACAGAGGCCATCTGCTGAAGCTTCACCTAGGCTCCGACGGCCACCGTTCGTGGTTTTTTACCCTCCACGTATAAACACATCGCCACGGTTGGATGCAGCTTACGTTTGGGGGCTCGGGGTCTGCGGTTGCGCCACTACCGTCACCAAGATTACTCAAAGGTGCCCGGTGCGTGGTCATGCCAAGGTAAAATAAAATTCGCCTGAGCTTCGCGCTTCGGTAATGCTGCGATCTAAAGTCAAAGTCTGCGGCTGGTGTGTGCAGGATTTAGTCTGATGGGTCCGTGCTGAGCAAAATTTCGAACGTAACTTGTATAGTTTCGACTGGGGCGCGAACTACCCAATTTCGGCAATATATCCTATTAGGTAACCTCACAAGCTTTGTAAACGTTTTGGGAAAGCATATAACCTGGCAAAGCCGTGTGAGCAGCTCTGAAATGACCAGACGCAGGCGCCAAAGGTAGTCATGAGTGCTCAGATGGGGCCGAAAGCCTGTGAGAGCGTGGTGTAAACTTAATGACCACTAAAAGTGGTGCATTACCCTGTTTTTTTATCAATCTCTCAGTGCGTTTACATATGACTAAAGGGAGTGCTAAGGGGCGCATGTTAGCGGGGTATTTGGGACCTTACCATGCCTATGTGAAACATCACTGACCGAAGCTTCGAGATGGTCATGCACCATCCCTTAGGTCAAATGATCTTTCACAAGGTTAAGTAGGACATCCACGGCATGTGTGGGAAACTCCGCCGATCCAGCCGTTTCACACGATCAGACCCGGTGCTGATTTTAAGCGGCCCTGTGAGATGGCTGTCTGGAGCTCTCCCATAATGAATTGCGAATCTAGTTCTGCAAGGGGATCGACAACGTCAATAACGGTATGGTCAGGGAGCATGAGGTAAGAAGGCGGGCATGAGATTATATTCTAATTGAGGGTATTCTTGCCTTAGGAACAAGTCATCACTGATAGGGGGCTTCTTGTTTGCGCGGCCAGTCACACCATCAAAAACTGGCCTAAGACGAGACTCTGCCTATTAATGGCGGAGTTGGTGACATAGATCGTGCCAATTTCCGCATTGAAGGTTGACCAGGTATGGTTTAATAAAGTTATAATGATTGTCGAGGTGCCATAAAGTATGGTGTTGCTCACCACCCGCAAGGAAACGGTCGGTAAGTCGGTCTGATTTTTTTAGGAAACGAGACATGTGGGCGTCAGGTTGCCCGACCACCACCTTACTGGTGACCAATTCCATCGCAGTGTTCCGGGCGGAGGTTATGGTCGGAACAAAATCTGCAAGCTTACAGTCGGAACCACCATAAGACTTCGCTATAAACGTTACGTCATTCGCAGCGTTACCGTTACAATTGATTTTTCTCTTGAGATATCGAAGGACGGGATAATGATCACTACCCTATGTCAATCAAGCGTCTTCCACTTTCTGACGGGGCCAGTAGTGGCAAGAAGTAGGTCCGGGATCGTGCCGCTTTCTTTATAATGAAGGCTTATGCGAGTATACTTTCCCAGTTCATTCCGTAGGAGTAAGCGGCGAAATTTAAGTGCCTGTTTGAGGAGCCCGCCACGGGGAGCAGTGCAGGAGTAGCCCTAAACATTGTGGGTAGCGTTGAGGTCCCCTACCACTAGGACATGCTATGAAAAATAAGTTATCTAACTGATGGTATGCAATGATAAGCATTAGAAAGGACAGAACCTCTGCAAGGGGGGTAGTATTCCTTTGACACCCGGATGAACTACTCTTACAGTGATAATTTCGCGATCATCTGCACTGGTTTTATTACACTAGTACGGCACTGCATGACACTTCTCATGGACAAGAATAGCCGCTAAGTCTGGAATAGGTGGTGTTCAAGTACAATGGCGGGTGCCGCGATTGACAGATGTACAACCGTGTTGTAACTCGTGATGGTTGCAAGTTAAGCTTTTTTTTAAAAAAGCGAGGTGTTTTGAGTTTCCCCAGGGGTTTTAAAAGCGGTCCTGCTTGGAGGAAGCTAAAGCAATTCCACTACATAAGGCATCGAATATTCGCAGATAGTGGTTGAATTTCGGGTACCTCATTTTTATTTTTTAGTGATATTTCATCACAAAAGGACACGCAGTAATCCCTCGTTATAACAAAATTGCTTTATTCGAAATATCGGTTTATTCAAACTTATGGTTCTAACCCAAACGCAAACATTTTAGGCCGCTTTACTCGAACCGCACGAAGAACTTAATCCGCTTTGAGCACTATAGCGAACGTGGGCGTAACCGAGCCCCGGCGACACAGCGGCGAGTCAGGCTCTAAAATGGCGGGTCAAGGCACGTCGGTGCTTCCCCAGCGAATTTTTCGAGCCGCTCATGCTAGATTCGCGCCATCTGACTTAAGACAAACAGTCGAAGTGCACAGTAGGATCACTAAATTCTGTTCCTAGACGCTAGTCAATGGCTTTGACCTGACGGTGCGCGAACACCGACACTCGAAACGGAGAATTAGCAGTGTCGTCGAAAAGGGGGCGCCAAAAAACACTTGTTCTGCAAATTTAACGGCTGCCCACCTCGGGAAGAAATTGCCGTTTGATCAAGCGAATTCCCTTATAAAAAAACCGGTCAGTTTTCAGTATTCCGCTGTGTACCCAGAATGAGCTGTTTCCATGATTGCGCTGTGTACCCATAACCGTCTTATAGATAGACGGTTCGAAGCAAAGAATGGGCAAGTGGTTTTTATGACTGACAATTGTACGTGCCACGGGAATATCGACGACGTGCGGCGATCGCTTTGGAGTTTTTTCCTGAAAACACAACCGCAATACTGGCGCCCATGGATCAGGGCAGCATTGAAACCACCAAGAAGCTGTACCCCAAGGCTGTTTTGAGGCGTATGCTCACAGCGTATGACGCAGGCAAGAGATGCAACATTGATATGCTTGCTGCGATACATTTGCTAAACATTTCATAGAACGAACGTGCACCTTCGAATGTAGCCGACTGTTTTACGCACGCCGGCTTTTCCCGCACCCTTGTCAGCGACCCTGATAATGACCAGCTTAATCACGACTTAGCGATTTGCACGGGACTGTTCATAAAATTGCTAGCCAAGAGGTAGCAGGTGAATTCGAGACGCTTGCGTTGGCTCACGCTGCGGCCCCCGTGGTCGCCCCAACGTCGGATGTGGACATAATTGACACTGTTGATGGTGGCCCCGATGAAGACGAAAGAGAGGGGGTGGACGAAGAGCCACGTGAAGTGCCAACTATGGTACAGACGCGGGAGTGCTTACGCCTGCAGCGAAATAAAGTTCAATGCATGGGCGGCGACCACAGCCTCATGCAATTCATGGTCGAATTGGAGCAGGGGTTGCTTGTTCCCGGCAAGAACTTGAAACAACCAAAACTTACAGCCTTTATAGCACCTGAATAATGTTTTGCTTCACTGAATACATTGTGTTTTGATTCCTCAGAACTGTGGCGTAAATAAAGCTCAACTGATTTATATTTCATCGTGCGGTCACTTATGTCAAAATACCACTTATAACAAAAAGTTTCGCCGTCCCGCTTACTTCGTTATAACGAGGGGTTACTGTATGCGACATGTGACTGAATTGTTTCAAACAGATCCCGAATCTGTGGGACGATATGAGGTATTTCGTCCCTGAGGAAGGTTGCTTGCACTTCGAGATAGGAAATTTTAAGGTATACCCTCTTTCTTGTTATCAAACCTCAAGAGCGCGGCCCGATGTGCGAGCGTCTGCTTGGTGACATAGTTCTGAGTGTATATACTTGTGGTAGACAATGTTTTCAGCTGCATTCTTGCGGTTTGCACTGGGTCGACTGCAACAATATCTGATGAAGTAGACCTGGTCGGGGAGGGTAACTGACCATGCGTCAATGTCCTGCAAAGGGCTGCCATTGTTGTGCATAGCCGCCTTCTTTGCCCGCAGACCAGAGGTACTGTGGCAATACTGGGCATTAGCGATTAATATTGGATGATCTCGGGCAATTCGGAATGGGTTTCATCTACAGTAGCTGCTCATGAGACACGTTGCTTGGCGGCGTAGGGGATCATGGTTCGACACATTTAATGAGGGATTGCTAAGTAGAGGGCGTCGAACATCTTTTGTTCTCTTCTTTCCTTCCTGGGGACACAGCTTGGGCACACTTTACTAACCGCAAGATGACAGTTTTCCTTGCATACCACACACTACGTTATCGAGCCACATTGAGTTTCTGCTACATGTATTCGTCCACACTCCCCCAAACACTAATGGAGAGGCACAATATTTGACTATGTGTCAAAAGCGGTGGTAGTTGAAGCACACACGCCTTTTCAGTCAATATTTTGCTACCCCGTCTGCCTCCAGGCAGTCCTGGACGGTTTGTGGCAGAATTGTGAAGTTAAACATCATAATGGTCCGGTCGTATTGACCAATATTTTGAACTGTAAAAACTGTCGCCATGCTCACATCGCACCCAGCTGTGAATGGCGTTATACCTCTTGGCTAGCTCCACCTGAACGACACCACTTGTCGGGTTCTTGTTGGACGGGGTCGGCTTAACCTACTTCTATTGCTTTACTCCGACCATTGTGATAGATGGAAAAGCGATGAATTGTGCTGAGTCCGCTATCGTGCACTTTTTTATACCAGGCTATGTCAGCGTTGTTCACTACATAATCAAATTTGACACACGCCATCTCTCCTAGTTAGTTAGGCAGAGGGTGCACTGTGGCCAATGATAGACGTGGTTTCATGTCTTGGCGTTAGCCTGATTCCGATTTTCACAAGTTGTATGAACTATAATATAACGTTGACCAAGGTGTCGACACAGAACTAGAACCGAACGGAATACCGGAAGCGGACCCGAATTTTTGCCCCGAACCGGAACCCAACGGAACCCTTATATTTCCGCCATTTTTTAACTGAACCCGAAGCGGAACAAAACAAATGGACACTTCCAACCTGGTTCATGTCCAAGTCACAGTAACCTATAGCTGAAGAGTAATTAGGAAGTTGCTATAGGCGGGGTTTTCCTATAATCAGTAAATTATTATAGCTCCAATGTCATTAAAGCGGTGTGTTAGTAGGTGGAAGGTGGGTAAAATGAAATCCTTCTAAACGTCAACTGCCATGGTTGTCAGGTGGAGGCTCAGACCAATGCCGGGCCGCTTTTGATTTCGAGCACTGTTAGTGATTCCGCATTAAAGCGAAAGCGGGGTGGAAAATATGTACATAAAAAGGGTAGCAAGCCAACCAAGATTTGTTTCACCAGTAAAGCCTTACTTCCTGTATTGAGCAAAAATTTGCGCACTTGTCCGGGAGCAGGCGTGTGTGTGTGTGTGTGTGTGTGTGTGTGTGTGTGTGTGTGTGTGTGTGTGTGTGTGTGTGTGTGTGTGTGTGTGTGTGTGTGTGTGTGTGTGTGTGTGTGTGTGCGTGCGTGCGTGCGTGTGTGCGTGCGTGCGTGTGGCGTGCGAGTGCGCGTGTGCGCGTGTGCGTGTGTGTGTGTGCTTGTGTGCGTGCGTGCGTGCGTGCGTGTGTGTGTGTGTGTGTGTACGTGCGTGCGTGCGTGCGTGCGTGTACGTGCGTGCGTGCGTGCGTGTGAGTGCGTGCGTGTATGTGTGTGTGTGTGTGTGTGTGTGTGTGTGTGTGTGTGTGTGTGTGTGTGTGTGTGTGTGTGTGTGTGTGTGTGTGTGTGTGTGTGTGTGTGTGTGTGTGTGTGTGTGTGTGTGTGTGTGTGTGTGTGTGTGTGTGTGTGTGCGCGCGCGCGCGCGCCTGGGCGTGCGTGTATGCGAAAGAGAGAAAAAGAAAGAGACAAAGTTGCATGCCCGCCGAAAAGACTGTTTCCTTCCCAGAAGGCTGCCTGCTTGTCTGCTAGCCAGAAAGTCTCTGCCAGGATGCGGAATTTCAATTCGTGATTCCACGTACGTAAGTATTATCAGGTGTCCACGCGAACATTTTATATCGCCTACGTAATTGTTGCAATGGTTGGCCTCTAATCGAAGACATTTTGCAGTGGATTGAACAGTTAAGATGGCCAAGTCACAATATTTAGAAAACAACACCTGCATTATGAATTTGTTTTTATACCGACGTGACACAGAAACGAAAAGGAAGCCCTAAGAAAGTAACATCACAAACTCTTTATTTATCCGCACTGGTTTGAACCCGTTTAAACCGGTTTGGACAGGATCTCATGAGAACGACTTGGTGCTTGGGAACAGAACGCAGATGCGAACCCGAGATACCAGAAGTTGCACCCGTACCGAACCCAAAAAATTCCTGTTCGATACGCTGACCTTGACCGACTCACCTGATCATACCGCGTAGGCCCCTCTTTGGCACTAGGATCCGCTGCCATCTCACCCTGGTGCCTTTAAGCTATGTCAAAACCTTTGAAAAGGCATATTTTTATAAAAATGACTTTTTTTTCTTTTTTAGATTGCCAGAATACCCAAAGATTTAAAAATGTTGTGCAGAAAGAATTATACGTTCTTATCCTTTTTGGTTAAAAAGTTACAGCCAAATTTCTAACAGCTGGTGAACCGTTCCGAAACCGAAACTAATGTGGTGTGGTAGCAAAAATTGACAACTCAGTGAAAATCAGCGGTGTATATTGAATTCTTTCTTTTAGGTTCTGGTCTAATACATAAAGATAATCCAAAATAAATTTGCGATGCAATCTGTTTTTTTTAAACATCGCTTTAAACTTCCCTAAGGGGGACGCATGACGCTAGAGGCGTCTCAGGTGCTTACTTTTCGCGCGCTTTATGCTACTGCTGTGAGAGCTTCGGGGCCGTCCTGTTCACTCCAATAGTAGCATTCAGTCTGTTGTATCGCCGTAGTCTCTGCAGTCTTCCTTGTGGTAATTTTTGGGCGTGCTATCTTGGCTAGTCCAGGAGGTGCCTGCTGGATGTTTTCAGCTGGGTTCATTTCGGGTGCGTGCGCTGGTTCATCGCCTTAGAAGAGCTGCTGGGCTACAACAGCGGCTGCACCCGGAGTGGCGAGAGCACCACCTGCAGCTACAGGTTTGGATTGTATTGGAGAAACGTTTATTGTGCCTGCAGTAAAGCGCGCACGCGCGCTTCAAACGTGGCCTACGTCGTCGTCCTGGCGGGTGCTCTGCGAGGATCCTCGCTCGGTGTTGCCGGTTCGCTAGGTCCCTGCCTAGCCAGCGCCTCGATGATCTGCGGGACGGCCTGGAGCTGCATTTCTCGGTGGTGAATCCGCATTGCTTCCCCAAGCTGCGGCGGTATAAACCGTTTCTACTTTTAACCCTTAATAAGATTACAGCATGTCCTGGGCTGTGTTACGCATGCGCAGTTACGCCTTCCTTTAGTCTGCGACAATTTTAGTACCGCTAGCACAGCCCACCGATACAATAGAAGCCCAGGACGAAGAAAATAAAATGGTGTATACGTGCTGCGTTACCTTCACTTGGATGTTTCGAGCAGTCCCAAATCATGTGCTCTAATGTGGCCGTCTCCTTGCAGCACGCTCTGCACTTGTCGTCGGGGTGTGATTCCGGGTACATCCTGTGCAGTAGCGCCGGCTCGGTAGCGTCCTCATTTGTAACTGCCTGAACAGCACGGCCTACGACCGGCTCAGCCCTTTGCAGGGCGCGGGAAGTCTGCGGGCCAGCCGATTGTGAGCTGGCGGGCCGACAGTGAGCCTAAATTCCAGGACGTTAGCCTTAGGCGACGGCCGGGTTGATACGGGGAATTTAGGGACAATTGCAAGAGGTATTGAACTGTTACATGCTTGGGTCAACGTCCGTAGTGTGTGTATTCTACAACAGAAAAGGCACCATCCGCCATTTATCGGCGACTCAAACCTGGTTCTTCCTAGCAGAAAGACGTCGAACTTGTGGCGAAAGATACTTTAGCCGTTGCATTTGTATTGCCGGGAACTCCTGCAGCGTAAGCTACACTATGGGAATGCTCTCAGCGGAGCTGAAAGTCAAGACGCTGATGAAGACCACCCCTTCGTGAGTACGCCCCTTTGTGAAGACCTGTTGCGAGTACGGCTAACAGCCTTGCGTTGTGCAGGATGACTTTGGCGCCACGCGGCATTCCTGTAAGGATAGAGAGGGGCGATGCCCTAGCAGGCTCCACAGGACTCTATTGGATGCTTCCGTCACTGTGCCTTTGATTTCTAATGGACCCATTAGAAGTCAAAGTGATCGCAACTTGTGAAGGGACGCAGGAGCTCAGGTTCGAGTGGAGTTCCACTGGCCAACTCGCCCCCGCGTGAGTGGTATCGTCACCAATCCCGGCTGAGTGGTTTGATACCCAGTCCAACCAAACATCCAAGTTTTGAGTATCATTCCATCGGCAGCAGATGGTCTTTATTTCGTCAGAATTAGTTCCCCCACGTGGAGTCTGGCCAAATAGAGCCAAGGCCTCGACACTGCCAATAAATATGGTACACCTTGAGGTGGGTTCAAGGGTAAACCTTAAGGTGTAGGTACGCTGTAGGTGGAATTTATATATCCTACAGCGAAGAGGATGGCTTCAAGACGTGTGAGACACGTGCTTGGAGCGTTTGGAAACTCACCCATGCGAAACACTCGTGCAATGCCGTCAGTACACGCCAGCATGGCACTCGGTGTTCTTTGAATAAGCACTGCAGCGGTGAAGACAGCCAATTATTGAACATCCCCACGTGTGGCTGTGGCTTCACAAACTTCTTGGTGAGATTTTGAGCTACGTACGAGTGAAAGAAGCTTCTTCTTCGAACTGAGGCGTCTCATAATGAGTAACGAGAGACTGTAATTGCCTGGGAAACCGGTCTAAGTGGCCGAGAACGAAGTGCTGTACCGTGTAGCCTTACCTCATCTTTAAAAGGACGTAAATTCATGTTGTTAAACCATGCGCTCGCGGAGCTTGCAACGCTTCGAAGTCAGCGAGATTAGCTGCATGTTATTTCTGCTGTTCATGCTGTGTCTTGCCCTTAGAATAGGCTGAACCACGGAGTGCTTCTACTCAGCCAGTAGTTCACCATGCGCCCACACAGTGTTCAGATGAGACAGCAGCTGTGTCATGGCATCTTCATCGAAATTCCGGAGCAACCGGAACGCGATGCTGTTTTTGCCTGGAGCGCTTTTCACCTTAATCGCTTCTTGCGCTATTCTAAGTTTCAGAGAGAGTTGTTGTGGGCGACACCAATCTGTTTGCCGCTAGTCCAGTGGTGGGGTCGTGCTTGAGTGCCGGAAGAAGCTGGAAGCCGCCTCTTCTTCGAAGTCTACCGCACAAAGGCCGGTCGCCAAACACACGTTTCGTAATGTATTGGGTGCTTTTATCTTTCGTATTGGGATACGGACGGTGTACCACAGGTTGATGATGTTTGGATTTGTATGTCGCAAGGCCGACTGAGGCCAAAGAGCGCCAAAGGATAATTAGTTCATTTGAATGACATGAAAGTAAAAGTAAAGCCTTTCAGTAAAAATAAATGAAGTAAAACACAAGGTAATGAAGATTACTGGTGTATAGGGGCAGGTTGTCATGATGCATGATAACAAATGAGATGCAAAAACTTGACATCAGTGAGAAAATTTAAAACATGCTTGATGGAAAACATGGGCTCATCTCCTAAGAAGTATGATGGGTGAAACGGGATGTGTTGTCTGTATAGTTGTGGGAGGTGTTTGCCTCGTGTTATGTCAAGTGCCTCGCATTGGATGAGCATGTGGATTACAGATAGGTGCTCTCTACACCCGCTGCGCATGGGTCTTGGCGATCCAGTGAGCAGGTGGAAGTGTGTTACATGTGTGTGGCCTATGCATAACCTTGCTAAGGTCACTTCGGTGTGTCGGTTTTGCGAGTTAGTTGTTTATCGTCCCAAGTGTGGCTTTATTAAATGTAATTTGTTTTCTTTTTGTAAACTCCAGTGCGTTTGCCATGTTTTATATAAGTGTTGTCTTAAGTGTGGCTTGACGTCTGTATAAGGTACCGTTGTTATGTGTACAATGTCCCTGAGGGCAGCAGCAGCGGCTCTCTCGTCTTTCAACTTGTTTCCAGCGATGTCAGCGGGTCGAGCAACTGCACCCAGCACAGGACCAGTTCATGCTTTTGTGCACAGAAAGACATAATGGTGCTAAAAACGAGATAAACTATGTTGTTTTTGTGGGTGCGCTTGTGGGATGATAGTGCGTGGACAACACTGAAGGAACATGTACAAATCATGGAATTGGGAATTTGATTTTCAAAAATGGGCTGTACAACAAGTAAAACTCTATATGCTTCTGCTGAGAAAATGATGGTGTGTACACTCATGGCCCTGGAGGCAATAAAGTTCGGACCATGAGCAGCACAAGGTACAATGCTGTAGGTTTTAGAAGCATTACTGTAAAATTTTGTACATCGTTATTTAAACTGCAGAGACAGAAAGTACTGCAGTATTGCAGCTCGTGGAACCCGATTTTTACTAAGTTTCATAAAAGAAAAGTCACAAAGCACAGAACGAAATTGCTAAGGAAGTGAAATGACCGAGGATGATTTGTACACCTCTAAAAACGCAACGCTGAGATCCGAAGCTTGTCTCTCACTGTACCAGATTTTGCGAGAACCAGCCTTTCCACTGCAGGAGATAAAGCGATCCTGCCATCGTAATCGTGCAAGTGGTTTAGCATAGCGGCCGCTACGCTAAATTTACTTCTTCTGTTGCATACAAGTCTGCTCGTGATTGGCCTAAAAATATTATTGCATTATTCGCTTGACTGGCGAGAGCATTTGGCCGCATGAAAAGGCTATGTTGAAAACGAGCAGGAATGCGCCGGGTATACTTTTGCTGGTGTACGTACCCTACGTCCGGCCCGGCAGGGAGTTACACTGCGTCCTCTTTTGCCATTTCCCTGATTACAAAATGTGACCCTTATACCTGCTGGAGAGGTGCATTCGTCGATTTTGCCTTGGCCTCCCCAGGTTCGTCTCCAACCACGTGTTGTACTTACAGGAACGCATTACAGAACTTAGAGACCGATTTCTCTTGCTGACAGTGCAAACTTCCCCCCGCGTGTACGACGCCCTCCTGGAGCAGACAAGCAGATATTTACTTGTGCTTCGAGATATTTTTTACATCTCCGTGGCCGAAACGTATTTCTCTCCAAGGGCAATCTGTTCAAACATGCCTTGATTTGTATTTCTAGTAAGCTATATGACGTTATCCGATTATGCCATATTGAATGAGGAACTGATTGTCTTTCTCTCTCGTTGTCAGTTAACTGATATTTTAAATGGGTATTTATCCAAGTATCGTGCACCTGGGATTTATACCAAGACACTTAAAAATGGCGAGTGAGCTGGAACGGTATTTTTTCCTAATCTCTAAATTGGAACTTCTCGCTTCGAATCCGAGACTACGCAGTCTCTTTTATAGCAAAATTTTCAGCAGTAGCTCTCGCTCTGCGTAAAGTATCGCAACATGTAGCAGAAATCATCCTCTTATCCGATTCAATGACAGTTATATTCAGATTAACATCCTCTTTCGACTCTCCATTGTGCCGTACATGATTTTTTTTTTGACTAAGGAACGTGAAATAGGTACGTTTGATTGGGTGCCTGGTCATACGGACTATACAGACAACGAGCTAGCGGAACATTTAGCTAATCACGCCATCACAACTCCCTCTCAATTCGGCCTACCTAGTCTCTCTCTTTCTGCAACGTCAATATTAAATCGACATTGACAATAAGGCACTGCTCGGTTAGATGCACTCCTACCAGTTGAAGAGTATCAACATTTGAAGATCTGGTGGAATGTTTGTTTTTGTGGTTCGCGGCATTGCGAAGCAACCTCAACAGATCTGCGCTGCAGGATTTCAAGGCTAAATTTCTATCTGTTTAGAACAGGGCGGTGTGTCGGTGAGACGTCAACAAAAACATTTTTTCTCGCCTGTCGCCGCTTCTCGGCAGCTAGATAACTGCTTTTGAAGGACCCTATTGGGCGTTTTCGGTTAACAATATCTGTTCCACTTATATTATCTATTAGGGCAACAACTTTTGGGCCTGCAAAAAGGGATATAAGTAATTGTTTTCAAGTGTTCCTTTCTGCTTTAGGTCGATTTAATTGCCGATTTATTTATAACAAACTTTCATTTTGGCATCTTTCTTTCCATAAGTAAACTAGCATTTTGAAGTCCTAAGGAATGTTATTGTGATTTAGCCCTGCCCAATCTCCCCTTGTTAGGTACGTGCTAAAAACGTTGAAGGCATCATCATCGTCATCAACTTGTAGGCTACCTTCACATCGCGACCAGTTTGTGCAGAAAACCAACGCTCGTGACCTCCAACCGCAGAGTGGCATCCGCCTTCACATGAATTGTGTCTCTCTTAATAGACAAAAGAGATGTGCGAATCAATCCATCATGCGACAAATAAGATGTTTGCCTGCTTAACTGACCGTATAAAAAACGCCAGCACAATGTAAAAACCAAGCAGAAGGAAATGCAACCAATCATGGCAATGCCAATGATCTACTGTAAATGGGGACCAGAATAATATATAAGGGTACCGGTAACCATAAAAAACAGATATTACTCAGGTAATTAGGATTGCCATAAATAGAGTAGGGTGTATGCGTGCCTCATCGACACAGTACTTTGAATTGAAATACCGTACTCGCATAGATAATCAACAACTCATTGCAGCACCACTGTAATGTTTATAACGCAGGTTTTATAATGCAGGTCTTATAAGCAACCAGACTGCCTTCCTTAGTGCTGCTATGACCGTAAGAAGTTCTTCTGGTGCTGCACACTAGAGTGCTCTGCAGAACTTGATAATGAAAAAGCTCATGTTTTTGGTTTTCTTGCAGTGAACAGCAGTAGATACAAATGGGTCTTTTAGATGCAACGCATTTCTTTACTCACCTTGTCCCGCGTCGTTGTCGCTGGCGTAGTCCGCATCCCTCCCCCATTCTCCTCGTCGCGGCAGCTGCGCGCTCCGCCGCTCTCACCGCAGCGCCATCTGTGCGTCAGCGCGGTCAGCGGGCAGCTTGCGCTCGGCTGCGCTCGCTCCCGTCGCGGTGCCAGCTGTGCGTTAGCGCTCAGCTTGCGCTCGGTTAAACTTCGGTGGGAATCAGCTTGAATACAACGAACACAAAAGAAAAAGGGAGTAACACGACACACTGCTGTACGAATGACTGTCCCCCCTTCCTCCGGGCACGGCAGAAGAGTTTCGAAAATTCTCAGCAGTGTGTCGTGTTACTCCCTTTTTCTTTTGTGTTCGTTGTATTCAAGCTGATTCCCACCGAAGATGTACCAACTAGCACAGACCAGAGCCATTTTGCTCGGTTAAACATTTACACCATCTTCCCGCGAAGGGAACCATGAGGTAGATGCGAGGCATCGGGGGTGAACGTGCTGCGTAAATTGGATACACGTAAAACAGCAATCCACACGCTGACATCGCTAACATGACAGAAACGCAACGGCAACCCCCGATGCGTTGCATCTACCCCATGGTTCCCCTCGCGGGAAGATGGTGTAAATTTTTTCTTCCACCTCACTAATGGGCCTTTTTTGGCATCTTACCAATGGACCTTTTTGGCATCTTTCTTTTGAAATTTTTAAGGTTTTATGACTTTGTCATTTGGCTGCGACTGCAAGCCTATCAAGACCAAATGCAGAGTTCTTGACGAATGGGCCGCCGGGTATTTAAGGTATTCACACGAGTCTGATAAACCAGACGATTGCAAACCTATTCCTGTGAAGGAGAACGAGCCCGGATGTACAAGTCAAGGCTACGCTTCTCTTTGGGGATGCTGGATGTGCTGCTGGTGAGTGCACTGGTTGGGATCGATGTTTATGATTGTACGCGCTTTTGATAGATGCACGGGCCGGCAACGAGTAACTCAGCTGTCAAATGCCAGTCATTTTTTATGAAACACATGGCACCATTGAAACCGAATTTATTACTGCAAAACACCTGTGACAACTTTCCGGCCAATCCGAGGATGGGCTTTCTCGGTCAAATCATACAGGATTCTTTAGTAGAATTATTCTCGGTGTGGCCCTGGGTCAAAAATTTTCGTGCGTAATATTTAGGCCTGAATACGGATAAGTAAATGCATTTTGCAAGTTAACCTCAAGGAGAAGAAGAATTTACAATTCGTTATAAAACGAATGGCGAAGAGGCTATACAGCGGGGATCCTACACGTGGAACCGACCCAGAAGAAGGAGGCGAGAGACCTGATATTGCCTTGGTGACATTGGCGAAAGGTTCCCTAGATTTTTGAAGACGACCATTCAAATCGTTATGCATTTGTAGGAAATACCTCTTGTTATATGGTGAACAGAAATTAAACGTTTTCCAACTACTTTGAATTCGGAATACAACAAAGGCTTCCTTGGTAGACAACTATGTTGTGGTCTTTGATAAGTAACTTCAAAAATCAAATAAAGACCCATGCGTGTACCCATCTTACAGTAATTCCATAAGTAGTTTTTTATTATTTCTTGCAAGACAGTTTTTCAAAATAAAGGGCTGCAGAGGTTTTGTGCAATCATACTCCCGCGTTAAACGGCCATGAATCACAGTAGACGGCGATTTTACTACGTGTACGGCTTTACGGTGAAAAAACGACACGCAAAAAAAAGTAGGCGTAATGCTGCAGTCGACTTAGCAGCCAATAGCCTTCTTGCAATTTTTGAGATGGGTTTTGACAAAACAAAAGTTAACGCCTTCTTCTGTAGCCAGCTATATATTTACCGCACGCGGGAGTCCGTCACTTTAACGAATTCACTTTCAAATACATATAAGTAAATAAAATGACGCAATGAAAATATTATCTCAGCGGCGAATTTCAGTGTATTTCTTGCAAGACAGTTTTTCAAAATAAAGGGCTGCAGAGGTTTTGTGCAATCATACTCCCGCGTTAAACGGCCATGAATCACAGTAGACGGCGATTTTACTACGTGTACGGCTTTACGGTGAAAAAACGACACGCAAAAAAAAGTAGGCGTAATGCTGCAGTCGACTTAGCAGCCAATAGCCTTCTTGCAATTTTTGAGATGGGTTTTGACAAAACAAAAGTTAACGCCTTCTTCTGTAGCCAGCTATATATTTACCGCGCGCGGGAGTCCGTCACTTTAACGAATTCACTTTCAAATACATATAAGTAAATAAAATGACGCAATGAAAATATTATCTCAGCGGCGAATTTCAGTGTAACTTTTCCAAGTTAAGTACATAAAACTAAGACCTACATCTCAGTTTACGCGGCCTTCTGAGGGAGTGTACCCCATTGTTTACGACACGACACAATAGACGATCGAGTTTGGGTCACAGTGAGTTCCAAACAGCGCCAGAACAGGCCCATAGGAGGATCACAGAAACACGGCGACGAATGATGCTTATTCTCGTGAACATGCAATACATATATAACTATAGAAAACACGTGACATACTAATCTAAGAATGACAAATACAAAAACAATTAAAACTAAAAAATTAACACTAACAATCTTTATAGCCCAGTAATCTACACTTTGCTATATAAGATTGTCCCATAGAAGATTACTGTGTCATAGAAAAGTTTTTTTATGTTATTTCTTTATTCGTAGTTCTTAGTTTTTAATTTTTAGTTTTGATTTCCTTTCTAATTTTTATTTTTGTTTCTTTTAATTTTTTCTTTTATTATTGTCTTTGTATTTGTTATTCCTAGATTAGTATGTCACGTGTTCTCTGTCTTTTCATATTTAGTGTCTGTTCGCGACAATAAACATGAGTATTTAGCACCGGTTTGTGTGATCCTGCTATCGACCTGTTCCTGCGCAGCTTATAACTCAGTTATGTACCAACTGGCCCGCCTACAATCTGTGTTTGGTTCAGCACCTATCTCAACACAGCTCCGCTGAAGATAATTACTGCATTTGTACGCATTGCTCGCATAAACTTTTTAACGGTATTCTCTCTCAAAATCAAAACACAATTTACGAACCTTCCACCGCTTATGTGCTACATCATCATCATCATCATCAGCGCACTCAGATCCACTGCAGGACAAAGGCCTCTTCAACTGACCTCCAACCGCTCCTCTCCTGCGCTCCTCGAGTACACAGTATACCCCGAAGTTCCTTATTTCATCCCTCCATCGGAATAATGGCCTTCCGCGTCTTCTAGACCCATCTCATGGGGTCCACTCTATTACCCTAATTGTCCACCAGTTGTCCGTTCGTCTCACTACATTGCCAGCCCAAGTCTAATTCTTTTTCTTTATTTGAAATATGATATTGTTCTGTTATCCAGGTAGCTCGTTTCCTGTACCTGAATGCTACTCCTGACATCATTCGTTCTATGGCCCGTTGAGCCGACCCAAGTTTGCTTTCTAGTTGCATATTAAGGCGCCAAGTTTGAGCTCCTTATGTCATAACCGGCAGTATGCCCTGGTTGCAGATTTTTCTTTTGAGTGACAGAGGTATCTTAGTTTGCTTTTTTTGGGAGTGCTTGCGGAGTGCTCCCCGACCCATACCTGTTCTACCCGTGATTTCTTTCTCGTAGTAGGGGTGAGCACTAACTAGCTGTCCATGGCAGCTATATTCGTTTGCTTCTTCTCGTATGATGTGTTCTGAGCTGAAAATGACGTTTTTGGCGTGCTTATTCCTGATTAATTGAGGTGTATTCATATTGTCACGGTGAGCAGCAAGTTCGCCTCACCAATGTTTCACTGGCGTGACAGTTCCCGTGCTGTTGGCAATCTAGGAGAAGACGACAAGGTAGAACAACCTGGTGACTAGTTGCCTCCTGACGGACTCGGATTGGCTAGCTTTATTCTTTTTTTTACAACGTTTATTGAAATGTAGAAAAAACACCCGGGAGTCTCTTGCTAGTGCATCAGACCCCCTTAGGGGTAGCGATAAATTAGGGTTCACGACGGGTATGGGTGGGAAATAGAAAGAGAAAACTCCCACCTCCCCTCGCGGGAACCCCTGTGTAGATGCGACCCATAGGGGGTTCATATTGCAGCGTTAGACAGCGGAGAAACGGCGCTGGAACGATGGAGCGGAGCGGCGCAGGCACAACGTTCTATAGCGCGCATAACGGTGAGGGGACGCGCCGGCCCCAGTGCGTCTGCCGCGGCTATGACGCAACAAAATCCAACACAATTCACTTTATTCCAATCCAATCCAAATCCAATCCAATCCAATGCAATCCAATTCAAGCCAAGCCAAGCCAATCCAATCCAATCCAATCCAATCCAATGCCCCTCACGAGAGAGTGTTCGCTATCGGAGAGGAGAGGGGGTGAGCGGTGGAGAGCGCAGCTGGCGCGGCGAGGAGAATGGGGGAGGGGTGGACGCTGACAACGACGCCGGATGCAGGGACAAGGCGAGTGAATGAGATGCCTCCGCATCTAAAAATAGTGGGTTGGGATATGAAAGGCAGGAGAGTGTCCCACACGGCCTTCTCTAAATTAGGTGGGTAGGACGGACGCAGGAGATGATTTAAAGAATTTGGTCGTAAGAACCTGTCTGTCAGTTTGAAATTTAGGGCATGTCCAAATGATGTGTTCCGTAGTGTTTGAAATTTCACAGGGGATACACATGCCTTGATCAGGTGACGAATGAAAAAACTGTTGTCGTTTTGCAGGGGAAAGGTTGGTAAGTGTCATTAGGTGTCTGAGGCGGACTTGTTGAGAGCGAGAATAGGACTTGGGAATGGGAGTGTGGCTGACCAGGGAGGCGAGAAAAACTTTCCGTTGTTGTTTTATGGCGGTCCGGTGCTCGTCAGGTTCATAATCGCAGTCCGAAGGCGTCCAGCTGGCTTGGGGCACGGTTGTGAACGATGCCCGTGCCGCCAAATGGGCCGCCTCAATTTGGGGATTGCGGCATGGCCGGGCACCCACGTGATGGTGACGTCGATGTTCTGTTGATGAAGGATGCTCTTGAGTTCTTGGATCTTCTTAACTCGTAGGCTGTATGATAGTTGATGGCGACATTCCAGGAAAGCTTCCCGACTACGTATGTGAATGTCTATGAGTTCGTACATAGAAAAAGGTGATATGTTATGAACAATATGGCGAAGTGAGATGATGATACTTTCTAGTCCTTCCCCTTTAATGGTGGTATCTGGTGGCAGGGAATGAACGCGATTGAAGTTAAATTCCGGTATATGCCACGCCGAAGTTGTGCTGGATTCTGTTTTAGATGCGTCAGTGTAGGTGCTGAGTGCATTAGGGTGGCAAGACCGTTTCTGGTGTTGTTTTGCAGATTTCCGCCTGTTTTGTGGTTGGGTATTGGGTTTATGATCCGTAATGATAGGGTTGTCCATGGTTCTGATGTGTTGGCTATGTCTGGCGGCTGGGAGGTATTGTGCCCAATGGCTTCAAGGATGTGTCGTCCGTACCGTGGGGTGGACAGTCGTTGTACATGCGAGTTACGGAGTGCGTATGCCCTGTCGCCATATGTAGGCATGTTACTGCAGTCGTAAAGGTCATGTATTCTAGTGTAAGTGGGTAGGCCTGTAATGAGTCGTAGAGTTTCTCTATTAAGTATTTCAAGGGTTTGTTGTTGCTTTTTAGTAATATTGAGGTAAGGATAGGCATACATGACTCGTGAAATGAGGAGGGTGTGAGTGAGTTGTCTAAGGTCATGTTCTTTAAGGCCAGACTGGTGTGTCGTGAAGCGCTTTATAATGCGGAGGATCTGCTAATTGTTTTAATTGTGTTAGTGACCCACGTAGTAGCCGGGCTGTCTTGATCAATGTGTAAGCCGAGTACCCTAATAGATGATTTGCGAGGAATAGGCTGAGAGAGAGAGAGAGAATAAACTTTATTTAATGAGACGAGTCAAGCGGGCGGTTTCCTCAGTTCAGGACCCCGTTGGAGCGTCCAGCCGCCTCAGCTCGGTGGATCAGCCGAAGCTGCTCTTCGAGGCTAGAGCTGGCCAGCACTTCCTCCCACTGCTCAATCGAGGGATTAGATATCGGGAAAAGTGAGGGGTTAAGCTGGCACTCCCACACCATGTGATACAAGGTGCAGGGCGCGTTGCAGAATTGGCACTGTGGGTAGTATATTGTCGGCCAGAATAAGTGGAGTTTGGTCGGGTGGGGGAACGTGTTGGTTTGGAGGAGACGCCAGGAGCGCTCCTCTGCCTTGCTAATAGGCTGATTATTTAGCTTCAACGAGAACAGCTCGCGAGTTGGTTGCGTCCTGAAGTTGGAGCCATTAAGTACCCCGACATACTCCGAATTTTCAGGTTAGGCCTGCATACCAACATCTCGAAGGAAATTTGTAACAGCATCAATACCTTGCTGAAGCATATATTCTTGTTCCCCTACTGAGCCTTTGTTTGACCACAATGTTATATCGTCTGCGTAGATAGTGAAGTGCAGATCAGGTATACTGGTGAGATATGTAGGCAGGCGTGCCATTACCAAGTTAAAAAGAGTAGGAGACAAGACAGCACGTTGTGGCACGCCAATCCGATTAAGTCGAGGGGGGAAGTTATGTCTCTTATTGCAATTTCATAAGTACGATTGAATAAAAAAAACCTAATGAAATTCAAAGCTCGGCCTGTGATTCCGAAATGTTCAGCGCTTTCAATTACTGATGTATGCGTGATAGTGTCAAACGCCTTTTAATATCAATGCCTACTACTGTTCTTGTTTGCACTGTACTAGTATGGAGAATAATGTGCTCGTGAAGGATCAGTAGAGCATCCGGGGCACTGGCATGCGGTCTGAAGCCTATTTGGAACGGGTGTAGTACGTCGTTCCTTTCTATATAATTTTGTAACCGATATAAGAGCATCCGTTCCATTAATTTGTCTGATCACCCTAATTGTATAAATAACATCACTTCATAATTCCGCATGAGTCGTATTAGGTGGTAAAGGGGAGGGGTGGAAACGTCGTCTGGGATGTAAAGTTGTGTTTTCTTTGAACCGCTGTGCTCAACACCGCGGTATTGGAGAAGAAGCCCTAAGACCGATTGAAATTTGTGCAGGGACCGTTTCTTTTAGAGGAAGAATTATTGGACCGACTTATAAGTGCTAGAGCGAACACCCATGACGTAGTCCTAGGCATTGATTTTCTCTGGGAGTGTGTAACCACTGTTCATTGTGGAAATGGGGAGGTTTATTTTCCGAATGAAATTTTGCCTAAATCTATGGATGGCTGTAGAGACTTTGCCAACAGCGTCTTTTGCGAAACAACGGAAACACTTTTACTTGCCACGTCAGCTACATTCGTTCCGGTGACGTCTTCTGGATCATCTACGTGCGAAACCGACGTTTTAATTGAACCTGAGATCGACACTGCACTCACAAAGCATGGTTTGGTGCCCCGTGCTTTGCTTCCTGATGAGGATGGTTCCGCCCACGTTTGGACTGTCAATGCAGCGGCGGAACCAGTGCTCCTTCCCTTTGGTGTGAAGCGCCCTTACTTGCTGTGACTTCTACCATTCCAGTTGGAGCCATTTCCACGTCTTCGAGGCAGAGAAAAGTCGAGCGGGGCTGTTGTACCCATCACTTGGGCGTGTATAATAGGTCCATCCATTCATCAGAGCGGCATGACCTTCAAGGGGTTCTAGCTCGCTGTACCGTGGTGTTCGACTTTGCGCACGAAGAGCTGTCCTCACCACTGCCCCAATCTAGGTTGTCCAACAGAATTGACACCCGTGACGCAACGGCCATTCGCCAGACGTCTTATCTGGTGCCATCCGCTAAGCGAGCGTTAATACACCAGCAGACCCAGGAAATGCTTCAGAAAGCTGTAATTCTGGAGTCCGCCAGCCATTGGGCCATGCCTGATATCCTGACCAGAAAAAACGTTATGGGAGATTTGACGTCGATTACCGTAAGTGAAGGCAATCGACAGCATAATCTATCCTTTGCTGCGGATAGAAGATTTTGTCGATTGCCTCCACTCTGCGTCTGCCTTATCCTCAGTCGATCTGCGCTCTGGATTTTGGCAGATACAAATGCATCCCGAGGACAGAGAGAATACAGGTTTTGTAACCCCAAATGGCCCGTTTGATTTCAAGTTTCTTGCCGTTCGGATGAGCGCTTCATAGACACTTTCTTGCGGGGCTTGAACTGGGACATTGGCATGGGTTACCTAGATGATGTGATTATCTACGGCAGGACATTCGAATACCATAACGAGCGCCCCGACATAGGGCTTAACCCATCAAAGAGACTGGCCTTTTCTGAAAAAAAAAACAATGTCACGTTTGGGAGCGGAAACTCCTGCTCGGCTTTCTTGCGGAAGGAGATAGAATACTACAGGACCCGCAATAGACCGCCCTTGTTCGCGACTTTAAGAAAGCACGTACTTTGAAGGTCCTCGGAGCCTCCAGGGCCAGTGCTCTTACTTTGGACGATTTATTCCCGACATTGCACAGCTCGCACATCCTGTGACTTTCTTGCTCCGTAATAACTCACCACTTGAGTGGACTACCACCTGTGTCTCCCGCTTTGAGCAGCTGGAATTATTACTGACTTCAGGCCCGGTTCTGTGCTTTTTTAGCGGGTGGCGCCAACTGAAGTGGACTCGGATGTAGCGGCATTGGGATTGGTGCGGCGCTTGTTGAAGTTCACAACGGATCCCAGCACTTGGTTGCCTACTCAAGTCGTACCATCAAAACGCTGCGAGTAGTTACACAGTCACTGAATTGGAATGCCTTGCGGTGGTCTTCCCCGTCAACAAATTCCGCCAATACTCGTATTGCCGGAGTTTCACTAGCGTAACCGACCATCATTCACTTTGCTGATTGGTTGGACTATGGGATCAATCTGATGGGATTCCGCATTGGTCGTTGCGTTTTCAAAAATACTTCAAACTATCTAACAAAAGCGGCCACCGCCAAACAGATGCTGATTGTTTTCTGCTTTCCCGCAACCAATGACGAAGATTCAGGATGAATACTATGAATAGCTGGACAATTACCTAGCCCCAATCTCCACACCTTTTCCTGGCGCTCGAGTATTGCAGCAAGAACAACAAAAGTATGCGTCTTTAGAGCCCCGGTTTCTAAGTGCTTCTCAGTCCCTCACCATCGAAAATGCCCCTTCATCGTATGTGACAGTCTGCTTTACAAGAAAAATTTACGCAGCTCCCCGAAGTGAATCATGACGAGTTGGCGAAGCACTGGGTATCGTTCTTACCGTAAATCACCCATGGCATTGCCCACTCGCGCAGATAAATGAGTGATAACGCGTGTGTACAGTATAACAATTCCAATTTAATTCAATCCTATACAATTAACTTATTTCAATCCAATCCAATCCAACCCAATCCAAATCCAATTCAATCCAATTCAATGCTCCTCGCGCATGCGCGACACCCTGTACACGGACGCCCTGGGACAAGCCACTGACAAAGCGAGGTCATAAGATGCTTCGCCGCTTTAAACTACTCCAGGGACGGCGCCCACTTCCTCCTTGTGCTCCCAAAGAGGTTCCAGCAGACTACCCTGTGCGCCATGCATGACGTCACGTCAGGCCACCTTGGATTCACCCGTACTCTCTACAGGCTTCGCCGACGTTTCTATTTGTCGAAAGAAGGTAAAAAGACAAAGACGTACGTCTCCAGCTGCCAGCACTGCCAACGCAATAAACATCCCCCACTTTCTTAGCCTGGACCTCTATAACCGGTGAAGGCTCCTATCGTACCGTTTCCGAAATTGGCGTTGAACTGTTTGGCTCTTTCCCTAAAACATCGGCTATCCTCCAATGGAATATAGTATGCGTAGACTATTTGACCAGACTTATTGAAAATGCAGCTGTCCTTTCAGCTACTGCAAATGATGCTGCGCGGTTCTTGCTGAACTCCACCCAATTGCGTCACGGTGCTCCTTACGTGATGATTACGGACCGAGGACCACAGTTCACTGAAGACAGTTGAAAAAA